>NC_088891.1:17380688-18709686 GCF_037157495.1 Lathamus discolor | reverse complement strand
TTTAAAAACAAGATGACTTTTTTTTTGTGGGGTAACTGCATTTGTAACCACGTTCCTCTTGTGCTGTGTCTGTGATATAGTCCATACCGCTAATGGGTCAGCTGGCCCATGTAGGCACTGAGCAGCCTCAGGAAGTCAGAGGATTTCAGCCGCAGTGCCTCGTCTGTCTGCTAGAGGAAATGCATTTATAGCAATTTAGCTCTTGAGCAATTGATTCACCTGGGCCGTGCTAGAAAGAAATTTTGTAGTCTTGTCAAATCATACAGGTAGAAGATCAAACACGCTGTAAGTAATGAAGCAGAATGTTGGTATTCCAGCCTGGAGTTGGGTGCCCAGAGTTTTCTGGTGTGGGTTTTCTTTTGGGGGTGTGTGGGTTGTGGTTTTTGCTTGTTTTTTGTTTGGTTTTAGTGCAAACCTAATTTCCCTTTATCAGATAGTGACTGTGATCAGAATTTTTATCTAACTTGGTGAAATTGTGTTGAGCTCAAACAGCCAAGGTCCAAAAGAATTTGGAATTTAGTTTAGCCAATAAGGCACTGCAGAAGTTTCTGTCAGCACTGTTCATAAAATAAATCAAGATGTTGTAATTTGTACCTGTATTTGAAAGGTGACATGATACACTTCTGTTTCAGATACTGTTTTCCAAGGGTTTGAGACATTGATCTTTTATGTTTGTTATTCTTTAGCACAGAATGTTCTTCCTACTTCTGATCTTCAATATGGCCTAAATAAAAGTACCTATCTGCTGAGTAACTAGAGGGTACAGCTTGCTTAAAGATGGGCTTGCTGCTTGTGCCAAGTAATCGTCAGAACAAAGACTGAAAGGCTCACCAGTGATAAAACAGGACACTGTGATTTCCCAGGGTTTTTCCTTTCCTGCAGAGAATCATTGAAGTCAGAAGCCTGTCAGCGTGTTACTTCAGACTTGAGTCAGCAGTTACATTAGAAAGTGTTCTCAAAACGTTTTAATCCATTTTAACACTTTGTGAATGACAGGGAGAAGACTCTGAAAATTACATCTGAGCTTGCTTTTAACTTAGCTGTTCAGAGGGTTTGTGAAGGGCCATAAGGCACTTGATGCATCTCTATAAAGCTTTTGCTGTTCATAGTACACCCTATATTTTTCCTATTCCCTCTGCCTGCTGGAGGAGTGGTGAGGGAAAAAGCAAGCTATCCAGGATAATGAAAGCACTGAAGTAACATATATGCTATAGATTGTACAGTATGTGTTGGACAGTGTAGTGTGTTGGACACTTGGCTAGCACTGTTGTATCAGCTTGGATCCTCTGGACTTGACTAGCTCTGGCTCAGGACCACATCCAGTTTTTGGCTGATTGCTGGGAAGCCATTCAGAGCCTGCATGAGTTTGCTGGCATGTGTGCAGTGCTGGGCCTGAGCTGCACAGCTCTGTGCCTCATCTGTACACAAGAGACTTGGGCTGGATGAATTTCACTGTAGCTGCATTCAGCTTAACCAGAGCTAGTAAATCCTTGCTGACCCAGCAGGACTCGGGTGTCTGCAGTGCCCATGTTAATGTTCTTGGCTCTGGGAATGCTCAGGCTGGATTTGCACAGAGCAGGCTCAAGACTGTAAAGCTCATTGACTTGCAGCAGCGTTGCCACTTTTAGAATGGAGCACACCCCAAAAGCTGTGTCACAGTTTTCTTGTGGCACTGTTCCTGACTTAGGAGTTTTGATAGACCCGAGCTTGTTTCTATGGCTAAATTTTATGGCTTTGTAGCTGCTTAAGGCAGATGAATCAACATTGGCTGAGATCATAAATCACTCATGAAATAATGCTTCATGAGCATCACACGAGTCCTGTTCTCAGAAGGATGTGGCTGCGGTGAGAGCTCACTGAGGAAAACACTTTGCTGTTTCTAAAGTTCATTTGAACAGAGCATTTTATGAAGTTATGTTGCAATTTAAAATAAAACCCTAGCTACATTTCTAGCCCATTACTAGCAGGCTTAGTAGAATATGACTTTATATAGCCACTGCTCTTTGACTTACTGAAAGTTTTGCCTATTTTTCTCTCTTTCTCTCTTTTTTATTTTTCTTTGTTGCTAACGTAGATTTGAGTATCCTAAGTCAAAATGCTTCAGCAGAGAGAGCTAGAAATATTCTAGCTGTGGAGACTTCTCCTACAGACCTGGTGGGGGAACAAGCAGCTTCCCAACCTGCACCAGTCCAACCAAGTGCCATCAATTTCTCGCTTAAACAATGGAGTACCGAAATCAAGTAAGTTGGGGATGTGGGAGAAAGAGTTATCATGAGATTGATAGTTGTTGACAGAGACTGTTTCCTGCTGAAAGCTGTGTGTATGTGAAGGCAGGGCTTTATAGAACTAACGGTGATTGGGTAGATCGGTATGTTGGACTGTATCTCTTCAAGTAAACTGTTTCTTTATTCTGCATACTTGTTTGAAGGGCATAGCAGAACATTGTTGTGTAGCATTACTGATACCTGAAAGGGAGACTCAAGTCCTGTAACACACTCCTAGTGATGGCTTTGCTCTCTGAACCTAAGCAGTGATCTGGGAGTTGTATTCTCAGCTAGTACTGGTGTCAGTCTTCACTGTGTAATGGAGCTGCTAATTATTTGCTCCTAGTCAAAGGATACTACAGTGCTGTTAGAGAGCAGGTCACAAAGCAGAGCTGTAGCTTTAGCTAACTAGACCACATCCCTCTTGAGTTGCAGGTAAAATGTTGTTCTGAGTTAAACAGATTCCTTTTAAAGCTTTCTGGCTAAGCACAGAGATCTGAGAGGTTACACAGTGCTGTTGGCTTTGGGTACTGTGTAGACTATCATTTAAGTTCTAGAAAAAATGCCATATGGCTGGATTAAGCAATATGTCAATCCTGTTACTACATGTCCTGTTTAAACTGGTAATCTTGTATGGTTTCGCGGATTTGTGTAGCTACTTTACTTTGGCAGAACTTAAATTTTGTCATAATAGAAGGACAGTAACATGAAATGGTTTATGTTAGGTGAATTCTGTATACTTGGAATAAGAGTTCCTGGCTTTTTAGAGCTTTTTCCTTGAATGTATTCTTTTCTTTTCAGATGAGATGCTTTGGGGAAGTTTGGGTAGAAGGGCAGTGTCAGGGGGAGCTGCACAGTGTTGCCTGGTTGCTGTTTTTTAAGGCAGCAGTGGCATTGAGGGTTGGGAAGCACTTTTAGTGGGAGCTAAATGCTTCTGGTGGCAGTAGTCCAGTAGGTATTGTAGCACGATATTCAGGAGCTGGCCTTTCTCTGTATAGCTGTGATCCTGGTGGCTTGGAGTCCTTGCGGATCTCTGGGAATAAACATGTAAGAGAATTTAACACTGAAGCTCTTTCAGGTTAAATCCCATCCTCCTCCATTCCGTTCTCTCTGGGGATGTTCAGCTGCAGTGGTTCTGCTGTCCTGTTCAAATGTTCCTGGGAAAAATAACATTTAAAGTATCTACTAACATTATTTTTCTTAATTCTGTGGGTTGTTTTGTTTTTCAAGCTACATGTATCTTTTACTTATGCAAAATATAGCCATGGAAGCATACCGTATTATAGTAACTTCAATTTATATAAGCACAAAATAAGACTTAATCCAAAGCATTGAAAAATACGGAATCATTAGATCATATGATCAGGTTGTGTAGTTTGTCTGATGGTTCTTGTCGTAATGTGCATAGGAAAATAAATATTGCTGCTTTAAATTCAACTCCCTACTATTGATCTTAACAGGAAGCAGTGGAGCAGCGAAGCAGTGCTACTTCAGTGTACCTCTGCAGATCTTTACAAACTTTGGCCCCAGCTAGGATCATTCATGGGCTGAACAGCAGTTTTTGAAGAAGCTTGTCTTGAAGTCATTGGACTTCCTGTTCCTTGCAATGTTCAGACTTTCAGAAGGGGTGTTCAGACGGGCTTCAAATGCTGAAGCTGACCAAGGGCAGTTGTGGAGCTGCATGCTAAGAGATCAGCCACTATTCGGAGGACAGCTATAGAGGTGCTAGGTGACACTTAGTAATTTTGGGTGCCTTAGGAGATACATAAGTCATCACCCAAATTGAGCTGTTTAATTTGAATAGTACGTAGTCTGAACAGTAAAGTGAGGCTTCTTGCCCCCAGCAGAAATTGTGATTCTTTCTGGAAGAAGATGCAATGTGTAGTGTAATTCAAACTTTGTCAAGTTTGCAAATTGATTGTTGAAATAGTTTTTATTAATAACTTCTAGGATTATTTTTCAATTGCGTTTGCTTATTTATCGGTTCCCCAGGCTACAGGAGTTTTGCACAGAGTAATGGTTAGCCTGGAATTCAGATTAGATGTTAAATCTCTAGCGCAGCTGAAAGACTGCGCTGGATCCTGAAGGGGTAAACCTGCTTTAAACCTGCTTCAGGTTTAAAGACTAAGAAGAGAGAATGTGACTGATTAAGTGAAAGCACATTTGTGTGATTGAGTGAAAGAATCCATTTTACGCAGACTAGGTAGAAAATGACGAGATGCTAAATATCTTTCCAGCTTTATATCTAAAATCTTAAATTGATTCATAGGGGTTGAGAATCTCCTCTAGTTGAGCAAAGACTTTCCAATACTGAGCTACATTAATACTCCTGGGTTTAAGTGTGGACTTCAACATTTCTGGTTGCATGATGGTCATGGGGAAAGCTGGGTAGGGTCATCTCATCCTGCTCACAAAACTTATTGTTCTCCTATAGAAAGATCTGTCTGGAATTTAGAGGTTGCCTCTGAAATGTTCTTGCAGATAATTGGCAACGTTCCACCTTAGGAAAGACAAACTGCTAAGGAGTCTGTCGTCAGGGATTCAGCTACAGCAGGTCTCTTGGATGTTGCAAAGTTTGATGTTAATCCAGACTGCGAAGCTATAACATTATATGGGTTTTGACTGCATGCTGGTCTGTCTAATGCTTCATAGTTATCCTAAAATTCTAAGCTACAGTAACTGATCAATACAGAAGATGCTGCTTCTAAATCTTAATTTTGTTTTGTTGTTTTCCCCACTGCCAAAAAAAAGGATAAACCAGAAGATGACACAAAAGATTGTAGTGGTCTCCTAGTATTAATTTCCTGCTAAAGCAAAATAATTGTGTTCTTGAAGCATATCCCTGTTGATAGCAGGTGCTATCTAGTAGGACATGCTTTATTTTCTGTGAGCTTTTATTTGGTACTGCTTATGTCTGTGGTGTAGCTTATTTTTAGTCTGCACTGTTTATGGACTGCAGAAGTTGCCTTGAAAACCCCTTTATAAAAAGAATACAAAGTGGAGAAATCTTTATCTCTTTCCCTGCTGTCTTTTCAAGGAATTCAATGTCCTCTTTAAGAAAAGGAAATAACGAAAACCGCAGGAGCATATTTTATACCACTGAGGAGTGGGAAATGCTGGACCCAACCCCTAAAGACTTGGAGGACTCGATGGCCCTGGAAGAAAAGAGGAAGCACCTGGCAGAAGGAAGCAAAGGTAGAAGTGAGAGGAAGGAAGGGGACCATATACCTTCCCTTCTTTAGTATAGTGTACTGTGTTATGTCTATCTCCAGGAAATAAGCGGAAGATTATATTTTCTTCACAAACCACATGCACAGCTCTGTAAATTCTTCTAAAAAATTGAATTCCTTATGATGTGTTCGGAGTCCCCTGCCATTCAGATACAACAGAACAAGTATGAAGCCTTGTTACGCATTGCTTCAGGTTCCCTGAGCATGTTACCAGCTCTAGTTTTTACTCTTGAGTTGCTAGGTTGCAGGAGGAAAGGAAATGTTGGGGCTTTAGCTGAGTGTAGCCCATTTGTCTTTGGGCTATGGAGTATATAAATACATGCTATATTGTGTTGCTTCTGAACTGGGGGAAGAAAGTAGGGATGTACATGCAGTGGTGGTTCATCTGTACCTTGTAACTGGTTCTCATGTTAGATGAGTGTCTGGAATAACCTTGTGAAGACATCTTACAGCTCCTTAAGAGCACTTTAGCTGGCATCCAAGTGAGTCAGTCTATTAGAAAACATCCTTCTCTCTAAGAATACTCCCGGGGTTATATAAATGGAAGTGAAACATTGCACTGGATGCCTCTTGAAAGAGCAGTATACTGTGATATCACTGGTTTTGCTCTGATCACTTCTGAGCTGTTCATTATGTGGAGCAATGTTTCCTTTGCCCTAGTTAGGGGTACCTTTTATGTTCTGTAATGAATTGTAAAGTTCTCTTCATGTCTTATTTCACAAGTATTCATTTATGAGTTAAATCTTTTATGTGTGAGAGGAGAAGACTGAGCTATATATTTTTCCTGCCAAAGGAAGCGACCTGGAAAATGAGGAATGTTTAAAACTATTGTATTGGGCTATTTAAATGCTGCTTAGAGACTAATTTTAATGAGCATATTTTTAAAAGAAAGTCTGAATGCTTTGAAATGCCTTTTTATGAAGTGAACCGAACTAGAATAAATTGTTTTATGCAGGACTGACTAGTTCAGCTTTTCCATTCGATTTTGGCCGCATTCCACACAAAACAAGGCGCCCGTTAAGAGACATGATTGCATCAAGCAAAAACCGGAACAGCAGTGACTCTTCTCCAACCGAGTGGTATGCTGGTAATGGGAACAAACTGGTTTCTGAACTGCAGCTGAAGTATCAAAGCCAGCAAGAAGAGCTGGAAAAGCTAAAGAAAGATCTTCTGAGCCAAAAGGTAATCATGACTTCAGGCAAAGTGAAGGAAAGCAGAGGGCTCTGGCGGGTGATAGTGAGTTTACCCTTTATGGCCGCCTAACTGCATTAGGCCCTGGTTGTTTGTTGTAAAATAATAGTGCTAAATGAGCCTTTGTTTACAGAATGTCTTGAAACAGGAAGGACCGAATTTTACATCTGTTGAAGATCAGATCTCTGAATAAAACTTGGATTTGCATGTTGTTCTTTAACTTGGTTTACCTGTCTTCCTTATGCTCTGAAGCTGGCTTTGTTGGTGTCTGCCAGGACCCTGGCAGATAATCACAGCTTCTTTTGCCAGTAGTACATGTAATTCCAGATGAACGACTTCTTCCAAGTCCTGTTTGGTTTGGTTGCTTGGTTTTTATTCTTTTAAGTCTGGAAGAGAGGGTGAGGGAATGGGGCTGACACCTGCCCCCTCAGTGGTTTTGTAAATGATAAGCATTACCATAAATCTGCATATGTAGTACTGCCCTCATGTAGTGTTCATGCTTATGTGTCCTCGTAATTCAGATTTATGAAATACCCTGGTTTTATGTGAAAAAATTGTGCTAATTTTAAGGGGCATCTGCGCAATGCCATGAGCAAAGATACTTGTTTGTCTCTTTTTAGTGTGAGGGAAGAGAATTCGAGAACAGTAAAATTGTTAGATAGGTGTGTTTTGAAAAAAGGGCTCTAGCTCAGAGCCTTCGATGCTGTCCTTTTGCAAAGACCACAGAAACTCCTTTCCCTTGTTGCAAGTCAGTTAATTTCTTGGCTCATTCTATGGCAGGACTTTCTAAAGAGCCCTCTAAAGACTTCTTTTTCAGTAAAGCAGCATGTTTTGATTTCTGTTACTTTCTCTGCATCTCTTAGGGAAGAGAGCAATTAGTTACCCTTCCCTTTTCCATTCGCTGATGTTCACCTGTAAATTTTTGAGGTTCAAGCCCTCTTCAAATTTAAGCCATCCATCTGGTCAGTCATTGTAAGGTGTTAGCCTGCTAGGAATCATGGCATGTGACAGTTTTTGAAGCCAGGTTGGATGGGGTTTGGAGCAACCTAGTCTAGTGGAAGGTGTCCCTTTCTGGGGCAGGGGGTTGGAACTGGATGAGCTTTAAGGTCCCTTCCAACCCAAACCATTCTATGGTGAGTGTTTCATTTTTTCCTTAGAATATGACCATGAAGTCTTCTATAAGTTGATGATTCAGACGCAAAACCCATTCCAAAGCTTTGCTTTGCCTGATGTTAGATTTCCAAGTTATAAAACAAAGAAACCCAAGACTTCATTGGAATCTTTTCTTTTCAATTCTCAGGAACTCGTGCGACTTCTGCAGCAAACGGTCCGATCTTCCCAGTACGATAAGTACTTTGCAAGCCGTCTCTGTGAGGGGGTTCCCAAAGACAAATTAGAGCTGTTGCACCAAAAAGATGACCAGATTTTGGGTCTCAACAACCAGCTTGAGAAGTTAAATCTGGAAAAAGATAGTCTCCAGCAGGAAGTAAAGAATCTGAAATGTAAAGTTGGAGAGCTCAATGAGCAGCTGGGTATGCTGATGGAAACAATCCAAGCTAAAGACGAGGTGATCATGAAACTCTCTCGTCAACTCAGTGAATGTGAGGATAACACATCCTCTCAAAGTGGAGCAGTAAATTCTTCCATGGCCACCTGTACTAATAAGGAACTACAGGAACTGGACAGACTAAAAGTAAGAGCAATATCTCTTGATGGATAGGGGAATCTCTACTCTCTGTTAAAACTTTGTAGTCTGCTATACTTTTTAAGGAGATCACTACAGCAGTTCTCCAAGGTACATGTCAGCTGAGGCTTTCTCTGGAATCTACACTTAGAACTGTTATGTGGCAATCTGAACAGGACTTCATAGTTTGAGCTGGTCTGTACATCTATAGTACAGTGTCCCATACTTTGAGTATGTAATCATTGGTAATCATTGGTGCGGAGGAGGGGTGATGGGAGAAATAATCAAAGGAACAGGAAAAAGTAAGAGAAAAACGTTGGAGTTACTGAAGTTAGCCACTGTGCTCTAAACATGCTTTCTTGCCTTTGGGTGAATTTATTCGATTAGCATTCCAAGGGATTTGGGATACAAGTGACTCATATAAAATAGGTATAAACATTCATCATTTTCTTTCCTGTATGTGTGCCTGAGAAGTTCTAGAAAATAAAATTGAAACTAGAACTCCATGGTCTTGGTACCAAGCGGACCAAAGTTTGTAGATGCTCTGGAGTGTGGGAGTTACTACGGTGCTGGGAGGGTACCAGCATTCCCTCATCCCACAGCCTCAGGTTTCAGAGGTAGTATTTGTAGCCAGGAGCTGAGTGGGTTGGGCAAGGAGGCTGCCTTCTGCTGGGAGTGTAGCGCTGGAAGGGAAGCAGGTGAGGCACAGCACCACCCTGTACAGCGCTGTGCTGTGTTTGGCATGTGTTTGACTTACGTGAGAGCTAAAAATACTGTTTGATTTGATATGCTTAATGGTAAGTCCGTGTTCTGTATTCTGAGGTAAAGTTTCTCAGGTAGACACGTGCTGTTTGTAAGATATTTCATTGAAAAATACAGTTTGCATTTCTTTTTTTACCCACAGGACAATCTTCAGGGTTACAAGACCCAGAATAAATTTTTAAATAAGGAGATATTGGAACTTTCTGCTCTACGAAGAAATGCAGAAGCAAGAGAGAGAGAATGGCAGGCGAAGGTCAGACTAACACATCGTGTTCTCATGTTGGCAGTGTCTGAAGCAGTTTTCCTAAGCGCAGTTGTAAAGCTACATAGGGAACATAGCTGTGGAAGGGGAATGGAACGACTTCAATGTGTGATAGGCTGAAAAATCACGTTCCCCCCAAGCACAGTCTGTACAAACTAGTTTTGCTGAATGGATTCTTAAAAGAAGTAATTGACTTTAAAGTTGTGTCAATGAGTGGAACTTTTCCATGACTTACGAACACAGGCGTGTGTATTTGTGGAAACACTGTTTCCTTGGAATTAAGGCTGTTATGTTCTTGAATTATACAGAAGACAGGATGTGTGTGGATTTGATAAGTCATTGGAGTAGAGCATGAAGGATGGTTATGGTATGTAACTATGGAAGCATGTTTCTGTGTAGATGAATTTGAGCGTAGAGAAGTTGCAGGTAAATAGTGAATATTTCCATTGCCAGGGGCTAGGAAAAATGCACACATCCATAGCTGTGGCAAGATACCAGTAGCTATGTTTTGCTGGTGTTTGCTTTTGGTTTGTTTGAAATGATGCACACAGTAGCCAGGTCTAAATGCTGTCTGTCTTGCACAGAGGTGGGTGTTGACAGTTCCTACATGTTATTGCCTAACTTGTGTCTTTAAAATGCCATTTAAATTCATGTTGTTCAGACATGCGTAGACTAAAGCTGCTATTTCATAGCAAAAGTGCAGGTGGTAGAAAACCTCTTATCTACTATTCTCCGTGTGGTTTAATGCGAGCCAGCAACTAAGTACCCCACAGCCACTTGCTTACCTCCCCTGGTGGGATGGGGAGGAGAATCAGGGAAAAAGCCAGTAAAACCTGTGAGTTGAGATAAGAACAGTTTATATAATGTATTTATATAATTGTAATGAAAAGGGAGACCATAAAAAGAGAAATAAAACCCAAGAGAGACAAGTGATGCATGATACTACTGCACCACCTGCTGATCGACACCCAGCCTGACTCGAGCAGCAGTCTGCCCTTTCAGGTAGCTCCCCCCCAGTTTATATGCTGGGTATGATGTGCTGTCATACGGAATACCCCTTCGGCTAGTTTGAGTCCTTCCAGGCTTCTTGTGCCCCTCCTCACTGGCAGAGCATGAGAGACTGAAAAGTCCTTGATCAGGGTAAGCGCTACTGAGCAACAACTCAGTAAACCATTGGTGTCTAATCGGCATTATTCCCAGGTTAAAGCCAAAACACAGCATTGTACCAGCTACTAGGAAAAAATTAACTCTATCCCAGTGAAACCAGGACATGTCTTAAAAGACTTGATGTAAAAAGCCACAAGTACCTGAGGTGTCTTTTCCAAGTACTTTATGTACAGAATTTTACAGTAATGTAATAAAATGCATATGCCACAAAAATGGGAAAGTAAATCTGACTGCTCTTGAGTTACAGGTTTCTAAGCAACATAAGCTAATAGAATATTATTGAACCAGATTTTGGAAGAAGTGTGGTACAAAGTACATTTCTGAAGACTCCTAATAGTACATGTTGTTTCTGCAGTACACGAGCTTGGAAGCCAAACTCTGTCAGATAGAAAGTAAATACTTGATCTTGCTTCAAGAAATGAAAAATCCTGTTTGTTCTGAGGAGCAGAGTCCTGCTCGTGAGGTCATCACACAGCTACTGGAAGATGCTTTGAAAGCAGAATCTACTGAACAACCAGAACAAGCATTTTTCAAACCACACCTGGTCAGGTAATTTGGTCCTATTTTAATAAATGTCTGTGTATCTTGGTCAGTGGACCCAGTTCTAACACTGGAAATCAGACAGTTGGGATATATTTGCAGGATTTGGGGGTTTCAGTGCATCGCAGTATCACCGTAAAATCCTTTTGGCAGTATACATACATGTATTTTATTTAATATACAGTAGAAAACTCAAATGTTGCCATATAGCTGCTGAAGGTGAGCTATGGAAGTTCATTGGAACTTCACCATGTTCTTAAATATGCTTCATTTGTGTAGTAATAAATATTGGAATATGGGCATGAAATCTTTTGTATCTGGAAGTATAGAAATAATTCTTAAATAAAGCACATACTTTTGAAATGTTTAAATAATAATGGTTAAAAATTGAAAACTGGGAAGTGCCTTGAGGGATTTTTGCAGTCACTTTAGGATGGGAATTGGGAGAGTTTCACAGCTGCTGAACACATTTTTTTAAAGCCATTTTTCTTCCCCCCCCCCCCCATTTCAGTGAATATGATATATATGGTTTTCAGACAGTCCCAGAGGATGATGATGAGGAGAAACTAGTAGCAAAATCACGAGCTTTGGACCTAAGATCACTTTCTCTCAGTGAAAACCGAGAGATCTCCACAGGAGTAAAATGGGAAAACTATCTTGCCAGCACAATGAATAGAGAGATGATGCGCTGTGTAGAACTGAAGAACCTTATTCGATCTGGAATTCCACATGAGCATCGTTCCAAGATGTGGAAGTGGTGTGTCAATCTCCATGTTAAGAAATTCAAGGACAGCACCGTTCCTGGCTACTTCCAAACCTTGCTTCAGAATGCTCTGGAAAAACAGAATCCTGCATCTAAACAGATTGAGTTGGATCTCTTGAGAACTCTGCCAAACAACAAACATTACTCCTCCCCAACATCCGAAGGGATCCAGAAGCTGCGGAATGTGCTGCTGGCATTTTCATGGAGAAATCCTGATATAGGATATTGCCAAGGACTTAACAGGTAAGATTTTGCAACTACGCAGTGGAACGCTTACTGAGCCTTTCAAATCACATGTATAGCAGTGTGCTTTTGGGCAGGCATTTGCCTTATGGTTTGTATGTTCAGGGTTTATGTTTTAATAAACATAGAGTCATAGAATCATAGAACAGTTAGGGTTGGAAAGGACCTCAAGATCATCTAGTTCCAACCCCCCCACCATGGGCAGGGACACCTCACACTATACCATCCCACCCAAGGCTTCGTCCAACCTGGCCTTGAACACCACCAGGGATGGAGCACTCACAACCTCCCTGGGCAACCGATTCCAGTGCCTCACCATCCTAACAGGAAAGAATTTCCTCCTTATATCCAATCTAAACTTCCCCTGTTTAAGTTTTAACCCATTACCCCTTGTCCTGTCACTACATCTGCCATATTTCTTCAAGACAATAAAAAAAAATATGACCAGGGTCATTAAACTTGTAAAATCAGCTTGACAAAAGAGCCGGTGCTGGAATTAACGCACATTGACAAACAGGCTACTTGAATGTAGTTTCATGTTCTGGGGGATCTTTTTGCATGCAAGAATTTGTTAGGATTGATTTAGTTAGTTATTTTTTAAAGCAAGCAGAAATAAATGCTTGGAAGTTTCTGGGTTGGGGTTTTTTTTTCGTTCTGTAAGGCCAAAAATGCCAGCATTTCCCTCCATGCCTTCAGTCATCAGTGTAAGGATGATTCTAATGCTACAGTGTAAAGACAGATTTGATGTCATTACAGCTGGCATTTGCCGAAATAGTTTTGCTATTCTGAGATCTGTAGTAAAGGAAGGTGTTGTTTGAAGCACTCTCCCCTATAATACTGTGGGTGTCAACTGGTGCACTAATTTAGGTAGTAGTAGAGATAGTGAATAATGTAGTAATGGAAAGTATTCTTTTTCTAAGTATTCACCACTAGTGGTTATGCTCTGTGGGTAAGTCATAGTTTTAGTATTGCTGCTGTGTCACAAGATGTGTGAAGAACAGAGCTGCTGCAGTCTTGGAGCAAAACACCTCTGGTGTCTAGAAGGTGTTAGAAATGCTTTTGCTAAATTTAAGCTTTCTGTGCAGCATTATTTTATCCTGCAACATTTTTGGGTTTCCTGTAAGTAATTCTGCACTTGGGTATACTTGTAAATCAGCAAATCAGGTATTTATTCCATGCTTTAGTTCTCGGAAGCTTTCAAAGTGTTATCACCATATTAAGCTGTGTAGCATCAGAAGCAATTCATGTTGTTGCAGTTCCTCTTGCATATAGGCCGGCATAAAATAAGTTTACTTGGAGAAAGATCTTGGAGGTAACCTTTCATATTCTAACAACTATCAGCAACGTGAAGTTACTCTGTTGCGATTTTTTTTCCTTTCATAATCCTCACTGGAAACAGGAAAACCAGGAATGCTGCTGCTCTTTAATCTTTTTCTTTCTTCCCTACTTGAAGTTGCTGGAACAAGTTTAGTCTCTGATAAATTTTAGAGGTTTTTTATTCTCCTTAAAAGAGAATGGTAGATAAGACAAAAATGTTCTTTGCATTTATCTCGATGGGTATAAAGTACACTTGCTGAAAAGGATTTTTCTAAACTTACAACAAGTTTGTGTGAGGTGCAAGAACCATCTGTGCTTCTCCCTTTCAGCAGAGACACACGAAAACTCTGGGACTTGGAAACTTCTCATTATTTTGCCATAGATCCTGGAAAAATGGCATCAAGCAAATCACTGTGCATTTGCCTTAACCTGTTTCCTCATTTAACTGAATAAGAATGCTTGGGGTGGCTGAGAAGGCATCTCATTGCCTCAGCTTAAACCTCATTAACAGTTTTGCTCTTCAGTGCTCCTGTTACTACATTTATTTCTGCTGAACAGAAATAAAGGCTTTATTTTTATTGTTTTTAATATATTCTGTGATACTGTAATAATCTTTTTCTCGCATAAACCCTATTTTCAGGTTGGTAGCAATTGCACTTCTGTACTTGGAACAGGAAGATGCTTTTTGGTGTCTAGTAACAATAGTGGAAGTTTTCATGCCTCGTGATTATTATACGAAGACACTGCTAGGATCTCAGGTATGTGCTCTGCCACAATAAAGCCTGGTCCTGTAAGCTGCAGCCAGTCAAAACCTTTCCTCTCAAACTGTCTGATAGGCCTTTTGTTGAATGTGCTGAGGTGACAGAGGTGACTTTCAGGCACCAGGGCCTTTGTCTGGACAAGGCTCTGAGTACAACACTGAAATAACTGTTCAGTGATCTGCCCTTAAGCTCTCTTTGGATTATTAGCTTTACAATACTGAGCTGTTTTATCATTTCTTTCCTCAATTGGGAGCGCAGGGGGAGGTTGGGTTTGGGCTCTCTCAGAGGGGGAGTGAGAATGCATTTCTGCAGTACTGTGAGCAGTATATGCTGTAGCTCTCCTCTGCTTCCAGATGATGTTCTGGTACCTGCTGCCTCCTCTACGTCTTTCTGCAGTTTGTTCTCTGCTCCAGTGTTCCTGCACCAGTGCAGCACTAGTGACTAGTTAAAGGAACACATCTGCATGTGAGGAGCCTGTGAGACTGGGGCTTGATTGTCAAGTAAGAAGTTGTGTCAGCAAGGATGGTGTGCATTAGTATGGCCACATATGTTTGGGTGAATCTAGCCTAGCAGTGTAACTAGACAGTCTTGGGATTCCTGGTTAGCTCTTGAAAAACTTGCACTTAGAGGTTGGCAACAGCCATACTTAGAATAACATATGTTGGAAAACTGGGAGCAATAATACCCTGTTTGTCATCTCTTTAGGTTGACCAGCGAGTATTCAAGGATTTAATGAGCGAGAAGCTTCCACGACTCCATGCTCATTTTGAGCAATACAAAGTTGACTATACTCTTATCACTTTCAATTGGTTCCTTGTTGTATTTGTGGACAGCGTGGTTAGTGACATCCTGTTTAAAATCTGGGACTCCTTCCTCTATGAGGGACCAAAGGTGAACTGAATGAGCTAAGTTATTTCAGTTGTTACTTGTTAACGGAGTGCTGTGGGGTTACTGAGGGCAGGGTGGAGGAAGGTTTTATCACTTGAATCCTGTCAGTTATAATCACTGGTAAAAGAAAAAGGAGGATATGTGCATAAGTAACAGTTTTCCATTTTACCTGTGTTCTGCGAGTTAACATCTTGAGCTACGTGGAAGAATTTGTAAGTGGTGCGTATTTTCCTTTCACCACTCACCTGTTTTTTTGT
Organism: Lathamus discolor; assembly: GCF_037157495.1. NCBI lineage: Eukaryota > Metazoa > Chordata > Aves > Psittaciformes > Psittacidae > Lathamus > Lathamus discolor. The sequence continues at coordinate 18,694,357 of NC_088891.1, read as the reverse complement.
TAATCTTTGAAAAATAAAGCTATAGGCAGTGTCCTACATGAAGCTATCCATCAGTTCTAAGTAATGATACCAAAATGAGAGCTACTTCCATGAAGAAGCAAGCTGAAGTGAAGGAAGCACAAGTTGGAAGTATTGAAAGGATGTGAAAATTTGTTGTAACCAAGTGTTAGCGTTTAGCTTGTCTCTGCAGCAACTATTTGTGTTCTTTCTGCAGACACTGAAAGTACAACTGACACGGACTGACTGTCTGGGCTCCTTATCTCATAAATTAAGGGGTGGGGGTGAAAGAACTTTCATGTGTTTCATACTTGTTGAATTGCAGTGAAATAACATCACTGCAGGATCCAAACACAATAATAACATGAACTGTAGGCAATTGGAGAGAACAGGACAGTTATAAGGAGACAACGACTGTGTGTTAACTAGATTTCCTGTTGGCCTCATCTGAGCATTCTAACATGCAGCAGCATTTTGGTTGTGTGTGCATTCAAGTAGTTTTTAAGTATCCTGGTATTTTGTGAAGGGAGCCAGGTACAGACTGAGGAAGTTTCAGAATGAAGGGAAGTAATGCTACTTCCAGCTTGTGCCAAAGGTGATTGACAAACTGGTGTTAGGAAGTCCGTCAGCATCAGACCCCAATGTGATGGGAAAATTCAAGGCATTGGAAAACAACCCGTTGAAAAAGCAGAACTTAATTTTAGCTCTGAAGTAACTTAATGAACGTGTTCCGCAGGCCCAGCAGTCTTCGCTCTGCAGCTGAACTGGGAACTCAGGACTTTGGAAGAATATTTATGTTATAACCCCAGTATTGTGTTCTGGATAGACCTGCAGAACACCTTGTCTTGGTTCAGCCGCAACCCAAAGGTTTTGGCAGCTTTTGGAAATGGGGAGGAAGTGAGCTTGAGGGAGGGGTGATTATAGCTCAAATTCACCCGGTAGGAAGAGTAACTCTTTTCCTTCAAGTTTATAATAGATGATAATGGGACTCAGTGCATTCTGTTCTTGTGAAGAATCAAACATTGTGTGTTTTTATCAGGTAATATTCCGATTTGCCCTGGCACTTTTTAAATACAAGGAAGAGGAAATCTTAAAACTGCAAGATTCAATGTCCATCTTCAAGTATCTCCGATATTTCACACGCACTATACTTGATGCTAGGTGGGTAACTCAAACTTGTGCATAACTGAAAGACTTGTAGTTGGGTGTGAAGAAATCTGTTGTGGGGTTTTGTTTTATTTTGGTTTCATCTCCATCGTAATTTATATATAAAGCAACTAGAGATGAAACTAACTACGGAGATTTCTCCTGAGTAGCTGCGTCTAGTGGAGACAAAAACACAAGTAATGAATACATGATGGTAAATTTTTACCTGTGATAGAGATGACCTTGCCAGGTTGGTCTGGTTTAGCAGTTGTATCATGGTAGCAAGAGATCAGAATTTCAGCCGTAGGTGAAGTCTGCCCCCTTGCAGACACAACTTACATAGTAAAATGTTTTATGATGCGTAAATCCACGTCCTGGTTCATTTATTAAAAACATGAGCTATGACCCACTAGGCTTAGATCTCTTATGCATCGTTAATGCATAGGCGGATGCCACATAACTCCAGCTGATTTTAAGATATACTCTGAAGCAGAGAATAAATGCAAATTAGATCCTCTTCTTTAGTCCTTGCATAGGAATTACAGTTTGTAAATTAGAGTCTGATGTTTTAGGTTCCTAGTTCTACTGTTCTACTGTAGAGCAGTAGATTAATCTTAAAAAGAGGTGGAGGTGTCATACTGGGCTTGGTTTCATGCTTGAAAATGTTTTGCACAGAAATTAAAACTCACTGTTGAATTTAATACAAAATCATATATCCTAAACTGCGGTGTTTGTTTTTACTGTAATAAATTCCACGTGAATTGAGGCTTATACTTTGGCTCTTACTGTAAGAGCTATTTATTATTTTTACTTCCTGTGTTTCAGTTTTGACTGGGGTGAAGTTAAAACTGAATAATCTTACTATGTGCTTAAAAAGCCTGGCTGGAACTGATGCAACTGATTTAAATAGTCTAAGTCTTGATAACAGTCATGTTTACCCTGCTGAAACCTCTCCAAACAGTCCTGAGGGGGAGTTGCATGGTGCTTTGTATGTTAGCATTCCCCCCTTTATCTGAGAAATGCTGGGCAGTTGTTGTACTCAGCTGTCTGTGACCAAAATAAATGCTGACTCATTCCAAATCTGGAAGTCACAGGGAAGTAAGAACTTGATTCTGGTAAGAGGGAGCGCATATTTTTAACAGTAAACAATAAATAAAACAAAGTTGTAGATGTTTTATAGTTGATAAATAGGTTATTTTAGAGCTTATAATCCAACGTGTAGTATGTAGTACCAGTAGGACCACAGCAGAATTGCCAGTAACTTAAGGGTGCAAAAGAAAATGAGAGAAAAAAACCTAAATCTTTCTGTTCTTGCCTAATTTGAACAAAATTTTGGTATTTAATCAGAGCTGCGAATTTGGCTTTCCCTTCCTTTTCCAATTAGGAAAGAGAAATGATGCTTTGGCTCTCCTCTCAGCTCTCTGTGCTGAAATAACCTATTTTAAAGACTTCTAAATTGCTGGAAGAGATCTCATTTTGGTGTTAAAAAATGAACTAATTGGGTATCTTTGGCCAAACTCAGTGCATCAGAGATACCTGCAATGCAAGAGGGACTTTTCACAAGGGCAGGTAGTGACAGGACAAGGGGGAATGGCTTTAAACTGACAGAGGGGAGATTTAGATTAGATATTGGGAAAAAAGTATTGTGAGGGTGGTATGTTCCATTTTTGTACAAGTTTTACAATAGCAAAGTTTACAATAGCAACAAGAACTTGGCCCATGAAGCCATGGTGGCTTGCAGGTGGTTTGCCAACTGTCAAGCATTTGATAACACTTTGTTACCTGAAATAACTTTAAAACTGAGTGCTTTATAGAGCTTCCTTGCAATACTGGTAACATCTGAGACCTATTGAGGTATGTGAAGGAGACCAGCGATACCAGCTGCGTGCTAAATACTTAGATAGATGAAGTTCTAAGCTGACTTTAAAAAACCCCAAGTATGATTGTTTGTCTCCTCATGTGTAACCTTCCAGGAAACTGACTGGTATTGCTTTTGGAGACCTGAATCCTTTTCCATTACGTCAGATCAGGAACCGGCGGACCTATCACCTGGAGAAAGTGCGTCTTGAACTAACTGAACTAGAAGCCATTCGTGAGGATTTCCTGCGTGAGCGAGAGACATGTGTTGAAAAAAGAGACCTTATTAGTGATGATGAGGAGGATAGTTGAAACCACTCAACATAAACTTTTCTTTGGGATCGTGACCAAAGTGAGTTAACCTCCAAAACACTTTATTAATCCTGTCAAACAGAATGTAAACTAATTCCTTGGAAATATGCAGGACAGATTTCCAAACCCCAGCACTTTCAGAAATACTGCTTTGTATGGAGGCCAAACACGTCTGTTTACATTTATGTTCATGGAATTGTGTGTAGAGCACTTAATATCTGTCTCAGTCAGTCAGATGAACTGCTACTTGTTTTCTCACATGCACTGTTAGTGCCCCTATGTGAAATGTCCACACTGTTTACTACATTCATTGCCATTCTGTGGGGTTTTGTGTAGCACAGGTTCAGTGTGGGAAGACATCATATTTTTTGGTTTCGTGTTGGTTCAATAAATGGCTTTCATCATGTTGTCCTTGAATAAACTAGCCATTCCTGAGGTCACAAAGGATGCAAGGATGGAATGAAGTGCAGAAAGAGCTTTTACATTCCTTTGTCTTTTTTTTGAGGAGACATGAAATGGATCATCAAACAGAACACTTGAACATATGTACTTAAAGTAAAGGTAAAGTAAGTACCTGTTCATCACTGGATGTTCAGTTATACTGAAACAGTGATACCAAACATCAGTTATGTTTACTGGGCAGCTGTGTTGATAAAGATTCTCCTTAATGCAAAGGGGTTTACAGATCAAATTCTGTTTAGTCCATTTTATTTCTATTTTCTTCGTCTCAAAAAAGCCACAACCAAAACTCAGCTATTATGGAAGAATGGAACCTGTCACAGGAGCACCATGTTTTAGTAGAGTTTTGTGTTTGTGGTGTGATTTGGTTTGTTTCGGGGTTGGTTTTTTTGGTTAATGTATTTTAATGCTTCTTCCTATTTAGGGCTTAAAATAAGATGAACTCTCACTCTTTAAGAAGAAACGTAGCATTCTTTTTGCATGAATGTATGACTATTGTACAATAGTGGTAGCAATAGGATTCCTAAAATAAATGTTTATCAATCAGAGGAGCCTAAAGGTCACAGCACACACACAGAAGCTCACGATCCTTTTCCAGCAGAAAAATGCAGTGTTCTCTCTGTGCTCAGCTTTGCTGTGAGTGTTGCATCCACACCCTACAAGACGGCTGGAAAGAAACTCTTGGGGTGTTTAGGTGTAGTGTTTCTGGCTGTGGAACTGTGATTGGAGGCCATTCTTTATCATTCGATGATGAGCAATACTGTTGAACAGTTCTGATGAGGAAGGTTTCTTTCTTGCTGGCTCTTCTCTGACTTCTGCAATGTTCTGTCGTGAGCCTTTGGATCTTCAGAATGCTGGATTGACTTAAATGTTGTACCTGAATATGTTGGGATAAAAGTAGCGTTCAAGTACTGGGCAGCAAATCACAGCTCTGGGGAAGTAGGGAACTGGCAAAACCCAAAGCTGGTGGATGGGAATGGTCAAGAGCCTCAAGCTTTTGCTTTGAGTGTTTTCTTTTGGTTTTCTGAGAACAGTTAGGGCTTCTTTATCCAGAATACCCATGTAATTGTTTTAGAAAACCTGAGTGTGTGTGGGAAGAAATCCCACTTCTGTTTCACAGCACTTTTTTTCCTTGAGAATGTATTTGTAGCCTTCTCTAAATCAGCATATTCTCAGTCAATTTATCTGGAAGGGAATGACTTCATCAGTGGTGAACATAGTAACGTACAGGACTACTTCGGATATAAAATGTACGCTTCTTGTATGACATAAGTAAATCAGCAAACAGATCCTTGCCAATGAGGGACACATTGGATGATCCTCTTGATTTGCATGTTATTTCCCTTCTAAAGTGTCCCCTGCCTTGTCTGTTGTAAGCAGTAGTTTGGGGGTTTTTATTTCCCAGTTACTCTTGGTTGTGTACCTGAGTTTATTAGGCGGGTTTTTCATATTATTGCATGTACTGTATTTTTTTACTTACAATCAGTATTTGAACATAAAAATGGGACCAGGTTTTCTACTTTTGTAGTTAAGCTGTCTTGGTTATGAAAGAGCTAGTCTCTAAATCAATTTGTAATGTCCAGCTTTTTGGTTCGGTTTTGTTTTAATCTTGTTTTCAAGTGTTAGATGAAATCTTACTAAATTGAAGATCTTCGTGGCAGTGGCAACAGTTGAAATGTTAAGGTGAAGAAATTAGAAGTCTGTATCAACCCTCTTCCTATAAATTGATTATTCCTGGGTTTTGAGTCTTCACTATGAACTAGCCCTGTGATGTTAGGAGACGTTTTCAGACTGACCTCATTGAAGTCCTTAGGTTGTGAAGATGAAACTAGCTTTAGGGCAACTGTTTGGTAAGTTGTCTAGCTGACAAAACATGACCTGCAATGTTACAGGACCATTTCTGATTGTTAAATCTGTGTGTGTGTGGTGCTGTGTTTCATTCTATAAGTTGTTACCCAATTGTACTGTAAAACTAAGTACTTCTGTTTCTTATGCCACCGTGTGAATTCAATACACGAATGTTTGAAAGCTTATGGAAATTTTGTTTCCTCTGGGTATTTCATTAGCTTGCAAATATGAAATGAGTTGATGCTGTTACATTCAAATTCCCAGTGAGCTGTTGATTTCATTTTGTTAAGCATTGTTACTGATGCCTTAGCTGAAAGGTCAAAGAATTGCAGAGGTAGCTAACCTCTGACAACTAGAAGTACACATAGAACAAAAATGAGATGCATATAGCAGGGAGCCATGTCAGGGGAAGCTTGCCTAGCTGTTGCAGATGTCTTTGGGTGACTATTAGTTTTCTAGCAGTGCTTTCTCTGTTAACTTTGAGGAGTAGTAACCAGCTAGGGACATGCAAGATACACAGGCAGCATTTAAACCTGATGAAACCAAGCAAAACTATAGTGTGACTCAGTGGCCTGCAAAAGCTGAACTGCATAGAAACCAAGTGTTGTATTTAGAGGTAAACTTCTGAAAGAGTGCATGAGGATTTAACATTTGTATCAGCCACTTAGTAGGGAATTGACTTGTTAACGCAAATACAGACTGCTAAGACTCTTCTTTAACTTCAAGGTCATGCACGTATGTGCAGAGTTCCTTTTGCATCTTCATACATGTATGCATGGCTTTCCAGTGATTCTGGTTATTTGTTTAAAATGCTCTGTTCTCTTCTGTTAAATAGGCAAAAAATTGGTGCACTACACCTCTAGCTATTGAAACTGCACAGCATTTCAGCTTTACCTGTCCATGCGTACAGGTAGTATTATCATACAGTGTTATCAGATTGTTTGGTTGTTGCTTATTTTTTTTACCAGCTATGTAATCAATATGTCAAAGATTTTTTTTGTTGCCCTTAGGTGTCTTCTGTGAGCGATTCTCCCTTTGCCCTCAGTTTTTGTAAGCATGGTAAGCTATTTCAACAGAAAGGGAAAGATCTTTTTTTTTTTTAGTTCCTTAAGACATCAGGAATGAATGAATGGTCTTAAATTTGACAGAGTTTGTATGTTCAGTCATGCTTAACTGAGAAATGGAAAATTAATCAATGTCGTGGAATTCTGTAGCTGTTTAAGTGAATGTTCCCTTAAGTGCCATGTTAGAAATCAGCAATATGCGGTACAAGAACTCTGAATCACAGAACATAAGTGATGTTATTTTCATAAAGATTGATGTAAATTAAAAATAAATTGTTTATTACTTTACAGCTTGCTCTGGTTCTTTTTTCTTTTTGTTTTTTCTATAACAGATGGAAATGACTGCAGATGCCATCAGGACAAACCAGTAGCAAAGCTGGTGTTATTGTCTCATGTGATTTGAGAGTCTCTATAAAGGAACATAGATAGAAATCTGGCTGTGAAGTGTGAAGATGTCAACTATAGACATGTTGCATGCAGATGATGCTGACTGGGTAAAGTGATGATTAGTGCCCTTAGTTTCTCAGGAGACAAGGGAAGGGGAGATTACAATCTGCATGAGCATTCACAGACTTCCTAGGAAGCATGTGCATTTGTATGGTATCTCCTGTACCAAAAGCCTTTTTAGGAGTCTTGGGCACTGATGTTCTACTAAAGCCTGTGGTAGCCAAGTGCATAATTGACAGCTGCTTTGAAAATGTAAAGTACTGAACTAATTTGTAAATCTAGTCTCAATGTCTGTCTTTGAGATCTGATTTTTGCATTTTGGAGTTACCTTGGCTCCCTTAAAGAGGCTATAGAGTACCTCGGCTACTTCAGATATGAAACTTAACAGCAAAATGTTTGTGAGGGAGGAAACATAAAAGCTGGAAGAGTTGGGATATCACTTTAATTGCATGTCCAAGCAGATCTTTCACAGTAGAGGTACATAGTTCACTATTCTTGTCCTCTGGCTCTGCTACAGGATGGCAGGCTGTTAAGGGTAGATACTGGCAGGGTTGGAAATGTGTTCAAATGGGTTGCAAAACAGGATAGAGAGTAGCAATTGAGGCAAGACATAACTATGGCCTAAGGACCTCCTGTCCTGTATACTGAAAATCTAAGTCAAAGGAATAAACAGAAAATGCTGGGAACAGAGTACATAGGGAGTGATAACTTCATTTGGATGCTTGGCGTATTTGTGTTCCCCTAGCAGCTGCTGAGGTTCTTAAAGAACAGCTGAGGCTCCTGTTTCCTGCTTGATGCATCTGTTCCCAGTGGAATTGCAACAGGCATGTGGCTGATGTGTATAGCTGATGTATGTTGTATCTGTAAGAACCACATTAGAAAGGATAAACACAGTTTGCCTACTCTGAACTGAGACCAAATACCTGCAGAGTCTCACTCTGTGTTCTGGGTGCCACAGAGGTGCAGAGAAGGCACTGAAATCTGCTGGCATTGCAATGTGTCAGGTGTTCATTCTGTGGGATTTTCAGAAGTGCTAAACATAGCTTCCTTATCTGCAGCTCCTTGACCTCACTGGAAGCAGAATCCATGTAGTGCTGAAGCTGTAAGAATTCCCACACATGAAGTGCATTCACTCAGATAATGCAAAGGAAGGGTGTGCTCTGCCTTGGAAGTTTCCCCCCTGGAAAAGAAGGTAAAAGGTTCAATCACAAGAAAGTTAGTAGAATGGTGTTTTCATCATGATACTACGCTGTAGAAGGCATGCCTCTCTACAGTTATACCCACTTACAATGCTAGTTTTACAGAGGATTAGACTAGAAAGCAAAGTTCAGGACTGTATACTGAAAGTGATATTAAAACCCCAAAAGAGTTACTAAATAAGAAAACAATCTCTTTACCCTCAAATAATCTGGGGTGTTGTAAAGAGAAGTGATGAAAACACTCAAGAGTAGAATATACCTGGTGCAAATTAAGATGATTTTGGCCTTAAGATTCTCCTAGGTTTGAGTAACTGCCTCCTACCTGGTGTTTCAAACGAGGTGTACCTTCTCTGTGTACAAAACAGTTAAGCTTTTGCAGTGAGCTGCCTCTGAAACTTCAGGTTTGAGCTGAAGAGCTGACTGTGGTGTCTCCAGGCACTGTGAGTGGTGATTAAACTGTGAAATAAGCTGTTTACCTGGTTTTATAAATGCAGGTAGTATTTTTCTTGTATTTAAGCCTGGGACTCCCCCTTCAGGACATAAGGTATGGGCTTCCTTCTTTATCATTTCCTAAAGGAGATAGAGACACATGGTTAGCAGATGCTGCAGTGTTTGCTTGTGCTGCCTGCTTCAAATGGTACTCAGCTTTGAGTTTTCCTTCCTGTTCTTGTCCTGTATGCACACAAAGGCTTTTGCCCTGGCTGCCAGAGATGTTACAAAGAAGTTTGAGTTAGTGTTCCAAGGGTAAACAACTAAACCAGCTAAGAGCAGCATCTTACTTAGGCAGAACCTGTATTTTGGCTTGCAAACCGTATGGACGTGGTGTCAGGGATGAGATTCAATCTCCCTTTGCTCTTGCAGACCTTGCAGGACTTGCCAGGAGACATTAAATTCAAATTGGGGTTATTCAAGGGCTGAGGAGAGCTTGTCCTGATTTGTGTTCTCTCAGGTCAAACCATGTTGTTTTTGTCCTTGCAGCTAGGAGCAAACAAAAGAGGAGGTCTTCCCTTTGTGCCCTTTCCCCTGCGAATTTGGAGGAGGATTACTGTGACTTTCATGTGATCATGTCACATTGTAGAACTAAAGGTGAGGAATGAAATATCTCTATTTCCCTTTCAAAGGGCTCTGAACTCTTCCACTGCCCTCTGAAAACTCGACTATTGCTCCCATTTCCCGTCCTCCACCCTGTGTAATAGCAGATGCAGCCACTTTGCTTTGGGAACTGGGGGAGCTGGGTGGAGCTCCTGGGCTGTGGACACCACTCCCAGGGCAGGCGAGCGGGAGCACAGTTCAGTCCTCTTCAGTTGGAGCAAGTCTGGAGCCAAGTTCCTCTTGAACTGCGATAATAACAAGAACTGCCTAGTATAAGATCCTTTTAAAGTTCATCTGTCATTGCAACTGATTTCAATGGAAACAGCCTGCCCATTTATGTGTGATAATTTTCCATAGCTTTGCTTCATCTTAACCATGTGGAGACCTGGAAGTGAAGGCAGCCTGGCATTCACATGTGATTTCAAGGTGTGAACAATACCACATCCTTCCTCATTAACAAGTGGTAGGTATTAACTTGCCCAGAATAAATTTAAGGGTAACGAACAGTATTTATTGCAGTTACTGTCCTGACAAGTGACGAGGGAGAAAGCCTCGTTTTAAAGGTTTTGGGAATGTCTTTAAGACAGGAGAGTGACCACATGAAGGATGTCATCGTTGGTGGCCAACACCTGGTGTAGGGCCGTATAAACAGTACTGGAAACCAGTATTGCAAATGTCCGCTCTAGTAGTGCATGTTACGCATTTTGAGATGCACGATGAGGACTGGAGACCTGTGCTGCTCTTCGTTTCACAAGCCGCATGCTCACAGGGTAACGCCGAGTTTCAGACCACGTAGTAAACTATATAGTCTTGTACAGAATACCGAGCAAGGCTTCTGCAGATGAAGCGCCTCTCTCGGGCGTTCACCTCCTCGGCGTTATTTTCTTTGTACCGTTTCCACGCATTCTGCACCTACTAAAGCAGAAGAAGAGGGGTCCTCTCTCGGAGGTCCTCGCCCCCGTGCTGGTCTGCAAGGCCGCGTAAGGCCGCGTAAGGCCGCGTAAGGCCGCGTAAGGCCGGCGGCGCTGCCCGGGCCCTGCTGCTGCGCTGCTTGGCGCGGGCGCTGCCCGCGGGCGCGCCGCGGTCCGGCAGGGGGCGCGGGCTGTCCCCGCGGCGGGGCGCCCCTCCCTCCGGCCGCTCCGGTGCGCCGCCCCCCGGCCTCCTCCCGCCCCGCGCGGCCGGCGGGACCCTGCGCGCTGAGGTGGCGGCGGAGGGAGCGCGGCCGGGCCGCGTCCTGCCCCGCGGTAAGTGGGCGCTGAGCCCTCCGCCGGCGGCGCCGTGGGCTCCGCTCCGCTCCCGTCCCCTCCCCTGCTCGGCGCCGGGCCCCCTCCCCGTTCCTCTCTCCCCCTTGCGCCCCGTCCCGGCTCCCGCTCTGCGCCCTGCCTGTGTGCGGGTTGGAGGCTGCGTCAGGCTCTGGGGCCGCGGAGGGGCTCCCCAGCGCCGTGGAGGGGTCCCTCGGCCGGTCAGCGCGGTGGCTGTGGGGCCGCTCCGGCGGAGCTGCTCGGGTGGTGCCTTACACTTGGGCATCCCCGGCGTGTTTAACGGTGTTTCCACCTCAGGCTGAAAGTGCTTGCTGTGAGCCGGGGGAAAAGGCAGCTCCCGCGGCCGCCTTCTCAGTGAGGAGCACCCGTCATTGACGAGCGGGTCCCGCAGGGGCTGCAGAGTGCGGTAGCTGCAGAAGTACACCGTTGGGTGTTACACGCTGCCTTGCGTCTGTCCGAAACCGTCAGGAACTGTTGCTTCGCGCCTCATCTTACTGATGCCATTCAGCAAATGCTGTGCGACTTCATCACGTTTAGCCGCAAGTTCCTCCCTGCCTTTTCCCTCCAGCAGGTTCACTTGGGATCTGGTGGGTTCCTCGGCAGCTGCTTCTCTGGGCAGCGAGCTGGGGTTTGGGGTGATGCAGCGCCCATTAGAGGACAGTCAGGAATGCAGGTGTAGATGAGAGTGTGGAAATAAGTGGGAATTGCTCCTGCTCTGGTGATCAGTCGCCAGCTGCAGAAGGACTATAATCAACAGGCTCCCTACTTAATGCATGCAGAAAAAAGCCCAACTGGCCGCTGTGGCGTATCTGTTCTGAAGCATTTGTACTTTCAGACTTTCCTGTGTCCTTTATTTGCTTGTGTTAAGAAGTGTGCATCACACAGGCTTGATCTCCCTTGACTTCGGGGCAGCAATGTGTGTGATCTGCAGTAGTAATCCTTGCAGGCGCCTCGGGGACGGGGAGCAGGGCTCTGCGATGCCATGCCGGCATGCCTGGCATTGTGGGCTTCCCCCGTGCCCTGCCCGACCAGCCTTCACCCCGCGCTCATCGCTCAGGCACGCCAGGGCTTTGGTATCAGTTACAGCAGCAGCCCTGGCAGTTAGCTGTCTGCTGGGGAGCTGGAATTAGCTGCAGAGCTAACACATTTGCTGTGTATGCTTGAAGTGGAGGCTTGGAAATGCAGTCTTTGGTCTTCCACCACGTGTGTAATTATTGCAGAGTAAACCGGGGAGGTCAGAAAGTGATTCCTTGGGAGTTAATGGCAGGATTCTGTCATGGGACTGAAGTGCTCAGGTGTTGGCTGTGTTTTGTGTCCTTCGTAGGCACGCGGGTAGTAACAGCTGTCTCAGTTTTCTGGCAGAAAAAAATCAGGCTATTGTTCCTTCTGACAAGAAAATATTTTGGTGAAAATCAGGGTTTGCTGAAATTAATCTAACTTTTAACTGTGCTTTGATTACCTTTATTTGACAGCAGAGGGTAAAAATTACTTGGTTTTTGCTATTAGAATTAGTCTTTTCTAGGACAAAAAAAGAAAAGCTTTGGGAAAGGTGAACGAGGAACACACTAATGCTTATAAGAATTTGTTTAGTTTTAGCATAAGGCACCAAAATGAGGAGATAATAGCACTTGAATTTGTTTTGTGGATTCGGGTTTTGTTTGTCTCTTTTTTTTTTTTTTCCCTTCCCCCTTGTTTTCCAAATTACTAATTTTAAACAGTCCAGTTTTGATTCTAAATCGTTTTGATCACTCTTCAGTTTTAAAGAACAACTTAAAAGGGAAGTTATTCCTTTGGTCTATGCTAATGTGTTTTGGACCTTGCTTTAAGTGTAACTATCATTTTGTAATGTAAAAACATGCCACAAGGGATGCTTCTGAGTTTGGCAAAGGATTTAGTGATTCAGCTCATGTCAGGTGTACTTGAGAAAGTAAGATTATTCAGCTGTTACCTCAGACACTTGAAACTGGTTTCTTTAGGGCAGAAGATAGCCTAAGGAGGAAAAAAAGGCAAGGCGAATTCCAGCCAAATGATCCAACAGTTTTGTTCTCGCCTCTCTTTTGTGTAGTCCTGCTCTTGTTCAGTGGTGGGTGGACATTTATCATGGATTTGCCACGTGAGGGCCAGCTACTGATTGTCAAATAATTTGGTAATGACAGGGTAATTACTTACGTATGCAGGGAAACCCCTTTCAGAAGAGAGAAATTGAACTTTCTTCTGCGCCTCTTAAGGCATATTCTGTCAGCCTTTTCAGAAGAGTGAATTTCTTCAGATTGCTTTCCTTTACACACAGCTGCACTGAAAGGCACTTATCGACTGGAATAGGAGTATCTTCACTGGGGCTCTACTGATGTAAGGTACATGCGTTCAAAATGATGCCTTAGGTCACAATGGGAATCCGATTTTAGGGATGGCATGACAAAGTTTAGGAACACGAAGAGATAAGGCAGTACGTATTCTGTGTCGTCTGGTTCTGCTACAACTTTGTTACATGTCTGTAGGAAAATCATTTGCGTAGGATTATGCTTTGTGAGGTTGTGAAGTCTGGGATGTGTAAAGGGGTGTTGGATACAGGTGGATTACCATATCCTGTGCATATGCTATACTATGGAGCATCATTATGAAAACACAGTACATAATGTGAATGCTGAGTAGAAGATGGCCTCTACTGCTAGGAAACCTAGAAACTGATATAGAAGAGATGGTCTCAGTATGGGATGGTTGAGGAGTAGACATGGCATCTTCTGTGAAAGAACACAGAAGGTTATTCATCTCCTCTGTAAAGCTTGCCTTGGAGCTCTTAAAGTTCTGCCCTAACCCAATTCCCCCTTTGTCCTGGTTTTAATGAAACCTGGTGCAGACCCTAAGTGGTTGGAATGGGCCTGGCTCTTTGTATTGAGATATTGTTTGGGCACATGCTCTACAAGTGTTACCATAAAGAGTGTATCAGAAGACAAAAGTTGATTATTGCTGTTTCCTGAGATTGTGAGTATACAACTTTGTCCGAGTTAAAGGTGAATGATCATCTCTAATTCAGTCTGCTTTCATTGGCCGGTGTAAGGAAATGCATTCACATTGCATTGTGAAAAAAAATTCAGGCTCTAATACCTCCTTTGAGATACTTGTTCTTTGTGCTTGCAAATGAAGTCCAACAAAAACATTGTAGCTTAAATCTTTGAGTGTGTAATCAACTTAGTTTCCCAAGTGTATAATATATATACTGGGGAGGGCTATGTTTATGCTTGTGAAGGTGTTTTTTTTTTTCCAACTAAGTTTTAAGTGTGTGAAGGTTACCTGCTATTCTGTTCTCTTCCTTACTCTGTGTATTTGCTAACAACAATTGTCTTGGATCACCCAGTGTATGATCTGTTTTGGGCTTGTGCTAACTGTTGTTGGGCAAAAGCCAGTGAGAGATTTCTGTAAAAAAGAGAAGTAATGAGAGTGGAAGGCAGCGTAAGATAATGTGAAGTGATAGGCATTAGGAACACCAGCACTACTGAAGGGACTGAACACTCAGGAACAATTTTGTATTCAGCCTTCAAACGCAAGGCTCTAGTCTGACTTGGATGCTTGAATGATATTTTTGAGATAAAATTGCATGGATTCTATGCATCTGGAGAACTAGGTATGTTCTTTGGAGGATGCTGGCAAATGAGTAAACTTGTCAATCAAACGAGAAGTGACTGTGTTCCCAGAGGCAACTTGGGCGAGTTCTCCATTCTCAAAGCACTGTTTTTAACTTGCTTCTCTGAATGACAAACTCTCTCTTTCTTAGAACAATGGTTTCCTTTCAGGTGTGTTTGCATTAATGCTGTTTATTGCCACGTACCTTGGATTCTGATGAAGGGAGTAGTCAGCTTGAGGGATTTACAGTCTGGGCAAGTCTCAGCAGTATCTCTTCATATGTGGGCATTTCCCATACTTGACTTCTGCAACTGCTCAGAACTTAATCTTGCAATTCAGGCTGAGCAAAAGGTTTGGGGTTTTCAACAAGGCTTGTCTTTGTCCTTTGTTTTTTTCTGAAGTCTGTCTGTGTTGACCTCAGTTTTACACCAAGCACTTCAGAAACACATGAGAAAAAGGAAGCTCTGCCTTGTGGTCCCTTGGTTCATGGTCTGCCTGCTGACACTTTAATGAAGAAGCGTGTGATGCTGATTCTCAAGCTAGATCTCTTTAGCTAAGTGTGGGTGCTTTATTGTCACTAAGTTTGTCAAATTATTAATTAGCTGCTTTACTTCTGTCACCTATATGTTTCAAGGTGTGTTTTGTGCTTCTAGTTCAGTATGTGCTCAGGTACTTCTGTGAGAGGCAAGAACCCTCTTCACTTAGAGGTGCTCACCTCTTTCCAGATTTGGACCTTTGCGATTTGGCTGAGACTGAATTCTTCTGATTGCTCAGTGGTAACTTTGGCCATGAATGAGCTACAATGGATCCAAAGTGACTTTCCCAGAAATGTGTTTTACTGATTCTTTGCCTATTCGAAGATCATAATGAATGTCATTATTTCTTCATGTTCTAGTTCCATCGTCTTTGTGCATCAATGAAAAGTCCAGGTATGGCTTTGTTCAAGCAACAGAAGGTGGAAGACATTTATGAAATCGGGGAAGAGCTGGGAAGGTAAGGTTATACTGATGACACCGCAGTGTTCTATGGGCTGACATATGGGGGTGTTTACCACATCTTAAAGCAATGGCTCTGCATGGTGGCCAAAAGCAACTGCAATATGCAACGCCGCAAACACATCCCTGTACAAAAACTGCACTTGGGATATTTCTTTTTCTTTCAGGTTGAGTGTGCTAACTAGTTTTCCTGTTTGTTTTCTTGTAACTAGGACAACAAAAGGTATGTTTACATTGTCTTTTGTAGATAGATGTCATCTCTGTCTGTGCTCTAGACTGAGTTCACCTGCCTGTGCTCTGAACCAAGTAGGAAACAGGAACTCAGGGTGCATTGTCGTAGATGCAGCGCTTAAATTTGGCTTGCTATTTGGAGCAGTGCTGCACAGCTGGCTCCTAGCACTGACAGAACATGTTCAGCTCTGCCTGCAGAGCACTGTGTATGTATTCCTGAAAAGATTTACCTGTCAAAATTTCAGCTGGACTGGTTAACACCTGTATATAACCTTTAATCTATAAAGGCTTATCTGCAGGTATTAATTGTAGTTGGTGTTCATGGGCTATTAGCATGCTATAACCATAAGCACCTGCTTTAAACACTCTGCTGGATGAACCCAGGGCTCCCCCAGGATCATACAGCACGCTGGGTGAGGATAGCTGGTTTCCATTCAGTGTCCAACCCTGCAGCGATTTTCTTTTTAATATGCAAATAGTTAAATTAGGGCAATACACATGTTGGCTTCTTTCCAGCATCTGGCAGTTGGTTTTGATAAATGACTGTGTATGTGCAATTACCCTTTTTCAAGGGCCACTGATTTAGTTACATTAAAACACTTCAGTTGAAGCTGTTATCCTGCCAAAGCTTTTTCTTTTTTTTTTTTTTTTCCCCACTCCCTGCTATTTCAACTTGAGAGTTGTTGAGAAGATTTCTGGTATGGGGAGATGTTGGTTTGGGCTTGAGGTTTTTGTTTTGTTCGGGTTTTTTTCATTCAGTTGCCTCGCAGGAAGGCCTCAACTACTGCATTTTTCTGTAACTGCTTACTTTTGAGTAGTGACTGGTCCTGAGAGCATCAGCCTGAGAGTGAAAATTTGACAACAGTGAGCAGTAAAGAGATTCAGCATGTATGTGCAGGGTGTAAAAGGTGTGCTTTTTTTAACCTAGGAGGTATGTGCTGTAACAGTCCAACTGCTGAAATGAGGAACTGGAAGCTGAGTAGCATAGTTTTACTTTGGTTCCAGAACTGGATTGGGAAATCCAGTGTCTTTTGAGACGATGAACCTCACTCTCCTTTTCAAGCTGATGGCTATTAGGCCTTTTGAATGGCAAAGTGTAGTTGAAACAACCTGGGAAAGGCTGGCCCTTGCTATTTGATTCTGTCTGAGAGGCCTCAGACTGTTTAAGTCTTTAGTTCAGTATGTTTGCAACAAGCTGTTAGTTGCTGTCAGGTACAGGCAGGTAAACGGATTAATCTGTTATCATTCTGGCAGCAGAAGTCTCTTAGAAAACAAAGGTTTTCAAACAACGTCTGTGAAGAGTCTGTCCTGTTCGTGTCCTCCTAACTTTGTGGTTTCTGGAGAACAAAAATAGTCATTAATACAGGCCTAATGTTTGTTATAGCTTGGATTCAGTCTCAAGATAAAAATACAAGATCTTGCTGACAGACCCAGCACCTGATTATCTGAAAGTCTTTGCGCAGCACTTGGGAAAGGAGGCTTCTATTATATACTGCAGATGCTCCTTTGCAAGCCTTGCATGCATCTGGTCTGCTGATGAAATTAGACCTCTCCTGGCATTGTGCAGCACTGAAGGTAGCTGCAGCACAGGCTCTTCAGATCCACCTGTATAAAACCCGGCCAATGGTGCATTTGTGGACTCCTCAACCAGATCATTCTCAGAATCACTGCTGAGCCTAGAAGCAGCTCAGAGGATGCTGGAAATGCAGTTGTCTTTCGTGCCAAGTCAATGTGTCAAAGAGAACTCTTTGCAGAAAGGGGGAGCAGGTTTTCCATAGCTGCAGCTGTGTGCTGTAACTTGCTGCCTAGCTCCAGCATTCCCTCAGTCTTTCAAATATTAATCTCAGGTTTACATCTCAGTTGCTCAACTTCTCCAAAGGGTTCATACAGGGAACAAGAAGTTGTGCATGTGGCATTAGAGAAAAGAAGTTGCTGATGGGCTTGTTCATGTTAGTGGCTATACTTGGGAAGCTTAGCATGGCCTATGCTGAAAAAGTGCAGTACTTTGTTATCATGTATGTATATTCACAGTTACTTCCTGCAGGATAGATTCATTTGGTTTGTAAGAGAGAGGTGTGTGGGGAATGAGGTTCTCTCTAGCAGGAGCTGAAAGGGAGCCTAAGAAGAGGAGGAGCCTGTAGAGTGAATTTAGTGAATTTCGGTATTTTCCAATAAAGAAGAATGCTCTTGAGCTCTATAACACAGCTCAGTGCTACATGAATGAAATGGAATTTTCTTTATTTTTCGAAATTTATGACAAGAGAAGGGAAGAGTTCACAAAGTTCAAGTGAAGGTGAAGATGATACTAGTTAGTCTGGAAGTCTGTAAGAGCTAGAAAGCAATATGGTGTAAGGTAATTGGTGCCTGAAGAGGTATTAGAAGATTCTCTTCTCTTTTGCCTTCTCCTAAGGGCAGTGGATTGTGTGATTTGGGAGTAGTTTATACAATCCTCCCAGGCATTTAATGCTATCACTCTTTGAAGGCATCGGACTTCCTGGCAGATTCAGTTTCTTTCTATGTTTGAGCTGTTGATCAAAACCAGATACTTAAATTATTTTCCACGGAATGTTTTCAAAGTGTATCCCTCCTCAAATGCGAGTTGTTGCTAAGTGTCACTTTTATTCAAGTAATGGCAGACTGCATCCTTTACCATTAACTGTAATAAACTTTGTAAGAGGCCTATTAGCAGTTCTGCCTGTTTTCAGAAGGATCCTGGCACTCCAAGCTATTTGCAGGAATGTTTGTAGCAGATCCCTCTGGTAGCACACCAAAGCAATGGAGATGCTTCTTGAAAGATGTGAGGAGGTGAAGGCTAACTTTACTTCTTGGGAATATGCAGCAGGTCATATAACTGCTTGTTCTTGTGGTTAGGGAGATGCAGTAAGAGACAACCAATAATGGAGACTCTTAACGTGGAGGCCAAAGCAGGCCAAGAGAAGGAAGAACTGGAGTACTCTGTTCGTGATGTAATTTCTGGGAAGGTAGCAGCAATAAAGCTTACTGGAGAGGCTTTTAACAGAATGCTTTAGGACTTGTGATTTGGATGGGTAGTTCTTTCTAGCTGGACAGAAGGAGCTCTTGTACAAACCTGCAGAAGCCTTTTCTGGTTGTACTGGCAGACACTGGTGGTGGTGGTAGTTGCCCAGTGTGTGCTGGAATTTCAGAGATGTACAGTGTAATTTATCAAAGGTTGTACTATAGAGTTATTAATCTCTTATGTTAACGTGTTGCCAGCCAGGCTGTAGATGGCTGTTGACATTTGTGCCTTCTGAACAACATCACTGTTACATGACAGGTTGCGGCTGAGGGTAGGAAGCTTCACGAAGCTTGTTGGGAAGTGTTTCAGGACAGTGTCCATTGAGAAGACGTGTTCCCAGTGGGCAGTGCGAGATCGGCACAGCAACGTCCTGAGACAGAGTTCTGCTCACTGCAGCTTAGTTCTCTGCAACATACTCCTTTGTCCAGCTTTTGTCTCCCTTTGTGTGTGTTTTCTTCAAAGGAGGAGATATGGTATGGATACAAGATGCATAGTCTGATGAACTGATCCTCATAGGAAATCAAAGCTAAGTCTTTCAGTATGTATGAAAACCAGGAAAAGCATTTTGTTCAAATGCTGCTTTGAAAACCTCTCTGCTGGGAAATGCAGTTTATTGCTGGTACAGGATGGTGGCCTCTGAGAAAGGCAGCTGGGTATGTCTGTAACACTGTAAGATCAATGGTCCTTTGTGTCATTGATACGATAATTGAAAGGCCATTTTGGTGAGCAAGTAGAGTTATTCCCCTCCTTGCCCTCAATGATCTAGTTTCAT
Source organism: Lathamus discolor (assembly GCF_037157495.1). Lineage (NCBI taxonomy): Eukaryota > Metazoa > Chordata > Aves > Psittaciformes > Psittacidae > Lathamus > Lathamus discolor. The sequence continues at coordinate 18,675,018 of NC_088891.1, read as the reverse complement.
TTTAAAAGCTTTTAGGATTTGCTGAGCTCCAAGTCTTAATTGTTAAGTGTTTTGGTGGGCTGGGGAAGCTCATGTATCACATGATCACATGTAGTAAACTTGTGTTTGTCACATGGATGAAAAAATAATGTGTTTGGTGCAATGTATGCTTCCATTTATTCTTTTGTTTTCATGGTGGTAACATTCTTCAAGGCTACTTCTCCATCGTTATGTTTGCTTCCTGTTTTTACATGACAATGTTTCATGTTCTGATGAGATTTTTCAATATATGAAACTTTGATTCGCTGTCTGGACTTCAAAGGGATTGCTGGACTTTATTCCACTTTGAATAAGGTACTTCAGTTCTTTGTGTAATTGCAGTTCAGCAAACTCTTTTTGTACATCCTGAGTCTGCTAAAGAACAAAACAGATTCATGCATTAGGTGTTTTCTTTGATTCAGGTTGGTCCCTTTTGAGTTCTGTATAACCAAGCAGGAAGAAATTGCACAATTCTGTCAATGCCTTAATGCAAAAGGTAATCACTGTGATTTCTGTTGACCAGTTTGGGCATAATCCAGCCTTCAGTTTCTCAGCCCCTGCTGACATGAGGTGTGGTTTCATGATTAAAGCCAAGCTATGTCTTTTGTCAGGGATCTATCGTGCCTCCTGTAGCCCCCCCCCATCTCCAGCTACAAGTTCCTGCCTCCTCCCTGCCTTGTGTATGGCTCACTGAGACAGCTCAAACCTTGTTCTTTTGCCTTCTGGGTGAAGCTTAAAAGGACAGCAGATGCGACATTTGACCAGTGGCACCTTGGGGCCTGGCACGTAAGCGCTGTTCTGACAGTGTAACTAGTAAATATTTATTTATGTAATGAAAACAAAAAGCAGAGATAACTGATGTATTTTTTTTAGGGGAGGAACTTGGAAATCTGTGATCAAAAGTCATGTCATGGAGCTAAGCGGACTCTCCCTGGTAAACAGAGGGGTGTGACTGCAGCCAGGAAATTTACCCTGAACACACAGCACACAGTAGCTTCATACCAGGAATGGTTTTTCTGTTTATAGAAATTGGTCGGTATTGTGCTTTCTCAGACATGGATCTTAACTCTGCTCTTGGACTAATTTGTACTTTGAATTAGTTCTTCACATTTTGAAGAATAGCCTTGGATTATATTTTCCTACAATACACACAAAGTCAGTTATTGCTTTTGATGCAAAAATGTGAGTTTAATTATTGAGCACTAGCCAGCACCTCTGTTACAAAAGTCTTCTATGTCATGTGTTTGATGTGTATTGCTTGAATCTTCTGTTGAAACAGTTGTGGCGTCTGGTACATGGTCACCATCACCATGATTACAGTCTGATGATGGAAGTGAGTCTACCTCCTGGCTTTGAAAGTATAATTAGAGCTGAACGATCCCGGCAGTAGTATTCAGTAGCGTCTTTAACCACTATTATTAAGTTATTACTAATATTAAGCCTAATCCCAGTCTTCGCTTTGCCATTCCTGAAAAAATAAAACTATTTTTTCCTCTTCACATTGCAGTATAAAGCAGATGGGAATTGGAACAGCTGAGAAAATAGACTCTGTATCATATTCATTCCATGCTTTTGGAATGAAAACATGTTATTTATGAGTAAAAATACACATAAAATAAACAGTGCAATGATAAAACATTGGACAAGTTATTAGCATCATGCAGAATAGAACTTGCAGATACATACCTGATGATCAAGCTTAATTTACCTCAGGCGACATCTGTTAATCATTGTTAAAACTCTGTGTCAGTGGTTTTGAACCAGAGTAAAAACCTGTTGTAACAGCTGAGCATGACACACAGTGACACTTTGGTGGGGAGAGGCATACAAAATCACTCCAATAGCTAGACTTTGTTCTGTCTAGTGCCAGCATGTTTGAATTGGAGTCGCTGGCCTGTTTAGGTCAGCCCATAGTGCAGATTCAGCCATACCAGAAGTGAGTGACTGTGTACCCTAAAGCCGGGACTTGTAATCTTTACTTACTACAAAATCTACAGCTTTCGCAAGAGAGTAGTTAACCTCAATATTTGAGTTTTGTGGATCTATAACCCTCATGAAAAGAAAATGTCCACTGATCTCTCTGTTTCCAATGTAGGAAGAGTGTAGGGAACAAATAATGTAGTTTCAGTCCTGTCCTGCTGCTGGATGAGATTGTTTGCTTCAATATAGTAAAGATTAAATAAGATGAGGAGATAACTTCCACCTCTTATTTTGGAAGAATAAGAATCCACAAAGAGCAGTGAAATTGCTTTGAACAACCCTTTGTGGTTTTGGCTTTACAGATATTTTCCTGAAATCTTTATTAAAATGTCAGCTTGATTTCCATCTATTTCACATGTGGGGAAGGGAAAAATCTTTTAACCTGTTGATCGTAATACTGCTACCCTCTTACAATTGATCTGTTCCTGGGTATATTACATTGAGTCCATACCGAGCTGCATTCGGACCTATAAAGACGTGAGTACATTCTGCTAACCTCCTGCATGCATGTTATGTATATGCCCTGGAGTCGCTCCACACAGCAGAAGGAACAGCTTATCAAATTGGCTGTTCCTGCTGAGCGTGAGTCAGCTCTGACCTTCCCCAGGTCTGTGGGCTCAGTTGTTACAACTCAGAGAGCTGATACTCAATCAAAAGCTAAGTGTGATACGTGGAGGGATTTTTTTTATCATGTGCATTTTCTTCTTGAGCTTCAGATTACATTAAAAGCTTGCCAGGCTATCAGGAACTTGCCTGAATTGCTGGGCTCAGGCTACATGGCTGCAGACTCTGCTCCTCCAACCTCTGGAGCTGATAAGGGCCACGTTGCTTGTCACTGCGTTATTGGAAGTTTCCAAAACCATGCAAGAGCTTCAGGAGATGCTGGTGATGATTTAGTATGTGACATGGTTTCTTGTGACTCACGGCTAATGACCCCAAATTGTGTTTAAGGCATTAATTGACTGTAATGCAGGTAACATGTCTCTTTACTCATAGACTGTAACAACTCACAGCGTTGCTGAGAAACATTAGATTTATTAAACTTCGCTTTGAATTTCAAATGGTTTATTGGTTCTCTGCTTATTCCAGTAAACCAGATCCTTCTGCTGGAGTCCATGTTCCTCTGCTGTTCTGATTCTTTTCTGGCAGTGGACACAGAGATGGTTTTGGGCCAGGATGCATCAGTTACCTGTCCTCTTTGTAAAGAGATGTGGGTGAAAGGTGCCAGACAGTGACGTCGTCAGAGGCAGCCATGTGCAAAGGTCCTCAGCACTTCCCTGTTGTGAATATTGAAACTTACCTTGTAAAGTCACTGTATTCTACAGTACTATACATTCAGTTAGTTAAACATGAGTTGGGAGTGAAAATGTCAGCGTGTTTAAAAGTGGCAGCTGATTTTTTGTGAGTCGTTTTTGTCTTTCTGTGTGAAACAGTGCATCTTGTTAGGTTTAAAAATTAGCATGTTGTTCAAGTGCTGCTATTGTGATACTTTCTAATATTAACTGGTTTGATTAGAAGTCACTCTGACACTGCCTGGGTACTTAGTGAGCCTGAAATGAAGTCATGTTAGTTGTTCCTTATACTGTAAAACTTTTTTTTCTGTCTATATCCCAGGGCTGTGGTAAGTTAGTGACAGTAATATGATAATCTTGTGTGAAAGCTTCAGAAGAGCACTGTGTGAATCAAATTTACTTCTGTATCTTTCACGCACATGAAGAATTTATCTACTTCTAGTAGCCAAGCAAAATTCCTGATAAATGCTCTATTAATAAGACTTTTAGACTGTTTTGTCATAATCTGGCATCTGCCCCTGTTTAGGTTCTCAGTAGTTGCTTTAGGAGAGAGCACCACTGTGTTTGCAATTTGTTTGGGGAGAATAAACAACCAAACAAACCAAACCTCACTGATTTGCAGCTTCAACAGGAAGGACAGTAAAGATTGTGACTGGTTTTAAAGCCCTTTATAAAGTTACAAGAGGCATCAGTAGAGTATTTAACAGATTAAGGTTTTTGGGTTTTTTTAGTTTCATTCCGTAGAGTCTTGTGGAAACAAGATACTTTGTGTTCAGTTCCCTTATCCTTGCCATGCTAGGGTTTCTGTTTTGTTCTTTCAGTTATTGTACTCTAGTTTCTGTGTAAATACTGCTCTGATGGACATACTCGTTTACTGCTTAGATTAAATTTCTGCTGTAGAAATTTAGTCTATAGAAAAAAAGGTGTATAAAAATCAAACATACTACCAATTGTTGCCACAGTCTGTGTGCAGAAGGCTTCCAGTTCTTTCTGGCTGCAACCACAGACTTCATACAAAATACTTACGGGAAAGTGCTTTAATGCATATGTTTTGTGAACTTTGCATGGCCTTTGGTTTAGCTGTGTTTCATAAATGAGCTGAGAGCATACAACTGGGTTGCAGAAGTTACCAGCAGACTCCTGTGTTCTCTGCTGGGAAGAGCATGCCAGTGCGATTACAAGTAGCAGAAGTTCTCTCTGAAGTGTAAGGAAAGTATTTAGCTTGATAAAATGAGGTGCAGTAGAGCAATTGTGATCACTTGAATTTGAGAAGAAAACAGCTTTTCAGGCTAATTTTTTTTTTTTAAGAATGGCATTCAGCAAGAATTCCCAAGGGCTTTGCTGCGAAAATTAACTAAAATGCAGCCATGAAATCATTAATGTAGCTTTTCCAAGAAAAAGGAGTGAAAAAGATGGCAAAGTAATAAGGTGCAGACTTTGTAAGCTTGGTGTCACCAGTTAAAACCAATCTGAATTTAGGAATGGCGAACAGGCACAATGAGCAAAACTTGACATGAAAGCTTTTGCTATAACTGAGGATAAATGATCCTTCCTTGCTGCATCTGAATAAACTATCCTTTTCAATGTAGAGAAGTCCTGCATTCCAGTTAGCTGGACACTATTATCTGTGATTATGTTTATGTATATTAACTTCAGGATGTACATATGATGATATATTTTCAGGATTTTTACTAACCTCTAAACATATGTTATGCAAGATCAAAGCAAAAGATGCTGTGAGCAGTGGAGCGTGGATGCTGACAAGGTGAAGCTCTCTTGGCTTATGACATAGGCTGTCAAGTAACCGATTACTGCCAGTAAACATAAATAAACTTGTTCTCAGGGTTAAAGATAGTGCATTGACTCAGAGCTCAGTGAATGTGTGACACGGGATGGGGTGTCATTCTTTTTTTTCCTGCTGTCAAGAGACCAAATGTAATGTATCATCCAATTAGAGAAAGAGCCAAACTTTGCAAAGCCTGGGAAACCTACAGTTAGATCTCTAAGCTGTGTTTTGGCTTCCTATGCATAGGCAACCACGTCTGTGAATTATGCCATAGAATCATAGAATGGTTTGGGTTGGAAAGGATCTTAAGATGATATAGCTTCATCCCCCTGCCATGGGCAGGGACCCCTCCAAATCTTGCTTTTAGATGCATAGAGCATATTTTGGGTAGTGGGGAAGGATGCTGTGAGTCTGAAACTTTTACCCTACTCTTCTGTAGAAAATCATCTTACACTGGAATTGTGGTCTTGTTGTTTGATGTATACATAAGTCAGAACCATCTGGTTCCATCACATGGATATAACTGTCATTTTACAGGGTACCACACAGTAAAGTACATGGAAGAAGTGATGTGCCTGAGGCAGGCCCCCTTTCTGCCCAAGCTGAACTCAGCACCTAGGTGTTTCTGATCACCTCAGTATGCAGAGAGGAAGCAGTTTAAACAGAATAGTTAAAAGATGCGAAAGCTCTCCAGTGTGTCTTTTACCTTCCCAGTAACTAATCCACTTCTGAAGTGCAATCAGGCTTGAGTTTTGTTGTCTTCCTCCATAGTATGACCCTGAGGCTTCTTGTGTGAGAAGTTACCTTCAGGGCCCTTATATTGCCTGGAATGAAGTGACACTGTTAAAAACAGCTGGCTGGCATAGCAACCACAGTTTGTTTAACTCAGTCTTGAGAGAAATGCACATCTGAGCAAGAGCTGAAGTAGGCTACAAACAGCTCGGTGTCACCTTAACACAGTAAGCAACAACAAAACGTGTGAGAGAGGAGATCAAGGAAGGTCATCTCCACTTCCCTTGAAAACATTTGATAGTGGCCACAGCAGGTTAGTGAACTTTTCTGTCTGGTGCAGCAATAGCGGATGTACCAAGCAATCTGGCGGGGGACTTTTTACAAGGGCCTGTAGGGACAGGACAAGGAGGAATGTCTTTAAACTAACAGAAGGGAGATTTAGGTTGGATATTAGGAAGCTGTGGCTGCTCTATCCCTGGTGCTGTTAAAGGCCAGGTTGGATGGGGCTTGGAGCAACCTGGTCTAGCAGAAGGTGTCCCTGTTCGTGGTGGGCAGTTGGGACTGGATGGGCTTTAAGGTCTTTTCCAACCCAGACCAGTCTGTGCTTCTGTGATTCTATGTGTTGACATCAGTATTACTGTGTTCATACAGCTGTAGCTTGGTGTACTTTAGCTCATTGTTTTCTGTTCTTCTCAAATGAAAAGAGGAAGCTTTTTCGCCTCCCTGCACCTACTGTAGGTCAAAACCAAGATCAGAAGAGAGTAATAGATGTTTATGGCACCTTTCCAGTAAAAAACCTGTGGAAAAAGTGTTGCTGTGTCTCCTCTGCAGTAGGCTGGGATTGCACCCTTCCAACAGCCTGGCCACATGCTGCTGGCATTGCTGAGCCGAGCTACTCCTCCTTGAAAACTGCAGCCTCAGGGCAGCACCTCCCACTTGGAAACAAAAGGAAGCCCAACTAAATGCTCAGATTCCCAAGTGAGTTTGCAAGTGCTCCATGAAAAGAAGGGTTAAACTGTTTTGCATTCGCAGTAGTCTGTTTGTGAATATAGGCAGATTAAAGACTGGTTGATTTTATTTTAGTTTTCTTTCTGGTCATATATTCGTGTGAGTAAAAATATGAATTATAATAATAGCAATTCTAATGATGTCCAGAGATGTTAAAGTTATTTGTAGATCCAGCTGTATGCTTACCCCTTAAGATTTTACTTCATTTTTTCCCAGTAGCATTGTCTGCATTTTACAGGCTTTGGGAAATTAGGTACCGAAAGACTAAGGTGTTATTTTCTATCAAGTCTGTAGGAACCTAATTACTGTTACAGTCAATGGGAGGTTGCTGCTTAAAATCCTTCGCAAATCTGTTCCAAAGTAAATCGTCCTGGCTCATCTAGGGAGTTGAGTGTTGCCTCTTGACTAACAGAATGCCCCAGCATTCTCCTTTGCTGGATTCGGTTTTCAAAGAAACGTAGCTGTCTGTATGTCCGAATGCATCACCTATTTTATGGCAATTTCAAGTTTTAACAACTACCAAAAGTCATAGTAAAAAAAAATCCTTTTTTTTTTTTTTAGAATTCTTTAATAAATGAAATGAATAACGAATTCTTTAATAAACGAAAATAAGATTAACATGGACAGAGCATAAAGAAATAGACTGGATGTGCAGAAAAGGAGCAGATGTTTGGTGTTTGGCAAAGAAATGGTTTGCTCTCCTCAAATGACGGAACCAGCTTCCTGATCTCCCCACTCTGGCCACAGAGAGCCCTGTTGGAGCCAGGTAACCTGGACTGTCAGCTCAGGATTCTATTTACATATTTTCAGTGTTTCATGAGAGCTACTCATCGATGTGGTGTTTCTGGAATATCAGAGGAAGAGTTGTATAAACCCCTGCCTATACAAACAGCTGCTGAAGGCTGTCTTTAATGCTCCGTAGCAGCACCACTGCGAATTAAGGCATTCAAAGCTGTCAGGCTGCGCTTCTGTCATGCTGCCTCATCAGTTTCTGTCCCACAGCATTGCCCTCCAGAGCCAGTATTAAAAATAAACTTTGAAAACAGAGCAAGAAGAATCCTGTTATTCTGGATTGCCCAGATTCTCTTCCCTGCGTCATTTCTGCATCATCTCCTGAACTGCACAACAATTAAATAAGCTGAACTTCACTCTTCTAAAGCGTGCTTCTGAAGATGGGCTCCAAAACCAGCCAGTAATATCGTCTTTGTCTTCTTATTCGGTGACAGATCTCCTAGATGATAGTGGCAATGTGAATAATAGGTTGTCTTCATTGCTAGGATCAATTCCCATACTAATGATGGGCAGATTTGATGTTGTACCTAATTATATTCTGACAGGTTGCAGCTGCTGCTGTTTATACTCTTGAGCTGTTACCGCAGTTGAGGACAGCCTGTGTTGAATCTGTGACAGGGCTGTTGTAACAGCTGTCCAAAATAGCTCTGAAAGGGAACAAACTCCATTTCTCAAAAAAAGCCCCAAGAAAGAATTAGGAAGTGTCAGCCTCTGAGCTTATCGTGTGTATTGTAAATACATGTGTATGAGCCAAGTTCTCTTCAGTTCAGTGATATACTAAAACCCATGAAGACATGTGGCTGAAATTTGGACATGTGAGCTGTGAAATTTAGTTTCAAGTCTAAGATCAGCTACAGGCTCTCTGTGTGAAATGGAGTAAATGGTTTAATTTCTCAGTGCTGCCAACTCAGGTGTCAGAGAGACATACTTCCCTTTCTTCTACTTTTTCCTAGCCTAGATTGGAAGTTTCAGTAAGCTGATGCTGTTTGATTCTTGTGTGCTGATTGGAAATGCATTAGGAGGTGCAGAAATGGTCTTGTCTTGGTCCTTGTCTTTACAGGCTCTCTAGTTAACAAGAAATTCAAGGTGTGTCTGACTATGATTTTAAAATACCAATGAGGCATCTTCTTTTCTCACAGCTGTATGAGCCTCCACGTGAACTCTCCACTGTGTTTGGTAGAAAAGCAGAGCAATATGCTACCCCTTCAGCACTTGTTCAAAGACTTTTCTCCCTGCCTCTTCCTTCTCCAGCTTTTAGCTCTTAGTGTGCTTTGGGGTTTCGGTACCAGGCAAAGCATTGGGTTACTTGTGTGGAGAGATACAGCGCCTGCTGCATTATGACAGCAGTCTTTAAGGTGGTCAGAAAATACCTGAGCATTACCCTGGGATGCTTTAATAAAGACCTTGGCAATTCAGGAACAAACATGGACAAAGCATTTGCAGCAAGGAGGGAAATGGGTAAGAGGGGGAAATGGGTGATATCGTGGGTAATTACACTGTCACTCTCTTAAATGTCCTAGGATAAGAAATGGTGCATTTGTATTTTTCCCTGTGGTTTGCAGCCTCTTCTACTCAGTCACAAACTGTCTCAGAAAATACTGTTTGCAAAAGCATGTTTTTAAGGGATAAAGAGAATGGCACAAAGACTGGGACAGGAGCAAGTAGAGTGTATTCGTGGCTATACATGCAGGGGGGAAATGGGAGATTACAAGGGAATGGGTATTGTGATAAACAGTTGTCCCAGACTATGTAGAAGGAGAAGGCAGGAATTCCTATGCTGTGATGTAATCATTTTTGTAAGCTTTTAAAGGAAACAAAAATGTACAAAGTTCACAGTATCACTGAACTTACTAAATGCAAAAGTAACTGTGTTCATTCCCATAATCAGCATTCATAAACCAATATTTTCTCTCTGAACTTTGCTGGCAAAACTGATGTCTCCAGAGAGAATTCAAGGAAGCAAACACAGCAACATTAGTACCATGTCTCTTTAGAAAGCCTGGACCAAGCAAGATGCAGGTCATACAAACAAAAACCCCATAAACCCCGCCATGTTTTACATGAGCAGCTCTCGGGACTACAGAATGACCCTTTTAGCAGAATGTTTAAGGCAAGCTTAGGGATTTTGTACCAGGATTTTCATTCTCTTGAGTTCTCCAGGGTTTGCACATAATGATAAAATCAGGAGGCAGAAATATGAATGAATGAATGGATTTGACAAATGGCTGCAGTCTCAGTTCCAGTTGTGATTGACTATTCCTGAAGGGATAAGTGCACTTGTCCCATCCATTCCTGTCTCTCTCCTGAGAAGTGTTTAGGGTACATACAAAAATGAAAACCAGAAGAAATACTTGAGGCTGCCAGGCTTGGTTTGAACCCTTTGAATGAGAGACTGCCTGTGCTGTGAAGTGTCAGCCTTTGAGAGCAGTCGAGCACCAAGCAGCAGCCTCAGTTTTTAATTTCTTTGCCTTTGTAGGTTTCAGACAGACTCCAACCAGATGTCTGTGTTAATGAAGCACTAAGTACATTATGTAATTATAAGGTTCTGAATATAATTGCTGTGTATGCTGCATAATTTAAGTTCCAACTGTACTTGCATCTCTCATTTACCAAGCCAGTGAAGGATATAATAATATCGAACACAATAACAGCTCACAGTGTAGTCATAGGGGTTGCATTTAATGAGCTTGTTTGTGATTCTTATAAAGACATTCTCTTGTGGCAGATAAAATCACAGTAGCTAAAGGTTAAGGTTATCTGTAAGATGAATCTTTTCCTTGCAAGTCCGGATATAATGCTCTGAGTGAAGAAATACCTGATACTAAACTTGTAGTCTGGGACTGGAGATCTGCCAGTTCTTTCAGAGTGAGATCTCCAACATACCCAGTGCATTGTGGCAGGAGAGAACAGGGATGCTCTTGGGTGTAAAAAGGAGCTTGCTGTCTTGTTTTGTCTGTTTGTGAAGTGGTTGGACATGAGCAGAGACTTATGAATCTGAGGAGACAAGGGCTTGGATAAAACAGTTCTTTTGGTGGTGAGATCTTGCATACGTGTTAGGCTTTACACACGCTAGGCAAGGGCAGTTGTACTGTTCTCAGAGGTTTCTTATTTTTTCAGTTGACTGTGGCTTCCTGGCCATGCTGTTCGGTAGAACTGTAAAGTTTATTTCTGCTCTATGGTGAAAATGCAGTGAAATACTTTTCGTTGGTAAAACCTGAGCCTTCTGACTGAGGAATGCTTGGTAGGCTGTGGGGTACATGTGTGGTAGACTTAAAATTTCCATGTTTCTCATTCCAATTATTATGAGAAGGATGGAGCATGGTTTTGAGCTGGGGCTCCCTTGCCTCTCAGTCACTGAGGTTTTGTAGATACTGCTTAATTCTCCCCTGCTCCCATTTTGAATCAAGTTGCAAAAACAAAATGCAACTTTCACGAGGCAATAATTTTAGCTAGAAGTTGTTAAACTGAAGTCCTGTTCTGTCTTTACAGGTTGCTAGTTTTGCATCTCACTGTTAGCACAAGATGCAGGCTGAAGTGCATGGCCTTTTCCACAGGGTCAACTCTCCAGCTATCTAGTGGGCTATGATAAAAAAGTCAACTTTTCTTTCCATTCATACTCCTGTAGCTTTTATTGCAGAGTTGTTACTCCAAGACTTGTCAGCAGCAGCCTGCTATCAGACTTAGCAAACACAGTCTCTGAATGCTGCTATTAGAGTAATTTTCCTTGACAGTTATTCTTGCCACTGTCACCCTTCCTTGCTAGCTCCTTGTCTTCCTCCAGCTCAGATTCAGCATCCCATTTCCTTATGTACTCTAAACATCATTATGTCTAGGTCTGCACTAGTGGTTAGTTATGGGAAGCTAGAATAATAACAAATATTGAAGTACCATGATGTGTAAGAAGGTTCATGAGAACATACATGTTTGTTAACAATGTTTAATACTTTGAATGAAAGTTACTGACTTCATTGAATCAGTGAAAATACTGGGGTTCCTATGGAGAAGTGAAAGAGAGCAGTATGAATGAAACTCAGCCTGAATGGAATGGACTGACCTAATCTATGTTTGAACTGACTTAAGCTTATGTGAAGACTAAGTGCTCTGACTCCTCATTGCTGCTTGAGCTGGAGGACAGCAGTGAGTCTACATCAGTTTTGTTTGGAAGAGTTAACATCAGTGCTTTAACCTAGGTTCTCTTTTTTAAAACCTGTCAGGTTTTGAGTTTCAATTTTCAAGATCTAAGGAGAACTTGAAAATTGGAGAGTGTTTGTGTCCAGAGAAGGCAATTCTGCATAGGTTTTGTGAGAAATCTTGATCCTAACTTAATTTTAGTAAAGGCGGGTTGGAATTTAGAGTTTCTGGTGAAATCTCAAGCCATACAGGTTTCATATAATGTCAGACTAACAAGTACGGAAGTATTTTCATTCATCAATCTAAGGAGTTAATATATATTTAAATCCATACGCCCACTGCTCTTTGCTTGATTTGGGTATTACAGATTTTAAAGAAACCTAAAAAACCCACAGGTGTTTAAATCTGCCAAGTGGTCCTTCATGAAAAGAAATATCTTTAAGTGTGATTTTTATCTGCTTTTTGGAGTCACTTTGAAGAAGAGCCTATTACACTGCAGGGCACAACACTGGTTGTCCATAGCATTTCTGTTAAGAGTAGCAGCAAACTGAGATAGATAACTTTGTGCTGAGCAGTGTACATAAGCATACTGTGTGGAAGGGAGGAAGTCTTTTCCCTGTCTTGTTGTTGGGGCAAAAGTGAATTGCTAAGGGGTATGCAATGCATTTCTGGCAGAATTCAGATTGCTTAAATCCCTCCAGTCCTTTAGCTACAGAACATCCTTTTCCCCTAATTTTTGTAAGCAGAAGTAGCTCTCTTAACATGTGCTTTGTAGACTAAATGCAAACACACGTTAACAGCTTATGATTTAATTTCCTTCTGTGTATGTCTGTGCTGATTTTAGTGTGATTAAACATTTCTAAGATAACACAGTTGTCTTTGTCCCTTCCAAATGCGATGAGCAAAAGGTTTCTCTGAGTAATCATTGTTTCATTCCCTGTTCTTGCCTTGTGTAGAATTTGTATTCTTCAAATCCTGCTTTAGCTGCAGACGTCTTAATTTCTTAGCTGCAGATTCTTTCTTAATATTGATAAGACATTTCCAGCTTGATTATAGTTATTTTTTCAGAGGAGAAATTGAGAAGGAGGGAACATCGGTTCTGTGGAGATGGTGCCTTCTGGCAGTTCAAACACTGCCTCTCCAGGGCATGATGAAGAAAGCAAAGCTCACACAAAGGAAAACAAAGCAGCGTCCCCTGCTTTCCCATTGAGGAGTCAGTAACAACTGTCTCAGCTTGAAAGGTTCCCACCACTGACATAACGCTGCAGCTTGCAGGGTTAATGTTATTTGAGTTAGCCATCTGACTTCCAAGTGTTTCCCTCTTAGGAGATTGGACTGGAATATCTTACTTTAGGAGCCACAGTGAGGAAACTTGTCTTGGCAACTGGCAGCTACATGCCTGTTAAACTTTAATGCGGCCACTTCGCTATTTGGTACAGTGGGAAATTCTTTGTCCTTGAAGTGCAGTGAGAAAACCACACTTACTCAGGTTACCTTTCTGTTACGTTACTGAATTATGAAGAGAAGTGCAGAAATATGAATAAACAATTTTCTTATTTGAAAATCGGTTACTGGAGGCCAGTTCCTCATTTCCTAAGGGTTATCAACCCTTTCAACTCTTTTCTGAGAGATTATTCTTAAGGGAAATACTGTAATGCATGTGTGTCCTTTCAGAACATCCAGTGGCATCTTGCAGACTTGAATGCCTTAAGCATTACCCAGCGATAATTTGTGTGATAGATAAAGGAGTGATAATTTGGACCTTTTGAGGCAGATCTTATTCATTTAAACACAGACTGCTTTTTGGAGACAGTAACATCTGTCCTCCCTTCTTCTCAGACATTGCTTGGCTTTGCTAAATTTCAGACACAGCAGGAGGCCACCTTGTGCTATAGTGATTGCAGGATTCTGACAGTCCTCACTGCTGGAGCAAAACCAAGCTGGTATGGTTAGCAGTGTTGCTCAGGGGTTGTATATGAATGGCTTATTTGGGACCCTGTGATTATATGAAAGCTTTAAGAGACTTTTTGTTATCTTCTTTTCCCTGCAGTGGCCAGTTTGCCATAGTGAAGAAATGTCGAGACAAGAGCACAGGGCTAGAGTATGCTGCTAAGTTCATTAAGAAACGCCAGAGCCGGGCCAGCCGCCGTGGAGTGAGGCGTGAGGAAATTGAGCGGGAGGTCTCTATCCTGCAGCAGATCCTGCATGCCAACATCATCAAGTTGCATGACATCTACGAGAACAAGACGGATGTGGTCCTCATCCTTGAGCTGTGAGTAAGGGGATTTCCTATCCTCTGGGGTAGGATGAGGTAAATAGGAAGTGGAAAGGGCTGCAGAGGCAGACAGAACATAGAGGCACTGTTAAAATGGAGCTGTTGTGTTCTCAGGCCTCACAGGATTGCATGAGGCTGCTGGCAAACAGGCCCCCCAGTTCATCCATGTGCCCTGGGGATACAGGTGCACCTTAACATCAGCTGAAGCTGTTGTTACTGAGCCAGGGAGTGCTGTCAGCTTGAAAGTAGTTTACTCACAGAGGGATTACCTCATGTCTGCCTAGTGCTGCCCTGATGTGAACCTTGGAGGAAGCACGAATGGACTCTGAATGTTGATTTCAGTTTTCTGTCTGCTTTCATCTCTTCCAATACATGTGAAGGTGTCAAGTTCTTTGCACTGTTTGCAGCCATTCTCTGTGCTCCCATGTTTTCCTCATTTAGAGGAGACTAGGGGAAAAAAGGGAAGGAGGGCGAGGGAAGAGGTGTTTTAAATCCCTAGACTTTGACGATTGAGGATGAATAGTGGCAGGGTGGGAGCGAGGGAAAGCTGCTTACTCTTCTGTTGTGCCACCATGTGATGGAGGAAAACCCCTGCCATTTAGGACTGGGTCTCCTTATAACCAGACTTACAATGGATTAATGAATTTGGGTGAAACTTGGCACTTAACTTGTTGCCATTCCAGGTGTTTCATGGCTGAGGATTGGGAATGCAACAGAAGTGAGAGGCTGTGTGCATGAATGGTCATACAGACCTATGTTCAAAACCTGTCCTTCTGTACAGGTCACAGTGTGTTTTGTTGGTCCGCCATAAGGAATGTAAATTCTTATTGCACGTGCAAGTTTATATCTATGTGTATTTGTGTGGCTCAGCCTTCCTAATCTCTGTGGAGAACCAGGGAAAGCCTGAACACTCACATAAAGCAGGGCAGGGTACAAGTGTCCTTGTACTCATCAGAGACAGGAATGGAAATAGCTGTTACAGTAAATGGAGCTTTGCTGGTCATAATGTATGGTCCTGGCCTAAGGGGATGAAGTTTGTCATGTAATTAAGGAAGACAGATATCAATTTAAGGTTTTTGGGGCTGTGTCTTGCTCTTTGGTGGAACCAGTATCATCTGGTTCACAAAGCTCTGAGTCTTAGAGGACCTGTGCAGAGGATGACACATCCTTTATCTGTCAGTTCATGGTACTAATGGAAAGCTGTAAGCAAGGAGACAGCCTGAGGTCTTCTACTTGCTGCAGTTTTTGGGTTATGAGTAAATGATGCAAGTTATCTGTATGTATGAAGCATGAAATACAGAGACACTGTGGCTGAAGGTATATAGACCCTCTGTTCCTTTGGGCCCCTGCCTTGGCCTTGTGAATGGAATCCAGGCTATGAGGCTTTGATCCCTGAGTGAGATGAAATAACCACTCCGTTTCCAGGGGAGCAGGAATTTAGGCCAGGGAGCATTCCTGGAGATTACTGTGACTACTGGCAGATGGCATATGAGTGATGATAAGCATCTGTTAATTTTTAAGTATAGTCTAGGGCCAAATGGTGGTCTCTGTAGCCGTGCACTGGAAGACAGATGGGTTTTTCTGACTGGCAGCTACTTCGTGCTAAAACAACCTCCCAGTTCATTACCTTCTGCTTTTTCCTGTCCTCACATGGCCTGACACATTTTGTGTGTCCTGTTGTTAGGCTGTAGCTTATTGCTCTTTTTAAAAGGCAGGGTGCAATTTGACCTGATTAAGGCCCCTGCATTCAGCTGCTGTGTACAAATTGAGGATTATGATAATTGCTAATAAAGATAATTAAATTCTCTCTGTAAATAGATAATCTCTCCTCCTGATGCTCTGCTATCAGAGTCTCATACTCCCTGCGGTTCATTGAAATAAGCATTACAGCCCCTGGCCAACTGGCCTTATATTAAGCTACAGTGGACTTCAGCTTCAAAAGAATGTCCCCAGTATTCTTGATTAATTGGAGAAGCTACCCTGGTGTTTGAGAGAGGCTTTGGCTAATATGACCCTTTCCCAAGCTCACTGTCTCCTGTTTACACAGGGTTTGATTCTACAGGTGCTGTTTCTTCTGTTCAAGAACAGGAAGAGCATTGCCAAGCCTACTGCTGTTAAGTGCAGTTTGGCAGGTACGCGGTTTGCCCTTCCTTGTGCACATTGTTCAGGGATACGCTCCCCACAGCTTTTTGTGACTTTGCTGTTCTCTGTCTCTTGGGCCCTATCCTTGTGGCTGCTTTGCCCAGACGGAAGCAACCTGAAGGTGTGTTTGATTGATGCACTCATCTCCTCTACTGGTGAGTGTCAAGGTTGTGTACACAAAATAAGCAGCTGTTTCAAAGAAGTAAGGCAGCATTGTCACTTGTCTTTTATTGGGGTTTGAAGGAAGAGCAAAGGTATAATGTGCTTGCTTCTTTGTTTGCCATGGGAATAAGGTGACATAATGAAAGGGAAAGAGATTGAATTGGAGGAAGGAATTTTTTTTGTAAGGTCTAAGGTCTTTTGAGAAAGGAGCATTTACTCCTTTACAGATGGTGCTGATTTAGAAAACACCTCCCTGGATGTTCAAATATAACTTGTATTGCAGATATGAGGGTTTTACTGCAAGGGACTTAGTGTTCAACTGCCTTTTGGGGGGATTCCATAATGGCTGGCTTTAGGGATTGCCAAATCTCTTCTGCCTGCAGTTTCTCTTGAGTTCAGGTGAGCAACTTGGATGAGAATGATCCTGCGCTAAGCTGCTCACCACTCCCTGTGCACAATTTACTCAAAACCTATTTTAAATGCTGAGTCTTTGTTAATGAGAAATCATCGCATCTCTTTGACTGATTTTTTTTCTTTAAATTACTCTTTTAAGGTCTCTGCAGCTTAGCATAATGTCTTGGGCTGTGTCATAAGAGAGTGGAGATTGATGTACCATTTGTAATGCATGCCAGTCTCTGGCCTTCAGAAAATTAAATGCTCCTGTGGTGGTTGTAAGGAGTCTTGTGCTGGTGAAGGCAGAGGGACTTCAGGCACTTGAATCTTCTTTTGTTTCCTTTCTTATTTTAATGTTGTGTTCTATACCTTGGAAATTTCTCCGTCTAGCCTGATTCAGGGTTAGTGTAAACTGGAGAGAAGAGGGAAAGTACAGCCAGGAGCTAGCAAGTGAATCTCCTGTGATCCTTCTTACAGGCTGCACAGTGTCTTCAGTGGCATAGCTAGTTGCCCAGGATGTTGCTGAGGTTCTGGGGAGCTGGAGGCTGGGCTATATGGGCTGTTGGTTTGGTCGAAAGAGAGCTGTTTTAGTCTTAGTCCTGAAGAAAGAGTTACGTGCTTACATGGTTGAATTCCAGAAAAGTACAAGGAAGTGGCCTAGTGCAGCTGGCTTTCTGGTGAGAGGGCCCTAGTGCCTGCCAGAGGTGAGTGCTTAAGTGAAGTTTGAGTACAAGTCATTAAGGAAATGGTACTTGCCTGCTCTCTGTACACAGATGCCATCAAGCACTTAACTTGAAGATTTCTTTACTGGCTTGTTACAGCTGTAATAGTTTGTAAACTAATGAACCAAGGCCCCTAAGCCTTTTACGATGTGGAAAGGAGGCAGTGTTCCCTGGCTCCTGAAACGCACAGGGTAAAACACAACCTGTCCAGCAAGGCTGATGGTAGTGCTGAGACCCTTGGTTTGCATTACCTGAAAAGAAAACCTGAGACTAAAGGAGAGTCTCACAGGCTGAGTAAGGAGGGAGAAGGCAGCAGCCAGAGGCAGCAGTTGCGACATATTTCTGTGTCATATAAGCTTGTTTTTGTTTGCCAGACATACAGTTGTAACAATTAAAGGATCAAGTGACTTCTGCCCAGGTGAAGTGTCCTGCTTCCTCTTGCTGAGAAAGTTTCTGAATATGTGGAAGCTGCAAAACAAAATACCCACTAATCAACGCCCAAGTCAGTGGGCTCTGTGTAAGTCTCTGACTTTGAAACAGCAAGGTATGCTGTCACAGCAACAGCAGAAGCTAACAAATAAGCCAGATGGCTTTGTGGCTTTTGACACATTGTTCTTGTTTGCAGGTGACTTCTCGCAGTTTTTATAGCTGTTCATGAGAGTTTGCTCTGAAAGAAGCAGAGTAATCACCATCTTGTCACCACCAGTGGTGTGTAGGAGCCTGGGATCAGAGTAATCATTGCAAAGCCCTCTGTGTTGCAGTGTTGTCTAACTTGTCTGTGAGTCACAGCACTTAGTTAAGTCAAAGCATTTGAACCTGCCAGTTCTCATGCAGCCATTTCATCAAACAGGGCCAGAAGCTTGTTTTCCAAATGACTGTGGGGTTTCTGGGGCCTTGTGCTTGCACTCTGGATCCCGAGCAATGGTGTGGTGGTACACCTGAACTCAGCAGCAACCACTTTGTGGGTGCCCCTAAGAGTAAATCTGAATGAGAATAGATCAGTAATGCCAATGATAGTGTAAACTGGAAACAATAAACGTAAACATAATTATGAATAACAACCGCAAACAATGCCCCATTCAATATTTAGATCATCTTGTTTCATACTATACAGAAAAATAGCCTTGGACCTCTCATTACAAAGCACAAAAGTGAAAACAGAAATCTTATGTATTAAATTTGCATGGAATGCATTTCAAGTTAGATGCAAAACCTCTCAGTTACTGTCGTGGTTTAAGCCCAGGCCGTAAGTCAGCCACGCAGCCCTCTCGCTCACTCCCCCCATTTTTCCCCGCCCTGTTCTTGGAGGGACGGGGAGAAGAATTGAAAGAATGTAACTCCCATGGGTTGAGATAAGAGCAGTCCAGTAACTAAGGTATAACACAAACCACTACTGCTGCCAACAATAATAATAATGATAAGGGAAATAACAAGGGAAGAGAATACAGTACCACCCATTGATACCCAGCCCGACCGAGCAGTGAACCAGCCCTTCCAAGTAACTCTCAGTTACATCCCAGGTATGATGTGCTGTGGTACGGAATACCTCTTTGGCTAGTTTGGGTCAGGTGTCCTGTCTCTGCTTCCTCCCAGCTTCCCCTCCTCCCTGGCAGAGCATGAGACACAGAAAGTCCTTGGTCAGACTAAACAGTTGAACAGTAACTAAAAACATCGGTGTTATCAGCGCTGTTCCCATGCTGAAAGTCAAAACCACAGCACTGCACCAGCTACTAAGAAGGAGAAAAAATGACTGCTACTGCTGAACCCAGGACAGTTACTAATAGCACTTCCTTGCTTTGGAAAAAGTACTTCAGGTACCTTCTAACCCGCTTAATTCTTAAAAATTCAGCACAAAATAAATGCTTTCCTGGCAGTTCTGTCAGGTGAGGATCTGTATTTAGGACAGTACAATGGCTGTTCTGGAAGGAAAAGAGACCTTACTGGCAGATCTTACTGCCTCATGTTTCTGATGGCAGCCCATAAGCGAAGTAACTCTAACAGTTCTTGACTATTACAACTTGTTCTATTTCTTCTGTCTTGCCCAAAAGAAAACTTTGCAAAATAGCAGTTGAGGCAGGTAACACAATGTCTATTGAGATACGCACGTCTGTGGATTCAGCAATAAAAAAATGTTCCTCTTTGGGTCCTTTACAATCCTTAATGAATCAAACCTTGGAGCATTAATGCCTTGGGGAAAGCCAGTCCTTAATTCACAGGGGAGAGAGCTGAAGCCTAAAAGAAGCTTTGGCACACCTGGGACCAGAACACAAAACTCCAGGCTGCCTGCCAGAGTGGCCTTTTTCTAACTCTGTGGAGCTTTTTTGCTACTTCAGTTTTCTGTGCTGACATTTACTTTATGTCTTACAGTGCAGTAGATAACAGGATGTTTTCTGGTGTGTTTTGCAGGGTTTCTGGAGGAGAACTTTTTGACTTCCTGGCACAGAAGGAATCTTTGAGTGAAGAGGAAGCAACGAGATTCATCAAACAGATTTTAGATGGTGTGAATTACCTTCACTCTAAGAAGATTGCTCACTTTGATTTAAAGGTAAAGATGCTGATTTAGATTTTTTAATTGTTGATGTTTTTTAATGGTGAACTGTACCTTTTCTAATGTTTTGGATACCTGTATTTGATGCCATACCTAAAATAATAGGTAAGATCATTGTAAATACACTGCACAGCTGAGTGCTCCAAGGAAGATAACCTCCCTGTAGTAACTTTTGGATGGGCTTGTATATTTACTGACTGTGAAAAAGAAATTGTGGGTCTTCATCCTTCAACTGTTTGCATTTGTGGGATCATCCAAAGCATGGTGTTTAAAAAATAAAAGTATTAGCATGATGTACAGAAGAAATGCATTTTTAGGAAGAGGAGCCAAGTCCAGTTGCAAAGAACTGTTGCTGCTTCCAGTCCCCACTGTGTTTAGAATTACATGAGGAGTATGTGTTCTCCTGTGCACTCTGGTTAATAGAAAGACTTCTTGATTTCTTAGCTGCATAGTCTTGAAAGCACATCACACAGAGCTCTTTTTCCACCATGTCAGGTGTCATCTATAGTTTTGATCCTTGACTTTGATATCAGTACAACTGGCCTAAACAGTACAGAAGACTTTCTGCTTTTCATTGTGGCCTACCTAGGTGAACACGCTTCTCTGAAGCTAGGAGCCTGTTGTCCTTGGGAATAAAACTCTTGAGACTAGAATAAAATGCTTTTTCAGTAGCAGGCTCACAGCTGCAGAACTGGTTGCCTCAGACATCGCTCCTTCCAGACATACATTCAAAATGCACTTATCCCATAGGAGAAAGTAGAATAAAACAGGAGGGAACAGTTTTATAATGAAGGGAAAAGGAAGAACTCTACTGCGAGATACATGTTCCTTGTCCTGACTTTAAATTCAGGTTAGTTTATTATTAATTATGTGTGTGCTATAGGTAGACTCCTCCCAGATTTTCAGGTTATATGTGCTAATTCCTTGTGTCAAATGTGTGCCTAATGCTGTCTTTGTCTTAAATTGCTTTGTCTTGGGTCAGTGTTAGTGGCTGGTATGTGATCATTGCAAATATTGCATATCACATCTAACCTAAAAACTGGTTAGCAAACTTCCATCCAAATCTTCATGGAGTGCATGTGGAAAGCATAGGAGATGTGTGAACATATGAAGGGTGTGCACTTGATTTTGTAATTACTACATGAATCCAGAAGCCAAGGACTGAAAATATTTGCTTTGTATTAGAAAACAATGTAATATCTACAGTGAAATTATTGTGAGAATACAGGTGCAACTTTTTCTCTGTACTGATCTCTAGTTGCTCATTTTGGTATTTAATACGAGTAATGTTAGGTGGTCGGTGAAGATGTAACAAGAAACGCAAGACAGAAATTGGGAAGGATAAGTAAGCAATCACTGCATGGATAGTGAACATGACAGAATAACTTCTGGCTTTTCAAGGACTCGGTTTGGAATTTTGCTGGTGTTAAATCAGACATGTATTTTTAAGCAGCAATCTAATTAGATAGAGAATGATTTGTAATTCTCTTGTCACTTGACAGGGCTCCATTGACTGCAGTGGAGCTCCAGTGACTTACACCACCTAAGGAATAAAACAGTCCAAGAGGTAGCGACTGTGCCTTTTTGCCGTTTCAGTCTGTTCTGTCTGCTCTCAACAAGCTTACATCATGTGTCTGGGCAAACACATATGCCCTAGATCCATGGAAGAAAAACAGAATTGTTAGCCTGAGGCTAAAATATTCTTGGTCCAGTGACTATGACAATAAATTATTCATCTGCTCTCTTTCCCAGTGCAGCTCTGACTGTGAGCGTGTGTTTGCAGGAGCTGCTTCCACATTAGCATCTGCTGTGAAAAGGCCAGGCAGCTGCCAGCAGGGAATTGAACTGTCTCACTGTTGCTCTTGAGCTTATGGTTAAGTTATGATAAATGAATGCATTAAAGCTCTTCATGGGACACAAACTGAGCCCGTAGGTTACTCTGAAACCTGTGAAATAGGGCCATGGAGGGAATAATTAAGGCTGAGATATTAGCTGAAGAAATAAGATTATGAAATATCAATTACATCTGGTAAAGAAAGTAAAAGTCTGTGGCTGAAAAAGTTGGCTTTAATTTCACAGTTCAAGCTTCAGCTTTTCCCTTCAATGTTGTGAGAGATGCTACATGTTCTATTAATAGTTTGCTGTCATATATGAGCTAGGACCTCTGATGCCAACTCTTTGCATTTCCAGGACTGTTCTGATAACAAATCCTAGATCTTTCCTGGTTTTGTTCTTGCAGCTTTGAATTTTATCTCGTAGAGAGGAGCATTTTCCTTAAGTAGGTCTAGGTATGACTAGAATACCTTCAGAAGCATTTAATCAGACCTCTTCCAGTGAGTTACAAAACAGTATAGGGACAACTGCGCAGAATCAGTAACATTGCCATCAGTCAAAGTACTGAGCGGTGCAGCTCTCCCTCGGGCTCCAGCAGTGGCATTCTGGCTCTGCACCACCTGCTTCAGATACCTGCTACCTGCTGTTATGTGTGTGCTAGTTGTTGTAACTGGGGCAGATCCATGGGGTCAGAGTGTGACATCGTCTCTGCAGGCCAGGGGGATGCTTTTCTGTTTTAAAAAGTGACAAGGTAAGGTGAGCTTGCACTTCATGTTGTACAGCAGTGCTGCTGGTTTGATAATCTAGTGGCACATTTTACTAGATTAGGGAACTACATACAACTGAGTGAAAAACTCCTGTGTCATTGTGGGAACAAGGGTATCTGGTTTTCATCCTGGCAATAGCCGTCATTAAGAAAATAAGCTTAGGAGTGCTAACAGGAAGATAAAGGCAAATTTTGCGCACCACAGAATTAAAGGAATGAAGGTATCGCTGTTAGTAGATCTGCTTTGCTTTTATGTAGTTCTGCTCCATTCAATTGTGTCCAATTTCGGTTGTCATCCCTTTATGAAATGAATGGATTGTAAGTGCTTAGGCACAGGTATGTGTTTCCTGTTATACAGTCTCATACAAAAAAAGGCATCTGAGAACTCTGCTATTTTCTCAAGGTATTAATATTATAATAACAAAGTTCTATCTTTGGTTATTTTTAGCCTGAAAACATTATGCTTCTGGACAAGAATATCCCTATTCCGCACATCAAACTCATTGACTTCGGCCTGGCTCACAAAATAGAAGATGGAGTTGAATTTAAAAACATTTTTGGAACTCCAGAATTTGTGGGTGAGTGACCTGTTCATTTGACATGTATTGCAAGTTCCATGAGGAAGCTGAGACTTCTTTCCTAAGTGAAGAAGTGAGGGTGAGAGGAAGTTTCAATCACATTTCTATCAAGATAGCCTAAAACTAAAGGTTTACTTTATTTTTCTGGACTAGGCAAAAGGTGCTTTCTATAAAGCAGATGTGCTACTTCTGTGAGAGTAGGTTGCTGCCAAAGAAATAGAGATGTAAATTCAGGGTTGTGATTGTGAAACCCTGCCAGTAAAAGTTGTAATTCTTTTACTATTGCCTATTTACTAAAGCTCTCTGCATTGCAGTACATGGGGACACAATGACTGGGTATCCCTAGCATTGCTTCCTGATAAAACTGCCTCACACTGGGTACCTATTATGTACAAGCCTCTCACCTCCCCTTACATTTTGCCACCCGATTCTTTTTTTGTCACTCATTGATCATAATTGCCATATATCTTACTTGGATTTTAGCTTAATCCTACTCCGTTCTACTAATTTCACTTGGAGATTTTGGAGTTGGTTTGCGGAGGGCAAGGACACATCTGTTATAGATGCCTTTTTTCATCTCATTACCTCACCTTGGTCTTTTCTTTTTTGTTCAATCTTATATGTGGGTGTTTTTCAACGAGGAAATGGTTCTTATAATGATAATAGGTTTTGGCACAGATAGCAGTGTAGTCTAGCATGTAGTTTCAGTCTCTTGCCTAAGGGCTGTTTCAGACTGGCCATTAGAAACTAGCTTTAGTGGCACCAGTTAAAAACAAGACAAAAGCTCAGATTCTTGAGGGTAACAGTATCCTTGAGAAGCATAATTTGTTTTAATTAGCACTGTAATTAGTATACAACATCTGCTTTATGCTTATACTTGAGTTGCACAATGCTCCAAGTTACTCTACGTAATCTCTTGCACACCTATGAACTTGAATTCCTGTCAGGCCTGTAAAACTCTAAACAGTGCATCCTAGAGCTGCCTTTCTTTTTCCCACCCCCCTTTTTCCCTCTTGGCAGTTTGGTGATTTTGAGTGGCTGTTCAGTTCAGCCTGGCAAAAACCTGCTACCTCAGTTGCTGATGTTTAATTGAATTCTTCTTACAGCTCCAGAAATAGTGAACTATGAGCCACTGGGACTGGCTGCAGATATGTGGTATGTTTTGAACTTCCCCCACCTTGCTCTTCTGTTGTCTGTTCCCAGTTTGCTCTGAACAGAATCCATTCTACTGCAGCAAATCAAAAGCCAGACAAAAAGCCCCAAACTCTTACGTGCAGTTAATAACTCTTTGTTCTGTCTTTCCGTTTGTATGCATTCTCTTAAATGAAAAGATAAGCATTTAATTTCTGCAGTATTACAATAAAACACTTAACTGATGGCAGTTACAGAGTTAACATTTTGCCACTGTCCACTGCAGAGGAGGACTCTTGAAAGAAAACATGTTCCTGTCTCACTTGTGACAGCTTTATTTATAAGTCCTGCATGCAGAGGAGACCTGCGTCTTAATCTGATCTGCTGAGCAGGCAGGCAAAAGAGGTCACCCCAAATAAAACTTCCTTGTTTCTGTTTCTTTGCATTTCTGGTGTGTCCTGTGGTAAATACCTGCTAGAGTAGAAATACATAAAGACTTCAGACACCCACATTACTTGGAAGTTGTGTGTTAAATTCGTGCTCAACACCCTGAAACAACATTCTTTGGAAGAGATGTGTTTTCTAAAGCTGCTTGTATAGCAGCTACTATTGATTTTTTCATATTGTGTTTATTAAGAATACAGGTCATGTAGAATCCCTGCAATTAATCTCCTTTGTTTTTCAGGAGCATAGGAGTCATCACCTACATACTGTGAGTACAATGGATTTGTTGTGTAGAAGTGTTCCTAGAGTTCTGTTGCACTAGTATGAAACTGCTCTTCCCTTTAGGCATTTAAGAATGGGGTGGGCAGTGGTTTGTCTGATGGGCAAATGTTATCCTGCAGCCTTTTCAAGTTTAAAATAAAGGGTAAAAGAAGAGGGGCATTCTGAAATGTCTCTAGCACCACTGGGCATTTCTGCTTCTTATGGGACCTCATCAGCTCCAAATGGTAGAGGATGGAAAAGCTTAAGTGTATTGGTTTCTCACAGAATGACCACGAGCTACCAGTGTGTGGAGGGAATAGAAAGTGTAATAGTACCATTTACAAGGTGAGTTATTTCAGGTGAATACAGGGAAGATTTCATTTGCTTGTAAAGACAAATCAGTCCAGGTTACTATGCATAAGCGTGGTCACCCCTGTTCAAAAGGTGATTTTAAGCTGGGTTGGGAGCAGAGAAGTTGAATGTGGGAGCTGAGAATTCATTGTACAGCAGACAAAAGGGCTTGTTAAAATGAGTAAAGCAAAGGCTGGTTGGGAATACTGTTGTAGTCAGCATGAGGGGAAAAAAAGTCTGCCAACTGGTGATGACTAAATAAAAGTAGGAGATTATGACAAGCTCAGACTCAAAGAAATGAGGTTCTGTGGGCATCCCGGGGACAAGCTGTCGAGAGAGTTTTAAGGTGGAGCTTGACAACTTGAGCAAGTGCTTGTGTGACAATGGATGCATGCAGTGGAGGGACAGCATTCGCTGCTTCAGGTATTCTTTCTTCTGGTTTGATAAGAGAATTACAGAAGTGATCAGCAGTTCTTGGACCTAACTGCTTCCATTGAAATCAAGCTGCTGGGGAGCAGCGCATGGCAGAAACTACATGCTTGGAAATGTCTCACCCTGTCATTCCTACCCTGGGCTTCTGCTCTTCCTTATAACGTTCAGAGGACTAACTTGCCACATTTTAAAGAAGGAGCACTCCAGTGCTTTTTGTGATGGGAGGGGTCAGTTTGCATGGTATGCTAAGTACTAGGAATGCGTATGCCTTTAGTATTGCCTGTTGAATTTAAAGCCTTTTGTTCTGAAGAAGTCTGAGTAAATGGGGTGGGTCTAATGATACACCCTACTTTGGCAAACATGGCAGCAAGCGAATGGATGCCATCATTAAGTGCAGAGCTCAAAATGCTATAAGTCCTTAATTCAGCAACCAGTGGAGTGGTTCCCTGGGTTGTAAGGGTAAAGCCTTGAATACTGAGGTCTGCTGTTAGATATTTACAGGCACTGAGTCAGGATATGACAAGTCATTTGCATTAGGTGCTAGGATTTGAGAATCTCCTCATTTCGCAGACCTAAAGACTAAGTCCCAAAGAGGCGAATAGAGCGCTATTGGCTTTAGCTTTCAGCAGAGAGCCAGAGGGTGGAATTACAGCTGCTTCATTGCATAGTTTGGGGAAAGGGAATAGAAACTAAGGCTCTAGGGCAGGTTTCCAAGCTTTAGTTTTGGAACAGTGCCCATGGTCCATAGCAAGGTGCCCGCTTGTAGCCTTCTTTGTGGCTAACTGAAATGGAACAAAAGCTTAAGAGGTAGAATGTAAAACCCTTTAGGAAGTGAGATTGACTGTTGCTTATGGGGTGACATATACTGCACCAAAGAGAACTGAAGGACCATGGCTGCCTTGCTGTATAAGCTGCTTCAGCATTGCTGTATGATTATAGAGGGAGGGGAAACAGCTTGTGCGCTCAGATGTTTACTCTGTGGATAAAACCACGCGGTAGCTGGGAACTGGGCTGAATGGCCCAGGTGGTCCCGTTAAATTTCTGCTTATCCCCAGATTCCCAGCCAACATGGCAGTGGCATTGCAACAAGGTAAAAGGACTGTTGGGCAGGATCATGTAAGCAGGTGGTTTAGTATTCACAGCCTCAGTTTACATCCCAGGAGTTTATTGAAGCCCTATTTTGAGTGTGCTGCGTCCTGGAACCGTGCTATCAAAGCCAGACATATTAGATAAGCATAATAATAGCCCAGAAGATTTTCAGAAAGGGATGAGATCAATTTCCTTGGTATAAATAACATTTCCTATCAAGCAGGCTTTTGCCAGTTGGCATCCCTTTGGACTGGGGGAGGGAGGAAGGGGAGGGCAGGCAGAGTCTACAGTGTATCTGTTCTAACACTTGAGTTTAGTGGAGCAGAGGTATCAAAGGCATCAAAGTTGAAGGTTATCACTTGCTGTTGAGAGGTGGGCAAAGCAGGAGGAAAGCTTTTTCTCACAAGATGCTGAGTAACTTTTTATTATGATGTTGTCTCCATTATATCCTTGCAGTTAGAGCAGAGTGCCAACAGGGTGAAACTTTGCATTGCTCAGAAGCAGTTGGACTTTATTGTAGACAAAGTCCTTTTGTTTGTGACTTCCTTCTAATGAGCAGCATGACACTACCTGTCCATCGGACTTGGCTCCTAGGCAAGGCCACGCACCTGACTGCCCATCCCACATTGTGTTTTGGTTCCAGCTGAGAAACGTCTCTTGGCTGAACCCACTGTGCAGGGAACTTGTCAGTAGCTTTGCAGACAGAAAAGCAGTAGGGGCAGGGCTTTTCCTACCCAAAGAAAATGTATAGAAACACTACTTTCTCTGAAGCTGATGGAAGCTTCTGCCTGGTAGTGTTTGTGGGCTCATAGGAACAGAGACTCTCCTCTGCTGAAACTTCTGCTTTGATTAGCAAACACTTCAGTGAGACTCTTGAGAGAGGAGAATCTGCATTTTTATCTGTGTGCACACATTAGTGCCATACTAGAGACTTTCAACGTGAGTCTGATTCATAACCCGTAGATGTAGTGAGCCAAAGCTGGGCCTGTTATTTCCCATGTAGCATGGCTGCTACAGCACAGGATTCACAAATGTCCTGAGACTGCATTATGCACTCACTGTAATTTCAATAGGGGACCTCTGCTCTTTATTTTTCCAGCTGATTTTTCTTTCTGGCTTATCTAGCCTCAGTGGTGCTTCGCCTTTCCTTGGAGAAACTAAGCAAGAAACGCTTGCCAACATCACAGCTGTGAATTATGAATTTGATGAAGAATTTTTCAGCAACACCAGTGACTTGGCAAAAGATTTTATTCAGAAACTCCTGGTGAAAGATACACGGTAAGTGTCAATTCAGGAAGATCCATTTGTCTCTAGGATAAACTTGGTAAAAATAGGTTTTTCTGGCTTTTAATAAAAGCTGTGGAATGGGGAAGTAGCATCTCCTTCCCTATAATCCTCTTTTTCTGGAAGGGAAGTTAGGCCATTGCAGTTTCTTTTAATGGCTTCATTAGGGGAGAAGAATGGTATTGGAGAGAAGGAGGCAAGGTGTTAGTCAAGATTTCTGCAAATCCTCAGGCCTTAGAATGGGCCGCAGTAGGTGGGGTTGGTGACAGGTTTGCAGAGGTCTAGCAACCTCTCTTAAAGAAAGGACAAGTCCCTGATACTGATTTGTCCCATGTGCAGAGGCAGTCCCTTTGCAGTGCTGTGTTTTCTACCTTTGATTCTCAGTGCTCTTAATGTGCTGTTCACCAAACTGCTACAATGCAGAAGGAAGTTAGGATTGCCCAGATTTGAAGTATTGCTCTCAGAAACGTTCCTCTCTGGAAATGGCAGCTCCTTCAGTGATGTAATACTGTGTTCTGGAGGCCAGTTTTGATGTAATTGATGTTGTATACCTTCATTCAAACATAGTCATATTCAAGATGTATAGAAATAATTTATTTTCCAAGCATGTAGGATGAACAAGACAAAGTCAGTGGACTTGTGTACCAGGTATTTCTCATTCACGTCTGTGGGGGGGTTTGTGGTGTTTTTTAGGAAACGGCTTACAATTCAGGAAGCTCTGTCTCATCCGTGGATAACGGTAAGTCTGAATAGACACACTGAGAGCAAAGCAGGGGTGATGTTCTTACTCTTAATGGTGTGTTAAATGGAAAACTGCCCTCCAGGTGCATAGTGATACTGTGTATCTCAAAGAAATGCACTGGGAAGAAATTGGTTGGATCTCACTGAATCCTTGGATTTCTGCAAATGACCTCTTCTTACCAAAACTTTGATGTTTGTTGCACATTCTGGTATATCCTACCTTAAACTGGGGTTTGCATTTTTCCATTCTTCTCAGTTTGCATGGACATATGCTATGCGTTTGGTTTAGTGCTTTCTTGAGTTGAGATTTCACTACATCCAATGTGGAAAATACCATTTCTCTCAAGATCTAACTGCCATACTAGGTGTGCTGGTTTGCTTACCTTTGTGTGTCTGTATGTACTTTTTCATCATAAACATGGCTTGCTTTTGTGGAGAAGTCTCTTACTGAAAACACATTTAGCTAATCTCAGCATGACTGATGAGGATGTTTGAAATGCAGTTTTTGCTTTGCATTGCACAGACCATTAACTGGAATGTTTTCAGGATTATTGTTCTTCCTCTTACAAATATTGATGGCTTTGAGACTGTTAACTGCTAAAAATCAACATGAAAATCAATTTATGCCCTGTTATTTACACTTACCACATTGGAATGAATGCACATCGCTTGTCACATTCAGGTCTGGGTTTATGTGTTGGTTTGTTTGGTTGTGTTTTTACTTTTACTCAAATGCATGAAGGAAAGCCTGTGGGAGCAGAGGCTCTCCCACCTTTGTGGAAGCTCAGGCTGCATCCATTGTGTATAGTTTTGAATTGCTGCACTGTCTTGTAAAAGGTCAGTAATATTGGTTCCTCTGTCTGATGGCTCACCAGCTGAAAGAAGAAACTAAAGTCCAAGAAAACAAGAAGGTTGAGAACACGCAGCTGAAGACAAAACGCCTGAGGGAGTACACCATAAAGTGCCATTCGAGTATGCCTCCCAATAACACCTACATCAACTTCGAGCGGTTTGCCCGGGTAGTAGAAGACATTTCACTTACGGAACGGGGGTTCAGCGCTTTGGCTGCATCCCATGATTCCTTACAGGAGGACATTGATGCTCTGGTTTCCATTTATAATGAGAAAGAAGCTTGGTATAAAGAGGAGAATGAAAGCGTGAGGCACAAGCTGTCTCAGCTGAAGTATGAATACCGGAAAATTGAATCCCTGAAAAGGCACCTACAAGATGATATCAAGACTGTAGGCACTAGTCTTACAGGCATAACAGGGAAGTACACTGATCTGCAGAGTCAATATGAATCTCTCAGTCAAGAACTTTCTGAGGAGCTCAAGTGGATACAGGATTTAATGAGTAATTTTCAACTGGAAAATGAAGCCTGTGTGAATGGAAACTTCGACTCTGTTTTCAACAAAGATATCAATGAATCTCTAATGGAGCTGTTAAATAGATCTCGCTGTGAGGAATTTCTTGCAGGCTTGAATCTTGAGATAGCAGCATCGCATCAGTGATACTGTAGATCAGGCTAGGTGCAGAGTTTACTGCCTGTTTCAAAGTACAGCAGCTTAAAAAGTTTTCAGTGCATAGATTCTACACAAAAAACATGACCTAGATCTGAAACAGAAAATCTCATGTATTGCACGAGATGCTGACCAAAAGCTTGCAGTGTTCTGTAGTATTGAAGTATTTTTCCTATGTTCAGTGTCTGAATTTATGGGAACTGTATCATCACAGTGTTATGGACACATCTAACCCTACAGCCTCTTGCATTGCCTGCGTTATACTTAGTCATGTATGACTGAGTATATATTCCTGAAGATTACTGAGTAATTAACTTGGAATAAAGAGTAGGTTGGTTGATACTTACTAGAAGCTGGATGCCTGGAAACTGATAAAAATCTCGTGTAGCTTCCTTGGTTGTGTGAAGGAATGGTCCTGCAAGCGAGCTGCAGGCAGTTCTACAGACAATATGAGAGAAATATTTGCAAAGGTTAAATCTGTCCCGTACACCAGAGTCAACAGTGTAGTAACTGAACATTTAGCTAGTGCTGTGGAAAGGCTCTGTGAAATGGCTGCTGATAAAGAAAAGTTGATTTTTTTTAGGCCAGTTATGCAGGGTGAAATCTTTTTATCATCAAAGATGTTGTTGATTTATCCTTTAGTTTAAAATCCAGCTGACTTTCCTGTTCTGTACCAAAGAAATCCTATTCATATGACACAGCAGTGATGAACTGATCAAATAACTGTGTGTGTAATTTTACAGTGCAAATCTTAAGTTGTGAGTGATAAGTGATAACACAAGTACTGGTTTGCTTTCTACAGTAAAGGTGATGACAAAGCTACAACTGATGTAATCTGTGGTGTGGGATTTGAGACCAGTGTTCTTGCTCTGAAGATACTTTTTTTTTCCCTGAAGGTTTAGAAAGCAAAAAAACCAAATTGTCCCAAACTTGACTCATGCCCTGCTGCCTTGTGTTTCAAAGAAGTCCTTTGATTATACTGTATTCATATGCACAGATGTATCCATCTCAGTTTTGGACACAATAAATAGTCACTTACGCAGGATGTACTTGTTCCCTGATGGTGTAGCTAGTGACTAAAGAAGAGATGTCGAGCTTCTGTGTACTGAAAAGAGTTACCTGCTTTGTTTCTGTGGCTAGTTTACAGCCAGCCCCTGTGCTAAGCTGTACGATTTCACTGCAAGGTAACGTTTATGCAGCTAGAAGAATTGGTGAGATAGTAGCCAGGGATCACTGCTCAAGTCCATCTAGAGTGGATCGTTATATACATATTAGAATGTCTTTCACTGCCCATCCTCATTCCTCCTTTCCTAGAGAACCTAATAAACTAAATGGAACTGTTGTTGTTCAGAACATTATTAAGAATAATGTTTATTACTTTGATAAAAGTATACTCTCATCCAAGTGGTTTAGAGCACAGTGGTCCACTCACTGCCATGTCCTCATAAAGATGTGCAGAGGCTGGTGAAAATGCAGAGTTCTGAAAACAGTTACTCAATTAGGGGTATTGTAACTCCTGTCATTGTACTTGGGGGAGGATGGAAACTGTATGCTCTCTGTGGCATCTTTCTTTGCACAAGATAAAAAACTTCCTAAAGGTTCCAAGTGGTGCAGATAGCCAGGAGATGTCCCTAGCAAGGTGGTGGTGATGGTGGGAAGTGGGCTCCACTGTGACAAATAGTACTGGGAATTTTACGTATGCCCATTTTTCATTCTTTTAGAATGCTTCAGTCATCACTACTGTAGTGTTCCTTTGAGCTGGAAGGCCCATGGGATA
The DNA here is from genome assembly GCF_037157495.1 of Lathamus discolor. NCBI lineage: Eukaryota > Metazoa > Chordata > Aves > Psittaciformes > Psittacidae > Lathamus > Lathamus discolor. Next base: position 18,642,830 of record NC_088891.1, on the reverse strand, counting down.
CTGTGCAGGGGAACTGGAACACAGGACGCCTTATCCCCGTTTTATAAGGGAGAGAGTCCTAATTCTTAAAAAGTAACTTAAAACTTAGTGAGAGTTCATATCTGCAGCAAAGATCCTCAGGAAAGAGAGTCTGCCTTCCCTCAGCTATGATCTCATATTCTCTGTTCATCTTGATATTCTTTATGCACAAATGTGTTGGCACAATGAGAAGGAACATTAAATGAGGCCACTCTGTTCCTGAGCATGTCTAGGTGAGGTTATTGTTGTGACTCAGTCCTTGAGGCTAATGCTCTGTGAGCTGAAGGAGGTCACTGACATCCTGCTTTTGAGAAGATACTCTGATGATGGGGAAAACAACCGGGTCACTGGCTTGCAGGCCACTTAGAAGTTGAGAGGCTGTTATTAAGAGTCTGCAGTAGCTCACTGTAAAGTGGGCTACTTTTGATGCAGCGATGGTTTTGCTGCTGAAAGGGCACTCAGAGATTGTTCATTGTGATTGTACAGCTGACATTTAGCAAGTGACATTTTTTCCACTTCACACTGATTTCTACTCGGTGTTTTGTTGAACCATGATAGTCATTTGCAGCATGAGGAAATTACATTTAATGCTTGAATGTCCCAGTTCTGTTGTACGCAAGCGGTCTATACCTCTACATCAGAAAGAGGCATAATGGATAGCGTGGCTCCTGGAATTTCTTTTGGGATGTCTGTACAAATGCTGGAAAGTGAATGTGTTGTCTCATGAATATTATCAATTATTTTGCTGAAAAAATGTTTAAATCCTTACTGCTGTGATTTCCCTTCTCCTTTGGTGCTCTTGCTTCTGCAGGTATCTGGCTTGGTTGCATTCCAGTTCAGTATAAATATTTCTGGTTTATCCACCTCCTACATATGCAGCTCAGAACTGCAGGAATGGTTGCCACTCCGTAAGCTCCATGGTCTTTGAAGGGTTGATTTCTTTCCTTTCTCTTTTGCCTTTTACCAGATCTGGTTGTGAACTTTTTTCCCCTCAATCTGTCACATACAGTTTTCTGGTCTATACAAATTTTGATGTGGTTTTGGAGTTGAAAGGTGCTCTGTTTTCAGAAGGGCTGTGTCAGGGTTTGCAGAACAGCTGTTCCGTTATACCAGGTGGGCATCCGAACATTTTAGGCGCATGCCTGAATTCTGATGTTTGTTTTTTTCTTGTCTGTTTTTCCATACTCAGGTATTGCAGTTCTTTCCTCATGTATTTATTGCCAGGGTATCAATGTCTTGTGCTGTCATGCTCTGGGTATGGTTAAAGGACAAAGCCTACATCTTTTCAGTGGTGTGCATCCTCATCACTAATACGAAATGACAGCTTTTTCCCTTTTCATTACGGTGATATCAGCAAAACATTAAAGTCAGTTAGATGAAATGCTGTGAAAATGATTAAGGGATGGGACTGTTAGTCAAAGGGGAGAGACTGAGAGAGCTGGGATTGCTCAGTGTCAAAAGGAGAAGGCTTGGGCAGATCTTCTCAATCTGTATAAATACGTGATGGAATGGAGTAAAGAAAACAGAGCCAGGCTCTTCTCGGTGGCATCCCATGACAGAACAAGAGGCAATGGGCACCAGCAGGAAGAAATAACATTTATGTATTACAAAGAGCAAACAAACTTGTTACTAAAGGAGCAGTCAAATGCTGGAACATGTTCTTAGAGGTGTTATGGAGCCTCTGTCCTTCAACACCTGAGTGAGCTGTGGCGCTGGGCACGCTGCAGTAGCTGACCCTGTCTGAGCAAGGGGGCTGGACTAGAAGATCTCCAGAGGCCCCTTCCAAACTCAACTATCCTGTGATTCCCGGCAAGTCCAGTGTTGACAAAAGCTGGTCATGGATTGCTGTTCTTGGGTCACCTTCTGATTTTGCTTGGGATCTCTAATTGCAGATTCCTTGCAGTGGCAGGTTACCTGGGCTTCTGATAAGCAGACAGGGTTTCATCACACAGCTTTGAGAGAGACAAGAAAAAAAGCTACTCTCTGGTACCATGTTAATACTTGGGTTGTAAAGTACAGCTAGCACCCTCTGGAGTTACTCCGTATTTCACATTCACGTGTTCCTTAGAGCTGAAGTGACTGCTTCAAACTTACCTATGTACCTTTGAAATGTTTATAGCACAGCACAGCTTTTTTGTTCTTGCCTTCTATGATGTTTACCCCAGCCTGGTAAAAGAAAACCTGTCAAAGCACAGTTCAGAAAAGATGTGCTGAAAGAGCCAAATCCTGAAAGCAAGGAAAGGGCCCTCATTGATCTTTGGTTTAAAAATATCCTTGTAAAGGGCAAAATGTTGAAAACTTTTATCTGAAAATATAGGAAGTAGCACAGAACCTAACTGTGGTGATGCTGGTTTACTTCTATTCTGTCATGATTTCTAGCAAGCCCCTACAAACCCCCTGAGCAGCAGTGTGTTGCAGTGCCACTGATGTGCTGGCGTCTCTCCTCCTCCTTTCTGTCAGGCCTCTGTGAAACCTGTTCTTTGCTTTCCCAGTGCCTTTCAGAGAGAGAGAGGTGAATAAATGCCAGATGATATGAGCTCTATCCAGAGAAGATCGTGCAGGTGTGAACTAAGAGGCACCTCAGCAACTTTACAAAGTGGAAGCACTGCCTTAGCATCCTCTAGCATCCCTCTCTCTCATTTGGCTGTCCTTCCTTCTGTCCTTCAGCTAGAAAAGCTGTTCCCAGACCTTTTGTTTGTTTTTATGTGATCATTATGAAACAGAAGATACAAGTGTAGGTTGGAACGAAGTCCAGGCCATGTGGTACACCTTTTGTGCCAGGTTGCATGGCTAGAAAGGGGCAGCAGTGGAACTTCTGAGCACAATTTTTTGCACACAGCCAAGTGTGACCATGGACTGCACTAGCTTTAGGATGTTGTTTGAGATCAAAGGGTCCTCTCCAGGCACAAGGTGGACTAGATTTAACTATTTTTCTTCTGCTTTTACCTATATGAACCCGCAGCTTCTCCAGCCAGCATTCTTTCACCCAGCTCCAGAGTACATGAAGAATCTTATGTATTTCATGCCCCAGAGGGAGCCAGGCAATAAAATTGCTCTCTTATCTTCCAGCCAGTGAACAAGCGACAGGCTTTGGTTCGGCAATCGTCTGTTGTTAACATGGAAAACTTCAAAAGGCAATATGCTAGAAGAAGATGGAAGGTATGACAGTGATGCTTTAGTCCTTCTCATGTCAGGCTTCCCCAGCCTCATGGAACAGAAGGCAAGATAAAACTTGAATGTAAAATTGTAATACACAGTAGGTAAATGAAATGTGTTCTGGAATGTCTGTGCTGCATATGTGTGGTCAGGTTCTCATTCCTCCCTCTCTCCATAGCTTTCTTACCGTATTGTCTCATTGTGCAACCAGTTGTCTCGTTCGCTGGTGAAAAAAGTCCTAATAGAAGATGAAAGTATGGTAGGTACATTTCTTGAATGGGGAGAAGGACCAGTTTTGCTGTGCAGTGATTTTTGCTGTCCTTAAATGGATGCACAGCCCAATAGGATTGCAGTGTTTTTACGGGGGAAACCAGATGGGACCGTGGTGTCCACTGTGTGCCTTTAATGCTGCCATAAGTTGTGTTACAGAAATGTTGGGCAGGGAGAGCTGGTAACTATAAACCCTTGAGGTGCTAGCCACATTTATGCTGCAGGGGAGCAGCAGGGAGGCTGCAGGTTCTGTTTGGATACTGTTGGACTGTGCTGTCTGCCTGGGAAGTGAGCAGTGTCGGAGAGAGTCTGCACTGCTGCTCTGATGCCCAGCAGTGTGGTGGAGGGTTGGGGACCCCTGCAGTGCATGTGGCCTTCTGGAATTCCTATTAGCTCTGCTCTTCTCAAGAGATGATAAGCTAATAATGTTAGAACATCATGTTAGCAGCATGGTGTCTCATAGATGTGACTGATTGTGGTCTTTCTATTTCAGAGAAACTGTGAAAGTGACAGTGAGGATCTTTCTCAAAGAAAAGCCACTCATCAGAGGAGAAACAGCATATCATAATGGAAGGGGAGTTTCACGGGCAGGAGACAGAGGCAACTTCCATCCTTGTTGAAAAGAGCAGCTCTGACAGTAGACCTTGACTTCCTGTCTAAATCCTTGGTATGATGCTTCTCACTTCTCAAACTGCACCAACAGCTGGATGGTATTACTAAATGCCTGCTGAGCAGTTTAGAAAGTTGGTGATCCAGATTCCTGAGGAAATGCTGCAGCACAAGCACTGGTTGAAGTGCCTTTGTATGTTGAATGTTTCAGTGATACTTCAATCCACTTGGGATATCAACTGCACTCAGGACTTAGGGTTTCTAGTGATATTCTTTAGCTGCAGAATTATTCACATTCTGCACAATGATAAAGACTGTGCATAATTATTTCAGTCAGGGAAATTGTTATTGAGTCTTCAGGAAAAAAAATTAATATAGTTTTCATTTGTTAATAGCGTAAGTATTTGATGACAGATATCTGTCAGGTTTATTATCTGTGTGCAGTACTCTGTTACTGCTGCCACTGAAGAAAAAATCATAGTGCCATTACATATCATAACCTTGATTTCATGAACCTAACAGTAAACAGTTCTGTACTGCAGTAAGAGCTGCACTTTGGCCATCATCTCTGGCTGAAAACTAGCACAACCTGACATTGTCAATGGGAGTACAGCTGATTCTGGGCACTGAGCTAGGCCAGGGCAATTTTGGGATGAAAAAGGGAAAAATTTTGTAGTGACTTACATGCACCCAAATACAGTGTTTTTACAGAACGATGGCAGGATGCTTCACCAAACAGGGCACTTAAAAACCCAAGGTATATAAAGAAATAGTTCTTATTAGACTTTGTTATTATTTTATTTTATTGTTGGCAAATTGGAGATTCACTAACCCCTATTTGTATAGGTGCTGTTTACATGTAACCCAAACTGCAAACAGCTGTGTGTTATTCAGGGGGTTGTAGCCACAACTGGGGAAATAAGCACTTTGATATTGATGTAACACCTCTGTGCTAGGAAGTTGCATCATTTTAACTACATTAGTTTCTAAGCCAGTATTGTTCAATTGGTACCAAACATGGGTATAGACTAGGGTATATTTTTTTTAATTGAAAATATTACTTGTTAGAAGTTCATATTTATTTTGCCATTTAATAAATTAAAACTCGGAAAGCAAGCCTACTAGGAACAGCTGTAGATTGACAAGGAAACTGGATTTTTTGGCTTTAGGGTTGTCACTTCTAGGCCAAGTTTAGAGGGTAAACTGATCTTTGAAACTAGTATCAGGTTAATTCTGCCTGGCTTCCTCTTTCTAAGAAATGAAAGTACACTGCTTTTATTTGTAGCTTTGTATCCTTGCTTGCGCAGAGACTAAAATGAGGTTGATGAGAAAGTATTTCTGTGAAAGGAAGGAAATGAACGAGAAGCATTGGAGGAGAGAGGCTGAAAGTAGGATTTGAGGGAAGAAATAAAATGAAAGGAGGTGATGGTGGGGAAAAAGCAGTGGAGAGGAATGAGTAGGAGAGGGACAGGCAGGGAGCGAAGGTGAACCTGGGCTGGGAAGGTTGAAGGAAGGGAAAGAGGATGTCGCTATAGGAATTGTGGAAGCAGGAGAATTAATGTTTTGGCAAATATGGCATTGAATTTTGATACTATTTATTTAATTTCCTTTTATTTCATGTTTTGTACTGCCATAGCCTGTGACATTTGCCTGGTCAAGGGGTAAGGAGCAGGGCATAGGCTTCTCTTCACATTCAGTTAGAAGGTGCATTCCTGAGCTTTATGTGTAATTTCTGGGGCAGAATCCTCAAAAAGTGCTGTAGTAACGTACATATTAAGGAGCAGTAACGGGAAAAACTATTGTTTCAGTGTCTGGAGGGAATCTTTCCTAAGTAGAAGACTAAAAATGTGTATTTGGATAAAAGCTGTTCAACTTACCTACCAAATTTTGCTTCCTGCTTCCCCTGTCTCATGCATTATCATTAGTTCACTCCCTGGGCTATGGAAAACCAAACAAACTTGGAGTCAGTGGCATTTTCCTGGAGTTTCGAAACACCTTCGTTTTCCAGATTAGAGATTGCAGGTTGTGTATGGAAATCACATTCCTGAAAAGTAAGCCCTGGTTAAAATAGCTGTTGGTTTGTTGTTGCATCCGAATTGTGCTGTCACGGAGGTGAGAAAAACCCCAGCAACTATTGAGCAAAACAAAGGCTGAGAGAGCTGGGCTCGTTCAGTCTGGAGAAGGCTCTGGGGGGACCTTAGAGCAGATCCAGAGGCAACAAGAAACCTGGAGAGGGGCTTTCTGCAGGGACAGGCCAAGGGGAATGGCTTTAACCTGCCCGAGGGGAGACTGAGATGAGCTCTTAGGCAGAAGCTCTTCCCTGTGAGGGTGCTGAAGCGCTGGCACAGGGTGCCCAGAGAAGCTGTGGCTGCCCCATCCCTGGCAGTGCTCAAGGCCAGGCTGGACACAGGGGCTTGGAGCAAGCTGCTCCAGTGGAAGGGGTCCCTGCCAGTGGCAGGGGCTCGGACTGGATGAGCTTTAAGGTCCCTTCAACACAAACCAGGCTGTGAGTCTATGACTCTGTGAAGATGGGAAGCAGTGGCAGGGCAGGCAGGGTGAAGTTCAGTTATTAACCGTGTGTTAATAAAAGATGTGTAAAAAGGTGTTTTAACGAAGACATCACAGGCAGCTCACGGTGTCTGCTCCTCAGTTACTTTGCTGCCCAGGTCAGCTCAGGACGCGAGCGCTGGCTCGGCCCTGGGGGAGCGGCAGGCTTGGCCTCCCTCTGCAGCACTCGGTCGTCTCGTAGCTCCGCACGGCTCCAGGTGATGCGATGTTCATTGCACAAAGGCTGCAAAGAGCAGTGCTGGTGTCAAGCCAGACTCCTCCCTGGCTGTTCCAGACGGCAGCATGTGTGTATAACCTCTTGCTCTCAGGGTTATTTGCTAGGAGGTTTCATGGTGTTTTTCCAAATGCGGTGTTTTCTGTGCTTATCACTGTTCCATCGAGGCAGAAATGGGGGCAGCTCTGTTTGCTGCTCTGGGGGAACACCACCTCAGCACAGGGGTCACCTTCATTCTTTACCATTGCTGGGTTTTGGGGAGCACTTGACAAGTTCTTTTATTAAGGGGGGGAACCGAAGTGTAGAAAGGACTGTGGTGGTGGGAGGGGAGGTGTAGTGCGCTTCAATAAACCAGTTTATGTTACAGAATTTACGGGGGGGTGTGTGTTTGAAAAGCCTCCCTTGTGTGTATTTTGAGCCCCAAGGAACCTGGAGGTATGTGGTAGCTTAAAACCCCCCGGTGTTGTTACTGCGGTGCGGTGAGAGTTGTTACTGGTGTTCGGGGCTCATAAACCCGTGTGCCTGTGGTGCCCCTGCGGAGCACAGGTCCCCGCCCGCAGCGGGGCTCGATGTGTTTGTTAATAAAGCCTTGTGGAGCACGAGTCCGTCTCTTTCCTTCCTCCCGCGCGGTGCCCCTCGGATCGTGCGCTGCCCTCAGGGCCTGCGGGCAGCAGGGACGCGGGGCTTCGGCACCGGCTGCGGCAGCCGCCTCCCTCCTCCGTCCCTTCCTCCGTGCCGCGGGGGTGGCCGCGCTGCCCGCCCCGGGCTCGCAGCCGCGGGGTTCGGCCGTTGGAGGAGGATGAAGATGGAGGCGCTGCCGTGAGGGGCCGCCCTCGTGCCGCGCGCGTGCCGGCCGCCTCACGGGTGGCGGGAGGCTCCGCTCCGCTGCGGCTCGGGCGGAGGGCGGGCGGCCCGGAGAGAGCAGCGCGAAATGGCTGCGTGAGGGGGCCGGAGGGGACCCGTCAGCTCAGCACCAGCCTTTTAGCCCGAGCGGGCTGGCTGCGGCTGGCTACACGCCGAAGCGAGGGCCTGCTGGACCGTGATGGATCGCGCTGCTGCTTCAGGATCGAGGGCCCTGCTCTGCACCCCGCGGTCCCATCGCCTCAGGGAGTGAGGTAAGCACGGCTCCTTCTGACCCCATGGACTTTCTGTGCACTTTTACTGGTGTTAATCTCGGGCCTCTGCTGTCTGGTTGCCTTTATGGTGCATCTGGTGATTTCTTTTCCTGTAACAAGAGGTATTGTTCCTGTCCATGTTTGTGTGTAGATAAGGGAAGCTGTGTGTGCCAGGATAAAAGGAGGTGGATATTTAACAGTGTTCAGTTGAGAATTGATGAGGACCCAGGGGTATTTCTTTTACTTCTGTCCTTAATATATGGTGACTCTTGAACTGGCTGATACTCTTTGTGGTTTTCACTTAATCTTGCTCTGTCTCCATGTTAAACTATCGTGTACTCGAGTGGCAGGCAGTGTGTTATTTGCAGCAGGTGTGTTTCAGTGAGAGGAGTTCAAAGCAGTGGTAGGCATTGTTGTGCACGGGTGGCAGGGTACCATCAGCTGTGGGCCATCAAGAGCCTGATGAAGTGATGTTAGAGCCGGCTTCGTCCAGCTGAGGCAGAGAGACTCGGGATGCGTATGGGGGATGGCCAGAGCTGTACCCCAGCTGGGGAGACCGGGTTTGCTGCTGCGGCTCGGGGGCAGACATTTGGTCTGAGGGCAGAGCTTGTGATGAGCTGAGAACATGGAGGTTTCAGGTGAGAATCTGCAGCTCTCATCAGTGTGAGTGATGTTGCTGAGGGGAAGGGTTGTGTGAGGAAAAGCCTTGGGGAGCCCTGATGGGGTGGGGAATGGGCTTTGGCTGTGTTACAAGGTGGGCAGGAACAACTTAGGAGGTTGTAGGTCCGGGGGTGGTGTTTTCACAGGAAGCCTGTGACTGCCCTAAGCCCAGCATGCCCCGTGTCAGAAACATGAGGCTATTAGGTTTTCCAGCAGACCTTGGGCTCTGTCTGCAGCTCTGCGTGCCAGAGACTTGTCTTCTCAGGCTGCTCCTCACAGACTTGTTGCCGGTGTAGTTCACTCTTATTTTTGATGGGTTAGGTGGAGAGACTGTCAGTGAGCATTACCTTTTTATAGCAGCTTGCTGCAGTGGGTGACCATCACTCTCAGAGGTGTAACATTTTACTTTCTTGTTTAGAACTGTGCTCAGTCACTGGCCTTTTTAGGGTGGGAGGTACCTGCTCAACAGAATCAAGAAAAATTGTGTCATGTCAATAGGTTCTAATATACTTGCTTTCCCAAGGGTGAGCCTCATGAGCTACATACTATACTTTGTTAGAAATTACTGAGGTATCCTGTACTAGTGTGTGTAAATTGTCTTAATATAACAGTTATTTGGTAAAAAAGCTTTTGAGTAATTCAGCTGTGTTAAATCTTTCTACTCTACCTAAAATACTTTGTATTGGTATGAAATCAGAATTTCATTAAATTTATTGTTTGAAACATGGAAAAGCCTTTCTGATATTTGGCTTAGAGCCTAATTCAGCTGACAAAAGATGGGAAATGCTGAATTAAGTTTAGTCCCTAGTCATGCAATTCAAGTAATAGAACACAGTGTAAGGATGGAGTTTTGCTTTCAGTGCTGAGCCTTAGTTGTGTCTCAGCTGCTGCTGGGCCTTTAAAAGCTACAGCACACAAAGTTAAGTCCTCAAAAGTCTCCAGCAAGTGAAGGCTGAGTTTGAAATGTGAATGGCTCAAAGCCTGAGATCGTAAATTAGGAATATGTAATGTTATTCTTGTCATCTAGAGTATTCCATTTTCCTGCATCTGCACCTGGATCAGAGCAGAAGGGCTTTTCTCAGTCTGGCACAGGAGCACTCTGTAAGCTAGTGGTGGTAAAAGTCAGTATGTAAGTATGCACAGTCCCCTACACAGCATGTGTCTGTGCCTCTCTTTGTACTGCTATATACTGCTATGAGGCAAATAGATGAATTAGGAACTCCAGATGCTTTCTTGATGTTTGGTTATTTTGTGGGAAAAAATACAGTTCCAGAAGTAGACCCTGCCATTTAGCAGACTTGTGACTGGGGCTCAGGGCTGTACTGTTATGCTAATACTAGCTTAAATTTATTGATGATTCTTTTATCTCGAAGACTGAGTTCATAGAGCTATTCTGTTTGACATGCATGATGCTGGAAGAGAGATATTATACAGAACATGATTTTCTGAAGTCATTCACGTAAAATCACTATCATTACATTGTAAATGGGATCATGATAAATGAAATTATTAACCAGTTAGCAGTCAAGCTGTCTAAAATTACTTATATCTCTAGTTTTGGTTTTTCTAGAGCATGTAAGAGTTTATGATTTTTTTTTTTGATTCTTTTTTTCTTTTTTTGAGTGTATCCTGGTGTTGCTTACAGAGAGATCAGAATAGTCATGCACATGGAGCAACAAATACTTTGTGTTTTGCCATAGTTGATAGATACAGCTTTTTTCAGACCACAGTCAGCACAGTCAGAGGAACCTGGGTAATGCTGCTGCTCACAGAAGGGGGATCTGTTTTCTGCATGCAGAGATGTTTCAAAGTTGCATGCAAGTGAGGTCAAACCAGGTCCATCTTCAGCTTCTGCTCTCTGAGGCAGTAACTGTTTATTTGCTTCCTGTAGTTTTTCTTCCTTGTTACCTAATACCTACATTGCAGAACTGATTTCCTGGGTCTCAATGCTCCGAATCAACTGATGCAACCCTCTCTTGCTTTGAAAGCTGAGGCCATTTAGCCTGCAATCGTATGTGCTTACAATGCATTTTAAGCTAAAATAAATAAGTAGTTCTTATGTGGCTTCTGGCTACCAGAGTTCTTGCCTTTTCACAGCTGAGAGCCCTAATCACTGGGGCAGAAAACAATGATAACTCTTTGGTCTGAGCAACCTCTAAGTCCCATATACAGTAATGAAGCAGCAGCACCTCTTGTAGCTGTGTTGAATGAAAGTTGACCTTCCTCAAAGGAGAAGGTTGGTGCCTGATTCTAGAGGACAGTTAAGGGCGGGCTCTGAACAGAAGTAGACACTTTCCCACAGTCCAGTACAGCACTGAAGGAGAGGAGCCTTGAAGAAGAGTCAGGTTTCAGATACACCTGTTTTTTCTCAGCCTCTCTTCGTGTCTTTCTGGGGTAATTCCACATTCATTGCACTGCTTCAGGGAATGCCTGCTTTGTTCAGGTAATATAGGGAGAGTATAGGTGCTTTCTGCCAGCTCCTGCAGAAGGTGGAAGTCTTAGATACCTCCTAGATAGTAACTGAAGGGTTTGCCCAGCCCTCATCATCCTTCTTCTGTTTTTTTGTGGCAAAGCAGACAGCTTGTGACCAAAGTGCCATGCTACAGTCTCATTTAACCACTGAGTTCTGTTGCTAGGAGTGTTTGTCTTTGCCCTTTAGCAGAGGTGGGAATGATTGGGGGAGAAAGAGTTTGCTTTTGGGTTTTCTTCATGCTTGCTGACTCTTGATAAGAACTAATGTAAAAGTGATCTGAGAGCCTCAGTTGGCAGCTACTGCCATGGCAGGCTCATTTCAGTCTGGAGCCCTCTTAGGAAAGTGGTGTCAGGTAGAATCCTCTTAGCTTTTTCTCTTTGGCTAGTATGTATGTGACCTTTACAAGTCACAGCATTTGAAAGGCAGTGTGTATGTGTAGTAGTAATTTATCATTAATCTGCAAGTCATCAGGGACTCATTAAGAATCATGGAAGTTTATTTTTCTACAAAACTACACCTTCACCTTGGACCACACAACAGGGCCTGCAAGATTCTTAAGTGTCTGTTTCATGGGTTTGTAATGCACTTTAGGGGGCAGGCAGTTCGTTGAATATGCTAAAAAATAATTGTACAATTGTACCAGGGGTTTTGAACATGAGCACATCTCAAAGTTGCTGTTTGGTTTTAGTGGAAAAGTTCTCACAGCCTCCTAAACATGGGTGGGATGCACCTGAGGTGACACAGGCTGTGTACTGTGGCACAAAGGTGCTGGAGATAGCTTTATCAACAAGATCCATATGCTCACGAGGAAAATCTGCCAGCTTACACTTTTCATGAAACTGTGTGAAAAAAGAGGTGCAGTTTTCATGCAAATGCAAAGTTTTTTTTTTTTTTTGCAGCGTAAGTACTACGGAGACAGAAAACTAAGTTCAACCGATATGTGCTACTTAGGAATATGTTACTGGAGGGTGAGTTGGGGCAGATGGGACAGGGAAGGCAGGGCCTGAATTACTTGAGAAGCTGCAGTGACCTTCTGTAAGAATAGCTGGAAGGAAAAGACCTCTGAACAAAATCTCTAGGGAATAGAATGAAGATAAACAACCTAGTGCACTTCTCTAAATAATCGAACAGGGAGTATGTTTTCAGGATCATGTGGGTTCCTTTCTTACTGTCTTGCTTTTGAAGTTTGGGCTCTCTTCTTCCCATGGCAGCTTTCTTGCCTTGTTCTCCCCACCCAAACTGTACTTGCATTCAGATTTTTCGTTTCAAGCAGGACTGGCTGTTTATTCTTCAAGAAGTCACACTGGGAGAAGACCAGATGTTCATTCTCTTTGCTCTGAAAATCTTTTCAAGAGACTACAGACCGGTACAAATGTTACTGAGATACATTTATAACGTGTAATGGCTTTGTTTCCACTGAGTGAAGTAAATCCTACCGCACTATTCAGATGGGTTCCACTTTTGAGAAGTTTAGGTAACATGATGCTACATGGGCTGAAGAAACACATGGGGTAATACAGGCTGTTTCACCACTGGATGCCATGGCTAGCCTGCCTGTCTTGGTTTAAAACTGTCTCTGCAAGTAATTGATGTCCTGTTTTAAAGTTAGACCAAGCAGGGTGTACGCACACTACTGAATCTATTTGCTGCTAGAAAACTCTCATATTAACAAAAGAGGGCAATAAAAGTCTCTTGACAACTTCAACCTGAAATAAAAATAAAACAGAATCTGATTGTGACAAAAATGGCAATGCTCCCTGCAAGTCCGGGACATGACTTCAGTGCCTGTTGGACAGGCAATGCAAGCTCTTCATTACAGAATCTGCACTGGTAATCTGTCTTGCCTCAGCTTCAAGAGATTTCTGCAATGTTAATTAAAATACTTCTGACCTGCTGTGATCTAAAGTGTCCGTCTCTCCCTTTGACATGTATAAGGTGATGCCTCATCTTGAATAAACTTTGCAGCACGTGTTCTGCAGGAACTCTGAAAGACCCTATGCAGAACAGTATTAATTTGAGAGACAGATAGACAGTCCATCCCCAGCAGGTGAATTTTAGCAACCATGATGATTAACCTGCCCTGAGTAGTGTGTTTTGCTGACATTGGAGATTTTTAGAAAACATGCTGAAAAGCAGAGGGATGCATTCTCAGGGTTGCTGAGGATTGCTTGGGAGTTGCTATATGAACCTTGGATAACTGGTTCATTCCAAACAGCTGAAGCAACTTTATGCTTTGAGTGACACTCATTAAGGAGGCAGCCTTCTTTGTGCCCTGAAAGGGTATATAATGGACAGTACATCTAAGGGGGAGCATCTGACAATGTATACTCTTCAGAGGCTGTAATGGATGTAATGATTCCTTGTCCTTCTGTCACCACTCTGCAAAATTTAGCCTAGGAGAAACATACTGGATTTCTAAAATCTTATCACTCCAAACTGCATTGTCCTCTGACAGGAGGCTTCCAGCTGCTGGGCTTTCAGTTCAACCAGGTAACAGGACTGACTATGTTTGAGGGAACCCTTTGGGCTCCAGAAGGGTGGCTAAAGGCAGGTACTTGCTGAGCAGTGCCCAGCAGGATATGAGCTGTGTTCCTGACTGTGCAAGCACAGAGAGAGAAGGCTGCACCCAGATATCAGGGAGCATGTGTGAAAAGAATTAGATTCTTTCCTGAAGAAAAACTTTTGTTATATGGGACCAAAAAGCACCTCCCAAAACAGATAGTCTAATATCTTTGTTCATGTCTCCTACTTGGGCATAAAATGAGCTTAGTGAGGCTTGCCTGGAAAGCTGATAGATGGCTCTAAATGACTCTAAATCAATGAGATTCCAACCCTCTCCACTGCTTATGAGTAATGCTGATAATAGCAACTCAAGTAAATGAACCTCACATGGCAAAGCTTATTATGCTACATATTATACATGTTGTAAGACCTGACAGTGGATTGTAAGAGTTGCGTTCCTTATTGAATCTCAGCACCTAAATATAAGACTAATAAAGCAGTTAACAGTTTTTAAATTTTGTTATTTTTGTCAGGGAGTTTAATTAAGCCATTACATAGTAAGTATTATGAAGAGATAGCTAATATGTTCTCTTTCTTGGCCTCATGTACTGTCGGTGTCTTTCTCAGTCTACTTGGAAGCTAATTAAGCCTGCCAAAGATGATGTGTAGCAATTAAGAAAAATATATCTAGGCTTGGGGCCATAACAGGCAAATGACAGAAGACATGCAGCATATAGTCATCCTGGGACTGTGCTGAGGAAAGAGCACTTAATCAGAGTAAGTTAAGAAGGACAAAAATAGCTGCATTCTGCAGTGTATGCCCTCTGCAGTAAAGCTCAGGTCCCGGGAAGGCAAGCATTGTGATGTGACTGTATCCAGTGCCCTGCTTGTGGGAAGGTAGAGAGTCCTGACTGACCTGACAAGTATATGACAGTCAGGAGTGGTTTGTTCTGATTTAATTCTGATGCAATTTCTTGTAAAAGATGCTGAGTGTGGTCTTACAGGAATGGTCTAAGTAAATAGCAGTAATAGAAAAAAATATTGGGGTGGTAACAAAAAAATTTGTCTTCCATTAGAAAGTAAGAGTGGATCTCAAAGCCTTCTATTATAAAACCCAACAAACCCTGGTATTTGGTATTGGGATGAGGTAAGGCCTAGTTGATTTAGACATGACTGTGAAATTCTCTTTAGAAATACACTTAAATTCAGTAGTTTCTTCAGTAGTGACAAGTCTTGGCTTTATTTCTGATTAAAATTATCAAATTCATAAATTCTGTGTTCCTTACGATTTTCTTTGTACTAAGAAGCACTGAACAGGACTAAGCCACAAGCCAAGACTTGAGGAAATCAGATGAATGCTAGCCAGCCAGCATGATGTGAATGTGTTTGGTATTTCTGAATTTCCATGGGCTTTGAACTTGTTGGAGGGCATTGGTTGGTTTGTGTTGGTTTGTGTTATTTTTGTATTGTTTTTTCTGATAAGTGTAGATAAATCTGGAATTAACAGCAGAACACAAGGCAGAAAATCCTGGGGTGGTTAACTGTGAACAGTTGAAATCAGTGTCCTGGCTTTATGTTGGTGGGGTTATTATATTGGTTTAGGATTGGTCATTTTTTCCCCACCTCCAAGTCTGATAAAACTACATTGCCTACAGTATATATTTTGTATCATCTGTAGGTGAGGGGACACTAAGTATGTTCTGTAATTTGGGTTCACACAACCAATGTCATCAAATAAATGGAGAATTAATTTAGGATTACAATAGACACCCTGACATAGTTGCTTTCATTGTGCATATTGGGACTAAGTGCTTTTAGACTAGAATTCTTTGTGCTGATAGTGTTTTACAGCCACCCAGTACACACTTCACACATTCTTAAAGAATTTAGTTAACAGATCCCATATATAAGGATAATAGTCTGAACCAGAGTTATTAAAAGGTTGTTTGTTATCAGAGGCTTCATATTAGTACAATTCAGTGTATTTGGATACAGTAATAGTAAGAAGATGTGTATTTTCTTAGTGGTCTACTTGCTTACACTTGTTACCTTGTAGTACATGACAAACAGTGTGGTTTGGTCTTTGTGAGATGTACAGTACTAGAAAAGGTTTCACTGTGAATTGGTCATGCCTGTCATAAGTCAGCTCTGCTTTCTCAGGGTGTCTGGGTGAAAAGGCTTTTGTTTGGGAAACTTGTTTCTGAATTCTTAAGATAATTTGTACTGTAGTGGTTGCTAACACTAGAAGAAACTTTTCTAAAATTTTATGCCTTTTACCTGCTTGAGAACCAAATCGTGTGTATTGCTCAGTTTGAAGGAAAAAGCAACAGTAAGATGAGGCAGAACTTGGAGTTTCAAACTGTGTACTCACACATGCTCATTTTGTTACAGTGAATGTTAAAGTACTTGTTCCTCAAGAGTGACATGGGATTCAGGCTTCTGCATGGTATCTGGGCAAAACATGTATCCAATTTGCTCTACTTTGTCACAATGTGTGGAGTACAACTTCTCAGATGAAATAGAAGCTGCTTTGCAATTGAGCAAAATGAGCTTCCAGCATGTTGAATCAATTTTATGTTCATTTAACATCAGCTTTATAAGTTTTATTAAGTAATAAAGGAGAACTAAGAATGTTTAAATGCTCTTTCAAACAGGTTTGGTTTTTTTTTTTTTTTCCCCTGGCCTTCCGTGCATTTCTGTGTTTGTAGCAGCTTTGTTTATCAACTCTCTAGGGAACAAAAGATTACATACGAGTTTTCTAAAAAATGTTTATGAAAATCCCAAATTTGCAAAAAATATAAAATTATGAAAGATTGCAAAATATTATGTACCTTTCAAATCCAATTTTGCTATGCAGCTGCTTTTTAATCAATCATCCAAAATGTTCATGCACAGTAGACTTATCCTGTACTCAATAGCTATGTATGACTATTGCTAGCATAAAGAAAGGTCACATTAATGTCTTAGCGTGAATTAATTCTGTGTGAAGTAAAGAGTTCGTCTCATTCCATGTTTTTCTTTCTAATGATTACTGGAACTTTCATATGCTCTGTTGAAATAGTCTTGTTACTTAAACTCTTCTTAGGCACTACAGATCATGCCATGTGTGTGGTTTATAGCTGACACATGCTAATTCTGAAGTACCTTGGAAGTGACACAAGATTTGCTGCTGCTTTTTTTCAGTGAAAATGTAAATGGACTGAATTTAACGGCAATTACTTCAGACACAGTAAGTGTACAGCTACAAAATGTTACTTAAGATCTCTTTTGATCCAAATGTTAAAAATCAACAAAACTGAGATAAAAATTACCTGGTCTTCCAGTGTCTTAGCTAATGAAAACATAAAAGCAAATTTTTTACAGTGTTCTATTAAAAATCTCATACCATGACTGTAACCACAGTATCTGAAGTATTCTGTAAGGATTAGCAAGAAACTGATCAACTTGACTTTTTTTTTGTCATCTAGGGTCTTGCTCACAAAAAGCACTGTTTGTAAAAAGACATTCATGCTTATTTTTAAATACAGGTGTAAAATCTTCTTCTTACTGAGCTGTAACTCCAGAGAAGTTAAGCATCTGATCACTTTGTAGCCAAGAAACAGAACTCACTGCTTGAAAAGCTGCTGCTAATTTGCTAGGTGTTATTTTTATTCTCTAATTCAGTATCCTAAAATGTTACATGACGTTGTGCATTTGGAGGTGCCCCATCTCTGAAACAAAATAAAGCTGCAGTCCAGAGGCCTGATAGCTCTTTTGTAAGGATAGCTGTTGGCTGTAGGAGGCTGGCCAGGTTCCCATTTCAGTAATTGCTTTTGGCTTGCCAGAGATGTGCCCTGCTGCTTCAATGGGATGCAATGTCTGTCTTTTGTTTCCTGCCCTGTATTGTCCTGTAGTCATGCTCCCATGTCACATTTGTAGGTGAAACTATTGTGCAGCACAGCCCAGTTCCTCATGCTGTAAAAACCATTGTTTTCAAATAGAGAAGAATATTTAGAATGAATTAGAAGCCTGACCTTGAGCTCTTTGAAGGATGCATCTGTTCCAGATGCTCTTCTAAGGGATCTTTGACCTGTGCTGTTCCCTCTCCATTTAGATCTAAGAATCCCTTGCCTTCTTTGCAAAGCTTGAAATTGTTTCTCAGTAGCCTGCTTCAGGTTGGTGCTCTTTTTATTGCTGTAGACTTTCTGTCAGCCTTGCTTCAGTTTAAGCATGGGTCTTGATCCTGGGGCATGTTAGAGCAGCCAGGAATGGAATGAGCACTGATCTAAAGCTTCAGCTATCCAATGTCAGTGCCTGGAAAGATGGACAGGCAGTTATCATCCCTCTTGCCCTCCCTATTACTTCACTGTTGTTTTGCCTTATTGTCTTCCTGTTCCATATGTATGATGGCCTAATCTGTTCTCTAGTGCTCAACTCTGGCACAGCTTCATCTCAGTAATTTCCTAGTAGGGGTTGGGACCATAAAATAAATGCAAAGGGCTGGGCGATTGCAAGGGCATGCCCTGGCAGAGGGTTCCTAGAAAGCATCATTGTCACAGTGGTTCTACCCCAAGACTTACCAATAATGGAAAAACAGTAATC
This sequence comes from Lathamus discolor, assembly GCF_037157495.1. Classification (NCBI taxonomy): domain Eukaryota; kingdom Metazoa; phylum Chordata; class Aves; order Psittaciformes; family Psittacidae; genus Lathamus; species Lathamus discolor. Next base: position 18,624,664 of record NC_088891.1, on the reverse strand, counting down.
AGCTAATACTCTGGTTGATGTATATATTATGTCAGGGAGCTTCCTCTTTGCTTTTAGACAGGCATGACATAGGTGAACACTATTTGTTTCACTCTTCATGCTAGTGGAATTATAGAAGTTGGTAGCTATTACAGTAGCATGTATTACAGTATCATGTGTTACATGTTTCTTCTTTATATCTTGTCCTAGTTTGCTCTCTGTTCTGTACAGTTATATATCCTACAGAAGGCTTGTGAATGATGTTAGGCAGTTATACTTCAAGCATTGAAAATACTGCAGACAAAATATTGCAAACAAAATAAAATACCAAATTAACTCATTCCTGTGCTTACCTCATCTTCTCCATTGTACCCAGATGATGCTGGAGCCTCTGCCCTGCTTGAGGTTAACATTAACTAGCATCAGACTGGGACCTGCTGCATTTTCAAGCAGCTGGATCACAGGCCCAACATCAGATGTGCCCCCCCAGTGAAAGCAGTGGCTGCTGGACTGACTGTATTGTGTACAATGAGTAGGGGCCAGCTGGAATAAAGAGCTGGCCTTGCAGCGCAGTGCAGGTGAGCTGGTTCAGATCTTGATTGATACAAGAGGAAATCAGACAATGTACTTTAAGAGGGGCGAAAGTGTTGTGGATGAGGGGAACAGGGGAATGGCACTGAGGAGAAGCTGGGAGAGGTGGGGAAAGGGTACTGAACTGTATGGTGGGGGAGAAAGGTTTAGGAAGGTGTAGGTGGTGGCAGTGGGTGTGGGCTCATCCACTATCCTGAGCCATATTTCTGTGTGGTACCTTCTAATACAATAGGAATTTTTATTTTTGTAGCACCCTGTTACAACAGAAAAGAGATGTCTGTCATTCACATGTCACCACGCTGAAACTAACCATCCTGTACATGTCCTGCTAGTCTGTTTAATTCTGTAGTTTGGACTTTGATCCTGGCACCAGTATCCAACACTGTATAATCTCACGCTGAAATATGCGTGTGAGAGCATGATCGAAAAGGTCTTTAAAGCCTCAGCCACTCTTCAAAGGCTGGCACACCAGGTATCTGTACATAAATATGATAAACTCTACATATGAGAGCAGAGAATATGGACTTACTGAGTGCTTCAGCTGGAACCAGATAACTGAGGTATTGAATTTCTAAGCTCACTCAGAAAAGGCTCATTTCAGATTTTTTTCTGCCCCTTTTGGTATTTCCTTCACCTTTTTAATGTTTCGTTTTCTGTCACTCCAGTTACTTAAATGGTGAGGGAATCTTCAGTCAGTGCTATATTAAGGTGTTGTCTTTGATTCATCTTTGCCATGCTAGAAATGACTCAATAATAGTTTGTGCTTGGTTATGCGAAGCATAAATAGGGCTGTATTTTAAAAATTAAGGTAAATCTTCAGAGTAATAAAATGAAGTGACCTAACACAGAAAGCTTTTGTAAAAACAATATTCAAAACTGCTGAATCACAAGATATTGTGAACAATTTAAATAGCCCTGTTAGTTTATTCATTTAGAAGGAAAAAGGAAAATGTTTATTTTGAATATTATATTATTGAACCAGTTTAAGATTACCATTATGGATTTTCCCATGCACTTCAGCACCTTTATGGATCATTGTTCTTTGTCATTTCCATTGGTTAGAGTTGAAAACACTGAACGAGGGATAGACACATCTCTGCTGGGGGCAAACCCAGCCTCTCATGCTGCTAAACTGGGAAAGAGTTCAGTGACATACTTAATGAATACAGTGTTAATTAGTTGAAAAAAAACAAAAAACAAACAAAAAAAATCACATCAATACAGTACTGAATATAGCTGTTCTATGTTTGCACTACCTCACTTGCATTTCCCCTGGACAAATGACAGGATGTTATGGTTATTCATCAATTAGCATTAAAGGATGTTTCAAGGCTGTATCAACTATTGCAACTAATTGTATGCCTTCTGTTTTTAAGGACTAAAAAACTTGGATTGAGACCCAGGATTGTATACCTTCTCTAAGACCTTATTTAATTAGATCTTGTGCAGTTGGGCAATGCTGGACCTTCTTGCTAACTCCAGCAGTTAATTTACATCTTTATTAAAACTTCCTTATTGAAGTTTGGAGGGTGCTGTACTTAGTTCATAATATACTCAACTGTTCACAGGAATTGGAGCCTGCTTTTTGCTTAGCACCCAGAAATTAAGAGCTGTTAAGGTTTCTCTAATAATGTTTTAAAAGAAACAGAATATGAGAGAGATCCAGAAGGCATACTGAGAATTTAAGAGGAGACTGTACTGAAGGATGTCATGGTATGTTAAGGAGTCTCTTGTGCTCTATGTGTGTGTCTCAAGATAATGGTACTCAGGGGTCTGAAGTAGATAGCATATATCTGAGGTTCTGTTGTGTTTACTGCAAACTCTCTTCCTCTGGTAGAATTTCACACTTGGGATTTTGTGACTATTTATGTTATATTTATTGTATTTTTTTATTTTTAGTCACTGATGAACCCTGCAGGTTTAGCGGGGCACAAGTGGGCTCTTCTAGGGTGAATGTGAATGGGAGTACATCTGGTGACTTAAATGAAAACTGGTGTCAAACCAGTTGAACATTTCTTAAGGAAAACTTGAAAGCAGTGTGTTGAGCTGTTGGAGCACTGGAGGAATCACATTTTCTAGGGAAATGTGAGAAGTTATAATGCATATTCTAAAAAAGCAGTTGAAGGGAGAGTTTTGGGTGTTTTTGCTGAGTTTTTTGAATTTGTAAACCCCATATTGTAGTGATAGCAGCCCAAGAAACTGTGGGACAGAAAAAAGCAATGCTTGAACTTTACCAGTCTCTTAAAAAGACCAATATGAGTGGGGGCTTTCTTTAAAAAGCAGAATATCGGGTAACATGCTGAGCTGGAGCACAACCTGTGCTATGTATCCTGGGGTGCGAGAATTATCCTATTTATAACTTGTGTTTCACTCATCTAAGGGAAAGATGATTCCTTTTGAGAAACACTTTGAGATCTCCCAGTGAAAGGTCCAGGAGGATATTATTTCTGCTGTGGTGCTTTTTGGGAAAAATTGAACCCAAGAACAAATGGAATGAGAGGAAATGTGACAACAATGGGGGGAAAAAAATGCTTTTAGTCTTACAGAGTACTCATTGATTCATGAAAGCAGAAGGATAATTCCTCATTGTATAGCTTTCAGACAACAGTTAGAATATTCACTTCCAGCTAAAGACTAGAAAAATATCAATGAACTGACAGAAGCCAAAGAACAATCACTTAAAAAAAAAATGAAATTAGGGGACTGGGTGAATAACTAACAGGAAAAAGGGGAAAATATTAGTGAATGGAGCATGAGCAAGGAAGTGACATAGCTGTCGGCTGGAAAAGATTTATAAACTCAGATCTTGTAGCTCAAGTTCAGAAAGAGAAATTCTGGGATAACAATAGAGTTGTATATTTGGGTTTTTTTCCCCCCTGAGGAAAAAAAAAAAGATTTTTGGGAATTTTTTTTTTTTTTTTTTTTTAATCTGAGGAATGATCTACAGAAAATGGAAGAAGTCATTAAGAATGTTGAACAATGCATTAGAAAATGCTGTACAGGCAAGATGTTTTACAGTATCTTTCAGGCCTTCAGGTCTAATGTGGCATGATGACCTGGGTATTGTACCTCTGGCCTTTGAATGCTGTTAGTGTTTAGGATAGCAGTACTGGCTGTATGCATCGGTATTCTGCGAAGAAAAAGCATTCACAGCTGTAAAGTGCTGCTTTTCTTAGGCTTAATGGTTATTAATGGCTTTAATAAAATTAATGATATATTCTGACTTAAAAAAACAGATGCCTCTTGTTGAAAGAAATCATGCATAGGATCTTGTGTGGAACAATTATGGTTTTCCACATTTGTGAGGAAAGATTACAGTAACTTGAAAGCAAACTACATATAACTACTGGCATTATGCCCATTTCAGAGAGCAGTACATTGGAAGGAGACTTACTGAAGGTCAGATGGCCTCAATAAAAGAAAAAAAATTGAACCTTTCTGCTTAACCAAAGCCCTTTGGATAAGTTAATGAGTTAATGAAATATTACTTTTTCCTTTCTTCTTATGAAAATGGAGACTGGATCAGTGCTGTGCTTATGACTACATAAACTTTAATTTTAATCTTTACTCCTTAAATTTTTCACCTCTAGAATTTCCTCGAAGCAAGACAGAATACTAGTGCTTGCTAAAAACAGTTCAATTATTATCTTGCTGCTGGGTCCAGTTTCATATGATGCAACTCTTTATAAATATTAACTCATGAAATACTGTGGCTACTCCTTTTTTGGAACAGCAGTGAGCTTATTGTGCGCTAAGCTACTGTGTACAGGCACCCATCTCTTGCGTACTATATTGGGCAGCCCTCCAGTACAGCCCCCATGTCCTGCCAAGACTAAGCAGTCTGTTTACTTCTGTTGCTCCAGGGCCACAACAGTGGATAACCTCTCCACTTTGAATCCAAAGGGACAACTAGTCTCAGTCTGCTTTCATCTGCGTGTTCCAATAGTAAGCACAAAGGTGATGTTGGATCTCTGTTATCTCTTCTCTGTGTTTTTATCCAGAGGTCTTGGTTTGACTTGCTCACTGCTCGGGAAAGGTGACAGGGGACAGAGGGAAGCAACTGTGACAAGTACTTTCCTAACTGTGTTGCTAAAGGGGTATGAAGTGGGGATGCAACTGCAGGATTGCACAACAGTGGTTCTTAAAGCAGGGGACCTAAATTTACAAGTAAGGCTTGTGAAGCTGGGCAGTGGCAATTCTATGAATGGTACTTTGCCCATTGGTCATTTATTGTTTAACTCTTCTAGTATCTTGATGCATGTAATGATGACACCACATTTAAGCTGCATGTTGGCTATGCAGTAGATGCTATCACATTGAGCTAAGGTGAATTACTAATCCTTCTGAAGTGCTAATAACATTCTTGCTACATATGCTGAAAAATTTCTGGACGCATTTGTATATTAGTTTGGAATTAGTCTTGTGTATGAATTTAGCTGTTAGTTGTTCATGTAAAATCCTTTTATTTTCCCCTTTATATTCTCATTCATTGTCTTCCTGTACAAATTCTTCCTGTTTCCCATGGGGTTTTTTTTCCTCATTTGTCTCTGGCATGTTTTCTGTTTTCGCCTGGCCATTTCTGAGCTGGAGAAAGCTTTCACCCAGGCTGACCAGTATCAGTTTTAGCAAGTTATCAGCTAGCTAAAGAAAGGGAGAGATGGTGGTGGTTTGAATTGGATCTTAAATGTGAGGTTACTTCAGACAGGTCCCTACTCTGGAAGGAAGTGTGTGGTGTGGGATCCAACAGAAAGAAGGAGGGAGGTGATACAGCCACCTGCAGTCCTGAGCTCTGAAAGTGCTGATTATGTGGCAAGTGATGATTTGTACTGGGGTAGGAGCCAGCTGGCTGTTTGGATGTGGCTTTAGGTTGCTTTCTAATAAATAACAGCTAGTATAGCTTAGCTTGGTATGAACAGGAAGTGCCATGCAGAAGAACTGTCACTCCAGAACATGAGTCAGAAGATGAAATTAGTGACTGACACAGATGCATATATTTCAGTGTCTCCATATTTGGCATCCCTGCACAGGCAAAATGTTCTAATAACAGTTTCCCTCATATAACTTGGATCTACAGGAAAAGAGCTGGTGTTGTGATGAGTAACATATAGAAGGCATAGGTGAATGGTATTTCTAGCCTAGCAATCAATTTTTCCAAATGCTTTTATAGATTGGGTAGGCTGGCTTTAGTCGCGTTTCTTAGTGTTTGCAACTGCATCTTCCACACTTGACCAGTGACTGACACAAGCTCCTCTCCTTGTCTTTTAATTGGCAAACTTGCTCCTCTAAAATGTTTTTCTGTTGCCTGATATAAATTGTGGACTCACTGGCCAAGAGAAAACTTGCCTTTGAATAAGCCCTCACAGAGAAATGATTGTTTCAAGACCTTTATTGGGATGGGTATACAGTGCAAGACTCATGTATTTGTGAACTTTAAGAGCAGTCTTTATTTGGGGAAATCTGGATCCTGGTCTAGCTAAGCAAGAGCACAGGCAGATCACTGTGATTTTAATACCGCTCAAGAGTGACAAAGCTTTACCCTAATTGCAAGATGGGGTCTCAAGTAGCAATTTTGTTTCTTGTATCCAATCAAGGAGCTTATGTTCAATATCTTTTGGGCTCCTTATTTCCTGTTGAGCATTCATTAATTGGTGGCACAGAACATCCAATGTCCATTATTATAATTGTTGTCCCATTTCTGTATAAAATGATGTTTTGAGTCACATCCAAAAACATATAGAGTCCTTTCATTGCCATGACAACGGCAAGGCATGCCAATGTTCACAGAATCTGCAGGAAGAAATGCCAGTAAATGGAAAACAGTTAATTGAGGTATTTCATATAGGAATCCTATTTTTCTGTAAGGATCCAAAATTACCCTGTACTGTGGCAGAAGTAGTCCTAGAAAAATAGCATAATCTAATGCTGAATGTTGGGTCCTGTCCTAGGCACTACATTACCAAAAAAACACCAAATAATGAGTGGAATTGGTCATAGACACCTGATATAATATCCTCGTGTCGCATCAGGATCAGAAGAGGGTAAAGAGTTACATGTGGTTACTAAAAATAAAGTATAATTACAGTTTTAGAAAAAGGAAGACTTGATGTTAAAGTGCACATTGTTCTTTCATTATATACCTTTCTCCTCATTTCCTAAAATTAAACATACATTTGATGGGATCGCATAACAGTACATTTAAATAATGCAACAACTCCTATAAAAAAAATAGGAAATCATTGTTATAAAACAGGTCTTGTAGAGCTGAATGCTGGAAGAAATATGCCGTAGTCCAAGAGAGGCTGGGAAGGAGGGAACCCAGGGGGTGGGGCTGGAGACATCTGCAGCCATCAGGACGGATTATTTCTGTTTTAAGAGAGGTGGGAGCACAGAGCTGAGGGAGGCGGTATCTACAGCTTCCATTCCCTCGAAACCTGCACCGTCACATGGGCTTTCTCCCAGCCCCTCCCACTGTGCTTTTAAGCTAAGATGGAGACTGTCTTGGAAATAGAAGTTGAACGTGAATATACTGCAGTCAGGAGCATTACCTGTAGGAATTTGTTGACTTTGAAGACTTTGATTACATTTGCTGTAAGGGAGGCAGAGAGGATGAGTGCTGTTGCTCACTGAGAAGCTGTGACTCTGGATTTCCTAGCCTGTGTCTGGGGTTCTCCCATAAAACTCTTCTCAAATGTTTTGTTATTTTCTCCCTGTTAATATGTAGCTGTAGATGACTAGAGGGCTAATCTTTCCTCAGATGTGTCCTCAGGGTGCCCAAAAGACTTTCAGGAGCCTCTGCAATTTCCAGAGGATGGAAGTGGTATGTTTTCATTTAATGATAGTTTGATTCTCAAATGCCATGGCTGATTTCTAGTGACAGCCATAGGCAATGTTAGAGCAAATTTAGATCTTACTCCCTTTATTTATACCCTTATTTTTAGACCTGCTGGTACTGCTGTAGACTAGGATGCTGTTGGCTTCGTCTTCTCAGGAATTTTGACAGTACTTGCCTGCTTAGTAGAATGAGATGGGATAGTCCTCCTCATCCTGCATCCCTTCCATCCTGGGCTTTGAGTCAGGAAGGCCGAGTGCTAGCAGGCAGTAGCTCAGGCAGTTTAGCCCCCAGTGGTCAGACTGTAAAAGAGCCCGCCTAGACTCCCAGAGCAACTGGGGGCTTCCCCACTTCACTTTTAGGTGCTGCTTGAGACTTATAAAAGCTTGTGGTTAATATCACATATTAACAGTTGCTATCTAATAAATAAGCTTCATGTGAAAATTCAGAAAGATAAATTGCAGTGGTCCTTTGGGACACTGGTAGCATTCTATGGGCTGAAAACATAGACAGTTGGGTTCATCAAACTGGGTTTTTGTTGCCCCTCTTGCCCCCACCTTTAGTTGCCAGCATGCTGTTTTGCAACAGGAATGATGGGAAATTCCGTGACAAAGATTTTCAAGGCATCTTAGAGTTAGGTACTTTGATTGCAACAGTCTGTATTCTAGTCCTCATTTATGTTTGAAAAGGTATGTATTGTTAAAATGACAGAAATGTTTAATTTGGAAGACTACTATTAATTTGCTTCCTTGATTCTTCTTGTGTTCTTGGCTCCTTGGGTGCCATTCTGGAGAGTGGCTGCATAATGGCTCCAGTGTACCTTAGATTCTGGGTCTCTGTGGGGACAGATACATCCGCATATAGGTGTTCTAGACCCTCAGCATTGCTAGGTGATTGATGGGCCACGTCAAGGCTTGACAAACAAAACAAGGAAACTTTGCAGCTTCCTGAACTTGGTATCCATTTGCAAAGCTAAGAAATTCTGTGAGAAGTCTACGACACTGGGTTGCTGGTGGAGTCTGCAAGCCATAAAAACCTGCAGTCAATGATAAGGTTTGTCTCCATGCTACTGTTAACATAAGAATGTGGGTGTGAGGCATGTTAGCATGTTGAAGAGCACTGCTTAGTGTGTCTCTTGAGACTGCTTTCTGTTCTGCAGAATAGCACATCTGCTGGACATGGCTGAATTGAAGGTATCTTGATGCATCTGTTGAATTTTTGTAAGTTTATTTCTTACAGAGAATCCTTTAGCTGGCATATTTTAATGACTTACACAATGCTTTAGAATATTTTTATATTATATCCCATTTTTGATTATGTGTGTTTTGCACAGGTTGCAGAGAAGCTGCAGATTAACAGCAGTTTGACTATGGCTTTAGACAAAATAGTAGCTTGTGCAGTTAGGGGTACAAAGCTAAACTTCTGACTTCTTGAAGAAAAATGGGTTGTCTTGAGCATTGTTCTGTCATTTGACATTTCATGTCCTTGCCTGTGGTAGGGGGTTGAAACTAGATGATCTTTAAGGTCCCTTCCAACCCAAACTAGTCAGTGATTCTGTAATCCTATGGGCAAGTTGTTAACAGAGACTGGTTTTGGTGTGGTTTTAAGCTTGGTTGAGTCAAAGACTATTTCCAAAGCAAAGTGTTTGTTTTGTTTTGTTTTTCTGCTGCAAAGCATTATGAATCCATGAATTAGCCTTTTGGGGGTGGGGGGCAGAATAAAGAGCTGTGAATACCTGGGATCTACCTCCAAAGCTGCCCATGTCATTTGATCTAATTTTGGTTGGAACTTGTGACATGCAGTGCAACAGCCCCTTCAGGGAGCAAAGCTCTACTCTTGGTTAATGCCCAAACCACTTTCTAACTCAGAACAAACTGCTAAGAAAGGTTATGTGCTTTGGGCTGAGAAGGGGGGCTTATACTGAGGAAAGACACGGCACAGATGCGTTTTAGGACAAGAAAGTACATAAGGACGGGAACAGAGGTACCATGTGTCTGAGGAAAGCCCGCAGCAGCTGCCAGGGAAAGAAAAGGCAGGAGCAAGTGATGTGTCCCCACATACTTTATGACCCTCGGTGGTCTGCGGGCAGTTTTCAACCAGATGAGTTGTCTTTAGTAACTAGTGATGAAGTCTTTTTCTTGTGTTCTTGTAGTCCCTCTTCGAATTCAGGTGAACTTTCACTACGCTGTACCCTGCAGCCAGGCGAGGAAAACCCGTCCCGTCCCCGCTGCCCCAGCCTGCCGTGTGCGGTGGGTTCGGGCTCCTCTGCCTGCCGCACGCCGCCGGGCCGGGCGCCGCTTCTCCCTGGATGATGCCACCGCATCCCCCATGGCCCTGCCCGGGGGTCCTTGGCCTCGCCCCACTCCGCCGCGGTCCCGCGCACAGCAGATGCGGAGCGGCACACGCCCGCTGGCTGCTCCGCGCGGAGGCGGGGAGTGCCGGCGTCTCGCGAGAGCCTCGCGGGAGCCCCGCGAGATCTCGCCGCCCCCCTCCACCCCTCCCCGCCCGCGTCATGTTTTCTCTTTGACAAGCCGCCGCCGCCGCCGCTGCCGCAGGAGAGGACGCGGCTCCGGCGGGGACCTGCCGCCTGCCCCGGCCTCGCGGAACAGCCGCGCCGAGCTCCGCCGCCGCCCCGCCGCTGCCCGGTGAGCGCTCGGCTGCGGGGGGCGCTGAGGCGCCGCGCCCCCGGTGGGGACCGGGGCGGGAGGCCTGTGCGAGCCCGGCGGGGGAGGGGGTTCCCCCGGCGCCCCTCCCCGCCTCGGCGAACTGCCGCCTCGCGGGGGGCCAGCCGCGGCCCCGCCGCACCCGCGCACGGCCCCTGGCCTGGGGAGCGCGCCGCTGGCACCCCTGTGCCGGGCCGGGCTGCCGGCGGCCGCCAGCAGGGGAGGCCGCGGCTGCAGGCACGGGTGTGGGGAAGGGGGGAAGGTGAGGGCGAGGATGGGGAAAACGGGGCTGCAGGTGGGACCGGTCAGATGTCAGCGTCCTCTTGCTCAGGGTGGGGGGGCGACGGGCGGCCAGCAGCTCCCCTTCCTTTGTAGGGTGTGAAGGAGGGGGCTTTTTGTGCCTCTTCCTAGCAGCATAAGCTATGTGAAAGCTGCCTTGTGCTTCCTCTGAAATACTCGGAGCTTGAGCTTTTCCCCTTGAGCCTTCTGAGCGCGGTTCTGGCATGGCTGTATGTTCTTCCCAACTCATCTCTGGCTGTGTGGATCCGGCCGGTGTCACAAAATTCTGTCTGAAATTTGCCATGTTAACCTTTATCAACTGTGTGTATGACTGAACGGCTGTGGGTGTCCCATGTATCTCCAGGCCTGTCATGTGAATTGCATCGTTTCCCTATGGCTCCCTTGCTGGCTTTTACTAGCAGCACTGAAAAATAAAATGTATGCTTTTACTTAGAGATGATTTATTTTCACGATTTATTCTAATACCTAAAAGGAGCCTGTAAGAAATCTGAAGAGGGATTTTTTACAAGGGCACGTAGTGACAGGACAATGGGGAATGGCTTTAAACTGTGAGGGAGTAGATTTAGATAGGATACTAGGAAGAAATTCTTCCCTGTGAGGGTGCTGAGGCGCTGGCACAGGGTGCCCAGAGAAGCTGTGGCTGCCCCATCCCTGGCAGTGCTCAAGGCCAGGTTGGACACAGGGGCTTGGAGCAAGCTGCTCCAGTGGAAGGGGTCCCTGCCCATGGCAGGGGATTGGAACTGGATGAGCTTTAAGGTCCTTTCCAACCCAAACTGTTCTAGGATTCTATGATTTTATATAATGAAGTGATGTCCTAGCAGGTAATAGTTTAGTGTGGGGTTTTGTTTTGCCTTTTTTTTTTTTTTCCCCAACTGCATGCAGTTAATTTATTTTAGAACTTAATGTGTACAAACTGCTTTTCTTAGGGCAGGACCCTATTGTTATGCTCTCTTCCCTTCACAATGTACATAGGAGAGGCTTATATGCAATTGGTGAAGAATCTTTGTCTGTTGTTTTGGACTTGTTTTTCATGTCACATATTTAAGCTGACTGTTGCTTCATGGATTGTTTAATTTGCTGTAGCTGGGACCATGTGCTCTCTATATATGCATAGGCGCTACATATATGTACACGTGTACACACATGCATGGTGTCATGAACTTGATCAGGCTTGTAGATTAACAGTGTTCTATGGTGTATATATGACATATATATACTGAAATTGTTTGAATATACTGATATTTAAACATACTGAATTCAATGCTCCTGTTCAGGCTCCATATAAACCACATCTTCTCCATCACATGGGGATGTGGGACTGCAGAGAACTCTGATCTCAGGGTTGAGTCTCGCCTAATTATGGGAAAAAATATAGCAGCCATTTAATCTGGAAAGGTAGACTGTATACCTGGTCATCCTGCTGCTGCTTTCCAATATTCTAAGAGGAGTCTATTAATTTTGTGTAAAGGATTAAAAGCTGTGCAGTGTAATGGGCTACAGGACAGAAGGCCATTGCCAGTCTCCTGTATCCTTGCACTTAGAAGGAATTTATTGAGTGGCTTTATACACAGTAGTTGTCTCTCAGAGTTTGGGGCTCCTTGTCTCAGTATAAACAAACTTGTATATGTTTGAAGCTTTCCTCTCTGCTCATGTGTTCTTATTTAAATGTGTTGTGTGTGTTTTGTTTATTTTCTGAACATGAAGGATAACCATGTGTTTGTGGCTGGGAGTATATAAACTGAAGGGGAAGTGGGGGAGTTGAAATTCTCTTCTGTAAGCTGTGTAAATGATGTATTGGTATCTAATTGTTAAATAAGAATAATAGGGATGTAAAGGCTTTGAGCTGTTTTTGCTGAAGGACTGCTTGGCACAGTAAGAGCATAACACAGCATTTTGTTAATTCATTTAATCGTTGAGCTGAAAGATAGTTTACCAGTAAAAGCTTTTTCTTCTGTTATTTCAGAATGGAATCGAATGCATCTTAGTTATTAGGAAAGGATTCAAATGTCCTAACTAAAAATCTCAGTTGGTTTCTGTCTTTAATTTACCAAATTCAGATAGTCATAATGTTCCTTTTTGGATGAAAACAGTGCAGGAGTGCTCTGCATGTTTCAAAGTATCAGTCATGACTGGAAGGGGACCATTTTATGCGTGGGAAAACTGCACATGAAATTAGGCTTTGCATTTTGGTAGTAAAATTAAAAACATATACATTTAAATGCTTTTGTTTAAGACTTACTTTTAGTATTCCAATCTTTCTAGTTTTGGAATACAATGTAATTATTGTAATTATCATGGGGTAAAGAAGCATTTTTTTCCCCATTTTAGAAGTAAGTAATGGAGACAAAAATTATATGTGTTTCAGGAAGACTTGGTGGAGCAGGCATTTGATTTCTGCTCATAGATTGTTATGAAGCCGTTATTCTCTGAACGCATTGGTCTTCATTTAGATACTGTACAGGTACTCAATCTTTCTCTGCTTATATAACTTGAAATAATATCTTGCACTAGTATGTTTTAGGGTATGTAGGGTACATTTGTCTATGGCTGATTTGACTCCCTGGTGTCAAAGTTGTCATCTTGAATGCTGAGTACTGTGCTGGTTATGTTTCGTTCCCACAAGTACTCAGACTGAAAGTGCTGGCAGGTTTTCCTTTTTTCTGTCTCCCTGTAGTGGTTGACAGTCCTATGGAACAGTCAGATCTAGCAGGTATTTTCTCTTTAAAAACATCTCAAGTAGCCCTCAGAAAATTGATCTCTGCTTTCCTAGGGCTGCTGAAGTAACTGGCAGAGTGCTACAGCTGCTTTCTGTGCATCATAGTAGCTTCATAGTAACCTTGTCATTTCTGAAGATGAAAAAAAAAACCCTAGCCTGTAAGCCAGTGGCTATGGAATTTGCCAGTCACCAGCAAGTGTAATTGTGGCCTGGGAACTGGCCTTGACTGCCTGTTGTGATTGACCTGATGTCATCAGGCTAGTTGGGAGTATGGTCAGGTGGCTCAAGCAATCATGTTCTCTGCTGGAAGCTAGAATTAATTTACTGTTTAAAGAAGAGCCAGCAATTTGTGAATCTCCCTTAGTAGCAATGATTTTTTTTGCTGTCAGCACTGCATGGTACAGAAGCTTCGTCCTCAAACATTTCCTTACAAATGTACGAGTTTATACAACAAGTTTCATTTTCAGTTAGTTATACTGGAAGTACTTTGAGTCAAGAAAAGGATTTTGCAGTCTCCTATGCATTGCTGAGTTTCTCAATTTAAAATCATGATTGCTAGTAAGTACATCTTAATTATTGCTCTAGTTTTCACAAGAAAATGCTTGTTGCTGTGTCTTACGGTGGTTTGAAATATCCTGACAGTACAAGTTAGCAGAAGTATATTTGTGGGAGAGTGGCAGTGGTAAGACTTCACCAGGGTTTTCAGTCCTTTTTTAATGCAAGCTCAGGCATCTTTCTTTCCTCAAACGGTTGGAATGGTTTTGATGCATGGGGGTGTCTGCTTCTTGGCTCATTTTTAGCTAACTGCTTTTTTATGATTATTTATGCGGACTGAATTCTCAGCTTTTGTTTCAGTATACTTTTATGCATCTGAAGAACTAATGGATTAAATTGATTTCTCTGCTGAATAGCAGTGCTAAACTTGTATTTTTCTTCTGCTTAGTTAAGTTTTGTATAGCACCCAGGGGTGTAAGAGTTTACATTCATAGTGATAAGGGTTTTATACTTCTTTTTTACACATGTAAGGACAAAAGAGCAAATAGATTTGATTGCTTCTCAAAAATAACTTTACCTTCCTTCTGTCTGTCTCCCAAGACATTTTTTGAGTGACCAGTTATGACCAGCTGAAAGCATGGAGATACATTGGCTTCAGTAGTAGACCTGATAACGAATAAAAAATCCTAAACGAACCTAAAATCATGTAGGAAGACTAAACTTGGAAAAATACTGGTAGAATTTGATCTGAATTAGGATATCCATAATTTGGTTTCCATATGCTGAGTGGAAGGCTAATACAAGGAAGAAAGATAGTGGGATATTGTGACCTGTGGAGACAGATGTTTACCTAATCAGTTAATATTATTGTGTATTTCATCTTAATGTTTTTCATGAGTGAAGAACTATGTACTATATCTGCTGTTCTTGCTTGCTCTTGCTGGTGTAGCTCCTTTTGGTTGTTGCCTTGCTGTTCCAGATCTGTAGGACACCATGGCTTGTTTATTCCACATTATTTTACTGTCCATCTCCTATTATCCAGCACCTCTCCTTTTTTAGTTTCTTTTTTCTGCTTCTAATGTCTCTTTTTTGTCTCTTTAGTTTCAATTCTGTATTAATTTTGAGTAATTTCTCTGAAGTGTCAGTGTTTTCTAATTTATCCTTTTGCTTCTCCATGACTGTTTTGTGTAATCACATTCACCTCACATCTGCCATGACACTGCGTATTGGCCGAAAAGAATATTTGAGGAACATTGTCTTGCACAGTGATCTACAGTGCTTTTTGGCATGAGTAAAATATTGAACAAATAATTTTTTCAGGCAACATTGTGTCCTATTACCATTGCTTTTAGCTGCCCTAGTTTGCCCTGGCCATGAGTAATACAGAACAGCTTGCAGGTTTTGCATTGTTTGCATGTTTCCCATTGTTAGCCTGTGACAAGGCAGGATTTTAATTAATTGTATATATTCCTGGTTTCTAAATTAACCTCTCAAGAAAAAGGCTGTAAATATTGTTTGGAGCCCTGATACCTGCTGCTAAATTCTATATACATACAACCCTCTATGAGAAAATGAAAGCAAAATCAGTTTTCTTTTAGTTGCACTTCCAGATTGTAAAACTTTAATAAGGACTGCAAAAGTTGCTGCATTCTAACAGTTGGTAGCCTGGGAAGCATGATTCTTTCTGGGACCTTGTGTCTGCTTTGTAAGAAATATGAAGGACTGGAATGATCAAAAGTTCAGGTAACACATGATTTTGTGGGATGCTAGAAGCTGTTAGGACTGGAACTCAGCAAAATCAGGAAGCAGTAATTCTGTTGCACAAAGTCAAGGTAAATCTGTATCTTGAATTCCATATTTAGCTCTGGAGTCATGCTGATGAACATACAAATGCATATACTGATGCTGCAAGTAGGTCATTACATCAATGTAGGTAATCACATAGCAATAGAGGAACTAGGGAAAAGGCAAAGGAATATGATATAGGTGATTAGAGGTCTGCAGGGCTTCTGTGGAGAAAGGCTTTGGTTTCAGTTGATACTGCGGAGGACAAAGAAAATCGCCACATTTTATGTATGTCATAGTTGTGTTAGAGTTGGACAGAATATTGAGATAATAATTTAGTATACTTAGATACAGAATAAAGACTTTGGTTTACTGGTATGAACGTAATCTTTATGTGAATTAACGAAATAATTTATAAGGGTTCCAGGTGCTGTGCTACGAAGCTAAATTGTTGCAACTTTTAAGAGATTCCATTTGTGTAATGGATTTGTATTATTCTCATCACAGTGAAGCAGTAAATAGAAACATTGCATCAGCTTTTCAGTCATACTTAAAATAAATTAACTGTTTCAGACCCATGATCAGCTGTGTATACAGAGTTGCTGCTTTCTTACAGACTTATCTAAAATAACATTCCAGAAAAAAGAAGCTTTTGAGTAGTCAGTCTCACTTGCAGTGAATGAATTAAATTCTTCATGAGCTGTAGAATTACCTGATGATTCTGTTTGCAAAATCTTTCTTGAGTTTTGTGTAAGCCACAAAATGTTTCATTTTTCTGGCTCACCCACAGAAATGAGTTCTCACTGTTTCAAAAGAAGATTTAACTACCCGGAGCAATACCAGCTGTAGTGCGCTCTGGCTGCCCTCTGCTTCGCTATTCAATGGAGTCCTTTTCAGAAAGCACCCAGGTGATACCATGCTTGAAGTACCTCTAGTGCAGTTTACTCTAGGACCACTCATGTTGAAAATAGTAAATAAAGCTCCTGTGAACTTGAGAAAGATCATTGTCAGCGAACACATGCTTGAGAACTCTGTCCTTCAGAAATACACAAGTCTGCTTATTTGTTTGGCAAATTTGTTGAAGTTATAATTTTCTTGCATTGTGTTTAGAAAATGTCTGTACCTGTATCCACTGGGGAAGGTATTATAACCTTATGATGAGGCAGTAAATAGAATTCGGGTGTGCAGAGTGCATGAGTTCCTTGCATGTTCTTTAGTTTTGGTGCTTCCTGCCTTTGATTTGACTGTACAGCCAGCCAGCTTCTTGTGTTATAAGCTTTTGCAATGAGGCTCCCATAAAAACTGGTAAATGTAGTCAGTATCTGCTGAGAGGTTGCTGAAATTGCTAATTGCAGAGAGGGAGTGAATGAGTGCTTGTGTTGTTTATATTTCCTCTGAGAAGACTTCTGATTTTTAGGACATGTAATGTTTCCAGCTTTATAGGTGCAGTTTTTCAACAGCTTTACAGAAAATACAGGTTTCAACAGCTTTTGTACCTGTTCTGGAAATCTGAGCACTAGGCTTCTGTCAGAATAATTGGTTTTGTGCTTGATTTCTACTTAGGTCAGACTAAGAGAAGAATGCGGTAATATGTAGTTTTGTTAAACGCAGACCTTGTTAATATCTTCAGTGAGCATGTTGATTTAAAGAAATGTATTTTCTTCATGCCAAGATACTGTATCTCATTTTATGCATTTTGATTTTCAGAGTGTGTTTCATCAAGTTGTGCTGTCTTCATGTTTCCAGAATTCTGAAGTTTCTGGATCATCCTTCAATACGGGAAGGGGGTGTGGGGAGTTTTCATTACCTTTCTATTTTCACTTTTCCTTAAATGAATCCTGGTTTTGCTACAGGATATTATAACTTAAGCCTGTAGAAGTACCAAAGTAATATTCTAGCTCTTCCCACATGTCTGCTAGCTTTTGAAGTAGACTGCTGAGGATGCTTTTATTTTCTTTGTACTTAATACCTAATTAATATGGGAAGTGAATAATCCTGAGTTTTATTCATTTGACACTATAGGGAGAAATAGGATCACCTAAAGTAGAATTTGGGTAGAATGTTAAATTTCATTCTCCTAATATTATGAGAGTTGCTCAAATGTTTTTATAATTACCAGTGATACTGTGTATGGGTTTTCTCTGCAGAAACAGTGTGCTTACTGTTGAGTTATCGTATTGTTTCCTACAACATACGAGTCTCTCCTCTTATTTCCCTGGCTGACATGCCATGCTTTATCTGAGCAGAAGAATTTGACAGCATTTTCCAAGTCTTCAAGAGACTTTTGTGTTTTTTATACATCTATAATTGTAGGAGTTTGTGATAATGACCTGGTGGTTGAACCTCCCTCTTCCATATAAGTTGTGATGAGATACTTGTATTAAAGATTTTGTGCAAGGTGTGGTGTTTCCAGTACTTGTAAAGAAAACTGTGAAACTTGTAGTTCTGTTAGTGGAAGAATGATTTTATAAAGTTTGAAAATCTCCTTGGAGTGTGGCAAGTGGTGCCTGGAGACTGGGTTAAAATATCTTCCCTTTCTTCACTGCATCCATTTGACAACACTTTATGGGATATGGCATTTGTTTTTTATCCCTGTATTACAATGTTTACTTGCCTGGACATTGTACATAGGGAAGAAAGCAAAATGTTGTAAAATAACAATTAAGCAGGAGGATTCAGATATATACAAGTAATGGGAAATCACTGTACTGGAGGATTTAGCTTGAAGATTTCTGATTGTTCTGTTTTTCCTGTTAGCAGACTGGGCAGTAGTTATGCCTTCTTCCTTCTTATCTGTGGGCTTTTAGCTTTATTGAAATTCTTGATGAAATACCAGTGATTACCCACATTTGGCAATGAGATAGGACTGCTGTACTGGAGATAGTGCTGCTTAAAACAAACAAAAAAGCACCCTAAAATTAACTCCTCCATTCCACAAAATTAGGTGGTTTCTGTCGATAAGCTGAACGTGTGTATGCTGTGTTCTGCAAAAAACACATTTTGTGGGGAAGTTGTGCTGCTATGCTTTCTAATTTTCAAAATAGTAAGAGAATATTCCTGTCTGCCACTTTTTAATGATATTTTGTGCAACTTTCTTTTAAACAAAACAAGAAGCCATCTTTTTTTCTTAAATTGAGCCTCACACTTGAATCTCTTCTTGCAGGAATGTAGTTTAAAGTTGCTTAGAGCTGTTCCTTGTCTACCTCTTCCTCCCTCACAAAGAAGGTATGGTGTGTGCTTCTGTCCGATTTCCACCTTTTAATTTATTGCAGCTACCTTTCTCATAGATCTATTCACAGGACCTTCTCAGGGATCTCTCAACTCCCCTACCCCCCAGATCTAATTCCTAGAGGGGGGCTTCCTGTTTACTCACATTAGGATGAATTTATCAGCTGTGTGGAGGCAGTTCTTCGGTGACAAATTCAAATATCTCCCATAATTTCCTAGCTGATGTAGGAAGGGAAGAGTGTGGAAATTCCTTCTGGGAAGTTGTGTATACATTCTGTCCAGGGCTGATCTTTCCTGCTAAGCTCAGAAAAAGGATCTTTATGACCTTATATGCTTTGACCTTCAACCCATATGAAAGAATTTTTATTATTGTTGTTGTTGTTGTTGTTATTTCCACCCCTTGGAATGTGGAAATGTTTACTGCACTTTCCAAATTCTGAAGTCCATTTGACTGTCTTGAAGTTGAGAACTTCTGTTACTAATCTGTTCTGCAGTGGTTTTTCCTGTCCAATGAGCTGTTCTTGTATTTGAAGTTGATTAAAGCTGTCCCACTTACCTCAAAGTGAGAAGACATAAAACTTCTTGGTTTCTAGAAGCTGTAATAAAAATATGAAGAAAATTAGTTCTTGGGGATTTGACAGTCTTCACATCTGAGGGTGCCAAATAGATTTATGGGAACTCTTTCGTGTTTGCTTTGTTTCCTTTCTAGAAAGATCTACAGTTTCCATAGGCAGTTGTGGTAAGACAGGGGTGATAAGTTGCTGGAAACACTTACTGTTACTTTGCAGTCCCATTTTACTTTTTTTATGGCACACGATATAAGCACAAAAAATACATTTTCCCCAGTTTTATCTATAATTTCACTTTGATGTCAACTGTGATGTTTTGAAAGAATTACTCCACTTTTTAAAATAAAAAATTGTTACACAGAAATTACTTGTGCTTGAGATTCATATGCATGAAATACTGAGATATTTATAGTAAATACCAAAAAATGTGTTTAGTATATATAAGGAAAATACTGAAACACAGTGGAATACTGATTTTGCTGTATCTCCCAGTCAGTTTTGCATCAGGGTATTGCTCATACAGTCAGTGGCATGGTATACAAGCTGGGCTTAATTGCAAGATCAGGTTCCTCTTTCTGAGTGTTTAAAGTGCCATTGGGATAGAAGAGAAGAGCAGTATTTATAGTTTTATCACTTCATCATTCACTTCCGTTTTGTGAAAATAACTTGTAAATTCAGTTGTCTGCATCTCCGGTCTCTTACCTTATTCTTATTTAAGATCCAGGGATGGTTCTTACTTCCTTAGAAAATATGCAGTTTTCCTCAGTAAAAGCATTTGCTGTTTGGCCTATTTCATTAGGGATATAAACTTAGTATTAATTGAAAGCTTGTTAGTTCAGTAGTCGGTTGTACTTAATGATTACTTGCAGCAGGCCTTTCAGATTTTAATATGTGTAGTTTATTAGTTATTTTAGGCAAGCTTACATCTCAGAAATGAATGTTTTAAGTGATCTGTAAGAAGTAGCTGATGATTTAAGGCTGAATTAATTCCTAGTTAAGAAAACCAAACTCTTTAGTAACACAGAATACTTTACATTCTTTAAAAATATTTGCTAGGCCACTAAAGACTGTATTATCACCTTGAAATACAACAACTTTCTTCTTTTCTCTGTATTTCAGCTCAGAAATTTGTTGTTAGCATGTACTCTGTCTTGCTGACAAACACTTGGACACTCTTGGGTTTGTGTTTTCTTTTTTCCCCTAGATTAGTCTAACAGTAATCCATAACCTCTTTTAACTCATCATGTAAGTAGAGGATCAGAAATATATAGAAAAAGGGGAAACTGAAGTTGATGTAGACTTTTATTCTCTCAGTTCTTGGGAAAGTTCCTTGTGGGAAACGTATGTCAACCATTTAAGTATTATAATTTCATAGTGCTTAGAATTGCTTGGAAGTTGATTTATTTGAATTTGAAATGCAGCCTATTACCTTCTTTTGATGCTTACTAATTATTGCAAGATGTGAAGACTTCCTCCTGAGCTTAGAATTTGAGTGATAATAGCACTAGGTAATTTGTGTGTTTGGTGTTAGTTTGTTTACATCCTGGGGAAATCCAGAAGCAGACCAGAAGAGGTAGCTAGTTTGTACTTGTGTGTGGAAAACATGGAATCTGAAATGCAGGGGGATGATCATTCGCTGTGCAGTGAGGTGTAGCTTTGAAAATTGCAGGTTTGTCTTTGAGTGCATTTTAAGTGGTGAAATGATAAAAGGAAAAAGAAAACCCAGCCTTTGTCTATACTGCAGGTAATGTCTATGTTTCTTACTACATTAGAAGAGAGCTCTCTTAAGCATATTTTGTTATTTAACTGTTCTCCTCTTAGCTCAGGAAAAAGTCCCCCTTGAACATGATGGTTTTGTTTTTGCAGGTTTCATCTTACGGTTCTTTCCTTCTCATTCCCTTTCATATGATGTCAGAGAAACAGCAGCAGTTAGTGTCCCAGTTGAAGTGGAAAGTAACCACCAGCTTTGTCCTACAGCTTGCAAATATCCAAGTAGAATATTTGGTGAAACTGAGCCTTTTCTTCAGTTCAATTGTGGTGTCTGCAGCACTGTTACAGTGCTATTAAGCATCATTTCCCCTGCCAAGTTTTAACAGTGGTTTCCAAGAGGGTGGTGGACAAATCCCTTTTCTTCACATTCTGTTCAGCAGCAGTTCGTCCTTTCTAGAACTGCCAATAGTTTGCCGGTCGATAGGTTTTTGAATCTTCTTCCTCTTGTTAATGAAAAGCACTTTCTTGGCAGGCATTGAGTTGGATAAGAAATACCCAAATTCTTTTGTACAAAAAATGTTAGTAAGGAATGCAGTTGACCTTTGGCCTTGCCCTGGGTTTTGCTAAAGGTAGTCTCATGCTTGTATCTTTGCTTTACTTTCTCTCATGCTTCTTGTTTACTCCTTGTGTAACACAGTTTCATCGGCTGCCCTTAGTGTTTCCACTTGAATGTGTTCCTACTTAAATGTGTTCCTGAATTACTTGTTTCTCAGAGTCAACTCTTAGGCAGAGGTTTTCCACATTGGTTCCTAACTTTATAAGAAAAAACCTTGAATTCTGAGTTGGGAAACAAGGGCTGAAGGCAGTCTTGGTTACCTTCACGCTTATTCTGCTGCAGCTCTGGTTGCTGCCGCTGCTATTAGGAGAACAATTTTACATCCAGGATACATAGAACTTGCTTTTTAGAGTTTCATACTTTCATTTTGTCCTAACTGTTCCGTAGAGTAAGCTTTTGAAATAGATGCTAAAATTGGTAATGCTTTCTTTTAATGCTTGTTCAGTTATGAGTTTTAGGTCCATTTTAGTTCACTTACTGATCAGCAACAGTAAAATATATGTGGGCATTTACTCCCTCAAAATGGCTGTTTGCCCTACAGGAACTGTGGTTCCAAAAGATATGACAAATGATCTGTGCTGTGAATTCTCACTCGTGACTTCTTTTTCTTTTTTCTGAGGAGGTAAGGAAAACAAGGACTAAGGGAAGGAGAGCTGGGCTTTTGTCCTTAGTGTTTTGTCAGTGGGACCAGATTTTTCTCCACCTTGTGCTGGACAGGCACACTTACATAAAGAAAATAGCAAAACTTTGTCTAATAACTCTAAATTAAAAATGTCTGGAAGTGATCCTAGATTTTTGATCCATGAAGGGTTGTTCTATTAGAATAGAAATCCCAGAAAGTTCTGGGAACTTGGAGGGTGGAACTTTGAATTAAAACCATTTTAAGTGTTCCAGTGTTGAAATACTTTTCTAAAGCTGTTGCTATACATTCAGCATGGTTTAGGTTTGTGCTGCTGCTGCTGAAAGTACTTCCTTTCTCCACTTCCTGTCTCATGTTTCTGCCTTCTCTCCTTCTGCTTGGCCATATGATCAGCTTGTTCAGGAAGTTGGTGGGACTCCATGGGGGCCCATGCTGCAGAATTGGTACCTTCCACATTGTCAGTTGACCTTGGTGTGCTTAGATGTAGTAAAACATTATTGAGGATGTTCACATGGTCTTTCAAAGGCATGTGTTTTATCTTTTGTTGCCTGTATTTGAAATGAAATGACCTTGCCCATGCTCCAAGGCAGGTACAAACTTCATATTTGTGGTCCTCAGGCAATGAGCTGGAGGAAATAAACCCTACCTGTGAACCATGCTGGCTATTGCTGTCTAGCTTCTGGTTAACTTCAGTGACACGTAGTCGCTGTGCTTGTGTTCTGTGCATAGATGGTCTCTACTGTTAGAAATGCATACTAGGGGAAGGTTAGTATCATGTCAGTTTTCAGGAAAAGCAGCAGTATTTGTAACTTGGAGGTACCTGAGCAAGTTTTGTATCTTCAGACTGAGGAATAGCTGGTGTAAGCATAACACGAAGCAAATGAAT
Organism: Lathamus discolor; assembly: GCF_037157495.1. Taxonomy (NCBI): domain Eukaryota; kingdom Metazoa; phylum Chordata; class Aves; order Psittaciformes; family Psittacidae; genus Lathamus; species Lathamus discolor. The sequence goes on along the minus strand of NC_088891.1, from coordinate 18,601,657 downwards.
GAGTCTTTTTCCAGGGAGCTTATTAGTGTAGATGGGTTCTTATGTGTGCACAGAATCTCAGACTGATTTGGGAGGCTGAGCTGTTGGTGTGTTTCGTAGTGTAAACAGAAGGTGTGTCTGGACTGAAATACGAAGAATGCACATTGCCTCTGAACCATGGTTCACCGTTGTGGCTCCAGTTTTTCTGTGGTAGACATGTGCAAGGGTTTTGTCTGCTGAAATGCAACTGAAGTTACTTGGGCAAGGCTCATTCCTGCTCAAATAAGGCTTTTGATGAAGGTGCTGATCTATTTTAGAGAAAATTTGCCTGGAAAAGCAGCCGCTTAACAGCACAAAATGTGCTTTTGTGGCAGCTAAACTGGAGGAAAAGTTCTGTTGTAGTTCTCTGATTTTTATTTTTTTTAAGAGTGAAATATCAAGTGGAAGAGTGAACAAGTTGCATTGTATATTACCAGTTCACTACAAGCATTACTACTGTAGTAAGCGCATCCTGTCACTAGATGGCAGAGAGATTCCCTCCTCCCCACCCCCCACCTTCGAGGTTGAGTTTTAAACTAGATGAAGTAAGGCTCAGACTACCCAAGAACAAAACCCTCTCCCTCAGAATGCGGTATCATTTTTTAGTGAAATTGTAATACAATAGAACTTGAAGGGTCAAAGAAGAGAAACTGATCATTCAGAACCTATGTAACCCATGATTAATGATTATACAACAGGAGTCAGATATGGTTTGTACAATAGGAGGTAGAGCATTTGTGGGATACTTTAAACAGACTTGTTTTAAAAATAGCAGTTTGAAAACACTCTTTTGCTTCAAAAAAGGCTTCTTGCATATTAAGCAATGTTAGCTTGACAAAAAATGTCCAGTTGACATGAAGAATCCCCTTGGAGAAACTGGAGTTCTGAATCCTACTGGTATTAAAGTTACTAACTCAAGTGTCTCTTTGGGAGCAGAGTGTTCTTTTTATTTATTAATTTAAAACAAGAATGTCTCTGACTTAGCTTCAGTAGAAGCCTTGCTTCAGCTGGCTGTGTTTTTGTAAGATGGTTTTTGAACTCATTGTTTGTTTTTTGAATTAGGTTTTTTTTTGGTCATGTTATTAATACTGTTACTTTTGCAGTACTTGAACACTGTATAAAAGATAAGTAAGAAATGTTGCTGATTTTAATGACTTCATTGTTATTTCACATGCATGAAGTTCATGTGGTTTGTGTTTTTGCTGTTGAGTTCAAGAGTGTTTAACTGAAAATACTGTGTTTATGAGGGTAAAAAATATTAAGCAAAATAAGAGCAAGAAATTATTTGAGAGATTGAGATTGGAATAGAGAAATGTAAGTTGGTAAATAAGTATCTTAAATCCAGTTACAAAGAACTGAAATATGCTGCTTGGTTGCAAGTAAGAGATTAGACAGTCTTTGAAATCCATGGGACATATATAACTATGAAATGCTCATTGCACAATCTGTATATACTCTTCTATAGATTTCCTGACTCATGCCAGGATTCTGATCCAGAGCTATGAATGGGATCTAGCAATGAAGGCCTGAGTTCATTTTTAAGTAGCTGTAAATTTTTTGGGATACTTTTAAGTATTCCAAAAGATAGCTACTCTAAAACTGTATTGCATTCGCTTTTTTCAGTCTTTAGGTGTTGGCAGACCAGCCTGAAATGGCAAGATGAAAGGAAAAACCGAGAAGTGGATTGAAAAGTCTTATGATGCATACAGCAACAAGGTTATCTGTAGTCTGTATCAGCAGTAGTGTGGCCAGCAGGACCAGGACAGTGATAATCCCCCTGTACTAGGCACTGGTGAGGCTGCACCTTGAATCCTGTGTTCAGTTCTGGGCCCCGACTACAAGAGAGACATTGAGGTGCTGGAGCAGGTCCAGACTAGGGCAGTGGAGCTGGTGAAGGGCCTGGAGCACAGGTGTGAAGAGGAATGGCTGAGGGACCTGTGGGGAGGGGGCTAGTCTGGAGAAGAGAAGGCTCAGGGTTTTTGCTGTCTACAATTACCTAAAAGGAGAATGGAGACAGGAGGGGGCTCATCTCTGCTCCAGAGTAACAATTGATAGGACAAGAGTAAACAGGCTGGGGAGGTTTAGACTGGATGATACGGAAAATTGCTTCCCCACAGGGTGCTCAGGCATCAGAACAGACTGCCCAGGGCAGTGGAAGTCACTGTCCCTGGAAGTGTTTAAAATTCGTGTAGATGAGGCCCTCAGTGATGTAGTTTAGTGATGAACTTGGCAGTGCTGGGGGAATGGTTGGACTTGATGAGCTTAAAGGTCTTTTCCAGCTTGGTTGATTCTGTGATTCTAAGGTATGTGAACTAGCTTTGATCGTGTAAACCGAGTATGACTGTGTCAACATTGGTACTGTGCTTGAGATAATAAGCCCTTCTAAGTAGCTATCCTAATGCAAGCTTTGCTTCTATCTCAGCTTAGCCTCACATAGGCCAACATTTGCAGACCGTGTAAACACCAGGCTCGGCTGTCTTTGGGAGCCAGTGCATATGCTGCTGGTTTTGGTTAGAATAATTTTTTGAAGTATACTAACATCTTCCATTTCTGAGCTTTAGACAATATGTAAAGTACAGGAGTTCTACTCATTACTTTATTCTTAGGAGAATGCTGTCAGATCTATTTCCTTGGTTTTTGGTCTATAGAATTTCTTGTCATTACAGAAGAGTTGTGGCTGTTCAGCAGTTAACATTTTTTTCAGAGTATCTACCTCATTAAGTTACAATGCAATTCCACAGTACTTAGAAGACGTCATGCATTGCTGGGTTGATTTGAAACGGTCTTACCCATAAATCCTCATCTGTGTGTGACAGAGCAGTCATTGAGACAGCCCTGGGCACTTTCTAAATAAATAGGAAATACTCGAATATTCTCAAGTGTTGCAGAATTGGAAGAAATTTCATTTTGTGGTCTTGCTGCAGATTAGTTAGGATTTATTTTTGTGATAAGAATCTCTTCAGGGAAGATCTTTTTGTTAACCTGATATATTTTCTTAGAAGAATGACAACATGAGGCTGGAAAAATTCTCTGTCTTATATATCAGAAGTTGCTGTATTCCTTTTCAGAAGGGTTTGCTGTTTCCATTAGAAACTTATAACAGAATTAAATGGGGAACAAACCTCTGAGTTTCTCAGTTTAAATACATCTGTAATTGTTTCATACCCATTTGTTCTTATGTGAATATTCTCATTTTTCTTACTTAGCCACTCCCCCCACCTTTTTTCTCTGCTGTATTTTATAGATCAGATTTCATTTTATTTAGTTTTTATTCTGTATGTGTTTATTTTGATTTGCTATACTGACAAGCCACACTTGTAGTCCAACTTTGGGGCTAGTTTCTCTGTTAGGGTAAATGGGAGGAATAATCTTTTTTCTCTGCATGATCCAATGTCAGTTTTTCATGAGTTCACGACAGAAATCCATCTGCTTTAACCCAGTTGATCAGCATTTTACAAAACTGTAAAAATGCTTCCTTTCCCTAACCTTCCCAACCATTACGGAAGTGCTTGTCACACCGTTGGAAGTGCTTGTCAGTGCTCCTCAGGATTGTGTTTTCTTTCATGATGACTCATCCTTCTGTGATTTGCTAGGTTCTTCTACTATTGAATCTCCAAATAATAGATTCTCTACTTACTGGAGAACTTTTTCTGCCGTAATTGTAAAAGCTTGCATGTTTTACCATGAAATTTCAAGCTATTGATCATACTGCTTCTTGCATACAGTTCTTCACATGTGGCATGCTGATCTGCAGTGATAGAGGTGCCTCTGCACTTTGTGTTGTCATTGTTTTACCAGCTTATTAATCACAATACTACATTGTTGGTTTCAAGGTAGAGAAACTCCCTCAAAACTTAACTAAAAACTAACTTCTTTCCCCTGTTTTACCTCCAAATTTTGTCTTCCTAACATACCGTACTTTTGTAAGCTTGCACCACCTCAGTTTTTTGGAAGTAGTTTATTACAGCATCTTTTTTTTTTTTTTTAATGGCTCCACTTGCATGTTTGAATAGTATGGTTGAGAGGTTTGTAGTGGCTGCGCATTGGGGAAATACAAGGCTACTTAAGGGTTATTGGGATCTGTCATACTGTGAGTAACAAGTTCTGTAGATAATACTGTACACCCACTTACAGGTTGTTTTTTATCTCCAGGACTGATGGCAAAGGAGTAATCCAACATGGCAGCTATGGTCCCGCCTGTGAAGCTGAAATGGCTTGAACATCTAAACAGCTCCTGGATCACAGAAGACAGTGAATCTATTGCAACAAGGGAGGGAGTTTCTATCTTGTATGCTAAGTTAGTCAGCAATAAAGAAGTAGTGCCATTGCCCCAGCAGGTTCTGTGCCTGAAAGGACCTCAGTTACCAGATTTTGAGCGGGAATCACTATCTAGTGATGAACAGGACCACTACTTGGATGCCCTTCTTAGCAGCCAGCTGGCACTGGCGAAGATGGTATGCTCAGACTCTCCATTTGCTGGAGCACTTCGAAAACGTCTTCTTGTGTTGCAGCGTGTCTTCTATGCACTTTCTAATAAATATCATGATAAGGGTAAGGTGAAACAACAGCAGCATTCACCAGAGAGCAGTTCTGGATCCACAGATGTGCATTCTGTCAGTGAACGTCCAAGATCAAGTACAGATGCACTCATAGAAATGGGGGTTCGGACTGGATTAAGCTTGTTATTTGCACTGCTAAGACAAAGTTGGATGATGCCAGCATCAGGACCTGGCCTCAGTCTTTGCAACGATGTTATCCATACTGCAATAGAAGTTGTAAGCTCTTTGCCACCTTTATCTTTAGCAAATGAAAGCAAGATTCCACCAATGGGGTTGGACTGTTTATCACAAGTAACAACATTTCTTAAAGGAGTAACAATTCCAAACTCTGGGGCAGACACTTTAGGTCGTAGATTAGCTTCTGAATTGCTTCTTGGTTTGGCTGCCCAGCGAGGTGCCTTGCGATACCTTCTTGAATGGATAGAAATGGCTTTAGGTGCTTCAGCTGTAGTAAACACCATGGAGAAAACAAAGTTGCTACAAAGTCCAGAAGGGATGATCAGCTTTGACTGCTTTATGAGCATATTAACACAGATGCGACGATCTTTGGTGGGTATACCAGCTTTGATTTTTTTCTATGTTGCAAATGTAGTTGCATTCTTAACTTTAAATAGCTTCTCAACACTGAATACTGGTTTGCTGAGCAGTTTGCTGAAAACGTTAAAAAAGGGGTTTCTTCTGTAAAATGGTTTCTTCCAGTATTTTCTGGGTTACCCACTGTCTCTTTCTCTCCTTTGCTGCCCTCCCATTTCTTTGTAGGTAAAGATGAAACACAAACGCAATAACTGTGTTGTCACTTTTGATCTTATGCTTTAACTTCAGTAAAAGGATCAAGGATGTACTTGATCCACTTTACATATAAGTTCATAGCAAAAAAGTGAGGAAAATGTGGAACCGTTATAGGCTGAATTTGCTTAGAAATCCAAGTTTTGCAGTCCGCCTTGTTTCCTAATTGAAGCTACTTCTACTGCACGTTCTTGTTCTCCAGTTAGCCTGGACTTCTCCTTTATGTATTTGGATGATCAGTAAGATTTGAGATGTTTAGTGGTTTTGCTACTGCTCAGAAATGAATGCAGTCAGCAAATGAGCTGAATTGTTTGGAAGTACAGCGCACTGCTTTGTATATGGAGTGCTTACTTCTGGTCCTGGATGGATAGTCTTTTGAAAGCTATGAAGTTATTGCACAGTATGCAATCAGAAGCTGTGGCAGGCTTCTGCCTTGTGCTCAGACTAAAACAAGGAATGACTTTTCCTCTGATGTCATTCTTTTCTCTCAGGCTTATAATGCTTGCCAATAAACATAAATTGAAAAACCTAAAATATATAAGGAATAGGGACCATGAGAAGAGCGTGGCAGGATCTGAATTGGATTGAAAGTCTTTATGGGCAATTTTATTTGGTGTTGGTTCTGGACTAGGTATAAATTTAGACACTAAAACGTGGAAATTATGTAAACACAAAAATGATTATTACTCATTTTTCAATAATAATATCTTTAAATACAAATGATGTGCATTGCAGAAAAATATTTAGGAGAAATTAAACTCAGGTATTTTCACAGAAATGACTAAGAATGTTTAACTAGCACTTGTCAAATTTTGGTATCCCAGAGTATATGCAGATATCGCCGCTCAGGGGAGAAAGGTAGTGTACTTATGCTCATAAGAAAAGCTTTAATTTTGCACAGCTATCAGAACAAATCCCTAATGTATTTTGTACAGGTGCACTGTTGCTGCATCCAGGTTTTTTTCTCATAATAACAACATTTAAAAATTGTAGGGATCATCTGCTGATCGAAGTCAATGGAGAGAGCCAACTAGGACATCTGATGGCTTATGTTCCCTTTACGAGGCTGCACTGTGTTTATTTGAAGAGGTATGTCTTGAAATGAACCCTGACTTGGGGTAACTGTAGTTACACCTCTGACTGGTGTGTGCATGTGGGTATGGTCCAGTCTCTGCTGAGTTATTCTGGAGTAGGAGAGGAGGACAAAAAAATGGTGAATAACTAAGATGTAGAAAAACAAAGTGTTTGGGCAACCCAATGATATGGTGATGGGCAATTTATGTTTTAGGCAAAGAATCATTGAAGGGAAGTTAAAGTTGCATTAAACATTGTGATAATATGGAAAGAAATGAAAATGCTGCTATGTAATAAATCTCTTTTTCAATAGGTTTGTCGAATGGCATCAGACTATTCAAGGACATGTGCCAGCCCTGACAGCATTCAAACGGGGGATGCTCCCATTGTATCTGAGACCTGCGAAGTATATGTTTGGGGTAGCAACAGCAGTCATCAACTGGTAGAAGGAACTCAAGAGAAAATACTTCAGCCCAAGCTTGCTCCAAGTTTTTCTGATGCACAGACAGTGAGTGACACCTGTAGTGGTATACTATGTAACATTTAAGAGCTTCATAGTTGTAGCATAAAATCGGAAACTAGTACTTCATTTCTGAGTGTCAAGTTGTAATGAAGGTATAATGCTCAGCACTAATCACACAAGTTATTTTATTGAACAAATCTCATTACTTTTATTGATGGCTGGAAAAAACACTCTGTTTTGTTTTTATTGGCACACAGAAATCAATATCATATAAAAAGAACAATTGAATTACCATAACTTGCTATGAAATGCGTTTGCAGAGACAAATTTGTTTGCCTCTAGTTTTTGTGGGGTATTTTTGGCTAACTGCTGGCACAGCAACCTTAATTAACAACTTTCTGAAAATCCAAATACAGGGTGCTCTTTCTGCTCTCAGTCACACATTCTGCAGTTGCAACTGAGCGCTTTTAGTGATGCGTGGCACAGAATATAACAGTTTGCTTTTCTGTTGCTATCCTGGCTTTGCAGTGTTGACTTAAGTAAAAGCATTTTTTTGGCCCCTAGACAATTTAGGTGCATATTCTCAAATTGTTTCTGTTGACGTTACTGTCTATTTTATATGGCAGTGGACTGCAGGACCAGGCATCATAAAGTATGTTTATGTATTCAGAAAACTTTGTTAACACAAACCCTTAATACACAAGAGTGGAATGAGCCATCTCAGTGGGTTATGCTGTAAGTAGTACTGCATACACCCATGCAACAAATTAATGTCATTTCCCATGGGGATAAAGAATTTTTTCTTTAACCTTCATCAGCAGTCTTGTAGGATTTGTCTGTATGAAGAAGGTAATTCCCAGTAAATAGGGCTGTCACAGTGCAGCCTAGTGCCTGCTTCAGGCCAGTCTATGATGTGGGTATGCAGTGTATTTACGCTTCAGATTTGAACCTGCTTTGCACTTACAGTGTGTTTAGTCCCATGGCAGGTTATTGCAGAATTAGTTGGCTTGCTGTTAGGTCATTCTCCAGCTCTGCGCTGACTTTCCAGTAGAGACAGTTTTTACCTTCAGAAAAACTTATGGTTTTATTTCTTGGTATTTACATAATTAAAACACATAGTCTCAAAACAGTAGTGGATTTAGGTAATCTTACCACTTGAGCCTGGTTAGAATTAAGCAAAACCTGCAGTGCTTTATGAAGCTGTCGCTTTGTCTTTTTAATCTTAAGAAGTTAAGGTATCTTCAAAGATTGTCTGTCTCCATCCATGCGACTTGGAGATCTTGAAGGCAGCTTGAGTTCTGTAGTCTTTAGAAGAAATACAAATAAACCAGGTTCTTTTCTTGAGGAAAAGAATGAAAATACTGATTAGATTTACTCATATTTTTCAAGAGATTGGATTTTACTGCTTGCTGAGGACCAAATTTGCCTTAATTTTTACATTATGTTATATGAAAGGGTTATGTAAAGCAACCTGTCATTCTGTTTAAAAATACAGATTTCTGGATCCATATGAGAATTCTACATTTATCTAATCTTTCTTTTTTACTTCTTTAACCTTTCTGTTTATAGATTGAAGCTGGACAATATTGTACCTTTGTTATTTCTACGGATGGTTCTGTTAGAGCCTGTGGTAAAGGCAGCTATGGCAGACTGGGACTGGGTGACTCCAATAATCAGTCGACATTGAAAAAATTGACTTTTGAGCCTCATAGGTCTATTAAAAAAGTGTCATCTTCCAAAGGATCAGATGGTCACACTTTAGCATTTACCACAGAAGGGGAAGTCTTCAGCTGGGGTGATGGTGACTATGGAAAACTGGGACATGGAAATAGTTCAACTCAGAAATATCCCAAACTTATTCAGGGTCCTCTGCAAGGAAAGGTATGTTTTGAATAGTAGAACACCTGGTTTTATTCTGTTCGTTGCAATGTTGTGTCAAAATTGAAACGTATGAGATCTTAAGTGAAAGTTCTGTGTTGTTTCTAACTCCTCTTTGAAGCTGGGTCTGCTTTCAGCAATGCACTAAAACTCACAGTTGCCTTTAGGCATGTGGTTTGGACAATGGCATTGTCGCTAAACCTTCTCATAGTCTCTTAAGACTTACTCTTACTCTTAAGTAAAACTGGCTCAAGTGCTTTTGCTGAACTGCAGTGACATGCCAGGAGAGGCTGCTTTTGTTAGCTGTAACTTTAGGACTTCTCATATTCAACTTTACAGCGTCTTAATTTGAGAAGTGGCTTTGTATTATCCTACAAGGCCTTCTCTTCCATATTTGGCTGCTTTGGCCAGTGTTCTAAACATTTGCTGATACTTCTTTTTGCTGCAGTAAGGTTAGGATATCGTTCTTTTAAGTTTGTTTGATAAATAAATCATGACCACTTTTATATATAACCTTGTTTCTTTGTGTACTGATTTCACTTAGCAAATACTAAATGGAAAAGATTGCAGAAATTAATTTGCTTGTGTATTTGCTCCACGTGAGCAAACAAGTGGAATTTACATAGCCTGCTTTTAAAATTCGACTTTCGTAAGTACTCAGTCTTGCTCTTCAATTCCTGTCAAAACGTGCCTTTCTTTTTTGGATGTCATGTAGGTTGTTGTGTGTGTGTCAGCTGGGTACAGACATAGCGCTGCTGTTACAGAAGATGGAGAGCTGTATACGTGGGGAGAAGGAGACTTTGGAAGATTAGGTAAAGTTTCATGGGATGCTTTTGAAAGAATTCCTGTGTCTGGTAGTGACAGTACACATGTATTTGCCTTGTTCTTTTATTATCTCTTCTAAATGCACATTTGTACACAGGTGTGTGCATATAGGTGACTGTATTAAAACTAGTGCAGATACTCTTAAAATACTTGAATGCAGTTAATATTACGAAGATTCTACTTTATTAAATTTTTATTTGTGGCAAAAGTTGCCTTCATTCATAAGACTGTATGTGATTGCTACTCCCATCTGAACGTAAAGAGTAGGCAATGAACTGGCATTCTAGATAAACATGATCTAGTGATGGTAGGATGGTTCTTGGAACAGTCATGAATAACTGGCTAATAATATCAAGGATCTGATTGTACTGTGATATATTCATAAGGATACTTGACCTTAAGATCCAGAAAGGCTTTATGTCCTTTTAAGATGTCTGAAAAGTTACATTTAACTAAAACAAAACCCACAGTATTTCTGTTGGCTTAAAGTTCACTTGTCTATTTCATCATCTTTGCTGTACAGCTGGTATGCTTATTACAAGCCCACCCTTCTCCAGCAGGTTCAGTTGAACCAACAGATCTTGCATGGAAAATTGTCTGAAGTTGGACTTTAGTTCTTTCCTGCTACCAGTTCCCTTTTGCTGTCTTTGCTTTGAATGTCATGATTGCCAGGTAGGGGGAGGGGTAAAAGCAGGTAATGGACAGGGGCAGACGATGTGGATGATGTTCTACAAGTTATACTGTCAGTTTTTCAAGGTAACCAGTAGAAAGAAGTGGTGAGCCTTTCCCTGCTGTTAAGAACAGAACACTGGGTTAGAAGTTTAACCTACAGTTTGGGGGGGAATTGTGGAAATTTTCTCGTTGAGTTTTAGGTTAGTGGGGGGTTTTCATGAGCTTTGGGGAGTTTGGGGTTTGCAGTGCTGAGTTTCAGTGCACAGCTAACAAGTAGCATTTAATTAGGTTGTAGTAATTTGTTCACATTTAATCTGTTACGAATACAATGTAGTAATTATTTTCCTTGTGTTCCCCAATTTTTCTTCTGTATCTGCAGAATTCCTGTAGTTTGTTACACATATAACTCGTGTATTATGAAGTAGATGATACAGTAATGAACAGGGCTTCTACAGAAGGGACCAGTTAGAATTGTGACTAACTAGTTTGCTGGTTTTATTTGTCTGTGCTTGTATTGACTGTAGTAAGAGTGTGTCCCATGCTGTTCAGTCCACCTGCTGCCCAGTATTAGGAAGTATAGCTGCCTGATCAGTTAGTATTAAAAACAATTGTATTAGTAATTCTTTTAATTTCTTTTAAACTAGGTAGAAAATAGTTCTATGGTTTTAGTGGCAGTAAGGTATGAATAAGTGTTCTGGAGTATGTCTTAGAATAATGAAACGTTTGTTAACCTGACTACGTATGTCTTCTAAACCTTACTACAGATCTTTGCAGAAAGAATTTGCAGAAATTGTTATTTGTGACTATTATAATGTATGTGGGTTTTGCAAATCTTACTGAAATTCAAACCCATAAATAGAGCTTAAATCCTCACAGAAAATACATTTTTCTTTTGTCCTCAGGTCATGGTGACAGCAACAGCCGCAACATTCCGACTTTAGTAAAAGATATTAGCAATGTAGGAGAGGTTTCCTGTGGCAGTTCACACACAATAGCTCTCTCCAAAGATGGGAGAACAGTATGGTCATTTGGAGGAGGAGACAATGGTAAGTAAACCTAATGATTTGGTAGTAATTTTTGTCTTATTCCTTCTACCTCCTTGCAGTTTGTTTTTGGCTTTTTTGATCATTTGTTAGCTGTTCAGGAAAAGGTAAAAGCAAAGTAAAATCAGTTTGTCACATGAGTATAGACTCCAAAAAGGGTATCAGGGGGAAGAGGGTTTTCACAGAGCAGAAAGCTCAATGAATGCATAAACAGTTCTGGGAAAAGTGGTGGTTTTTTTTTTTTTGTTTGTTTGTTTTGTTTTGTTTTGGGTTTTTTTTTGTTTTTTTATAAACTCATTTAATACAGCAGTAACTTTATTTACACACTAGAAACTGTTGCATTTAAATTGCCTCTCAAAGAGATATCTCCCATCTCAGAAATGAAGGGTTTCTAACCTTCATTGCCTGTAGCTGCTTTGTCAAACACAGGGTCATTAATTTTCTGTTATTGTTTTATTTAGCTAAATTTGGTGATTCTGCTAGAGGAAAAATTACAACTCAGATTAAAATTGCTCTATTATTGGTCTCTAGTGTGAGAAGAGATGAAAAAGCAGACTACAGAAATTTCATCATCAAGTTGATGGTTAATGAGATTGGGTAGGAATTTGAATTTCCTTCGAAAGCTGGCTCTGACATACACAGATAGAATTGTTCCCATTTCTCTGTCCCTTCTTTCTCTAATTTCAGTTGAAAAAGGAGATTTTAGCAGCACAGGCATCTTAACCTTCAATGAGTATTGGAGTTTGCTCTTCTGTTTCAGTAAAGTTCAATCAGTTTGGCTTTTGGGTATTAATAATGTGCTACTAAAATACTGTTATGGAATCATGAGGCTTGTGGTTTCTTTATAGGAAAGCTAAGCCAACAAGAAACAAAGTATAACCTTTGTAGTAATTATTGGTCGTTATAACAGATTTCACATTTGATTTTGGTGTTTGTCCTTCCTTTTGGAGCTTGTTTTTCTGTCTGTACACTGACATAGTCTAGTGGCAGTCCTTCCTTTTTAGGTCATTGATTGAAAATAGTGAAGTTGTGGAGGTGAATAGCTGTTCTCAAGAGAAGCTTAAAGGAGGAATAAGGGAATTACGGTGTTAATGGTTACACAAATGCACACAGCTATTGGGGAAAAAATCCGGAAAAGTTGGATTTTTTTTAAGCCACTTTATAAATTAATCTTTTTTTGCCAAATATGAAAATATTTAGTGCTCTGGAATGCTTTAGTAATTAACCAGCAGGTGATGAATATTGCAGATATATGGAATTAATATTTCAAAATTTAAGTAACTATAATAAATATACATTTCAATAAGTCTGTAATTCCTGCAATTACAATATATGAGGTTTTATAAAAATTACAGTATGTTTTATTCTAAAAATGTATTAGGATGTTTTTTTAAATCCAAAAAGAATCTTCTTGGGTACCTCTAATTGTCTTAATTTATGTACTGAAAATCCCTTCCACTTGTGTGTCTTCCTTTTTGTAGGCAAACTTGGTCATGGTGACACGAATAGAGTGTATAAACCTAAAGTGATAGAAGCCTTGCAGGGAATGTTTATTCGAAAAGTTTGTGCTGGAAGCCAGTCTTCACTTGCCTTGACGTCAACAGGGCAGGTAGGCAAACCCAAGTTTTCACTCCAGAGCTGGGGGAGATGGTGTGGGTTTATTATTTTGAATGTCAAGGAAGTATCAAGCTAGTACTTAAATTATCAGTAAAGTTCTGCTTTAGATATCGACTGAAGTACTGAAATGCCAGTGTGCTGGAGTAGTTCAAAATGTGCTGAAGTACGTGAAAGTACCCTGCTCGAGAGTCTTGCTTAGCCACAGAAAATGAAGTATTTTTAGTTTAATAAATGTAACTGGTGCAAAATTGAATTCAGGAAGCCAAGTGGGTTCTAGAAGTAAAGAACAGTGAAATGCTTGTAAATTTTAAGGCATTGACCAAACTGAGTGGCCAAGTGATTTAATAGGTTTTTTTAATGTGTGTTTACTTAGAATACAGGTGTTAACTGAAAGTTCTGTGTCAAATCTGAAAAAAACATAGAATCATAGAATAGTTAGGGTTGGAAAGAACCTTGAGATCATCCAGTTCCAACCCCCCTGCCATGGGCAGGGACACCTCACACTAAACCGTGCTACCCAAGGCTCTGTCCAACCTGGCCTTGAGCACCGCCAGGGATGGAGCATTCACAACCTCCCTGGGCAACCCATTCCAGTGCCTCACCACCCCTACAGTAAAGAACTTCTTCCTTTTATCCAATCTAAACTTCCCCTGTTTTAAGCCGTTACCCATTGTCCTGTCACTACAGTCCCTAATGAAGAGTCCCTCCCCACCATCCTTATAGGCCCTCTTTAGATACTGGAAGGCTGCTATGAGGTCTCCACGCAGCCTTCTCTTCTCCAGGCTGAACAGGCCCATATCTCTCGAGAGCTTGGAGATAAATGTTTAGGTGTAAATGAGGGCCCTTACTGGCATGATGTCTACACATGTGATACAACAAGCATTTCTGTACAGGTGGCTCACTGACTCCTCACCCTTACCCCCCTGTGATTCAAAGGCAGTGAGGTTTTAAAGTATGGATTGAGAATGTTGGTATTTACTGTAGCAGTTTCTTTTCTTGCAACAGCCTCCTTATTGATGTGCTCTTTGGCCAGTGATCTGAGTGGTTAGGGGGAAGAAATAGGGATTATATGAAATATTTGTTAGATAAATCAAAGTACTGTGCACTTTTTGTTGAGAGCTCAATTGCAAATCTTGTGCAAATGATTATCTGGTGTTTTGTTTGTTCATGGTTACCAGTAATACAGACTTGACCTGCTGCTGTTTTGTGGTGTGTTTGCTCTAGGTTTATGCATGGGGGTGTGGTGCGTGCCTTGGCTGTGGCTCATCAGAGGCAACTGCTCTCCGACCCAAGCTTATTGAAGAACTGGCTGCTACAAGAATAGTTGATATTTCAATTGGTGACAGTCACTGTTTGGCACTTTCTCATGGTAAAAAGAATAAGATGTTAAAATACACATCCTCCTCTTGATCAAAAGCAATTGTATCTGTATTTTCTAATTTCTTTATCTTTTTAGATAATGAAGTGTATGCTTGGGGTAACAACTCAATGGGACAGTGTGGTCAGGGGAACTCTACTGGTCCCATTACTAAACCGAAGAAAGTAAGTGGGTTAGATGGAGTTGCAATTCAACAGATTTCAGCAGGAACGTCCCATAGCCTTGCCTGGACAGCTTTGCCAAGGGACAGGTAACAGTGGTGTTTGGGGACAAATGTTTGTACAAGTCCGCTTTGGGATACTTTTAACTCTTTACAGAAGGTGTTAGCCATGTCCTGTATTTTCAGTGTTCTGCTTGTTGTGTTTTGGACTGGAGAGTCCCCTCTCACTCCTCTTTTCCCCCTTCCCTGCGTTTTAAATTGTTACAGATAACAAGCGAAAATAGAGCAGCACCTAGGTGTTAGTTCTTCCTATATGAAGATCTTGTTAGAAAGAAATTACCTCTCTCTACTGAAAGTTGACAAGTTAGGCAGCAGGAGGGAAAACAGGTTGCGATTTTTTAGTTTTGCTTCTGACAGGTCAGAACTATTTTATGGCTTAGGCAGTTTCCTTTAGGGTAACAAGGAGTAGACTAAGCAGAACGCTTTGGGGGGTGGAGAAGTTTGTTTAAATCCACATAGTAATTTATCTAAATCCACATAGTAATTTATCTAATCTTAAATGTCGGGATGATAGTTATGTGTTAACCTAAACTAAAAACCTGTACCAAAATGAATAGCTTGGTAATTAATATTAATAACTGAAATAATACTTTGTTAAACCAAAGACATGAGCAAGTAATTGAGGTGAACTGTTAAACCTCGGATTTATATACGGCCTAAGATAAAGGATTAGGAAAAGTTAGTATTTGGAAGATAATTCAGGAAGAATTTCAAATGCTGCTTTTTAAAGGGAGCTAATTTACAAAATATCAGTTAAGAAAATAGTGGACACAAATACAGCATTGTATCAAAGCCTATTTTTCACCTGGCGTTTATACTAAAAGCAGCTTCATGAGTACTGGTCAGCTTCTGCACAAATCAGGTTAAATACATACAGCTTTATATTTATGACCTTGTGGTTTTGTTCGTAAATGAAGGGTGTTTGGTATATAAAGGACTTTACAGAAAACAGAACAGAAAATACCTTCAAGGATCGGGAAGTTGGTCTGCCTCAATCATAGTATTTTGTCCTAACAAAAATGGGGTTCAGTCAAGCGTGTGCTTCACCTGCTCACACTGTTAATTTACTAAAGCACTTAGGATATTTTCAGTAGTTAATTAACTTTGATGTTTGATTCCAGGCAAGTTGTGGCATGGCACAGACCTTATTGCGTAGACCTTGAAGAAAGTACCTTTTCGCATCTTCGTTCTTTTCTTGAGCACTACTGTGACAAAATTAACAGTGAAATTCCCCCACTTCCTTTTCCTTCATCAAGGTATATACAAGCATATGCATGTTACAGATACTTACAGATTTTTTTCTTTACAGCAATGTTGCATGGCTTAGTCCTAAGTCTTCTGAGAGAAGATTGCATTTATTACTACTTTTTTGTTTTTTTCCCTTTTGTGAGAATATCTTTTTTTGGTGTATTTTGGGATGATTTGCCTCCTAATTCATGGGACTATTTTTGTAAACTGAATTCCTCTTGGAACTGTTTTCCAGAAAGACGCTTTTCTGTAGTCTAGTTTTGATTTTTTTGTTCCTATAAACACATTGGCAGGAGGTTTTCAGAGGAGTTTCTTTAATGTCCCAGTTGGAATTTACTTATCTTTCTAGTATGCAGAATCAAATGAGAGTTAAAAGCTTAGAACATGAGTAAGTGAGAGGGAGTAAGGCTAAGAATGGGAGATATTAACAGGGATGTATTTCTTTTTACAGGGAACATCACAATTTTCTTAAACTGTGTTTGAAGTTGCTTTCTAATCACCTTGCACTTGCACTGGCTGGAGGGGTAGCTACGAGCATTCTTGGCCGGCAAGCTGGTCCTCTTCGAAATCTGTTATTTAGACTGATGGACTCTTCTGTCCCTGATGAAATTCAGGAAGTAAGCTATGCTTTTTTTTTCTTCACATGTGAAAATTCTCCTCCTTTATTTTCTTTCTTTGACTGTGTAACTTTATTCAACTTTCTGAACTTGGCACTCTGAACACAATTCTGACTTTCCAGTTTTACTCATGAAAGTTAAAAAGTTTTCATTACCATCACTACGTTGTTATGATCTGGAGGCAGAGGAGAATGATGACACAAGAATTTCAAAAAGCTGCTTTTCTTTTGTAAGAATTATTATTGCTTGTAATAAAGAACCTTAGAAGTTAATGTGGATTGAGGAACTAACTTGAGTAGGTTCTCCTAAGATGTCACTCTTACAGGAAATAGCAACTTACAAAGAACTTTTTATTGTTTTAACAAGCTGTTCATCTCATTTCATTCCTTCAGTGTACCACATATCTTTGCACCACAGAACAAAAGATTAATATGCTATTGTGCAATAGAATACTGATGTTAAATTAAGTGGACGTTTTGGAAATATCATCTGTGATATACTATATTTTTTAGAGATACAGTTGAGTTGAGGGTGTGTGTTTCCCCACACACACTGAATAAGTATTTTCTGCTACTTTGATTTTAGGTCGTAATTGAGACTCTCTCAGTAGGAGCAACTATGCTACTTCCTCCATTGCGAGAGAGGATGGAATTGCTACATTCTCTTCTACCCCAAGGTCCTGATAGGTGGGAAAGCTTATCAAAAGGACAGGTAAGGTCAAGGCAGATATGCTGTGAATTGAAAGCAGCTGTGTATTTTATTACTTTTTTTTCTTGTCTAAAACATTTTGAACAGTGAGTTGAGCCTGCTTTGCAGAGTGCAAGCATGTTATTGGTGACATGCAGTGCAAAGCCGAGTGTAACAGAATCTATAGGTAGCCTGGCTAAATGAGAATCTGGTGAGGCAGGGAGCAGTAGATGTTTTCTGAAGTGAAGGTTGACTACAGAAGGGTTAAGAATTGTTGTATTAGAGTAGCTAGGCAAGTTTAAAGATTAGATATTTTTGAATAGCACCCTGATTTAAAAAGTATTGATAACAGAAAATTAATTATTTTCTGGGAAGAGTACTTGTATAATGCTTTTCTTACATGGATTTCACCCTCCCGTGCCAAGATGACTGGGATGTACCTTTTTTCCTGTTTGTTTGCTGAATGCAAAAAATAGGAATTAATGCATTTTGGAATTAAGGAATAGGAATTAGTAAAGTTTGGAGACTTGCCAAGTATCCAGCAGATGGAAGGAAAGAAATTCAAGGAACATCTGTTACTGTCCTTGAGAGCAGTAGGAACTGAAGCTTCAGCAGTAGTATCAGATTAAAAAATGAGAAAAACTGTAACTCAGTTCTGTACACATAGGATGCTGGTCTATTCCGTATGGAATAGACCAGTTTACACTGACACTATGAAGAAGGATCTTCTGATCTTGATTTTCTAAAGCTTCCTGTAGATTAGTACAGGTACAAACTAAAACCCCTGACAAAGAACAAGTTCAGGATTTTCAGGATTCATAACCAGCATAGTGGGGAACACTACTGAAATTGGAGGTCATTGCTCTGCATCTGCCGTCTCCTTTGGTCTAATAATGTGCTTGTCCTGCTTTTTGCAGTTTTCCTTTTTCCTATGTGTAGCTTAGAATAATTTTCCTCTCCTCGCTCCATGTAATCAGACAACTATAATTTATTATTAAATTACAGTAACTATTATCAGAATAAACTGGAGAAAGCATTTTGTCCAACGTATAATCTCTCTTATTCTCAAATTTTTAGTGTAGGTATGGTCATCTAATTTGGTATATTTAGTTGTTCTCTGATGCTACAGATGTGTAGGAAAAACTGTTAGGATGTTTTTTTCCCTTAAACTCCTTTGTCTTATTTTAATGTCTCATTAAAATATATTTATTGCATTTTTTTTATGCATGATGCTTTTTTTCCTTAATAGCTCATTATTTTATCTTCATTAACAAAGAGTGTTTCTGGTGTCTAAATGTTTTTCTTTAGAGAATGCAATTGGATATTATCCTGACAAGCTTGCAGGATCACACCCATGTAGCTTCTCTGCTTGGCTATAGCTCACCATCTGATGCCACAGACACTTCCTCATTATGTATAAGCTATGGGAACCTCTCTGATCAAACATATGCTGTCCAGAGCAGTCATCCGGATACCCATCTAGCTGAAATCTTAATGAAGACCCTTCTAAGAAATTTGGGATTCTATACAGTATGTATAGGCTTTGGGTGGTTTGTTGTTGTTTTTTATGGTAATGAATTTTGAAAACTTAGAAGGTATGGAAGTTTTTCCCAGCTTTCAGAAAATGGCACTCCTTTATATAAATTAGCACTACCACATGTATTTGTCCTGAAGTGGACTAAAATAACTTAAATCATGTCTTCACATTATTTTCTAATATTATTATAGTGATATTTATGGTTTAACTTGGCTTATATAAATGTAGATGGGTTTATAGCAGACAAAAGTATTTTATTGCTTTTGCTTTGGCCTCAAAATTTATTTGGAAGATGGAATGTAACACATCAAGTACATAGATTGTATGGTATGCTTTTTGTCAGTATCATCTCAGCCACCAGGGCTGCTTTTTAAGATTATAGTATTGTAGAATCTGAGGGCAGACTTAATTGTTCTCTCTCCCCCCCTGCTTTTTGTCATAATAGGACCAAGCTTTTGGAGAACTGGAAAAAAACAGTGATAAATTTTTACTTGGTACATCATCATCGGAAAACAGCCAACCTGCTCATCTTCATGAGCTCTTATGTTCGCTGCAGAAACAGTTGCTGGCTTATTGCCACATCAACAGTGTTAGTGAGGTGTGTGCCCTCATTTTTATCATTTGGGGGGAAAAATTAATTGATGCATGAGTACCAGAATGTTGTAAGGTTTCTGTTGAAAATCTTCTGAATATTTGAGAGCTAAACTGATTGAAATAATGAGTTCCTTAAATACATTTACAGATTTCTTATGTTTGTTTGTTTCCTTCTAGAATTCCAGCAGTGTGGCACTGCTTCACAAGCACCTTCAGCTTTTATTGCCTCATGCTACAGATATCTATTCCCGTTCTGCAACACTGCTTAAGGAAAGCTCTTGGAATGGTAGTGTGGGGGAAAAACTGAGAGGTAAATATTCATGGAATAATCAGTAATGCTGGCTCTGTAAGCTTAGGGCAGTTCTTGTTTGTGTAGATTGAATAATAAAATACCTTATTTTCCCTATGGTCTGCCAAGCCTCCCCAGAGGAGGAGATTGCCTCCCTAAGGATAGTATCTGTTTCATGATTTTGATAGAACATTTTTCAGGAAAAGTACAGAATGAAGGGGACGTTCTTGCATTATTCAGTGTCATTAGTTCTAGATTTCTTTTTAAAAGTATTTTTTTGTGGGGGGTATTTCTAAAAATATATGGAAGTAAAATTTGGGATGGATTAATAATTATTAAACAAACCCCAATTCACCACAGTTCTTTCTGACTTGTTAAATAGTGCTTGGAATATGTAACTGTAATTCAGAGTATTTATTTCTTTCTCTGTAGATGTAATTTATGTATCAGCTGCTGGTAGTATGCTCTCTCAGATTGTCAACTCATTACTGTTACTACCAGTATCAGTAGCTCGTCCTCTGTTGAGTTACCTGCTAGATCTGTTGCCACCTTTAGATCGTCTGAATCGACTGTTACCTGCTGCAGCCCTTCTGGAAGATCAAGAATTACAGTGGCCACTTCACGGTAAGTGTAATCTGAACTTCTCCTGATGCAGCTAGTAGATCAATTTGTCATGATCTATTTAGTTTCATGTCTGGATTTTTCCATTTGCTTTCCATTTCACCCTGTAATAGAATTATAACTTACAATCACGATTTACCTGCTAACTTTCTAAACGTGTACCACCAGATTTTTCTGGTGCCAGTGAAATAGAAATATAAAACCAGAGGGGAGGTGACTGAAATGAATGGCTACACTTACTTGCTATTCGTTATGTTTCTCATTGATATTTTTGGCAAAGTATTCTGGTTCAGTTGAGTGCTGTTTTTCCAGTCATATAATTTATCTGTGCTTGTTACCAGAATGCAAAGAAATATATATTGCACAAAATAGGTGTTTGAGCAGAATGTTTTCAATGTCTGGGCAACAGTGTCTAATTTGTGAATTTATTGCTAATACTTGTAGGTGGACCTGAACTAATTGATCCTGCTGGAGTGCCCTTACCACAGCCTGCCCAGTCTTGGGTATGGCTCGTTGATCTAGAGAGAACTGTAGCTTTGCTTATTGGGCGGTGTCTCGGTGGCATGCTTCAGGGACCTCCTGTGTCCCCCGAGGAACAAGATACAGCCTATTGGTTGAAAACTCCACTTTTCAGTGATGGAGTGGAAATGGATATTCCTCATTTAGGTAATGATAAATGCAGGTGTTTTAATTGTCAGTGTGAATAGCTATGTTCAGTTTTAAAATTCCTAATGATTTTTTAAGAAGCCTGTGGGTTTAGAGTTTGTCTTTCAGCATTCTTGTCTGTTTAGGTAGTAATATAAAAAGTTGGAAAATGGGTATTTATATGCTGTAGTTTACAAAGAGTCTTGGAAATGCATACAGAAGAAAAGTAAAATCTGCAGTGTCTCAGTGAAAGAAGTAACACAGGCTTCACTGAGTTAACTACTAATGTTTTGCTCTTAGGTGCCCAGAATTTAACAGACACACCAGGGGCTCCATTGTTCAATGTAATTATTAAAAAGGTCATTTTGAAATGTGTTCTACTTGCAGAGTAGAATTTTTATTCATTAGAAATAATACTATTAACAACAAACTTAAGTTCTTCTGATCTACCAGAAGTGGTCACAGGACTCAGCATTAGTATTTCTAGTCATCCCTTCCTGTCTGAATAATGAACTTGCTTCTGCTTCTCTGTGTCCTGTTTGTCTTAGTTCCTATCTCCTCCTTCCTCTGATTCTGAGTAGACTACTTCAGGACTTACATATGAGACACAGTATTTTGAAATGGGTCCATAAAATAATTGCAAGTGTTTGGCTATATAGATCAGGTAGAAATGATACAGTATTATTCTATTAAATATATAATAATATGCTTCTAAATGTATATGTATTTTATGTAAATTGTAACTCTTAAGTCACTTCATTCTTTACCTGAGTTTTTTAGGCAGACAACAAGATGTCTTATGTTCTTTTTTTAACAAAGTGGAGAATAAAAGGTGTTTTAAGCACTTTTAGGTAGATGCATGTGACCATAAAAATCTGCAGAGTTTAATTTCTTAGGTATTTCCCTTCTGTTAGATAAATGCATGAGCTCGTTATTAGAAGTGGCCCTATCTGGAAATGAGGAACAGAAGCCATTTGATTATAAGCTGAGACCTGAGATTACGGTCTATGTTGATTTGGCTTTGGGTTGTACAAAAGAGCCAGCAAGGAGTCTCTGGATCAGTATGCAAGACTATGCTGTTAGTAAAGGTAAGATGTTGAATATATATATATATATATGTATGTATGTATGTGTGTGTGTGTGTGAAAGGCATATTGCGTGCTTCAGCTGCATCCTAGCAGAATCCCATACTTTGACAATGACTTTTAATTTTGTGACATGATAAACTTGCTTTATTGTCATGTTCTGTGATTTTTCTTTTACTGTTACTAATTTTTGACATTGACATTTTGACAGTGTTTGGCAAGCATGTGTTTCAATGTTCTTTTTTCCTCCCATCTGGAAAACAGACACTCTTATTTGCTTACTCAGTTGCTGGTGTTTTCTTTTCCTAGTAGAACAGGGTGAAACTTGGAATTAGAAGGAAAAATCGATGGGGAGGAGATGGGGAAAGGCAAAGTGACTTGCAAAATGTGTTAGGAATTGGGATGAAGGGTAAGTTATTTTTCAAGTCCATGGGAGGCTGGCCTCACAGCATTAATGGTTCTTCATGCTTATGGCCTTGAAGTTGGGTTCCCGCTCAGGCTTCCTGGGTCTGCAGTTAATGAGATCCATTAAGTATTGCAGTTGTACTGTAACACTGCTGGATCCAGAGGTAGTTTTCTGTAGCTCTGGCCAAACTAGGCCAGATGAAGAAGACAGCAGATGGTATCATGTGCCTGTTGAAAGCAACGCAGAGTTCTGTTGTGGAATTTCACAGAAACGGGAATTCCAGTAAATTGTGCCAGTTGTCTGCAAAATCTGAAGTGACTGGGCTAATGTGGGTGATTTTAGTTCTGGACTTGGGTGTTATAGAAGTTGATGGGGTTCTGCTCTGTCCACAAAGCAAGCTGACTGAAGGTTGTATCGAGACAGCATAGCATCAAATGCAAAGTAGTGGAACTTGCTGAGAAGCAGGTATATTAGACTAAACTCTGTGTGGCCAGATAAGTTTTTCTGATTTTTAAAGCAGTTTTCAAGGATTCATAGATAATATTTAACTGAGAACAAAACATTGCAAATATATTGTATGGAGGTGGGTTAGCAATACTGTGTTTTTTCACCATGAAAAATTATGGTGCCTTGTGAAGGTTTGCTTGGCAATTTACTTATTTTATAGTAAAACAATATGTTTTTTTATATTTTCTTTTTAAAATGGGTGGAAAATATTTTGAAATGAAAAAGTCAGTTTCTGAAAACACTGGGCAAACCTTAATTTTGAGACCCGAAAATGTTTCTTGTTAATATTAGTAGTGAAGCTTGTGCTTAAGCCTGTGCTTGTGTTAATGGTTGGCTCTCCTGCCAGAGGTAGGGCCTTTTTATCCTAAGTGAGCCTGCAAAATAATTCATGAATGTGGTTTTAATCATGTGTAAAAGAGCAGAAAGTCTCAAATACGGTGTGTTTCTAAACAGGTTCCATGTAAATCAGTTTCTTGGTAAAAAGCTCCAATTGCTTTTTACCAAGGACTCCAATTGCTGTCCTTGCTTGAAAGAGAAATTGCAAGTGAGTTTGAAAGAGAGTTCAGCTCTGTGAGTGTCTGGTGTCAGTTTGTGTGCGTGCTCTTGGCTGTGACTCTGAGTGAAGTATCTTGAGCAGACCAAAACACCTTTTTCCAAAGCAGCATATTTATGAGTTACTGATGCTAAACTTATTTCTTAAGCATTAAAACTACTTCTAAATCTAAAGATTTAAATGGGTCAAGATTTTTTATCAGTTTTTTTTATGATTAAAAATATATTTGACTGTTGGAAAGGGTAGTCAGTTTTGACGGATTACTTTCTATTTTCAGATTGGGATACTGCAACTTTAAGTAATGAATCGCTCCTAGATACGGTGTCTAGATTTGTTCTTGCAGCTCTCCTGAAACATACAAGTCTTCTTAGTCAAGCTTGTGGTGAGAGCAGGCAAGTAACTTACAGCTGTGTTTAAAAGTTCAGTTTTTAGAAGAAGGTTTATATGACGTTTTACAGTTTGGGTGTCTCTTTTGTAGGTACCAGCCTGGCAAAGCCTTGGCAGAAGTATACCGCTGTGTGTATAAAGTTCGGAGTCGCTTGCTTGCCTGCAAGAACATGGAACTTATTCAGACCAGATCATCCTCAAGAGACAGATGGGTAAGACTGTAAATTTCTCTGCAGTTCTTCAGGCTTTACTGCATATGAAGAAAGTATTATATGATGGTAGTTTCATATATGTTGCCTCACCTGTGGGAGTTTTCAACTGAAACGAAAGGCAGTAGGATGCTACTAGTCTACCTACAAAACAGCAGCGTGTGGTTGCTAAAGGCTTTGGTGCTGAAGTGTCAAGGTTTGACAAGAGCCTAGTAGACATTGCAAAGAGACATTTTTCTTCAGATAATCTGAGTAACAGTTACTAAAAAGATTAAGTTTTTCTACTTCTCTATTTAAAGCCTTGAATGTAAACAGCTTTGTTGTTTATTTCACACAGTATCAGAGCTATATTTTTGATAGGAAAAAAGCTTATTAAATGACTGTCCTTTCTTGTATGTTAATCTTTTATATTGGTGAGAATTGATTTCACTTTATTTTCTTTAATCAAGATGCTAGATAACCAAGAATCTGCTGATGTTGATACTCAAGAGCATCCTTTTACTCGTACAATTGATGAGGAAGCAGAAATGGAGGAGCAGGCAGAACGTGACAGAGAAGAAGGACACCCAGAACAGGAAGATGAAGAGGAGGAAAGAGAACATGAAGTTATGACAGCTGGTAGTAAGTACTAGTCATGTGTGCCAACAATGTGATCTGCTTTGGAAGGACAGTATACTTCCCTCTTCAAGATAAAACAGAGAAAGTATTTGAAAGATGATAAAAGATTTGTCTGCTTAAACACTCAGAGAATTTGGCTTTAAAAAATGGTGTAGTGCCTTTACTGGGTCAGAGTCATCTCTTGATCCAAGGGATTACGAATACTAGGCAAGTGGACTGCCTCAGTGGGCAATTCTCAGGGCATCTGCCATATACCAGCACTGTCTTACAAGACTAATAAGTGTCTTATTGTTTTCTATAAATGTCTGTTCAGTAGATCTCTTGAGTTTGTATCAGTATTCAGATACAGAATTTTTGCTATTTGTATGGGTTGTTCATGTATGTAATAAGCTTTGAAGTTTTATATTTTTTCTGAAGTTTGGAAACAAAAGCAGTGTTGGTAACAATGGGTTGACTGAGTTGGAATTCACTTGTATCTTTGACTATCTCTTCCTAAATCTATTGAAACAGTGGATGTTCTAGTGAAAATTTGGTATTTGTAACGTTATTTGCAATGCTTTCTCGTGGGTTTTCTAAGAAAACTTGTTTAATTCAGAAGCTAGCTTGAAAAAGGTGAACTTTGCAAACTGCTGTTAGGCTGACTTGGGCTTGTAATCAGTCAGTTGGATGCTTAATTCTTAATTTTTCCAATTTTAGTGAAGCAACATCCAGCCACACACAGTTGTTTTTCCTGTTGTTACCCTGGTGTTCTCAGAGACTGAAGTCATGTTAATGTTTGAAAATTACTGTAGCATGTGTGGGTTTAGAAGCTGCACACATGTTCAGTAGATGCAATATGCTTTTGCTGCTTGCTCTGCAGTTATCAAATTCTCAAATCATGCTTGGATATGGTTTCTGGGCACAATAAAGGAAATTTATCCAGAAACATCCAGACAGTAGTCTTCCAGGCACACAAAAGGAGGAAGATAATGGCTCTGTTACTGGAGGTCTTAAGGGAAAGCTCATCCTGTCATGCAGGGTTCAGTTTGTGTCCTTGATGCCTTGCTGCTTCTAACTTATAAGCAGGAAGTGTTTAAGTTTACCTTTGCCCTGCCAAAGGGGATCTGAATCTTTCAAATTAAAATTATTAAGTCAGGGGAGTTTTTGGTCTTTGGACAATAATGTGGTCTCTCGCACAGCTTCTTTAAAAGAATCTGACACCTTAGACAACAGCAGAATTAAGCAAAGTGAAGGCTAAGAATTTTGATGGGATATTCATTGTACTGAACAAAACTTATAAAAGCCTAAGCCTGTTTCAGTATTGAATTAGAGATATGCTGGTGTCTGGAATACACATGTGCAGAAGAGTTACTTTATATATGTCTGCTAAAAGGCAAATATGAAATAGTCTCTTTGCTGTCAGAACAGGAGTTGGGTTGCAGTAAGACACTGAAAGAGCATTTAGTGTTCTGTCAAACTGCTTTGTCCTCTTCATTTAAACTTAGCATTGTGTGAATACTTCATTTAATCTGTTCGCCTGACTTCCTTGTACTAATAATGTATTCTTTTGCTGTTGGAAATATGTTCATTTTTCTTTGTAGTGGGGCAGTTTTGGCACCAAGATGTAGATAAATATTTCATTCTGTATAGCTTCTAGAAAACTGATGTCTAGAAGTTAAGACCTTCTTTTTGTGTTGCATGTTACAGAAATATTTCAATGTTTCCTATCAGCCCGTGAAGTAGCTCGGAGTCGGGATCGAGATAGAATGAACACTGGGACAGGGACTAGGCTTGATGATCCACCTCCTCAGTCTCAGCAGGAACGGAGAATCAGCACTGATCTAACGGAAGGTCAAGATGTGTATACTGCTGCATGCAACTCTGTGATCCACAGATGTGCCTTGCTAATCTTAGGAGTGAGCCCTGTTATTGAGGTGATCCAGAAACGAAGGGAGGATGGACAGTTACAGCAGCCTCCCTCTACTGCTTCTGAGGGGATCGGACTCATGACAAGGTGGGGTTTCGTGAATGCTTAGAATACTTACTTAACTCTTCTCTGCTTCCTCTATCATTGATTAAATAACCTTGGTTTTCCTCTGAGGGTTCTCAGACATTTTTAAAGGGGTTTTTTGCCTAGAGCAATGGTCTGCTTTTTTTGAGAGTAGTGATTTTGCTCAATGTATTTTGTCTACATTAACTAAACCTTAGAGTTTTAGTCTGTGTGGACCATATTGACTTTTCAAAGCTGAGCTTTAGTACTGAAGTCCAGATCATCAGGTATACAGATAATCTGAGGTAATTGGAAAAATTCTTATTTTTTTTAAGATTGTGTGTTTGGATTTTTAATTTCCGAATTTGTATTTTCTTGAACTTTGGCAATGCTGTATATAATAGTGTCCAAAAGACATTTGTAGGATGTGTTTAAAAGCAATAGTTTCAAAGCCTGTTATGAAACATGTAATTTGTGATAATTTTCATAAATATTCCTAACATATTGGTGTGTACTGATATTGCCACTCTTGTTAGGTATAGGAAAATAACAAAATCAAGCCAGACAGCTCACTGAATTGAAGAAGTATGTAATTTACATAGTATAAGTACTACATAATGTATTTTAGTTTTCCTAACCTGAGATGTTCTTGGTAACACAGTTTTATTCTAAACTGGACCCATTTAAACATTTATTCTAGAGGTCTTTGTGTATTAGGATATAACAGAGGAATTGTGTACCTGGTGCTACTAGTTAACTCCTGAGTCTACTTAAAATTCTAGTGTACAGAAACTCTGCTCTGATATATTAAATCAAGATATTAATGGGGAGTTCAGAGGGAGACTATATATTCAGCACTCATTATTTTTGCTTCTTTTTGGAAATCTACTCTCTAAAGCATGGGTGGTTGCCTCTGTTGTTGTCAGGGTGGCTTTCATTTCCAGCATATCAACTTTAGGATGTGTCTTAGGGGTGGGTTTTTAACAAGTTCAGTGCTTTTTCACCCACTTACTTTGTCTCTGTTTTCTTGCCTTCTCATCTCAGAAGTGTTTCCATATACTGTTTGTAACACTTAGAAAAGCACTTGAATGATCAGTCATTTGAGGTTGTCATTTGTTCAGTTGACCTGTTAAAGGTGTTAAGAAATAACAGTTTACTAATGCACTTTATAATCATAATAACTGAAGCCGTCAGACCACTTTTTTCATCTTTGGTGTGGTCTTGTGATGTTCTGTGATAGTCTGCTCCCAAATAAAACTGTGGTACCTGCTAAATTTGACTGTCAGCTCTCCCTTTTGCCTAATGCCGGTATTCTCTTTCTCTGTGTGTGTACATAAAGCAGAAGTGAAAGTCTTACTGCTGAAAGTCGCTCAATCCATGCAAACTCAAGCTACAGACTGATTAAGTCAAGAAGTGAATCTGATTTGTCTCAGCCAGAATCAGATGAGGAAGGTTATTCACTGGTAAGTAAACTAGCATTACGTACTTAGAGATTGTCAATATAATATTTAGATGGGAAGTACATTGTACACATTTGTTTAGTTTTCTGTTTAAGCACTTTAGCTTTTCTTGTAATAGCACCAATTTTTGAGAGAAAGCAATAGTGGTAATAAAACCAGTGGAAATGACAACTTTCTCATTTTCATGGGCAAGGGATGCATTTTAAATACTCAAATATTGTGCACCACGTATGTTCACCTAAAGAAATAAGCCTTTTATTCATTTTTTAATCTAGAGTGGAAGACGAAATGTTGATTTGGATTTGGCATCATCACACAGAAAGAGGGGTAAGTTTTACTGTTTACCTAGTGATTATTGACCTGGTAGATATGTTAGTATTTCTTAAGGTAAAATATGTTTGCAGAGAAATACAGTAAATAGTGGCAATCAGGATGTTAAAACTGTTTAAAAAAAAATTTTATATAGCTAGTACCTACTGTTGTTGTGCTAAGTTCTGTTGCTTTAGGGCTTGGTTATAGTATTTCCTAGGTTGTAATTATTTATTCTAGTTTCTAGAATTCCAATTCTCATTTGAAGCAAGTGAGGATTTCTGTGAGGTGAAGTTAGGTGAAGAATGTGGAACTTCTCATTCTGTTTTCACTTACATGACTTCAGGAAGGACAAATTGCCAGGGAAGTTCAAGTGGAACACTCTACTCTTGTGTTAAGAATGAACATTTTTAGCATAAAATGTACTTGAACATAGAAAACTCATGTCCAGAAAATACTTCTTCTGTTTTTGCATCCCTTCAGCAGCAGCACATCCACAGAACCAAGCAAGTGCTTCTTCTGTTGCTGCAATACAAATCAGATTTTAGCTTTTGTACTGCTTTTTGTTGCGCTGCATTGTGGGGGCATCTCAATGAACTTCTTCACAGAAGGCAGTGTAGGGGGCAAAGAATGTTTGTTCACACAGAGACCAGAAAGTGTCACTTCATGCTGGCTGATGCAGAGTCTTTGCTAGAATCATGACTTGTATCTATTGTATCTGTAAAAATCTTGGTAAGAGGCATTAGGTTGAGTTATGATATGCCTTAATTGCAAGAAGCCTTAATACTGTTAGGTAACCTAAGAATTGTAGTTTAATAGCCTTCATCCTTAAGCAGAGTATTGAGAAGCTGCTTTCTTTTTTTAAAGTCTTTTGGAATTATAAAGCAAACCATCAGTAGCAGCACCCATTACACTTCAATTTGTTAATGATGTGGAAAGGAATTCCTTGTCCATGCAAAAGTAAAGAAATATACTAGAGCTATTCGTTCTCTGACAGCAGGATGTGGGTTGACATTCTCAGTGTTAGAAGATGGGATAGCCTCTGTCAGCACTCTGGTCTGCACTGTATTCTTTGAAGCCACCATTTTTAGCTTTGATATTAATCTGACAGAGAGCTATCTCTGTGTTTTCCTCTATATCCTAAAAGTAATCCAGGAAATCATCCTATGTTAGATCAAAGATATATCTTACAGAGCTGTTGGTTAGATTTATAAGGTTATTTTGGTCATGGGCTCCGGGAAATGAAGAATAATGTAAGAACAGACTTTATCAACCAACTAACCTACAGAAGCTTCGTATTACAGAAAAAGATTCTGCACCAGATGTGTAACACTGAGGAGAAACAGAGGTGAATGAAGTTGTCCTGTCCAGAACCTATAAAGAAGCTCATGTAGCTCATTTGCAAACTGAACACTGAGACATGTACAGATACCTGTTTTCTGGTGCTAGGGGTCTTATTTGGTGTCCCATAGTACTTGTAGATTTTTTTTTTGTGTGTGCTCTTGGCAACTGGAAGTTAGTCAGCATATAATAATGCAAACTACTGTACTTGTGCCGTGTGATGTATACCTGGCAGTTTCAGCTGACACCTAGTATCAGACTCAGCCAGTGAATGCAGGGTGCATTTACAGGGAAGCATTCCTGACCTATGTCAAGGTCAGGAAGACATCTACAAAGATCTGTGTGATCAAGTAGGTGAGCTGTTCAGCTTGGTGCTATTTAAGGTCTTTGATTTGTTGTAAAATATGTTGTTTTGTGAATCCTAGTTATCTTCTGAAGCTATCCTGAGGTTCTGGAGGGTTAATTTGTCCTCAGCTAAACTCTGCGCAGCATTTGATCCTTGCAAAGTTGTCTAATATAGTGTGTATAGGGTATTGGTGAGTGGTTCCTTTGTAACAGGCAAGAGAGTGATTCCCTCTGCAATGGATTGGCTTCTTTTGGAATTTGTTTGTTGAATGCAGCAATTCATTATTCAAAATTCAGATCATGTTTCCTTAATAAATGAATCTCACTAGTCGTTATAGTCTAATTTTTATGGTATGGATATTTTTCGTATTCATAAATAGCAATATAGAAAACTAGCAGTAGAAAGACTAGTAATAGTATAACCTGTTCCTGTGGTCTTGCAGATGAGTATGGAAGGAAAGCCTTATCTCTTTACTCGATTAACATCTCAACCACTCAATCCATTCATTAATCGCATTTTCCTTCGTTCATTGTCTCTGATCAAAAGTATGACTCCGGTATTCCTTCTTCAGCTTGAGGATCCTTTGAGTAGCTTGTTCCTTGCTGTTATTTAGTTATTCATGAATTAGCAAACTTTTGCCATAAGGGGCGGTGAGCACATTGTTATTTTCCCCTCATATCTAAGCCATTTGGGGGTATTTTTTGTTGCTTAGGTTAATTTTCTTCAATTTTGCAGATCTAGAGGGTGTGCCTCAAAATGTTGTACCTGTCCTGTACAGTACCTGCAGGCTACTGTACGCTGCATTAGAGACTTAACAGTAAAAAATGTGTATTTAGCAGTGCAGTCATAAGCATAGTTACAGAGAGTCCTCCTGTCTTGGCGTGTCATTAAAGTTAAATCAGTGAATTTCAGCGTGCTTGTGTGTACTGTAGTACTTCACTAACACAACTGGGCAACTCTGAAAAAAGCAGCAACTTGAATGAAATCCAAATTAAATTGAAATTATTTTGTGTACCTGCAATAAAATGAGTTCTGCATTTTGAAATTGAAAGATGGTGTTTGAGTAAGGGACATAAACACGTCTTGGTGGATGCATAGAACTGTGTTAAGACGGATATATAGGTATATATATATATTTCTTCTCTGAAAAAAAGGTGGAGAATTTGGAAGTCGATTACTTCGGCTGTACTAATTCAAGAGTAAATATTTTTTCCCCAAAACTTTGCTGCTTGGTATGGTTGTATTGATTGAGATGAGTCTGATCTCTTAAGTCTAAGTCATTCTGAAAAAGAGATTTTATGACTATGTTGCCTTCTGTTTCAAATGTCTGCTTTTGTCTTCTGATTCTTGTGTGGTGTAGTGTATTTACTCCTTTTTGGCCAGTTGAGCCCCAGAAAAAAGAAGAGCTTCAAGCAAGTAACTGATGGCATGTTTATATTTTTGTCTCTATAGCTTCCCTACATATTTTATGTTTTCTGAAGTGTGCGTTGCAGCTGTGCCACATTCATTTAGAAAACTCATTGTTTACAAGCTGGCTTATAAGGACAAGTACACTTGTTTTCCTTTCTATTTTGTTTTTTCACTGTGAGCTTCAAGTTTATTCTTATGTGCAACTGTTCATGTGATTGTAGAGGCTTATGGAAGCGCTAAGCTGCAATCAGTTCTGTGTAATTGATGTTATACAGAATCATGCTAAGCTTTAATATACAATCATACTTCTGATTCTTCTATTGATATTTAACATCTTCAAGGAAAAAAAATCCTTTTAGATTTGTGTGCCCTAATTCTTAAATGTTTTGAATTCTGAAGTTTACTGCTTCTGATGTGTTTGTTTATAAACTCTATACTTTTAGTTACAACTTCTCTTGGTTTGCATATTTCAGAATTGTTGGACTTTTCTGCTAATTTGAAACAATTTTAAATCGTACTTGCAATCTTGCATTTCATACTGAAATTATTAGCTGAGATCTCATCTTTTTCAAATATGAAAAAAATAGGTTTTTATTTAATACATTATGAGGTTTTTTTTCTTACAAGATTTGACTGTCAAAACTATATTTTCTTCTGACGTTCTGTAACTGAGATGCTTTAAACTCTCCTGCTGTTAAAAGACTATATAGGGCTTAAGGAGGCTTTTGAAATAGCTGTTGCTACATAGGCAACATTTTGTGGACTTGGTAGTGATTTAGCTTATGCTTCCTATAGGTAATCTGAGGCTTCATTTATCCTTTGGGCTCTGTTCACTGTGCATATGCCAGGAAAATCCATTTACATTAAAATGGGTATTTTACCACCCCTTTATTGTATTGTCCTATTTACCTTATGTTTCTCACCTCCTACTTTAGCGTATAACATAGTTTTTAATAGCTTTAAAGCAAATATTAAAATTAATATTAAAATTAGGGTAAGGTGGTATCTGTATTTACCTTTGTTTTTAGTATTGTCACCATGTATAAACTGTAAAATTGAGTAACAGTACTTCTTAAAATTCTTTCATAGTAAAGCATCACAGTGCAGGGTGTTCTCTGTAAACCAGGTAATATATTGCTGTGCTACATAAACCAGCAGAAATTAGGAAATGAAACTGCACTTTGAAAAGTAGTGTTTAATCTTAATTGTTGCATTATCCAGAATAAACCGGTGTGCATATATTTCTGTCAAAATCCTAATATGACCTAAGTACTGTGATGGTTTTCTGAAGCCATTGCAATCCTTTTAGTAGCCAGTGTGAGGAATACCATACAAATGCACACAAATACGACTTGCTGAAAAGGAAATGGGATGTGAACAGGTTTTCGTAGTTCACACACTTGACAATTTTT
This sequence comes from Lathamus discolor, assembly GCF_037157495.1. Classification (NCBI taxonomy): domain Eukaryota; kingdom Metazoa; phylum Chordata; class Aves; order Psittaciformes; family Psittacidae; genus Lathamus; species Lathamus discolor. The sequence goes on along the minus strand of NC_088891.1, from coordinate 18,568,874 downwards.
TTGGTTGGGGAGATAAACTACCTAATTTACAAAGGAAAAGCAAACTTTCACAGTATTCTGAATTTGTAAGTTGGGTGAAGGTGCAAATTGTGACCTGCAGGTTGGTTGGCAGATTACCATTTTGCCTTTACATCATGAAAGGAATGGTGAGGAATGGTTGCAAGGAGAGCTGTCCTAAGTTCAAAACCTGATGTGTCTGCCTTTCCTTGTTCCCATGAGCAGCTGCTTGCAGGGCTGCTGCAGGTAGGCAGTGTTTAAAGTTGGTCCTGAAGCTAGTACCACTGGAATTCAACCTCAGTGATGAAAGCAGGCTTTCAGCAGATGAATTCTTTTGAAGTTGTGTGACTTTTTCCTGGAAACAGGGATGATAAATAATGTTTGAAGTCGATGCCCTGCAGACAGGTGTTAAAAACTGAGGTGTAAATGTCAATTTGTACAAGTATGGTGAAGAGGTTGTAATTCTCTAATTGGTGCCTGTAGTATGTGCACAAGAGAGACGAATATTTAAAAATTCAATGTAGCTTATTTAAAGATAATTCAGAGTAAATTTCAGAGTGAATTTAAACATGCAATAGGTTTCCACATAGGTCTGCAGAATGACCTGTCTGTATAGCTGGAAGGTTCTTTTGAGCAGGGTCTGCCCTCTTGCAGTGCCTTGCATAGCTCCAAGTCAGCTAACAGCATTTACAAAAGTAATAAAATACCAACTTCCGTGTTGATACGTACATTTAACTGATGCATATCGTTTAACTGGTGATGAAGGTACGACTTTAGTGGCATTGCAGTCGTTTGTACCAGGGAGAGAGTTGTAGCAAAACTCTTCTGGAAATGAGATCAAATATATGGTGATAAGTAAGTTCCAGTGTTGCAGATTGATGACTGACGCTCATTTGAAGCAGTATATTCATTAGTGATCATAACATTTCAGATAGCATAATGACATGTAGATGTAATAATGCTTGGAGATACACCTGTGAAATTGCCAGATGACACCTATAGATCTAATACATGCTGCAGGTGGTATTAATAATACATGTCTATTTATCTTCAGTAATAAAGTAAATGTTCTCTGTTAGTTTAAAATAAAAATTCTCTGTTCCCTTTTGCCACCATGAATTATGTAAATACTTCATCGAGAATAACATACTTTTCCAAAACCATTAAATCTATAGTGGCTTGATTAAAACCAAAGAATCCTCTTGGTTTATGGTTAGACTTTAAAATAAATAGCCCAAGTTCACAATTTCTCTTGTAGCAGATCTTTTTTTTTTTTTTTTTTTACTCTTTTGTCATTTAGCTGCAAAGCATTTTTATTCAGTGTTCTAGCTTTAAGCTGAGCAGTTTGAGTGGCTTTTATCTTTTTGTTTTCTCACTTGGCAGCGCGTTGCAATACTGCTTAACATAATTAAATACAGCCTTTCCTGTAGGGAAATTGCTATAAATTTAAATCAGGTGGTTTGCTCTGAGTTGCTTAGTGCATGGTATAATTAATATGAATATTCATTTCCCACCTGTAGCAGTTCAGTCTACTCTCAAAATGTGTTACCTGGTGATTTGGAATTTATGAGCCTTCATTATGTGTATCTTTAGGAGCGATACACAGTCAAGTGGAACCTTTAAGTGACTCATGGGTTCGACTAAAACACAGCAGAGACTGGTTATACACATCCTCCTACTCATTTGTCGAGTCCGATTTTGATCTCTCAAGATCCCTTGGGGTACATACTTTGATTGAAAATGTTGTCAGCTTTGTAAGTGGTGATGTGGGAAACTCACCAGGATTTAAGGAACCAGAGGAAAGTATGTCCACCAGTCCACAAGCATCAATAATTGCAATGGAGCAGCAGCAGTTGAGAGCTGAGGTAAGTTTCAGTTTAATATCTTTTCTTATTCTTCATAAATTATGCTCATTTTATGGTTTCTATTAAATTATAGTCCAAATTCTGTCTATTTAAGGGCACTCTCTCTTTTCAGTTAAAATATCTTAACTGGAACTGGGAACCTAATGTAAATAAACTCTGAAATGAAACTAAAAAAATAAGTCAATGAGAAAACAGCTGCCTCAATTCATTCTCCTTTCCAGATGGAGATGATCTGATTTCTAAGGATATTTGCTACTTACTTAATACTGTCTTTTCCTGTCTTTATTTTTAGCTTCGTCTGGAGGCACTTCATCAAATTTTAGTGCTTCTATCAGGGATGGAAGAAAAAGGCAGCGTGCCTTTAATGGGAAGTCGTCAAGTGCCAGGATTTCAGTCTTCTTCATTGCTTACTTCTGTTAGACTACAGTTTCTTGCTGGCTGCTTTGGTTTGGGCACTGTAGGACATGCAGGCGCCAAAGGAGAGAGTGTAAGATTGCATCACTACCAGGTAAGTGCTTCAGTAATTTCTGCTATTTCAATAACTGTGTGATTATAATGTATCAATTCTTATTCTAATTTATTTGTTTGACCCAGGATGGTATCAGAGCAGCCAAAAGAAGTATTCAAATTGAAATCCAGGTGGCTGTGCACAAGATTTACCAGCAGTTATCTGCTACATTAGAAAGAGCTCTGCAAGCTAATAAGCATCACATAGGTAAGTAAAAACCAGTTTTGAGAAGTATTTAATACACAGTACAACAGTTTAACAAAGCAGACTTTTATATTAGTGCCCAGAACTTACTGACGTGTCTGACTGACAACTTTTCCTGGGAGAGAGAAGCTTTTTAACTTTGCTCTGTCATGATTTTCTTCAAGTGTTAGGCCTTTTTATTTTAAGACTTTTAAGTGTTGTCAGCCTTTCTGTTCCACGTACCTCAGTCTTCTACAGTCACCTGTGTCTTTGGCACTTCCAAATGATTTTTAGGTTTTTCAGGGATAAACACTTTTCTGAGGAGATCAACTCTCCAATCTTTTTTCCTTCAAGTAAACTTTCTTTAAATTCTAAACCAAAGAGCAGGGCATTTTGCCTGTTTTGAAAGCTTTTTTCCCCTGTCCTTCTATACCCAGATATTGCGGTGTGCTTTTCTGTCCTTAAGGGGTAACTGGAACTCTTCCCCTCTTTGTGCCTTTGTACATGTACTGGCTGAGAGCTTCTGTACAGAAGAGAGTTCTGTAATTGTTGGTAGAGCCTTATGGGCATTCTTACCTGAATTGTTTTGTTGTTTCACTAAGAAATTTCATGAGAATCCACTTTAAGTAGAAGTGAAAAATGAAGCATTTCACCCAGTTATCATTATCCCAGAGAGAAGATTCTGGTTTGAGATATAGCCTCAGAACATTTACATCACAAACCAGTTCTACATCAAATTCTTCCCTGGACAACCTTGACATAGAGGTTGCATTGACTTAAAGAGAGCTACAAGGATTCATCAGAAAGACTACCTTACAGTGGCAGACTAAGAATGCTAATGTTTTCCTTGATAATTTATGTCATTAAATTTTATTAAAAAATAATCTGCTGTTGCTCTGTCCTAGTATTAAACAGCTTATTAATTAAGACAACTTTCTTTTAATCTTAGAAGCACAGCAGCGTCTTCTGTTGGTAACAGTCTTTGCTCTAAGTGTCCACTATCAGCCTGTTGATGTCTCCTTGGCCATTTCCACTGGTCTGCTGAATGTGCTTTCACAGTTGTGTGGCACAGACACCATGCTAGGACAACCACTGCAGCTGCTGCCCAAAACTGGTATTTCTCAGCTCAGCACAGCTTTGAAAGTAGCCAGTACAAGACTGCTTCAAATCCTTGCTATCACCACAGGGTAAGTGTCGGATGCTCCCTTTCGTTTGGAAAACTTAATGGTTAAGCTTTTCAGCATCCTTTAAAAATAACCTTTCTTTTGTGCGAGCTTTCTTCAGAGCAATAAATATTCAGAGGTATATAGGTGAAGTGGGGGGAAAAAAAAGAGTAGTCACATTCTTTATAAGAAAGGTGCACATAAAACTGATAAATACTTTTAAAAAGTGAGGAGTTTTGGACCAAAATGGAACCTTATGGACTATAAACACTGTATTGACATATTCCCCATTTTGCTCATTTGGCTCAGTTGATATGATGATGCTTTATGTTGCTGTGTAAAAGTAATTTGTGTAAAAGCAATGCTGACGGTGCGGTGGGCGTTCTTTAGAGCAGTACATTGTGCCTCTTTTCAGAATATACAATATTCTTCTGAGGAATACTGGCCTCTTCCAGACCACAGAACAACATTCAAATTCCTGTCAACACTTAAATATTTAGTTTAACTTAGTAAAGAAAAAAACAGTAGGGAAAGTAATTTCTACTTGGAGCAAGAGTATTATTTGATATCCTGTACATGCATCTTCATTTCTGTGTTCATATGACACATTGTGTTTACCTGCCAAATCTGTTATGTAAAAAACCCCAGTAACATACACGACAAAACCCCAAACCAACCCAAACCCACAAACCTTAACCCTGTCTCTGGAAGCTGCAATGGGATCATGTTTAACTGAGTAAACTGTTTTTTCCTCTAGGATGTACTGGAAATGTGTCCCTTGATTCTGAAGATTGGGCAGTTTTAAAGTGTCTTAAAACCAGGGTTCAAATAAGAATAATGTGCCAAGCATATGGTGGAGAATGAGGGAAAGTAGCCTGCTGCAATAGAATGAGTTAGTGCTGTGGTAGACCCAGTTGTCACTGGCTCTGCATTTGCGGTTTTGTATTTATGTTCTTGTTCCTTGGGTCGGCTCTGAAATACTCTTTATTTTACCTTTCTTTTTTTTTTGTGGGTGTGTATAGAACCTATGCTGACAAACTGAGCCCAAAAGTGGTCCAGTCTTTGCTGGATTTATTATGCAGTCAGCTGAAGAACTTGTTATCACAAGCTGGTGTGATGCTTATGGCTTCCTTTGGAGAAGGGGAAGGTGAGGAAGATGGAGAATCAAAAAAGGCAGATTCCAGTGGGGAAAACGAGAAGAGGGACTTCAGAGGTAATTATCTGGTATCATTGCTGTTAAGATTTTGAAATACTAGAAAATAATAATGAAAGAAACCACAGAATGCTGAGGCCCTCACCCACTTTACTGTATTTTGACTATTGTTGGGTCATTCTTAACTCTGTAAACTAGATTAAGTCAATTCATCAAGTAACTTCTTGCTCAGTTCAGATTTACATAGACACAATGCTTTAAGTAATTTACAGTTAGGAACAGGTTGAGAATAAGAATTATTCCATCTGGTTTGGAGTTAGGAGGAGAATACAGGTTTTCTTGAAAAATGAATTATTGGTAGTGGTGCTTTCCCTAAATGAGTTCATAGGAATTATCTAAATTTCAATCTCCAAATAAATATAGCTTAGTTAAGGCATTAGTTGTATTTGCTTTGTATTATGCAGTTTTTGTGGTCTTAGTGGATTGCAAAAGGTTAACCCTACCCTGTCATCTTAATCTAACAAAAGTTTTTCTGAAATCTTAATATCTTCACATAATTTACATAATGAGCATTTTGAGTTTCTGTGGAAATCATGTGTTTGAACAAATTTTTAGTTGTAGCTTGGTTTTAGGTGTACATATGTTTTTGATAGTGCTTATGATTGTCTTACCTTATAAATAATGCAATGGCTGATGAATTCGTAAGATAATTAATTAGAAGTTAGAATCTAAGGTCTTTATGTAAGCATTTCCTTGTTAAAACTGCCTTGAAATATGAATCAGGGGTGTGAGGAGGTATAGTGTTTAGTATCAAAAATCCCCATAAAGCAAAAACACGCTTAGAGACCAGTGGTTACATTTTATGTTAGAGGGACATGAATAAATAATTTTGTGTGTTAGATTTACTTGGCAAGATTTGGGTAGTGGGAGGGAGCTGCAGGGATGGCTTCTGCAAGAAGAAATCATGAGCTTGCCCTCATGTTTGGAGCTGCAGCCAGCTGCAAAACAGCTGCTTCTGCCCAAATCTGAGCCCGTTGGTGACACTGGTGGTGCCTCTGTGGGAATACACCTAGGAAAGTGTGTAAAGTGCCTGCCGCACAGCAGCTGTGTGAGAAGGTGTTTTAATTTTTTTCCTACTCTTATTTTTCATAGAAAAGAAATTAGATGAATCTTTCCAAGTGGAGTCTGTTTGGCCATGTTGGTAACTGGTCAGTAATCTTCTGGCCCTTATTTTTACCCATGAGCTTTTAATCTTACTCTCTCCTGTCTTGCTGAGGAGCAGAAGTGAGAGAGCAGCTTGGAGGGCTCCTGTCATCTAAACAAGTTCTAACAGCCAGCCATCTTGTCATAACTGATCATTGTATCTTTACTTAGAGAACAGTTTGTTGCCAGTAACAAGGACTGCTTCTAAGGTTGTCATAATAAGGTTGTAAATGAAAACTTTTAATTTAACTTCCCAGCTGCCCTCCGAAAGCAACATGCAGCGGAATTGCATTTGGGAGACTTTCTTGTTTTCTTGCGTAGAGTTGTGTCTTCAAAAGCAATTCAGTCAAAAATGGCATCTCCAAAGTGGACAGAAGTACTTCTTAACATTGCTTCTCAGAAGTGTTCCTCAGGTATGATCTTTCCAGTGTGCTTAATGGTTACTTGCATTTCTGTAGTGCCGTTTCTAAAAACAAGTCCTGTTAGAACACGTTACATAGTGAGCAACTAAGACTAACTTCAGTATATGTATGCAGGTTATACTTGGGAGACTTGTGCGCTGGTGGCATGCAGCTGGCATCATAAGTGTGTGCCTGACGCAGAAGTCACTTTCAGATTATTAACATCTTGTTCCGTCTTTAGGAGTTCCACTGGTTGGCAATTTGAGGACTAGACTTCTTGCACTTCATGTATTAGAAGCTGTATTACCTGCTTGTGAATCTGGTGTTGAAGATGATCAAATGGCTCAGGTCTTTATATCTTGTTATAACCTTTTACACTTATTTCTTCAAAAAGTCTCTGTAAACTTCTGAATGTTTCATAGGTTTGCTCAGAATTCATGTGAAGTGAGGCTTCACATATTTGCTTATCTAAGATATTTGCTTATCTAAGAGCACCGAATATTTTGAAATTTATACCTAGAAAGCAAAGTAAAACAAAGTAATTGTTTTTGTTGTCCTTGTCTTGGATTTGGAATGATCTGAATTGTATTCTAATATACCAGGTTGTTGAAAGGTTGTTCTCACTTCTATCTGACTGCATGTGGGAGACTCCAATAGCTCAAGCTAAACATGCAATTCAAATAAAGGAGAAAGAACAAGAAATAAAACTACAGGTAATGATGCTTTTACCTTCTCTCTTGACCAAATGTAACTGAGTTACATTTACCACAGATGTTTTGTCCGGTTTCTGGTAGAAGCAAGGGGAGTCAGAAGATGAAGATGAGAATCTTCCCATACAAGAAGTGTCATTTGACCCTGAGAAGGCTCAGTGCTGCATAGTGGAAAATGGGCAGGTTCTAACTCATGGAAGTGGAGGTAAAGGATATGGCTTAGCATCCACTGGAGTTACGTCCGGGTGTTATCAGTGGAAGGTAGGTTTTATTCAATGATTTAAGGGTATTTTCCAACCTAAATCATTCTAGGATTCTGAGTTTCAACCCAAAGTGAAGAGTTTGTGGCTGCTTTTGGGCACAGCCATTTAAGTATTTCAGTACACAGATTGTACTGTGAATGTGCTTTGTGCATTTGTAGAGGTGATGTTACTTGTCCCCAAGATCCACAGTCAACACAAACGTGCATTCTCTTGCAAAAGTTATCCACTGAAATACATAGATTTCGACTTTTTTATCTGGAAAACTTCACAAAACAGTTTGTTTTCTTACAAAAAGACACATCAACCTGTCTGACTTTTAATTCTTCAGAAGTTATTTTTTTCAGGAATATAGATATGTACACAATTGTAGTCCTTGTTAGTAACATCTTTGAGCTTATCACTTTTACTTCTGTTTTAACTTGATTCTGTTTATATCACTCACTGTTAATGTGAGGAGTAGAGCTTATTTATTTCTGGAATATGACTTCTAGCACCTGTAACTCTACTTCTGAGTGTGTATGTTTTGAGTCCAGAAAAGAACCCAAATTCTTTTTGCATTTAATGTCTTGATCACTAGTATTTTATGTTTAAATGACTGACCTTACATACCAAGATATCATTTTAGAGATACAGCATAATTTTAGCTTATTAGTTTTAGCTTATTGAGAAGCTTCTGAGACAAAGTAGTGTACATAAATCTGTGTACAGTAAATTTTCATTGCTTTGTTGTATTAAAACATCTGTTCTTGACATTTTCCCCTGTTTGCTTTGTTTTGCCTGGTAGTTCTACATTGTGAAGGAGAATCGAGGCAATGAAGGAACATGTGTAGGAGTTTCTCGCTGGCCAGTACATGATTTTAACCATCGTACTACCTCAGATATGTGGCTGTATAGAGCCTATAGTGGTAACCTTTATCACAATGGAGAACAGACTTTGACTCTGTCCAGCTTTACCCAAGGAGATTTCATCACATGTGTATTAGATATGGAAGCAAGAACTATTTCCTTTGGTAAAAATGGAGAGGTATTTACCATAAAATGTGTTTTTTTGGGTTTTTTTAACAGTAATTTGGCATGGATATTTTATTTAAAGCAAAGTGTGATAGTTAAGTGACAGTTTCAGTACTTACAAAGACTATAATACAAGTATAACTTTGTCACGTTTCATGTATCTGCTTGTTAAGGTGTTTGAAATTTAAGAGGTTTTTTGTTTTTGTTTTTTAACTAGGAGCCAAAACTAGCTTTTGAAGATGTGGATGCAGCAGAGTTATACCCTTGTGTTATGTTCTACAGCAGTAATCCAGGAGAGAAGGTAACTTAAATGTTCATCTGCATAGGTGTACTGGTTTGTGCTCTCATCAAGTCAGTATTCTTCATAACAGCCCATATGGTGCAAGGTTTTGGGTTTATGACCAAAGCTGTGTTGATACGGTTGATACGCTTGAGGGAAGGGATGCCATCCAGAGGGACCTTGACACCCTTGTGAGGTGGGCTGACGGCAGCCTTATGAAGTTGAACCATGCCAAATGCAAGGCCCTGCACATGGGTCGGAGCAATCCCAAGCACAACTACAGGTTTGGCAGAGAAGAGATTCAGAGCAACCCAAGAAGAAGGACTTGGGGGTGTTGGTCGATGAGAAAATGAACATGAGCCAGCTTCAGTGTGTGCTCACAGCCCAGAAAGCCAACCGTATCCTGGGCTGCATCAAAAGGAGCATGACCAGCAGGTCAAAGGAGGTGATCCTGCCCCTCTACTCTGCTCTCGTGAGACCTCACCTGGAGTATTGTGTGCAGTTCTGGTGTCCTCAATATAAAAAGGACATGGAACTGTTGGAACAAGTCCAGAAGAGGGCCATGAGGATGATCAGGGGACTAGAGCACCTCACGTGTAAAGATAGGCTGAGAAAGTTGGGGCTGTTCAGCCTGGAGAAGAGAAGGCTGCATGGAGACCTCATAGCAGCCTTCCAGTATCTTAAGGGGGCTATAGGGATGCTGGGGGGAGGGACTCTTCATTAGGGATTGTAGTGATAGAACAAGGGGTAATGGGTTAAAACTTAAACAGATGAATTTTAGATTGGATGTAAGGAAGTTCTTTACTGTAAGGGTGGTGAGGCACTGGAATGGGTTGCCCAGGGGAGTGGTGCATGCTCCATCCCTGGCGGTGTTCAAGGCCAGGTTGGACAGAGCCTTGTGTGGGATGGTTTAGTGTGAGGTGTCCCTGCCCATGGCAGGGGGCTTGGAACTAGATGATCTTGAGGTCCTTTCCAACCCTAACTATTCTATGATTCTGTAATTCACAGTGGTTTAGCTGTTACTGAGCAGTGCTTACATAGCATCAAGGCTTTCTCAGTTTTTCACTATGTCCCTCCTAACAGGCAGGTTGGGTGGCCAAGAGTCTGGGAGGGAGTGCAGGTGATCATCTTCAGTTAAACAGACCAAAGTTATATTCCATACAATATAATGTCGCGCAGAGCAGTAAAACTGGGAAGTTTGCCGGGGGTTTCTCTTGCTCAGGGACTGTCTGGGCATTACCTGGTAAGGGATTGCATTTTGCAGCACTTGTTTTTCTTTGTTTTGTTTTGTTTTGTCTTGTTTTCCTTTATTTATGAAACTTCCTGACCTCAATCCTCTAGTTTCCTGACTTTTGCCCTTCTGATTCTCTTCTTCATCCTGCTGAGGGGGGTGATCAAGTTGATGTGTGGGGCTTAGCTGCCTTACTGGTGTTAACAGTTAATAAGAGGTTATAAGTTTATCCTTTTCCATCTGTTCTTCTGGGCATCAGGTTTATGGATGTTGGGGTTTTTGCAGGGTAGGGGCGGTAGCTAGCAAGTGGTGAGGAGCATCACTGATTATTCATTTTGGTTTATGATATACACTGTCTTATTTGCACACTACCTAGACTTCTTATAAATTCCTCTGTTGTGGAATCTACTGTAAATTTAAAATGCATTTTATTATTTACAATTGATTTGCAGACTTAGCATTCTACATACAATATTGCATTCCCAGTGAGAATGCAGTATTAGGAATTCCTGTTAGTATTACGTGAGAAACCATGAACTGTTGTAATTTCAGCATCCTTGAGTTTGAAGGGATGCAGGTTTTGATCATTGTTGATGTGGATTTCCTAGGGATCCCAAGCAAAAAAAGGCAGTGATAGTAATTTTTTCTATTCAGCAGGAGACTCCTGTGTTTAAATAAAATGAGCTTCTTCAGGAACATTGAGAAGATAACTTTTAAACTGTTCTCTTTAAACATGTAGGTGAAGATCTGTGATATGCAGATGCGTGGAACACCTAGAGATTTGCTGCCTGGTGACCCCATATGTAGTCCTGTTGCTGCAGTGCTGGCAGAAGCCACTATCCAACTCATTCGTATCCTTCATCGCACAGACCGTTGGACACACTGCATCAATAAAAAAATGGTGGAAAGACTGAATAAAATCAAAACATGTCTTAAAGAAGCAGGCCAAAAGCTGAAGAAGAGTCGCTCAATTCAAAGTCGAGAAGAGAATGAGGTGAGAGAGGAGAAGGAAAATAAAGAGGAGGAGAAAAGCAAACACAGTAGGCATGGTCTGGCTGACCTTTCAGAACTGCAGCTGAAGATGCTCTGTGTGGAAGTGTGGCCTGTTTTAGCAGTAATTGGTGGAGTTGATGCTGGTCTTAGAGTTGGAGGTCGATGTGTACACAAGCAAACTGGACGTCATGCCACCTTGCTTGGAGTAGTGAAGGAAGGCAGTACATCTGCCAAGGTCCAGTGGGATGAAGCAGAGATTACTATCAGGTATGCTCGTTTCCTGCACTTTTCACAGTCTAGTGGTGTTTTGTGCTTCAAAATCTTCAGAAGTAGCATACATTTTACACTGGAGTCATGCTGATCATTTATTTCAAGCTTAGACTGCAAAATTTAGCTTTTTAAAATAAATATAATATTTAAGTTTTTATGGTATTTAGTAATAACATGTCTATAAAAAATTAAGTTGATAGGTTTGTACTGATTAAAGTATCATTAGACTTCTTAGTTTTGGCCTCTAGATTTCAGAGTTGGCATGTGACTGGACTTGCCAGTTTTCCTAGATTTGAAATGAGGATTGCTTGGTTTAGAATTGGTATGTATTGGCTAACTAAAACATTATTCATGTCTTAATTTACTACAGCTTCTTGATTATGTCTCTGAATAACAGATTTTACTGGGGGTTACTGCAAATGGCAAACCCGATTGTAAGGAGAGCCCTGCTTTGGTTTATCAGAGTTGAGAACTGATGTCTGCTGCATTGTCATTCCCTTCTTAGGGAACTGGAAATTGTTCTGTGGGGCTTATGGGGCAGTTAAAGTCAAGAAATGGGAAGATTATGTTCTTTATGGTTTGTTGGATGATTGTGTTCAAATCAATGCTGCCTCAAAGTAGTGTTTGTTCATTCTGTGACCTGCCTTAGAGAGCTGAAAGAGTGCCCCTGTATTAGGTGTTAACATTGAAGTTGTTCTGCAGATGATGGTGAAAACTGGGGAGGAGGTTGGAAGGAGATACTCATTTTTGCACCGGTCTTGCAGATGTGCCTTCAAAGGGAAGGCACTGGGAGGGAAACTGAAATGAACCTAGTGATTTCTCTGGGCTCCCCAGTGCTCTCACAGGAATTGCCTGTGTTTTTATGTGGAACAGATTTGATTCAGTAATTTTCTTAAGCTCCTTCTGGCTATAGTTGAAGTGTCATCTTCTGGAGGAATTGAGCAATAATCATTTTTTTGCCACCAGTTACAATTACATTCTGAAATAACTGAGGTCAGTTCACCTCTTAGAACTGTTGCATGATACCTAGTTTGTCTTTCTGCAAAGGCTATCATCACTTTAACAATGTATGATGTGCAGTTGATTGTTGAATTTAGCTCCAGATACAAATTTTTATGTATGTGCATGTGACAGTATAGCCTTAAAGTAAGTGCGCCCTTAAAATAATTTGGAATTTTAGTTGAGTGAAGCACTTGAGCATAGGCAAGCTCTTAGTAATGCATTGAATAGAGTTCAGAATGTACCTTCTTAATTAAAACAGAGACCAAGCTTGCTTTCATTTTTAGATAGAAGTTTACGTAAGATGGGAAAACATTTTGGGATAATGAAAGGAAGATTTAGAAGTCCCTTAGCTGGTAGATGTGTAGAAAATACAAAGGAAGTATAGGCTGGTGAATTTTTATCCTGGTTATAGTGAAAATTAATCAAGTGTAACAGTCCTAAATGTTAACAAAATATCACTGAGTATAGATGGATGACATATATTATGTTTGCTTCTTTGGTTTTCTGACCTGCTTTTAAGAAGTCGCTGTCTTCTCCATGTAATCTGCCCTGGCATAACCAGAGATGAAACTATTGGAAGCTATCAGTAGTGTGCTCCTTGTGATGAATAGTTTGAACAGGAACATGGAGTCAAATGAAAGCTTTTTCTTGATGTGAAAAAAGTTTTGGAGTGTTTTCTTTCTAAGCTTTTATACCTGTTCACAAATTCAGCTCAGGTGTGATGGTAAAATTTGGCTCAGGGTGGTTTTTCATAGTAAGAGGCTGTTATATGTTCCTAAGTAATTAGCAGAAACGTCTGTCAGCACAGCATTGATAGCTTCCATCACGCTTCTAGGGTTTAATGCTTGCTGTTGGAACCCCGTGCATGTGTTGTTGCCTTTACTCTGATACTGTATCTCCCTTTTTTTCTGATCATAACCTCATTTTCCCCTGTTTCCATTTAATTTTTAGAATTGGTTTGTTTATTTTAGTAAATATACTTTACATCTTACTTTGCCTACATTATTTCCTGTACTTTCCTCCTGTCTCTCCCTCACTTGCTTTTTCCTGTGTCATTCTGATCTTTATTAAAGCTTCCCAACTTTTTGGTCGCCTAGTGATACTCCATTGTATAATCTGGAGCCCTGCGAACCGCTGCCTTTTGATGTTGCAAGATTTCGTGGGCTGACAGCTACGGTGTTGCTGGATCTTACCTATCTGACTGGTATTCATGAAGATACAGGAAAGCAGAGCACCAAGAGGCATGAGAAAAAACACAGGCATGAATCAGAAGATAAAGGGGAAATGGACCAGAAAACAGAGGGTGATGTTGGATCAGATTCACGATTAGGACAAACTGCTGATGATAACAAAGGACATAGTACTACGAGCTCTAAGTCGGAAAATGAAATTGCTTCTTTTTCCTTAGAACCATCAACACTAGGTATGGAATCCCAACACCAACCTGCTGAGGGAAGAAAAAAGAATCACGAACATACTCCAAGAAATCATGATATAGTGCAGTCGGAAATCAGAGCAGTGCAGCTATCTTATCTTTATCTTGGTGCCATGAAGTCACTTAGCGTTCTTCTTAGTTGTAGTAAATATGCTGAGCTACTGTTAATACCAAAAGTCCTGGCAGAAAATGGTCACAACTCTGACTGTGCAAGTTCTCCGGTTGTTCATGAGGATGTTGAGATGCGTGCTGCCCTGCAGTTCCTCATGCGCCACATGGTGAAACGCGCAGTCATGCGCTCACCAATAAAGAGAGCTCTAGGACTGGCAGATCTAGAACGAGCACAAGCTATGATCTACAAGTTAGTGGTTCACGGGCTGCTGGAGGATCAGTTTGGTGGCAGACTCAAACAAGGTATGTTTTAAACGCTGTGGAGGTATATGCTTAATTATTTTTATTTCTATTAAAATTAATAGTAATGGTAAACAAATAACAGAAATACAAGGGTTTCTCATTTGCATTTAATACTTTTTAAAAAGGAGCACTTCTCTATGTAGTTGTCAGAAGGATTTGCATGTGATGTAAATATCATGTTAACTGTGATTGTATGCAGTCATAGCAACAGATGGCGGTGAGCAGGGTCGGGGTGTAAGTAACCTGTGTTTCTAAGAAAAAGCTCTTCTATCAGTTGTAGGTTTGTTTGGGATTTCTTGGGGGGGGGGTGTGGATATTTGTGGAAGGTGGGTTGGGTTGGGTTTTTGTTTGCCTTGGGTATTTTTTATGAGATATTTATCTGTTGTGGAGTTGGGGTTGGTTTGGTTGGTTTTGTTTTCTCCTGAGATATTTGGCAATGTACTAATAGAAGCTGAAGAGAAGATTTGTGTAATTCCTTTTCTTCTTAAAAATTTGTGTATTACAGCCTGCATCCTCAGGGAAGCCATTTTAATCAGTTTAGACAAAGAAAAAATATTTAAAATACTAAAGATAATGTGGTATCTGATTCTTTACTGTCTTAAGCACTTATAAATCAACCAAAAAAACACCTCCACCTTAAAAAAATGGGTTACTTAGGTGGATGCAAGACAGCTTTATAGTTTATCAACTCTGTTTCCATATCTGAAATTTCCTTTGCTTTTGTCTAAGACATTAATCCTAGCTGTTATGATCATAAATCTAAATATCATAAGATCTGGTGTAGAATCCTAGAATGGTTTGGGTTGTAAAGGACCTTAAGATCATCTAGTTCCAACCCCCTGACACCTCACCCTAGACCATGTCACCCAAGGCTCTGTGCAACCTGGCACTGAACACTGCCAGTGATGGGGCATTTACCACTTCTCTGGACAACCTGTGCCAGCGCCTCACCACCCTCACAGTAGAGAACTTCTTCCTTCTGTCTAACCTGAACTTCCCCTGTTGTAAGTTTAAAACCATTACCCTTTGTCCTATCGCTGCAGTCGCTGATGAAGAGTCCCTCTACAGCATCCTTGTAGGCCCCTTCAGATGCTGGAAGCTGCTCTGAGGTCTCTACACAGCTTCTCTTCTCCAGGCTGAACAGCCAAAACTTTCTCAGCCTATCTTCATGCAGGAGGTTCTCCACCCCCTGATCATCCTCATGGCCTCCTCTGGACTTGTTGCTCCATGTCCTTCTTATGTTGAGGACACCAGAACTGCACACACAGTACTCCCAAGTGGGGTCTCATGAGAGCAGAGGGGCAGGATCACTTCCTTCGACCTGCTAGTCACACTTCTTTTGATTGTTTTCATCTGGAAAGCCTTGTTTACTGTTTGCCTTGTATCAACAGGACAACAGCAAGAGCTGACAGACTGATTTCTCTGCAGAAGTCCATGACCTATTGGCTGCAGTATTTGTGTGGTGTGCGTTTTTAAAATTCCCCCTTGCTTTGGGGGGGACTTTAAATAAAAGTTTAGCCACAGCTACTGTTTTGCTGTACACGATGATATTACTGTTCCTGTAATGTTCTTTTCTCTATTGCAGAAGTAGATCAACAGGTAGAAGAAGGTGATCAGTCTCAGCAAGCCCAAACACCAGTTACAACCAGCCCTTCTGCTTCCAGCACGACATCTTTCATGAGCAGCTCTCTGGAGGATACTACCACTGCTACTACTCCAGTAACTGATACTGAAACAGTTCCAGCTTCAGAATCACCTGGTGTTATGCCTCTCAGTCTTCTTAGGTAAGATATCTTTATTTGTAGTATGTATGATATTGTGGGTGCGGGGAGCCAGTTGTGTGGTTTATATAGGTGTCTTTTGAAAATGTTAACATCTGTGTTGCCTGTCAGGAACTGCCTCTGCAGAGGACAGAGTTTAATTTGGTACTTTGCCTTGTAGCACATGTATTTCTAGAAATAAAAAGCTGATAAGCTTTTAATGTACACCGTGTATATGTGTACCGTCTGAATTCTTAAAGAAAGGAGAAAATTCCTTATGTTGTACTTCAGTTCTCATGCTTTTTTGGGGTAGTTTAAATTATAAAGTTCTGTATTTTCAACAGATAGTTGTTAATTCTCAAACTGGAGTAGATCTTAGTTTGTAGTTAACATCCTGCAGGCTAAGACCTTGTTTCATCCTACCTTCACATACTGAAATGGAAGATAAACCTAGTTAATCCACAGAGGCTGTTTGTGATGTAGAAGGAAATCTGCTTTACACTGAATAGAGTCCTGTTCTAAGTTTATTAATTCTGTTGATGTATCTGACCTCTGTTCTTAGAGGTTTTGCAGATACAATTTGACAAAAATCAGAACAATGTCTTATTACCAGAACAGTGAAAGTAAAATACTCACCTGATGTATTACTCAAGGTGAGTTCTGAACAAAGTGGGGAAATGGGACAGCTCTTGGTCTATAAGGGATTCTTCTAAGTGCATACTTAGAATTTAACTTTCCAGGCAAACGTGGTTAGGAACGAGCTGTTTAGACAGGGTTTTCTGCCCACCTCAGTGTATGCTTTCTGCCTTACCCTTACAAAAATCAATTGCTGTAAAGTATGCCTTGCCAGGTGCTCTCTTATTTGATATATTTCCTGTGTCAGACCTTTTACATCATAGCTCTTTGTAATATAAATGTATGTTGTTCTTTTCTAAAGGCAAATGTTCTCCAGTTATCCTACTACGACTGTACTTCCAGCACGACGTGCTCAGACTCCTCCAATATCATCTTTACCAACATCTCCTTCAGATGAAGTTGGAAGGAGACAAAGTCTGACTTCTCCTGATTCCCAGTCTGCAAGGCCTGCCAATCGTACAGGTAAACTCATAGTTACTACAGGTAGTAACCTCACAGAAGTTCAGTGTAGTTTTTTAAGATATTGAAAGCCAACAGGATTTCTTTTTCATGCAACCTAACATGCAAAGCATTTTCAAAAACCTTTTGATTACTATCTTGGTACAAAAAGGTATAGATTGCCTATCTGCAGACTTGATCGAGCAAATTAAATCAGTTTTTAAAAGCTGTGGAATGGATTACATGTATAAAATGAGAATGGTGATATAATTGGTAATTACTTCAGAATGTCATTCTGATTTGGGCTTGTTTCCTTGCTTGTGTGCCACTGTTCAGTGCGCTAATTTTCTAGCTTTTGTTAGATTATGTACCACATGGGAAACAAGAATTGGTATATTTTACGATACATACACCAGTATATCTCCTGCCAGTTGATCTTGTTTAATGAGATAAAAAGGGCTGTCCAGCCTTTATGGGCTCCTCATGCTTCTGTCCGGAATCATATGAAGGTAATGGGAGGCTTCTGTTCATTAACGTTTTATTGCTGCCTGCATTGTACTTCTCAAGATAGAAACTTGCTCTGTTCCTGTATACATACAGATTGGCATAGCTAGGAGGCTGAGCAGATTGATGCATTAGAATCTTGGGTTTCTAAAGAGCACAAATGAGTATTGTGATGCAAAGGAGATAATAGCAAAAAGAAAGGTGCAAGCCCGTATGTATGTGGTTTGTATGAACAGAAGAGACTTGAGTTAAAGTAGATTCATGAGATTTCATAGTCAGTGCTGAGAACAAAGTTCATTTTTTAAAACTGCTGACTGATACCAGTCTATATTATTGGTCTTAATCCGTGCTATTGGTTGGTTCTTTTAGTCATGACATTGTCTTTACAGCAGTATTTGTTAGGACATTGTTGATACCTTCATTGATGAGGCCTCACTTTTAAGGCACATGATAAGCAAACCGTGGGTTGGAGGCAGTAACTGACCTTTTGATAGTCTCTTTGCACAGAAATTTAGCTATCATCTGCAAAGAGATTTTTCAGCTATGTCATCAGCTTGGTTGAGGTCTCTGTGTACCTGAAAAAGAATGTGATCTCATAATATTTGGGAATCTTGATGATTCAGTCAACGATAACTTTATTTACTCTACCTAAATATAAATAAATAATTTAATATAGTCTTAAATGGTAATAAACTTCTTAGAAATATCTTAAAATAAATAGATCTTTGAATATCATCAGTATCCTACTTGGTTAAACAGGCGCTTATATAATATATATGTCAATAAGAATGAACACTGGTTTCATTAAAGAAAATAGTTTGTAGAAAGTAGTAGAGAAAAAGTTGTTAAGGCAATTATTCCCTTATTTGGAGCTAGCTAATACATCAACATATCTAGTAAAATAACACTTGAGAAAGATTTATGCACTTTACATTTAATGTTTTCTGTCTTTTAAGCCTTGTCCGATCCAAGCAGCCGACTTTCGACATCCCCTCCTCCTCCTGCTATTGCTGTTCCACTGTTAGAAATGGGGTTCTCCCTCAGGCAAATAGCAAAAGCTATGGAAGCTACAGGTAATTTATAACTATAATATCCCTTTAAATTGGGAAAAAAATAAATTAGGTAAATGTTGAACAATTTTTCCCAGTGCAGTATTTAATTTTTAAGTTCTATAATAATTAATGGGAAAAAAAATCAATTTTTTTTGGCCATCAGTGGTAGAATACAATTCTAAGTTGTGATTTTTCTGCTGTCAGGTGCCAGAGGAGAAGCAGATGCACAGAATATCACAGTGCTGGCTATGTGGATGATAGAGCACCCTGGAAATGAAGATGATGAAGAGCCCCAGTCAGAAGGGACTGCAGATTCACGACATGGAACAATAGTCTCTGGAAGCAGTGGAAAATGTAGTGATCATTGTTACCTGCAGTCACCAGGTGATATCCCTTCTGCTGATGCTACTGAAATGGAGGAAGGCTTTAGTGAAAGGTAAAATTTAGTTTTCTTTTCCTTAAGTCATCTGTTGCTGCAGCCAAAAAGCTCGTAAGTTCATTGTTGCTGACAGAACATGACTTTGTAATGCCACTTTTGAACCTTATTGCAACATGAGTGAAAGCAAAGACACAAACTAGGTGTATGTGATGCTTTCATTTTCCAGTACTGGTTGTGCACAGAATTGGGGAAGAATGTAACTTAGCATCCTTCCTTCAAAAAAAAAAAAAACCGAAGGAGGAATGAAAAAAACATTGCTCCTGTTTTACCTAAAAGACCTAGAAATGACACAAAATTTCGTTGGAATAGTACTTATTTTTTCTTCAGTGTATTCCTGACCATGCGTTTTCTACATTTTTCTTGTAAAAAAAATTCTTGGTTTGCCCAGAGAGGATGAAACAGAGTTGAAGTTCATGTTCTCAGTCACCTTCATAACCTTAGATCTAAACTGTGTATTAAACAAGGAGGAAAGATCTCTGTTTCTCTTCTGTTTGTTTTTAATCCTCAAAGCGATAGTTGTATTTTTAAATGACACGTAGGAATCCTACCAGCTTTTTTGTTAATAGTGAGGGGGCAATTACAAGATGTAATTTTGAGAACGCTTCTTTGTTCAGATTCTTTGATCCTACTGAGGTAATGCATTTTAAAATTTCCTCAGTTGCTTCCTTCTGGCTAAACTGCCATTTCATGGAGATCTCATAGATTTCAGTTGGGAAAAACAAAGCAACAAGTGTTACTGAGTAACTTCATGTTTTGGAAAAGATTTTGGGCATGAGAGGAATGGCTGAGGCAGCAACAACAGAAATGTTGATTTTTGTATTTTTTTTTTCTTCTAGAAAGAAGAAACCTAGTTTGAGCTGTAGCTAACATTGATAGCATAAAATGAGTGCTCTCCCTAAATTTCTGCAATGCTTAGGCACTGTGGAAGCATCAGTGTTGAGATTGCGGCATTTAAGTTGTTTGAGGTGAATTTCACAGTACCAGTCAAAAGCCTGTGAGACACAGTAAATATGTGCTGTAGTGCAACTGAAAATGCTTGAATTCAGAATTCCCTTTTTTCTTTCCATGAAATAAGAAAAAAGCAATAAATATGATTTTATTATTTTTTCCTTACTTACTGTGTGTGGCTGCTTAAAATTTGGTTTGATTTATGTGTAAATTACTAATTCTTGTAGCCCTGATATGGATCATGTGGATAATGCAGCTTCTGCAAGTGGACCTCCTCCTAGGAGTCGGTCAGCTGTAACGAGAAGACACAAATTTGATCTAGCTGCGCGAACATTGCTAGCACGGGCTGGTAAGTATCCTGCAAGACTTGCAAGGTCCTTGCTGATCCAATAAATGAAGAGGAGGGAGATTGGTACCTAGCATCAAAGTCATAAAACTCTCCTTCATATATGTGTATCTGTGGTTTTGTTTTATGTGGTAGTAAGTAGATTATATTTAGCAGAAGAGTTAAAAACAAAGCCAAAGGAAGTAAAAGATAATAGTCATCTTTATTACATGCAAAATAAAAGGACTGCTTTCTTGTTTTGTTTTTTCTTTTTCCTGTGTTTGTTTTTGTTACTTGAGCGGGATTATACCGCTCTGTACAGGCCCACAGGAACCAGAGCCGAAGAGAAGGGATATCTTTGCAGCAAGATCCAGGGGCACTCTATGACTTCAACTTGGATGAGGAGCTGGAAATTGACCTTGACGATGAAGCAATGGAAGCTATGTTTGGGCAAGACCTGGCTAGTGATAATGATATTCTGGGAATGTGGATCCCAGAGGTATTGGATTGGCCTACCTGGGTGTGTGTGATTGCAGCGGGGGCTGCTTTAACTTACTGCTTTAACTTACTGCTTTTTGCATGTTCGTATTTTTAAATTGGAAGTAACATGCATATGCTTATAGCCTGTTTGAAAATATCTTACTAAATGCCATCTATGTGTCAAATCCTCTTGTATTCTCTTGCTTCAATTTTAGATTAAGAATAGTGCTTTCTTGTGTTTCTTGCTTTGCACTTTACATGTACATAGTTTTTCTCCTCCCTCCCCTGAAAGATGAGAACAAGTAGTATGTAACAAATATGCAATAGTACAGTTGTTGTTTTGATGATCTCACTTAGAAAACAAGTAGAGGCTCCAGATTGCTTAGCTGTGTAAGATAACACAGTTGTAAATGTTTGTTCCATTTGAAATAATAATAATATCTGATCTGTAGCAACATAATTTGCACTTAAATCAGTTTTTCTTAATTTAGACATTTCATTCTCTAAAAATATGTTTCAGGTGGAAAAGAAATAGAGTAACAGCAGTTTATTAGTCTTTATATTATCCATGTCAAATTAGACAAGCAATACACAAGACTTAAGTTTTGTTTCCTAGTTAAGATGTTACCTGGTTCTGATATGGAAGCAAGTTTCAGTGGGCAGATAGAATTGATCAGAGAGCTTGTTTCACTCGGATATTACCATGATATTACTGTATTTTCTATAATGTACTGAAACATTATAGAAAAATGAACTTTATATTCTGACAAAACCTCAGAAATTATTGACACAAAAAATAATTTTTGTTGCTCAGTAAATAGAAAGTGCAATTGCTGGGGTAAAAAAGGATTTTTGTTTTTCTTTGTTGCATCCAGTCTCTGTCTAGTTCTGTGGAGAAACAGGTAACTTAAAGACAGCACAGAATGTGAGCTAGCAGAGTTATACTGCCAGGAATTTGGGGTCAGATCTGAAATGAAATAGGAAAATCTGATTACCTGAAACTGTACTAGGGAATGTTTTTCCCGTTCTGAGGTGGTCTGCTTTTTCTTATTGTCTATTTCTGCTTTGCTTTTGTGCAAGTTAACCATAGAAGTATCACTCCTTGTGTGTAACAGAAATGGATGGGAACATCCACCAGAGAATATTGCCTTGTTTTATATCTGTGTGAAGATATTTATTCTGTACAAATAACATGTGAAAATCTTCCTATGCAGCATGTTTGTGAATCTGAAGACCGAGAAGAAGTAGTTGTTTGTGAGCTGTGTGAATCCAGCGTGGTTGGCTTCAATCAGCACATGAAGAGAAACCACCCAGGCTGTGGTCGCAGTGCAAACCGCCAGGGCTATCGCAGCAATGGTTCTTACGTGGATGGGTGGTTTGGTGGTGAATGTGGTAGTGGGAATCCTTACTACTTACTGTGTGGCATCTGCAGAGAGAAATATTTAGCCCTGAAGAGTAAATCCAAAACATCAACTTCAGAAAGGTACAGTAGTATAAGGCAGTGGATGGACTACTCTGTGTAAAGAAGGGAAGCAAGTTAAAAGTACTTAGTATCATCGCATTCCAAGAATTTGATTGGAGAAGTAAAAATTCCCAGCAGAGTTTGTTTATTTTAACTGAGGCTTAAAATCTTTCTTTGTATTCAATATTTAGAAAAAAGGTTGTCTTGATATTTCTATTTTTTCATGAAAAGCAAAGAATTATTTCTTGGTATGTTGCCTACTCTTACTGACTTTTGGGAACTTCCTTTTTCAATGTTGTATTGGCCTTTCTCATATTAGTACTGCAAAATTCTCTTCCCCCACACGCCCGACACTTTCAGAAGCTTCTTTATTTATTTCTCTGTTTACTAGCCATTTCCAGAAGTCACATATATATATTCACCTAGCAGTCAAGTAATTTAATAGTAAACCAAATTGAAAATTATTGTGCATATATGTAAAATGAGAGCCATTCATTTATTTTCTTTGTTATTTCTTCTTCTAGGTACAAAGGCCAGGCTCCTGATTTAATAGGTAAACAAGACAGTGTCTATGAAGGTATGCTTTTAAGTTGCTGAAGATACTGAATACTTCACACTTGTCTTATTTTTCTATAAAAGTACTTCCATGCAAACAAACTTGTCATGAAATGGTACAGGAAAGTATAATTTAGAATATTCTTCAGATTAGGTGTACTATTTTAAAACTTTTTTCCTTTTTAGTTCAAATGAAAGAAAATATCAGTGACATTTTTTCCCATGTCTTCACCTTAAGTAGCTGAAGTGGCAAATACCTAACATGGGGTGAAAAGGTCCTGTGGGTAGATGTTATACCAGAATTGCACATACAAAGCCTTGTGTTCAAATACGCTTCTTTGGCTGTATTTGTAGGAGAAGTTAATTAACAGAAGTTAGAATCGCAGAAGTCTGCCATTAGGCTGCTTTTTTGACCGTTGTACTAAATGGGAGTGTCCTGATGATGCCTTTCACTTTAAATAGATTATTTCTAGTGACTGTAGAAAACCTTTCCCAGATGATTCTTTGACTCTGGGTCTTTCTGTAGCTTGTATGATGGCAATTGTATGATTTACCATGTGATCTAAGACTAAAAGAGTGCTCCAGAACTTAGCAGCAAGTCCATCTTCCAGTAGGTCAAAAGTGTTCAGATACTGTATGAGAAGTGAGATAGAGCAGGAAGGATCTGTAAATATGAGTTGACTTCTTGTCTAAATGGTTGGGGAAGTCTGGGTGCACAATTACAAACTAAGAAATTGAGCATACTTTTAAATATGAAGTCCAGAAATTTCTAGCATCTCTTCTTACTATTCAGTCCTTTGGAATGTGCGCCTGTTTTAAGTTAAAGCACAGCTGTATGTCTGTGCTTTTCACTGTACTCCAGGTTTTGGAGTTGTCTTGCACTAGATGTGATGACCTCTCATTTCTGTGTTTTTAAAAACCAGCTAGTTTGACAGTTCAGATAATCTTCCATGAAACTTCTCTGCAGTAGAAGATCAAATGTAATGAATAGGGACAAGAGCGGGATTATTATTTTCTGATTTACTATGTTGTGTCTGTTAACATCAGAAGATGAGTTTTTAAAATGAGTATGTTGCAGATTGCAGTCTACATTTTAAACCCTGTATTGTTTTTCTAATTAATGGTAATTGTTTAACATTTCAGCTTTTATAACTAATTCTAATTATATTTCTCAAATTCTAGAAGACTGGGATATGTTAGATGTAGACGAGGATGAAAAGCTAACAGGAGAAGAGGAGTTTGAATTACTGGCAGGACCTCTTGGGTTAAATGATCGACGTATTGTACCTGAACCTGTACAGTTCCCTGACAGTGACCCTCTGGGTGCTTCAGTTGCAATGGTGACAGCCACCAACAGTATGGAAGAAACATTGATGCAAATAGGTAATTTTGAAATGAGTTTAATTCAAAGAACAGATGCCTCCCTTTTGGTGTGATTTTACAGGGGCGATGCAGAAATATTTCAACAGTCTTTCCTGCCTCCTGCCCCAAGGAAGTGAAGACAGGTTCTAAATTGCCTTTTCATTACAGGCGAGTTGGAGAGAGGACTGTGAGGCTTTTACACTGCCAGAAGGCTTGAAACGTTGATTTACTAATAAAAATGTGACCATAGTCCTACAGTGGATGCCCGTAGCATGTTTGCAGAGTCCAAAGATGGATTCATGGATTTAGGTTGGAGCTTACTGACCAGCCTCTTGAAATGCAGGATCAGTATTTAAGTTTGTAGGCCCCTCTAATGGAAAAGGGAAACAGGTGGATTAATGTTAACTTGAGTATTGTTAAGTTGTGCTCACCCGTTTTTGACAATAAGGAATAATGGATTTATGGAGTGTATTTCAGGAGTGTATTTTCTTCTCAGTCATTAGCACTAAGTTCTGTATGTATGAAACTTCAAAAAATTGAGGATTTATTTACAAACTTAGGCCAAATTCGCTTCTGTGCTTATTACTGTAAGAAAATGTTTTGTTTCTCTTTAAACACTAATGAAAATCATCATTATTTCCAAGGTTGTCATGGCTCTATAGAAAAAAGTTCTTCTGGCAGGATAACCTTAGGAGAACAAGCAGCTGCCCTCGTAAATCCACATGACCGTGTTATGGCTCTGAGAAGAGTGACAGCTGCTGCCCAAGTCCTCCTTGCAAGAACTATGGTTATGAGAGCACTCTCACTATTGTCTGTCAGGTTTGTGGCATCCTTGGCATCATTTCTACGTTTTCTTTTGGAACTAGTTACCAAGTTGTGTTTGATAGGGATCCAGTTTTAAGCTATCTGGGAAAGCAATTCTCATTTTTTGTGCTTATACCCAATTAAGTGAACAAGTTTCATTGATGTTGTTCTTTTGAACTCTTATTTTCAAACTTTGTGGGGAAAAAAAGTCAACATCTTATATAGAAAGTGAACTGCAGTAGTATCAGCCATCCAGAACATAAAGATACTGTGTTTTCTCAATGAGATTTTGTTCCAAGTTGCCTTCATTCACAGCAAGTAGCATTTTGTTCAAGGCAAGGGCATATAGTGATAGGTCGTGGGGAAATGGTTTTAAACTGACAGAGTGGAGATTTAGATGAGATATTAGGAAGAAGTTCTTCCCTGTGAGGGTGGTGAGCCCTGGCACAGGTTGGGATGTGGCTGCCCCATCCCTGGCAGTGTTCAAGGCCAGGATGGACATTGCTTGGAGCAACCTGTGCTAGTGGAGGGTGTCCCTGCCCATGTCAGGGGATTGGAGCTGGGTGAGCTTTAAGGTCCCTTCCAACCCAAACCATTATGTGATTCTAAGTATTAGAACTTCGAGGTAAACATCAGAGGAAAGAAGATGAAATACAGGAGTCTGTGGGATACGAAGATTTAAAAACTGGCTTAGTACAAGATACCTGTGCAACTATGAAGACGTCACAGAGATCCAACATGTACATGTGAATGTCGTCATAACATAACTCTAAATATGAATTATCCTTGTGAGTTTCTTCATGAATGATTCCCAGTAAGCTCATGGATTTTTGCTAGAGCGAGTCTGTAATGTGTTTTTGTTTTCAGCTTGAAAGAAAAGGAGGGGAGGAACTGCAGCTTCATTTCTCTCTCCTCCCTGTCCAGCTAGTCAAACAGACAGTGTTCACTAATGGTGCGGGAATAGTTTTAAGTAAACAGTACTTTCTTTTAGAATATACTAAGAAAACCAAGAGCTTTTTTGTTCATTTTTGACAGTGGTTCCAGCTGTAGCCTGGCAGCTGGTCTCGAGTCCTTGGGATTAACAGATATCAGGACACTGGTTCGTTTGATGTGCCTGGCCGCAGCAGGCAGAGCAGGCCTTTCCACGAGTCCAGCCACTGCAGCCACTTCAGCAGAGCGATCCAGGGGAATACACAGCAAAACAAGCAAGCCTATATCTTGTCTTGCCTATCTGAGTACAGCGGTAGGCTGTTTGGCGTCAAACACTCCTAGTGCTGC
This sequence comes from Lathamus discolor, assembly GCF_037157495.1. Classification (NCBI taxonomy): domain Eukaryota; kingdom Metazoa; phylum Chordata; class Aves; order Psittaciformes; family Psittacidae; genus Lathamus; species Lathamus discolor. The sequence continues at coordinate 18,542,749 of NC_088891.1, read as the reverse complement.
AAAACTGCTGGTACAGTTATGTACACAGGTAGGACTGTTATTTCAACACAGATATCCAACTATTGATACATGAGATGAAGCAATCAGTCTTGTACATGTTGATAATTTGTGCTTTATCTTCTGAACTGTGATGAGACTGCCCTCAGTTTGAGGATCTCCTCACAAATCTGGTTCAGGACTTTGCACAAGGGTGTGTTTTACTGTTAGTAAAAATCAAGTAACTACATTTTTTTGCTGAGCAGTCTTTTCAGGTGGAGGCAAGCACATGTGCTTGTTGTATTGATACAGTTTTTCTGTTAAAAGTTTTGGATTTTTAAATTGAGTCAACTCTATGTGAAACACATTTAGAAAGAGATGCTTACAGCTGGGGACATGCAGCAGGATTTCATATGTATCAGTAATTAATTGTTCTTCTGATTCTGAAACAGAATTGTGGGGAAATAGGAGTGTGGGATGGGATGATGTATTTTATTCTGTGTTACTGCTTTTTATCCTACCACCAGGTGCATAACATTATAAGAAGTTCTTTTATAAGCCCCTTAGTTCCTGCCTCGGATACTTGGTTACGTGTTACCTTCTTTTTTCTTATGTTTTAATCACTGGATCTGAATAGTTGCTTCCATTAAGACCAGGTATTCCCCAGGGATTTAGATTACATACTGTATGAGATCTTTGCCTGTTAAAATGAAAGTGGTTGGGTGTAGAGAATTTCTGCAAATGATTCTGTGATTCTATGAAACCTGAAAATCTTTAAAACTCTGTATGATTTGTTTGACTAAAACTGTTTTCCAAACTTGATCTTTCTGGTGTTTATTGTCTTTAATGATTTATTTTTAGAATTTGATTTCTGCAGCCACTGGTGTAAACTTGACAACAGTCGATGATCCAATTCAGAGAAAATTTTTGCCAAGTTTTTTAAGAGGAATTGCAGAAGAGAACAAACTGGTCACATCACCAAATTTTGTGGTTACTCAGGCACTTGTAGCATTGTTGGCAGACAAAGGGGCCAAACTGAGGCCAAACTATGATAAAGCAGAAATTGAAAAGAAAGGTATGATACAGCTTTGGTTTTGAGTGTTAATGATTAAATCTTCAAATACCCATTTATATTTAAGGAGAGACTTGCTAAAATAATATATTGTTAAATATGCTCTCAAAAATGTACAAAACTTGTTTTAATCGAAGTAATCTTATAGTTTAGTAAACAAATTTTACTTAGAAATATGATATTACATCATTACATTTTCTGCTCTCTGTGTGTGTGTGTGTGTGTCTGTACTCAAAGCCATATAGCCAAGACATTCAGTCTCGGTTGTGCCACCTAATGAAATAAAGGGGAATAACAGTGGATTAGTGCCGCCAAAGTACTGTGCTGTCTGTGACACAGGAAGTTGTGCTGCTTCTGCTATGAGAGGTCAGGGAACCAAAAAGCAACCTCTGTGCCTCAGCACCGGGTTGATGCTGTGATAAAGGGAGAGAAGGGCATAGCAGTGACAGCAGCTTTGTCAGAGGAGGTGTTTTCTTGTTCAGAAAGTCCTTGCTCTTTGAACAACCATTTTCCATATGGTGGGATTAAGGCTATTTGCAATACCATTCTTAAGGGGGGGTTGTGACATTTTAAAGGGGGTTATTTTTCTCTTGATATCAGAAGAGTGTTTTTTCTCATAGTTAACACAATTGCAACCTTCTTGTAAGATGTTTGTTAATCTCTATCTTGTTCTGGAAATTATGGCTAATGTTGTGTTCATTTGTGTACTTGTTTGGTACTCATCTAGGCATCGTATCATTGTTTTGTTTAAGCAGGTTTAATTGCCCATTTGTATGCCCATCCTTCCTATGATCCTTCTGCTGTAGGCCCTCTGGAGCTGGCTAATGCACTAGCAGCTTGCTGCCTCTCTTCAAGGTTATCTTCACAACATAGGCAGTGGGCTGCACAGCAGCTGGTGAGAACTCTTGCAGCACACGATCGAGATAATCAAACTATTCCCCAAACCCTTGCTGATATGGGGGGAGACTTACGAAAATGTTCCTTCATAAAATTAGAGGCTCATCAGAACAGGGTAAGCATCATTTCTGCCCAGTTGCGTAGATGTTAATAGTCTCTTTTGCAGAATACAGAAAAAGTCAAATACTATTAATTTACAGATGCACTAACTGTATTTCTGATTTCCCACAAGAACTAATTTTTTGGTGATGAAGTTATTGTTTACATCTGATGTAGAGAAACGCTTAGCTTCTTTGAAGGTTCCATTAAAGGGGACATAAAAGTGTTCTTCAAGTACATGAAGTCAGCAGAATCATTCTAAATCTTTTCTTAGACTAGATCTTGGTTTGCATTCATTTTTCTGTCTTAGTAGTGAACATCTTTGTCCAATATTCTCTGCAGCAGTGGCCTGTGGAGCGGGGGTCTGAACAAAGTATAGATTCCTTATAAAGCATGTTCTAATTACAGTACACAATGCTGTTGAAGTAGAAAAATGCATCTTGTTTGATTATTACAACGTATTTCAGTAACATGGCTAATGATCTGTCCATTGGTTGATGTTTGCTTAATATTAGTGAACAAACATACTGAAGCTTTAAATTACCATTTTGCCATGATGACTTTGGTATTTGTAGGTCATGACATGTGTTTGGTGCAATAAAAAGGGACTTTTGGCAACTAGTGGAAATGATGGCACCATAAGAGTATGGAACGTTACAAAGAAGCAGTACTCATTGCAGCAGACGTGTGTGCTCAACAAGCTGTAAGTTGATTCTTTACATCAGTCAGATACTTAATTTAAGCTGTGCAAGATAATAAAGAGCCAACCCTGCAGTATCTCTGCACTAACATGTTCGCATTTTTTCTGTGGGACTGTTCTGTTTATGGCGTGCAAAGTAAGTTAAATAGCCTAAAACTGAACTTAAGTATCAAGCTGATAAGAATTAATATAAAGAGATCATGTTAAAGCTGTTTAAAATTATTGTTAATTCATATAAGAGAAATAGGTGAAATAAAAACCGTAAGGGACTGTCATAAAAAAAAAAAAAAAAAAAAAGTGGCTATCCCTTCAGTGGGATATAAAAAAAATGTGAATTATCCCTTCAGTGGGTTCCAGAGGACGGTTCCAACATATAACATGACAACTACAAGTGTGGTCATTTGGGTCAGGTGTCAAAAAATCTGTGACTTGTGGAATTCAGGAGCTGAGTACTTTTGTATCATTGTGTAACTATGTCCAGAAAAGAAGAAAGAAAAAGGAAAGAATAAAACCTAATTCTTTAGTACAACCCAGGTGAGTTTAACCCAGGAGAATGACGAAACAATAGTGAATTAGGAGGTTGTTTCATGATAATTTCTTACTGATCGTTTTAGTTCTTGTTTGCTTGCTATTGTTAGATGCTGCCTCAAAAGGAATAAATGGAATGACATAACCTGACTTAAGAAGATAGCAGTAAGAGCAGCATCTTTCTTTAACAGAGGTCTTCTATTAGTCATATGGCAGAAAAGTGTGCTGTAGATTCTCAATTAAGTACTTTCATGGGCTTCATTGCCAACAGTATCAATAATGATTATAAATACAAATGCAACACAATTCTATTTCTGTTCTTTATTGCAGTGGCTAAGTGCCAGTTCTTCTTTAAAGGTAGAATCGGATTTTAGACCTTAAAGATGAAAAGGCATTATTCCTTGTTTTAGGTAGAATGCTCTCCTTTTTCTGTGAGAATATGGAGGAACATGATTGAACTTAGATTACTATTCCCTGATATAGTATTGCTACCTGTTAATATTGTTACACGTGTTATGTTAATAAGTTAATGTTGTTTATAATAGTTACAATGTCCCATTATCTGTTTTATTCACAAATTAAATGTCTCCTGCTTAAGCAGGAACGCTCCCAACATGCCTCCTGTGTCTTCAGAAACATGGGGGTGGTACAGGCTTTGGCCTACAATATGCATCCTGGCAATATTATAGCCTCTGTTTTCCTGCTGCTTAAATCGGTGAAAACTGTGCCCCTCCTGAATGACATTAAGGGTAGTAAAACGTACTGGTGGTCCTGTTACAGTTAGCAGAAGTGTAACCACACTATGAGAGGAGAAGGAGTTCAACCTAGAGTGCAAAGTGTACCTCTTCCATTTCTTTTGTCCAAGTTGTTCTGCTTCACTTCGTGACTTCCCTGAAAGTTTTGCTCTCACCAAAATTGTTAAATTCCAGTTACAAAAAGGTGAAATTAATGAAGGTTGCTTTTCTAATTTCTGATTGCTTTTCTAACTTCAGATTCCTCACTGTGGAAATAACTAGTGTGTCATTCTGTAATTTGAAGTGGTTTTAAAGACAATATGGATCTATGAGCAGAAACATTCATTATGTAAATCCACAGTGATGGCAGGAGAACTTCAGATTTTAACTCAGATATTTAATGAATTCTGTGTTTTCATGTCTGCTTAAAGGAAATGATCTTTCAAAATGGCATTATTTTATCTCTTTACAGAGAAGGTGATTCAGAAGAAAGTCTGGGGTCACCCAGTGACCTTAGTTTATCTCTTGTCTGTTGGAGCATCAGTGGCAAGTATCTGGCTGGAGCTACGGAAAAGATGGTGAACATCTGGCAAGTCAATGGTATGCTACCTGTCAAAACGTTGTAATACAGACTATTTCTAGGAAAGCTGCTACGTTATTGAATACTTGTTTACTTAAGTATTAAATTGTGTGTGCTCTCCAATTTAAATGCCTACCATCCTCCATAGTGTCTTGTAAACAGTTTTAATTACAGGTGGGTGCTAGCCACATATAGATGTGATTTAAAATTAGTTCACAAGAAAACTGAGCAGCATTTGAGTCCTTGTTGAATCAGAAGTGTTTAGGTGTGGGGCTTGACCACTTTTAGCTGTTTTTGTCTGTAAATACTGTCTTCTGTACTCTGTAAGATTTACCTTTCTAAATGCAGCAGGGAGAATGCAAAAATTGAAATGGAGGGAAGGATTGCTAAAGTGATCAGCTAGCTTGAATGTATTCTAATGAGACAGAATGAGTGAGCTTGGTTCGTATATTTGAACGAAAGTGTCTCAGGAAGAAGCTTATAAATAAATGCATTAGGAAGATAACTCTAGGAGAATCTTGGGGAGAAAAAGCAGCTATGTAAGCAAAAGGGTACAAGAAGAAACATGCATAAATTAGCAATGAATAACTTCAGTAAAATTTCTAATATTCAGAGGATTGTGATCTTATATTTTATGAGGAACATCAATTGTAAAAGAAATATTATTAAATTAGCCAAATTTATAAGACTGCATTGTGACAGAGGGGTCTGAACCTTGTCCAGGAAAAGCTTTTGATTCATGTTGCTTCATAGTCTTGTAACTCCCATGAATTTGTAGTATACTTACCTGCCTCTAAACAGGAACTCCTGATACTTTCCCATGGAAAGTAGTTTTGTTGTTTTGTTTACAAAAATGAAGTAGTTTTAAAAGACTTTTTGGGCTCCTAGGAGGAAAAGGATTACTAGATCTTCAGCCTCACTGGGTATCTGCTCTAGCTTGGCCAGAAGAAGGGCCAGCTGCAACATGGACAGGTGATGCTCCAGAACTATTATTAATTGGTCGTATGGATGGATCTCTTGGTCTTATTGAAGTTGTAGATATTTCAGCCATGCACCGGCTAGAACTGGAACACTGCTACAGAAAGGATGGTAGGTGCCTGTGTCAGTATTTAAGTAGAAATTCAAATTATGAATCCTTTCTCTGCCCTCCCCCCCCCCCCTTTTTTTTTAATTAATACTGTGCGTGGGACATGACTTCTGGTACCTTACTTGCATCAGTCCCTTGTGTTGGTGGGAGGAGAAAAGTCTGTGGGATCTCCATCTATACCCTGATTGCCCTGCAGCAGGGACAAATCATTTCTAGCAACCCAGTGAAATCCTGACATTCTTTGCCGTTGTATAAAATCAGTATAGATTCCCTGCAGCATCTGCTGTGTCTACAGATAACTTGTAGCCAGTGTCATTTGAATTACTGAATTATTGCTGGTTTTCCTATATAGTACCAGTCCTAGGGAACATCAAATAGCACATTTTTGGTAGCATTGTGTAGAGCAGCATATTGCTTCTTCAGGAAATTTGCACACTTTTTTTGTAGAATCTAGTGAGGCAATATCTGCATGCTAAGAAAGGCTCAAGTTGCTTTTGTTAGAAGCATCCCTGTCTCAGGTACGTGTATAGGATTCAGTCTACCTATTTTTCTTTTCCATAGCGTATTTCTTTTCACCATGTCAGGAATATAAATGCAATTATTTTCATTAAAAGAATTTAAAAAAACCTATTACGAAATAACCTCTACACTTATCATTCCAGTGGCACTCAGTTTTATCTTTACCATACAAATTCAAGAAAATTTTCAGGCCAAAGATATGTTAAGTAGCGGGGTGGAGGGGGGGGGGGATAATGTTCACTTTCTGTTTTAGAGAATTGCACTGCCAAACCTCTTTGGCTGGGATGAAGTTGAATTCAGTTGATTTAATTTTTGCATTGTCTGTTTATGTAGTGTCTGTCACATGCCTTGCCTGGTTCAGCGAAGACAGACCATTTGCAGTTGGCTATTCAGATGGAAAATTGCTAATAGGAACAAAGGAGCCACTTGAAAAAGGAGGAATCGTTTTAGTTGACGCACATAAGGTAGAATTCATCTTTTAAAAACTAATGGGTGATTTCTGTAGGTAAAGATCTGTATAAGACCTTTTCTCTGCTTGAAAGCTGCTTGTAAAAGCAAGTGCAGGTTAAGAACACATGCCTATTAAACATAATATTAGCTCTAAGAGTTAAATTTTCTCTGTTCTTACCATGGTACTTCATGCTGACTTCTAATTTTTTTTTTTTTTCAATCGAATAGGATATGATTGTTAGTATGAAGTGGGATCCAACTGGTAAGATTCTTCTGACATGTGCCAAAGAAGAAACAGTGAAACTCTGGGGATATATGGGAGGATGTTGGAGACGCCTGCATTCACTGTCACATCCAGCCCTTGTGAATGGCATTGCCTGGTGTGCTCTTCCTGGGAAAGGATCCAAGTTGCAGCTTTTACTAGCCACGTATGTAGTTTCTTTTTCATTGCTTCTAGAGCTCTTTTGCAGGTCTTTTCTACCAGTCTTTAGTGCCAGAATAAAGAAGAGTTTTGTCTTTTTTTTGTTTAAGAAACATTCAGTCAGTAACCCACTTGCCATGAGATTCATGAGGCTTCAGAATTCAAATGGAAAGAGTGGCGCTGGTCATGTTACCAACTGTTTTCTCCATCCCACAGGACGTGTGTGTGGTGGTCCTGCTTGAATTTTTTTTTGCTTCATACAAATATTTTTTCTGAGAGTATATTGTTAGGAAAAATTGAAAAGTGGGGGGAAGGGGAGGAGAGAATAGTTAAAACCCCATTTATACATTGGGAAATCAGATTACTTGGTACCATATAGTTTAACAGGAAGGTGGTGAAGACTGCTGATATTTTAAGTTGGTACCACACCACTGATACTTTGTCAGCTAATACATTTATGATTTATCCTGACTTCATTTAGAGGATGCCACAACGGTTTGGTGTGCGTCTGGACTGTTCCCCAGGACATTGTAATCACACTGCAGTCCAGCTCAACTTGCTCAGAAGGATGGTGGGACCAAGAAGCAAGTGCCAAGGTAAAAGGAGTAAATTTAAGAAATTCTCTTTGCTCATTCCAAAACTGGGGGAGGAGAAGAACGCGAGCAAGGTACCCAAAATAGCAACGTTGCCTGGGACATTTGCAAGAAAAAAGGCTGTGTTGCATTTTTTGTTATCGCTCATCCCTATGAGGATGATCAGTATTTATTCCACAATACAGAAGCTGTGATGCTATTCTGTTTTCTGTATATAGTTCAGTGTTCCATAACTCTGAAATAATTTGCAGGACGGCTACATGAAAGCAGTAGAAGTCAAGTGTGTATTTCAACTGAGAGGACATATTACTCCTGTTCGGACTGTTGCATTCAGTCCTGATGGACTGGCATTGGTCTCTGGTGGACTTGGTGGGCTTATGAATATTTGGTCTTTACGGGTAAGATCATCTTTGATGTGCCCTGATTCCTTTCTTAGTATGGGTATCTAAAACTTTCTCCCTTCCCTCCTCCCAGTATGTTAGAAACATTAGAAAAAGCATTGTATGAAATAATGGCATAATATTATAAAATATTGAAACAGTACTTAACATTGAAACATTTTGTATTTCATTTCTACTGTTCAGTTCCACTACTGATTCATTCTGCAGGCTTGGACATGTTAGGTGGGTTTTACAGAACTAGCCACATAGTTGGGGACAGTATTCTCTTGAACTTTTCCAAAAGTCAGATAATGTGGATTATTGAGCACTTCTAAATCCTTAGTTATGTTTTTCCTTAATATGATAAAATGCTAGATTTTTTTGCTTTTAGTATAAACATTTTGGTTTTTAAATAGTTTTTGAACAGTTTAGGAGAATATAATCCTTTTGGAATATGACTGTATGTATTTAAACAGAAAAGTAGCTGTGTATACACACTGACTCAAGCCATTTCTTTCCTTAGGATGGTTCAGTATTGCAGAGTGTTGTGATAGGTTCTGGAGCTATTCAGACTGCAGTATGGATACCTGAAGTTGGAGTAGCTGCTTGCTCTAACAGATCAAAGGTGAGATGACCCTGTGTCTTAATGTACTTTCAAATTTGTCTGCCTTGACCATCCCCCTCCTTTTTTGGGTTCGAACTCTCAGCTCTGCTGGATTTTTAAGGCTCGTTGTTCCAGCTTTCAGCTTTCACCTGACCCTGGGAAGACAGAGTTTGTTTAACAGTATCCCGTGTTTAATTTGGCGGGGCAGGGTGCAATCCATCTGAGTGGTGGTTATAAAGGATGCTGCACACCAGTTAGATCAGCTTCTCTGTTTAATGGCAGCAGCCGTAAATAGGCAACAAAAATTGGCAAAGGAGATATTTTTTTTTTCTTCTTTTCTTTATGCAGCATGAAGCAATGTTTCCTTACCCCCAGCAAATAATCCTCCAATGATCTAACTTAATCTAAAGCAGCCTTAGCCTCAGAAATTTTTCAGAAGCAGCAGAATTTACTTCCATGTTTGCTGTGTCACTAACTGCTGGCATCTGAACAGAAGTTCCGTAACAGTTGATTATCACAAAAGATAAATGAATGAAAATTAACATGGCACAAGGCATGACTCCTGCTACCGGAGTCATGTTGCACGTGGCTCCAAGTATTCTGGGATTCTTAGGAAGTATTTTCTGAATTCCGACTGAATATTGCAGGTCATATTACAAGGCAGATCCTAAACTAAAGTTACAGCATTCACTGAAATGAACTCTGCTTATCACCATTACCATGTTTGTATTTTTCCTTGGAGTAATAATCGTAGTGTTGCTATGGGAATGTGAGGAAGGGGCAAATGGAGGTGGCTACTCCTTAGCATTTGTCAGCAGATTATTCACTCATTTGTCAACAAGAGACAAAAATGTTAAAGCTTGTGTGTTTCTGGCCCCTATGGAAATTAAGGTGATTAGTGATAAATTGATGGAGCTGAATAATCCTGTTCTATGAATTTTTAATTTCGGGTGTGTCTTGTGACTGCTGTTAAACAGGATGTGCTGGTAGTGAACTGTACATCAGAGTGGATATCTTCCAATCACGTCCTTGCAACATGTAGGACTGCACTGAAACAGCAAGGAGTTCTAGGATTAAATATGGCTCCTTGCATGCGAGCTTTCCTGGAACGTTTGCCAATAATGCTTCAGGAGCAGTACGCTTATGAAAAGGTAAGAAGAGCTAATGTGAGCATTTACAAATTTGTCTGACACATGGTCGCTGTTTGAATCTCAACTGGTTTCAGTCTTTCACCACAGAGAACCCAGAAGACTTTCCTACATCCTATATGCAAATGTCTTTCAGTATTCTCAAAGCTACTTTGCTTCTATTTTGGGAATATTTAAAGTGTTGGACAAACTTTGATGAAGTGTGGGGCAAAGTATTTTTCTCCAGGACTATCTTTGAAGCGCTCCTCTTTCTGAATTGGAGGAGGTGTATTTCTAACTTTGCTCTTTCAATCTGTTCTCCCACTCTCCTCACCTTTAGCCCCATGTGGTTTGTGGAGACCAGCTTGTTCATAGTCCTTACATGCAGTGCTTGGCATCACTTGCTGTGGGCCTTCACCTGGATCAGCTCTTGTGCAACCCCCCAGTACCACCTCATCACCAGAGCTGCCTCCCTGATCCTGCATCCTGGAACCCCACAGAATGGGCCTGGCTAGAGTGTTTCTCCACTACCATCAAAGCTGCTGAAGCCCTGGCCAAGGGAGCACAGTTCCCAGAATCCTTTACTGTTCCGGACCTGGAACCTGTTCCAGAGGATGAGCTTACTCTCCTAATGGTAAAACGTGTTGTATTGTCTCAGTGTGGTGTTATTGAGCATATGGGATGGTGCAGTTGACATCTCTGAACTGTAAAGATTTATGTTCATTAACATAAACACCAGCAGTAAGTGTGAGTTTGTTTTTTAATTACCTGGTTAGAATATACTGTAAAGGTTGCTCTTTGTGCGTGGAATGATCACAACTCAGTTGCATGTTAACAGCCAAACCAAAACAACTCAAAACGGTGACAGTAATTTCCCTATGTGATAAAAACAAGAAATGAAGAGCTTTACAGTGGTATTTTTAGAGTAACATGTTGGTGTGTTTCTACACCAGATTATTTTGCTAGTGTTGATTGTGTCTTTACGACAGTTATGATATGTAAACCAAAATAGAAATTTTGGATTAAGACTTTTTTTATCAGCAAGCTTATAACATTTTAAGCCAAAATAAAAAAAAGTAAATAGGAAAAGATTACTTCATCATTAATTTTGTTTGGTTTCCTTTTTTATTTGGAGTGCAAGTTATGTATAACAGTGTCATTGCTAGATAGGTGTAGTAAGGAAATAGGCTTGGCCTGTGGATGAAATTAAAGTGTTTGAGTCTGCACACACTCATTCTTATTGCTGTACCATTTAGATTCATTTGAATGTCAGTATTGTTCTCAGAAAGGGAGATACGTATTACATCACAGAAAAATCGTGCATCTCTCATACTGAATGCAGTAACTGTGGCTTTTGTTGTGTAGGATAACAGTAAATGGATCAATGGTATGGATGAGCAGATAATGTCTTGGGCAACGTCAAGGCCAGAGGTTAGTATAGTTGATGTGTGGTTTTTTTCTCCCACCCTCCCTTTTTTTTTATTTTTTAACTTCATAAGCTATTGAAAGTACTCTTGTTCTGAAGCATTCTTTTATGTTATGCCGTAGGATTGGCACCTGGGAGGTAAATGCGATGTGTATCTCTGGGGAGCAGGAAGACATGGACAGTTAGCAGAAGCTGGTAGAAATGTCATGATTCCCGTAGCAGCGCCTTCGTTCTCTCAGGCTCAGCAGGTGATCACCATGTGTTGTTTGTACAGTTTGACAAAAATCTTGCTCTTAGGTCTGTTCAATTTCTTTTTTGAATTTACTGTAAAGTACCCCCAAAACATGTGTTTTCACTAAAGAGGAAGTCTTGAATTATTTGATAAAGTCGCAGCAAGAGGCCACTGAAATCCGATAAAACAAAATTGCTTGATATGAGCATGCGTTGAAAATAACCTGCACAGCTCTAACATAATACATGTGCCAATTTTGTTTTCCAAAATAACATTGACATGCAGGATGGAAAGATCAAAACTAAATCTCAGGCAGGAGTACATTTTGATTTCTCTTAGTTCTCAGGAGAAAGGTTTGCCAAAACTAAGAGCAAATATCACAGAATCACAGAATCACAGAATCCCAAGGGTTGGAAGGGACCTCAAAAGATCATCTAGTCCAACCCCCCTGCAAGAGCAGGGTAACCTACAGTACATCACACAGGAACTTGTCCAGGCGGGCCTTGAATATCTCCAGTGTAGGAGACTCCACAACCCCCCTGGGCAACCTGTTCCAGTGCTCTGTCACTCTTACAGTAAAGAAGTTCTTCCTGATGTTAACGTGGAACTTCCTATGTTCCAGTTTACACCCATTGCCCCTTGTCCTATCACTGGATATCACTGAAAAAAGCCTAGCTCCATCATCCTGACACCTACCCTTTACATATTTGTAAACATTGATGAGGTCACCCCTCAGTCTCCTCTTCTCCAAGCTAAAGAGACCCAGCTCCCTCAGCCTCTCCTCATAAGGGAGATGTTCCACTCCCTTAATCATCTTTGTGGCTCTGCGCTGGACTCCTTCAAGCAATTCCCTGTCCTTCTTGAACAGAGGGGCCCAGAACTGGACGTAATATTCCAGATGCGGCCTCACCAAGGCTGAGTAGAGGGGGAGGAGAACCTCTCTTGACCTACTAACCACTCCCTTTCTAATGCACCCTAAGATGCCATTTGCCTTCTTGGCCACAAGAGCACATTGCTGGCTCATGGTCATCCTCCTATCCACCAGGACCCCCAGGTCCCTTTCCCGTTCACTACTTTCCAGCAGGTCAACCCCCAACCTGTACTGGTACATGGGGTTGTTCTTCCCCAGATGCAAGACTCTACACTTGCCCTTGTTAAATTTCATCAAGTTTCTCCCCGCCCAACTCTCCAGCCTGTCCAGGTCTCGCTGAATGGCAGCACAGTCCTCTGGTGTGTCAGCCACTCCTCCCAGTTTTGTGTCATCAGCAAACTTGCTGAGGGTGCACTCAGTTCCCTCATCCAGGTCATTGATGAAAATATTAAACAGCACCGGTCCCAGCACTCGAGGAACCTCCTAGACTGTGAATGACTGGCTGTGTGAGTCTTCCAGCAAATATCGGGGTAGTTAAAGTCCCCCACGACGACTAAGGCATGTAGTCGCGAGGCTACTTCCAGTTGCCTGTAGAAAGCCTCATCAACTCCTTCGTCCTGATCAGGAGGTCTGTAATAGACCCCCACAAATATCACTGAAGTAATTTTTATTACAGTGTGGTTTGGTAACAAATCTGTTAAACATGGGGTGAGTGAAGTCTTCTGTTAATAGGGTTATCATAAAGATACTTGCAGTGTGACAAGAGTCTGTTGTCTTTATATAATTGCAAAGAAAAAAATATTATAATACAGCTATTGCAATGTTGTTGCATCTAAAAATCATTAAAACTTTGTGTCTTTCTAAATTAGGTTGTTTGCGGTCAGAATTGTACTTTTGTCATTCAAGCTAATGGCACGGTGTTGGCTTGTGGAGAAGGGAGCTATGGGCGTCTGGGACAAGGAAACTCTGATGATCTTCATGTGTTAACAGTTATTTCAGCACTGCAAGGTAAAATTATTGGCTTTGAAATGAGTTGATACAACACAAGTAAGCATTTGGGTACTTAATATAATTATTTGCACTGATGCTATTTTTGCAGATTTACACATAAAATATTGTAGTCTAATTAAAAAATTGACGAAATGAACCAAACGTAAATTTTTTAGGATTTAAGTAGTAATACGGTGAGACGCTGGCACAGGGTGCCCAGAGGAGCTGTGGCTGCCATTTTCCTGGCAGTGTTCAAGGCCAGGCTGGACGGGACTTGGAGCAACTTGCTCTAGTGGAAGGTGTCTCTGCCCATGGCAGAGGGTTGGGACTGGATGAGCTTTAAGGTCCCTCTAACCCAAACCAGTCTGGGATTCTATGATTCTATGTTAAAATTACTTCTAAGAAGGCTTCAGGGTCAAGTGTTTGCTCAAGATAGGAACATTGCATTTTAAAACTAATGGCAGGCCAGAAGCACAGTTTGTACACGAGAAAATTATGGATTTGTTATAGCAGTGTATTTATTTTTATTTTCAACAAGCAATCTATGATTGTGCTTGGTTCCTTTCCCCAGACTTAATTGGCTGCCACTAGGAGCACTCAGATAAATGCATATTAAGAGTTGTTACGATTTATTCTAATCTTTGTTTTCTCATTTTGCTTTAACAGGCTTTGTTGTAACGCAGCTGGTGACCTCCTGTGGATCTGATGGACATTCCATGGCTTTAACAGAAAGTGGGGAGGTCTTTAGCTGGGGTGATGGAGACTATGGCAAACTGGGACATGGGAACAGCGACAGACAGCGCAGGCCTAGACAGATTGAGGCTCTGCAAGGAGAAGAAGTGGTGCAGGTACCAAATTATTTGTTGTCTTCTACAAGCTACAGGCCTGGAAACCTAGTGCTAAGAATGTTCCAGAACCATTGTAAGTCTTGACAGTTTGAACTCAGGTACTGAATAAAAACCATGAACTTTTTACTTCTCTGTGCATGATGAATCCCGCTGATAATTTCCAGCTGAAGGATGTTAACATCACAAAGCTCACTGTTGATGTGTGATTTTAAGTGACAGTTGTTACTGGAGAAGACTGAAAATGAGAAAAACCATGGGAAAGAGGGATGACCAAAAGATTGTCAAAATACAGACATGATTTAGAAGTTACCTTTAGTCCTTGTTAGGTGACTTTGATCTACAAAACTAGGCATGGAGACCTCCTCCTAAGTACTAACTGTGGAATATAACAGTGAACCAAAACATATTTGACTTTGACTTGGAAGTTTCTTTATAAAAATAGAAAATACAGCACAAGAGCAATCTGCTGGCAGAAAAGAGTACTAATAAAACACCTGAAAGCCTTTCTTCTGCAGGTATCCACTTGCCCTCCTCAGTGTTACCATTAAGAAGAATAAGAGATAGGTTGTTGGAGAAATCATTAATACTAAAATACCTCTATTTTATCTCTTTGTAAAGTGAATATTGTTTAGGGGGGGAAAAAGCATTACAGATTTCAATACAATAGCCAATATAATTCACCCCCCCCAAAAAAAAATAAATTTAAAGTGCATTTAAAATCATGTTTATTTTCTTTCCAGATGTCATGTGGCTTCAAACACTCAGCTGTGGTGACAGCAGATGGCAAACTTTTTACATTTGGAAATGGTGATTATGGTCGATTAGGACTTGGAAATACTTCCAACAAGAAGCTTCCAGAAAGAGTGACGGCGCTGGAAGGTTACCAGATTGGACAGGCATGGTTTATCTACAGCTAGCAGTGTATCTTTGTTTACAGCTGACATTTATGTTTTCAACATTCTAAGCGTTCTTGGTTTTGTTTCTTTTTAACCATGGCTTTCAGATTGCTTATGATGGCAGAACTTAACTAGGCATCATTTTTTAAATAATAACTTTCCTGACTGTCTTGATTTTTATTTTTTTTTTTATTTTTTTTTTTTTGCAAAACTGCCCATGTTTTTTAACATTTTAAAATTGCAAGGTTTAGGCATTTTTTAACATGAATTCGTGAGCTATTTCCTATCTTAAACAGTGAGCATGTGTAGCAGAATGCTGTTCTTTGGTTCTAGGAGCTGAGAGGAGGCAAATGCCTTAGAAATACTACTGTGGTCCTAAATGTCATGAAAACACTGTAATAAGCAGCGGAAGCTTTAATGGCTTTAAATCGATACTTAATTTTAAAAACTTGATATTTCTTTTCTTAAACGTAGCTGGGGTGTTAATAGTAAGTTAGGAAAAACTGTGCTAATAGTATGTTTCTCTCAACCAGGTGGCCTGTGGACTCAATCATACTGTAGCTGTGTCAACAGATGGCTCAATGGTTTGGGCTTTTGGAGATGGAGATTATGGTAAACTTGGTTTGGGGAATTCCACTGCCAAGTCGTCGCCACAGGTTAGAATTCCGAGAGAAATTACTCTTTGTATAAATTTTTAGTGATGTTACATGTATTGCCCAGTGCCCAGAGTGTAATTTTCAGAGGTTAAACTATGAATTCCATATACTATACTGTGCTGCTCTAATACACCCTTGTATAAATGATTCCGATGTGTTATGCTGAGCCTGACACTTGAAAGCATTTAATGTAAATAATAGTGCCTTTGTCTCAGTGGCAATACAAATAGGGAAAATCTTAGGATTAACCTAAAGAAGAGAGCTTTCTTATTTTGGAACTTGGGGGGAAGGTTGTTCACAAACTCATCTACTTCCTCCCATGCCACTCCTTGCTCACTCTCAGTAAAAAAAGGTGTATTGAATCATTGTATGTAGAATAAGGGTTCAGTTCCATAAAAGAGAAAACTTTGTCTCAGTTTCTGTATTGATTTGCAAGCATTAATTAGAGTAATCCTACAATGTATGCATTGCTGAGTAGAAATTAAAGAATTTCTTTTTGGAAGCAGGAGTTGCAGATGAAATTCATGGTTGCTTTTGAGTTATATCCTCATAATCCAATAGCTCTTTTTCCTTTCACTTACCCCTTAGAAAGTGGATATTCTTTGTGGAATTGGAATTAAAAAAGTTGCCTGTGGAACGCAGTTCTCTGTTGCACTGACAAAAGATGGGCATGTATATACTTTTGGACAAGGTAGGACAATCTGGTATTTGCATCTCTCCATCTGTAGTTGTGTGTATTTCAAGTGAAAAAGAAGAGTATTAAGACACGTTTTTAAAACTAACCTAATGTTACTTGTTCAGTTTGTGCTGGCCTAGCCTGAATTTTGGGACTTCAACATTGCAATTTTAATACACGCCTAAAATCCAGATTTGTAGCTCTGGCTTGATCTAGTTTGATCTCAGGACAGTCTTTCAGTTTACTGATTTACTTTAAGAATGTTTTCCTAGAACTGCATAGAATTTCACATGTCCAAAAACATTCGGTTACTTAAAATTTTGCTTCGTGTAATAAAACATATGCCTACACAAGCTGTTTAAAAACCTGGACAGAAGAATTTCCAACTGCTCTGAATTAAACATGCTCAAATTTCTCAAGTCAGTTAATACATACGTATTATAAAACATATATTGTGTTATATGATCAATATTTACATGTTTAGATTTTAATAGAGTTTGATCGTGTCTCAGGCTTAAAGGAAAAATAACAGTTTTAGCAATATTAGCACTGTAGGGAGCACTGTTTTGTAGGAAATGTGCTAGATTTCTCCCTAACTCTTGTGTCCCAGCTCCAAGGGTATTTAGAATTGCTTTTTGTCCCTGACTTCTACCTGCAAGTGAATTTCACTTTTTAATGTTCTTTACATTTATAGATATAAATGTGCTTGCAATTCCAGATCGCCTGATAGGTTTGCCAGAAGGTCGCGCTCGAAATCACAACAGACCCCAACAAGTTCCTGTACTGTCAGGAATCTTCATTGAAGACATAGCTGTAGGAGCAGAGCATACCCTAGCCCTGTCATCTACAGGGGATGTGTATGCTTGGGGTAGCAACTCTGAAGGACAGGTGTGTACTGTTTTATTTCTCACCTTTGCAAGGCTGGAATTGTACTTTACAGATGTCCTCAGAATGTCTTTATTCTGGGGGGAAAGAAGGCTTTTATTTTTGTTCTCCTCCCCACACCCCCCCCACCCCCCCCCCCAGCCACAAGAATATTTTGGGCATTTCCATTATTTTCTTTCTTATTTCCTGTGCTCTTACATGGCAGCAGCTTGGGAAGGCACTGAAAACATTCTACCCAAGTTATTCTCATTAATGCTTTCTATTAAAAAATACAAATTTTTACCTAATTCTTAAACTGTTGTCAGTTTTTTTCAGCATAATAAAATGCATGGTTGGTGTCAGTCAGATTTGTGAACTATTTAATTGCTTTTCATAAAGAAAATACAAATTAACTTTATTTAGAGACTCATTTTTTCAAGTCACAAAAAATGTTGTCAATAAGTCCTCTCTTTCCTTTGGGACCCTAATTTTATCCCTGCTCTTAAAAAGTCCTCACCCATGTATAGCTCATTTTCAAAAGCACCTCAGCTTTTAGGCAGTTCTGCCGGCTACAAGCATAGCAAAGACCCTGTTAACCTCTTGATATGTTAGCTCTTGGCGTGTCAGGAAGATCGGGCAAAGTTCGTCCTCAGGTATTTCAGAATTGAGATTCTGAGAAGGGCTGTTGATCAAGTTGTTTAGAATACTTTCTGAGAGGAATCTCTGTGGTCTTTGCTTGGTTTTCAGTTTGGTTTGATTTTGTTTTAGTAGCGTGTTTACATTGTGTTTCTGGAAGAGAAAAAATTAAAACATTTATGATAAGTAAATCTCACCTTTAGAGTACAGTATGTACCTGTCAGAAACCAGGACAGCTTAAGTAAACTTTCTCTTTACACAAATGTTGTTTTCATGAACTACTGTAGAAATTTACGCAAGAGGCATATGAGCGTTGTTTTCTTATGCATGAGAAAGACTGTGCAACATAGGTGACCTACAGCACAGATTAGTTCCTCAGTCTGCAAACAATTTTTACATGTTTTAAGGTCTCTTAGACACCTAGGTCTTGAGTACAGATGCAGTATTCTGTTGAAACTAAAAGGTAAATGCTAATATGGTAAATATTTTTATCCCAGTATAAGCTGTAGATAAATATTTTTTTACCATTCGCTCTGAATTTTTGCTCAGAGAGTTTTAGAAATATCGTCACAGTTGTTGATTCTTCTTTGTCCCTTTTACATCTATTATAAATTGTCAGCTTGGACTGGGCCATACCAACCACGTCAGAGAACCAACGCTCGTAACAGTCCTGCAAGGGAAGAACGTTCGACAGATTTCAGCAGGACGTTGCCACAGTGCTGCCTGGACAGCTCCACCGGTTCCACCACGAGCTCCAGGTAGAGAACAGGCCCTGTTTGTAGGGCATTTGAGTCAGCCTTAGTGCTTCCTGGGGAATGGGTGTAACAAGAACTTTGGAACACTGGGGCAAAATTTGGTTTATTTTATATCCATGCAGGTTTTCAAATCATCTTAGTCTCTTAATTTTGCTGCTGTTGTGATTTATTCCGGTAGGCAGCTAAGCACCACATAAGCTACTGCAAAGATAATCAACTCCACCCCTGGCCAAAGCAGTACAGGTACCCTTTATGAAATAATGGCTTTTTCTGTTTCTGTGGTAGGTGTTTCCGTGCCTTTACAGCTTGGTTTACCTGATGCCATTCCACCACAGTATGGGGCACTGAAGGAAGTGAGCATTCATACAGTAAGAGCAAGGCTCAGACTGCTGTACCATTTTTCTGACCTCATGTACTCTTCATGGAGATTACTTAACCTCAGTCCCAATAACCAGGTAAATTCCATTTGGAAAAAAACAGATTAGCTGTGTTGTGTTGCTAGAGAGTTTCTGACCAGATCAAGATGGAACTTAGTAACAGGTTCTGTGAGTTTTCTATAATGAATCAGAAAAGATACAAACCTAGATTAAAGCAAACCTAGTCAAAGCATTGTTTCAGTTTCCAAAAGCTTCCTGGCCTCAAAGCAAAAACCACAAAATGCTGACCTGTCTGTTTCCTGAACCACTGAAGTGCTAGTTATCACTCTGAAGGGGTTTAGACTGTAAAGAACAGAATTAATATCCTCTATTAATATGTTTATTCTCACATTGCTTTATTGCAGAACAGTACATCTCATTACAATGCTGGAACATGGGGCATAGTTCAAGGACAGCTAAGGCCCTTGCTGGCACCACGCGTTTACACGCTCCCCATGGTGCGCTCCATAGGAAAAACTATGGTTCAGGGCAAAAACTATGGGCCACAGATTACTGTGAAAAGGATATCAACCAGGTCAGTATTGTTTCACAGGCGTTGCATTAGACCTCAGATGAATATTTACACTCGTATGTTTTCCATAACTTTTCTTTTTTGTGTCTTGTTTGTTTGTCGGTTGGTTTGGTTTTGGTTTTGTTGAAAGAGGTCGGAAATGCAAGCCCATTTTTGTACAGATAGCAAGGCAAGTGGTAAAGCTGAATGCATCAGACCTTCGCCTACCTTCCCGTGCCTGGAAAGTGAAACTGGTTGGAGAAGGAGCTGATGATGCAGGTGGAGTGTTTGATGACACTATTACAGAAATGTGTCAGGTATGAAAAGTCTGTTAGTTCAAAATGTCTAGGTAGAGGTTTGTTCTCTCTGGTGTCTTTTAGTATTTCTCTAATTGCCTTTTTGCGGCATAGCAGATACTTGTTCTTCGGTCTTGAGTGACAAAGCTGGAGCTGCCTACTTAGGAATGTCTCTGGGGGTAAATAAATCTTCTAGATTATGGCAAGGACATGCTGTAAGGCCACACTACAGTAGACCCCTTGGAGTTTTGATATGGCCCTTACATGTTTTGAAAGCATCTGGATCCCTCCATTCTGTCCAGACAGTACCTTTTGTAAGAGATGTGTTCCATGATTACAGAACGTTCCATGCATACCATACAGAAGTACCTGAGGCTTCCTCACATACCCAAAGATGCATGTCACTTCTCAGATTCAGTGCTGGAAAGATCAGTAGAAAAAAGTGCACTTTTCTCTACATATGTTCTTGTATATATTAAATATATATTTCTGTAATAGGTTTGTTATCCCTGTTTCTAAGAAGGCTTGTTTGTTGTTGATTTTTAAGGAACTGGAAACTGGAATAGTAGACCTGCTTATTCCTTCCCCAAATGCTACAGCTGAAGTAGGCTACAATAGAGATAGGTAAGCTGTCCAGGATTTGCTTTTATTGCAGATATTAGTGGGCAAAAAGTAAAATGTTCCATTAACTGTTTTACACCAAATGATGAGACTTCACAATGGTCTCTAGTATATTTTTTCCTTTGGGTTGTGATGTTACTTGACTGTGGAAGAGTGGGCATGGTTTTAGCATGAGCTTCCTGGATTGCTGATGGCAGAATGCAGAACATCAAGAATGCCAGCCTTTGGGGTCAGGATTAGTTCTGCCTATCTCAGCCTCCACTATTTTAATAGCAACAGATAACAGTAATCTTCTGATTTGGACACTCCTTGCTGATAATAATGTTGACAGTTACTACACTCTGCTTAGAAATGTTTTGTCTTTTACTTCTAATGAAGTAGCATGGAAGTGGTACTAGAGCATTTTAACTGCTGCTTTGTTCTTTCAGGTTTCTTTTTAACCCTTCAGCATGTTTAGATGAACATCTAATGCAGTTTAAGTTCTTGGGCATTCTCATGGGTGTAGCTATTCGTACAAAAAAGCCATTAGATCTTCATTTGGCTCCAATGGTCTGGAAGCAACTTTGTTGTATCCCACTCATCTTGGAGGATTTGGAGGAGGTAGATCTGCTCTATGTGCAGACCCTCAACAGCATTCTTCACATTGAAGACAGTGGGATTACTGAAGAAAATTTCCATGAGGTAAGATATGAAAGTTAGAGCTTTTACGTTTATTCTGAAAGCAGCTACTTTATCAGATTGACCTTAATTTAGGTGTTTATATAAACCAGTATCCCTGTAATTGGAATAACAGGGACTTCCTATGCTTTTGGAATAGTTTGTGATCTTATAGTTCTAGGTGACAGATAGTAAAATACTAACTTCAGATCACTAGTGGTGACTTAAACTGAACATACTTTTCCTGTTTTGCAGATGATTCCTTTAGATTCTTTTGTTGGCCAAAGTGCTGATGGTAAAATGGTTCCCATAATCCCTGGAGGGAACAGCATCCCACTTACCTTTTCAAACAGGAAAGAATATGTGGAGAGGGCAATTGAGTACAGACTCCATGAAATGGACCGTCAGGTAAGAATGTCATGGCAGCCTTATCCCCATTGTTAATGCAAACAGAGTTTTTGGTTTATTTATGTAAGCTTCCATTCCAGTTTATTGGGGCATAAGACAATCTTGGCTTTCCACGTCTCACTTGGGTCCCTGTGGCTTACACACACACACACCCCCGAACTGCTTTGGGGTTTTGTTTTCAATTCGTCCTATTTTTCTTAGTAATTGCTCAGTTGACAGAAGAGCATTAGAAATCAGGACCTGTCTTCCATTAGAGTAGCCCCACTGCCAGCTGTCAGCTCCACTTGAGAAATGAACCTGCAGTTGTGCATGCTGTATACTGTCATTAGACACGATAACAGCACAGATGAGCTAAAGTAACTGTTTTGTTTAACTTCAAGCTATTTCTCATCTGCTTTAGTACAGAAGCTACAACTATTTCATGCTATCTTTTGAGAAGTGTTAATTGCCTGTTGGCATGCTTTGTGTATTTTGTCAGTTGTATAGTGAAGCTTGTGAATGCAGTCTACTAATTGCATGCTAGAAAGATTATTGTCCTTTTTTCTCAAGATGCGGACGCATGCGTGATATTATCTGCATTAAAAAAAGTAACTTTCTCATCAGAGATACCAAATCCTAAGTCTTCTAGAACAAGTATGGACTTCTTACAAATATGACTTTGGTCCAGCTCAGATGTATGGTAGCTACACAGTTTTTCAGTTTAGTCATCATCATTTGTGCTGCTAACTTGCGCTTTTTTAAGTTCTTCTGGTTTGCATCAAAACACATTTTTTAATATGCAGTTGTAATCAAAAATGGCTGTAATATTCTATAGGATTTTGAGAGAGGATACAGCTCTTACAGGGGATGCATGCATGAGAGGTTGTATTTGGCAGATATTCTGTAATTCTCTGTCCCGTTCCTCAGCTGATACGTTGCTTTTGCATTTGGATGGCACAGTAAGTGGCAGAGGTAAGAAAATGGCACTGCAAATGCATCTTCTTTTTTGGGCAACAGGTGGCTGCTGTAAGAGAAGGAATGTCTTGGATTGTTCCAGTTCCTTTGTTGTCTCTTCTGACCGCCAAGCAGTTGGAGCAAATGGTCTGTGGAATGCCAGAAATATCAGTTGAAGTTCTGAAGAAAGTTGTGCGTTACCGAGAAGTCGACGAGCAGCATCAGCTTGTTCAGTGGTTCTGGCACACTCTTGAAGAGTTTTCAAATGAGGAGAGAGTCCTTTTCATGAGGTTTGTGTCGGGAAGATCTCGATTGCCAGCCAACACAGCTGATATATCTCAGCGATTCCAAATAATGAAGGTTGATAGGGTAAGATGCTGCTTTCAGATGCTGTTTTTGTTGATGTTGTTTGTTTGTCTGTCTGTCTGGTTTTTATTCCTGTCTGGCATAATCTGTCCTTTAGCAATAGGAGACAGGTTTCCATAATTGTAAATTTATGGGGAAAGTATGGGATTGGAAATGCTCTGAGCTGTTAAAAGCAAACATTTTAATTGTGTGGAAGGACTTATATTGCATGAATTGCATCGTAATTCCTTTGGTGCATTTACTATAGTTGTATGATGGGAGGTCAAAACAACTTCTTGCCAAGAAACAAACCTTCTCCTATTGTAACTTGTTCAATGTGATTTTCTGTTCCAATACCTTTTTTTTATTTGATAATTTTTACTCTTTTTTTAAAAAGTTTTAAATATGTGTAAGTGGCAACATATGACCACCAGTGAATGGCTTAAAACCACTGTGATGAGTTTACAGAGTGTTACTCTATGTACAGGATGCATTCATTTGGCATTACTTTTGGGGTTTGTGCATTGGAAGCATGTTGTCTGTGAACTACATGAATCAAAACTTGACAAAATCTAAGCTAGCAGCGTTTTGACTGTCGCCTTTGGTTAGGTATCACTCTGCCTAATTTTAAGGCCCACTGTGGCATGTACTTCAAATGTTTCTTAGTATCTTCCAATAAGCTGCAAACTAGTAGTGTGATCAGCTTTTCCAATAGCTGAATTTCATTGCTGGGTTGAACTACTCGCAGAGCAGGTGATACAGCAGTCATTTTGCACCTCCTTAAGGTTGAAACAACTGATGTAAACAAGGGAGGCCAGTCTGTTGCTTATAAGGAATTTCAAGACAGAATGTGAAAATGCTGACTGACAGAGGCACAGAAGGGAGGGAGCAATGGAATATGGATAATGTTGCAGGTTTTGCTTCATTCACAACTTAACAGTGTCCCACCTTTTATCCGTTTCCACAGCCTTACGACAGCTTGCCTACCTCACAGACTTGTTTCTTTCAACTGAGGCTCCCACCTTACTCCAGTCAACTAATCATGGCAGAGCGTTTGCGCTATGCAATCAATAATTGCAGGTCTATAGATATGGACAATTATATGCTCTCACGGAATGTGGACAATGCAGAGGGCTCAGACACAGATTATTGACATTCTGTGAACAAAATCATCTTCTTTTACTACAAATAGTGCCCTAAGTCCAATTCATTGTTGACATAATTTTACAGTAACCATAGATGTTTTAGGAGCATAAAACCAGATGTTAATAGACAGTGGCCACATTTTAGTTACTCTAAATGTAACAAAAATTTAGATGTTTTTATTTTTTTGTGATTGTAAAAAAGGAAAAAAGGAAAAAGAAAACAAAGGATGATGGGTAAGTTTTTTTTCCTCCTTTTTTGGTCACTTTTGATAAGTTTGCATGGAGACATTTTGGTGCATTTTTGTTGGGAATAGTACATTTGTAAGCCCTCCCAGTGAACATGAAGAGTTGTACATTGTGTATAATTGTTCATTAGCAAGGACAGTTTTACATGAATATTCACATATTTATTTTGTTTTAATTTGAATTGCCTGTGCAGGGTTCTTTACGCAGAGAAAAATAAAGCAAATTGAAGAATCGGTTGCTTGGATGCATTTGTGAACTGTGGTTGGTTTACTCAATCTTCATACTTCTGTACTTTGGCTCAGGAAAATTTTGTATTCCAGTGTTCAGACAGGGTGCAACATTTGAAGCATCTTAAAATGTTTGCCTGCAATGCATCTGATGTGCTCTGCATTCTGTCTCTGTTTGAGGTACTGGCGTTTTCAGGCGTACCATTTATTCCTCGTACTTCAATACAAGTTAACGTTGTACCTGGTTCCTTCTTGATGTTCACTTAAACATTTTTTTCCTCCAGAGTAGTAGTTGTTGCCAGTAACAACATACTGCCACCTTGCTCAGTAACCTTGAAATCTCATCAAAGAAACCAAAACCAAACATCTCTTTTAATGTACAGATTGATGTCATCGATTCCTGATGGGAGTGCAAGACAATCAAAATGGAAGTGGCAGGGTAGTAGTTAAGGCTGTAGATCCTCTACATGTTCCTAATTATGCATTTGCTTCAGTAATGTCATGTATTTGGTCTTGTTTGGTTGCTGCTGTGACTGTACTGTGATCAACAGAGTATGGCTTACACTGTGATGTTCGTATTTGGTTGGGCCAGTGATATAATGTACAAAGATGTTGTTCTGTGTCTTAGGGAAGTGCTGAAGAACAGATCTCTATTTGTCTTCAGCATCTGTATCAAAACTGTATCAAGCTATAGGTGCTGCTTGGTTGTTCAGGAGCAGGATTTAGCTGGGCTGAGGGAAAGGGTCCAGTCTGTCCCCTGGTGAGTCACTGCTGCTCTGCCCTAATTCCTGCTCCCATCCTCACTGAGCCTTCTCAGTAAGGATGCTGTGGGTCCTGAGGGCTAGAGAGAACATTCAGTAACTTAGTCTCGCCTGGGACCAGACTTGGCCATCTGAGTCTGGAAAAGAGGGTAGAAAATCCTGCTGTTTTCCCTCCTGTGGTTTTGTACGTCAACAGAGATGGTTAGGGAGATTTCCCAGTTGTCCAAGGCTGACCTGATGTATTGCTGCCAGCTGACAGTGTTCAGAGGGCTGAGTTGATGAGCTGTAAAAATGTGGAGGTCTGGGTTTTATCTGGTGAAATTCTTTCAGTTAGGGCTAGTTGTTGGCTTGAAGCATCCCAGTGGGGGGGTTGGAAAAAGGAGGGACTCAGGGCTCTGACATCATGCAGACTTAGCTTCCTGCCTCTATGCTCTGCTGTTCCAAATTGGACTGAGACTTTGTGTCCCAGCACTATGTTGTGGGGGAGTATATCCATTTCTTGGTCTAAATGTATGTGTAATAAGTGAAGAATAGACAATTACAAATAAAAGGGGAAACTGCTTTGTAAAGTTCTGCATAGACTTCATTTATGCCTCTGAATTCCTGCTACCAATTTGTCAGCCTGTTCCAATCAGGCACAGAAAATAATAGAGCTGTGTCTAAGAAGATAGTTTTGTGTGGACTGTGCAGTTGGCTGCTTGGATAACGAGGACATTTTTGGAGGAAGTTTCCAGTAAAATGAAAGAGGATGTTATCTTGGTAAATGTTGGTTAAAGGGTTGTGTTTGATTGCTTCAGTTAAGACTTTTTTAATTGGTTGTGCTTGTCCTTTGAATAGTCTATTTTAGCATCGTTAAAACTATCGAGTGCTGAATTGTTTTTATATTATCCTACTGCTTTTTCCCCCAGTAATTCCATTGTGTATACATTCCTTTCAACCTGCTGATTGACATTTTTTGTTGCTCAGGCATCTGAGAGACTGGAATCGTGTTCAGGTGTCCTGCATAATGCTTCTTAGACATAATTGCATACCAAGGTAAAGAATGTGCAACGCTGATTATGTCCTGCTAGTGAAGACCATCTGAGAAAGTTCTAACTTAGGTCAGTTTGAGAGTATTTTATGTAGGCAACCCTCTCGCTATGCAGAAAGGGGAATAAAGATTGCCGGTGTATTTCTGCATTCTGTAGTACAAGTAGGTCATATATGCAGGTAGTTAAAGAAAATAAATGTGCAGCTCAGTCTTTCAGCATTGGGTGGGACGTCTGTGTATGACTGGAGCAGGGAGTGTCAGTGCTAACAGATGCGTGACATTTGCAAGGTGTGTGTGACAATGCGTTCATCTAGACCCACTGCACATAATGAGAGATGGAGGCACAGTAAGCTTAAAGTGTTAAATTATAAGCATAACCAGAGAAAAAGCTTTAGCTACAGAAGTAACATGTAAGACTGTTGTTTCTCAAAGCCCATAATTTCTGTTGCTTATCCTGGTTTCACCCAGGGATAAGGTAATTTCTTCTCTACCACCCCTGGTATTTCCAATCATTTTTCCTGCTTTTTTCTTTCCTGCCTAGGAAGTACCTCTGTAGCCTTTTGGGCTATCAGACAGCCAGATAGCCCTTTGAAACAGGTAGGCACACTACAACAGAGAACAACAGCCAGTCCCTGTGACTAGAGGTAGGCAAGTTACATGAGCTTGAAGCCTCACTCTTGCTGGAGCTGGTGGTGGTAGTGTTCAGCTGGTGGAGGTGGAATGTGTTGTGCTTAGAAGGGACTGGGAAGAGCAGAACGTGTTCTTGAACAGGAGTATGTACTCTCCACGAAAGAGGTGAACAGGCAATTAGGTCATTTCTGGAAGTTTGATTTAGATCTGTCCTTTAGCCCTTTTGACTGTGTGATGAAGTGCAATGTCAAAAAAAAAAAGCCTCTGTTGGTAAGTAAGGAATGTGACTGTGCTGCAGGCGTTTGTTGAATTTCTTTTTACCTTATTGCCAAGCTCAGATATGTTGTTACAGCGGAAATCTGAAGGGTCTGCTGGCTGTTGCTTTTACCCTATCACGTAGGAAAAGGCACAAGCTTTGGAGGCACAAGACTTAAGGAAGCCTTGTTTGCCCCTTGCATCTGATAACCTGCTGCAGCTTCCAAATAGGCATCTTGGTTTACATCACCTTTCTGTTAGTACTTTCGTGAAATGATAAATAACAAGTGTCCTCCCTCCACACCTGGGAAGTTAGAGCTGGGGTCTGTGAAGAGTAAAAAGGGTTTCAGTAATCTTAAGAGAACTTTGACAGAACTCAAATGTCTTGGAACAGAGAAAAATTAACATGCATCCATCCTTACATAATACCCCAAATAAAATGTGCTCATTATATACTCACTTTTCAAATTGGATTGCTAAGCAATAACATTATTATGGGTGCTGAGAAAATGTATCAGCCCAAGTGTGTTCAGATTTTACCATGTCATGAACCAATATCCCCATTCAAGGAGAGGACAGGCTAAGTAATATGACTTTGAGCATTTGTACACAAATAGGCAAATAAACCAAGTAGGAGAGTGTTCTAAGGCCCTCTGTAGCTCTGCCAAGCTACCACTGCCCCCACCTCCCCAAGCATTCCTGATAGAAAACTGGCAAAAAGGCAGAAGTAAGATAGAGGCAGATGCACGCCCGCTCTCACTTCTTGTAGCTGCTTGAAAATCTTTTGGGTGTCAGGTCTACAGAGCTGCATCTTTCATCGGAGTGCTTAGTGAGCTGGCATCAGGAGAAGGTCTTTGGTTACGGATGTGACTGTACAGAATTCCTGCCTTGTTTTGGCTTGTCAGCAGTATTTGAAACTGGGGGTTTTCACCAGTTGTGTATTCAAGGTAAGAATTGTGTCACCATCCCAATTTCCACATCACAGAAAGTTTGTTCAGTCCAGCAATCTCTTTTCCAAGTTGTAATTGCTAGCTTAGGAATGCTGTTTGTCCTTCCTGTCTGGGCTTCCAGTTTTGTTCTGTTACGTGCTTATTTAAATTTTAGGAATGAGTTAATGGAATAACAGAATATTCCAGTAGTATGCTGCTGTGATGAAATGATTGGGTTTATTTGTCTTCCGGGTGAGTTTCTTATGGTTACTCATACCCATCAAGTATTTCTGGAGAATTTCAGCTGTGTTTAACTGGGTCTGTCATGCTGTGATTTATTTCTTAGCTCAGCCAAATTAGAGAGTACCAAAGGATATCTGTGGATCAGTTAACCAGCATGGCAAGAAGTAAGTACATTGACTTCTACTGAGAGCTGTAAAGTTCTCTTTCCCTTTTTGATGCACCGCATAAAGAATGCTTTCAGGAGTTCCTGGCTAGCTCATCAGTTCCTGCAGGGGGAACAACAAGAGCCCAGGATGCAGTCTATTAAAATATTTCTGCTGAGATTGTGTTAAATTTACCTTTCTAGAGAAACTGATTGGAGATGCAGTTGTACAGTACTACTCCTGCAGTAAGGAAACTGGCTTCAGATGGAATTTTGAGAACATGTTTCCTCTCCTGTTCAAACATGAATGAAAGTGAGTAGAAATGGATCTTTCATTCAAGACTACCTCAGGCATCAGAGCCAAGTTCTCCATTGTGACACCTCAAGCTGCACATAGCTTTAATGAAAAGAGAGACAGTACGAGAAAAAGAACACATGAGAAGTTGGGGAATCAGGCCAGGTATTCCTGAGTAATTGAGGCCCAACTTCACAACTTGTTTCTACAGTTTAGATGCCGGGGGTGGGGGGGAAATGTCTGCTTTACTTCAACAGTCATTTGTCACACATTCTTTTTGGTTTAGCAAAGAGATGCTACAGTCATGCTGTTCTCTAACTGTGAAGAAAAACATGTATCAGGTTAGATATTTGTGGCAACCTTTAATAAATTGTTAAGTAGGAATTTAAGAGGTTACAAAATCCATTCCTTAGAGGAAAAGCTGGCTCCTGTGGTCTTCCAGTTACATAAAAGATGCAGACACTTAGTAAGTCTGCAAAGCTCTGTGTGTAGATACAACTTAAATGCAACAGAGAGATCCGGTTGTTTAAGCCTTGATAGTCTTGATGTACTTGAATTCCAGTGATAAAAGTTCCAGGTTACATGTCTGTAACTAGTATATTTCATCTGTGTTCTGACCAGTGCAGGAAAATTATCAGCAACTGCAGAGCCTCTCCTGCCAAGGAGAGAGAGGCTTGCTGTGGTATGTGCACAGAGCTTGCTGTAGTGACCAAGTTCTGGGTGATTGTTGTCAAGTGGAACAGGAAGGCCGACCCTCTCCATGGGACTGAACAGTACTTCCAAAAGTTAGTATTTCTAAATGTGCTTTAATTTTAAGGAGACACGCACTCAGGTGTTTCTACTCTGTGTAAGGTTTGAGTTTAAAATTAAATCCTAACTGCTGTGGAGTTCATTGTGATTTCAGCTGGAACTGTTAGTTTCCCTAGTCTGTGTGCAGCCTTCTGTTTGATGTCTAAGCTGAACTGACACCTGGGCCTCCAAGGCAACCAAGTTATCCATGGCCTGAGTTACCCATCTGTCATTCTTTGTAAGTGTAAAGCTCTTTGGTGGCTCGCGTTGAATGGGAGAGAAATTTCAGGTACATACAAGGTGAGCTGCAGAGGCAGCAAGAATGGGCAGGATTCTAGATTATGGTGTGCTCTCCGGGAGTCGGAATTCTGAATTCATGGCAGAAGTGGTGAACAAAATGGACAGTAATGGAAAGTGGAATTTGAGGATGTGCCTGCACAGTAACAGGCTGCTTTGGAAAAAAACCGTGCTGGAGTTGAGGCAAAACCCTGAGTAATTGATGCTAGATGAGCACACTGATTGTTCTGTGTGATTACTGAGCCAGACTCCACAGGCAGAACTGCTGACAGGTACCTGCACTACAGCTGACACAGTAACGTTTGTCTTTATTCAAGCAAATCTGTACGTGCCTCAAGTCTTGGAACAGTGTTCCCGATCCCAGCCCTCATTACCCTGACCAAATCCCAGTGTGTGATTTCAAGACAGGTTTTATACAGCAGAATAAAACTGTCAGCCTTTGGTGTCGGATTTTGAAGGCAACACCATAGGAACCCTTCATGAAACATGTTTCGCTTCCATGCAGCAGGGCAGCATGCAGGAAAGGAACAGCCCTGTGGTTTGGGATGAAGATGGATGTTGGTTTTGTATTTTAAAGTGAGAAACTGTTTATATAGCTCTGTACTGCAGTGCGTTCCTCAGTGAGCATTTAAAGCTGCAGGCTGGAAGTCACTGTCTTGTCCTGGAGGTAAGTTCTGTGAACTAGCATTTTGTTTGTAACATACTTCCTTTAATGTCAACTTCCAAGCAGTAACCTGGCGTATCTGGTCAAAGTCCATAATGCTCAACCTGTGTTTTGTGTACATTGCCGTGCAGCCTTGGGTTAATAAACAAGCCTGGCACATCAGCTACAGCCATTGATCACTGAGGAAGTGATGGTTGTCAGCTGTTCTGCTTGTGATAGATCTTGGCTGGTGTGGTTCTCGCTGTGCACAGGTGGATGAGCATATGGGTGTACCTTTTAACAGAAATTGGTTAATCACTCCTCCTCTGATACCTGTGTAGGTTGTGCAATTACCCAGGCTCTGTTTGCTGCAGCTTTATGCACTTTCCCATTACCTAAGGAGCTCAGAAAGCAAGAGGGTTCACTCTTAACCTTCGGACTTATAGCAGGAGTGTCCTCCTTACTCTTTGTGTCTCCAGGCTTTGTCTCACTCATTCCAACTCAATTCAAACTCCTTTGAGTTTGTGTATTTCCTTTGTATATTTCTTCCATGCAGTGATTAATAAGGTGACCTTTGATATTAAACTTACTGAACCACTGTTAAACTGTAATGTTCCATTTCTCTCCCATTATTGTTTTACCTCATTAAACACACCACTGCTGCTCTCCTCTGAGTGAGGTGCATTCCACTCATCTGTGACAAGAGGGTATCGAAATTGCAGGGTTTGGCCTTAATTAGGGCTAGCATTTTGAGGCAGTAATGCAGGGGCTTCCAGTTCCAGAGAATATGAGAAAGCAAACAGGTTTTCTCCTTAAGAGTGTCCAGGCGGAGATGGGTGCCTTGTCCTAGGGCAGCCTTGGCTGGGACTCAGGCGCAGTGCAGGGAGGCCGCCAGAGGTCAGTGTAGCGCTGCAGCCCGAGGGGAGGGCCGCCGTGGCTCGGGCACCCCCGCTGACTGCTGGCACATTACAGTTCGTTGCATTTAAAGCTGAACCAATTTTCTTGACGCTTTGTCAAGCATCAGCTTTTTCCCTGGCTTATTGTCTGGAATCATGGTAGCGCTCCTCTCTGCTCTCAGCGTTACGGAAGGGCACTTTTCCCTGACTCTCTCTAGACCAGTTTGTGTTATGTTCCGGCAGAAATCCACGTGGAGCGTTTGCAGCGAGCTCCCATAGAGGGTTACTGCTTCCAGGGTCTGGTCAGTGATCTGCACACAGTTTTCCAGTTTGAGTGTCCTGAGGTTTGGGCAGCTGTTGAGAAGCAGGAGGATGCAGTCATCTGTAACATGGCCGCAGCCCGAGAGGGTCAGAGACAGCAGGTTTGGACACCTGAAAACAGGAGTGTTAACAGGTGAGACAAGCGGAAAAACAAATACTAGAGCTCAAGAAGCTGGGATTGTCAAGAATAAGGGTGAAAGGGAAGCGTCCTCCATTAGGAGGGCTTAAGAATGCAAGAGTAGGCGGGGGCACATGCAGCTGTTCTGCTCACTGCAGCCATGTTCTCTTGTCCTTAAAGCTGGTACACAGCATGCGCCTCTTCCTCTACACCCTACCCGCTCCCCCGCTGCTGCTTCACTTCTCCTTTTGAGGAGAGGCAATAAACTGGGATCGTGTCAGTGCCATGAGCTTTGGCTTTACTCTTTTCCACTTAGGTGCAGTTTGAAACACAGGCGTGTTAAAGCAGGCAGGGTCAGGAAAGGCTCCGACCTGCTTTTTCTTGTGGCTTCCTCACCAGCATAGGAAAGTACTCTGAACTCCGAAGGAAAATCAGGATCTCTGTTTAATTTGCATTTCTGTTTGCAAAGCATGCTCACAGTTTTGTCTGGATGGAAATGCTTTCAGTGGGTTGCTGCTGAAAGGAACTGGTTTTAGGAAAGCTAAAATGAAGGGCGGGGGTGTCAGTATAAACTGTCCTTTTTGGGAGTTCAGTCTAACTTGTGTGCAGGAATCCACCCAGGGCTGACGGGCATCTGCGGGTTGGTTACTGCCCTGCAGGCTTTGCTTTGAGTTTTGCCCAGCCGCTGGTCTGGGGTTACGGGTTCTGCAGAGGAGGAAGGCACTTAAACGATTTCAGCAGAGCTGTGGTCGTGTGTCCTCTGTCTGCATCCCAGTTTGTGATGGCAGAAAGAACGGAAATAACAGCCAAGTGTGGCTTTATGGCAGGCACTCAAATGCCAGGACGAGAGGATAGTTTCTCCTGCGCCCTTCGCTGTAGGCACAGATGTGCTTCTTTGTGATACTTTGCGAAAGATCCGAAGTGCTCAGCAGCTGCTGTAGAACGGTTACTGCTGAAGTTGTATTTGCAGCTTAAGGCTCCAGCCGAACCTCCCTTTGGGTGCTCGGTGGGAGACGGCTCCCTCCCGCTCCGCCCATGACGGTGCCCGTCGGTGTCCGGCAGCGTGGGGAGGCTTTCAGCTGCAACTCCCAAACCGACTCTGCCCCCGCCCAGGGCCAGGGGCGGCGCGGCCGCTAGCACTCTGCAGGCGGGCTCGCACTGCCCCTTCCAGCCCTGAGCCAGGCCCGCAGCCAGCGGGGATTGGCGCTACCCCCTCTGCTTCTCCCGAGGGAGCTGGACTTTGTTTTCCTTACAGCTGTTTGTTTGTAGCGGTGAAGCTGTTGGCAGCAGCATTGTGTGCCCAGAGCTGCTGCCATAGCGGTGTTTCTTTCCTTTCCTGTAGTTTACACCAAGCTAGGAGGGAGTTAAACGTCAGTGTAAAAGCAGTTCTTGCTTATTTCTAAGAATGAATCAAATGTGGTGTTTGACAAACTTGAGCTTGTTATGACAGCTTTTTGAAATCACATCTTTCCTCTACCTCCCTCCCCCCCCCCCCCCCCCAAGTGCTTTGCATTGCCAGAATGGCACCTTCAGTTAAGCAGCGGTTCAGTAGCATTGCACTTTCCTTTATTCATGTATTAATTTTTCATTCTCCCCCCCCCCCCCAAAAGGCAAAAATAGGCTTCAGGAAAGTCAGCGTGAAGTACCCACTGCTGCCACTGTAAAGCCAACTGAGCGCTGTAGTGAAACTGCAGTCAGAGCACTCCCATACTTAACAAACACTCCGTTTCAGGCAGGATGGAGTAAACCGTTCTCTCATTCCAGGTTACCCTTTACAGTACATGTAGTCTCACACCCAAAGAACGTACCTGTTGCAAACTTCTAGTAAAAAGTCACTGACAGTGTTCTCATGCCTGTTACAGAAGTCTCTCTGGAAACTGTTTTTCATCCAGTCCTCAATGTTACACACCTTGACTCTCTCTGAATACCAGCAGATGGATAAGTATTTTAAAGCAGGTCCCAGGAGGAAATTATCCTTCTTTAGTTCCACTGGAGAATGAAAGTTCAACAGCGACCACAGTAACGGATCCTGAAACACTTCGAGCAGCTTGTGACATGTTTTTGCTAAACTTTTCCTATTGTTTTTGTCCAGAAAAGAAAACAGATGTAAAAGGCACTCCCGATTGAGCTGGGTTATATGCATAGCCCGTCGGAGCCCCGGTGGTAGGCAGAACAGTCTCTGGCCTGTGGAATTGCCAGCAGGCAGTGCTGGGGGGGCTCCCAGGCACCAGAGGGCTGTTGCACATATATGGTTGTGGAATGGTGTTTATTTTTGGCAAACAACTGGTGCAGAAGCTCAGAATAGGCAGAGATGAAGGCATGAAACGCTTGTTGGGTTGTGCGAGGGACCGGCAGGGGTGTGTGGAGCAGCGCAGGATGGGAATGCTTCCTTAAAAGGGATTTTGGCTTTCCCTTCCAGGCCCCCTGGAGTCCAGCAAAGCTCCAGCACCGGGCAGTGACCGGGGGGGGGGGGGGGGGTGTGTGGGGGTGGGCTTTTGGAGCAGAAATGGGGGGGTTGCAGCATATGACCGCTTTAACCTTTATTTGTTCAGTGATTTCTCCAAGGTTGCACTTCTGGCTCCTGCGCAGGTACAGTAGCACCTGGTAACAACCCTCCACCCAGAGACACGCACCCAGACACACTGATAAGCACAGGCACAGGTACCAACACAGACAGACATGCAGATATATGTGCACACACAGACAGGCACATGTACACTCATGCAGTCACAGACACGCAGACAGGCATATGCAGAGCTACACGTAGGACATGCGCCCACAAACTGACATGCTCACACATACACACATGAACACAGAAACACGTGCACAGACACATGCACACACCAACTCACACGCAGATACATAGGCACACCCACACAGGCTCACGCTCAGCTGTGCACACACACACCCCCACAAATGCACAGACGTGCACACAGACACGCACAGAGGCAGAGATAGGCACTCAGATGCATGCACATAAACACGCATGCACAGACAGAGGCGGATGCACACAGACGCACAGAGAAAAGCACACACACAGCTGAGCACAGACATGCAACCACAGCGAGGCACGGATACATGCACACACACACCCCACATGCACACACACACCCCTGTAGGCCTGTACAGACACATGTAGAGATGAGTACCCAGACACACACCCACAGATGTGAAAACATAAACATTGTAGAGACCTTGAGACACACAGACACAAAGACAGACAAATGGAAGGACAAATGGACACACAGACAAAAGCATGGACAGACAGATGCGAAAACAGACAGCCAGACTAAAGGAAGGACAGGTGGACAAAAGCAAGGGCAAACAGACACAAAGGGCAGATGGACCCAAAGACAAAAGGAAGGCAAAATGGACATAGAGAAGGACAAACGGACCCAAAGATGGACAAAAGGAATGACAGACCCAAAAACTGACATACAGAAGAAAAAAAAGATGGACATACAGAAAAAAGAAAGGACAGATGGACACAAAGAAGGACAAAAGGAAGAACAAATGGTGACACAGACAAAAGGAAGGACAGACACAAAGAAGGACAAATGGACAAGGAAGGACAGACAAGAGGAAGAACAATGGACAGACAAAGGATAGATGGACACAGACAAAAGGAAGGGCAG
Organism: Lathamus discolor; assembly: GCF_037157495.1. NCBI lineage: Eukaryota > Metazoa > Chordata > Aves > Psittaciformes > Psittacidae > Lathamus > Lathamus discolor. Next base: position 18,507,343 of record NC_088891.1, on the reverse strand, counting down.
ACACACAAAGAAGGACAAAAGGACAGAAAAAGAAGGACAAATGGACAAAGGACCCACAAAAGGAAGGACAGACGGATAAAAGGAAGGACAGGGACAGAAAGGCAAAAGGAAGGACAGACGCAAAGACGGACATACAAGCAAATGGACACAAAGACGGACAGAAGGACAAAAGGAAGGACAAATAGACACAAAAAGATGGACACACAGACAAAAGGAGAGACAGACACAAAGACGGACAGAAGGACATGGAAAAAAAAACGGACAGAAAGATAAAAGGATGGACAGAAAAAAAGACAAATGGACACAAAGAAGGACACACAGACAAAAGGAAGGACAAATGGACCGAAAGATGGACAAAAGGAAGGACGGATGGGAAAAAAGGACAGATGGACACAAAGGAAGGACAAACAGACACAAAGATGGACAGACAGAAGTACCCAAAGACAGGGAAAAGGAAGGACAGACAGACACAAAGACAGAAGGACAATAGGAAGGACAAACGGACAGATGGACAAAAGGAAGGACAGACACAAGGGCAGACTGACAGAAAGACAATAGGAAGGACAAATGGACACAAAGAAGGGCAGATGAACACAAACACAGACAGACACAAAGATGGACACAGACAAAAGGAAGGACAGATGGACATGAAGGACAGATGGACAAGAGGAAAGGCAAACAGACACAAGGACAAAAGGAAGGACAAATGGACACAAGGACAAAAGGAAGGACAAATGGACACACAGACAAAAAGAAGGAGAGACTGACATAAAGGACAGACGGACACAACAAAAAAAAGGAAGGACAGACACAAAGACAAACAGACAAAAGTAAGGACAGACCGACAAAAGGAAGAACAAATTGACAGAAAGAGGGACACAAGGACAGACACAAAAAAGAAAGACAAATGGACACAAAGAAGGACACACAGACAAAAGGACAGATGGATAAAAAGGACAAACAGACACAGACAAAAAGGACAGACATAAAGGATGACAGACAAAAGCAAGGACAAATGGATAAAAGGAAGTACAAATGGACACGAAGATGAACACAAGGAAGGATGGACAGAAAAAAGGACAAACGGAAGGAAGGACAAATGGACACAAAGACGAACACACAGACAAAAGGAAGGACAGATGGACAAAAGGAAAAAATGGAAAGACAAAAGGAAGGATGGACAGAAAAAAAGGAAAAACAGACACAAAGGAGGACAAACAGACACAAAGATTAAGGAAGGACAGATGGACACAAAGATGAACAAAGAAACGGATGCAAAGACGGAAGGACAGACAAAAGGAAGGACAGGCAGACACAAGGACAAACAGAAGAAAAAACAGACACAAAGACTGACAAAGTGTAGGACAGACGGACACAAAGATGGACAGACAAAGGAAGAGCAAAAAGACACAAAAGGGCAGATGGACAAATGGAAGGACAGACAGATGCAGAAAAGGACAGATACAGACAAGGAAGAACAGACTGACAGGAAGGACAAAGTGACACAAAGAAGGACACAGACAAAAGGAAGAGCAAACGGACAGAAAAAAAGGACAAACGGACACAAAGATGTACAGACAAAAGGGCAAATGGACAAAAGGAAGGACAGCCTGAGAAAAGGACAGACAAATGGACACAGAGACAGACACACAAAAACAAATACACGAAGGATGGGCAGACACAAAGATGGACAGAAGAACAAAGGGACACAGACAGACAAGGGGTAGGGCAGAAGGACACAAAGATGGACAGACAAAAGGAAGGACAGACACAAAGAAGGACAGACCGACAAACGGACACAAAGATGGACGGACAGACACAAAGACGGACACAAAGAAGGACAGACACAAAGATGGACGGACGGAAGGACAGACAAAAGAAAGGACAAAGGACAGAAGGAAGGACAAACAGAATGGAAAGACGGATATAAGGAGGGACAAATGGAAACAAATATGGACAAAAGGAAGGAGACACAAAGGACAGACGAAAAGAAGGACAGAGGGACATAAAGATGGACAGAAAGACAAATGGAAGGACAAAGGGATACAAAGACGGACAAAAGGAGACAGACACAAAGGACAGACAGACAAAAAGGAGAAATGGACACAAAGATGAACAGACAAAAGGAAGGACAGGCAGACACAGGGACACAGAACAAAGGGACATAGACAAATAGAAGGACAAACCGGTACAAAGGTGGACAAACAGAAGGACAAACGGACACAAAGATGGATAAACAGACAAAAGGAAGGGCAGACACAAAGTCGGACAGATGAACAACTGGGAAGACACACAAAGGACAGACAAAGTGACAAATGAAAAGAAGAACAAATGGACATAAAGATAGAAAGACAGAGAAAAGGGAGGACAAATGGGCACAACGATGGACAAATGAACAGAAAGAGACCGATGGACAAAGAGACATAAGGATGCACAGACAACTGGAAGGACAAATGGACACAAAGATGGACAAACACGACGACAATCAAAGATAGACAAGTATGAACAGAAAAATGGATGGACAAATGAACAGATACAAAGACGAAGGACAAAGGGACACATGGACAGACAGTCACAAAGATGGACAGATGAACACAAACTGAAGCATGGACAAACAGGTACAAAGATGGACAAATGGACACAAGGGCCAACAGACAAATGGAAGGACAGCCAGACAGGACAGACAGGCATACAAATGGAAACACTAACAGACAGATGGACATAAAGACAAAGATGGACATATGGACAGACCAACACTTAAGACACAAATCCAGATACACAGACACACACAGACATAGACACGTATGGACAGAGACCTAGACAGCAGACACACATACACATGCACAGGAGCCACCACACGCACAGACACACATGCACACATGCAGTTGCGCGCACAGAGGTACTCATTTACCCACCTTGTGCACAAGGGAAGTGATGACACAGGCAGACTTGTGTGGACAGAGCTGGTCTGTGTTTAGCTGTGTGTGTGGGCCTTTGCTTTTAATAAATGCCTTCTATGAGCTCAAAGATTACAGTGTTTATTGTGTCATTTCTGGTTTTGCAGTTTTAGTTCTGTCGCTATAGTCTTGCATGTGGTGGTGGTGGAAGGCTGTACAGGATTGGGTTTAGGATTAAGTTTCTTTTCAGTAGCAGGAGAGACTGCAGCAGAAAGGAGAAAAAAGCTACAGTAAATGGCAGCTTAGAATTAAAACCAACAGTGACCAACAGCCTTATGATCTCCATGTGAGATTTAGGTAGTTTATGCTCATCTGACATTTGGTGTTAATACAAGGGAACATGTTAAACCAGCAGCAGATAACAGCAGCAGAACGCCACTGCAGTTTTTCAAGTTATAGCTGGAAGAATTTATGTACCCCTGTGTTTTAATGGGGTTTGTGTCAGCGTGTGACAGGGCAAAAGGGAACAGAACTCGTTTTTCTGCCTTGCCCTGAGAATGCAGTAAGAAATGCAACTCTGAAAAACAGCATCTGAAATCAGTTTGCTTTGTGCAACCATTACTTCTTACCTGTGTGCGAGTGCTGTGCCTACCCACACAGACCTCTGAAGCCATGATTCCGGGAAGTAGCAGCAGTTTACGTGGTGTGCTGGCTGGCGGTTGCTGTTCTTCCTGCTCAGACTCTGCCCTTCATCCTTTGCAGAACTTACCTTCAGTTTTGAGCAGGTTTAGACAGCTGAGGCTGCTCAGAGTTGTCATACACCCACGAGTATTATATATGTGTGTATATATACACACGCACACACATATATATATATTGTGTGTATATGTATTATATATATTTTCATATATATATATATATATCTGTGTGTACATATATATATATATGCATATATCTGTGTGTGTATTAAAAAAAAAAAACCCAACCCCAGCAAACTTGAATGAAAAAGTTACCGCTGCTAGGATGGCCACTGTGATGTCCCCACACAGGGGACAGAGCCCACAGTCTGACATACAACCAAACAGCTGTTGGATGACAAGGCTTACCACTGGGTAACACTGAACAGCAGATCCTCCTTTGGGTTTAGATGCTGAGCCTTGGTAGAGGTGTTAAATACTTCAATTTGCTTTATTTTGCAAGAACAAGGTAAAATAATTCCAGCCCCTGTGTTTCAGAGGATTTACACTAATGATATTCTACAAGCCTGTAGAAGGACAAGAGGAGTTTCATTGGCTAAGGAAAGGAGACACTTTAATGGCACGTTTTCCATAAACACACTGTGTGAATGAGATATAATTCACATTCAACCTGGAAATGCTCCAGAAACACACAAGATGAGCACAGTCAGTAATCCTCACTGAAAATTACACACTAGATTTTAATGGCAAACAATTACAACTATGGCACTACAGTACTTGAGGATATCCTAAAGCACATTGGAATCACTTTTCAAGGTGCCGATTCCCTCATCAGTAAGACACAGACACATCAGTACTGAAACATTGCTGGGGAAACCTTTGACCGCCACGTGTTATGCTTTCCATTTAGTAAAACCCTCCTCGTATGAAAACCAGGAGACCACTTTCACATCCACTCTCCTCAGGCTGACACCTGTTCCCACCTGGAAAGCCCTTCTGACTGTACAGTGAGGAGGAGATCTGCTTGCAAGTGCCTTGAGTTTCACACGATGCTGCACTCAACAGCTCACTCTACAACACGCTAAAGCAGAACCATTCCGTGAGCTGGACATTTTGCAGGTTTGTTTTACATAACATTTGCCTCCAGTTGTATACGTGGCTAAACTATTACTAACAAGAGGACAAGCTTTGATCAGACAGATTTTGGTGAGAAATATGCAAGCCTTTGAACTGCAGAGAGCAGTTGTGGCTTGCAGCGCCATCACAGGCAAGAAAAAAACTCCTTGCCGGTTAGTGTATACTATGATCAGCAGTAAGTAGAAAAGAAACATTTGGCTTAAATGAAACGAGGTATCCCCCTTCCCCAAGCTAGTAGATAAATACAGGATATACAAGTAAGGTTAAAAACGTGACAAGAGGCCAGGTGCAGGACATGTTACTGGTTCAGTGCTCAGTTGCCTTTTTTTTTTTTTAACTTTTTTGTTTTCTGACACCACACTGAATAGAATACAGTGGATAAGCAAAGTTCTCCACCAGGAAGAGAAATACTTGTGTTGCCACAACAAACTGTTCATATTGTCCATCTGGGTTTGCGATGGGAGAAAGTTACATTAGGAAAGGGCTTACAGTGTGCTTGTTCCAGCAAAGGATACGGCTGCGTCCTCACCACCACCTGCTGCAGAACAAGCCTGACAGGATCACACTGTGTTCCCAAAGGGACCATGCTGGGCAGAGAGCACTGCCCGAGACCGTGATGCTACAGAGCAAATGGTACTGAAAGGAAACATGGAAGTGAGAACATAATCTGACCCAAAAAAAAGAACTGGAGAAGTAGAAGCTCCTTAAAATAAGTGAATGTTGCTGAAGATTATAAATTTAACTTTCTAAAAGTACAGAAAGGCACATTTACATCACTGGTTTGTGAGAACACTGCCTGTACACTAAACTGCTGCTGGCCCAGAGCTAGTTGTGTGGTTTAAGCTTTGTATTCTCAAAACTAAACTTCTAAGGGAAACAAGTCCAAGTAGTACACAGACAAACACAGCTATAGACGGAACCTACTTAATTACCTCCCCAGCTAACTGTGAGCAGTAAGGCCCTCCAGGATAATGGTATGGGTAGGACACTTGGCTTACCCCACACACCAGTGAGATCTGTCAAATTCTGCCTGTATGACAGCTACCTATTCCGGTGAGACGAAAGGCTCTGGCTGCAAGGAATGGAAAACAGGTGACAAACTACCTGCAACTGAAAGCAACAAATAGTTCTATTTATTGTTGAGCTTAAGTAAAGGAAGACATCCTTACATATGTCACAATATACCAAATAATAATCACTGCAGTTTTTAACTAGGGTACAGCTTACATCTTCATACACCATTAGCAATGCTGAATGCTGTCTGCAGTTTTATATCAAGCCAATTTCTCTCTTTCCTGGCTTAAGATGCTATGACAAAGCTACAAAAGAATAGCATTTTAAAAATCCATCTGATGGTGATTTCTCTTTATACACATCAGTGTACAGCTAGCAGGTAACCCATGGCAAGAAACGTACATAGCCAGGTTTTAGAGACTGTGTCACAGTTCCAGTGTTGATCTAGAGACTAAATAAAGATCCCATACTGGGCCAAGTGTGTAACCACTACAGCTGTAGTGAACCAGCAGTCTTGTCTCACCATCTCCCATTGGGCAGGCTACAGCCCGGCTGTGACACTGAGCATCCTCCCTAGTTTGCATTTGAACTGACAAAACAACTGTCACACAGATTACCTACAACACCATCAGCTTCCTTTCAGATTTAAGTAAGTGAACTGTAGGCATTTTGTAAACAGGAGCTGTATGTTTAGACCTAAGACTGTTCTCACAAAGCCCAAATGCAAGGGCTGTACTCCCAGTTTTCAAGCAAGTAAGTTTTGATGATCAAATTTCAGGGTGACAGTGTAAACCAAGAGATGGCAAAGGCATTCAGGTTTGGTGAAAACAACGTAAATCAACACAATTTAGACATGTGTATATGTTTTTAAGATAATTTTTTAGAATTTGAAAGGGAGGAGGGCAGAGCATATGTGAGGACTACTTGAATTAAATTGCAGTATTGATACAATTGAACCAACTGTTTATTTACAATGATTCCTGAAAGTCAGCAGCCTGAACACACACCAATATAGCAGCAATTACCTGGTCTATCTCCTATGCCACATCTCCTCTCTTCAGCAGACAAGAGATTGTTCAGAGGTCACTATTTAATTTCTTGCACGAGGGAAGATAATTCGTGCAAACAATTCTTTGATTTAAAGGGATTAAATCATATCTACATAACAGCTGTAAGAACAGCATGAAGTTATATTACTCTCCATAATCAGAAGCACATTGATCTTGCTTGCAAGGAGGACAGAAAGCTTCTCTGATGTAAATGTGCCTTTAGAAAGTGAGGACTGAAAACATTAATATAAAAAAGTCAAATAACTATTTCATGAAACTATAGATATAAAAACTGAGTTATCGCAACTAAAGCAGCAAATCAAAATCTGCTGAGGTTTTCTGGTATAACTACAAAAAAAGTTAGTCTGTGTCCAAGTTCAGTAAGTCGAATGCTACCATTGACACAACAAAACTAAAACCCACGAGAGGAAATTGGAAAGTGCACAATGAAATTAATAGTCTTGGATCAAGTATTTATGGAAAAATGGAAATGTTTTGTCCTGTGGACTTGATAAGTAAGAATTAAAAGGAGGTATTAAAGTTTATCTGATCCAGATTTGGCTTGCCGTTCCACATAGAAGAGGATGTAGGCCTTGGCTTTTACCACAGTCTCCTCGTCGGTCAAGGTTACAGTACTGTCGTTGAAATGGAACCAACGGCCTTCGTGGGCTGCGTACGCGGTGTAGTGTCCAGAGCCAACGCTGCCAGCACAGGAGCGGGGAAAGAAAGGACAGTCAGCAGGAGACACACCACCTCATCCTCTGATGCATCTGCTGTTGGGGATAACAGCCTCCCACCAACCAGAGGGAGAAAGAAACTGGCAGCCCTCTGCAACCGCTGGGGAGATGCTTCCCTTCTTAATCTGTGGGGCTCAAAGTTCTCCAAAGTAAAGTGTTATGATAAAGTAAAATAATCACTCACTGGGACGAGCTGAAAGGGGGGAGTTAAAACAACTTACTAGCATCCCATAGTTTTTATGCAAGTAAGGCTTCTTAAACATCCATGTTTGACCTAAGACTTCTTAAACATCCATGTTTGCCTACAGGAACATCAAGTCTATCATCTGTTACTATTCAAGCATTAGGCAGACACATTCCACTATGCTCGACTTTCAGAATTCATCCCCATTTAGGTCTAGACAGACTCATAGTCTAATATAATCAAAAACACTTGCTGCAAAACTAGTCCAAAATTCCAAGAGGAAAATTTCTCAAGTTCATCTTTAACAGTTTGAATCTAACATACCAGAGCTACAAACCCACCAATTTTCCTTACTCTGCCACCCCAGCATAAGGCCCGCTTTCACTTGCTTACAGGTTATAACACATGCTCAATGTTACTCAATCTAATTCCATTCTTATCACACCCCACTCTTTTTTACTGTCCATATAGTTCTCCTAGGACTTGGAAGCACCAGTCAGATGCACAGTGGTGCTACAGAGGCTGCCTTGAGTAGTCAAAGCTTTCTAAGAGTCCAGATCATTCCTCTAGAGAAGCAGAAGGAAGGGCTTCCTGGACAGAACTTTTGGGTTAGTACCTTTGAATTAAATTCAGGTATCAGCAAGGTTTTGAATAATGGAGTTTAGTTTCCTTAAGAAAACTCCTTTCACCGCTCACACCCCTAAAGCACTTCCTAAATAAAAAGAACACATTTCTGTCAGGATAAACAGTTCTCTTGTCTCTACTACTGTCAATCTCAGCAGACCTGCCCAGGGCTGGGAAAAGGAAAAGAAAACCCAAACCAACCACACCAAGTAACTTCACCAGCCAGCCCAGGGACGTGCCTGTTGCCGTTCACTCCTGTAGGAGAGAAGTCATACACGATAATCGCTTTCACTGTGCCAATCATTAAGGCTACAGTTGTTCCAAAGTGAATAGAAGAGGAAAAGGTATTTCTGCTTTGTACTAAGAATTTCAAAATGAGGCACTAAGTTCTGGAAGGCCCCTTGCTTCACTCTGTTGGTTTAGGGCTTTCCACTCCTAGAGGAACTAGACTGTTTCCATGCTGTCTCGTACTTCTAGTCACTCCCCCCAAGTTTGCCTGTGGGCATTCATGGGAATAATTATATAGATCTCGCTGAAGTTAATTCAACCTTAGGGCCATGTAAGTCTATAAATTACTGCTTTTTTCACCAGTAAAAATGCAGACCTTCACCAGGGACAGAAAAATCTTCAATAACTGCGTGTACTTCAAGTGGGGAGAATGTCTGGCCAAGAAGCAGGCTTACTCCATGTACTCACCCTGAACCATGATGCACAACAACAGCCACAAGGTCATACAGGCAGCTTTCTGGACCACTGTTTTCAGGCTGTGGTTAAAAAGACAGAAATCTCTTCAAATCTCACTAGCACCTACTGTAATTTGTAATACAGATGTGTTCTGGAACAACTCTCTACAGAAAGTAGCGGTGAGTTTTCATACCTCTAACAAGTAGCATTTCATGTCTAGGCCTCGTAAGGGAAACTCAACATATGTATCAACCTTGTTTCTCAGATATGCTGTCCAGTGAAATCGTTTCAAGTGTAAGCATAGCACCTACAGGATCAAAGAAAAAAGGACGCGTTAGAGGAAGAAGTTGAACTCAGTGCTCAACATTTGCACTAGCCCAGGAAAGGGTTAGGTGTTGGTGTACTAACAGCTGAGTTTTTATTACCTTTGACATACCGTCACACTGTCACTTTTCATACTTATACAAACCTTTGGTAGTTTCTGAATCCAGAATTTTTTGGTGGACTTCTGTTTCTTTTTGCATTTGTGACACATGTACAGCTCTGTCTCATCAAGTTCTTCCAGGTCTGTAAAACTGCGAAGACAATCTAAAACCAAACAACATTCACAAAACAGAACACCCACAGAAATCAGAAACCTGATTCAAGATGACATCATGTGATTTTTGTAATGTGAAATACAATTACAGCAATACAGAAAAGGTGTGCCTGTCTGCTGCAGTCATTCTAGTTATTATATATGTCTGTGTAGCAAAAAGCTGTGCAATGCTTTAATACATTAACATGTTGTAACATGCTGCATTCCCTGTCCTGAAAACACAGCTATAAGCAGTTCAAGTGAAAAAGGCATCCACATAATCTCTATCTTTCAAACAAGATTCCATCCAACATTCAGCACAATAAATGACTTTCTAACAAAGAGGACTCAGCTGTAAAGGTGATTTGGTTTTAGGTACAAAGTGAACAGAAAATCATGGGGTTTTGATTAATATACCGCAATCTGCAGCACATATATTCACAGATCTGTAGAAATTAACATCTCTTAAACCAAGGTCGATAGCAGCACTACTGCCCAGCTGTTGGGGATTTAATTATATCATTTAACAAGCACAACAGCCAAGAGTCATCCTTACGACGACTCTCAAGGCCACATACTTCTAAGCACAGAGCCATGGCAAGCACCAGCAGGCAACAAGGCAGATGAGGGAGGACTTGAATATATTAGAGACACTCTCAGCCACAAAAACCCTGCCTGATGGAAGCCTCCTTGATGCTCAGCTGACCTCCTGAAGCACTTCTCAGCCCCAGTTTATCATAATCACATGTCAGTACAGAGTGACTGGGATAAAACCCGCATGGAAAGTTCCCTTACCACTTTCTGCCACAGCATCTCATAAAACGAGGTGGCACGTGGCACCAAGTCCCAACCCCAGTGAAAGCCTGGCTCCTTGGGAACAGATGCTCTGAAGAGCGCATACTCTTTAGTCCCGATTTCATCATCCAAGCACTCTCACCTCGTAGTGTGCACATTGGTCCGCCTTCTTGATTTTTAGTACGTTTGTTTCTGAACTGACTTGGAATATCTAGAGAAAGGTCTAGAAAAACAAAGATTAAACATTAGAGCCTACTCTCTTCAGACTAAATGCTGGTTCAATCATGTGACTAAATATATGAAATGTACCTAAATACATGAAACTTCAGATTTGTTTTTCTGCTTGAAGTCACCCAGAATTCTGAAAGCAAGAAGCACCTTACCTAGGAATGGATCAAACTTTCTAGATTCAGTCCCACAGATTAGGCAGTTGACTTCATTTTGAAGAATGCCTCCAAAAATCGCTGTGACAACAGTAGATGCTCCATTTCTAGAGAAACCACATCAGGGAGAGGAAGTCAGTCAGAATGTCTGAGCTTCAGTTCCAGTACCTGTTTCACATTTACTGCTTACAACTCACCGCCACTAGGCAGAGTCATTTTTTCCATGTGTATAACTAAGAGACTGAGTTCATCCACTCAGCATTTCATTCACCCCACAGCTGTATTTGTACGTGCAAGTATTTAGCTGCATTAATGCCTTTGCTTTACCTTGTACCTAACAAAAGTGTGAACTGCTCATACGCTAAGCACATGCTCAAAATGTCAGTGTTGGAGGTACCTGGGTCAACTGCATTTCTGCAGAGGAGAGCTGATGCTCACAGGGGGACACTCATTATGGTTGTTTCTGCAACAAAACATTCTTCCCTCTTAGGTAGGCCAAAAATGTTTTAGTTTTAATCCTACACACTTTGTTACAAGCAACTTTGATTTCCTAAAGCGTATTTCTGCACTTCACTCCCATAGACAGCTTAAGGGGCATTAACAACTGATACACATCACCAACATTGTTCTCTATGCTTTCACTACACTCTTAATATTTTTTAGGAGGTTACATAATGGACTGGCTTCTCATAGTCCAATTAAAACAAGTTTTAAGTTACATTATTTATTACACACCTCCTAGCCATGCTAGTTTGCACTTGCAGCTCCGACACAAGCTTGCAATGACGCGTGGTCCTTATCTACATGCCAGGTACACCTTTACAGTTAATTCAAACGCTGCACTTGAGCTGAAGGACCTGGCTACCCAAATTAATCAGGGAGAGCATTCGCAGTGGATTACTTTACTGGAGGCATTTAAGTGCACATGACCTTCATTTGCCCTCCACAGAAGGCAGCTAACTGAACCCCACCATGCATTTCAAGAGATGTTCTCAAGACAAATTTACAGAAGGTACTTGAACAAAACTTAAATTCTCCTTGGGTTAATTTGACAAAACAGCTGGTTTTGATTTCAAATACACTTCAATTCTAAGAACACTTTCAGATGACTTTGTAGGATTTTTAAACATCAGCACAGCAACATGCATGTGGTGAAGAGCACAAACTGAACTCTAGGCTTTTCCTAATGAAGCATCTATAAAATCCTGCATCTCTCAGAACTGCTTACTGTGTCCTGATTGGTGTAGGAAGGGGAAATTCATTCAGCTCTTACACAGGGAACCCAAGGATTTAGGGACCTAGTGTGCAGGCTGAACTGACTTAATGTTCCTTCCTGAAACAAACTGTCTTCTCTCTATGACAGTTTCAATCTGAGAGAACACACACCTGGGACAGAATCAACAAACAAGACTTTCAGAAGTACAGAAAGAAGAGTGAAACACATGGACTGCCTCCGTTTCAAGACACAGTAACTTGAAAATCCGAATTAACATTGCTAACGAATTAAAAGGTGTTTACAGATTAGCCTGTATGATCACTCACACCTGGCAAAAGCTCTCTAAGACACTTCCCTTGGAAAGTGAACACCCTATAGGACGCTAATCCTTTAGAACCTGCAGCTTCATAACTGGTAACATGACAGAGACACTAAAGAAAACTTATCAAGGAAGCCCGAATTTGAGATTTCAGCTCCTCTGCACACAGACCATACAAAGGCATTACGGTTTGGAAGACATCAGAAAAACCATAACTCTTCTTACATGCAACATTTGTTGCTCGCAGCCAGGCTAGAGTTCTCTTGCAGAATTACCGAACGTGAGACGCCATTGAAGCCACCCTGGAGTTCCAGGTGTAGATGGTCCAAAAGGTAACGCATGAACTCGTGAGCATCCTGTTGCTGGTATCCTCTTAAGAGAAAAATGAAACAACATCATCACAATCAAAAAGTTGCTTTAGTGAGAACATCGGGGTCACCAACAAGAACCTTTGCTGGTTTCATAATACTGACCAGACTTTATACAGACTTATTTTGTACTAAGAACAGTTCTCCAGGAAGCCCTTGGAAAGGTACAGCAACATCTAAATGACACAATTTTGGTCCTTTGCAGCTCATTTGCCCTCTGCATGCCTCTCTGTGAGGATGGAGAAGCATTTAAGAATATACGTTTTAGCTAGCAAGAGACCTTTTAGAAAACAACAGGGAGCAGCAGAGGCATCACATTTGCTCACACGATTGCTTAATGTAGCTGCCATATTGATTGGCCCCACCAAACTCAGCCTGCACCAGTAACATCTGAAGTCTCATGTACATGTGAGTTAGAAGTACACAGTGGGAACCTCCCCCTCACTCACAATAAAGCATTTCTCCTTTTGTTATTGACTATGTTTGATGAGTAACCTCTACAATCACAATTCAGACAGCACAGTATTCATCCCTATTCTGAAACCACTATAAAGTATGGTCAACAGATTGCTTTGCATCTTGCCAGGTTTGAGATTTCAAAGACACCACAGAACGTACTTTTCACCTGGGACTGAGAGTCAGTATTGCAGAGTGGTTTTCACTCAGCCACTGATCCCATCCTCTCTGGCAGGTCCAGATGCTTACTTGCCTGTTTGTTCCCTCCCCATCGAAGCCTGGAATTTAATCTTTGGGTTTGCTTTCCACAGGCATCTTTCAGCAACAACTGAAGTCTGAAATAATTAGGAGGAGAGTTTTCTTTCCTCTTCTAGGGTGAGATCTATAGCTGTGCTCAGAACTGCATACCTCCCCTGCATAACCCACACACTATTTGTTGGGAGGGGGAGGTGATGGTGGGGGTTACCCAGAGCATCTCTTGGGCATTTGGATCATGAGGAATAGGCCTCCAGTCTCAGATGTGTCATGCTATCAGCAGCAGTGCTGCTCAAAGAGTCACCATTATTATTTCACCACTAACTAACCTAATTGAAGGGAAAAGAGAATCTGTTAGGGTAAAATATGCCTTCAAAGTTATTTAAGCTAAATCATGCATCAAATTTACCAACCAACAGCTCTAAGATGTATACTGAGCTGAAGCAAGAAAGCATACACAGTGAAACAGAGGAAGGTTTATGAAACACTGATGTAAAGATGTGCAAGTCATTGTAGGCCTAGTTCCAAAAATCCCTACATAGTAGAACTGGCTTTCCCCACTTCCTCTTATCCAATCTTTTAAGCTGGTTTACCACTGCTTCTCCTACCCCTTTTTCTCCTCACTACTCCCTGTAAGTACTGGCAATAACTGTCACCTAGGAATGCCTGGGAAAGAACATCAGAGACTTTTTTAATGCTACTGCTTAGGGAAGGCAAAGCGTCCGTAACACTCATGGCACAGTACTTGGAGAGACATGAGAATAGACTCAGTGCAACAGAAGTATGCAACCTGAGGCTGACATGCGTAGTGTAGAACACAGCTATGTCCTGCAACAGTATTGCTAGGAGGTAACAAAATAAAAATGAAACAAAGCCTTTTCCTCTCCTCAAATAAATGTTTTCTTCCAAGCTAGCAGCATTAAAAGAACACACTGAGTTTGTATGTAGGTCTGGCAGAAACCTGAAAAATATCAGCAGCACCTTTTACATAGAAACACTGCTGTGCTTCGACAGGCCAGAGTCCTGAACAGCCAAACCCAGGACTGACTTAGTCTCCCAGTCACAAAACAATTATATGGTATTATGAAAACAAAGTAGTAAAACAGAATTCAACTTCAAAGCTGCATGTTAACTGTGCACACTGTGAGATCATTTTAAACTTGCTGAGGTAACACAGCAGTATTTACTCAATATAAGACAAGTGTCTTCTACTTAATAAGCATATAAACAATCACAACAGCTGAAGATTAAACTCATGGGAAGTCTTTGCTTAAGACACCTTCTCAACATTAAACTCCTCCCAGAAGAGTTCTGAAGTACATGGAACACTTGCTCTGCGATAAATTAACCTATGGAATCATTCCATGTTGTTGGCTGTGCTCCTGGTGCATGAGTTTACAAATATATTAATATATTCATATACAAATATATTAATTGTAGATGAAAAATTCTTTGGATTTGTTAAAAAGCCCAAGTATAGACAGAGATCTTTAAAAGAACATGAAGATAGGGACAATGCACTGATTATGATCTTAAAAGCCCTTCAGCAAAAAGCATCATTTCTCTGACAGTCAGCTTGTGCTATAAAACTGCTCTCCATCCACCTGAAGCAACTCAATTTAAGCCCACCTCTGACATTCCTTTTCCTACTAGTAACAAGATAGGATATAAACAGGAACAGTTACTACGAAAACAGAACATACTGTTTATACAGCAGTAAATCTGAAAAATACACATCTTGCAGCTCTGCATGAGGCTACAGAACCATCTTGGCATGCAGGAGACTCTGGCCAACAGTCAAGGAGCAGGACTTCCATAGCAGCATTAGAGCTCAGAGACACTCAAATTGTGCTTATCATAACTATACATCATACACTCTGTTCTCTGTGTGCAACATGAGGCAGAGGGCCATTTCTACAAGCTGAAAGAGCAGCACCTGCAGTCCTTGGAGGCAGGCGTGACCTGCCTTTAACAACTGAAAACTCCTGGGGCTAACACAGTTAAACAACATTTGCAACCTTGTTTCCTCCTCCTGACCCATCATTTCAGGCTTCATAAATAGAAGCCAATATGGCTGGTTTGCTGTTAACACACCACTTGCTCTGGCCACCATCTTATCGTCCCAGTCTCACAAGAGGCACTCATGGTAGAACTATTACTGTACCATCATTAGCTTTACAAGGTACAATTAAGCACTCAAGAAATTCCATTTTTTTCCCTGGATCATGTGGGAGCAGGAATCTATTGAGCAGCAGAGTCTATTTTCCATGTGATTAAATGAGTTCCCTTAACAATTAATCATGGACGTGCTCCAAGATAACTGGGAATAAAAAGGGAAGGGGGAAAACCCCAATTTTTTATTTTAAAAGGTGTGACAGAACCCACAGTGCTGAAAATTTGCTTGAGGAACTTCAATGAACTGGTTTCTCATTTAGTCTAACAAGAATTACAGTGAAGACTGTAACAGGGAGACCGGTCAAGGACAATATGGATGATGTTCATTTGCCTGTAATGTTTTGGTCACTACTTGCAGCTACTGGTATTAAACTTCCTTGATTCTCGTAAGCCAAGTGAAACGTATTTGGCTGTGTGGAAGAGAGAATAAATAGGTTTGTGCTATTTGGGTTACTTAATGAGCAGATGTTTTCACAGCATCTTTTCAGCACTGCTGGAGATGTAACAGATAACAGAACATCTTTACTACCTGAGAACACGGAGCAACTTACCTTCATCACAATATATCCTAACAGGTTTCAGTGCTCCTTTGAAAGAGGTTCAGGGGCCAGGACAGGGAGACCTTGGAGAGGAACGATACTTCGATTTACTTGGGTAACCGCCTTGTTCCCTTTCTTTTTATCGTCTTGTTTATCAGTAAGGGCACAAAACGTCTATTATCCATAGGACTTTTTTTTTTTCTTATAGCCCTTATTTCATGTCCAGCTGGTGACTACAATATTTTGAGAGAATCAAGGAAGTTTCAACCAGTATGTTTATATTTAGACCTGTAAGTGCTGTAACTAATTCTAACTACATGTCCTGGGCATGACACTACACCACTTTCTTACTGAAACCAAGGCTGCATTCTGTCAACACCATCCACTTGGCAAGTCATTATGTTGATTTCTCTGCCCTTTGAAGCAGTGGCTCCAAGGTACAAATACTACTATTTCAGCACTTGAGAAGTTTGTCCTCTCCAACAATGCAGCACGTGGTAGAAGGGCAGGGGCAAAAAAGCACAAAACTGTAGATCAAAGTGAAGATCCTTTTCAAAGCATGTTTGTGGGCCTATGGGAAAGCTGCAAAGTGCATCCTGCAGATTCAGCATGTTTTAGAGTAGGACACCAGCAATGCAAGGATGCAATCAAGAACACTGCTGTTCTTTACAAAACTTACCTAAAATTTGGCATGATTTTCCAAACAACGTAGAACAAAGATTCTGGACTAAATGCAGTCTGGCTCCCTTGCCATAAAGCACAGAGCGTCTTTCTGAATTCTTCCACCAATGAACTAGAAAGAAAGTAAAAGCTCATGATTAACACGGGTTTGTGTTACAAGGCTTAAAGGTTTACTAGCTCAACACTACATTACTTTGGTTAAGATTGTAATGATTGGGTAAATATCCTTTTGGGTACTTCAAAGATACTATGTCCAAAATCCTACCCATAATGTTGAGGAGAGACACAGGTCAGGAAAATTACATTTCAGATCCTGAGGACTCACCTGGAAATCTATCCACCTTTTGCCATTTTGATGGAGACTCTGCTAACATTGCCCCTTTAACACGTGCTCAAAAAAGCTACGATTGTGAATCACTTACTCTGATTATTATTTTATTGTATTTATTTTTTTGGTAGTATGTTCATATGCAGAGACATCCCCATGACTATTTTAGCTGGAATTAAGTAACATTATGCCTGGAGTACGTGTAACTAGCACTTCTTAACTGTGCTTTAAATGCGGTTACACACCATTGCTTTCTGATGCATCAGAATATTGCCCTCGGCAGCAACAGACTTACATAAAAGCAAACTGCAAGTGATACAGGTTTCTTTGTTGGCACAGTCAACTGTTTTTCTATGACTGTTCCCCCATGAATCATTTTTCTATGACTCTGCAACACTGAAAGACTATAGTGACTCTGCTGCCCAAGCATTTGCTGTTTTCCATTCAAGTTCCGTGCTAAAAGGAACATGAAGCTTACACATTGTTATCCCCCTGGCTCCTGGTGTGGTAAGTTCGTCTGCCTGCAGTCTTCCCATTCCTCAGCTCCACAGCAGGCAACTCTTTGAAGTAACAGCAAAACTGTTGAATGTTACTACAGAAAAAGCAAAAATTAATTAAAAACCCTTAAAGGGCACAGAATAAAGAAAATATTAAGGATTCTGGAGTCTGTTCTTTGAAATGTGAAAACACAACCTCATGCAGTGGTAAAGACAATGCAACCAGTTCAAGATGCAAGAAATACGGAAACTAATATTCAGCTTCTATACTTACCACTATCATCCCAACTACCTGAAATAATTACATTTTGGCTCTGCTTTGACTAAGAGATACCACGACAGACTGAGGTATCAGAAGGTTTTCGCTAACAAACCAGACTCCATCTTCTGAGTTAACTGTGTCTACCTCCACCTACCACTTCTAATCTCCACCACCAGTCTCTATAACAGAACATAAGAAGCAAGTGCCTGAACTCATTGAAAACATTGTGGTCAATAGCTCAATGTCCATCTGGAGACCAGTAACGAGTGGTGTCCCTCAGGGATCGGTGTTGGGACCAGTCTTGTTTAACATCTTCATCGCTGACATGGACAGTGGGATTGAGTGCGCCCTCAGCAAGTTTGCCGATGACACCAAGCTGTGTGGTCCGGTTGATACGCTGGAGGGAAGGGATGCCATCCAGAGGGACCTTGACATGCTTGTGAGGTGGGCTGATGCCAACCTTATGAAGTTCAACCACGACAAGTGCAAGGTCCTACACCTGGGTCGGAGCAATCCCAGGCACAGCTACAGGTTGGGCAGAGAAGAGATTCAGAGCAGCCCTGCAGAGAAGGACTTGGGGGTGCTGGTTGATGAGAAAATGAACATGAGCCGGCTTCAGTGTGCGCTCGCAGCCCAGAAAGCCAACCGTATCCTGGGCTGCATCAAAAGGAGCGTGACCAGCAGGTCAAAGGAGGTGATCCTTCGCCTCTATTCTGCTCTCGTGAGACCTCACCTGGAGTATTGTGTGCAGTTCTGGTGTCCTCAACATAAAAAGGACATGGAACTGTTGGAACAAGTCCAGAAGAGGGCCACGAGGATGATCAGGGGACTGAAGCACCTCCCGTATGAAGACAGGCTGAGGAAGCTGGGGTTGCTCAGCCTGGAGAAGAGAAGGCTGCGTGGAGGGAGACCTCATAGCAGCCTTCCAGTATCTGAAGGGGGCCTATAGGGATGCTGCAGAGGGACTCTTGAGCAGGGACTGTAGTGACAGGATAAGGGGTAACGGGTTAAAACTTAAACAGGGGGGGTTTAGATTGGATCTAAGGAGGAAATTCTTTCCTGTTACAGTGGTGAGGCACTGGAATGGGTTGCCCAGGGAAGTTGTGAATGCTCCATCCCTGGCGGTGTTCAAGGCCAGGTTGGACAGAGCCTTGGGTGACATTGTTTAGTGTGAGGTGTTCCTGACCATGGCAGGGGGGCTGGAACTAGATGATCCTTTCCAACCCTAACTACCCTATAATTCCATGGTTCTAACTCCCGAGAAGGAATCCTGAATGATAGAAAAGAAAACGGAGACCAACTAGTCTTGCTACAGCCTGACCAGCAGCCTCCCAGTGAAGTAGGCAAACTCAGAAATGCAAAAGGACAACTATAGAGCAGTAGTGGTCTTGGCAACAGGAAAATGAAGTCTCACATCTCAGCACTGAAGAAACTGTTCTCCTGCACACTTCCATGAAGACCCCTGTCTCTCAAAGCACTGTCCCTGCTTTCAAGGTGACCGTAACCATCAACATGTTTCATCAGCCTCAGCAATTACATAGCAGCCTCTTTTTTCACTGAGGATATGGCAGATTTCTTCTGGAAGTCCTTCACACTGCGAAACACAATCTTATGGTACCTGCACCCACCCATTTCTGCAAATCCAGGTACACTTTCATACAGTGGTAATGTGCCAAATTCACTGGCCCAATGCTATAGCACACAAGCACTCTCACAGAGGCGTGGGGAAAGCTTTCCAGGTACCTGAGCGACTGAAGGATTGCATTCATGAAACACGTATTCCCCAAATTCCGAAGGCCTGTGGCACAAAGGGCAGTGGTGCTTCCCTGGAAAGGAGAACAGTGAAATTGAAGAAAGACTTAGCACTGCTCCCTCACTTCCTCCTCACAGAGCTATTGCTGTTACATCAGCACAGATTTCAACAATGATAAACTACACTGTTTGAGAAGTGCAGTTTCAAAGCCAAAGCAACCACCTCACCAGCTCAAACAGCCTTGAAGCTTCATCTTGATGTGAAACCTGTTTCTTACTCACTCCCGTCAACACAAAACTATACTACATCTTTTCTTACACAAATAACTCAAGATTAGGACAAAAGAGACTTTTTATAGCCAGTATTCGTGTATGTTACACATTTACACTCCAGTAATGTTCAGTGAGACCTGGACAGCAATTTCCCAGAAGTGCCTTTGCAAAATGAAAATACCAATCCTTATCCACCTAATCCCACGCCTAATATACAGTGTGGCAGCCTACAGGATTTTTTTAAGTCACTAGCTGTCTTGGTTGGGTTTTGTGGTGGCTAGGAGGGTTTGTGAAAGACAAGCAACAGAATTTATTTGGGAAAGAAACAGTCAAGTTAGACCGTGCAAGGAAAACAGCAAGGTGTTTAAGAGAAGCAAAACACACACCATTTACAGCCTAGGAGTTTCAATAGGTTAGAGCAACGTTACACTCAGCTGAGCTTCCTTTTTGCCAAATAATCTTCAGGGTGGGCTGGGAGGAGAGGGAAGAGAAATCTGGACAGTGTTGCACTTATGATTTCTAGAATCCACAACACTTGGACACATTCTCTTGTCTACAAAATTATTACAATGGAAGTTCAAAGTTTTGGGCAAAGTTTTGTCTACAGAAGGATCCAGGGTGCCAACAATAAAAAGATTCTCTGCTGCACTGGGTAATATTCAAGTAATAATAAAACTAAGAAAACAGCACAGACTAAGAGGAATAAAAGCAATATTAAGTTCATGCTTTCTGTCTTCTTACATAAATGTTGCCTAGAATTTTCCTTCTGGCTTTTACTGGCTTTGAGTTTTCTACACAATGATGCTGTGTATTGTCATAGCAAAAACACTCCACTGTTTCTCCTGGGCTTCCTCAATCACCCCAAGATTGGGGCAGTACAGGAAGCATACACAGCACAACCACAGCACCCCAAATTGACTGGAGGAAGTGCACTGTAAAGTAACTAATCCCTCCCTCCCGCAGCTTCGCAAGCCAGTGACTGCTTTGTTCCCACCACACTCTCTTCTTTCCATTTATATTCCTCTCAAGAGCTTTTCTTCATAATTAGGTACCTGTTTCTCATAGCTGAAGACAGCCATTATTTCAGCTTTACCCTTTGACTACGTTGCTGTCCTACCACTCCTCCCAGCTGGGGGTGAAAGGAAGCAGTTACATACAGTATCTCCGCTCTTTCCCTCCTACAGTCTGAGAGAAATCATGAAGATTTGACACTCCCTCATCCCAGCCTGTGGATAACAGACATTTAGTTTGGGACATTCTTTGTCTGGAAGAAACTGTGCAGCCCTTCAGCTATCTAGCAAGGGTGGTTCATTCCCTCCTGGGTGGTAGCCTGCAGATCTGGAGTTAGAACAGGAAGATGAGAGAGAAAAGCTTTCAGAATAGTCCACAGTTCCTTTTGAAAGCAAGTTTTAAAAAGCTCTTGAAAAGAAACATTGGGGTTTATTTTTCACTTTTCCCCCAACATCTATTCTCCTATCCCCTCAAAAAACTGTGCACCTGATTGGGGTTTTTTTTTTTAACAGTGCAGAAGGTTTCTGTCTGCTCAGAAAAGTCTTATGTTTAGCCCCTTCTTATTTCAATGATCCCACCAAGTTCAAACTGCCCTGAAGCTCCACCCTGACATGAAACACTCCTTAAGCACAGAGAAGTTCAAGGTATAGGTCAACATAAATGCAGCAAAATATAAAATGTCCTTTTGTGAGAAGGGGCTCTCCTAGGTGCATGGTCAGGAAATGAGAAAAGATAAAGTTCACAATCAGAATTCAGGTAACCGATCATACCGATTTCAACTCCAGGCTAACTATTAACCTCAACAGGTTTAAAAATAAACCCTTTACACTCACTGTAACCAACCTGTCATACTTACATTTACTTTTAATAACTTGCTGTTCAGAGATGAGTTTTCCAAGAGTTTTCTTTTCCTATGTCTGTCTGATGTAAAGGCTGAACTGTTGGAAAGTAATTCAAAGAGGTTACTTACTATAAAAACCAAATATGGTGTGCAAAAGACAACAGATAATCATCCTAATTCTTAACAGAGTGATTACATCTGCCATTAGCTGTCATTAAGACAGCTAAGAGTTTCCTGATTGCAACATGTTTTTCATAGTTGTAAAATAGACTGCATCTCCCTCAGAGTACAGACGCACATCCTGTTTTCAACACCAATGTCCAAGTTAATTGCCTTAAGTTATGCATGCTACAGTAGGAACCCCCAAGAGCAGCCTTATTAGCATGCTATTTTTCCTCTAAAACATGAATGCTTTTCCTTAATCAAAGGAATACTTAATACAGATTTTTCCAGAAAATACCCTTATCAGAAGAATCGCAACTTCAAAAGATCAGAAAAAGTTACCAAAAAATCAGAAATATCCCAAGTGCTAGCACTTAAGTTTTATAGCTGACTTCTCTTACTTCAGTAGAAATATGTGATGTTCGTGTAACCTTAATACAAATTTACAATTAGGAATTCTTTTCCACATCACTGGAAATTACTGCCCCCTCAATTCCACCACTGTGGCTGCTCTGTAATCCAATAGCAAAATCCTATCTTGTTCCAGATTTCAGTTTTGGGTTTTGTTTCTTTATTTTTTTTTTTTAATTAATTAAAAAGCCCTCCAAACATTCAAAACCTGTTGTTACACCCAACAAAAGCCTCCACAGCATCATGTACATCCCAGAGTTTCATTTCCAAAATACTACTGAGCACTTCTCATTACACTTAAAACATCTTTATACCTCCTTACACAAACCTGAGAGGCCCAATAAAAAGAGAATGGAAAACTATGAAAATATTACCTACAGAGTAGGTATTAACATTACTACAGAGTAAGTGGCACAATTAACTCAAGGAAGATCCAGAGATTTACCAAAAATCACAGCAATTTCTTTGTAGGAGTCCTATTTGAACTCTGGGGCATTCAAACCTATTTGCAAGCACTGCATGCATGTGTACTTCTCCCTAGTCTTATGTAAGATTTCCAACCAAACTATGAAAAGACTACTTGGTATCTAGCACTGGCCACAGCATCTGCCCCACATATTTTAATACCTGCTTTTCAGTGGAGCAGCATTAGATAAAGGCAGAGGAAAAACACATCTCTTCTGCACAATTTCAAGTTCATAAGCCTTCTTCACTTTTTGGTTTGGAAACAAAATTACACAATTAATAAGGAAGACTGCTTGTACCTGCCTATCTGCTTCCATTTCTCTGCTCCAAAAACTTATCCTTGTTTTGAAAAAACTACGATTCTGTTCTGGAAATTCTCTCCCTTTTAGATGGAGAAAGTCAGTAATTATTGGCTAGTTAGCAAGAAATCTAAACTTCTGCATCACCATACACTGCTTCTATAAGATTTACTGTATAAGAAAAAGAAGCAACAAGAACAAACCCATTTGTTCAGGGATAAAAAGGATATTTATACATATACACACACACACAGAAAGACCAGAATATCTATATTAAATACATACATACCCATAACCAGAAATACCACTTAAATGACGCAATATTACAAGGCCACCGAAAGCAGTCTGGATGTAAACAAACTACTTACTTTTCCAAGTTCTGTAGGTGCTCTCTGACCTTCTGTACCAGGCCCAGCTTGGTATCATTGACTACAAAATCATCACAGCGGTAACTGCAACAAAAACATTTATCAGAATGCGTAAAGGATTTCACACAATCATAGAATAGTTAAGAGTTGGAAGGACCTGAAGATCATCCAGTTCCAACCCCCTCGCCATGGGCAGGGACACCTCACACTAAACCATGTCACCCAAGGCTCTGTCCAGCCTGGCCTTGAACACCGCCAGGGATGGAGCATTCACAACTTCCCTGGGCAACCCATTCCAGTGCCTCACCACCATCACAGTAAAGAATTTCTTCCTTATATCCAATCTAAAACTTCCCCTGTTTAAGTTTTAACCCATTACCCCTTGTCCTATCACTACAGTCCCTAAGGAAGAGTCCCTCCCCATCATCCTTATAGGCCCCCTTCAGATACTGGAAGGCTGTTTCAGTGAAGTACTCCAGAACAGCCATGCAAGCCTTTGTGCAGGAAGCACTGAAGTGATTCTGTGGAACATATGAGGGGAACAGGGGAGCACAACACCTGCTCAGCTTGGTTACCTCTGAAAAGTACCCTATAGCAAGGTAAAGTACAGGCACTGTCTTATGAGATGTTTTTTCTTCTAGCTCAATTCTTTATCAGAAATCAGAAGCATGATGTACTGCTTGTCACAATGCTGAACTGCAGTTCAGCAAAAACTCAAACGCAGGGTGTAACCAAAAGCAGCATCAGTATACAATCTATGGAAGATTTATCAGAATAGATCAGCTGACAGAAGGCAAACAGACTACAAAGGTTTTATTAATGTAGAGCATAAATCTATTAATTATAATACCACAAAGCTATCATTAAAGCTTGAGGTCCTGAACAGATACATACATAATGCAAGTTTCTGCTACAGAAACAAGACCAGGGAAGATGAACTAAAAGATTAAGTGGTTTGTCAAAATTCACATCACAGTCTGTGGCAACTCACACCTCGTGCTTTAACCACAAATATCACTCAGTCTCTCACACAATCTTTACATATACAGAAACTCTTCTGCAGCTTAAGGTAGTACTTTGAGCTTTTTCAGGGTAAGTGCAAAAGGAAGTAACTGAGCTTAAAAACAAAGCTGATTCTCCCAAAGCCTCAAAGCAAATGTAAAGCCAAATCAAAATGGCCTCTCAGCAGAAGCAAGGGTTACAAAAGCCTACAATCCAACGTTCTACAAACCTCTTGCGTTTCCTAAGAAACAAAGATGTTCATTACACTTTAATATTAAAACTGTGGGCTTGTAAGGCCTCATACAGTGCAAAAAAGCAGATTATTGCTAAAGGGGGGAGTAGGATCTTTAAGGGAATTCTGAAAAAAAACCCACACCTTATTTCACTATTTTCCAGAGTACACGTAAATCCACGGTGCATGACAGCTTTTGGACAGTAGTAAAGAAAACTGTCACAAGGAAAACACTGCTGCAAGGCAGCATTAACTTCTGCTGCCTTGCTGTATTCTAAATTCCTTGCATTTCTTGCCTGATCAAACTGCAGCTTAAAATTGTGGCAGGTAACTTAACTCTTTCTGTGAAAAAAACTAACTCACTCTGGATATATTTAATAACAGAACTATGGCTATTTTCTCCCCTTTCCCTTTGGCACAGAACAGGTTCAAATGTGGAATACATCCTCATCATCTCAGGTTACTCTTCTGCTGGAGCAGATCCATGCTCTGGAAGTTAATGAGGCTAGCAACTTCAGGTACAACTGGTATTTACAACATGCTTTGTTGCATAAACCTGTAATGCATTTCAAAGGCATTAATGCTACTGTTAATTCAAACTGAATTCCTGGGAAAAGGCCCTTGCCACCAAAAGGAGTCCGTCAGACTAATCTGTCCAGGATCGCTACTGATTTTTGCCTCCAAGAGGAGAAATCAATACAACTCTCCAGATTTCCAAATACTGACCACAGCCCTTACACAACATCTAGAAATTATTCAGACAGCTACTGCAAGTAACAGATTTTATTATTATTTTGTTAAAGATTGCCACAGACCTAGTAAGTTTGGAAGAAGGAACAAGTCTGTAAATGCACTTATTTTTCAGCCATGCTTCAAGTAGTCCTGCTCAGCTTTATCAGCGACCTACAATTACCTAATGAAGTGTTCCTGCTTTTGCCACTCTAACAGGACACCACACCTCAAGGACAATCATCAGACCAAACTGTCCAGGCCAGCTCTGCTCTGCACTGCACCCCACCAGCTACTAAGAAGGAGAAAAACTGACTGCTACTGCTAAACCCAGGACAGAGAGGTAAACATGGTGCAGGTGCATACAGTACAGTCCAACCTCACTTTAATACCAAGCCTGCCCACACCCCCAGGGTATACCAGCACAATTACATTTATAAACGCTTATAAATAGGGACTGAAAGCAGATGCAAGTTCACTGAAAGCTTCTAAGCCAACTTATTCCTGAAAGATTATTTAATACTTGCTCCCATGTCCTAAAGATCATGTTAACATTGGTTTTAGTCTGATCTCACATACCAGTTTCACATATACGTACAATTGCAAGCTACCATTTCCCCAAGATGGAGGAATAAAACCAAATAAATCATTAAATGTCAGGGTCCTTGTAACAGTGGAAAAGTGATTTTAAGACTCACTTAAAATAAGACAACCTTTTCCTATTTTTCTTTTTAATGGGCAGGTTTTTTAAATCACCTCCCTTGCAACACTGAGGAATCACCACTACTACTAGTAATAACAGCACTACAACCAATCTGTTTTGGATAACAGAAGTAATAAGCACAGAAAGTAGTTTATTCTTCAGTAGCTTAAAATTTGCAAAGCCCACACACCTTAAAGGTAACCTGCTGAGAGATGACCTCCTGTATGTGAAGCTGACATTCAAAACACGTTGATTTGTGATCCTCAAATTATCACAAATTAACAAAACACCTTTTTGCATACAGCAGTTCTACAATACACTTTTAACAGCAATTGTACAGAACAAATCCTCTATTTCAGGAAGGGTCCCTTGTATGGGTTAGCACAATATTTTCTTCTCTATACACCTTCTGTTTTTAGCACCTCTACTACCTCCAAGGCCTGGTCTTTTCTGGCCTCCTTTGCTGCTAAAATGGCAGCAAGCCAGTGAATGTATGCACTGCTCTGGAGAACACTTCAGCTGGCTGTTTCAGTAGGCTATAGAACTCCATGCTATGTTTTAAAGTCCTCATTGGATTTGAAGAATTACAGAACAGGAGAAAATAAGAAAATCCACGTTTCCTTCATTGTGCTAACACTATATATAAGTGAACTAACTCAAGTTTACTGTCTTGATAAAAGCCTTTTTATGTTCTTTAATTTCCACTGACTATAAAACACAAAATAATGGTTCCAAGCAATTTAATTTTCAGATGCTCACGCACTGGCCCAGTAAATCTGTTTTCCACATAGAACCACCATCACAAACAACAACTACTAAAGAAAAATTTTTAAGTCCTTGGCACTTAGTTATTTTTACATCAGCTGGGGAGGGACACAGGACATGGATGGACAAACACAGGAACACACACACAAGCACAACCATGTCCCTTTAAGAGATTACAAGGGGGTTAATGGGTCAGAAATCTGACCTGCAAGTTGGGTCTGGGATTAAATGAACACAGGAAGCATATTATGCAAATACATAAAGAAGGCAGCCTTTCTTCTTCTGTGCTAACCAGCTGTCTGTGCACTAGCAGAGAGAAAAATTCGCAAGAGTTCTCTTTCAGTAAAGGTATTTCTGAAAGCAGGTTTCTTACACATATCATTTTACCTCTTGCACACAGAAAAACCACCACTAACGCAGCAGGAGAAAGCACCATAGGATAGCTTGAAGATAAAACAGATCTGTACTTCTTGTAAACTCTTTGTGCTTAATCCTTTAGAACTTACTGAAAGGCTGATTACCTCCAAAAAGTGGAATTTGAGAGTCTCTTTCTCAGTGCTTAGGGTATCAAACATAATTCAAGCTGAAGACTTAGTATTGCATCTACTGTCTCAAAAGTAATCAAAGGATCAAGAAGAGAGCTGTATTCTTAGAATAAATGAAAGATTAACGTTCTCTCAACTTTGCCACTCTGAAGACTCAACAGGCAAATAAGAGGACACAGAAGACAGACCAAAACGCTCCAGAATGCAAATCCCTAGTTTCCCAATACTCCATGGTATCTCAAGCATGACTCTGTTTTTTCAAAACATTACCAAATTCATAAATACAATAAATACCTTATCTCAGATTAAAAATATAAAATTAACCACATCCCACCAGAACAGAAACATTTTCCTTTCAAAGCTATGTTGAAAGCTTGTCTTCAAAGAAAACATACATACCTAGCCTTACACACCCAGCCTTCCAGGCTGAAATACAGTTACAGCAGATGGCTTTATCTGGCTTTGGTTTACAGCAAGACTGCATGTGAACTAGCAACAAGATTCAATAAACCTCAGTAACTTCAACAGTCACATAGTATTTCTTCCCCTTGGACTGACAAAAACAGCTAAGGCAAACCCCGGGCTGTGCTATCATGACTGCATGAAAGTTTATGACATGGCCAAAGAAAAATCTAAGGATTAAATGCCTTCTGCTTAGAAAACAGCCCAAAAGGCCTGTTCACTGCTACTATCATGCAAGCTAAGGAACATGGGCAATTAAAAACAGCATTCTACTCAACTCTGTGTGGTTAACAAAACTGCAAATAAAAGCCGAAAAGCTAGCACTACATCAAAGTATCTCCCTTGTTTTTTTGGTAGAAGTAACATTCAATTAAGTCTTAGAATAGTATTTACTTGGTGTCCAAATTATTGGAGTTGCACACAGTGCTAGCATAAAATACTAATCTTTTAAAAGTTTACTCCAAAGAAACATCATTGCATAAACATACCATCTACTGGATTCCTATAGAAAATGAAGCAGCTATCGAGTAACATCTCAAAATTCAATCTCCACAGTAGCGAGTCACTACTTGAATTCACCCAACTATTTGCTTTAACTGGCAAGCACTATTTGATAGCAGCCCACACCGTACTGTCTGAAATAAAGGGGCAGAAGTTGGTCAGAATCCTTTCTGCTTCATCTTTAACACATACAGGCTCATTTCTACTGAGCAAACTGGGCGCAATGACAAACCCAGGTATCTTTTTCTGATGACCAGCTAGGGAAAAAAATTATTTAAAAAAGCCTAATCGTAAGCAAACATAGACTGCTTTTGAAACCTGTTCAGCTTCACATTAGCACAGGAGAGTTATAATTTGCTAATGAATTATACACAACAGGAATTCCCCAAGGCAAAGCTCTCTACAATTAGTTCCAGTTCATCCATAGATGACTAAGCCTTCTACTTAGATTACAGCAGAAAAGACATCACATGCTAAACCGCTTCTCATCTGCCCTACCACAGATATGCCATGAAACATCAGTGGGCTTCCTAAATGTGCGCCTACCTTTCCTCACAAGTTGTTTTTTTTTTGAGGTGCGCCTCACGTTTCCTCATAGTTTTTTTTCAGTAACAGATCCTATAGTCCTTAGTTTGGCTGTCATTCTGCAATGCCCATGTCATGTTTGGGCTGGGTACTCTGCCCTGCTAGTGTAACTCATCAAGCCTCAGCAAGTTGGGCATCCTATCTGTCACAGTAAATGGAGATGCAATCAAGACTTCAAATACCCTGCTAAAACTCCTCCACACATTACTACCTTCAGAGTGGCTAGAAGACAGGTCATACTTCAAACAAAACAAAAAGCCACAGCACAGAACTCAGTTGTTAACAACATCAGAAAGTGGAATTAGCTTCCCACAGCTGCTCCAATGCTGTTAACCTGCACATATACATCACTTGGAAAAATCTTATGTTTTCACATAGGAGCAGATAAAAATGCTGGTCATCTAAATAAAATGTAAATAGAAGCAAAATCCCCATACATCACAAAGCTACTCAAACCTTTCTTTCTATCCTTAATATCCGTACAGCTGCACGCACCATCTGGGTAATTCTTGAGTTGCTCCAAACAAAGTGTCTTCAGGTGAGACCACTTAACTGTGATTTTACTTGCAAGGGCTAAAAACACTTTAAAGAGATATTCCTCATAAACCTAGATTCCCAAACTTCAGCAAGCAGATCTTCTCCCTGATGAAGTACACAAAAGACATCCATCAGTGGAGCTATACACTCCATAATTATACAAGACCATAACACGCTTTCCACCAAGATTTGCCCTGTTCCAATCCTGCACTGCTACACCGCACAAGTAATGACATACATTGGAAACCATGAAGCTAACAGGAAACGGGTAAGTAGCTGTCAACAGTTTTGCTATGCGATGAAGAGGATGGAAGATGATAAATGCACAAAAGCATTGATTCCAATAGTCTTCCAGCCTTTGCTTTCCAAGTAACAAGGAAGATAAGGAACCCATTATTACCAGCCTAACTATTAAATCTCCCTAAACAGTGCTCATACCCCAACCTAAGAAACTGCTAGAATGAACCACTTCAGTGATTCTGCTACTTAATCTTGCCAGAGATTTGATGTTGTTCCCCAACACGATCCATCACTTTCTTAAACTCATACGGGTTGCATTAAATCTCCAATAGAAAGAAGCCTTTTTTCGGGAGTGAAGACAGAAAACAATACCGGAAAAAAAAACCCAAACAAAACACACACATACACACCTCGAGGTCACATCTCTTGGCCAGGAACTACAGAGTGTTACTTTACTTTCTGACATTCTGACAAATAAAGGATATATAAAAGGCTCACCCATTTGATGGAAAGAGTTAACTACAACCAAGCAGCAGCTTTTGGAATTAAATATGCCCCAAAGCAAACAGAAACAACTCCAAACCACATAAATAGCATTTATTTCAAAAGCTTTCTGCTAAACCATTTGAAATGCAGTGGTTTAGCTGTAACCAGTGCTACAATACACTTGCAAAAGCAGAGGGTTATTTCATAACCATTTTTAAACAACCAGGTCTGGAAATAAAGAAATGAAGTGCTCAAAAATGTGTGTAATACAATATACTTCACAGGAGTTTTCACCTTCAGGACATAAAATGTTGTCAAATCACAGCGTTTTAAACCCTTACCAGTATGTACTGTAACTACTGCAATCCATACACACAGTATGCTGAACTTTCTCTTGTTTTTCTGTTTTCTTATGATGGGTCATAGGAATCTGTGCATCTTCATAATGCTTTTTTGCATGGCCATTCACGTATCTAAAATAAATGAAAACCAAACATAAGTCTTGTACTTTTAAACAGTTACTTAACCAATATTCATAGAAAATAAGGAGAAAATAGGCAGCCTAATAAACATCCAGTATTTACACAGGCATTAAAATAGGCAATTCACCTGTGTGAAAACTCTGGTTACATTTTCTAGCTTTTTACCCCCTTCCTCTTCCACAATGTCAAAATTAATCTTTCCAGCTCCTTCACAGCAACCACAGCCTGGCATTCTTGTACCAAACCCTGGGATGCAACTTCACAATTGAGAAAATCATTCACTCCCTTTTTCCATAGCTTTAATGTGGTTAGTTCTCCATATTGCTTTCCCATCTACCTTTCTTATGGTTCTACTTTATTTTCCACACAGCACTCATCATGCTTGAGATCCCTATAACAGTCTGCTGACCCCAGTGTGAAAGCACATCTATTTTAAGCTTTCCCATTCTACAGCACAATTTAATATTAGAGCATTTTATGTTTTATGAAGTTCAAGAACTTGAAAGGCCACATTAACTGAAAAAGAAATCTAAAATCCCACAACTCTTCTGCTGACAGTGAGCACTGTCATGCTCAAAAACTGGGATCCAGAAAATTAAGCATCTTTAATAAAAAAAGTGTAATTAGAGATGCAATAACCCCAAGATTCAGCTGAAAATCACTGACACATAGGACTGCATGGCCATACCTTAGGCAATTCCCTTCTCCCCCATTTCCTTCTTGTTGAACTCAGTAATACTAATGGGCAGGAACTCTGTACATGCTCCACGCGAAGGTCTTTGTATTCTACACTTGTTCTCACATGCAGGTGTAAACAGCTCTGCTAACGCAGCTGTACTGATTAAGGCACTGAAGCCACAAGGCTACCAATGCTGCTGTGCTGGCAGAATCCCACAGCTGCTATGTCATAACCCAGACGAGACAGCTGCACTGCAGGAGTTGGTTTTCTGCCTACCAGTGCAAATGCCAGGTTTAGAAAGCTATGCTCCCACCAGAAATGTTCTGCTGCTGTAAGATGGTCAATAATGCTCCCAAATAACTCTAACCTGGAGGATGTACTTCAAGTGAAGTCCTCTTCCTTTGATCTCAAACATTATCTGAACAGAACATTCCATGTGATTTCATGATCAAAAGGAATCCCATTACAAGGTGTATTACATTCGTCTCATTCCCTTATTTTCCATTATAAAGATGGGAACAGCTTGAAAAGTCAAAACAAGCGGCACAAATAACTGACTTAAAGTCTAACTGCACAGCAGAAAGGTTGTATGTGGTCAGTGATGTTGTTTCTTTTTTCGTTAGTAACAAGCAAAATATTCCAAACTATTCACTTCACACGTCACATACCACAAAGCAGCACCCCCTCTCTTAGCTTTCACTAAGTATACATTTAGAGAAGAAATTAAAAGAGAAAATCATGGTCTGTGCTGGAAAAACAAAAAAAGAGGGGAAGTTGTGATCAAGAAAAGGGGGAGCTGTGATGAAAGAAACAAAACCTGGAGTTCATTCAATCTCCTTTAAAAGACAACATCTCTAAACTTAATGCTGCTTTTCCAGATTAACAGCACACCAGTAGAGATGCCACCTGACAGAGCAAAAGTTCACATCTCAGGTTCTGTCAGGTTCTGAACATCAGCATTAGCTGCAATCTCACTCACATGTGCATCTCAAACAGGTACGTAGCGGCCAATTTTCTACAATTATCCTGACATATAAATAACAAAATTGACTGTATCAGTTCTCTACAAATTCTTCTGTTGTACTTCAACTAATACAGACAAAACCCAAGAGTACTCTGAAGGAACTTGGACATCAGCTACTCCTTTTATGGTATGGCAGTAACCTTGTGCCAAAACTACACTACAGTACATTTAAGGCATTTTCTGTCTAAGCTGGATAGTTGTTTTTGTTCCAAAAGTAAGATGTGCCAACTCTGCGTTTGTGGGCTTCCAAGAATTCTCACTGGTTTTATCTTATTACAATAGAAACATCTTTTACAGAATGGAGCTAGACAATAACGCACTGCAGTAGCAGTTCTCCAGGCGCTTTTTGAGCTGAGCAATCACATTCACCATCCACTTTTCTTTTGGGGAAAAAAATCATGTTGATTATTACCACTGGACTCTCATAAGGTAACAAAGAAGTGTGATTAGTATAAACATAACGTTACATGAGATCATAAAAGGTTTATTTCAGGGAATTATACGGTGTTCAGGAAAATTGTGAATGAAGGCCCTCAAACAACAAAGGAAAAAGATAAAGGTCAGGTTAAAAGATCTGCACACTAACACTTCGTACGCACCTTCCGCAATGGACACTGGAGCATGTCAGACAGACCCATGGGCTTTTATTTGACCGGCACACTGTAAAAGATTCAAAAAAAAAAAAAAAAAAAAGAGTGTCAAATGAACTGACTCCAATACTACAGTTGTTTAATGCATGCTGAGTGCTATGAATAGCTTTGCTGACTCCACCTTAGCAGCACAGTTATATAAAATAGTCAGTCATGTTCATTAACCTCTATTAGGGACTAAACTAACAGACTGCTATTGACAGGAAAGCACATGAGCCTTCTCCTGGCTGGGGTTCTAGTTGCAGGCGATACATTTACCTGTTACTTTCCATGCAAAAAATATCATTTTGTTTGCACT
Organism: Lathamus discolor; assembly: GCF_037157495.1. NCBI lineage: Eukaryota > Metazoa > Chordata > Aves > Psittaciformes > Psittacidae > Lathamus > Lathamus discolor. The sequence continues at coordinate 18,473,966 of NC_088891.1, read as the reverse complement.
GCATCCACAAGAGCTGTGCTTGAGTTTGAAATACAACACAAATATCAGACGCAGAAGTAGCAAAACCACTGGTAAAGTTCAAAAACCTTTCTTTTAGGTTTTAATAAGGCCACAGCACTTCTTTTCATAAAACTTGTTCTACAAGAAGGCATTTGAAAGAGGTATTGCTAGAAAGCCTGGCAATCTGATGAGATGCACACAGAATAAGTTACTGTGCAATGCATGCTAATACACACCATTTATACAATATGTATTCCTATGCTGCAGTGCTGGTAAAGGCTTTATCCATAAAGATTTTGCCCTTTCAGTCATGCACAAGAAGCTGAAAGGCTATAATGCTAACACAGTGCTGTGCACTTCACAAACCACTCAAGACATCAGAAGATGTCATCTATGTTTTTTAGCTATCTTCTAAGACTAGAAAACTTCAATATGGTTGTTTTGAATCTAAAGAGCTTAAAGTGAAAAAAAAAACCAACAGATACTAGAAAATGATGAGACACCATCCTAAGCCAGAGTCCAGCTCCTAGCCCAACCTGGCAGCAGAGTCTGCAAATTCAGATTAGAAACAAAATCTCGATATAACCCACGTAGTCCAAACACAGTCAAACAGGCAAGTAGAGCAAAATTCCCATTAGTCAAGTCAATAAAATTTACATGCATCTTCATAAACGATCACAATTTTAGAACTACAGCTAAATTGATATTGAAACCTCAAATTTTAAGAGGAATTCCAATTTGGATGGTGTCACTGAAGGAGGGATGCTGAGACAGACAATGCTTAGATTTGAACAAAGTAAAATTGTTAACTATCCATTAACATAGATTTTACAGAAATAGCATTGCACTTTCAAATACCTCACTGATATGATGAGAAAAGACAAATTAAATGCTAAGTGCATTTCTGCAAGGGCAGAAAATCATAAAAAGATTACTTCCATTATCCAAAAAATACAGAGTATGATGCCACCTATTTTTAATAGACAAAACAACTAACTGCTTCTTGGGCCAGTCAGAGTTAAAACAAGACCTCAGAACCATGAGGGTCTGTGAGGCCAGGGGAAGAAGAGACAAAGAGAAGAGACTGACTTAGCTGCTTGGAAGAGCTAATATACTTCACCATTAGATTTTACCTTTTTTAAAAACATGAGACAGAAAATCAGAACTAGCTAACACTGCTTCTGGAGGAACTGGGTTTTGGATTTGAATTCATTATTACATATAGTTATTGTACTCCAATTCACAGGCCCAATCCATGGAATGTTTTAAGCTAAGAATTTTGCTATCTTCACTGAAAAAAAAAGCACATTCCACAGAAATATTATTTTAAACAGTTACTTGAAACTCTTTACTAAAGACTCCAGAATTGTTTTCTTCAACTGCTACAATTATTATTTTACTTGAAAAGCACATTTTCTCACATGTCTCAGTTTTCTGGGTTTGGTTTTCAAAAACCAAGCGTTCCTATTTCTAAAGTTGAGGGGCTCCCAGGGTTGTGACCATAAACTTGCAATAGATGGGAGGGCAGCTAGGTAGAGCTGTTTTGGCTTCCATTTCAAGTTAGAAAAGTGGAAGAAGTTTGTCTAATTTGACCAAAAGGTTATCGAGAAAACCAGCATTTAGCACTGGCAAACCGAAGAGCAAGGGAAGACCCTAAATAGCCCATGTTTCACTTCTGGTGGCTATACAGACCACCCATCTACCCTGATACAATTTTACTTTCCTGCATTACAAGAAAACCTAACAAAAAGGAAACAGAAACCAAAATCATTCATGCACTCAAACACAGATTAAGTGCTGCATGACCAAACCACTACTCTACACTTTCCTTGCCAGGAACACAAAATGGTCTTTCTAGCATTAAAATCCCAACAGAAATCTCCCACTCTGAAATAATGTTTTTGCTTTCACTATGTTATCACCCGTGGGCAGAACTGGTTCACAACCAGGAAGTCAAAGCATTACAATGCAGACTCTTACTTTCCACCACGTACCAAGCTATTACAATTTCACATTCAGGCATTTTAAATACCTGCACTGCTTGCTTGTCAAGTGTGACATGATACTCAAGCAGTGCTCATTTTGCAGAGGTCTGCACAAACCAACAAACAATTCCACCAGCTCTGCACAATGCCAAAAAGAAAAACCAGCATCCACTAAAATTTTCCATCTATCCTATCGGGGAATAGGAAAAGATGGCTCATTTGTTTGCTTTAACTTTTAGGAAAAACTTTGCTCCAATTGCATCACATTAGCAATGTGCAGTTTATCTTCTGCACAAACATCTCCTCCCACAAAGAACTCAAATAACATGGAAGTGACTCCCACTAAGATTAAACACAGAAGCCAGTATTAAATTTCTGACCTGCAGTTGCTCTGTTTCGAGAGATTACACAATTGATTTTTTTTAAAGGTTGCTGAAGATCCCTTTCTGTATTTCTCTGAGGTTGGCTCAGTAGATACTCTCATCAAAGCCTAGGTCTCTAGGCATTCCTCAGTTCAGGTCTTGAAGCAGTTACTGTCTGTTCCTTACTATTAATACATTAAATTAGGCCAGGAGCTTCAGGCATTACTCAGGACTTTAACAAGGACAGGCACCATGGAATGCACAGCCAAAATGCAGTCACTGCCCTGAACTGCTTATAATCTAAATTAAACGTAGACAGTTTGGCTTCACCTGTAAAGAAAGTGCACGTTAGTCCTTTCAGATGTGGTACTGACATGAAAGCACTAGGCTTAAAAGTAGACTAGAAACAAGAGACAGACCCATACCAAACCCCTTCTCAATTCAAAGCACATTACACAGCACTGGAACTTGGTCCATCAAACAGATTTGGGTGTTGAAGACTTCCACGTCACAGTTAACACTGAATAGTGAGGAAAAACTCTCAGACCCATCCATAAAGGTACCTATGCCATCCCTCAATAATTGGCATTCCAACTGGGATTTGGGGGGGTTTGGTTTTTTGTTAGTGTCATTATAAAAAGAGGAGAAGTGTTGCACTACATTAGCACCCTCTACTTTGGAATAAGGTTACATTTAACAAACTTCTTAACCACATTAAAAAATAATATTAATCTGTTTGTTACACCTTATTTAGTGGTATAGAGGCTGTTTTCTCAGCTTGAACTGAAGTATCTACTGCAATAGTTACCAACTGCCACATTTTGCTTCGTTTTTAGAATAGCTTCAAGTGGTTAGGCAAAAATGATACTAACATGTCCTAAGAAAAAGGAAAGCAAATCTGCAATGGTATCTGAAGCAGTAAGTTACTTGCCATTTTACAGCAATATCAGCTCATTCAGAAACTTAAGAAACATCATTTTGCATCATGTAATATGAAGGGGAAATACTATATTTTACAGAATGATTTATCTAAGTGAAATCTGAACACTCACTTGTTATACATCCTATAAAGCTCTCTGTAAATTAAGAGGTGTACCAATCCATCCCCAAGAGATCAATTAAACACCATTATGTACAGACTCACACATAACTATGGGATCATACAGAGATGTCCCTCCAGCTTCCACTTTCTGTAAATCATCCTGATGATGTTCATCAAGTTATGCCAAGTAGAATGAGGAAGATATGGCTAATCAGTTTGGCACTCTCATCACGGAGGCCCCAACCACCCCCCACCCTCATGACCACTCAAATAATATTTCTGAATCTTGACCTTTTATTTTCTTATTGAAAACTGACTCCAAGTGCAGTCTTGTGAAGTATGAATGATCCTGGCAAACATTGTATTCCCTACAGAACAAAGCTGCAGATTTCCACTGTAGGAAAGTTACAACTACATAACAGTATACAACCAACCTGTGAAACCAATAGTTTTGTTTAGATAGCACACTTCGTAATTCAGATACTGGCAAAAGAAAAAAGCAGCAGGAAGAGGAAGAGACAAACGGGAAGCAGTTTCTGTAAGGCAGCCAAGTTAAGAAACCTGCAAGCTCCAGTGCCCACCAGAGATCTGGCAGTATGCAGCTGTGTGATCAATGCAAACTGGCAACAACTGTCACAGCAGCACGGGTGACCTCAGGCCATAGCTGCTACAAGACTGTGCTTACATCCAAGTTTTAAAATAGTCCTTTATTACATCACCAAAGAAAAGACCACAAAATATCAGCACCATAACAGCAATACTTTGGTCTTTCTGTTAAGAGCATATTGGATGGAAACAAGGTTAGGGTCATTAAACTAGTTCCAATAGTCTTTACAGCCTTTATAAACTACCTGGACTTTGTTCTCAACAGGAGCTGTACCAACACAAATATCTCCCCTGTGTAATTATATGGTTAAATTACAATGACATAATGACCAGCACAGACACATCTTTGGACTAAGTGACCTTTTTTTCAGTTCTATTCCTGTTGACACAGCAGGCCGGCCATACTGAGCTAAACTGAAAAATGCCACTGTAACTGTACTCGGCATCTGCACGAGGAATGAGATTTACATAGCTGTGGCTTCACTGGTATACAGCACCAATACTGTGCTGAGCAAATTGTCCCACAAACAGAAGTACATGTTGACAAATACATACATGCCACATACAGTACACAGCACATATAGCAGACACAAAGTCAATTCAAAGACTGAATGAATCAGCTGAGGAGTTTTCTCCATTCAAGCTCCATTTGTTCAAGATAATGTGAATGCCTCAGGTTTAATACACACACCTCCTATCCTTGGAAGGCCTTCCAGCTAGACTACTAAGTGCTGAGGGAGGACTGACTATTCACTCTGTTAAATACGGCACTTCCCATGAATAAGCAGCTATCCAGGGGAACAGTGAGACAAAGTAAGAGAGAGTGTGACTTCCAGCAAGCCTGGCATTTACAGCTTTTACCTAGGCTGTAGTCTCCACAGCAATGAATATTGATATTCTATATTCAAAATCGACCAGATGAAACATTCAGTCATCAGAACTGCGACTGAAACCAAGGATTTCCCACTTCATATGAACTGTCCAAATCACATTACAGAGCCATGTGCACTCTTTCCTTCTGGCCCAGAAACTCAGTTTTAAACCAGCATATACAATATAACAGCTTATAAGGCCAAAAATTAGAAGCCTCCCTCATCACAGAGAAGTCAAGACTGCAGGACATCTGGATACGTGCATAACTGGACACTCTGGCACTGAAAAAAAACCACTTTATTTGCCTAAAAACATAGGTGTCCTCTAACGTAAGTCAGTATTTTCCCAGGCAGCATGTAAAATTTCCTAACTGCCATACAAGTTACTTAATACTAAGCATTCACGTACTAATAACACAACTGATCGTGTTCCCAGTTTTTGACTACACATTCAATTGCGTATTTAAAAAAGGCAGTTGCCACAAGTATACATGCAAGCTTTGGTATTATCTGACCGTATTGTCTCTTTACAGCCAGGAGGCACCAAAAATACTGAAATGAGCATCTCAACTAAACATGTCAGTAAAATCACAAGCCAGAACCAGCATTCACATCCACAGAAGTGCACTAAGTCAAAGCAGAATGCTAACATTATTTTATGATCTAGGAGTAGGTTCCAGAACTTACATACTGCGTTAAACATCTGTGGTTGTTGACTGCTTCGTGGTTTTTTTTTGGTTTAGTTTGGGGGTTTTTGTTTGGCGTTTTATTTTGGGCAGGGAGGGGTGGGGAGTGGTGTGTTTAAACTGCATACACATGTGGTAAAAGGATCTGCTCTGCATTTTAAGAATTTAAGGCTAGTCAATTCCAGATGAGTAACTATAATGAAAACCAGGTGACTGGAAAGGGAAGCAAATGCTACAAGAGTATTTTTTAAAGCTCTGAGTAGGCTAAAGCCCCATTCTAGACAGAGAACGCATGAAAAAAGAACATTACAGGCTTTGAAAACTAGACACATGTTCTACACCTTATGTACAAGCCAGCTGGTTTACTCTTTAGGTTTTAAAGAGTATTCCAATTTGTTTTCAAACTTCATGTCACATAAAGCTCTCCTTTCTATCCTATTGTCAACCTCATTACAAAAGGTTCATAAATAGACCATACTTGTTCTAAAGTGTTTGATAGTAGAAAAATAAATATTCTATTTAACAGTATTTCACGTGAGTTTCTTTTGTTAGACATCCTCTTTCAGAAAAACAGCATCTTAGTAAAAATGAAACCAGAAAGAAAGGGAAACAGGGTTTAATTACACTATTTCAAATGTTGTTTTAAAATCAGCTAACACCCATGCACTAGAGGAAAAGGTAAAGAAAATATCAAATTTAAATTACATTTAAATCAAAGCAAGAGAATTCACAACAAAGCAAGTTTCTTAGTAAGCATTACTAACAATACAATACATTCTTTCAGTGTTTCATACCCTCGTAACAAAGAGCCGCAAATGAATAGAAGTTTCAAGGTATCAAGTCTTAGCCTGACTCAAAACACATTAAAATGTACTAGAATTCAAATAGACTCTGAAGAACATTTAAAGATACAAACAACCAACCCTCACTCAGAACTACAGAAAAAAAACCCAAGTTATTTCTTCCGCTACTATCTTTCAGCCAAAACCAGAAAGATTAAGCTTTTATTGAGAAAACAAGTAAGTCATTTTGTGATAGTGAGCGAACTTATGAAATCAACTAATATATGCACTCTTGCGTAATGGTACATGTGGTTTCCTCCTCTTTGTCACTAAATAAAAGTACTGCGCAGTCTCACATAAGAAATTTCACAGATGGTTACAATGAACCCCTCCATTTCAAGAGAGGGTCATATATAATTCAGACATACTGAGCAACAACTGAGTAAGAATATAAAACACAGTTAAGTGAACAGTTTTTCATAGAACAAATAGGTCAGTGAAGTCCCCAGCACATTCCTAACACTGAAGAATGTTTGTCAGAGAACAATGTGATTAGCTTCATCTGCATGTAATTCACCTCCCCACTTACTCAGCCACACTGGTTTACAGTTTGGTATTTGGATTATGCAACCAGAATTCCACACTGAAAACTCTGAAGTTAAAAATTCATGTGTTTTCTATTTGCCTATATTCTTAATCCAGTAGTGGAAAAGCAGACAAGGAGGTAAGAAAAACTTCTTTTAACCAGTGTCAACAGACCCATTAGCTCCCTAGGAAGTGGTTAAACGAACGGGGGGTGGGGGAGAAGGTGCAAAACCAAAGTCAGATCACCTACAGCAGCCATACACAAAGACACCAGAGCATGCTGTGCTGCTGTTTTTTACCGTAAAGAAGGTGGTCACTTAGCACTTCCAACCGCATACATAGGTTTCAGCTTTCAGGCTACAATACTGCCATATTTGGTAATTTAACCTTTCTACACACCAACTCAAACTTCAGGTTAAGAAATGTCAGCCGTTGATCTTCCTGCACATCCTACATAAATCACATCTTACCTGACAGCAACAGCAAGAACACATGCATTATTTTACTAAACAATCATGGCCAAAAAGCATTTTAAAAAAAAATCAATTCTCCTTTACATTCCAAAACCAATTTCTAGTTGTTTGGCACTTTCATAACTAATTAACAACCGAATTTAAATACACCCATACACACACATATATGTTTATATATTTAAAAATTACATGGTTTTAGCCCTCAGAAGAAAACAGATATTGCTCCTCATTACAATGGTAGCATGCCAAGAAAAAATCCATTACTGAATCTTTATGTTAGAGACACACAAAACCTCATTTTCAAACAGCAGCCAGAAAAAACACAGCAAAGCCAGCAGTGTAATGTAGATTTTAAACCCTTAAAGAAAGGAATCTTTCTGAGTCAGTGGTCAGTTGCAGGTCAAAACATTCAAGCTGGAAATGCGAGAGAAAAGAGGGGAAAGACAGCAAGAACTGTAGTAATTTATCTATTTGCAGTCCCCACTATTTCCTTCCTACTTCCCCAGTACTAGCAAAAGACACATTAATAAGCATCCCTGAGAAGAAGAAAGAAAGAAATCAAGTGTTCAGTGGACAAGAACATTATCAAATGAAAAAAACTTATGAAATAAAGGTTGAAAAAAACGTTCAAAAAGGGCCACGGCTATCTTGAGAAAATGCACGTGTATTTGGCCATGGACAGGCAGACACTCATATTCGCACAGAATCCTAAATAACGGATCTATAAACTACCTTGAAAAATCAGTATCTGCCTGTTTGGTGTTGGTAAGGACCTCCTACACCCACCCCAAGCCTGACCATACCATGCCACTTGGAAGCTGAAAAGCTGTCTGCTTGCAGGACTGGGAGGTGAGCTGGCAGTTCAGAGTGGTTAATGGTTAAGTGTCACCTACATTTTAAAACACCCTCTTACAATTAAGGAAACAAATCATTGCGGATACAAAACCTTACACTACTCCCACCATAACAAGGACACAGTAAAGCAGTAAATATTTTACCAGCTATAATTCTAATTCACTCTACAATAAAAACTGTTCCCTTCAGTCACCTCAAAATAAAAAATCTACAAAACTGGTTTTCAGAACTAAATTTCTGATTTCTAACCTCCATGGAGTATTTTAATTAATGGCCTTTAACCACATTTTACCTAGACAGTAAGTGTTTGTTAAAACATGAAGCAAAACATGAAGAGGTTACTAAATGACACAAGTAGCAGTGATAAAATGAGAAATGGCTCAAAGCTTAATTTCATTCCCAGCTGGGTCTGAAACTTTATGAACCCCAAACACAGAAGCAACAAAAACATAGCTGGTCTAGCTCTGTGGACCATAGCACCTTGCAGCAATCAGTAAACCAAAGAATAATGCCTTTACTTTAACACCTGCGTATCTTCAAGGTCTTGGGAAAGGCAGGTGAATATCAGCCTGACTACATTTAAACCAGCTGTAATGAGATTTGCACTAATCTGTGGATAAATCAAAGAGTCTGCCATGCACACAGGAGCCCCTTTCACATACCATTTGTGTGTGCTTCCCACTTCCACAATGCCTCCTTATCATATCAAGTACCATAAGAATAGGAGGAAAGAGAAAATTAGGACCTCCAGTAATAAAAAAGAAAAAGCAAATGGAGAGACAAACAGTCATGGAGATGGAGAAGAAACACTACCAAGGAGAGATTAAAGGGAAAGCAAAGAGGGTCGAAGTTTGTGTACCTGAGCTTTTACAGTATGTTTGTTCTGGCACTGACTGCAACAGTCCAGTGCCAAAAAATTTTGGCAGAATGCTGTTCCCTACCCCAGCAAAAAGAGAAGAGTGCAACTGATTTATAACTGAGAAAACACAACCAAAAAATGAAAAAACATTGAAAGCAGTCTTAGCAGTACAGTCATGTTCATCAAAGTTCTCCTACTCAGCTGAAAACATTTGCTCTCACATATAAATAAAGCATTTGGTGATGTTCAGGGTTATTCTGAACTGAGTTTCCTAAGTAATTTACTAAATCACTTTAAACACAGAAAAAAAGGCATTAATTCAGCATATGGATCTCTACCATAATCATCATTCACTAGGCCTCAGACAGCTTCCTGGTGAGAGCTCTCCTCTGTACTTTTTATGGTCCCTGCGTCATGTGCAGATGCCACAATATATGCTTCTGACCAACAGTGAAGTTACAGCCCTTACTCAACAGCAGCTAGAATGCAAGAAACAGGATGCCAGCCAAATACATTTAGCTTCTGCAGGAAATAACCTGTCCTCAGCCAGAACTGCTCTTCAATATTCAACAACATTACATTATTTAAGAAATAGTATTCAACTGACAGTGATCTGAAAAGCAAGCTTGAAATATACCTCAGAAGTTAATTCCCCTTAAAAAAACAAACCCAAATCACCAAATCTTCCTTTCAGCAGACACAATCCTACTTGCCTGCAGCTGTTCTTCTACAAAAGTAAATTCAAATTCTACATTGAACAGTGCACCCATTGGTAATAACCAATGAATCCTTAACCATGCACTAAAAAAGCTGGAAAAACTCTCCAGACTTGCTCAGGTGTGCTTGGAAGATTGCAATCTCTCTGAGGTGAGGCCTGGCTCCTTGTGGTTTGACGAGACTATGACAAGTTGTTGAGAAATACCACATCTGAGCTGTTCCAGGGTGCTTTTCATAATTACATGATTTGCACAACAGTGCCAAAGGTGTGGCACATCACACGCATCAACTGATGCAGCTTGTGACACCCCAGTCTTGCCAACGCCTCTAACTACTCTGTTTCCAACTTCAGCAGAACTTTCAGAAATTGGAGTGCATCAGAAGACTGCACTCTAATCAGAGTTAGCAGACATCTGCATGCAGCATTTCACGTGACAGCACTGATTAAAAACCATTTTCAGTTCCTGTACAATTTCTGCTTTACACATTTGTCTCCCCTCCTTTTAAATGCCCAGTTAACAGCAACAACCACCACCTGCCTCTGGATCTGCTAAAAGGCATTCTGTGCTCACTTTTGATAGTCTTAAAGCTCCTCAAAACAAACGCATGCTGGTTTCTGCATTGCTTACTGTACTGAGCACACTTGACCACATAAAATAACCAGAGGAAGCATGCCATTTTCTAAACAGGGGTCCTTAAAGTCACAGACTTCTGAACTACACAACAGTAACGTAACAGAAGTTCTAGAGACACAAAAATGAACATACACCATTACTCTTTAATTTGGAGCAAACCCATTCATACTTGGATCGACACACTCGTCACTGCTTCCTCTTACTATTTCTTTTATTTTTAAGAGTCTTCCTTCATCACCAGACCTCTATAACAACTCTGTTAGCTAGCTTCAGGGGTAACTTAGATAGGCCAAAAAAGCAATTCAGGCTGGTGCACACGCTTCTCTAATCAGCTCCCGAGCTTCAGTAAACTTAGCTTCGAAGTATGAGCATCAAACACAACATTCCATTTTATAATGGCACAATATTCAGTATCAATTAACAATATTCAGAAGCGCCTCCATAGATACCGTGTGAAGTTACTGGCACAATCACGAGGTTTTGTGGAGAGAAGGAAAAGGTACTTAACCAACATGCATTACTCAGACAGTGAGACAACTCCGGCTCCTCAAATCGCAGGATAATGATAAAAATAGCCCCTGGCAATCTGAACTAAGAATTCCCTACTCTGCAGCGATGTTTTGCTCTCACTGGCACACCAGGTAGCTGCCAGAAAGCTTCCTGTATCAGTATCTTCACTTACTCTCCTTTTCTGGAAAGGTCAGCAGCAATTCAGAGCAGGACTGACAAGTTCTGAGTCATTGTAAGACAACACGCTTGACGAGAGATGCCTTATAATTACAGGCTGCAGAAAATTACCTTCTAAATGTTTTTCTCCAACTGAGGCAACACCAACAAGAAAAATAACTAAGCCCACAGAACCCTAGAAAACAGCACCAAAAGGAATAGGAAATGCATTAAATTTTAAGATATATTAATTAATATATGGGTAATTTTCTCCTTTTAATTTTACATTACCGAGTTACAGCAAAACCAGTAAATAAGAAATGGTATTCATTGCGAATTGAAAGAAAACACTACCACATATCTTAAAAAAATTAGTCTCACTAAAATGAACACCAACAAGAGACAGCAGTCTATACACCATTAGGGAGTACATGTAACAATACTCACATACTCACATACTGCTAGTGGGAACTGAAAAGGGATGCACTAAATCTTACTAGACTAGTAGAAATGCAAAATTCATCTTTAAAAAGAACAGTTTTCATTTGCTTTAAATCAAGAAGAAACTGCTGGCTGTTCATTGGCATGTTTTAAATTCAATGTACCTACCTTCTTCTCTAGCTATTTAAGATTTCAAAGGTTATGCGAGTACTGTCTGGCTTGTTAGCTTCGATTTCCTAAAAAGCACAGCAGACAGACAGACACACTCCCCTAGACACAGTACTGTGATCAATCTGTGCAGTTCCCCACAGTGTCCAACACGGACGTCCTGCCTCCCAGCTGTAATAAATCAGTTGCCTGCCCAGCAATTGGCTCTTCTGATAAGCGCCGGTTTGGGAGAAACAGCTCTGAACAACAAAGAAAAATTTGCTCTACTAGCCGAACTTGCTGAAAGCCAGCACCCCTAACAAGGTCCTGGAGCTGCATTCTGGCTAGTTCTTGAAGTTGGAAAGTTATACTACCAGAGCATATATTTTGTTTTGGCACTTTTATCTTTTTAAAGCTCCCTGAAGGGTGGTTCCCAGCTACCATATGCTCCTGGTTGACAACTTCGCTTATTTGCTTATTCTGAAGATAACAGAGCTAAGACTTCTTCAAATTAATTTTTTTGAGTAAGAAACATTAGGGACAACAAATTTTCCTGTACTGCTCCTTTCCTTCTAATAATTTCTCCACATTATTCCACTGTAAAGTCTACTCCCTCTAAAATCAAAAGCATTACAGAGTAAAATAACTGGTTTTGCCAAAGGAAACAGTAGCACTACCACACCTTGGCTCCAGGAAACTGCAATCAGGGAAGAACTCAAGTAAGCAGCAGCCTTCCTACACAAAAGCATGGACACCGTGAGACAAAAGACAACCATCTTTCCTTTAAAAAAAAGCAACACCTTACAATATCCAGCATTTCAGTGCTCCCTGATCACTCATTTCCAAATGAGCCTTTTTCTCCAGGGCACAAGTCACGCTGCTTCTGTAAGCGCGGACTACTTCCTTAAGTTGCATCTACTTTCGTAACGAGCTATAGCCACCAAAAACGCAACAAAAATTACAGCAACCATCGGAGATTGTCTGCGTAGAAGCACAGCACCTTTAAAGGGAAAGCCCTCGAACAAACCAGACCACGCACCATATGAAGGGCACTACTGAACACATTTGAAACAACATTTCAAATCCGTAATTTACATTGCTATTAGATCAGCGAGCAAAGTACCAAAATCAGATTGCCCCTCCGCTCCTCCCGAGCCAGAGAGCAGAGTGGGTGAGCTAGACCACCTTCACTGAGCAGCTCCTTGGCTCGAAGGGGGTCCAAGCGTCGCCTTCCGCCTCAGCAGTCCAATCACAACTACACTCTTCAAAGTCCTTTCAAAAATGTCCATGATAAAAAACGAAGTAATCTCAGACCGATTTACAAAACACACCGACCCCACCGCAGCCACCGGCTCCTCTCCTCCCGGTCCCAGCAGCCAGGCTCCCCCAGGACAGGGCTCAGCGCGCGGCTTCTCCGGCAGACAAAAGGAGCCGGGAGCCACGATCCCGCATTCCTCCGCGCTCGGCGGGGCGGGGGGCGCCGGTCCCCGGCAAAGTCTGCCGCTCACCGCGTCCGGCCGCGCTCCAGCGACGGGCGAACTGCGCAGCAAGGCTGGGACAAGGACCAGGGCTAATGCCCCCGGGCTACCCCCTCGCTGGCACATGTGGCGGCGGCTCCGCGAGGAGCAGGAGAGGTGCACGGCGCGGCGGCCATCCTCTCGCACCGCCCGGGAGAAGGGTCCCGCGGGGCGGCCCCGAACAGGGGAGCCGACCCCACTCCCGAGGCGCCAGGCCCTCCCCCGGCCGCGGGGCGCTCTCCCGCCGACGGGCAGCGGTCCCCCTCGAGGCCCGCACCGGCCACAGGGAACAAAGGAGCGGCCGGGCGGCGGCGAGGAGCGCCCGCCCGCCGCGCGAGGGCCGCGGGGCCACCTCAGGCCGGGCGGGCCGGCGCAGCCTAGGCCGCGGCGGGAGCACTCACCGCTGCAGCACCAGGAGGAGGGCGAGCCCTGCGGGAACTTGGCCGAGTCGGGCGCGATGCAGACGCTGGAGCCGAGATGCGGGCACTCCATGGCGGGCGAGGCTGTGAGGCGCGACGGGCGGTTCCTCGCGGCGTTACAGCAGCGGCGCCCCGCTCACAACAGCCATCTTATGGACAGCGTCGCGATCCGCTCGCCGGGCTTTGCGGGCAGCCGCCCTCCCGTCCGCGCCCGCCGGCTCCCTCACCCCGCCTCCCGCCGGGCTTTCCGCGGAGCCGGCCTCCCATCCGCCGCTCCGCCCGCCGGGTTTTCCGCGCTGCCGCCGCTTCCCGTCCGGGAGAGGCGGAGCCGGGCAGCGCCGCGCGGTCCCTCCTCAGAGACCGGCTCGTGCGAGGGGCGGGCCGCCCCCGCGGGCGCTGAGGCACGGATCGGCTGGGCGGGAGGGGAGCGGCCGCCCACAGGAGGCCTGCTGCGGGGGGAGCGAGCCGAGCTCTCTCAGCCTGGCTCCAGAGCAGAGCGGCTGCAGCCCTCGCAGCATCTCCATGGCCTCCTCCGGCCTCGCTCCAGCAGCTCCACGTCCCTCTTGTGCTGGATCAGGGCTGCAGGGGGGGTCTCCCCGGAGCGCAGCAGAGGGGGAGATTCCCCTTCCCCGACCTGCAGGTCACGCTCTGGGGGTGCAGCCCAGCACACGGCCAGGTCACCGGCAGCGCCCCAACGCTCCCGAGTCCTCCTCAGGGCTGCTGCCCAGCCTGTACTTGTGCTGTGGATTGCCGCGAAATGCAGGCCAGGCCCAAACTCTGCCCTAGTAACTGCGGGCAGGAATCGCAGACCCGGGTGCTGCCCGGAGCAGGCACGTCCAGTCCCGTCCCGTCCCACCGCGGGCAGCACCCGCGGCAGCTCAGACAGCTCTGTGCCTCTGAGAGGAGACCAGCGGAAATGTGTTCGTGGCGAGGCAGATGCTGTACTCAAGCAATCTGTTCTGAAGAGGCAGGGTCCATGGCGTACGTTCGCTCCCTTGAGCTCTGTTTTAGAAAGCTCCGTGGTTTAACTTCTCCCCAGAGACAACAGGATGTCGTAGTAACCTCGGGTCTCTGCGCGTTACTTGCAAATGCCTTCGCCTTTAAAGAGTTACCTGGCCTCAAATTCAGCCTCTTACTGGATTTCCCACCCTGTGACTGTAACCTTTGTGTGAAGTGGCAATACAAGGACAGAGGTTGTATTACAGGTTTTCCAGACGACACAGAATAACAATTCTATATCTCAGAAATGTCCATGCTTAATGTTGGGATCATAATACCAGAAATTCCTGATAGTACCTGAAAAAGAGGGGATTTTTTTTTTAACCTAAGGAACTGTGATTACTCCTGCATATTAGGAGTGTTAGACCTTTCCCTTTACTGCAACTACTGTGAGAAATACAGTTTTGCCGCTGGTTTTGCCTGTGACCAGCACGTTGACACGAAAAGCATCTGTCTCAATGTACTTTACATGGCACAACACTATTTCACAGAGGATTATTTTAGAAACTGACAGGTCTATGTGGATTTTTTGATGAGCTACTTGAAACATTCATATGAAAGATGTCTCGGTGTGACAAATCTCCTTGGTAGAACACTATTCTTTTTCACACTATTTACACAAGGGAGGAAATTCAGAACATTTTCTATCCAGTTCTCCACAGCACCAGAAACCACTTCAACTATACTCACTGGAGTTAGTTTGTATGTCCAGCTGTGTAGTTAGAAGCAAAATCACTTTATAATTATGAAACTGTGAATTAAATGGTTGCAAATGTTATCCTGACACAAAACCATGGAGCTTCCTCACATATACCCCATCCTTCAAAACTGTCACATTTGATCAGTCAGGTAAGCAACAGTCCCAGCATGTATTTTACAGGTTCTACACAAAGTGTGTATCATTTTCTAACAAATATAAAAATAGAGCAAAAATTATTTTGGCGGACAGAATTTTAAAACAATGAAATGTTTTCACTGTTTTAAACAAAAAAAATTAAACAAATCTAAAAATCACTACTTTGACATACATCTAGGAATTACTTGTACAAGTTTAAGGAGCAAAAAGGTGGTATTGCTAGCATGTTTATATATTAGTCATGGCTCCCTTTCTTCTTCTCCACTCTCTGCCACAATGTATAATGAAGACATACATTACATCAAAGCAGCAGTTTGACTGCAGTTGCTGTCTTTTCTAAGCAATGCAGATTTCATTCTCTTGTCATTCCCCACCCATCCTTACACACAAACAATGAGAAAGAAACCTCAGCTGGATCTGTACTTCTCATTCTCCCCTCCCTATCAGCGTCACTTGGCCTTCTCACAGTAGTATTTTGCAACCAGAATTTAACCAAAACAGTCAGTTCTTATCTCACTGTGTACATTATGTTAGCAGTATATTTAGCTTTTTAAAAGTAAGGAGCTGGTTAACAAAGATTAAATATGGTAAATAAACATGTTTAAATCCTTCTACTTATCTACTTTAATTTTAACACTCCCATTCATGACTTTACAGTTGATACAATATACATGGATAGGAAAACCAATTCCTTTCCTAAGTAAACTAACCAGGAACTGTCTCAAAAGAGCAATCACTGGAATTGAACCCCTGCCTGCACAAACTACTACATCTCTACTAAAAGGAATGTTGTGAACTCATTAGCGCTATGATACCTGCTATTAGACCTGTTTTTCTAAGCATAGCCATGTTGGAAGAGCATCTTCTGGCAAGACAGGACTAGCCCCAGTATGAGGTTGAGTCAGTGGGTGATGGCCATCTTGTTTCCCCAAGCACCTCATGGACTTAACAGAGTAACAGTCTGAATGGGGTAGCAGATAGGAATGAGGATTACTGGGGTGGGAGTAGTGTCTTTCAGAGAAGAGGAAGATGAAAATGCATGATCCATTGCAGCAAAACTGTACTGAACATAGTGGCCTAAGAAGAAAGACATCTGCAGAAATGTTAGCGAGACAAAGCCTATGTACTGATTTATCTTATGAGGTCCCCTTTTTAGTCCAGAAGACTGCAAATTTGCAGACTTCTAAACAAAGAAACCCCATGAGTTTGGTTTAATTTACGAGGCTTTTGACCATCATCTATCATTTTTATTTTAAGCTGGGACTACTGAACTTGCAGTATTACACACAAACAAAAATGTTCTTTCACTCCTGCTATGGAGTTATTACGATCCCCATAACAAAAGAAAAAATGGTGCTTGGAATTGCAAGGAGGTTGGGAGTGACTGCACAACTCTGCTAAGCACAGCATTTCCCAGAATGACAGACACCAGTTATAACACTGGGCAGCATTTAGGTGTGAGAAGCTACTAAATAAAAAGGTGTCAGCTTACCAAGGTAAGCCCTTCATTTACCGTGCCGGATGTTTCGTGTTTAGGAGTGAAAACCATCCACACTGTGATATCTTATTCCTTTGCAAGATGATAACAGAGTTTTATTCCTTCTTTCATGTTTAGGTTGTCAACCATTCAGCAAAACTCTTTAAACAGTGTCATTTTGCCCAAATGACACTTTTTTTGCATGTTTCTTCATTTTAGTTGCCATGCCCACAGCAAATGTGGTAGCCTTTACATTTTCTACCTCTGGTTGCCAAGATAAATACTTAAGTAAGGATGATTCAATCTGTTAGGCAGTCATGATGCAAAGCAGTTATCACATGTGTGAGGATGCACAAACACAGTTTAGAAAAGGGGTATCTGTAATGCAGCCTCTTTGCCTACGGAAAAATAGTTTAAAAGGCACTATCTCAAAGGCAGCACTACAGAGGCAGTTTTACATGGCTTGCAGTGAGGCCTGCATGTTGAATGCAGAGGAAAACTGGAGTAGAAGCTCTGGGTATAGTTTTCCTTTTCAGATTGCTTTTTCAGTAAGATTTCTTGAGTACAAATCACTTCATTTGGAACTGGAGCCCCATCTCTTGCTCCCATCCTTCCTCAGAGCAGAGTGATTTAGATGATAACTAACATTAATCCCACAAGCATGCTCATTCTGGGTGCAATCAGTGCTGAACAGGAGCCTGTGAATTAGCATTATAAATTAGAAATTTCTATTTAATGTACTGCATAATCATCTCTACTACAACAGAGATATTTTACACAACGTCCTCTTGTGGGCTGTTTGTAGTCATCCATATAGGCTCTATCTAAGAGTGTGAGGGTTAAAATTTGGCCCTCAATTGGTATTTTGCATATATACTAACAATTTACAGTGGGGAAGTTTGCCTGGAGGGTTCTTTAGTTCTGCTGTATTTCTCAAAAATAAAATCTGTAGTCTTACATACCTGAAAACATTAACTTACCTCCCTTGTGTATGTATTATGATATGGTCTAATAATGCAGTAGCAAAATCTTTCATGTGATTTTGGCTTCCTTCAAAATCACTAGATGAACATCGCCCAATGTATCAAGTGAAGCAGATTATTGCCTTAGGTGACTTCCTCATTTGCTGTACAAATTGGAAAGCATGGAATAAAGAAGGGAGGATGCCATAGGAGTGGAATGAACGCTACCCTGAAGAACTAGAATCTAATTCAGTCTTTGGCAGACACTATTTGCATGCTACCTGGCAAGTTATTTAAACCATTTCTTTTAGTAAGAAGACCTATTTGCTTAAGTTAGAAGTCTAACCTTATTCTCAACTACAGCTGTGGAAAAGAGGCCAGCTCTGCTCAGAACACAGGCACTGGAGTCTTCCTATCCTTATGGCTAAAAATTCATCCTCAATTTCTAGATTAAATAGAAACACAGAACCACAGAATGGTTAGGGTTGGAAAAAACCTTAAGATCATCTATTTCCAATCCCCCTGCATAAAGACATGCATAAAGATAGAAAGAATATCTCCTCCCACAGCACATTTCTTCTTTACTAAGTGGTAAACTCAGAATGTGTGGAATGAGATTGGCAGATGAACTGAACACTCAGAAAGGATAATAGCAAGCTTTTTGCTCTGAACACAAAAAGCAGTAAACACTCTGAAAATACTACATGCCAACCCAGATGTAGTAGAAAGCTGACAGACTGGGCTTTCACCTCTTATCTTCCAAAGGTGTAAAAGTGAAACATTCAGATCTGTTGATAGTAGCAATGGAGACTACACAGAAACCCACCATATGGAAATGAATTCTCTATTCAGTGCAGATGCAACTCTGAGGCAGACAACTGGCATGGAAAATATCAACAGAAAGCATCATAATACAGTTAAGTTTTAATACAGGGTCTTGGCATAATAACACTTTAACTAGAGGCTGGCCTAGCAGCCCTGTGGGTTATATGCCATCTCTGCAGCAGACAGAAGCTTAGCTGCATGTCTGAAAGCTCGCTACAGCACATGAAATACCACAAGCCCATTTCCGGCAGCATGTTGTCTCATTAACAAATCCATTTCCATTTCCTGCATGTCCCCTGAAAATGAAGGTCGTGCAGTTTCTGCGTTTGATCATTAACAGCACAAGCAGCTCCGTTACAAGGCTCAAGATTCTTCTCTAAAAGGCAAGATGCCCAAGATGAAAGGCAGAAGTTTAAAACTAGGCAAATGCCCAAAGCAAGCATCTTTGACAGTATTTTGAATATAAGATTAAAGTGTGCAAATAAGCATGACTCTTCAAAGCATGTCCACAACACTTCTGCACACATACCTTGAGGGGGCGGTGTGACACCAGGTATTGTGCAAAGGAGCCAGGTCATGCCAAAGGGCAGAATGCTCTCCATTCCCCCCTGCTTACACCATCACTAAGAAATTACCTGAACTTCTACTTCCACAGGATTAATGGTTCTCCCCAGTGCTAAGGAGGGATCCCTCATTTCTTAATGGGCTTCTTGTGGGGAATAACACTGACTATAGCAGTACAATTGTATTGGGCTGATAACACGTACCATCAGAAGATTGCTTTTACATATGATCTTCCAGTGATGCGATTTCTGAGAGCCTGTGCTAATTTTACATCACTTTTCCAAGGATTTCAGAAGCATCCTATAGAACAAAGGCAATGCTTTGATGCAAGCTTTGCCTTGTCTGCACTATCACAGCTTGGTCACAATGCAAGGTATAAATAAGGGTGAATGTGATTATTCTGTAGTTTTTGGTTGTGGGGGTTTTTTTAGCAAACCAAGTGAGATATGAAAAATAAACGATACAAACTGAATGGTTTTAAAAATTTTCCACATTGTTTTCTTAAGGTGTTATTTGTACAGACAAAAGATTATTTTTAATTCATACTTTCAACAAATGCCTCAAAGTTCTCACGTCTGGCAGCTTTCACACCAGACTTATCAATTGTTACACTGTCAACTGGAGTCTGTTCAATAATGCAAGTGCAGCAGGGTGACATCCAGCAGTATTATTTCATGTCACAGCGCTTGGCTTTGGCTGTATTCAGGTATGTAAATTTATACTATTTCCAAATGCACTCTTGAGAATATAATAATGATTCTGTACTTGTGTTTAAGCTACTTTTAAGATCAGCAGGCTTTATCTTATCCTATCTTATTCAAAATAGAACATCTTATAGCCAACACTACTAATTTCTCTTCATCACAGCTGAACAAGGCTTATTCACTAATTTTTGGCAAACAAAAGAACTATATTAAAAAATAAAATAAAATTAGGCAGCTCAGTTTAGATACTGTCTCAGAGCACAAAGAACTCCCAAGCCTCCTGTTTAAAGAAGGCTTCGTACTACCTATTGCCTGGAATATGCGATAGCTGGGACCAGCCTATCCGCCTACCCACTTCATCAAGGAAAGGAAAATTGTTCCAAAGCACTTGAGTAATTACAGATCTTAAAACTCACTTTTTCTTAACATCACGTGGGGCAAAACCACAGACATTTCTAAGCCACAAACACTGCATGTTTAAATGACATGCAGGGTTTCTATTTCCCTGCTATGATTAGCTTGGAAACAAATTTAAGGAAAATAGACAATAATCTAGTCACAAAAATTAAAAGAATTACTCTTCTAACAGTCTGGGAGGGCTGGGAAGAGAATGAGATGGCACAGAATTTTATTATTTCACATAAAACTCAGGAATCAGAATGTGAAATCAATTTGGCTGTAAAAAGAACATGTAAAGAAAATATTGCAAAGTAAGTGTTTAAATCCATTTCTAAAGTCCCATTCCAAACAGTTAAAAATAGTATGATGGGAAAGTCCCAGGACAAACTGGGTGAATTAATATGACTTTTTTCACCTCTAACATCTGTTATTATACCTATATGTATATACCTATTATATCTGTAGAATATTACTACAGTGAAAGTATCATATGTATCTGTCCACTGTACACAAACAGTATCACTCTTCCCTTTACATTAAACAAGACTGTTGATAGTCAAAATACTCTACGCTGGTTTTGATTCTTTATTTGCTGTAAGCTGCAAAGGCATCCCACCTGACTCTCTGTGGCACGTATTTGCTTCTAGTTTTGTACAAAGAATTCTGTACTGTACTACGTACATACTGGATCTTGGTTCTACTTTACTGACCACAAAGTACAGCAAATATTAACCCAAAAGCTGCTAATGTCCAGCATATTTTGATTCTGAAGTGTTCTGACTCCAAAGCAAAGCATCCTGGGGAAAAACTTGCCATTGTACACAAAGACAGTATACATACTACAGTGATATATGAGTTGAAGGAGACCAGTGTTGGTTCACAAATGGCTGCATTTTATCCTGTTTGGAGATCAGTTCATTATCAGGGAAACAGGAATTTTCTTGCCATGTCACTAGATTACAATATTTGTTATTATGTTATTCTTCAGGCTCTGTTATTCACAATGTTGAGTAGAATTGTGGGAAAGGAGACCATTGGTTCAGATTTCCTTTCCTCACTTGCTTTGTTTAACATCTGCTAATTCAAGGACTCAACAAGGCTGCCTAAGATTTTTCAGCTCTGGCTGGAATTTGAAGCTGAGATGGTAAAATACGGAGAGCTTGTTCTGAAATAGGAAGCCACCTGGACACCCTGTGAGCACTACTACTTCTTTCAAAGCAGTCTTGCTAAACTGCAAACACCAAATGATTTACTCATTATAGCAAAAGACAAATGTGCCATAATCAAAGAGCTTCTATGAACTGCTGACACAGGTAGCCCCGAATTTTGAAGGTCAGAGACGTAGCTCAGTTTTCTGTGATGTTGATTTGCTTCACAGTAGAGGTCAACACTCAGTATATTTTTACTCATTAAAACACATGGCATTCTGTAGATGGGGAGGATCAAGAAGTTAAATATGGAGCATGGTACAATTTACATTCAAGCAAACTACCTGAAGATCTTTTATAGAATTTCAAATCTGCAATGCCTGTTACTTCTTTCACTCAGAGCCTCACACATTTAGACTCAATATAACCAATGCAGGTATGTAAAAACATCTACAGGGCTACATTACTATTTCTCTACCTGCTGGCTCTAGAGTTTACCCAGGCTGGTTTCTGTAATGCCTGTGTAGCATTTATGGAATTTATAGGGCACCATGAAAAATGATTTATTGGCATTCCCACAGGAAGTGCTTAGTAACTCATCCATTCTCATATAATGCAACCATCCCCAATTCACTGTGTACCATGTTAACAGGCATTTCTCTATGTTCTGAGATCTGTGTGTCTAAAAGAATCTAAGATGACACATAACTGCAGTAAACCCTTTCATTTCTAAGATTCCCTTGTGTTAAAAGGGGTCTCTAACAGCAGGGACCAGAATAAATATTCCAGTCAGCAAATGAGTAAGCTTGGTAAGACTTGCTGCATTTTGTGGTCTTTCCTTGCCCCATCACTAGTCACTTAAAGATAGTTAATCAGCAGCTGCATAACTACATTCTGATGTCTTCACTGATTCACAAATCCCTATCAACACCATTCCATGTTTCATTTGAACCATGGTTCAAACATATAAGCAATATAAAATAAACTAACTAACAGGATAACTGATCACCATCTACCCCTATTGCACATTAGCACAGTTTTGTAAAGTAGCAAACAGCTGGAAAAAATGATACAGAGATCTCATCATAGTGATCCTCTCATTAAATTATTATTGTTTCAGTAGAAGTTCACTTTGAATGTTCCATCATGTCCTAAAAATGTGAGACAAACTTCACTGCTGTATTGTCTCTATCCTAAGCATGGTATTTGAAGTAGGTAGAGACTGCCAGGCCTGCATTTAGAGCATAATGAGAATTTACTTTCGTAAACATGACTTGAGCACCCAAGCCCAAGAAATTGTTAAACTTGTGTGGTGTATAGTAGTTGAGTAGTTTAAAAACACAAAAAGAGCTTTTAATTCAGGACACCCAGCTCTCCTTTGTCTCACTTAATGCCACTTCATGCAAGTCCAAGGGAAAATTGCAGGCTCAACATCTTTCAGGTATGTAAGGGACAAAACTCTGAAGTACAGGTTAACCAAGACATGCTTGCCAACCATAGGATAATTTTCTTTTGATGTAAGAGCTGTAGTAGATCAAAAGGCTGATCTAAATAGCAATATATACCTATGTACAAGAAAATTAAGAACTATCACTACCTACAGAGTTTATTTCTTCCTGCAACTATGTGCACTGAGTGCTTTTTCTATGTGTTGCTGGCACATGCTGCTTATATTGTTTAGAAAGTATTTTGTTCTCAGAGAGACTGACAAACATTTCAGGGTTATAGCAGTCTGAGGTTCTATTGACATAGCTTGTTGCAAGTCATCAGGGATTGTGTAGATGCATCACTAAGGGCTGAAATGAAGGGCTTAAATTATAAGTGAAATTAAAGATCCATTTGACTTACCATCATCTGGACAGATCTATGCAGCTAATGTGGAAAAACTTTTCATGTGTTGCCTGTCAGTGAAGAAGTCATTCCCATTCCCAGCAGCACCTCTGGAAGCAAATGGTTTGCAGCAGTTCAGGGCTCTGTAATGAAAGAATATTCTTCAGGAATGCTCACAATTTACAGTGCTGTGTGATGCTGGTCCCCTTTTACCCTCATCATTTGCTATTATAACGTGTTTATTGCTCTATATGAAACATCATGTTGCAGCTCTGGACACAAGACTGCTGCAGTGAACAGGCTGGTGGGAGAACTCCCACAGCTCCATGTCCCAGGGGCTGCATGAAAAATCCCCTTGTGGGGAGGTTCCAAACCAGCAGCTGCACCACTGGAGCACTGCCTTCCCAAAGGAGCACAGGCCACAAGATGTGGACTCCCTGCATTCCTGGATGACAGCTAAGATTTTTTTCAGATTTTCACAAGATATTTTTAAAATATAAGCAGAAAACATTTCATTTCATACACACCATTTTTTCATGCCTTCATACGAAGAATTAGCCCACATTTCCCTCACCCTCTTCCCCCAGCCCTAATTCCCTGGCTTTTACAGTCACTATTAAGAGATTTACATTTCTGGAAAACTACAACACTGACTTCTTTCACATTGGCTTTTAAAACCAACATCTGACTGGCAAAGTGTTTACCAGCAAGACAAACCAAGCAAGCTTTTTTATGCCTCCAAAGCTAATAAAATACTGCTTGGAGCACAGCTTGACTTGCGTTTCTGCAGAGCAGAGCTCATTCTGCAAGGCCAACATGAGGAGACAGCTATTTTAATCATCCCCTAGTTGGTTAAGCATAGGTTCTCCTGTTGATTTAGAACAGTCTTAACTCAGAACACTAAGCCATAAATACATCTGGAGCTGAGGCTGAAGAAGAGTTAACTCATCTCTCTAGTTTTATTTTAAAATATACCTTTAGATCTCCTGATGTGTAGCAGACATTAGTGAGTCACTCCAGACAGCTTAAAGATATTTTGGAAAAGAGCTGTAAAGTGAGATTTTGGCTTTGTTTTTTTTTTGTTTTTTTTTTTTTTTTTTTTTTTTTGTTCCATCATAAACAGCCTTGGCTTTGCTATTTGGTTTTGTTTTGTAACAGAAGGAGAATTACAGTTGCATAGAAGTTTACCAGCACATAACATTTCTCAGACACATACACACGAAAGGACTTCTGGTCCTTTCTAGCCAGTCATCCTGTGCTGATGAAACAAGTAAGGTGGTGACAAGGGGCCTTTGCGTTCATCCTCTGTGCAGCTGCATCAACTGCACCAGTGGAAGGAGAATACTACGCAGTGATGCTGTGTTTTCAAACCTCCTTGGTTCATACTGCTTTATGGGGCTGGCTGGCTGCTATGTGGAAAGTTTGCAGCATCTACAGGTATTTACAAAGGTGGAGAGACAGAAATTAAGCAGAAGTTAGTCAGTCACAAAGACAATAACTGAAATCCAGCACAGGGACTTCTGGTACCCTGTCCAGATCACTCCCTTCTACCCTATCAGCTTCAACAGTTCTAGACAAGGCCAGAACTGATGTATCTGAATGCCTTTCTTCCCTATAGCAAGACTTTTGCCTGGTTACGTTTCCAGTATCCCACATTTAAGCTCTTGAGCCAACAACCATGACTGTGTGTGGTGAATAAAGCAGAACAGAGGCCAGCAACAAAAATGATCCTGTTATTCTGAGGAGTATTTCTGTCAGGATCCAGGAGTGCAAGGCAATGAGGAGAAAGCTGTGTTCCATCTTTAGCAGAATGCTTCACTTTGCTGTACTCTGCTTCTTGACTTGTTTGCTTGAGCCTTTTTTTAACCCCACTTTTGGGCTTTCCAGTGTGTGCAGACAGGACAAATATAGTGACTCACAAGTGTATACCTATTATTTAGTTGTTATATAAAGCTCACCTGAGAGCACCATGAATTCACAGTTTAGGTCTGCTGGAAACCTTGGCTGGAACTTTGTTATGGTCTGTGGCCACCTTACAGGGATCCTTTCTCATCAGCCCCCACAAGTATACCCTCAACATGTTTTTAAATGAGTAAAGAGAAACCATGTTAGTCACAGCAGTGACCACAGAAAAAGTTTTGCCTTTGGAATTCTTTTATTATTTCATGCAGCTTCACTAGGTAACCTTTTATAACTCAGGATACCATTTGTGCTTTTCATGTGGTGGCAGGGGTCACCATCCTGGCAGGTGACACGGAAATTTGCTGGAGCCTATTTTAGATACCAATTCTTGTTGCACATCATTCATACAGTTGCCACTTCTCTTCCACTCCCCCACTCAATGACTTAGGTCCTCAGTGCCACTCTAATGGTGCGGAAAGACCTGAATCCCTGATACAGTGGAACCTAAGACAGGCTGAGAAATCAAAGATTGTAATGAAAGATGGTGAGGGATCTTTCTTTAGAGGAGTAATGCTATTGTTCAGATAAATGCAACAGATAAAGACAGCTAGCATTTAAAGCTTCACCTCTACTTGCCTTACAAGCCCCATTTTAATATGCTTCAGAACACAAGCAAAGAAAAATGCTCTCAACTTTATACCCCATCATTATTCCTCAGCCAGTACCACTATACAGCATCTCAGAAGAGGCAGTGCTCTGAGCCAAAGACCAAAACAAGATGCCTCTGCTTTACAGATGACCTGCATTTGGTTTAAGATGACCAGTTCCGCCTTAGTGTTCCCCATCTACATCTAGGCTTTCAGCAAATCTCTCATCTTCCTGTTTTCTTTGCCAAACCCTAAAAAGGCAACACTGCAGGATATAGCAGAATATTAAAACACAGATTTCAATAGTAATGACTCAAGCTTAATGGCCTGTCTGCAGAGCTCATATTCCTCCTGCCAGCTATCTCTACCCCTGCAGTTCACAGTTCCTAGAAGGCTGGATGGGTTTAGGAATTGATAGTGTATTCAAAAAGGAATACTTTGACTACAGAAGTCTAGAGAGGCTATTATAATTATTCCCTGTTTTCAAGCAAAACCTAATCCCCAATATTGTTTATTGAAAACAGCCAGCGGTTTTCCACAATTTTTGGGAAAATTTCCACAGCCCCACTGCAGAATGCTGCTGTCCTAGTGAATGGCATACATAGGACCAGCGTCAGGCACTGCCCTGAGTGGGCTCCACTCACATAGGAGGTTATTCTCATATCTTAAAAGTTACATAGCATAAACCATGCCCTTGCAGAGCACACAGCAACCATGGCCAGTCCCTACACCCACAGCTGATTATAAAGCAGCATCATTCCTGCTTTATAACGTAACTTATAATGTATAACCCCTACTTCATCCCTCTTAAGAAGCTCTCTTAAGTCATGTTATCTATTAGCATCAAAAAGGTTAATGTTAAGCTTTGTATATACCCAGATTGTTATTCATCACATATATTTCCCACATGCAACCAAGTAGATACTTGACAGATCTTTTTCTCAGAAAGTGAACAAAATGTCTTGGAATAAAGTGGCAATATATTTGGACTTCTGACTTGTATGCCATGATTAGAAATATTTCTAACTGGTTATATTTACAGCCACTGTAAATACAGCATTCACTCTACTGCCTTCATTAACCTATTCTAAGCATTACAGTTTAGTCTCCTATTTAAACACAAGCTGAGTTTTCCCAGCAGTTGGGACCCGAGCCCAAGCTGCTTTGCAGTCATGTTTCACTGTAAGAGGTTAAATTCCATGCAGCAATTCAAGAGAAATGAATCCTTCTGGAAATGTACTCTGAACAAACCATGTGTGCACTCAAAAGGAGCTTTACATCTGTGTCAATATGATCTGTTTGAGTCAGATAAATTCAGTAAGGCTGCTGACTTCAGGGAAGACAGGCTCTAAATCTGAATGCTACTTTGAACAGAAAGAAAGGTTGCAGAAATGGATGTGAATTTGTGCAGGTGGCCACACACAGTAATGCCTGGTCTCCTCCCAGAGGAAATCCTAGAATGCTGCTCTGCTCAGTCGGCCAGTTCCCAGCCCATTTAGCATATACTTCAGAGCATGTAAGAACCCTTGAACTGGACTTCACTGGGGCTATTCAGAATAGCCCTGCAGCAGAAATTTCTTCTACAAGGGCATAATATTTTTGGGAGTATTTATAATTTCTTAAAACCTGGAATTGCTGGAAGTATCAGCTTCATTTCCTTTTTCCAAAATTCCTGAGCCCACTGCTGTGGAATGTGTCTGTTTGACAAAGGCAGTTTTATTTAGTAAGTAAATATAAAAATGCGCATGTCAGAAGTATTCCTGGCAGCTGGAATCTCAACTGCAGAGCTCATTTAACTTTTTCTATACAGTTTGGAAAAATTGCAGCCGTTAATAGCTATGCTGATATAGGGGTTATCATCCCCTAGGTCAGCAGGGTAAGCAAATCCATAAGGCCCACAAGGTCCGCAGCAGCTGGAATTCTCTTTTCAAGTAGCTATGTGCTCTATTTAGCATAGTTAAGCCTGAGCACTGCAGAAAGCAGCAGTGATCATCTTGGCTAGTGGTCATAGCAGCCCCAGTGTACTACATTCAAGAGAGCTTACATATCTCCTGAACAAAAGCACATGTTTAGGTGTACCATGGAAAAGAACAATGAGTAAATTTTCAAACTAAATCAGTATTTTGCTGACCTAAGTTACTCAGGAAGGTGGTCTGCAGCGAGATCACTTCATATGCCCTGAAAAGAAACACAGAGCTCTTGAACAGAGAGGGTTGTCTTGTCATAGAGGGTTGTCTTGGTTACGGACGTGGTTATAGCACTGCCCGGGTCTAATCATAAATGTCTCCATGAAAGTGTGTCATTCTCTAATTTTCCTTACCTAATGGCCATTTATCCTATCATTGTCTAATTTCCAAGGCACTATGCCGGGAAGCAACGTCCCACCTGTTTTTCTGTTTCAATTCTACACTGAGACTGGGAGGAAAAACTGGTACAGAGTAACTTGACTGAAAATAACTGCGCTGGTAGCAGTGCACCTTCTGCCCTTTGAAGTGTACCTTAATAGAGGGAATTATCTGTTTTTAAAGCAGTTCTGTTTGTACACTGTGAGGCTGAGGTAGTGTTTACTACTTTGTCTCTGCCATGTTGAGGTGCCTCAGAAGCCTAAGTTTCAGTGTAATCTAGAGAAAATAGGCCTGTACTGCAAACTCCAGGTTAGCTGCATTGCAGTTGGATGGGGATAATATTTTGGTACCATTGCTACAGGGAACTCTTGTAGCATAAACCAGCCAAGCTCCACCACCATCTCAACTGAGAACAGCAAAACTGAAAGCTTTGCAATCAACTGCTCTAGAGAAAACAAGGTAAAAAAAAAAACAAGGAATAGAAACAATGGAGCCATTAAGCAAATCTATAAGCACGCCAGACAGCACCCTGCACTTGCTCTTGCTTTTATAAAGGATTCCTGATCCTTAATTGAATCAGGTGGCAAGTGCTGCCTGATAACTGGGTCAGGGCCTCAAACTCTGGGGACTCTTATTTTTCCCCAACATTGGGACATTAGGCAATCTATTATTCATCCCTTACATTCCTTTGCCCCAGCTTTAAAATGTTAAATCACAACTAGGAAGAAACAGCACATGGAATAATCTTATACTACAGTCCAATTGCACTTCTGCACTTCCATTCAACAGGGAATCTCAAGGCAACATGGAGGCCCTCTGAAGCCTGTGGTCCTGCTGGGCAGTTGTGTTTTGTTTTTTGCTCCATTATCCACATGATCTGTTCTTAGTTCTACTTACTTCATACAACATTATAAACATGTATTTTAACGTGGCTAACACCCACATTCAGGAAAGACATTTTTGAGCATAATGAGTTGCCTTAAACTTGTCCCATGCACTTTTCAAGGGGACTATCACATTAGTCTGTATGCTCCTACTGCCTTATGACTACTACTAACTGTATGTTATGAGACAGTGCAAGCTAACGACTGATAAATCCCACACCACAAAATTTCAACCTGACCTTTCATACTGGGGATCCAAATCTACTGCTTGTCATGAACACTATGAAAGCCCTGCTTTGTCTCTGCCTTGGAGTGATGCTGAGATGAAACTCAACTGGTAGCAACCTAGAATTTCTTGAAGATGGAATAAAATGGCAAGCCCTGTGTGGTGTGTGCAGAATACAGGCAGGTAACTGTGTCAGGGAGCTGGACTTTTTCTGAGGCTTGCGTTTTGCAAGCAAACAGCTTTCTATCCAGCCAGCCTTGAAAGCACAAGCACTGTCTGGAATTCCTCCTGAGGACGTGAAGCCAAACTATAGCAGAAACTGGGGAAGGAGAGGTGTAGCTTGTGAAAATGCCAAAAAGAGCTGAGGGAGATTCTAAGAATCAGAGCACACTTCAGCATGGTGAACTTCTCAAGAACACTGACAGACAAGAGGTAGGAAGGAGATATGAAAATGCAGTTTGGCAGATAGCTAAGCCCACACCCTCCTACACAACAGGGTCCTTCTGTAGAGGAGGCAAGTTTCAACTGTTACTGATACCAGCCTTAGCAGCTTGTCAGACAGGTTGCCAGTTAACAAGTTCTTCTACAGCAACCTACAAAATTCTATTCCCAAAACTTCAGCAGGTTACAGAAAATCCTGCATGAAGCAGCAACCATGTGCTGATAGATCAAATGCTTCCACACACTCAGCATGCCTCTCTGTACGAACGTGGCAGACAGCATCCTTCTGTTTTAGACAATGGCAATTAAAAAAGCCATGTTAAAAACATCTTCACTATAGCTCATGCTAGATTACATCTGGCTGAACCAAAACAAGCAGAATTACAATCTAGGTTTACAAAATACTAAGGAGAAGTATGAGCAAGGACCTGTGCTCAACCACAGCTGCTTCCCAAAAGCTACAAGACATGAATTAGTTGCTGCTGCTCTCTGCAGCCTAACTTGAGAGGATGGAGCTACAGATGAGCTGCAGCAGTAGGCCAGAATCAGCCTCTACAGCAGGTCCCTACCTGGGATCTATACAGAAGTGAGCCATGCTCCTGTCAGCTTCCCTTTACCATCCTCATAAATTATGGTAGGAAAAAATAAGCAAGTCTGATAACATTGAGCAATGAAAAAGCAGGTGATAAATAAAGATGCTGAAAATAAAGCTTGACCAATCAAAATTAATGCATGCTTCAAAGCTGTTACTGAGAGGTAGTAAGCAGTTAGTAACAATTATAAAGTACTCAACTAAACCTAACAGGCTCTCCAATGCCACCTTCTGCTCCTCAGCTACCCATGGTGTACTCAGTTTTAGAGGTTCTTCCTCAATCACCTTCAGAAGAGGACATTAACTTATACCCTGTGCTCCTCTACCCTTCTCCATGCAGGTCCTGAACATAACATTAGACTCTGGGCTGTTTCATGATGAGTTTTCCCTCCTCTTAGCTTCACATGTTCTCCCAGTTCTAAGAGCTTAAAAAAAAATACCCTTTCTTGACAAGTTGGATGGGTTTTGTCAGAAGTGTCCATGGTCACTCAGTTATTACTAGTCCCACACACAGCCCCAAGTCTCTTCCCTCCAGTCCTCACAGGGGCCCATTATGCTAAATGACACTGATCCAAAAATGGGAATTGAGGGAGACACTCTGAAATAGGCTGGAAAACCTCTGCTGTGGTATGGCCTGTAAGAGGACAGCTTTTTTAAGCATTTGTGTCTCTGCTAAATAATTTTTGCAGTTCCATATTTAAATGCTCTAAGAGCTAAAGTCTGCCCTGCGAGGAGTTCACTACAGCTGAAGTAGTGAAGGATATGATCAGTTTTCAGAGGGTGCTGTGACCTAGAGGCAGGTCTGATTACATCACTTGTTTTGGGTTGAGTCTCAGGAGCTTTATAAAAAGCAGTCCTAAAAGCAAGGAGAGACACAAGGGGAGAGAAGAGCAGAAGCTCTTCTTCAGCAGCACCTCTGTATGTGTGCATTCTGCTACTTGCCACATATCTACAAGGGAGTTTCTTCAGACCGCAGAGAATTGTCAGAATATTATAAGTCTTTCCTTGAGATGTCAGCCAAGAGCTTCAGTGTAGTCACAGTTGCTGCTGTGCTTATTTTCTTCCTAAAGACACCAGTCTCAATCCAAGCGCCATTGAATGGTAAAGTCTTTCAGCTTTCTTTTTTATTGTCGCTTGTAACTTAGGACAGCTAATGTATGCAGAAAATTGGCATCTACTAACTATTACTATTTCAACAGTACGCTTAAAGTTGTATATTGTTGTAGACTGCAGTTGTTTGGAGTTGGTATCCTTGTTTCAATGTCTCATAATAGGTATTCTGATATATACAAGAAAAAGAAATTTGTCCTCTGATGTAGTTTGCGTTACAGACCTCTTGCATGCTCAGTGTGCCTTGCTTTGTGATCTTTCTGTTTCTCACAGAATGAAGCAGACTGGCCCTTCTCAGAACAGTCGAAGTATCACACCTTTCCCTCTGCCCTCAGAGGGAAAATAATGCAATCCCTGTGAAGCACCCCATATACTAGACCTCATTTTCTTATATTTAAACAGAACAGTTTCAAGAGGTTAGCATTCCTCACTCTCTTTTTAAGAGCTAATGTTCATTTATTCAAGCAATTATAATCTACTTTAATCCATTCAAGCTAATTATAATCCACCTAGTTTGATTACAGGCTATACGGGAGAATCATTGTAAAAGGTTGTGTGAGAAGACTTACTCAGCATGTGTACTTATGTGACAAAAATCCTGAAGGCTTAAGTGTAATCCAGAGCTGTCAGCTTCATGCAGAGCTCTGCCAAGACAAGACTTTACTGGGGTTTTCACATGAGCTACAAGAGAGGTGCGATTCAGACTTTCAAGGACCCCTTCTTACTGTGGACATATATCCTCTGAAAAATGGCTACATTCTCTAGCAGAATCTCCCACCTGAAGGGCAGAGGTTCCTACACCTTGGAGCTCTTGATTCCCCCTTGTCTCACTCTCCAGAATAACAATTAAAACTCAGTGCTTTCCAGGGGCTTTCCCTGACAACTCAAGATTCAGAAGGGAAAGATGAGTTGAAAAGATACATCTTACAATACATGTGGAACGGAATACTGGAGAATCCCCATTTTAGACTTAAGAACCCCAGTACCAATAAATTGCAAGAGCTATAGCATCCGCCTGCCCCTGATGTTTTCCCAAGTCAGAAAAACGACTAACACAGATTATCACAACTAGACTAACATCACTTTCCCAGCTCCCCAGTGACACTGGAAATGTATTGGTTCCCCACAGGTTGATCAGTGAAACACAGATACACTGTCTCTAGGAACCTCTTCTGCCAGGCAGAGACATGTAACTGTTACTCATCAGCACTCACCCTAACATGAACAAAAAGGTAGGAGAGTGCTCATAGGTACAGAGGCAGCTATTCAGAGTTGCGATCCCTTCTAGATGTGAATCAGACATCTGTTGGCTCTCTTCCAAATCCATGAGCCTGTGTGACAGTCTGCCTCATCCTCATTTCATTATCAAGAAGAATAAGGGTAATGCAACCTTGTTCAGAGTCTGAGGATGGCAGCTCTACATGCTTATTCAGGCAAAATCAAGAAGATCCTGACATCTGCTCATCTATTCATCTCCTTATCTAAAGTGGATGAAATAACCATTAAATGTGCCTCACCCCTACCTACACTTGTTGCTGTTACTGTGCTCATCAGTAAAGTCACAATGGTAGTGAGCTGCAGAGCATCAAAATGCTCTCAAGCTAAGGAAAATTTCACTTGGCAAAAGACTTGAAGCTTTCATTTATTTTTATTTCAATTGACATAAATGCCCAAAATATTGAAAATATTTGAAATTGACTGTTTAAAGGTTGCTCTAGAATAAAAAATCGTAGCTTGACACTTTGCTCACATTTTGATGGGAAGCAGGACCACGAGCAGAGAATAGGTGCTGTAGTTAAACCACTATTTTTTCAAACCTGGTTCAGCTGAGGATGTGGCAATTTCTAAAATCTGTTGACAGTCAGTTGCTATCTCCATGCAAGTTTTACCTACAGAACATGCTGACCAGCGGGCACAAGCACCCCAAAAATAAATCAGAGAGAAGGGGAGAGGAGAAGGAGGTTTCTCATCTTGAAATATAAGACAGCGTGTGAATTCTTCTCCATGAGGAACATGGGGATGTGAGCCAGGATGATTACACAGACCTCATTTTGAGAATTCCAGTGTAAAAGAACAAGACAGGCTGGTCCTAATGAACTGGAATCAGACAGCTCAGTGTTCCCAGCACATATCACTACAAAAGAGCTAAGAGCAGATGTTTTGCACATCCCTACAAATTAATCCCAAATATCTCACACAACATTCTTTGGAGAAGAGCTGTATCTGTGACCACACTCCGGAGTACAAGAAATGCAGGCAAGGATCACATACTGAGCAGACATGTGCATGTAAGGATAGATACCTGCCTGCCTGCATGCACGCACACATGGGCACTCTGAGTGTTTGCAAGACCTGTAATCCAGGACTGTTTTCTAAGCAGAAACTAAATAGAATTTGCAGAGAGTAAAGATATCCATTATCCTGACAGCCAAAACTGTGCATGTCTGTCAGGACAAGCACCTGCAATTACCCAGCATGCTGAATGACTAGGTAGGTTTCAGGACCAGAAAAAAATAAAAGGAGCATTTAATAAGTCAAGATATTTCCAAAGACAAGCAAAGACAATGTCCCAAGTTCACTTCCTTAAACCATAGATGGGTACTGGTCATTTTAACACCCACTCAACCCCCCCAGGATTCTCTGAGTTATATGGGTTCCCTTTTTTGAAGTCCATCTATTCCTGTTTCAGTTGGCCAGTCCCAGAGCCCCTGTACAGAAACGGCTGTAGCAACTGGCAACCCACTGACGGTTTTCAAACTCCCCAACTAGGCACGAGGGGGATCATTATAGCTACACCCCATTTATATTCCTTAAGTTTCCTAACTGGAAAAATACCAGGGATGTGCCTACATACCGAGCCTGTGGCTATTCTACCAAAAAAAAAACCCAAAACCCACACCATCAAAAAGCCAACAAAAGTTTCACTCCAGCATTTAAGTAACCACAAGAAAGTCACCCCTATGGGCAGGAACATAGCGATAATTATAACTTGGGTGAGAAGTGTTCATGATCTTTGAAAGTGTCTGTGTTTTGCTCAACATTTGGGAACAAACAGTTCAAAGTATTGCAAAATTCAGTACATGGGTTTAAGTGACAATTTGTTTCTTTGTAGACTCAGATCAATTTCAAGTATTCACAGTAATATTTCCTTTGTCTTTAAACAGGGTCAAAATGGTCTTATATTGGTAAGTACAAACTAATTTGTACATAGTAAGTAATGGCTTTGCTCTGTGTTTTAATGACAACATGCCAAATGTATTCTGCTGAGAACATACTTGGTTCACTACCTTTACCCAGGTTTGGATCTGTCCCATTGTCTTGAAATCTGTTATTTGGCCATCAGGTTTCATATCTGGGTGACTGAGAGTCAGTTATAGGGTTCTGAATTGCCTTACAAAGCAACAGGAACTGCAGCAGGAAAAGACTGGCTCCACAACTGCAGCAGCTCCCCAAAGCCCTCTCTATCCCCAGCAGTCACAGACCGGCAGCACATTTCAGCCTGGTTCTGCAGAGAACATACCTCTCCCTACCCAGATGGGTCTCAATTTTTAAGTAGAATCAGAGTTCAGCAAATAACCTGTATTGCATTACTGGAGACTCAGCACTCTGAAAACCCCAGCACTCACAAGGCAGAATAAATCATACTCAGGAAAGCAGTGCTATATTGTACAATAGTCGTTTCAGTCAGCTGCTAACCCAGAAGGATCTGATGGCTGCTCAGGAAGAATTATCTAGAGATTTTCTTTCAAGTGATCAAATCATCTGGCCTGTTATTCCTCATTCAGAGTAGTGTTTTACATGCCACATGCCCACAGAAAAGTAGGCAGCACTGAGAATCTCAGCAAAACATTCTTGTTCTTAAGCCTTTGGTGCTGCTCCAAGACAACACAAAGAACCTCTGAGGTTCAACTTGCTGCTAATAACTACTCCCTTTGGCTGTGCTCCAGTTTACCTGACTTGCTTCACATAAGCAAAAGGAAAACCGTCAGCTGCCTGTCTATAGGTATTACTCTAACTGCCAGTATGCATACATATACTTCAAGATCTCACTAGGAAAAAAGAAACCTTGACACAGTCTGAATAACAAAAGCCAGGGTTTTCCACCCTGCCAGCAGCCACCAGATGAACCTAACCCTCCTGGGTAGTAAGGAAAGCAAAACTTGCTTTACCACCATCAAAGTAAAGGTTTTGTCCTCCCTCCTAGGGTAACACTTATTTTAAATCAGCTACTTCTCCCTTTCCAGGACTTCGGGTACCAGTGTTTATTTCAGAGTATGCTATTCTCAGTGCCCAACTCATCAATTTCCACTCTGACGCAGGCTTGCTCTGTGTCCTTTGAGGGGCTGCTTCACCTTTTGTACAACAGACAAATTGTATGAAGTGTATCATCAGAAAAAATCTTATCTTAGTTAAAGAACTAAAAGAATTGTTCTGACGCCGGACAGCTCGGGAGAGCACATGCATGCAGCTTTTGGCAATGTTGCTGCGTGGTTGGGAAGTGCAGGCCTGAAGAGAAGAGAACTGGGAGAATTGGAGAGGTGGGCTTCAATTCTTTGGATTCTGGCTTTCTGCTTCTGTAATGTAAGAAGGCTGGAATGAAATCAAAGAGCCAGAATCACTCATTGAGAGTGGACAAGCAGCTACAATGGAGAAAATTAGCTTTAGAGCCAAGTTTAAAGTAATAGTGCCAAAGGAATTACTAACATGCACACGAGGGAAGAACTTCATGCTACAACACAAACACAAGAATTGTTGGTACCAGATGTCAGGCCAATTGAACATGCAAACTCTTTAGTTTTACTGTTGCCAAATACCCCAATTCAGTGAGGTGCTGAGAACCTGTGCTAAGACCCCTCCACTTCCCCTTAGGAAATGCAAGCTTTAGCGAACACACCAGAACATGCCCAAAATTTCCCATGCGGCACTTGAATAGAGTAGCAGAGACAGCTACAGCCCTTGGCAAGCCCTCTATTTCACAAGCTTCCCTCTGAACAAGCACATGGAAGATACACATGCAGTGGCTATGAATACACAGAATGATATAACTGAGCTCTGCCTGTGCTCTGAGCAAAATAAAGAACATGCAGCCATGTTACCATGCCAGGGAGCCTGGACCCTCAGCCTTCACTGCTAACTCAGCCCTGGGCTAACAGCAGCTATACAGCTTCCAGCTGGCTAAGAGCAGGGCAGAGCACTCTGCCTGGCTGCAAAAATACCACAGACTTTCGTTCCCTGTGTTACTGACCCAATGAATTTTATTACATTAGTTTAAAGAACTCGGATAGTCAAGTGAGAAGCATGAGCAACATGAATATTCTTCTGCTCGAGCAAAGTCTGCTGGTAACACTGGTGTCTCATCGGCCTGTTTCCTTCTTTTTTTAAGTCAACCAATGTATACATCCTGCAAGCAGACACCACTGTTGTTCTTAGAGGAACATCTGTCTTGCATCACCCAGCAGCGCTAGGGCTTGTGGGGCTGGCTTCAGGCTTAGGCATGGGAAGCTAAAAGCTATGAAGGGAGGTGATACAGTGGATACACGCAGCCATGGTGCTGAGCATATTTTGCTCAGCTCACTGCAGCTGGGCAGCAAGACTATCCAAAGAACTACCACTGCTTTATTTACAGACATCTCTTATAGAACAGCCATGAGGGCACAGCCAGGCTCAGGGTTATTTACAGCATGGCAGGGGTATGGGATCCTCAGAGCAGCAGACATCACCTGAGCTGCCTGGGTCTTTCCCTTTGTCACAGTTGTGATCACAAAAGGAGGAAATAAACTACTAAGATATTTTTGCAGTACTTCTTATGTTAATACATTTTGAGACTTGTAGTACAGGCCAGCCTTAATACACTCACATGCTATTCTTCATTCACACTGACCAGACAGAGTCTTTGTAAACACAATGTGATTTCCACTGGATTTATCTGAATGTGCTGGCACAGAAAAAGGAAAATCTGGTTCACAATCAATCATTCATTTTCAACAGAGCCAGCTGAGAAATGCCTTCCAGCTGTGTGGTTTATCTACCATGGAAATCTCAGTTTCACATATGCAAATCCAAGCTGCAGTGAGCTCAGCTCTTTGAGACAGGAATTTTGTGGCACTGAAATTAGGAAGACTACATGACAAAAGGCAGAATTTCTAGACAAACTGGTTTGTACCAAAAAAGGGGGTTTTCTGTTTGGATTGGTTGTTGGTGGTTGTTTTTTTTTTAACTGAGCAGGAGTGAGAAACAAGCAAAAACTGCTTTAGCTTAGAGGCCTGTAAATGGAGCAGCAGATTTATGTCAAGGAAAGGGTAACTGCTAGTAAGGATCAAGGTACCTAAAGACTTCAGTAACTACAGCATTTTATAGAAAAGACAGAATTTTCCCCTCTGGACTGCTGATGTTGGTGTGGAAGATTCCATACTCTGCTGCCAATTCCTAAGGGCATTCAATTCAGCAAAAAGTGAGGGGTACTTCATGATATGGTTCCCACTGGCTGGGACTAGACTTCTATATTATGCATCAGCTAAAAATTACCCATTTAATTATCAAGTCTCCAGACCTATATGTAATACATATCTTCTTGCAAACTCACTATCTTAGCAGTGCACAGAAACCTCAAACCCTTTAAAATTTCTGAAGTCTTTCTATAACAAAGGCTTCTCACCAATTTTTCTGATGCTGCTGTAGCCTTGGCTTCTTGGAAAGTGTTGTATTTCAGAGTCATTGTCTTATACATCAAGTTTCAACCTCAAGGAACCACAATTTTCTTGTATATCCTGATATGTATTTTCCTGGGAAATATTCTCAAGTATGTATATCCCATAGTACAGAATTTATGCTCCTCTGAATGGATCTGTTATTTGCCAAAACATATGGAAAGGATAGAACACCATCTTCTACAACAGTGGCATAACATTTATTAGCTTTTAAAAAGAATTTCCGTAACTTTAAGATAGTGCCATGAAGATCTAAGAGGAGAGAAATTAATGTGATTGGCAGTAAAATGGAGTCCAAGACATAAGTTAAACCAATGTCAAGGCCTGTTTACACTGAAAAGCACCGAGTCTGAGTATCCAGACTGCAAACAATGTCACGTACTCACCTATGTCTTGAATAATTTTAAAGAGCTTTAACAAAGAAGTAAGTCTGCCTTTGAACTTAACTTGCCAGTTCTGCGACATGCACTAAGTCAGATTCACCTCCACTATCTATATCCTTGGAAACTGTCTTTCACACAAAAAATGACGCTCTAACAACATTCTCCTGACTGATACTTTTCCTTCAGAAAAGATCTGAACTTGCTTTGCTACTGATGGCCCAATCTAACATTAGATTCTGGCAGTCACGATTCATGGAAGATGTCATACTTCAAAGAAGCCACAAGGAATATTATAGGTTTGGAAAAGAAGCCTTCTAACCAAAGACTCAAGGAACTCAATCTATTTAGTTGAAGAGAAGTCAGAAACTATGTCCTCTATAAGTACTTCAGTGAGAAACAAAAGTGTGTTAACAGGAGGCTCATCAGTTTCTAAGCAAAGGATTAAAAGCAATCACTATCTAAATTAAGTCAAACCTAGACAAACTCACAGTGAAAAGCAAGTAATTATTCACTGGGCACTAATGAAATATCTTTTACCTGCAATGCTTAAAGGAAGAGTAGATGTTTTTTCCCCTCAAAAAATATGACCTCAGTGAAGCAGAAACTAATCCAGGGAGGTCCGATGGCTTGTGTTACACAGATCAGGCTGGGTGATTCCAAAAGACCCTCCTGCCTTAGGAAGAATCATGATGAATCTTCAGAGTCAAGTTGAAACACAAGTTGCAAGTATCTCTTTTTGTATTTAAATCCAAATGGTCTCAACTTAGAGCTGATGAACAGCTGCTAGCTATTAATGTGTAAGTAAATGTAAGGCACAATTAAAAAACCTCTTGATATTATCCGTTCTTTGTAGATCCTCCCCAGGGCAAAAGACTGTCATGAAAGATTTCACCAGAGCTTGAGCAAGTTATTGCAGGTCAAATTATTGTAACACCTTCCATTTTTGCATGTTAGCTTTTCACTGGGTGTTATTCAGTGTTGCTAGATGGAGCCAGACAGCTTGTATGGTAAGCAAAAGTCCATTCTGGTCTGGTTTTCTGTGCACTGAAAAAGATGGAAACTTTCTTCTGTCAACATCAAGTCACTTCTTTCAACAATGCTCTTTCAAAGGCTGGCATTGCTGCATATGCCTGTTACTTCCATGGGGAAAAGTAATTCATGTCAGTAAATAATACAAATGCTGTCACAGATCCAAACTCTACTTGTCATGCTTGTGCCTAAACAATTCAGAAAAGGCTACTTTTCCGCATTTTGGGTGAAGGCTGAAACAGGGGAGTTTTTATATTAACTGCATGGTTAAGGCTTGACAAATGTGTCTTTTTGTTAATTTATACAGGTCCTGATGGAGAGAAGGCCTGGCCAAAGAAATACCCATTTTGTGGAGGAATATTCCAGTCACCAATAGATTTTCACAAAGATATTCTCCAGTATGATTCTAATCTCTTACCTTTAGAATTCATAGGCTATAATGTGTCCTCCACTGACCAGTTTACATTGATCAATAACGGTCATTCAGGTAAGGAAGCTCAAAGACAGCATGGGATTGTGAAGGAAAGAGGGGAAAAGAGTTGCTGAAGCTTTTAATTTTTTTATTTCATGGGTGAACTACTTTGATTATCAGATGAAATTAAGCTGTAATTATGAAGGCTTTACATCAGCATACCTACATCTACAGAACATTTTTTCTCCCTTCCTGAAACATCTGAAGACATAGAAATACGAACAGTTATAAGACCCTCCTTCTTTGTATCCTCCTCTACTGCATAAGCACCAAAAGAACCTGTGTCATAAAATGGCCTCTGCCTCTGCTCTTCTCTGGCACACTTGGTTAAAAGATACCCAACACACAAAAACTGCTTTTTTTCTCACTCCTTCAGTGGGGTAAACCTGCCTTGTACACCACCATAAACCCATTCTTCAGTATGGGCCAGCCTCTCAGGGCTTGGTTCCTTGTTTTCCTCATGATCAATTTCTCCATCAAAACTAGGTTGCTTTAGACTAGGAACAGCTGGAACACCCCTTCCTTGTGAACCTTCTTTTCCTAAGAGCTTTTCTCAGTCCTGAGTGAAAGACTGGACTGTCACAGCTGTATGCATTAGGATGATGTGACAGGTAATAGGCAGAGAAGGCAACATTCTCATTGTGGACTTTAGCTGTGCCAGAGAACAAGTGGAGACAAAAGAACACTGAGAGCCAGTCCCTCACAGTCACACAGGTATAAGTAAATTCCTCATACAGCCCTCTCATAAATCACTGTTAGATCTTGCCCCTAAGAAGTTCAACAGTTTCCTAATGTAAGCCAAAACCAAAATATATCATCCCGCTCAGTAAAAAGGGGAATTCACTTCTAAGGTCAATGCCCTCCTAGAAATCAGGGGGCATGTGACCTATGCCAGTAACCTCACTCAGATACAAACCTGAACTGCTCCAAGTAATGAAAAATAAGTCTGTGTCTAAGTGATCATTGCCACATCTGCTGCTATATTCTCTTATGGCTAGAGAATAAATCAGTAGGATGCTTAGTATTGTGGTGATACCACATTCAATTCCTAGTTTTAAGAAAACAGAAAAAGGGTGTAAATTCTTCTGAATTACCTAGAAAGGGTTAAAGACAACTGAAGTGTTTATCTCCTACCACAGACTGAGATGGATATGAGCAAAGAATCCGTTTTGTTTGTGTTCCATATGTAATACACTTAGACAAAAATACATTTGCCCTGTGCTTGAAAGCTGTG
Source organism: Lathamus discolor (assembly GCF_037157495.1). Taxonomy (NCBI): domain Eukaryota; kingdom Metazoa; phylum Chordata; class Aves; order Psittaciformes; family Psittacidae; genus Lathamus; species Lathamus discolor. The sequence goes on along the minus strand of NC_088891.1, from coordinate 18,432,581 downwards.
GTATCATTTGCTTCCATTTGGTTTTGGTCTGCTTACAGTGAAAATGTACCTGTTGCCTACTATGTACCTCAGAAACCTCCCGTTTGAATATACAGCATCTCAACTTCACCTCCACTGGGGAAACAGAAACAAGTCAGAAGGCTCAGAGCACACAGTCAGTGGGAAGCACTATGCAGCAGAGGTAAGCCAGGCTCAGGGCAGGGACAGAAACAAAGGCAGCTGGGCAGGTCCCATTGTCTCAAAGTGGGAACTATATCTTGGGCATATGACTGTAAAAGGCTGGAAGGTTCTAATTCAAGTATTTACAACCTGGGTGTATACTAAGAAAACACATTTTGCATTGCAAAGAAAGGATGGCCCACGACATACTTTCCTGAATATGCCAAAAGTCAGGGAGTTAGAGTTCATGTTCTGAACTCAGGGTCAGCACTGCGTCACTTGAGTAATTTCAAGCAAATTGCTAGATACTCAACACCTTGGTTCTTCTCTGTAAACCAGCTGTATCTTTTAGCTGCATGACATTGCTTCTCCTTTTACTCACCTTCTTCCATTCAGTGAAGAACTATCTGTCATATTTTCAATCCTAAATTATGGAATTGTGAAGAGATTTTGAAAAGCCATACCCATCAGGTATTTACCCCAAAATTATTAAAAGAGAAATCAGTCAGAATAATTTCATAGAATCACAGAACAGTTAGGGTTGGAAAGGACTTTAAGATCATCCAGTTCCAAGCCCCCTGCCATGGGCAGGGACACCTCACACTAAACCATGCCACCCAAGGCTCTGTCCAACCTGGCCTTGAACACTGCCAGGGATGGAGCATTCACAACTTCCCTGGGCAACCCATTCCAGTGCCTCATCACCCTTACAGTAAAGCACTTCTTCCTTATATCCAACCTAAACTTTCCCTGTTTAAGTTTTAACCCGTTACCCCTTGTCCTGTCACTACAGTCCCTAATGAAGAGTCCCTCCCCAGCATCCCTATAGGCCCCCTTCAGATACTGGAAGCCTTCTTCTCTCTAGGCTGAATGGCCCCAACTTTCTCAGCCTGTCTTTATACGGTAGGTGCTCCTGATCATCCTCGTGGCCCTCCTCTAGACTTGTTTGAACAGTTCCATGTCCTTTTTATGTTGAGGACACCAGAAATGCACACAACACTCCAAGTGAATAATTTGCTTATTTGGAATAATCCATTTCTTTTCTAGTTACATTTAACCCCAGGTTTTGCATTCTAAATACTGGAGAGAAAAATTCCCTAGTACTGCAGTCAAGATGCCTTGAAACTGACGTGACTGATCCTCTTCCTCCCCCTGCCCAATATGTAGAGGAGGGGTGGTGTAACACAGCTGCAGCAGGGCTGGGAGTGGGAGTTCCAGAACCTTCTGCCTTTCTCGAAAAAGATCTTACCATGACCCCCAGAAAGTAGTGAAGGGTCCCATTGTATTGTCTTAGCCTGAGATGGCTGCACTGGTCATTTTTAGCTGTGAAACAGAAATGTGAGCATGCCCCAGATGTCACCGTAACATACTATCTCCTTCCTTGTAGCTGCATATTGTACATTATAACTCAGAGAAATATCCAGATGTAACAGCAGCAATGGACAAAGCAGACGGACTGGCGGTTTTGGCTATTCTTCTTGAGGTAGGATCAGAACCTTTTTTTATTTGGCTTAGAATATACTTTCAATCATTAAACCATCAGAGATCTCTAATGTACAAATTTCCTAGATTATTTAATAATGCTGTGGCTAAATCAAGCCTCTTTGTTTTCACTTTCAGAAAAGGACCAGATTCCAGCAGCACATACATAAACAGGAATAAATTTTAAGAAAAGAGGGATTCTGAATATTTCCTCATGTTTTTCAGTAAATTATCTTCGGCTATGTTAAATCCATCTTTGCATTCACTTACAAATTAAGGATTAGTAGAGTTTGTCAAACAACAGTGGATTTCTATTACTGAAAAGTTGCCTATTGTAGCACAAAGCAGTTTTAAGACAGCAGAGATACAGGCAGACACAACCGAGGCTTTGGCCACTATATGTAATTAGGATTTGACCACAGTCTTCAGGTTGAAAACTTCCCAGATTCTTTGAGTCACGTATTACAGTAAACAAGAACATTCAGTGCCCTTTTTAAGATCATGAAAGGACAGCTTTCTAATTTTCTCAACTAAAGCCCCACATAGAGGCAATTAAAGAGAGTAATGATCTGAAAGAAAAACTTTTAGAAGCTTGTACATATATAATTCTCATTTTTCTTGAGGATTAAAACTTCTCAATAAGATAACTAAGAACTAAGATTTCATATTTTCATCAAAACCATGAAAGTGTCTAGTTAGCAGACAAAGCTCTAATTCTCCAATTCTTACTATTATCCAAGCTCACTTCCTAGCAGCTCTAAGACTTTGGCCTATTTTCTGTTAAATTTCAGTTCATTTGGAAGTTGCAGCTGTGAAAAGTGTCAAAGTATTGTGTATTATGCTAGGGAATAATACTGGGATTCTGCTTATTGCTAAGCAATAGTGTTTAAAAATCAAATAGGGAAACAATGGAGATTAGGTCTTTGAAAAGCTTTCAGACAGCTGGTGGCTATTACAGTTGATCTAAGGACACCAGTATACTATGTCATCAGAGAAACTGCTAAGCACCAACTCTAAAGGATTAATAAAAAAAGACATTGATTATTAGACTGAAAAGCTGCTGGTAGCAGTTGAAAAGCATGGTCTTGTTTGATAGTTGAGTTACAGCCCTTGCCAGTGGCTCTGCAATACCCAACAGTGTCATTCTTTATCTTACTGGACTAAGCAGCAGACTAAAAAATGTTTGTGGGTGGAAAAATGTGGCTTTGACTAGAAACCACTAGATCATCCAAGAAATCTGTCAGTTGAGAACTTATGCCTGCAATGTTCTCAGAGGAACTGTCTTCTCCTCATTTGCATTGCATGCTGAACAGGTGAGGGCAATAGGGCCTTTCAAGCACACACAAGAGGTCTACAGTGCACCTAAGATAGTATTATAACAAAGAAGCTCTACTAGCTCTCTGAAGTAAGAGCATTATTGGGGTTCTGACGTCATGTTAATGTTTTGCATAAGAAAAGTACTTATGCCATTCTAGTTTATGAGTACCTGGACAGTTGAGACACTTGCCTTATGACAGAGGCTGTCAAATACTGCTGCCTGCTGTGTGCAGAAGCAAAGACTCATATTCAGCCTGCAGTGATTTGCACAGCTGTTAACAGTGTGTTCATTACAGATTGGACCCTTCAACCCGTCCTATGAAAAGATCTTCAGGCACTTCCGGAATGTGAAATACAAGGGTGAGTGGCTATTAGCCTGCAATAGATTCGGAATGGCTAAGAGTATCAGATGTCACCCTGAGAGGGACTGAACCACCTGAAGTAGCAGCCCAGAAATTGAAATCCAAGGCCAACCTGTCACAAAATGTGAAAGACTTAAAAACACAGTGCATTTCTGTGAAGAGTGCAGGGCTAACATACACCACGTGATTCCGACTGGGTCTTATTTCTTGCACATGGTGTTTTTTGGTTAAAATGGCCACTCTTTATCTTACAGAATTCTGATTTGGAATCTAAGACATGATTTGTACAGAGGAAACCTAAAAAGCTGTATTCCTGATTAAACTGGGATCATCTCTGTTAAAATGTATTTTTCTTTTCCTACTGATATGACTGAAAGCATCCTACTTATTGAAAAGCAAAATCACTTTACTGGTGCACTACCTGTGTAGTAACAATGCAGCATTTAACGTGAATCCCCTATTTTAGATCAGATGGTCCAAGTCCCTGGTTTCAATATCCGAGAGCTACTTCCTGACAGACTGGACGAGTACTATCGCTATGAAGGATCCCTGACAACTCCTCCCTGCTACCCTAGCGTTCTCTGGACAGTTTTCCGACACTCCGTTAAAATTTCACATGAGCAGGCAAGTTTAAACCCAGCACATGTTCTCCTGAGCGCTGTCTGCCCAACAACAGTCAACACACATTCCCATTTCCTGGATTTCTCTTACATTCCTGTAAAACTGAAATGTGACCATTGCTAAAATCCTTTAAGTGGGAAGAATAGCACAGAACTGACATAGATCACTATCCTGTTCTGTTTGCAGTTAGCACTTTTCAGTTGACCAGAATAAAGGACAGACAACGGCATATAGTATAGTACAGTATAGTATAGTATCAGCTTGAAAAAAATCAGTCAAGTGAGATCAATTTCTGTTTTCACCATGTCCTTATTCCCCACTTTTAGTCTTTCCAGATTTTTTAGTCTTTACAGATTTTTATCCAGGCTTCATGTCTGAACCCTATTCACAAGGTATTTCAGTGCTAATTTGATGTTGACTGACTTAGGCATGACTGATTGGCTAGATGTTAAGTTTCTCGAAGGCAAGTGATACATCATTTGTCAATTTTGAATCTCCTAGCTTTTCTCCAACTTACTTTTTTATGCTCTCCCGATTAACTTCTTTTGTTCTTTGGTGGCCACTTCCATAGACTATAAATTGCCAATCATTACCTTCTGATTCCCCTTATTATAAACACAGGAAGAACATGTTATGATTAAAATTTCTGGTCAAATTACTGCATGCTCCTTGTTATGAAAGTCCATTCTAACTATGGCCACTTGTCGTGGTTTAAGCCCAGCCAGTAACTCAGAACCACACAGCTGCTCACTCACTCCCCCCACTTCTTCCTCCCCCCTGCTCCTGCATGAATGGGGAGGAGAATCGAAAGAATGTAACTCCCATGAGTTGAGATAAGAGCAGTCCAGTAACTAAGGTATAACACAAACCACTACTGCTACCAGCAATAATAATAATAATGATAAGGGAAATAACAAGGGAAGAGAATACAACCACTCACCACCTGCCGACCGATACCCAGCCTGACCTGAGCAGTGATATAGCCCTTCCTGGTAACTCCCTGCAGTTTATATACTGGGCATGACGTGCTGTGGTATGGAATACCTCTGGCTAGTTTGGGTCAGGTGTCCTGTCTCTGCTTCCTCCCGGCTTCCCCTCCTCCCTGGCAGAGCACGAGACTCAGAAAGACCTTGGTCAGAGTAAACATTACTTAGCAACAACTAAAAACATCGGTGTTATCAGCGCTGTTCCGTGGCCGAAAGTCAAAAACAGAGCACTGCACCAGCTACTAAGGAGAAAAATGACTGCTACTGCTGAACCCAGGACACCACTCTACCAGGTCATGTCTTTACTAAAGTAGAGAGCTCCTTCATAAAGTAGCTTCTAGGACTGCTTAGGAGTTAGGCTGTGACAGGGAGAACATTGCTGCCTGTTTCCTCCCACTCAGTTTTCCTGACAGATAATTACTAAGCAGGATTAATTTTACCAGGATGTAAACAAAATACAGGTATGAATTTGGAGACATCACACTGTTTACACATTATTCTGTATTTGGCCTCACAGTCTGCACAAGGCTTAAGTATTACTTATTGTATCCCCTTCCCTTTGATTACCCCTTTGATTTCAAACACACACTCTCAGTGATCATACACTAGCATTGCTTTTTCTGTATTCTGGGAGCTGAACAGGGTATTTCTCTTTTTAGTTACTGGCACTGGAAACAGCCATGTACTGCACAGAGAGTGATGACCCAGAACCCCTGGAAATGGTCAATAACTTCCGGAAAGTTCAAGAATTCCGTGAAAGACTGGTGTTTACCTCATTCCGTGAAGGTGAGTTGTATGAATGCTTCTATGAAAAGAAACAGTGCACAGTGGTTTGTGTAAACCTGAAACACTGAAGTGGCAGTCCTGTTGCACCATATCAGTACAAAATCACAGCAATCTCATTTCCCCACAGTTCACTTGGTTCGCTTTTCTTCTCTCCCTGCAATGTTGCATGGCCAACTGTACAAGAATAAGGTATTCAGAGAGTATATAAGAAAGGTTTTTTTCCACAATGGTATCAGGCAAGCCCTGCAACCCTTCTGATCAAAGGTGAGGAGATAAAAGACCGAAGACATGTTTGGCCTTGTCACGGTTAGCAGAAATATTTGCTGTCACTCCAAACACTAAACAGTTCTCCCTTCAGTGAGACTGAACTTCACTGAGCTGTTACAGTCAGTGTAAGTGCTTGAGCTGACCTTGTCTCACCAGTGACATTTGCTGGTTCTCAGCAACTTCAGGATTGTTTTTATGCAGACTCAAATGGAATCACAACTTTGCCTTTCAGGGAGACTCTGTTTTGGGGAAATTACACAGAATCAGAAGAGGCCAGTGAGGAATTAAAACTCCACAAATTAAAACAATTCATAACATTGGACAGCATGATCTAGTGTCAGAAATGAAAAAAGATTTGCCATCTTACAAGGAAAACTGATTAAAAGGCTTAATTATGCAGCACGACACAATGACAATGCATAGGTTTTTTCGGGGGGGCGGGGTGTGTGCACAAAATCCTGCATCTGTGGCGAGAAGCTCAGCTGTGCTCCACAGTCAGGCATCTGAGCATATTGTCTGTGCCAAATGTATTGTTCCAATTTCTGTGTTGCCTTTCAAACAAATACTCTTAAGCAGTTGTGAAGCTGGCACATACACTAAGGCACATGGATTTAGGCAAGCCACTATGCTATTTGAAACACAGAATAAAAGATTTTTAAAAGAAAAAGCAGATTTCATAAAAATGATTGGCCAAGCAGTAAACTTTCAAATTAATACAATGTGTTAGCACATCAGTTCAACTTTGGCTGCTAGGTTCTTCACTGTTTAGATGAAAGAACAGAAAACACAGACAGTCCCTTTCATAATACATCTTTTCTAATACAAAGCTATAAAAGAGAAGAGTGAAAATTAGAGATCAGCCAAAACAAATCCCAGACAAACTGTTTCTCTGAAATCAGAGATGATTTAGATCTGTCACCAAAAGTTGCCTGGTCTCTTTGCCTGATTAGCTGCAACAGAACTCCCAAGCAGAGCAGCGTGGAGCTTCAGAAGCATTGGGCTGTTATTTGAAGCAACTCTCTTTGAAACAAATCTGAGATAAAACCCAGAGACAATTTCAGACTCATCCTGTGGCTGGGGCCATTTCAGTTCTCATGGAAACATTTTTTAATCTTTCTAAAGATTCCCATAAGAGGAACATAATTTCACCATGAAGTTTATTTTGAGTGCCTTCTCTGGAATTACTGCACATCAGTAGGTATGATGATGCTACTGCCCTTGATACTTAAGCGTGCTTCTCTCACTGGGTTGTAATGTTTTAGATCTTCACTTCTCTGTCTTTTTACTGGAGTAAAAAACATTTAACAGTTCAGAGCTGACTGACTATGTGGCTTGAACCACAAGCCATGAATTCCCATTCTCCAGCTCTGCATTAAATCTCTGTATAATCTCTGTATATTCCATTATCTCCAGAGCTCCAGTGACAAAGGCTACACCCCATTAACTGCTGCACCTCCTGACTTTCCTTTTATAAACCATTGTATCGGCAGTCAACATGGTGGGTCCTCAGAAGCATTACGGACCAGATGTGTAAAGAGCAGGCTACAGTGCTGCTAAAGGAAATGCACAGTTACATTGACTTTCAGGAATCCAATTCAGGGATCCAAATTCAGGGATCCAAAATACCTCAGTTTCTCACTTCTGTACACTCAGCAGAAAGCTACTGAATAGAAAAACAACTATTTTAACTTACAGTAGAGGAGCAGGAGCAATGATTTAAGAATTTAAGAAGACATGGGATACTTCCCAGTTTTGAGGTGCAGAGAAACAGCATAATCATAGAATAGTTTGGGCTGGAAGGGACCTTAAAGCTCATCTAGTTCCAACCCCCTGCCATGGGCAGGGACACCTTCCACTAGACCATGTGTTTAACATAAGATTCAGAAGCTGAGGATGTTACACTTTATGAATGAAGTCCTCACTATATGACTTCATTTTTACTGAGCATCTTGAAAAGTGCTCAGGTTCTCAAGGACCCTCCTGTCTGTACACAGTTTGTAAACATAGGCCCAGAAAACCAACTTTCCCCCAAAATAGCTGAGCAGTTTTCATCTGTCATCCTCATTCTGGAAGCTAGGAATGAATTAATTCCAGATACCTCAAAAAAAGGGCCCCAAGCCTGTTGAGACTCCAGTGCTCGGTAAGCATCCACACACTAGGTCCTTCCAGTCAAGCAGCTGAAGCATTTTTCTACATTCATTGTAATTGTCCATTTAGTTCTTACCTATTTGCTGCCAAAGGTATCTTACCATCTTTCCCATTACTAACAGCAGATAGCTAAATATGTAAGTCTAAACTAGTTTAGTTTAGTTATATCTTTCTTCTATTTAAAGCTACAATTTCTGCTCTTGAATTACTGCTGAGAGAAGTTACTCTCATCAGCCACCTCTTTTTTCATTTTAATTTGTTTAATGTTTGGAGCCCAGAAAACTGATTTGTTTGTATTATGTTGGTAACAAGAGAAAACCTTGTTTCTGACAGTAATACAACTGCATTAGACAGAAGTTAATTCTCTGACTATACATATCACACTTGGGATTTTTCTGGCTCTGTTTCTTGATTTCTCATTGTATACTATGTAACACCACAGTTTTACTTTTCTATTCTATCTTCATGCCTCTTACCAAGTCCCAGGGCTGCCACTTGCAGAGAATAATGGTTATAGAACAATGCCTCAATTTAATGTCATTTTAAAATGTGAACTACACTAGTAGTTCTCTTGTTGCTGATTCTAACCAAAATACATAAGAAAACTGCAAGTTTACCAAATCATCAACAACCCTTAATAGTTCCACGACAAACTGGTATTAGTTGCAGAAAAGGTATTCTGAATAAACTAAAAGCTGGGTAAAGAGTGAAAAAGTGGAGGAACCAAAGTACGTCAGTCCTTCAGCTTTTGTGAACTGGCCAACTAGAAATATCCCTCTCCCCCATGGCATTCTTATATGACCAGGAATAGGGTTAAAACTTTTCCCTCAAGCCCCCCCATCTCAAACATTGGCTGCCACCTAGACAATTAGTTGGGTCCAGAACAGCAATTTTAGTAACTCCCTTCAAATCTCTGCTCAAGTCAGATTACGTACAATGATTTTAAACAGCAGAACTGGGATTTGCAATATGGCTGCTGAGTTTCTCAGACTACAAGGCTTCCTCTGTAGGGTCCTTCTTAAATCCATGTGCAAACAATCCAGCATAGCAATGATGCCTATAGTGCATAAGTCCATGGGACCTGATGAAATCCATCCATGCGTTCTGAAGGAGCTGGCAAATGAAGCTGCTAAGCCACTGGCCATCATATTTGAAAAATCATGGCAGTCAGGTGAAGTTCCCAACGACTGGAAAAAGGGAAATATAACCCCCATTTTCAAGAAGGTGAAAATGGAAGACCCGGGGAATTACAGACCAGTCAGTCTCACCTCTGTGTCTGGCAAAATCTCGGAGCACATTCTCCTGGAAGGCATGCTAAGGCGCATGAAAAACAACAAGGTGCTTGGTGACAGCCAGCATGGCTTCACTAAGGGGAAATCCTGCCTGACCAATTTGGTGGCCTTCTATGATGGGGCTACAGAACTGATGGACAAGGGTAAAGCAGTTGATGTCATCTACCTGGACTTGTGCAAAGCGTTTGACACTGTCCCACACGACATCCTTCTCTCTAAATTGGAGAGACATCAATTTGATGGATGGACCACTCGGTGGATAAAGAACTGGCTGGATGGCCGCACACAAAGAGCCAAAGAGTCAATGGCTGGATGTCCGGCTGGAGACCAGTAACGAGTGGTGTCCCTCAGGGATCGATGTTGGGACCGGTCTTGTTTAACATCTTCATCGCTGACATGGACAGTGGGATTGAGTGCGCCCTCAGCAAGTTTGTCGATGACACCAAGCTGTGTGGTCCGGTTGATACGCTGGAGGGAAGGGATGCCGTCCAGAGGGACCTCGACTCACTTGTGAGGTGGGCTGATGCCAACCTTATGAAGTTCAACCACGACAAGTGCAAGGTCCTACACCTGGGTCAGAGCAATCCCAGGCACAGCTACAGACTGGGCAAAGAAGAGATTCAGAGCAGCCCTGTGGAGAAGGACTTGGGGGTGCTGGTCGATGAGAAAATGAACGTGAGCCGGCAGTGTGTGCTCACAGCCCAGAAAGCCAACCGTATCCTGGGCTGCATCAAAAGGAGTGTGACCAGCAGGTCAAAGGAGGTGATCCTGCCCCTCTACTCTGCTCTCATGAGACCTCACCTGGAGTATTGTGTGCAGTTCTGGTGTCCTCAACATAAAAAGGACATGGAACTGTTTGAACAAGTCCAGAGGAGGGCCACGAGGATGATCAGGGGACTGGAGCACCTCCCGTATGAAGACAGGCTGAGGAAGTTGGGGCTGTTCAGCCTGGAGAAGAGAAGGCTGTGTGGAGACCTCATAGCAGCCTACCAGTACCTGAAGGGGGCCTATAGGGATGCTGGGGAGGGACTCTTTGTCAGGGACTGTAGTGACAGGACAAGGGGTAACGGGTTAAAACTTAAACAGGGGGGGTTTAGATTGGATATAAGGAGGAAATTCTTTCCTGTTAGGGTGGTGAGGCACTGGAATCGGTTGCCCAGGGAGGTTGTGAGTGCTCCATCCCTGGTGGTGTTCAAGGCCAGGTTGGACGAAGCCTTGGGCGGGATGGTTTAGTGTGAGGTGTCCCTGCCCATGGCAGGGGGGTTGGAACTAGATGGTCTTGAGGTCCTTTCCAACCCTAACTATTCTATGATTCTATTCTATGATTCTATGAAACACGGAAGTAACAGAAGTTCTGGGGTGAGCAGCTCCCTTATGTTTAAGACCAGTTCACCATGAAATCCCAGAGACCCAACTTATACTTTTTTACCCTCTCAATTTATCAAGAATCAATACCTGGTGGCCTTGGCAAGGGTCTGTTGCTGATTGCTAATGGCACCTATGAGCCAGTGATTTTCTGGTCAATCAGAAGTGAGAAATGCCATTTTCCGTCTGTTTCTTAAGCTGACCTTTCAGTACCTGACTACTCTCTCTCTGTAAATCACACTCAATACTTAAAAGGTAGAGATTTAGAAACCATGATCCCAGTAACTGAAAATCAGATACTGTGCTTTTCATCCAGGAATCTTTAAGCACTTCACAGAAATAGTATCAGCATTATTGTTTCCATCTATGGCGGAAAATTTGACCCAGATGTGACTTTCTCAAAACTGGTGCTGTCGACTAGCACCAAACCCAAGAATACCATTTGGCTCTTCCTCTGCTAAGCCACATTATTTGGCTCCCATGCAGAGGTGACAAGAGCTACAAAGACATTTTCAGTGTATCTTTAAAGCTGGCATGCCTTACCAGAGTTGTACTGTCTGGGTTATTGCCCATCCTGCTGTTCTCACCCAAGAACTGGCCTCTATGGCTACAAAAGGCATTGCTCAGTGCTACTTTACTAGAAACCTCATTCAATCTAAGTACATTTAATTACAAAAGCTCATTGACTCTATCAGTGAACCATAGAAAAATGTTCTACCCACTTCAAAAAACGTATTCATCACCCCTGTAATCTCACATTCCACCAGTCAGGCTCACAAAGGCTCCCTCACAGGTGCAGCCCCTCGCCCTAAGGGAGAAACAAACCAAAACAAGAACAAAACCGAGAAAACTAAGGGTCCTGTCAAAGCACAATTAAAGTGCACCTGGTTGCTGCCACAAATGCACAGGCTGATGCAACCACAGGCAGGAACAGAGCACACTTATTAAGAAGGGAAGGAGCTGCCATACCCAGAATCATGGCTTGGACCACGCAACCTGACATCTGTGAACAAAATCCTGTCTTGCACATGTTAGGCACCTGCTAAAGCAAGTTCTCAGCGCAACTTTTGTGCCTTTTTAGTTTTAAGACTGAGAGCTGCCATCTTCACCAGAGCACAGCCGCCACGAGATGGGGCCACTGAGCTGTGCTGTGTGTCAAAAACGCTGATTAAAATCTAAATTCATGCTCACTATTAACCAGTACCACATTTCGAAATGTCTCTAATCTTAAAGGATTACTCAGCAAAACTTGCATGTGTTTATAATGTCTCCTGCCTGTCAGCAGTCTATTCCAATAAAATCAGCTTCACATATGTGCAGCTGAAATTTATTAGGATGTTCAAACCTTCACTGCCCACAAGTTAAATGGGAACTGGTGTCTCGTTCTGATTACAGCACCATGCTGAAATACTATCTAACTACATTTTACAAGAAGGTCTTCTCATCAAAAAGAAATGCCCCCTACCCTTCCTCTTCAAACTAAAAGCTTTTTTCTACAATTATCTCTTTGGTGGTTTATTTCATTGCCCATTTGACCCACCTTTACTATAAAAACACTTACCCTCTTTTAAAACACAGTTTTTCTTCACCTGTATGGTATGCAAGCTTCTTCTGTGCAGTTGTACTTAAAATTAATAAAGCATCTAATGTGTAAAATGGGATAAGGTTAAACTCCAGGTATTACATTTCTGTTTCCTCAACAGCTGATTTAATAAGAGGAAATATTTACATGGAATACATGAAACTTCTCAGCTTCACTCTGAAAATGTCCGGATGTTGCTTAGAGAAAAACAGGCATTTGATAAAATACACAAAACAATGGGTGAAGGAATTATGAAAAGGCAGTTAAGAGTGCTCACCTTCAGGATCTTTGGGAAGGGCAAAATCAGCATTGCCAAAAATACGTATGAAGGTCATTATCAAAGACAGCATTACTATGATAAAGCTTAACGTGTCAAGGTAAACATGAGATCACTCAGTTCTTCCTACTAATAGCTGAATTCATTCTTACCTTCTTGGATGCCTTCAAGCAATGATCTCAACAGGAAAGCGTATCACTCTTCAGCTGTCCACATTCAACAGTGTTCTTCTGCCTCGAAAAAAACAAAAGGCATCAAATTTAACATTCTCCGTGGCTCAGATTTAGTTCTTCAGTTTTGCTTATGGGAAGCTTATGCTTCTACATGAGAGCATTGAAATCCACAGTTTCTGATCTGCTATGCCTGTGTCTGCATGCTGGCTTTGTGCCTTTGATGGGCATCTAAATTCACAGCATTGTGAACTGTGGATCCAGCTGTGGGCTCAGGACTTTCCAATATGCATCTATGCAAAGTTATCCATTCCATAATTGCAAAGGGGTATGAGCAGGCTGCAGGGAAGTTGCAAATGCAGAATGCAAATGTTATGACAGATCAGAAACTAACCTCACAAGGGAATAAAGTTAACAGGTTTGTATGTTTTCCCTCCTTTCCTAGGTTTTGTTGTTTCTGCTGTGATAGCCTGCGTTCTGGGAGTGCTCATCATTCTTGCAGTAGCCTTCTGCCTACTGAAGAAGAAAAGGTAAGATGTCTGGCTGTCACATCACAGGAAAAGAATCAAACCAAATTTTGTTTCTGACACAAAGAAGTGCTTGTGTGTTCAAAACCTTGCACATTTCTTATAGTGGTAAAGGTTGATGTTTTATAAGATACAATCGCCTCCTACGACCTTTGATTTGTTTCTTATTTTTCCTGTATCACATACTCCAGATTAACTCGATTGCCATCAAAATATTTTTATACGGCTAAAAGGCCTCCACTTACTGCAACTTTCATGCCACAGTGGCCACCATTCTGCCACTGTAGGAACAGTGGTGTTTTGTGAAAAGCCACCATATAAGGCCTTTTTTCCACAAAATAATAATTACTGGAACAGTGCTTATGTAAACCCTTAAAGATACAAGGTCAGGAAAGAGGGAATTGTATGTGAGTACTGGGGAGAACACAAAATGACTTTCCAGTCTAGGTACTGGCTGCTCCCACAAGTTAGGAAATGAGACTCCCCTTCCAGACAGAGCAGAACAAGCATGCTGGGTTGGTAACAAACTTACCCCATTTTTCTGTTTCTCAATTGCCATTTATTTTTCTTGTTCTTTTTGCTAGCACCACAGCTCCTAATTGCTTTTTGAATCCTTTCATTTCTTCCTAGAACAGTAAGTGAAACAAGAGGGGAATGGAGTTTTAGGAAAAAAACACCTCTCCCAAAGGTCACATCATTTAAGGAGAATAAATCTGTACTGACAAGAGATCATTTAGCAGAGTGCCACCAAAGCCAAACTCTGAGGAAAGAGGCTAAGATTACAAACATTCCTACAGCCCGAACCCTTTGTGATCAGCATTGACTCTGCCTCACAGAATGTGTTCTGAAATATCTGTAACAAGTTACATTTGCACCAGTACAAAAGAAAAAAATCTCATGCATGTATGATGGGCCATTTAAAGTAACTAATGGTGCTTTTCCTCCACTGGAATTACAAGTATTGAATATGTTTGTTCTATTTTAGCTGCAAAAAGGAAGGCAAAGACAACAGAGGAGTCATCTACAAACCAGGCACACACAAGGAGGAAGAACATAGCTCCAAACTTTGATGCTCTGCTCTGTCCCAGAAGACCCTTTTCATTCATAGCACTGATTTATTTTGTGTTGTTGGAACATCTCTCTTGTTCTTGGCTGATGACAGGCCCCAAGAGTGTTCTAAAAATGTACCGGGCCATAAGTTTTCTGTATCCCTTGTGCTCTCGTTTTCCAGGGAGATAGGATCAGTGAATACTCCTGAGCTGAACTCCTCATGCTGAGTCCTGCTCTTTCAATTGATTTCACAGTTAATCCTAAACTCCAATGTTATGGTTTATTTAGCACAGATTTTCTCACAGGTATTAAAATCTGAAGACACCCAGCTACAAGCACTCTTCCCTGCTGAATCAGAGACTGGCTTTAGTATCATGAGTATAAACAAGATAAAGGACAATGTGTACTGGAGATCAGAATTTGAACTCATCAGACACAGTTTTTAAAATCACAGCAAATGAAGTTAGTACATTCACCGGTGGCTTTGTAACAGAAATACTAGAGGAAAAGACAAGTGTAAATGCAATGAGAACCACATGGACTGTTAATGGCATTTAAACCCAGGAACTCAGTGCTGAAAAAACACTACTGCCAGAGGAACAGCTCACTTTCCAGTTATTCTACAGCTCACAAACCTGCTATGGAGGTCAGCCACTGGAATTAGAGAAGCAGGTTGATGTCTTATTCTGCTCTTATTTATAGTGTGTGTATGAATGATGTGGAGATAATGCAGTTGCTGTCACTTCTAAGCAGACAAGCTATTTAATTATGAAATATTGATGGATTTTAGAATATATATATATTACAACTGCAATGATACAGTAGATGATTTCACTGATTTAGTTCTTTGAATTGAGTATTAGAAAGTAATAAAAAATATTTTTTCAAATCTCATAAGCTTTTGAGTCTTATTATGCATTTTTGAAAGTGAAAAGCATAAACGTTCTGTTTCTACTAAAGACAATGTGAAATGTCATTGACTTCAGGAAGAACAGTGTTTAGACAACCTAGCCCCAGATGCATACAGAATTCCTCTTGAATTTCACATCTGAAGCGAGAGTCTGCCATGCTTGTACTTCAGTACACAGGCAGGGATTGAGCACAGGCTTATACCTAAAATAACTTCAGGTCTGAATGCTGCTAAACACCACCTGGGAAGTTCTAAGCCAAACTTTACGCTTAGATCTGTTCTATATTAAGTAGCACCAGCACATATGTGATTTAAAATAAATAAGTTGATATTGTATATGTTTTCTCTTTTACAGATGGTAGATGCACACTTATGTTTTAGATTCTCCTCCTTCCACCTCTAAGAAAACTGTTTCATGTCAAAAGCAAGCTTTTGAGTGAAAGGAGAAATAACTTATTACTACTTACTGTACACAAAACTTAGAAGCAAGAAATTTAGAAGCAGAGATTTAATCTTACAACTAATTACACTGCATTTGCCATGATTTTTATCTTGCACAGACAAGCACATAAAGATCATCTTGTTGAAATGTTTGAAATTTACTTTAAAAGCATCATTTGTGCGCTCTGGGGTACATTACTTACTCTTTGAATGCAGGTGTTTAAAGACAAGAAACGATAATAAATGTTTATGGTGTTTCTTTGGTTTCTCTTATTTCTTTTAGAAGAGCAACATTTTCGTTCAGCTCAGCTGACTGCAAACATGGATCAATCACTCTCTTTTGCAAGCAACATCCTTGGCATCTGTAACAAGAAGCACACGAACCTCAGCCAAGTACTGTATGCTGACTGTGAGGAAAAGTCTCTCATTACAAGCAAAGAAAATACATTACACAAACAAAAAATTCTCCCTCAGAACTTTTTCTTAAGCAAAAGAATAAACTGAAGAGGGATTCACACAAATCATATTCCTGCTGCTCATGCTTGTAACACTCCCTAATTGCATGGAGCCCACCAATGAAATCCATGCTTCCTTTGAAAACACAAGCACATGGGGATTTTTGTTTCTCTTTAATACTGTATTACCAGTTTGCACAGCCAGTGGTCCCTGAGCTGACAGAATCTAAACCCATACGTCTTCTGGGCTCTTCAGCCACTATCATTTCATAACCTACTGAAGTACCACGTTTTTTTAATACTTTCCAGTTCTGTTGTCATTCTTACATGCCTGACATTTCAGATGTCTGGGAAAATCAAGCACAAGTAGTTAACACTCTACCAAAATAAAGTTCAGAAAATCACCATTCCCTTCTTTTTAAATAAAATTACCCATTTCTGAGGCTCCAATAGCAGAAATGAAGCCTCAATCACTTAAGCCAGAAAAGAAGTGCAACAAGTCAGATGCCACAGGGGATGTAGAGCTCTCCTTCCACTGCCTGGTGACATGAGGAAACCCATTCCTTTGTGTTACAACACACCTATAGTGTGCCTATATAAATCTCAAGGCCAAAAAGCATTCACTTCCTGTAGGCAAATATGAATATCCTCACAGAGGTGCTTCGATGACTGTCTTACTTCCTGGTTTAGTCAAGAATTCTTCCTCTCAGGAAGAGGCTGTGAAAAGAGCAGCTATCAGGTTTTCTTTTTTCCTTCAGAAAGGAGAACTGACTTCAGGACATCCTATCACAGTTTTCTGACAAAGTCTGAATTCAACCTGGTACAACTTCACCCAAGCTGGTTGATCAGTTACATGACTATTCTGCTAAAAGATGTCTAGAGTGGGATCATGACCAATACCTTAGGTTTACATTTTCTCCGTGGTGAACACTGTACAACACCACATCTTGCATAACTAAGTGTATTTCAAAATTCGCTCAGGAAACACTGAGATACAAAAACTTCTGCATGTATCATACCCAGTGTAGGAAAACAAACTCCGAATTTTAACTTCCAAAAAACCGTATTAAATATACCTGACAAAAAAAAAAAAAAAAGGCTTTTTGACTTCAGCTAAAACGGTGTAAGAAAATGAAGCTGTTTTGCTATTGCAAAGCTTACAGTGTTGAAGTAAAATGGTGTTTTCATTAATTCTGTAGCAAGATCAATACATTAATCCTCATTTAAAACCTAGTCCTGAACTTGAAATCTGTTACCCACAGTTAAACATATAAATTTAATATTGATTCATTTGTCTTATCATTGCAGTAAGCTGCAGCTGAACTATTAAGTTCTCAGATGTGTGGTGTCCATGAGGATGTTTGCTTCAAACAGCTGCCTGACAGTAGCCAGGTTATCAAGTAATCAAATACTGATTCCAAACTGAAGGAACACAGCAAACTACAACAATACATGGGAAAATTAATTATATCCCGTGGCTGGATACCCAGAATTGGACAACTGCTGGGTGGAATATTACTGACTCACAGAATGGTTTGGGTTGCGAAGGACCTCAAGATCATTCTGTTCCGACCCCCTGCTATGGGCAGGGATGCCTCACACCAGACTATGCCGCCCAAAGCTCTGTTCAACTTGGCCTTCAACACTGCCAGGGATGGAGCATTTACCACTTCCCTGGGCAGCCTGTGCCAGTGCCTCACCACCCTCCCGGTAAAGAACTTCTTCCTTATATCTAACCTCAACTTCCCCTGCTGAAGTTTAAACCCATCAGCTCTTGTTCTTCCACTACAGTATACAACTTGTGACAATGCATTAAATTACCACATAGCTTTTTAACATGAAATTATGAAATAAAATCTCCCCTGACAACTAGTAGCCTGCTACATGAAACTGCACAAAGTTATTTCTGTAGTATCCTGGGACTACAGTAAGATACATAAATGTATCTTAGTAAGTCATAAAGGAATATAAAGCAATTGTCCATGGATAAAAAACACTACACCTCAACTGAAGTAATCCAGATGATAATTCCCATTAGCTGCAAGTCCTTACCTAGACCTCAGGAAAAGGTAAAAAGACCCTTAAACAATCCTACATTTAAAATGTGTTTTTATCAAATCATTATCGAAGTCAGTAAAAAAGATGTAAACAAATGTCAAACTACAAGTTTATGACAACTTGAAATAACTCAACTTGGAAATTTCGCACATTCTCATTAATATATCAGTTTTAGTTGAGCAAAATACACATACTGCATGGTCATGAAAAAAAAGCAGTAATGCCAAAAAAGGACTCAAAGGTCCAACTATTTTGCTTTCTTTTAGAAACATGATTAACTCTTTTGTAAGACAGTTTCCAGAGAAGTGAAATGGCACCATCTAGTGACTGACAGATGAGACAAGTCAGGAAAGCTGTCACTTTTGCTTCCTCACATCCATTCAAGTTTGGAAACAATGCCAAAAGGAAATGTGAAAATAAACATAAATGCTGGAACACCTCTATGGAACATGGAATTTTAAAGTCAAATAATATCACTCAACGATTATTTTTCTACCAAACTCGGTACCTACAATTGTTAGTTTATTACGATGTTTTTGGAAATGCTTATGATATAAATTTAATAGTCACATACTACTGACTCCAGTACCTTCCCAGGAAAGCCAATGCTTTTCAAGCAATGACCACTTCAGCTTATTAAGGAGTTTTCTATCAACTAATGATAACACACAGTCATTTATTAATAAAAATCAAGTAACTTAAGATGCATCGAATTCTTCACTGATAAAATCAAGTGAGGCAGCAGCCCCTTCTCTTCAGTAACAACACCACATCATATTTGCACAGGCACCACGATCCTATGTGTACACGTTCACTGATTCACATTTCCAGCAAACCACCTCAAAGCTGCCAGCACAGAACATTTCTAAGCTAGTTTTACAGAACTAAACTTTACTGCTCCTGTACAGACTGCCTTTATTTTATAAATCCTTCTAGGAATTCACCCACTAGAAGAACAAAGGCAATAGCAGAATGTTTGCTGCTTTTTATAGGTTTTCCTCTGTGCCTTTCTCAAAAGAATATATTTTAAAAAAACTTTTTCACAGTTTTCTCAAAAAGAAGCATTATGTCCTCTAGAGGATGATGAAGGAGGGCTTTTCCTTTGGGAATTGCTACAGAAGAAGCGAAAGAGTGAAGGAGGCTGCACAGCGGAGATTGGGTAATCTTCAGATGTTTTTCACCCTTGTGCCCTCTTGTTCTTTGCTTTCTGTACATAATACAAAGAACAGCTTCTTGCTTTGCTAGAAAGATTAACTCTCTGGTGACTCAAAAACCCCCATCAAAATACGCACTCTCAACTTTTAGGGTGTCCCACCCTAAAATTGGGGACAGGTGGAAATTATAGCATCAGAGAATTAGGTTTTTTGCACACTGAGAGACTGAAAATACGTTGTGAAGAACATCACAGTGATCTCTAATTCTGCTGCCTTCTCACTTATCTACAGCTCTATGGCAGGACAAAGAATACAACCTCCTCCTAATAAAATAAATAAGATTAACTGCTTATTACAACAGGGTCAAAAGCCATTAAGAAAAGCAACAGACAGGAATGCCGGCATTGCTCCATACTGCTGCAGTCTTCACCAAGAACAAGTAAAAAGTACTCCTCAGGGAGATCACAGAAGAATAAGCTACTACAGGTATAGACCGTATTTCAAGAAGAAAAGGATGCCAGAGAGGGACTCTTCACCACAGACTGTGGCAAGAGGACAAGGGGGGATGGGTTCAAACTAAAACAGGGGAAGTTGAGGTTAGATATAAGGAATAAGTTCTTTACTGTGAGGGTGGTGAGGCACTGGCACAGGTTGCCCAGATAAGTGGTAAATGCTCCATCCCTGGCAGTGTTCAAGGCCAGGTTGGACAGGGTCCTGGGCAACATGGTCTAGTGTGAGGCATCCCTGCCCATGGTAGGGAGCTGGAATTGGATGATCTTAAGGTCCTTTCCAAGTCAAACCACTCCAGGATTCTATGGTTAAAAAACTTTCTGGTTACACCAAGAACTGGGTCAAACAACATAATCTTACTCACTAACTTCAACGTATGCAGCTGGCCCAGACCACATTATTTCTCTAAGAACCACTCCATCGCACATATGCCTATTTTAGCTTTAGCAGAGCACAGAAACATGTATTTTAACAGACTACCATTCCTCTTTCAAATCTGACTTCACTTCAAGCTGAAATTTCTGCCTGCAAGAATAGTTTTCAGCTGACACACAGTAAAAATGGGCCTCTTGTAACGACACTTTAAAGAACACCTGCAGAGGCCACTTCAATGAAAACATGTATGATTCTCAAAACGTGATTTCTTTTTTAAACTTCATTTGCAAATATGTGGGGGTATTACTTGTAAAAGTTAACTGTCACTTGGTTTAGCCATTATGGAGACAAACACAGTGGAAGTCCACAGACTCACATTTGAAATCATCATTTTTCCAGTCTATCTCAGCTACAGATGCAGTCATGGGACTAAACCAGCAAATAATTCTGGTCGTAAAAGGGAGTAAAGTAAGGAAAAGACATGTTACAGTATCTTCTGATTCTAAAATTTTATATGAAAACCCTGAAGGAAAAGGCATGCAAATAATTCAAAGAGAATATACGAACAAATATGCCTTTTTAGGACTAGCTGTTACTGTATTTTGTCTTTAAGCTGGTTGTACTAAACTTTTGATAAGCTAATGTTCACCCGCTGAATTAGTTGCATAATTAAAAAGGGGTACACTAAGCTGCTCCCTAAAAGTGAAAGAAAAAAGTGTGATTTCTATTACTCAAAGTCTAATATGGGGCTTTACTACCATTTGAATGTTAGGACCCTGCATATCTCAAAAGCAGCAGCAAACTTCCTGCTTGCACTCTAACCCTCACTTTTGATGTAGGTGAACCTCTGCAGGCAGGACTGAGCTCACTTGTTGGAAACCACTGATCCAGTGCTTAGAGGCACTCTGACTGGCTTCATACTTCTTTGCATGCTATAGACACAATCATGTCTCCACACAATATATGTACACATATCTGCCAGGCACCAAAAGTCCAATGAAGCCAGGTACTGAATTCGCTCTTATGGAAAAGCACATACTAATCAAAATCAGTGTTTCCCACCTTTTACCCAAAGAAAGAAAATTTTGGAAAGATTTATGGAACATACACCAAAAGCTTTCACTTGTTATTTGGAAAATGAAAAGAAAAATTTAAATAATATTTTTTCTTTTACTTAACATCAGAAATCTGTTTCCTGAATGATAACTGGAAAAAAACAACCTCAATAACGTTTTGCACTTATTACCTGAATTACAAGAAGCTCTCCATAAAGGACATTTACTGTTTGGGTTATTAAGGATTACATTTCAGTCATAAAATGGTAATTACAGGCTATGGTAAGTATCACAGAATGCTATGCATGCAATTCCAGGTCAGTGAAACAAGCTGTTGCTTTTGCACTCAACCACAGTCCCTCCGCTGGCATTTTATATAGCAGTCACAAGACTTTGATATCATGATATCAAAGGCTACCATACGACACTGCAACCCAATTCCCAGAAAACTTACCTGACTCCATTAATTTTATGTTCTCATCTGGGTGGAATTTAAATAAAGGGGGAAAAGAAACCCTTAGAAGGTGAAATTAAATATTTCATTCTATATCCCTAAGCAAGACAGTTTGGAAAGTTTATTATTGTTTAATCACTTTGATCTTTACATCAAGAGCTTCAGTGTCACAAGTTGAAGAAAACTGACAGGCAGCAATAATGTAACTTGTGAAAAATTCCAAATCTATGGTTGAAAGGGAGCTTGCTCTAACATAGGGTTAATGAAGAGCCGTGATAAATGAAATATAATCTTTGTTTTAAATGCACTTTCTTTCCAAGAGGTGGCCCTTCCTATGGAAGCAAGTTCAAGGGCTAATGAATAGGGTTAACCACATTAGCTGTGTTCGATCTCCAATTTGCATCATAGACGCTAATTTCAACATAAAAGTTCCCAAGTTTTATTATTTGCTTAAATGCCGCGACCATTTTATTCTCTATTGTTAAACCTAACTTTTAAGGAAGTATCTTACCCCAAGAGAACTACTAATACTGAATACTGCCAGCTCTTTGTCCAGGAAGATGCCACCCTTAAGGAACCTCCGGTGAATGGGAAATACCACATGACTTTCTGCTGAAGTCTGCCGCAGGTACATCGGAATGGTTCCTGGAGCAGAACAGAAAACACCATTCCAAAGACGAGCACGTTTTTCCATACTGATGCTTAATGGCCACCACACAGGGGCACAAAGCAGCAGGGAGGCCGGCCAGATGAAAGCTCTTGAATCAAAGCCAGTGGGGAAGCATTGGTCAGAGCTGCAGCGTGACCACCACAGAAGAAACGGGTTCTGAACGAGAGTGCGTTTCCCACGTCAGGAAACTGATGAGACGACAATCCCATCTCTGAAGAGGACGGGGTGGTTTACAAGTTAAATAACTCCACCAGTGATGCAAGTCTCAACTGCTGAAGAACTCAACTACACTGCCTGAGAAACACAAAAGAGCAGGACCAGCTGCTAGGCCCACTTCTGACGGAGCCTGTTCCCTAGCGCAGGTCCAGCTCTCGGGGATAACCGCTAAGCGCCAAAACTTGAGCAACACAAGCCTGACAGTAATTAAAGACTACGGCAAGCGGGCGCCGCCCGGGCCTGCGAGGCCACGGCCGGGACCAAGCGAGGGCCGCTTTCTGTGGCCCCTGTGCCCGGATCCCCGCGGACCGGGAGCAGCGCGGCAGCGGGCGGCCCGCCGCCGCCATCTCGGGCGGCAAAGCGCAGGGAGGGCCCGGCTGGGCGGGGCTGCGGCGGCTCGGGCTGAGGGGAGCGCAGCTCCGCGCCTCCCCGGTCTCCCCACCCGTCACTGCTGCCCCGGCAGCGCCCGTCCACCGCTTCCGCCCGCCGAGGAGGGAAGGCAGCGCGGCGGGCAGGGGCACCGCACCCGGCAAGGCGGGCCCCGTCACGGCGAGGCGCCCGCCCCGGGCCTGCGGTGCTCTGAGGCGAGGGGCAGTTCGGTCCCGCCCGGGCCCGGGCGGGTGAGCAGCGCCTCTGGCCGTGTCCCCGCCGGCCGGGGTCCCCCCGCAGCCGGCACCCGCCTGCCGCCGCGGCGGGCTCCGGCTCCTGAGGGGCAGCGTGGTGCCGCGCACCTGCCCGCGAGGGGCGATGGCGGCGGCCGCGCAGCCCGGCACAGTGCCTGAGGCCTGCGCGCCCAGCGCCGTGCTCAGCCCTTTCCCGCACTGGCGTACGCTCACCGGTGGTGCTCCGGCAGGCTGCTCGCAGTGTGTGAGGCAAGCGGGTGCCTGCGGCCTGCGTTTGGCTCAGAGCACAAACGTGGGGCACAGCCATCGTGTTGCGGGTGAGGAAGGTCAGAAGCGGTATTTGGCACCATCAGACATCCATCTCATGGGCAGAACTGGCGCAGGCTTCCATTCTTCACCTAGAACACAGAGCAGAGCTCGTCAGTGCTATGGTGCCTGCAGAAAACAGAAAACCAGTAAAGTAACACTGAAGATTTGCAAACCGCCTTTGACAAAAGTTTAACATTCAAGTTCCTAAAAAGGCAGTGCTGACATCAGAATTTATGCTTCACTGAGCTAATTTACTGCCACTGCACTCGTCTTTAGAGATGGGCACATTCCAGTGGTCCAACACAACATGCAAACAGATGGAGTCATGCTGCAAGTGTCACAAACTGTGAGTGTATGTTCTGGAGCTTTCCCTTTCCTGTCTCGAGGCAAGTATGTCCACACTAGCATCACCTCTTTATGCTGCTCCGCAAAGGTAGTGGCATAAAAGGAAAAGTCACAACTGCAGTAAGGCATCTCAGTCATCTAATCAGGGAAGGTATTGGAGACAGTTGGGGTGAAATTCTCAACACTGAACACTTACACAATTCTTAAATCAGTACAATGCATGCAGTAGCAGAGTTCAAGCTACACATGCTTTCCACAATTCATTAAATGCTAATTCCTCAGATGAGGAAAATGCTTGTGTCCTGCTCACACCTTCACAAAGAGATGAACAGTATGTACTGAGTATGTACTGAATTTATGTAACAGTTTTCTCACCACAAGCTGACTGCTTACTGCTCATGTGCTCTGCTGAAGACAATAAGAAATGTTTGTTGCAACTACAAACCATTCTAGAGCACTAAGAATCTTCAGTATGCTTTGCATTCCATTCCCTGCCCTTTCTTTAAACCTCTAGCTGGCAGGAATGACATTACGTGACATAAAAGCTTCATTTATATATCTCTTTAAGATTAGAACATTTCTAAAGAAAAAATACTTTGAAGTCCTAAATTACATCAATTACTTAGGTCAACCAAGTTGGAAAAAGGACGATTTAGGAAAAATGCAATTTAAGGGGTTATAAAAGCTGGATACATTCTACATGTCTACCAACAACTTGCTTCTGGTCTACAAGCATGCACTCTTACAGCAACTTACTCTACAAGCAGAAATAGAGGCAGGAACTGCAAAAAAAAGTAGTGTAAGGATGCCTGCTATTTCCTTTTAACAAACACAATGCAAATGTATTTAAAATGTTATTGGGATGCAGATACATGCCACTAACTTCTGTGGGAACTGAAGGACTTGCAGAAGTGATTTTAGAACTACTGTACACCTACAATCAGTTAAGATCAAGGGGATCTGCAAGATAATGTTTAAACAGCTGGTCCTGAAGCAGCAAACTTGTCTGCCAGAAGCAGTCTGAAACTAAACAAAATAACAAGACCCAAGCGCACACATCAAGTTGGGTTACATGAGAAGAATGTGACTCTAGCTTCTTGTTAGTTAAGGTAAAGACACAATATATGCTTTCAGCTAAATACAGCTGAAAGTTTGTTACATGAACACATAAAAAGCACAGACTCTAGAAAGTACTTGTCATCCATGCATTTCCTATTCATTCCTTAGGGTGCCCACTTGGGTGCCTCAACTATTAATCTGGTTTTGTCTTGGGGAGACAAAACTACTCTTTCCTTAGATTCACTAACTTTCATATCAGTTGTGAGTTACTGCCAAAGCACATGAACTAGAAAATCAAGCACTATTGCTAATTAAATAGCCAATAAGTATTTCTGTCAAATCCAGCAATATTCAGTGATGAAGCTGGATAATCAATATTTGCTGTATTAATTCACGGTATCTGTGCCTCAGGTTATTGAGGTCCTTTCACATAATGCTGATTTAAAACAACAACAACAAAAAAGTAAACGTTAATAGCTTAAGTGAGTTGTGTCTCATATTACCTTTACTGGCATTACTCAGAAGTTATTTTGGAAAGGTATTTCATGACACTTGATGTCTGGAGAAATGGTTCCTTATGAAGCTGAAGGTCACCAAAATAATATGCTTAGATTTAAGCAATCACTGCAGGAATAGAGGGTATTCCAGGAGCAGCCTAAACAACAGTCAAGTTTAGAAACAACCAAAGCCATACAAAAACCTTTGTGGTTTGCCACTGAAGTTAAGCAAAGCTTTACACACACAACTCAGATGGATACCTTTCCACAACAGATGTATGGAAAATAGACTGGAAATGCCAACAGTATAAAAACTACGTGGAATATTGCATACAAAATACTCCAAATACTTTTCATTATGTAACTTTTATTTGAGACACACGTTGTTGTAAAAAAGTTCACATGGAATAATAAAACCACTGGAGTGTGAAGGTTTGGGGTTTTCTTAGGGGTTGGGTTTGGTTTTTTGTCTATACACATCAATACACAAATATTGATCAGGTTTACAAGTTAACCACATGACAAGTTCACTTTTAGCCGCAGGAGCTTTTCACATTACACCTTTATATCAGAGATAAAATGTGTTTGAACATACAGAGTAGAACACTTCTATTTCAAAATTAAGCATTTTCTCAAGGACTATAGTTTTTATTCTGAATTTAGTAGCTATATAGCATTAAAATAACTGTAATTGAAGTTTTATTTGCAAAAACGTCCGTAAGGCCATAGGAATGCACTAAAATAGTTAAATTCACCAGAAACCAGAAAAATCAAATCAATGGAAAACCTGCTTTTGTGGAAGAAAGAAATACAAGTTTTATTTGTAAGAATGAAAATGACATAAGCAGTTCAGTGAATGGAGGAGAAAAAAGACCTATTATTACCTACAGACCAATCCTTAAGGTTAACATTGCAAAATTTCAGTTACATTAACAGGTAACCAAATAACAGATGCATTTTCACAAATAACACATTTATGCATTTTACACATTATTCATGTACTTTCAAATCATTATCCATTCACAATATTTTAACGTGATATGTATATTAAAGACTCCTTTATTCACTTGTGAGAATGATCAACTTAATTCACTTGACTTCAGCAGACTAGTACGGGAAAGGTACTTACAATAAGAAATCATTTCTGTAAAAAGAGCTACAGGTCTGAAAAGTCAATGAGCATTTTAAGACTGTCCCCCCAGTAGAAAAGTGAGTGCGTTAAGTTTCGCGAGTGGTTTAAGCTTTAGCAATAATAGAACTTCCAGGCAGTAAGGAAATCAAATACTCTGTACACACTCGACAAAACCTCCTTGTGCACGTTTTGCTGAGCACAGACTGAAAGCTAAAACTGCAAAGCACTGAGAGCAGTTTGGGGTTTGTTTGGCTTTTTTTTTTTTTTTGCCTTTTTTTTTTTTTTTCCTTAAACCATTTAGAAAAATATTGGTCAAGGTAATAGTGCACAGACATGGGGCGGAGGAAAGAGTGCCTAACAACTCCATAGCACAAGCAGCATTTTTGTTTTAGCGAAATCCACCACAAAACGTCTGCCTTTCCTGAAAGGTTAATGGCAGTTTCTGGAACAAAACAGAAATACATTTGCTGCTTAATGAATAATCATTATATGACTTTCATTCTAATGGCCATTAGAATACTAACTACTTGACTGAGGTATAGTTAAGAGTCCTTCAAAGTTGAGATTATATAGTCTTGAGCGAAGTAGCAACAGAGGCTGCACAAAACAATCATAGTGATATTAGAAAAGCCTGTAGTACCCAGCATCTGATGCGTAGGCAGAACATACCATTTATCATCACCCACCTGTCTAAAGGAAAATATAGCTAAAAAACTCCCAGTAAAACATACAGCTGATCTGCACGCTAGGATA
This sequence comes from Lathamus discolor, assembly GCF_037157495.1. Taxonomy (NCBI): domain Eukaryota; kingdom Metazoa; phylum Chordata; class Aves; order Psittaciformes; family Psittacidae; genus Lathamus; species Lathamus discolor. Next base: position 18,405,174 of record NC_088891.1, on the reverse strand, counting down.
TAGCACGTTTCTCAATGTCTGACAAGTCAGACTGTACACAGAAACAGGTCTACAATGACCAAAAGTTAGCACACGGATAAAGTGCAGCCACTCAGCCATTTAATACTGCTGGAGAAAAGGGGTGAGGGCAAAACAGCAAAAAAAGAGAGAGAGAGAAATCTGCATTTTACCTTATCCATAAGACCACATGAAATTAGAATTCTTCAGTTTCAGCAGGGGACAACAAAATTGCATTAAATTCTTCTACAAATAGAAAAAGATTAACTTTACATGAACATTAAGCAACGTGAAATATTTACTGCATTATTTTATCATGCATAAAGTGAGTTTCCTATGGTCTTACCTCACATTTATGTACAGTTTAGCACAGCTAAATGTAAGAAAATAGCAAGGTTTTTTTCTCCCCACTCCCCCCCCCCCCCACCCCAACAAAGCAGATACCCCAATTTGCTGCTGCTTCAAGAAGCACTTCATAGACTCTACTACTTACAGGCTCTTTCAAAGGGAAGTTCATGGAGACTAATATTGAATGAACATTTTAACCACACAGCGAAGACAGGAAAAACAATACAAAGCATTCTGTAAACGGTGCCAAACACAGAACATGTCAGTTTTGGTTTGCAGACAACCCCTGAGATAAAAATCAAAGTATTACGACACCAAATAAGTCAGAAGTAAATTACTGAAAATAAACAACATTCATAATTGGTGTCACAACACTTTCTGTATAGAAGCACTTTTTTAACCATACAGAAAACATAACTGCTTTAGCCCGTCCAAGAAAAACATCAAGGGTAGACAACACAGCAGTTAGGGTTGCTTTGTTTTTTCACTGAACCTTGTTGCCATGAAGATCTTTCTGGTTTAGTGCAGCAACAGCAGTTTATGAGGTTCACCACCTACTTACAATAACTATTTCTATTAAACCACACGTGGGGACAGGTTGATAACCACTTAAAATTTTATGGAACCAGCTACTAATGTTAAACCTTTTAAAAGTCAAAAGTCTTTAAGTCTAACGCTATTGGCCATTTCACTTTAAAGATATTTACAACAGACCCAGAGATGACAGGTTCAGTACCTGACACCACAAAATGAAGCGGTTATCTGTGCTAACAACCAGCTCACTGTTTACAACCCCAGACCATGTAAGTGAAGCAAAAGCAAGCACATCAGACATGAACTCAGACAATGACAGAATGCACCTATCCCCTAGTAACAAACATGCTGGACACAAACTTGTAGTTAAAGCTTACAATGGTCCAAGTTTGGCACATCAACAGAACTAAAGCACCTGTTTTAATTGCTCATTGAGGATTTTTTTCAGAAGACAATAAAAAAGTAGTAGAACAAAGACTAGGTTATACAATGCTCAGTTGAGTAAAAAAGGCAACTATGTTTGAACTCTGCCTCTAACAGTCTAGGTCACTGTACCAGTTTTTGATGAGAAAAATAACTGCTCGAGCAGACCAAGGAGGGCTTCACACATTCAGCATTAACTGCACAACTAAAAGTACATTACAGCCCTAATGTGACCATTTCCTTAGTGCCACAACTTGATATACTCTATATATATTATAGCACAGGAAGCTAGTTTTCGGACACTGCATCAAGGGCTGATGCTCACACACATTAACAAACTATGCTTAAAATTACAGTAGAAATGGAAGTCACCTTTAGAAGCAGTCATTTCTGAACAAATGAATCCACAGAGGTTACTCAAAACTCATGCATTCAGCTTCCACAAGCCACTTAAGTGATAGTGATGAGGCTAATTAGTGATGATGATTTCAGCTCCAGAGTGCACTTCCTCATCAGAAACGAAAAAGGTGCAGATGGTTTGAGCTAACAAAGGGAAGTTAAGTGAGGAAAGACACTGTGTTTATTCAAATAACTGAAAGGTGCATCTGTGAATCAAACAGTGACTGGCAATTTAGAACACAACTTTGCTAAGTCTGGTAAAGAAAGAAAAGCAACATACTACATTCAGAATAGAATGTCATCGCTTCTGCATGAACAGATTTGTGCATCTAAGACAAAATGCATACAAACTGTTAAATGCCAATTGTTCTGGTAATTCTCATTATTAGAGTGTTGACATCCATACTGCAGTCATGGCCACAAGTATACAGCATAGGAAATAATGGAAGTGAGATAGTTTTACCCCTGGCTCTTCTGCTTGAAAATAAATTTGTTTAAAAAGAGAAAAACCTGCACAAATCTGTTAAGAATCTTACACGTCAAACTGTGCAAATACAAATGTAAGATTGTGCTGTAACAGGCAGTAAGAGGCCAATATGGATGTGCAAAGTTAAAAGAAACATAGCAGCTTTTGCAACAGGCAATAAAACAGAAAGTAAAAAAGAAAACAGGTTAACTCTTGCATTTGTGTCTCCACTTCATAGCTTCCATATCTGAGAAAGAAGAGCCTGACAGGTCAATAGGCTTAGTGAGCAAAATCCACTTGGTATTTTGTGTATCGCAGTCTACGTTCAAATGGAGCTCTCAGCAGCAGCTTGGTGGTATTATTTCTGAGGCTTTGTGACCCTGTGCTTTCAGAGAAGCAGAAAAGGTTCTAAGTGTGCTGCAGTCTATCATTAGAAGTTCATCAAAGTAGCGTGCATCGAAAGAAGCTGCTCTTCTTAGATCGATTTTCTGTTATTTTTACTGGCCCACCTGCCCCTGATGAACTGTTGTCATTCTGAAAGACACAAGAGCATCAACATCAGGATATGCAGAAAAAAGTCTGGCTTTCCTAGTCTCCCTCCCCACTTTCCCTCCTTTCAAAGCAACAACCAAAGCAGAGGCTTGTTGCAACCCACGCTCCTCAATTATCCACTGTTAATCTCTCAGTAAAACTGCCTGCTTTAAAAAGAAACATTTAACAATCCAGATCTCAAGGATTAGCTGAAAGAATGACTACATGATTTGATGTTTAATAAAGCAAGGATCACACTGGTAACATTCGAAAAGAACATATGGGTTCCAGGCTGCCCAATGTTAATGTCAATGCAAAATAAAGAAGTTACACACTGAGGTGTAACAAAGTGTGATAAGCACTGCTTGCTCAATTTTGACCTATCATCCCCACTGTCATCCCCAGGAGTATCTTGGTAGGGCTGCTATTCAGCCAATTATTATAGCAGTCATTGCAACCTAACTAGTTTGCATGACAATTTGAAATACAAACCATTTTTCTGTTGAGCTTTGTCATAATGTCCCGTGCAAGTGTGAAAAATGCCTGGTGAGGAGCAGAAATGAAAAACAAAACGAAAAAAAGAGTTAATCACAGGACATGAAAGACAAGATAGATCCAAAGTAGCCAGACACATTAACAATACAGTATGCTGCAGGCCACTGGTAGCACTTGGAGTTGCAAGGCACTCGCTCTGTGTACTAACAGGTGTTTACTTCAATTGCAGTCAGCAGGCTTTAGAAGGAAAAACTATTTCTTTTTAGTCTCCATTCCTCAAATCTTTGCAGCAGGTGAACAAACTTGCCATTCTGTATCTCTTGGGCATTAAAAAACCATGATCTGCCAAGACATGGCTACATACACTATGTACGTATAAAGTTAGTTACACTTCCAATATCCATATTAGAACAAACCAAAACAACCAAAACCCCACAAACAAAAAGTAAGACCACACTGGCAAAACTCAGCATCTCAGACCTCAATGTACAAAGGAACAAAGAAACTTCTGTAGCAGAAAAATTCTGCCATTCTCCAGTTCTGCAGAAGCAACCCAAAATCTTGATTTTCCCTATCTGGAGTTACCAACAACCCAAGGACAGTTCCAGAATGTAAAAAACTAAGTATTTCACTGTGTTCAGAATATACCCAAAGACAGAGACTGATTAATGCAAATACATCACAACAAATAATACAAATTAATTCCCTTCTGATCCCAGGATTATCACAGTTGTGTCATTTCCCACAAGTTCAGTATTTGGTGGAATGAAGACTAAATCGTTACTTGCTCAATGCCTGTATCAGCTGCATTTTTAAATACTTTCTTCACTATTCATGTGACAATTAAATATTCAGATAGCCGTGTTGTTCGGAGTAAGCACAAAGTAATGATTAATTTAGTGACCTACAGGAGTTAAAATGAAATTGCAAGGCATGTCATGAAAAAGCAAGTCAATCATCTGCAGGAACTAATGAAGATGACTGATAGGTACTTTTTATTAGGAGACTATTGCTATGCACAGTGGTATTAGCTGTTAAGTTCACACTTCTATTGTCTGTTGTAAGAATCACAATGACACTCTGAAAACCAGGTCAAGCACTTTTCCAGATGCAACACAATGAAAATACGTTAAAACTAAATATATTGAAAACAATCATCCTGCAATTAGAAGAAATGCTTGAGTGGCATGGCACCAGTCATGTTATTTTAAAGTAACAATCTCTTTAGTTTCCAGTTAATTTGTTAGCTGCATGATCTGTACTAAGTACATGTTTGGAGGACTTCTAAAAGGTATCCAATCAATACACATGGAAAAGCTTTCAGACTGTTAGGTATAGGAACAACATTTAAGAATAAGTCTACACCTTATCTGAGTGAATGAATCTTGATATAGCTGCTTTTTGATATCACATTATTTTGTTGTTCACGCTTGTCATGGAGTTAAGATCCTCCCCCCACCCGCCCTGACATGACAAGAGTGATTCATGGTAAGACAGACTGGAGCCGAGCCACTCTTCTGTCCAATTTATTTCCTTATGAGCTCATAAATAGGGGTCTTGGGCTTTTAGAATAAAATTCACTTGCAGGAAAACAAGCTGCAAGTCTAGAGACTTCCTCTTCTAACATCAGCTTATGACAGTCTGTGCTGGTGTTCCAGGTTAACTTCAGTCTCATCTGCACAGCACATATGTAGTAGTAACCTGAAGGCTCCTTGACACAACGGCATGTTATTCTCAAAGTAAATCTTGAATCCCATTTCCTGCACAAAGCATTGTTCTAAAATTACGCCCGTTCCCTGTCCAAAAGCACTTGAAATTTAGCAGCAAGGCACGGAAGTCTAAAGCAACTGTTTCCAGCAATGATAATAAACCACTGTTAACACCCACTTAACAACCAGTTCCAGACATTACCAGAAAACAAGAAATGCTGGATTTCACAGCAATTCTCTAAATATAACAAGACTGCTGACCCTGGAGCACAGTAGAACTTTAGGCTCCAGATCAGGTCAGAAAGCCCAATAGATCATGAAACATGTCTCCATAGCAGTAGTTCAAACACACCCCCCCAAGTGTAACACCCTCTTACCTCTTCCACATTTATGCTGGATTTTGCACTCGTCTCCAAAAATTTGATTCCATAATCGATCGCTAACTGGAAGAGAGGTTAAAATTTTTCAGTGTTATTGAAGTTCCTTTGTAAAACCAGTGTTTCATATGAGTTCATAATACAATAGATACTGTATGCAGCAGCAAGCTTAAAAAACGAAACCAAACAAGCTTCATTTCTGCTTTTCTCTTGCAAAACCATTACAGTCACTGGAGAATTAGACAAAAATATTAGAACAGACCATAGCCTCATGAAAATTCAAACAAAGAGATGAACTGCTCACAAAAAGACTTATTTAGCATCTAAAAAACCATCAAGATAAAATCTTAATTGATATGGATTTATGGACCAGATAACTGCATACAATCATCCCATAAGCAGTATTACTAGCAACTACACTGCTTTAGCTGTGTACATAATAGATTATATAGTATTCTTACTTGTTCATTTGTTCTGAAGAACCGCTGATTACTGAAGTTTTAATAGCAGCAGTAAGTAATTACCATGGTGAATTGATTAGACTATATACAAAGATTCAGACTGAGATTTAGAATACTTCATGCAATAGCAAAGGTCAACATTCTTCACAGTATCCTCCTCTCAAGAAAACAGTATAATTAAGTTAATTCAGACTTTAAGACTGTCAAGTGCTATTTAAAAACACCCTCCCCCCCCCAAACCTGGCATCCCATAATATATCGAAGTTTCTGGAACAAGAGGTTTGAGGCCTATCATCTCTCATATGCATGAAACATCACAAAATATCCAGCAGCCAACGTCCCAAGAAAAGGAGGCTTCTAAATCAGGTAAGTCACCAAAAGCTCACCTTCTCCCCTTTTTCCTTGGACACTTGTCTCTTTTCATTCATATCACATTTGTTACCCAAGATCATTCTTTCTACATCTGAAGAGGCATGCTGAAAGAAGAAACCGTAATCTCAGAAACAAAATACATCACTGCTTAAAAGAAACCAATGTTTCAAGCTCATCCACCAGTGACTATTTTATTTTTCAGAAGTTATCTAATGTGAAGGCACTGCTGAGGAAGAGACTGACTTCTAAACCAGCCAACTTAATACTTACATATTAAAATCGGTTAGAATAAATCCTCCTAGATTAAATTTGCCTGAGTATTAAAACAGACCAAATACAGTGCCATGAGCTCTGTACCAAGCTGCACACATGCACAGGCATTTGGCTATTCTGGAAATACAACAGTACTCACTTTACTTCAAAGCTATACGGCTGCACTATAATTATGCAATACAATTGCACTTTTAAAACAGATTGTTAATAAAATACTTTAATAATCACTTCAGCAAGAGAATTTTTCCAGCCCTATCAATATAGTATCAAACTATAATTTGAAATACAGGAATTTGGCTTAAGAGCCAAGTAATAATACTAAAGAAAAGTCCATGGGGTTTACATTTAAGGAAAAAAACCCAAACCAGCAAGATTATGTTACCAAACTATAGCTTCACTAAAATTGAGGTTTCTCCTCTCACTTCATAATGTCCTCTTCCTACCTGACAGCATATCCCACTAGATGATTTATAGTAAGTTAGTAGGAAGGAAGTTTAACCAAGACCAAATGAAAAGGTCAAAAATCTCTAATCAGACAAACACACACCACAGCAACAACCAAAATTAGACAGATCTGTCATCACCTCAGCAAAAGGCAGACACCCTAAGATCTTTGCTTCTTCCCATTCCTCAGACACACCCATAAGTGAAAAAGAACAATGCGAGTCATATAGTAAAAGCAGCTTTGAAACACTTTACACTTACTTTTTAAACTTAAGTTTTCTACCTTCTACCCCTAGCTGAATAAGAAAATCTCCTCCCCATTAATAACCACTGTTGCATTCACTGTACAGTCTAACTTGACCATATATTTTGGCTACTATAAAGAAAGTGAATAATTACTTGGTTATTATTGGTCCCAGGAAAATCCTAAGATGAATGAGTTAAGAAATACTTCCCAAAGCACCTACCTCCTCTATGTTTCTTATCCAGTTTTTTATGTTGTCAAAAGACTTTTCGTTTGTGATGTCATACACCAGCATAATTCCCTAAGCAACATTAAGAAAATCCAGTTAGATGAGCTAGCACTATTGGGTGGCTTTTGATGTATGCTGTTGGTTTGATTATACTTCCAAGAAGTTCAGCAGAACTTACACACCTACAATCTTTTCTCAAAACATTATGGCATTGCTGAGAATTACCCAAAATATTACCATTTGTCATCTTCCGCCACTGTCAGAGGTAAAACACACCAGCTACGTGAACTTTTAATTTATCAGCCTAGAGTCAGGAAAAGCGTAGAAATTCTACAACAGTAACCATGACTCTATTGTTAGTCAAGTTTAGAAGCAGCAGCTTTAAGCAGTCAAAGATGGCAAACCTGTGTGATCCAGTCTGCTGGGGCCAGTAGATCCTTACAGCAGAGCTGACACTAGGTACTCTCCCAGAAGCTTCAGCCCTTTCAGACAGTTATGTACGTATGCTAGAGTGGGCTCTCAACAATTAGCAAAGCATGGGAAAACACACAACAGCTGCATTAAGGTCAGATTGCCAGGTTCATTTCCATTCCTTATTGTCTTTCCAACCATTCCTCATAGGACAAAGAAAAGTCCTTGCATGGACTTGGAGGTGGGGAGAAGACCATGTCACTGCCATAACCTTTTGAAGTACTAGAAAGCTCTAACACAGAGTCACAGCCATTACTGTTTCTCCCAGTCTGTATTCCCTAACAGTGGCATTATCTGGACCAACAGCCAGCCCATGAATGGAATGGATCTGTTCATACAAAGTGAGAAAAATATGTAGCAGCAGCAGCAGCTAATAAGAAGCAAGTTGAAATTAAGAGTGTTCCAACATGAAGTATCTCAAACTGTAGCATTAATTAAAAGAACCATTACAAGCAGTTGCAGCACAAAGAGTGCAGGCTCCAAGTCAGTTATTTGACCACAAGTCATTCTCAATGGCGGACAAAGTAACAATAGTTTTTGTAGGTGGATTACATTTCTAGCCCAGATTTTGAATTCTCTACTGGTTGAAGGAAATCAGTTCAGTGAAATGCACTTTGAATATTAAAATCATCCATTAGCCATTTTTCAGACATTTCAAATGTCGGAAGGGGTTGACAGCAGCAAAAAGCCGTGTCCCATTAGAGCTTGGGAACTTCACCTCTTATTGTAATCTGCAGAAGTTTTAATTATGTTTCAAGAGACAATAGGGCTTCAAGTTTCATCATGAGGACAGGACTAGACAAAGTACCAACAGGTTTAAAAAATGAAAACCAAAAAGAAGCACAAAACAAAAAACTTCAACCAAACCACAGACTTAATTCCTTGCATCTCAAGCCACAATTACCCTATCCTCCAGTTGAAGACTTAAGTGATAAAACCTTCAGAACAGCAAACCAGTTACACTAGTTGTGCCTAATTGTTTTGAATTGAGAAGACTCACCATAGCTCCTCTGTAGTAAGCTGTTGTGATTGTGCGGAACCTCTCCTGGCCTGCTGTATCCCTAAAATGCAGTGAAAACAAGCATTTGTTTGAGGAGATCTTTACACTCTTCTGTACTTAAGAGATCTTTTTAAACACAGTAACAATATAAGTTACTCACTGAGAAAAAAATACCATTAAGAAGCTGTTTGCACAAGTTTTTCCAGCCCTCAACATCTCCCTCATTCCCAAGCTAGCCTACATACATCCGTGGTTATAGCAGCACCGTAAATATGGCACAAAAGCATTTAAATATGCATGCAAGCATCAGAACTCAGCACTACACAGCCTCCCCTAGAATAATTCAAAAAGGCAGCTCTGATGCACCCGAGTCCTGCATTAAACAAAAATTAAAACATGCAGCAGTACAATACTTCAGGATAGTGCATTTTCACATACAGTTAGCTATGAAAATCAGCCACTATACCTTAGTGTGCTGACATTTTATTCTAGATGACTTCAAAGCAGTCTCTGTGAGTGAACAAGAGGACCAGAGTGTTTGGCTACTAGTCACACCCAGGGGGAGCTGAACCCCAAAGGCCTGACAGAAAACACCTTTTTGACTTCTATGACAGACAGCAAACTTGTACCAACCACTTCTGGCACTTCACTTCCTTAGTCACAAGAATTCTGGCTTGCATGCAAATCTTACATCTTTTTTAGAACCTGAGAAATCAGGAGAAGCCCTACATTCACCAGTACCATTTTAAAGAGATTGGCAAAGGTAATAATGCTACTCCAGAAGTACTCCTCTGCTGCTATCAGGAGGCTCAGTGTCTACTAACCCACCATGCAAGGAATGGGAGCATTATCACTTCTCTGTGCCTCTAAGTACTTTTAGTTTACACATATGGAGTTAATGCTTCTCTTCCACAGGGAATAGCTAAGACTACATTTAAGAGGACAGGTTTTGATAAAATGGGAAGTGGCTGTAACGTTCGCATGTGAACAGGCTATTTCCTGTGCTACTGAAGCAGAACCACTCCAAGATCAAGCTAGAAGAAAGCATAAACCTCATGGACAGTCAGGGAATAAAAAATATACAACTTCTAGTGCAGCAGGCTCAAAAGCTATGAAGTATTTATTCCTGATCAAGGATTAACTCAGTGCTCACCAAAATCTTAAATTACTTGGCAATACTTACCATATCTGTAGCTTGATTTTCTTTCCATCTAATTCTATTGTTCTGATCTTAAAGTCGATTCCTGCCAGAGAAAGCAATAGTCTGAGTTTTGCAATAAATGAAAAGGAAGTGTTCAGTTTTGTTTTGACAATTTGGTATGAGCAAACTTGGACAAAAGAATTACTCTGAAGTTGTCATTTCTTCCAAACACAGGGAAGTGCTGAGGATGCACAAAGATTTGCAGCTGCACCCAAGTGTCAAGGATAAATTAATCTGCACAATGAAAGAGACCAAACTCAGACTCACTATTAGAGTTAGTCAAAATTACAAAAGGAAGACTTAACCTCAGAATTCTTCCATTTTACATCAAATAAGGTCATGAGCTTGAATGTGTATTTTTCTCCACTTCTGACAGCCCCTGCAGTTTAAGTCAATTCCTTCAGCTGGTTCCGAGTTAAAACTGGCTGGCTTCAGCTGGCTCTGACCCCTTAGTTCCTTTTCAAAGCTGTCATCTACTTCTGAAAACTCGTGTTTCATGCAGTCTAATCAGACATCACAGTAAATGGTAAAGCACCAGGAGATAAAAGCTATACACAGAGCTGCTGAAGCACACCACGCATAGGACTTTTTCAAGAACACCGGTCTAGGAGTAACTTTCCTAGGAAGCTCCAAAAGGTATCACGGAAACACTTCTCTCCTTCCTCCCCACCCCTTACACTTCCACATGGCACTCAGCAGTTCTGAGACTGGTTTTGAAGACAGATTTTAAGCCACGGGTGGAAAAAAATAATTCAGAAGAGCTTAACATCTTTTAAGTTTTAGAGGGACCAAACGACTCCGTGAACCAAAGCCAAGATTTCCAAACAAACTAGCTTTTACCCTGGACCATTTTAACTTCAGTGTCTCTAAACCTACACTATAACATAGTGACCTACATGTAGTGACATATAACCTACACTGTAACAAACTGAGACTGCTCAAGTCCCGCAGTGTGACTGCCAGATTTGTGTGTCCCAGGACAGCCACGGCTATGTACCCCCCAATTAATCTGTCTTGAAACTAACGGCCCATTTTTTATCTTCACTGAATCTTAAATAGTTACTTGGTATTTAGTCACAGTTTGCAAGAGATTTGGTTGGGTGGGGTAGGGGGGGTTTATTTCTTCGTATGTAATTTAAGTGACAATTATCAAGAGTATCTCAATTGGGAAAATGCTGTTTCTAGCTTTATGAATTCATCCATCACTTAAACAGGAAGCTATGGGACTTTATTAATATACTACAGTAACATCTGAATATGAAATATGGACATTCATTAACTATTAGGTTTTCATTCTCACATGTGATATTAACATTTTAAAACACTGAAAATAACAAGTTTGAGCCACTTAATCTTGATGCGTTATGGGTGCGTCATTCAGCCCATTAGTTAGAATACAAATTACACACAGAAATATCACCTCAGCACTTTTAACAGCAGATGAAATTAACTGCATTAATTTAAACTGCTACCACTACTGCTACAGCTGCAGTTTCCCAGGACTCACGAGTAGATTTACAGGCAAAAAGATCCTCTCATGAATTCACATTCTTCTAAAAATGACATAAGAATGAGGTGTACTTTAAAAACAATCCCTATTATGTGTATCAGGAGTTTGGTAGCCTTTCCATTTTACACTCAATAGGATTTCGTGTCTCCCTCATTGTAAAGGTTTTTCTCCTAACTAGGTGCAACACTTGCTGAAATCACAAATGACCTTTGCTCTGAATAGATTTTCTTTTGGCCTCAAAGGTTATAAAGCACAAATTAAAGGTTCTTCTGGGAAGGGTATTGCACCACAGGCAACAACAGCAAGTTATATCAGTTTTAAAAGCCCCTCTGTGGCTAGGCTCGGAGTCTTAGAATTAAGTCCAACAACTATTGGGAAAACCGGGTTCAGAGACTACTGTGGTTTAAAGATAATTCTGTATGCACTGTCAGCTGCTGAAGCTAAGACACTGCAGTGAAAGATTCCTGCAGGAATGTTTTTCTGAGTTGCAGTCAGCTATCTATGTGCACCAACCCATGCCTTGCACAGGCTGGTTTCTTGCGGTTAGTCATTTCCCTTGCAGCACTAAAATGATTTGTACAACCACCCCTTTGATGACTGCTAAACCTCAGGATCTGCATCAAAAGATATCCTCTTGGAACTTCATATTCAAGGAAGACTATAAAAAGAAAGGTCATAAATACCCCTGTTATGATACTAAAAAGTTTAACAAATGCAACTGCAACTTTTTAGAGGCTAAAATGAACTAGAAACGAGCGTTTCTTTTGTTCTTTCACGTCAGTAACAGGAAGTGGTGAGCTGCAAACATTCGCAGAGCAAGCCTGGTGACATGTGCTACCACTTCCTGCCAAGTGCACTTGCATGGCTCAGTACAAGCAATGTCCTGCTACAGTTAACTTTAGTTACACCATGTAAAACACTCCCATGACTACGGCATTGCAAAAGTGATTACTGAGAGTTTCCTTTATCAATGAATTCTTATTTTGCAGTCACACACTGCAAAATACAAAACTTGAAAAAGATAGCTGGGGCTAATGAAAAGTAATTCGTGAATCAGAAGGTTTCACTGCAAAGGATCACACAGCTTTCACAGCTTTAAAATGCAGTGTGCAAAGTAGTTCTCCCCAGCAGGAAGAAATAGACCAGAAACATCTGGATGTCCATCTTAAGTTTCAGAAGCTTTTAGAAAGCACAGACCTAGATTAATTCTCAGAATGCAAAGGCCAACAGGGTAATTATTCTTAACCCCTGAAGTGGAGTTGCCACACAAGTCTGACACACCAGTGTCCACCTGGCAAGTCTGTTATGTATTAGATATGGATGCAAGAGCATCTCTTGCAGTAACCACAAGCTTAGAGTCTGCAAGGATGAAGTCCAAGCTGGGACCTCAGCTTGGTTAGGACTGTAACTGCTGGATTCCCCTTGCAGCACAGTAAAAGCAGCCGAGGGATTATTCTTCAAAATCCTTTGCAGATCCTATAGGCCGGGGATGCACCCTCTCACCTGAGAGTATTTTCTGCCATAGCTTCCAACAATGACAAAGAATACACTGAGCAGAGAAATCCGCACACTAAGGAAGTCAGTGTCCTTAGTGCCACAGATCCATACACAGAAAGCCATGAGTTGCATGTTGTCATATCTACCTTGTATTGCTACACAAAGCTAATTAAACTTGCCAGCTAGGGTCTATCACTGTCCACCACCACACAGCCAAATATTAGAAGCCAGGGAGACTGGCCTCACCTAGGCCTCTTTCAGTTTAAGCCAAGAAGTTATGTTCATCTCGTACAGCAAGAGCTCTTCTGCTGCTATTACTTCTTCTACCACTCCTCTCCCGAGTTAAGACATTCCTTCTTATTCCAGCCAACCTAGGCAGATTTTACCTGTAATTACTCAGTAATGCAATCATTTTAAAGAGACATTGGGAAGTGTTCCAAAGAGGTACATTACAACACTAAATATATAGGACTGCACAGCAGTACATATTGAGAGGTTCCTTTTCCAGCTTTAGTACCAATGGTTTTCTACTACAAACCTCCAGAAAACTACTCTGACACAGCTCTCACCGGAATGCAAGGACAAACCAACCAGAGAAGCTGAAACAGTTCATTTTGCTACTTGAGTTCTTAGAACAGTAGCTTACTCTTGTGGCATCACTGTTACTCTTTTGTTCTCTCCTCATCTAGGATTTTAACGCTGTAGTCGCCAGAGCTAGTACCTCAGGTTTTTCAGTGCTACAAGTACTGGTTTCAGATAGGTCTCCACTACAACTTTTTCCTACATAGTCCACTGTTTGGACTTAAGTATCTTGTTTCTCCTTTTAAACAACATTTCTGTTGCAAAAGATGCTACAGCATGAAGAAACCAAAGTATTGTCTGGAATAAATCAACTGTTACAACAGTTCCAGAAAATACTTCCTGAAGGTAAAGGTTTCTCTGGCCTTCAGTCTCCTCAGCAAAAAGGTACTACTAGAAGGGCCATGATCTTCAATAATACAAGCAGTGAAAGACAGAAAAGAAACACATAAACCTAAAGAAGAAAAAAAATCCCTTAGTCGCCACTGGCAAACAAATATTGTAATTCTTAACATCTAGCTAAATTACACAGTTGTTAACCAGGATCTTACGTTAATCTTTCATGTGGCTCAACATTAGTTTGCAGCAGCTGGACCTTACAATTGAGAAAGCTATATGATCAGGTGACAACTCCTGCTGATTTTAACTCAAGGTGATTTAACAGGTTTCCCATCACTGAGCCCATAGAATCTGTATATTAATAACATGTCTCTGGTGCAGCTGAAGCAAAAGATCAGCCAGGAAATCAACACCTGAAAGGATGCAAATAAATGTCAATGTCTGATAGCGTACACTGGCCTCTGTATCTAACCACAGCAGATTATTTCTCCACCTCTGGCAAAGCAATGCTTCATTTAAGAAAACCCCAAACGTAGCACTCCGTGTACTGGCATTTTAAATGGTTCAGTTGTTCTTTGTTTGGTTTTAAAATATACCAGCCAAGGGGATTTTAAAAAGTGATTAAACACTAAAAATTGGCAAAGAAGCCGTGAAAACAAATTAATACCTGGTTCGCTTCTAGGAAGAGTCTCACTTTAGACCCAGCTATCGATGAACGTACAAGAGGCACCATCGGATCAGATCTTGTTTATCAAACTAAAAATTGAGAGATCTGTTTTGCATGACCTGCAAAAAACAAACCCCTACCCTCCCAAAGAAGTTATCCTCCTACTTAGCAAACCTCACCTTACTCTTCTGAAGAACAGAAGAAGAAAACTGAATGGAAATTTAATTTTTTTTCCAGTGGGATTCCCTGATAAACGGAAACTTTATGGCACTTATCACCATTGGACATAGATCACAATAAAAAGGAATTCATTACAAGATGGGGAAAGGAGTCAAGGTTCAAAGTCTCGTTACCCTTTTGAGCAATACAGCATCAGAACAACTGAAATTTATGCATCAGCTTTCAAGCTGGGCTTTCTCCAGCTTCACAGCACTGGTCCTTCCTCTCCCACTGTGCTTTTATGCAAGGTTGTGTGGGGTTGTTTGGTTTTAGTTTTTTGAATGGGTAGAGCTGGAGAGGGAGAAAATTTTACAACTTCTTTACTGCAAGACACAACACATGAGAGCCTTCAAGATATACAAAAGGAGAGGAAGATATTTGCCTGCAGTAACTCAGAGTTCAGGCTGAATTAAAAGCAACTTGGAAATGACAAGCAGATTTGTAACCTACCATCAAAAAAAAGGAAGTGAGTAGAGGCACATGACTAAAAATCAGTACACTTCACCTTCAGTTGGTTGAAGTCTGGGAGAGAATTACTTGGAAAATGGTCCACCCTATAGGCTTTGTTCCTTGTGAACAGCAAGCAACTGAGTTGCATAGGTGAGCATCAGACCCAGTGAGCAGCAGTAATTCTATAGCACAGCTATAACAGCTGGTATTGCTCTGCTGGCTCTCCAAAGGATGGGTTTGAATTTGAGAGGGCTGTCACAAGCCTGTCGGCCCCACACGCTGCAGCAGGACATGCTTTGGAATCAGCTGCTGCAACTGCATTTGCTTTTCACTATACTTTCAGAGTTGTAAGCAACTGGTACTGAGGGACACTGAAGCCCTCATTCACACACCTTGCTCATCACAAAGTGACAGGCATGCAGATACCAGCACTGATCACACATTTGAGCTTCATGTGGACACATGAACAGAACTGAAGAGTTTTTAAGAGAATATTTTCTTGTGCTACACCAGTATATTGCGTCATCTGTAAAAGCAGATAAATAAACCCTCAGAAATCTCCTTTTATATTAGCTCTTTCTTGAAGGATTTCAGTAAACATAAGAAATGACCAAGTAGGAAACATGATCAGTGTAAAAGGCAGGGTGGGGAACACTTGCAACACACCAGTGTGTCATACACCCTCATGCAAAAGAACAAAGTCTAATCATTTTGAACTTGAACATTTGGCTTTAGTCCCCAGTAACATCTGCAGTGCATTTTCAGATGATCTCAGCAATGCCTTGTATCACTATGTAAATTAAAGACATAGCAGCCTTTTATTGGGACCATTCAAAAAACGCAGCAGATTAACACGAAGCAATGCACCAAGGCGAAGGTCAATGGTGTTTGAAAGTTGAAAGATAAATTTATTTTAGAATCTACACAAGTGCAACCAGTTTTATTCATCCTTTCACAACTTGAAGGGACAAAGCCCTATTCTATTCCTCCAGGACAGCCCATAAGAATCCACAAAACACTTCTAAATTCAGAGTGGACTGAATAGGCTTCTTCAGGCTAACTAGCCTTTCTTTCTTCATCTTACTATTCACCTATACAAAGAATCTAATACCAGCGTCCTACACAAAGATTCCCAGAGGAGTGTCCTGTACCTTGAAAGATATTAATAAAGTTCTTAAAGTTTAAATACCCTACACTGGCAAACTAAATATACCCAAATGGGTCAAATAGGTAAGGCAATAAAGATATATGTAACATAAAGTGGTTTCCTGCTTGTAAGACCTTGAAAGTTACTACCAAGTTCAGCTCAATGCTCATGATCCTAAGTAAACTGCCACTTCCTTCAGCATGTGTCTCCTCACCCATGGTACAGCTACCACTTTAAGCTTCCTTTCTTAAGATAAGCTACTTTTTATCTACAAGAGAATGTAGCATTCAGAATACAACTTACAGTCATCAGAATTAGACCACCCTACACACTGAAACATTCAGGTTTCTGGCAGCTCAATAACCTATTGTGTAATCTGGTTATCATACTTAAGATTTGAATCCAGTACCCTTCAGCCACTTGCTCGTAACAGTGTTCCTATGAGTTCTGCCACCCCAAATGTGCATTGCAGTGCTTCAGTGTGAACACCAGAACATCCTGCGAAGTGAAATTATCCTTCTACATCTTAAATTCAGAATTTACAGACTGCTTTGAGCAGCCTCTGAATTGCATGACTTTAAATACCAAAAAGACTCAATTCAAATCTTAAGACTATAAAAACAACACAGGAATAGAAACTTGTAACTATTTGACGTGAGTAAAATTACCAACTGTCACAACAGACCAACTTTAAAAAGAGCTGGGTCCCTGCAGAACATCTTACAGGGTTTACAACATGAGTACTATAGCTCTTTGAAAGTGCACGGAAAGAAACCTGTGTTTACCTCTTGTTCTATTTGAATTGGAAATAAGCTACACTTGGTGGTAACTCAGTTTCCTCTAAAATAATTTTTGAATACATTAAAACTGCACTACTGATACAGACAGCAAAGTTTGTTTACTGTAAGGACTATTTATAGACCGAGTGTCTCCAAGAGGAATGCACCAACTTAGCTGCTTTGAGAACATACTCCTTGCAAGCCAATGTGCAAATGGAGAGCAGCAAATGTTAAAATTGGCCACAGACTTGAGCTGAGGCTACAGTTCCACAGCTAACTGAAACTAGGGTAGGTGCTGCCACTGAAGAGTCATGACCAAATCCCTTCCTCTTTTGATCAGGTTAAGTTTCCTCTGGGCGAGTTCCATGCTTCAGCTTATCATCATCCGTGATGGCACAACTTAGAGGACAGGTACACACAGTCACAGGTCTCCTCTGAGTAAAGACCACAGGCTCCATTGAACCAATTATTAAACTGAAGCCCTGGTTAATACAGACCAAAAGGTGGCCCATGAGGAACTTGCAAGCAGCTCCAGTGTGGATCCTACACCAGGATATCACCTGACTAACTGCAGGTCCATGCTAGTACAGGAATTGCTCTGTATTTCACCCTCCAACTACAGGTAGATATGGAACAGAAATGGCTGCAGCCATCTCCCAAGGACCTGGCCCCACACTCACTGAACCTGTAATTCCGCAATGTGAGATTTGAGGACCTGTTACCTACTTTGAAGTTCTTCTTTTCCTCAGGTCTCTGGGATGTGCAGCACATGGCTTTCTACTGCACAAGAAAAAAGGTTTGCCACAGGGTTTAACTTGTAAGAACACCAGATTTTCACATTTAGGGGGTGCCTTAGGAATCGAAATACTGGATTATTCTTTCAGAAGAGAGGACATGGGATGAGTCCTTCCCAAAAGCATCATTTAATAGGAATGAGGGAAAAAAAAAAAAAAAAAGAAAGTGGAACCTGCAATTCAGATATGCTGTCAGGGAAAGCAAAAAAAAATCTAGCATCTTAAGCACCCAAAATGTCAAGGAAATGCCATTTTAAAAAAATCTTATATAACCAAGACTAACTTGACACCGTGATTTAAAGTTCATTGTTCACTATTACAGAATTATAGAACAGTTAGGGTTGGAAAGGACCTCAAGATCATCAAGTTCCAACCCCCCTGCCATGGGCAGAGACACCTCACACTAAACCATCTCACCCGAGGCTCTGTCCAACCTGGCCTTGAACACCGCCAAGGATGGAGCACTCACAACTTCCCTGGGCAACCCACTCCAGTAAATATTCTATCCATATATTGTCCTATTCTATTCATATACTACACTTCAGTTGAGATGATGAGAACAGGCCCAAAAGGTTAGGGTTGTCTATACTGAACTGGTTACTCAGAGTGACTTCTGCGGGCCATACCACCATCTGATTACAAGAGACGAGATGCTACCTGAAAAGCAAGCATACAGTGTGTCCCAGAATTCATAAAGGAAGGGAAGAACTGGTAAGTCATCGATCACTTGGAGATAAAACACCCTTGCATGGTACAACCAATGCACTTTGCATCTTCTATTCCAACAGTACCCATGACACGTACTGCACACATATCCTCTCAGCTACAGATTTAAGACAGAGAAGAAAGACTACATGCAGCTAGTATGTACAGTTAAACACTGCTATAGCCCAACAACTTGGACTGCCAAGCACCTCCTTGAGAGATTCTCGGATATCACGACAGGATCAGAAGCAGAAGAGAAAAAAAAAAATTAAAAACATTGGAAAATGCTAAAAATCAGACCAAAAATCAAAGCTGAAAGTCTGAAGTCACTGGAGTTATTTTTAAAGATGGCACTCTCAACAGCCCTTGGGAACATCATTGTATCAGAGGTTTTTTAAACCCATGTTCTTACATGGGGGTACGGGGGGAGGCGGGGAGGGGTGTCTGAGAAGCAAAGGACACGAGGGAAGAAGGGCTGCTTTATTTAACTTCTTATATAAATGACAGATTAGGCCTTTTTTGAAAGGTTTTACCACTTAAATTAACAGGCAAACCCACATAACTTATTAACGAGGGCCATACTTGTCTTTCTAGCACATAACAGTTTTCCTACATTATGCAAGGTTCTTTTAATGGCCATTTCATCTCCTTTTCCTGCATTGCATATTCAAAGTACTCTTCTCTCATCACTTCTGCTAAGCCACAAGTTCTTCCAGTCAGCAGTTCCTCTGACTTACTGTATCTTCCTCCTTCCTTCCACACTTGGGTTGACACAGATACCTTACTTCATCTTTAATCCCATCAGAAGTCACGCCATACAGACAAGACATTTTACTTCAGTAAAGGGAAGTTCTTTCTCTCTAGCAAATAAGGAAAGAAGGATCTTACTGGGGGTGGGGAAGCAGTGTATGTGTTCCCTGGCTGGCAGCCACATTAGCTTTGTCCAATTTCTGATACTCAACCTGTTCTTCCCGAGTTCCGGATTTGTTGCCAGACTCCTGTTAGCGAACAGTCTGCTTTACGTGCTCTGAGATGCTGTCATACATATAAGAGAATGCCACTGGCATTCAGCATCAGGCTTTTTTCTCTGATGCCCAAAGCAGTAGAGTCTGCACAGCAGAGGCAAAGCTAATACAGATCGTCTTAAACTTGGTCCTTCCTATCAGGAGAGAAGTCTTCTGAAACATGCAGTACTTCAGTTGCCTTTAAAACTTTGAACAGTTTAATCAGAAGTGTCATAGTTTACATTTAAGATGAAAGTTTACAGTAAACCACAAGATTAAACTGAAACTACATGTAATTTCTGGTCAAACACCCTTTAAGAGGCACTAAATTACATCCCACTGCAACCCCTTTCGCTGACTTAAGTTTTAAGTTGCAAGTCCAGCAACTAAAACCTTCTGGGTCAACTCTACTTGTACAAGAGTCTTACACAGTGAAACTCTGTTGAAGTTACTATTATTCATTGCTTATTCACATTAGAAAAGGATCAGATCAACTTTATGTATCTACAGTCAGCTTGATAGACTGGGCAGTCAAACTACCATAACATCCAATTAAAGATAAACAGTAGTATCATATCCCTTGCACTACAAACACCTGATTCCTATCACAAAACATGCAATAAAGCGTCACTATAAATACCGAATGGATTCTTAATCACCTGTTATGAATTTCAGTTACATTCTGAAATAAGTCAGTTCAAGATGCATTTCTACTAAAAGGATACGCTATTGCAGAAGTACTAGTAAACCTTTCCAAAAAAAGTAAACAATGAATTCCTAAAAGCCAAGAGTTCAGCACCTCTCTCAAAGCCTGTATCAATCAATCAATATGTTTGTTTTTACATTCATTCCGTGTCAGTCTGCATTCTTAGCTTTGCATTCGATCCAAGTCACAAAAGCAGGTCTTAGCTGCCCTCCTGTCACTCAAATAAACAGATATGACATAACCAAGATAGATCTCCATCTGCCAGTTAGGAATAGGCATAGTCAGACATCTGTCACACCGTTTCAGAGTAACATGCATCAACACAGCTGCAACAGCATTTTTAATAAAAGCCAAACAACTTCACTTACACTTACATGCTGGGCTACTGCTGAATACACGAGGGTAACACAACCTCATGGGCAGAGGAAAATCAAAGTCTAAGGTGTCTTTTGTTACCAGCTAGGTGTTAGTATCAAGTTTAAGGTCACAAGAGATACAAACTTTAATGCTTTTAAGCTACCATGTCTCCAACTACAACACTTTCTGATCAACACCTGGTAACATCTTGCTGACCACCCATCACACACCCTGAGTGTGGAATCGTTCTTCCACCTTCACATTTGCGTCCATAATGCTGTCTGCCCCTATTCCCATGTAAACCCTTGATGTCCTTCTCACACTGTACTGAATAAATACCCAAGTCCCAGATCCCACAAACCTTTAAAATTCACTTCCATTCTGTAGATATGAATAATGGTGCCACCTGAGACACAAACTAGCCTCAGTCACTTTATGCATGGCAGAGAATACTTACAATTCATTTATTATAATGGCCTTATAAAGACAATGCCTTCCTGACTCTTCCCTCCCTTTGCTCATCTGTCATTGATGTGTGTTTTCTTCTACAGCTCCTGTCATCTGGAGAAGGCCAAAAGAAATGGATTGAAGGACAGTAGGGAATGCTAAAGCTTAATGAGAGGGTGGAAAAAAACAACCACCTATCTTTTGTCTTATCTAACAAGTAATCATGGGGAAGAAGAATAGAAACATTCAGTGAGGCATAATTTAACTTGAGTACACCAAACCAATTTCCATTACATGTTACAGACATGGAAATTTCACTCCAAAAGGGAAGTTGATAATTTTGCTTGTCAAGGATTTTCTTCAGAGTGTTCAGGGGTCAGCATCCACGTGCTCGATTGCCAGAGTCGTGACCTATTTTGCAAGATGTAGGCTAAGGAAAAGTTACTTCTGTAAAATCAACAAAGTGTTTGAGCTCTGGGATCCAGGAGTCTCTCGTGCGGCAGCTTCCTGCCAAATGCTGATAACATCTTGGATTAAAAAGAATAAATACAACAAATTTTGTGTCAGAGTCAGCAGCCATTGTATCAGGTCAGAAATGCTGCCGGCTAGAAGATCAGAGTTTACTCTCATGGAAACCAGCTTAAACAGAAAGTTGAAAGGAATGCAAAGAATATACCTTCTTATTTGCAATGATAAACCCAATCCAGTTTTACCAGACAGCACTACTTGAACAGCAAGTTAAGGTACTTGGAGACTGCTAAATTAATGCTTCTTATTCTCGTACACCACACTGAAATGACTAGCAAAATGCACATGAGATACTCCGAGATAAGTTTTGCTTTAGGAGCTGTTGAAGTGTGAAAATGAGCTGACTCGACTGCGTTTTCCTTTCCATGTACAACTGTGCAAAAGCAGAAGTTTCCACTCAGGAAGCAAGCTAAACAACATAACCTTACATAACACGTTCCTGCTGTAAAAGTTTTATCCCACGTTAGCAGTGAAAAGCTGATCCTCACAAGGGACCACAGCAGCATCAGGACTTGTCCACCCTGTGAGAAGTTTTCCAAGCACAAATACAGAGCCCCATGTAAAAAATTTCAAGTTGCTGAAGGCCAAGACCGGCCTTGCCTAAAGCTGATGAAAGCCCATCTGTGCTTTCACAGACTGGAAACACATCACCTCAAATAACCAAGGGGATCATCCGAGAGAAAGATTGCTGGTTCACTTCTCATAACGGGCAGCAAAGTTTGCTGAAGGTATTAGCTGCACCAAGTAGTCAAGACAAAGACAGAAAGACTCTTGTACCAAGAGTCACCCAAAACAGAATTAAAAGCACAATAACTTAGAAACACGCCTGCACTGCCCTTTCTCCTACTACTCATGCAACTGCTGCCCACAAGACATCAGGCTGGAAGACCTTACTGTCTGCATCAGTACAACCATCACTAGAGCACGACCAAAGTCTTTAGGAGAAAAGTCAAGGGACCATTTGCAAACCTCCAAGCAATCCACAAGGATGCAGCCTTACGGGCATGTTTTGCATGACAGCAGAAATCTGCCAAGTATAACACAAGTATATCGTGCAAGATGACAAAGTAACTCCAATTAATTATTAACTCATTTCTATAATAAAGAAAGCAATGTTTCGACATCCCCCTCCTAATTTCTTTTTTTTTTTTTTCTTTTGGGAAGTGCTTCCATTGCTCTGGTAACTGAAGTGTTGTGATTCAGCCCCAGTTAAACTACTAAACAACAACAGGAGTAGGGAAGTATATGAAAGATAGCTGGTGCTTAGACATTATGTGCACCCCTACATCATGGCAACAAAGCCTGCTTTAATTTCTGGATATAAAATCAAAGAAAAAAAGTTGAAATAGAGGTTTAACCCCATGTATTTAAGAAAAACCTCTAAATGACTTCACTCACAAACTGCATTTGCATACATAAAATTAAAGAATAAAATTTTACTTTAACACATCTCAAATATATGCCTTCTCAGACATCGTGTTAGGAGACAGACCAGAGGATGAGGGTACCACTAAGGGCACATAATATCATGTGTTCTAACTAAAATCATTGTGGATTGAACACACATTGTAACACGAAGTACCTTTCTGGAGAACAAAACCCCCTTTTCGGAGTACATATACACCAAACAGCCTGGCAGCTTATACTTCAGGAATGCTAATCTGGAGACATTAAAACTTCATCTGGCAGGGGGGCCTGTTTGGGAAAAGCATTGCATCCCTCTGTCTCCTTCCCCACCAGGGTTGGTTTTGCTTTATCAGACAAGGGAAAAAATCAGAACTGTTACAAGTGGAATGCCCCCCTGCTCATCAGATGTGATAATACAATTGTATTAGTGATGATTCTAAAACTGACTAGTACTGAGCAGCCACCATGCATTCACAGAGAGTGAACAGATTAAATCTACATGACTGATCTAAAAGTAATACAAGCAATAAACAAGAGACACTGAAAACCCCCAAGTACTTTTATTGAAGCACACATCAGCACTTTATGAACAGTTTCACCATTTCCTGCATTGTCAACTTCACTGTTCGTAGGTTCTTTGCTAATAAATGAAAGGGACTGGAAGCAACAAATTATAAGAAGGAACACTGAACTGTAAAACCACAAATACTGCCTATGGAATCAGAAATATGCCTCAGTTATTAGTAAGCTTCTTCAGATTGAATAGTGTTAAAAATACTACCCTTGTGAAAGCAAGTGTAAAGGAAGGAAATAGTAGAAAATCCTATATTTACTGAGTAAGGTAAGAAAAGAATCAGCATCACATTCAAAATCCTCAGGACTTCAAAGTGAAGCAGTGAGAACAAGAAATACCAAGGGGTCAAGCAGTTTGGGAAACACCAAAAAAAGGGCCGGGAATCAGACACACCCATTTATGCCTGCTCTCTCTTCAAAAGTATGAAGAGGTATTTTACACTTAGCACACTACCAATGCAGGCTATTTCTTTTCTTTAACTATACAGCATTTATTAATGTTTATTAAATCTTTCATTCTGCCACACATGCAGCAGAATAACTTTGTAGGTGCAGTGCTACACAGGTCTTGATTAGCTAGCGTTACTGATCCAGCACTTTGAAGACGGTTGCAGAGAGAATTTTAATTCTTCAGAAATATTTTGTTGCAATGCAGGAAATCTGCTCTCAAAGTGCTGGAAATGCCAGCCATACCTCATGGAGTCAACAGCATCTGCCTACATCAAAATTTGTTTCTTCCCCGTGCACCAAGTTCAGCATAATAAAATGTTTGAAAAGGATATGGCATTTGGGCAACATAAAACAAGTCACATGTTATTCCACCCCATCTTTAAATCAATTTCCTTCCAATAGTCTACTCATCTTTTCAGTGTTATTTTCCAAAGCCAGCATTACTTTTGCCTTCCTAAACATTCGCAATCTCCGATGCAGTTTACCCCTTCACCCACAAAATAGTGTACTGTATTTTAAGTGACCTCAACTATAAGGGGCTAACCATAAATCTCAAGTCTTGCCAGACACAGAATCACGGACTGGTTTGGGTAGGAAGAGACCTTAAAGCTCATCCAGTTCCAACCCCTGCCACGGGCAGGGACCCCTTCCACTGGAGCAGCTTGCTCCAAGCCCCTGTGTCCAACCTGGCCTTGAGCACTGCCAGGGATGGGGCAGTTTCAATTAATTAATATCTCAGTGAATGTTGTGGTCTAAGCCCCGGACAGTGAAGAACCTGAAAATTTTGCTTGTGTTTAGTTCAGTGGAAAATACTTTCAGACTCACAAATCTCACAGAAACACAAGCCACAGCAGTCTGTTTCGATACACAGCGTCCTGCTGTCGTTAACAGACATTAGTAGTGCTTTAGAAACTCCTTTTCACCACCAAACTTGTGACCAAACTCAACTTTCATCGAGGAGGTTCCTCTATCTAGTCACTAAGGAGCTTCTAACTCCAGTTGACTCAAGAGCTTGAACAGCAATACTCCAGATCTCAAACCCATGAGCTACACGTACACGCATGAGTTTGTAACAGTTGGGAAGAGGTAGCTAAAAGAGTTGCCGAGAGCCGTGTGGTCGCTGTCACTGTGCAGCTGCGCACGACCCACAGCTAACGAGCAGCCCGAGCCCGCTGCCACCTTCTGAGAACGTGCATGCAGAAACGAACCCATAACGAAAGCGCAAGGAAGCCGGCACAGCGATCACCCTGCGGCTCATCTAGCGCGCTGCTCGCGAGCGGGGCCGGGCCGGGCGCTGCTGCAGCCCCGCACACGCCATGCCCAGGCCGCCCCACGAGCAGCACGGCCCAGCCGCCGAGGCCGGGCCAACTGTTGCTGCTGCCGGGCCCGGCCCGCACCCTGCGGCTCCCCGGCAGGGGCCGCGCCCCCGAGGGACAAACCCGGTGCCGCACCGGGGCCCGCTGCGCGGGGCCGGCGGGAGCGGCGCTCCCGAGCACGGCCCGGCCGGGGCACGGCGGCGCCGCTTCCTCCCGCACACGGCCCGCGACGGCCGCGGGGCTCCACGCACAGGCCGCCAAGCGCGGCCCGAGCCCCGGGCGCCGACAGGGGCGGCGCTGCCCGCTCCGCCAAGCGTCCCGGCGCCCCGGCCGTCCCTCTCCCGCAGGGAGGGCCCCGGCCAGGACCCCCCTCCCCTTGCCCCGGGATGGCGGCGGCAGCCGTGGCGCCTCACCGATGGTGGAGATGAAGGTGGTGTTGAAGGCGTCCTCGCTGAAGCGGAAGAGCAGGCAGGTCTTGCCCACGCCCGAGTCGCCGATCAGCAGCAGCTTGAACAGATAATCGTACGTCTTCGCCATCTTCCCTCAGCCTCGGCCCGCGCCGCAGCGGGAGGGGGCGCAGCGCCAGGGAGGGACGCGCCCCGCCCCGCCAGCCCAGCGCCCACTCAGCGCGGCACGGCCGCCACACGTCACGGCGCGCCGGAAGTGCCCGGTGCGGCCGGGAGGGCCGGGCCGGGGGAGGAGGTGACGGCGGCGGGGGTGGTGTCGCTTTCCTCGGTGCCTGCCTTCCTTCTTCCGTTGCCGGCTGAGCTCCCCGTAGGAGCCAGCTGGGTTTGTAAACCGTCATACATTTATGTGCTCAAGTGACACGGTAAACAGTCAAGAACCCCGGCCTGGTTTGTGTTGAAGGGACCTTACAGCTCAGCCGGTTCCAGCCCCTGCCACGGGCAGGGACCCCTTCCACTGGAGCAGCTTGCTCCAAGCCCCTGTGTCCAGCCTGGCCTTGAGCACTGCCAGGGATGGGGCAGCCACAGCTTCTCTGGGCACCCTGTGCCAGCGCCTCAGCACCCTCACAGGGAAGAGCTTCTGCCCAAGAGCTCAGCTCAGTCTCCCCTCGGGCAGGTTCAAGCCATTCCCCTTGGCCTGTCCCTACAGGCCCTTGTCCCAAGCCCCTCTCCAGGTTCCCTGCAGCCCCTTTAGGCACTGGAGCTGCTCTAAGGTCTCCCCTTCAGGAGCCTTCTCTTGTCCAGGCTGCCCCAGCCCAGCTCTCTCAGCCAGGCTCCAGAGCAAAGCCGCTCCAGCCCTCGCAGCACCTCCATGGCCTCCTCTGAACTCACTTAAGGAGGTTCAAAGCTGTCATACAGGGTTAGCCTCCACATTCCAAACACACGACAAAATCATTCAGTGAGACACTAACATACAATTTGATGGGGTGAAACAGGACTAAACTGTTCCAACGCCTGGCTACAGCTGTATTTGTGAAAGTATTCCAAAGAATCACTAAAAAAAGGGAAAATATTTTAGCCATTATAAACCTTGAAAACTCAAAAGCTATTCTGCTCCTAGTTACCAGTTATTCCAAACCTTTCTTGTCAAGGGTCTCAGTTTGGTGGTGTTCCTGGCCAGTACATGTTTGTCATAACAAACCATCAAAAAGCCAATGACAGAGCTGGTGTAAATCTCTGCAGAAGGTGAAGGATAACCGAGCTTTCCGTTAACTGGATCAAGATCTAATTTTACATGACAGAGGCTGTGTTGTGATTCAAGTACAAATTTCATTGTTTGAGACCTCTGGGAGACCAGGATACCATCTGACAGAGCAGGATCAAGGCAACAAAACAAGGATGGGGGGAATTGCCAGTTCTTTTTTTACACACTTGGAGACCTCTGCTGAGCTCAGGGCTTTCGAAACGTGCCAGCTTGGTTCGTTGCTGCATTGTATAATTAGCGGTGGGGCTGTTCAGATGTTAAGATGGGTTGTTATGGTACTCATTACAAGACTAAATCTTACACACAATAATGGCAACCTGGCACTGTGGCAGTTAAGCCAAATTGGTTAATTCTTTCAGACTAGCATGAATCATCATATTATAGGAAATGGCAAATAAAAAACTAATCTCTGAAACACTTCCCTGTATCTGTTTTTTCAGAGACGTGAGTTGCTATGTATTGTGACGCCCATACTGAAGATTACTACACAATCGTATTTCAGCACTGACGAGAGTAATTTTGGGGTTAATATTCACTCTTGAGTTTTATGGAACAAACAGGCTTCCATATGTCTCTGGAGCAATATGTTTGCGATCACCATCTGTTACACAAGAGGAGTTTTATAGAAAAATAATGCAAATTACTTCCCTCTTCAGTTACACCAGTGCTTTGCAATACTGCGTCGGGTTTGGGAAAGTGCCAGTCTGCCAGATTCAAGGGACAGATGTTTACTTAGCCATGAACTTTAAAAGCAAGATATAAAAATTAAGAGTTGCATTTTTTGATCTTTTAGAATGGGAAAACCCAGAATTGTACAATGTACACTTTGCAATACCCTAGTAAAGCCCTGAGGAGTACTATCAAAGCTGTTAAGGCTCAGTAACCAAGGCGCTATGATACCTGATAATGAAAACTTGTGACTATTTTACCAACACCTACATTTTTAAGGAAAAAAGAAAAACCCAAAAGATTACATTGCTACTTCATTCCCACTCATTTTTACTCTCTCAGAGGATAGATGTCATTACCTTGAGCTTTTAAAAACCTCTTTGCCTGTCAGTTCAAAGGTGAGACTGGTTAAGTAAGGAGAACTGCGTGGAAAGATGTCTTTGATCAAGCTCTTCTGTTCAATGCATACGAAATTGTAGGAAAATCTACATCTTAATTGTCTAAGTACAAGGTTTCAAAAAAACAGTCAAGTTTAAAACACATTGGTAGAACCAGAACCCTGTTATTTTGAGCTACCTGGAATCCACAGGTCCAAGTCCTACAAAAGATAATCTTATAAGGCACGCTTGTCCCAAATACCACCTCACTGCAAATCATTAACCCGAGCTGTGCTCTTTAGCTTTTGGACTCTGCTAACTAATATCATAATATTATTGATGTATATCTGTAACAGCTCTGGTTTTGGCAGATGCCTCTGCAATTTATTACTGTTTGATGACCATCACGTGACACCCCTTTAAAAATAATGTTAACTTATTCTCCAGTTGCAGTAAATAAGTTTTTCATTGCAGGCAGATACTTCTGTGCTCATTCTACACTTTGTCTTACTGCATTTGGTATGTCCATATGTCCTGCTTTTACGTAGTACTTTAGAAAAGATGAATGCGTAAGTTCAATTCTTGTGGTCTTTACAAAGAATAGTACTCTCCCTTACTCTCGTGCTCTAAATGTCTGAATTTTCCAGATGTATATGCTGTCAACTTTGTATAGAAAAGGCTAAATCAAGTCATTATCAGGTGAACAAAAATTTCTTAAAATATGTTGAGTTCAGTTCGGAAAGGAAAAGCACCGTAAGACTCTTATCTGTAAGTTCTTTTAACTTCAAGGTTTGCTGTTATAGTAGTGCTAAAAGTGGACCTTCTTTAAGTTCCAGGGCTCATTTAAACAATCTCAGTATAAGCATATTTAAACCAAATGAATGGTTTACACCATTAATGCCACGGTTTACACCATTAATTTATAATCCATTAAAATTGTAATACTTAATTCTGCCATACGGGCAAAACCACAGGGAGACTGTGTTGCAGATCAAACATACCGCTTGAAGTGAACCTGCTTATTCTGAGTGCAGCTTAGAGCTGGCTAGTGCATGCAAATCTAAACGGTCTTAATGACAGTACTCTGTGGTACAGACAGCATTTCTCTCCTTCTTAACTTGCAACTTAAACACTGCTGTGTTTCTGTTTTCTAAAGAGTATACTTCAAAAAAGCTTCAGTCATTATGATTGAAGGTAATGCATTAGAACTGACTCATCCAGCAGGTCACTGAACTACAAGCAGTTATGAAAAGGAAATGAATCTCCAGTACAACCAAAATAGAGAACCAGAGGAATGTGTCCAAAACACATCCTGTTTTCAGATCATCCTGTGTGCCCCTCCTTCCACAGAAACCAATTTTTAATGTAAACTGTGACTCTAAAAGTCTTCCTCAAGCACCAGAGGCTCCTTGCAGGAAAGACATGTTACGAAGGGAAAGCTGGGAGGAAGAGGGGAAGGAGGGCGGCACTGTAGAAGTTGTCTTCTTTTGTTGGTGGTGCTTCATACATTGCAAAGGTTATTTTCTTAAAGGAAAAATGTTTTCTCCTTCAGATTCTGAATTAAGAGGCTTAAACAGATGATTCCCCTTTCCTTCTGCTTGCAGATAAATTACATACGTTTGAAGACTGAAAGGTAGTAGGAAAAACCAAGACTCGAGAACTGACTGCACTGATTGCTGGTTCATGTTCCTAGCTTCACATGACAGCATGCAGAGGAAAATATGAGTCAGAGCCTTTCATACTAAATTCCCCATGATATAACAAGAAATACTTCCAAAATACCACTATTTGTGTGTCATCACCACTCCAGCACATAAGGAAAGTATGCTAACATAGCATTACAACACTACAAGACAACGGTTGTGATGGCAAGAAGAGGAAAACCAATGTAAAGGCTTGGAGGACTACAACATGTGGGTCTGCTCTTGGGTTTTGGGATGGGAAGAAAGCATTGTGAAAGTCACATACAGTGCCAGCGCTGCAGAGGCCAACCCAGCTCTGGGAATATTGTTGTCACAAAGATATGTTTCTCCACTTGTGCTCATGGCAGGCTTTTAAAATACTGCCTGCTAAACGCATCAGTTCTCTCCCCTACATGGAGAAAAAGGAGGAGGAGGAGGAAAGCTCAGCACGCTGCCCCTAGCACGTTTTAGAAGACTCTTCATACCGCCCATTTTCGTACCTCCCAGGCCTATTGGTGCCACTTACCGGGCTTGTAGTGAATTACACCTTTACATGTTAACGGTCTTGAGTAAATTAAACCCGAGAGCCTTTACAGGTGATATTTGTGATTATTTTCATTGACTTATGGAAAAAAAAAAAAAACCACTCAGGCTCTTACTAAAAAGATTGATGAAAATGTTGGGTTTTTTTTTTTCCTTCCTATTTTCTCCAACACTTTGATTTCTCTGAGGGTCTCCAAATTGACAGGAGCACATAAATGGGAAGTAAAGAATTTCTCCTGCATTTTGCTTTTTGATTGGGGTGGGAAACTGAAAAAAAACCATCCCTGCACATGAGCACAGCTTCACCCAACGTGTCATTTACTGTGAAACACCACAAGTGCCAATTTAGTCAGCATCTAATATAAAAGTAGATGGGACTTCTAGATCATAGAATCATACAATCAACCAGGTTGGAAAAGACCTTTGAGATCAAGTCCAACCGTTCCCCAGCACTGCCAAGGCCACCACTCACTCATGTCACTGAGGGCTTTGTCTACAATGTTTGTGAACACTTCCAGGGATGGTGACTCCAGCACTGCCCTGGGCAGCCTGTTCCAATGCCTGAGCAGCCTCTGGGGAAGAAGTTGTTCCTAATAATACCTCTGTTAGAGGGGAAAATGAGCAGACTTTTTGAAAAGAGAACTGGAAGCGCACTAGGACTATCATTCTCTGTGCTTAATCAGTTTCTGACTTGCAGGGAGAGCGAGAGTTGCGGCACTGCCCCACCACAAACTGCCATGGCCATCCCAAAAGGTCACTCGCTGTCTTTTCCTGTGATTTTGTGCCATTTTGTCGGCGCGGAAGCAGCGGGCGCTCGTACAGCGGCGCTGTGCAGGAAGGCAGTGCACCGCGCACATACGCTGCACTGATTTCCTGGTCAGCTGAAGGGACACGAGTGACAGGCAGGGCAGTGACCCGATGGCAGTGTGGCAGTCCCGCGGACCACGTCCCTACGAGGACATAGCGGACCTCTCCGCCCCGCCGGGCCCTGCAATCTCTCCTCCTCCCGCTCCGCCTCCTGCGGGAGCCGCGGGCGGTGTCGCCCGCCGGAAGCAGCGGCGGCAGCTGCAGGAGCAGCCCTGGTCCGGATCCGTGTCCGTGTCCGGGTCCGTGTCCGTGTCCGTGTCCGTGTCCGTGTGCGGGTCGGGCGCCGCGGCAGGCCGAGATGCCCGTAAGTTGTTCCGAGCCCCGGCCGCGGGCGAGGGGAGCCCGCTCCCGGCTGACCCCTGCCCTCGCCCCGCCGCAAGACCCGGTACAGGTGCCGGAGACACCGCGATACCGCGCACCAAGGCCGCCAGGGCCGGGGACGTTGGTCCCAGCATGGAGGCCGTCCTCGGGCACAGGCTGGAGGCGGCTTCGCGGCGTCCAGCCTGTGCGGGGAGCCCAACACGTTTGTGCTCTGCCCTCCCCAGCTGGCCAAGGACCTGGTGCACCCCTCCGCGGAGGATGAGAGGAGAAAGCACAAGAAGAAACGGCTTGTGCAGAGCCCCAACTCCTACTTCATGGATGTAAAATGCCCAGGTAAATATCTGAATTATATCTTATAGAAAGGATCAGAACTAATTCTGTACACGCATCATCTCCATTAAAGGTCTGATTTTCTTTTTTTCCAATATAAATGTGGTTTATCTGTTCTGTATAGAAAAATCAGTCCATATATTGCTCTGTTTGTTTGTTTTAACAATGAGTGTTCTCACCCTTTTTCGAAGGTGAATGTAAACAACAGGGGGTTTGTTTTTCTTTTGGGAGGTCTGTCATTTTTCCTACCAAGAAGGAACACACACACACACCCCCCTTCAGATTTACATGTATAAGAAATGAGATGAAATCATAGAATCCCAGCCTGGTTTGGGTTGGAAGGGACCTTAAAGCTCATCCAGCTCCAGCCCCCTGCGCCACAGGCAGGGACGCCTTCCACTGGAGCAGCTTGCTCCAAGCCCCTGTGTCCAACCTGGCCTTGAACGCTGCCAGGGATGGGGCAGCCACAGCTTTGCTGGGCACCCTGTGCCAGCGCCTCAGCACCCTCACAGGGAAGAGCTTCTTCCTAATGTTTAATCTATTTCTCCCGTCTCAGTTTAAAACCATTCCCCCTTGACCTTTACAAGGACACGTGCTTACATGTCCTTGTAAAAAGTCCCTCTCTAGATTTCTTGTGGTCTTTTTTTCTTGCTTTAAATCATCCATGGCTCAAGTTTCAAATGGAAGACAACATTGTTTTCCTCCACACTCCTTCTGCAAGCTGATTGATTCTGGAAGAGCACCCAGAAAAACTTTTCACAAGGATATATGCTGGCAACTGTGGTTTTACATAGAAAGTAAAACATCTACAACTGCCTGTATCACATGCTGCTGACAAGAAGCAAGCTGCCATCTAGCACACACATACAGGGGTTTGCTTCTGCTTTTCAAAGATTTTTCAGCACTTTGGCTCAGAAACATCAGTACAACCAACTTCTCTTTTATGAACTAAAACCTGGGGTTTCCAGCACAATCACTGGAGGATGTTCTACCAGCAAACACCTTCTTCTATCAGCACAGCTACATCCATGTCTAGGCACAGAAACTGTCAAGTGTGCTTAACTTACTATTTACTACTGTAGCAGTCAGAAAATGCATAGAGTTACTTACAGGAGTAATCATCCTGACTAGAAGAAGGGAATTGTTGCTGTATTCAGGTTTTCTTGTTATCTTATTGTTTCTTAGTAGCTTAGATTCCTAAGCAGCTCTGAGACATTGTTTCCATCTAAAAGTGATGTGAATTCATTAAAACAGATTGAAAGTACAGTGTGGTTACTTTTAAAAAACATGGTTGAAGGCTAAGCCACTGATTTTGCTTCTTTTTTTCAACTTTCTTCAAACCAGTGTGCATGCACACACATACTACAATACAGTTAATGTCAACATAGGTCATTGCTTATCTTCATTATTCACAGAATCACAGAATTCCAGAATCCCAAGGGTTGGAAGGGACCTCAAAAGATCATCTAGTCCAACCCCCCTGCAATTGGTTACTGAGTTTGAGGGACATACAGAGCAAAGCAGGAGAGCTTCAGTTCTGACAGGAGCCCTAAGCAAGAAGCGCTGAGAGCTTTCTAAGGCCCTTCCTCACAACATATATTCTATCTTATTTTTCTGGTCCACACATGCTGAAAATGGAATCTGTGCTCACCTTTATCTATTTGTCCATTGTGTATATCCACATCTAGACAAAATCCTTTACAAATTTTCTCTCTCCAAAAATTCCTTGTGGGTAATTAAAAACACTTTTTAGGGAAAAGAATGAAAGCAGTGAAATTTGCTTGTCTAAGCCATGTGTGACAGTGATTTCATTCTTTTTTAAGTCACATAATTTAGAAGTTGTAGACAAAGTGCTGCTGATGCCTCTTCTTGCATCTGGAACTAGTGAAGTTATTCTGTGCAAGTCTTACTCATCAGATATGATGCTAGCTTTATAAAATGCAGCCAAGCACATGCCTTATGTGCACCAATTATTAACAGAAAGCAAACATGGATTTGAACATCAGTGTTCATATTCACAGCTTACCAGACTTTGCCAACAGCAATGTTCTACTATTACAAGTTAAATATTTCCCTAGGTAGATGGGTGGTTCTAATCAACAGAGAAGGCTAGTCTAGCTCTCCTTGACTCTTTTGCAGAAGACATATCACGGGCTAATTAGGGCTTTACAACTATCAGGCTGTGTTGATTTTCATACTGGGTTCAGTTAACTAACTTGCTTTCATATGCATGCCAGTAAAAGCAAGTAGTCCGTATCACAGCAACCACGTTTTGATTTGTTTTATTTGGTTTGCTGTGGAATGAAATAGAGATGCCTTTTTGGACAAGTGTATTTCAAGTATCTGGTTCAATTACACATACAAAAAATCATGCTAGAAATGGTCAATGGAAAGTTTAATCATGCTATTTTCCAGGATGCTACAAGATCACCACTGTATTCAGCCATGCTCAGACAGTCGTTCTGTGTGTAGGGTGCTCAACTGTCCTGTGTCAGCCTACTGGGGGTAAAGCCAGACTAACAGAAGGTAAGAGGCAATGTTTAGTGGCCTAAAAATTCCACTTATATAAGCACATTAATGTATCTAGAACTTGCAAACATCTCAGCTTTGATTTTGAAAATGATACTGGAACACTTATCTTGCAAATTGCTTAGGGTTGGGGTTTGTAGCACTAAGGGGTGGAACAGTAGACTGAAATGTTAAAAGGCATCTGGAAGGAAATAAATAGTATTCCTTGCCCTTATTTTAATATGAATTATACAACAGCTGTGTTGTCTGGTTGAGTTAGAGAAGACTTGAAGTACTAAATCTTCACCTTTTATGGTACATGAAGTTTAAATTTATCGCATGAGTTTTCCTGCTTAGGTTGGGTGGGCAGTTTTGCAAGGCAGCCTAACACTGCAAGGGCTATTCATCCCTATACTCATGTGATTTCTTCACAGGCTGTTCATTTAGAAGAAAGCAACACTAAACACTTGAGCATGTGGTTTTGGATCTGTGCTTCTGGAGGCCTTACCAGTTTAAAAATGCCTGTTAATACTACAGTTGATTTTGTAAAGATTACATGCTACTTGTGACTAATGAGCTGGAATCTCTTTTTCAATAAATAATTTTAAGTGCAATTTTTTCCTGCAGGTTTGCATTCAACTGAGCTTTATTTTTATAGTTTTATTTTTAAACAGTGTATTGTTAATTGGGAAGTGTCGTATAATACAAAAGCCTTGGGCTTGCTGCTTCCTTCCCCTCATTTATCAACTACAGCAGCGTGATGCATATGGTGACAGAAAACTGCTGTAAGAGTGCATTTTGTATACTTCACTACTGCAAGGATTGGAAAGGCTAGATAGATTTTAAATGGCTCACTTGCTTTCAACATTGCTTTAGTCCCTCTATCACCACATGAGTAATGTGGTGATAAATGAAAATACAAAGTTACTCACTTATGTTCAGCTGCTTTTCTGTTTTGTTTGGGGATTTTTTTCCCCTTCCCTCTAATCTGGTCTTGAAACTGCATTTGGTATTCTGTGCAGAGATTTCTATACAAGAGAAAAAAAAGGAGTCTTTTGCAAAACACTGAAAGCATTTAGTAGAGAGAAGGCATATGGTGTATAAGCAACAATAATGACTTATTGTCATTATTGCTGACGTAGCATATGTTAACAGCTGCGAATGGTATCGTCATTAAAAAAACCCCCAAACTAGTATAGCAAACACATGTACACTTTTAGTATCAAATACTGACATTAAATGATTACCTTTTTGCAGCAAGGAAACAAGGATTTAGTTTTTAAAAGCCATTACTTTCTAAATGACTGATAAAAAGCACATTTTCTTTTTTAAACCATAAGAAAACATTCAAACTAAGCTTTACATGTATCTTACTTTACTAGATAATGGCTCAAATTATGTATCAACATCTCTTTCAAAGTATCTAGTGTCTTGTGAGCTAATTATTGTTGGGAATTTCTATTTAGCCTGTATTCTTTTTATGACTTATAAAAATTATGTTTCCAGTAAATTAAAAAAAAAAAACAAACAAAACACCACTAAACCTGGTATTACAATTCATTGTATTTAGTTTTATTTCATTTAATTCAAACAGCAGTGAACACATAATTACCAGATGCAAAAAAAATAGGTGTTTGATACAGAAATAGATGCACCAATTTAATATACATGCCTTTTAAGAAAAGCAGTTTTATGTTAGTGCCATACTGTGTTTTCTAAATGAAGGTTAATTTAAGTGCAAGTTTATCATGAAAGCTGCTCTTAACTGACCAGTTTCCCACACTTAATGCCAGTCTATCAAATAACTGCTTTCAGACTAAAGATCAAAACAGTAATATTAAATCACTTGTGACCTCAATACATATGCTAAGGCCAGATTGAATCTTAGTCTCCCGTATCTCTGCCATCTCTTACTCTACACCAAAAGGTAAGAACTCATGACTGAGTAAATACCAAACCAGAAAAAGTCCATGACACATTTTGTTCCAGGTACTGGAAGATGACATTCAGACATCATAGCATCTCCAATATTGTGTATGTGTCACAAGGTTTTTAAGCTACAATATGAAGAACATGATATGCACTTAAAAAGTTGGTGGCTAAACAAATTCCATCAGGGGAGTGAGGCACTGTCATTAGTATCTTGGTGTTAGAAGTGCTTTAGACACTTCCTACCTTTATTCACTTTTGTACATAGAATGGTTTGGGTCAGAAAGGACCTTAAGATCATCCAACCCCCCCTGCCATGGGCAGGGATGCCTCACACTACACCATGTCACCCAAGGCTCTGTCCAACCTGGCCTTGAACACTGCCAGGGATGGGGCATTTATCACTTCTCTGGACAACCTGTTCCAGTGCCTCACCACCCTCACAGTGAAGAGCTTCTAACCTGTACTTATATTAGTGTTTGGTCATATGCAGACAAGCGTAACAGTAAACCTGTGCTTTCTAGGGTCTCAATCTCTATACCCAAACACAACGGTCAGTGAGCGAAACTTGTTTTCTCTCAAGTATGCAAAATGACATTTGCAAAACAGATATACAAGAAAAGTATGTTCTAAATCCTAAAACAAGTACAGAAACTACTTTTGCAGATTTTTTATATTTAAAATTGTTCTATTTGGTCCATTCTATTTATGTATTCTTTCAAAATGAAAACAACTCAGAACTACTTACTCTTGTTCCCCATGTAAAATGGGCAGTGACTTCTGCCACTGCAGGTTTACCGAGCTAGTAGGTACTAAAGATTGGAAAAAAAAGTTGCTATTGAAGGTACTCACCTGCAGTACTTCTGTATTGGAATTGTCAAACAGAATCAGTAACTTCAGTGAAAAAGCAGTTGATTTATTGCCTGACCAAATGAAAGTTTGTTCAGAAAGGCTCTTTCTGTTGTCCCTAATGATCTGATATTCTAGAGATAAAGACAACTCAATAAATAAAAAAGTAAAGTTTTGGTGAGTGGGCCAGAAAACCCAAGCAAATAGTTTACCTTTTACTGGTTTAAGGCACAAGTACTAAACCAGCCTTACTACCTTCAATTTAAAATGTAGGCAAAACACTGACACCTCAAAAGATTAAATTTCCTGGTTTGTCAGTCTTAGGTAATAAATGGTATCACAGGCATACTGGGAAGAGAGATGACAGCATGTTGATTCATTATAGGGCAGACAGCAACTATGAAGTTGATATTAACAGTGCAAACTTGGGACAGAGGCACATAAGGCTATCTTCTGGTGGCTGTTAGCTAAGACACCTTGCTCATTAAAGTCAGAGCAGCAGAGCTCCTGAACAGCACAGGGACGAAAGTATTCAAACATTTCCCAAAGGCTGTTTTGTTTTGTCTCATCCTGGAAATACGGTCTGATGTAACTGCAGGGAAAGTGGGGTGGGGGCAAATCTTGAGATAGTAGAAATTTTCCATGCTATTATGGAATATATAAAAATATCATACTCAGATGTTGTTATATTCCCATAGTAAAATTGAAGATTAGAAAATGCTTCTTTGGAACTTCATCACAATTTCTTCTTCAACCTTGTGCAGAAGTAACTCCTTGAGGCTTGTCTCCAAGTGGAAAAAAAAGATGTTTTTTTAACAAACCTCTCAAAGTTTCACTCTCTACAACTGCCTGAAAGGAGGTGGTAGTGAGGTGGCAGTCAGTCCCTTCTCACAAGTAACAAGCAATAGGACAATAGGAACAGCCTCAAGCTGTGCCAGGGGAAGTTTAGATTGGATATTAGGGAAAATTTCTTCACAAAGAGGGTGCTCAGGCATTGGAACAGGCTGCCCAGGGGAGTGGTGGAATCACTCTCCCTAGAAGTGTTCACAAACCATGTAGATGAAGCACTAAGTGGCATGCTTTAGTGGTGGCCTTGGCAGTTCTGGGGTAATGGACTCAATGACCTTAAAGGTCTTTTTCAACCTGGTTGATTCTATGATTCTAATAATAGGCTTTAAATTTTGTTGAGTTCCCAATTCCTGTATCTCAAGGAATATCTACATTATAGAATACAGTGTCATTTCTGGCTACCAAATTCAGCATGTGTATCATTAAAAAACAATGAGGCAGTTTGACAGCTAACCATGTTGTGCTGTTCAGGTACCTCTTGACTGTGGAAACAATACCCTTATTACACAGTAAACTAGTTTCACACATTCCCTGTCTCCAGTAAAAGCGGAAGAGTAATGTAGGTAAAAAAATGTAGGTAAAAAAATCTAAATAACAAAAAGAATTTTTAACTTACATTACCCTGCCCTTATTCTTTCCTTATTCTGAGCAATGCACAGCTCTGTCAGAAGCACACTTCTGGTGTAAATCTGCATTCTGGAGGTAGCTTCAGGATTTGGGGGTTGTTGTCTGTGGGGTTTTTTTTCTTTTTGATCAAATACTAAATACAAAAAATGAACAGTAAACCCAGTTTTCTTTTAAAAGTAATACTGACCAGCTTTGGCGGGCTGGAACATTGAGAATGAACAGACTACATCTTTGCGTGCTCAAATCAAGACGTGAAATCTTTCAAAAGTTTAACATTTAAGGTAGATCATCTGACATTGTCCTTTCAGTGCGAGAAACCAGTGCTGTTGGTTTCAATCCTGATCAAGTGCTTGACTGATGAGAAAAAAAACTGCTAACATGATGATGACTTACACAGGTACTACAGAAGTCAAAGCTGACTGTTACATTCTCCTTTCTGTAAGTCAGGAACTTCCCTGAGAGATTAATTCCAGTTAGACATAAGTTTAGCACCACTAGCAGAAGTTAATTAAGCAAACTGTTGATGCTTTTGCTTCATGTATTCTTAGTGATCTTAGAGTCTAATTACACCCTTCTCCATTTGTTTTTCATGTTTCTGTGCAGTGAGTACAGTTACATGTTACCTTCTTCCTTTTTTTAACCTGTATACTGTGCCCATTTTTCTTTATCAAATTCCCTTGCAATCTTTAAGGCCGTGCTGTTGAGTGAAACCGATTGCATATTACAGATAATAGTAACAATTACTCCTCTAGGTGGTGCCACTAGCCCAGTATCTGTAGCTTCAGAGTCCAGCTCTTCAGGAAGAATTAGGAGGACACTACTTGCCCCCACTGCACCACCCGTATGAGATGCATAGTGTCTCTGCCGTCTGCAACAGCCACACTGCTGTTTTTTCTCTACTACAGCCCAAGCCATTGCGTATTTACCATCCCTGTCCCATGATACTTCCGTTTTTGGCACTGGGGTCCACATCATTGTGACTGTTTCTGGTTTGAGGTACCCAGGAAGAAGTCTGCCTTTAGTGTTTTTAAATTGTCCTGCTTGATAACTGTACAACAAGGCATTTCCAAATTTCAGAAGGTCACCTACTGATGAGAGAAAGCCACCACCAGCCCACTTGTAAGAGTTGTCCACGTATGGTGCGTTCACCAGCCGTCCCTTTTTGTTGTAAACATAACACCTGGAATTCAAGAAAATTCAACTCGTCATTCTCTCACACTATGCACAACTATTTTAAGCTGCTCTACCTTAAAAGAGCAAACTGAGCATGTATCAGCTTGTGCTTGTGGAACTTGAGAACTTAATACATTCTTTCTTGCAGAAAAATCAACAAGAAACTCAGATGGGAACATAAAAATTAAGGTAACATTATCACCATCATTATTATTATGTTAGAAGCTTATTGTCAATAGAAGTACTAATCCTTCTACTTACCCTTTGATTATACTAAGACTAAAGGCAATATACAAATAAAAGGTGCAACAGAAATCTATAGGTCAGCCAGTACAAGACTTTCCTTAAATCCCTGCACTGGATTTAAAGTGTTTTAAGAAAGAGGAATCCTGCAACTAGCCAATGATTATCAGACACTGAGCTGAAGTCTCAGGTGACTGCTTGAAGACAGTAGCTTCCATTTGTGATTGATTTCTTTGAGAGCATTTTAGAAGACAATAAGTTTGAGTCTCATTTTTATGAGACTTTGTCCATAACCTGCTTTTGTAATTCAATCAGAGTTTTTCTCCCCCACCAAAATTTAACAGGTCAATCAATAAATCCATTTCAGAGCCAGGTCAGGCAGGCTGATAAAACATGACTGGAGAAAAGGGCAAGAAACTCTACCCTTACCCACTATATTGGATCCACTATATGCATTATCCAGATAAATTTATGTATCTGGGTGGGGTTTTGTGTGGTTTAAGTTAGTAAGAAGAGATCAATTGGTAAAGCATGTTCTGCACCAAACAGAATTTCAGTTCTGGTTAAAATTGATTCTATGCTTTACGAAGACCTCGTGTTACTGTGAGACCATTATATTTCCATGGAACTCTTAAAAAGTCAGTATATTAAAAACCCTCAAGGTAACTACATATTCTAACATAATCTCCTAGTTACTCCTCTAGTTTACTCTATTTCCACTTACCTGCTTATCTGTACCCCAAATAAATGCAAACTTCAGAGTTACCCCTGCCACTCCCCACATATATGTACTTCTAACAGGAAATACCCATTTCCTATTCTGTAATTGTACCTGCTAATTACAGAAACAATGCTATAATGGTCACATAAAACAAGTTACTTTGAAATAACATAAGCCACTTCATTTACAAAACAGCAAGGAGGGATAAATCCCACATTCTTAATTCAGTCAGTTTAACAAAGACAGAAAGAGCAACAATTGTGGAAAAAGAGAAGGTTCATCCTTGCTTACCTTGCTCTGTTATATATCATTGCTTCATTGTCATCTAGTACAGTTGACAGCATATCCAAATCACGAAACATTTTTAACATATAATCTGTAAATTTTTGTCCTGAAACTCTCTCCACAACAGCACTTAATAGAGTAAAGCCGTAAGTTGAATACAAGAACTGACTACCTTGAAAAAACACAACAAGAAAGGGGGTGAAAAAAAGAAGTTAGATGCATGATGCTCAGATGTAATCTGAAGGATAAAATGTAATCACGTGTACAAATAAAACTATATATAGCAATGAATAATCAATTGACAGTCCCCCTGCACCCCCATTTTAATAGGATGTGAATCACAAGTTTATGATACTGGCTCCCAAGAATTTCTGTACAGCAGCACACACAGATGCTTGCTAAGTGCAGGTAGCTCCGAGAACAGAGCTAAAATCTCTCCAGGGACCGGCACGTGCAGCCAGGTTTCATACCAAGATGTGAAGACTGACATTTAACATCCTTTCCACAAGATCTATCATGCTCCTGCTAATAACGACATCTGGATTTGGAAAGCTGGAACAAACCATAGAATTGTTGCTTAGAAGATGCTCACCTACTGTGACTTGTTTGCATGTCTACATGCTACAGATGAAAAGACAAGGTTTTCAAAGCTCTTGATAACTTTTAACAGAGTGGTTTTAGTTCTGGCTTTCTAGTTCAAGAATATCCTGTAAGATTATATGAACACTAACGTGTATTATTTAAGACAATATATTTTATTTACAAAACAATGTTTGTTTTTTATTTAATTCTTGCACAAGAAATGTTTGGCACCATGCTGCCAAACTGCCTGCAGTCCAGACAGATCTCTTACTTGAAGGGGTTCCTAGAACTCTCCGAGATGGAGAGTTCTTCCCCTTCCTACTCCCTTCCCCTTAAATGCGCATTTGCTCTTTATCAGCAATGCATATACTTTGCCTTTTAACGTGACTCATTTAGAACTTACACCTGAAACTCCTCAAAGTTATCTCTATAACTAATTCCAACAGTAAATAACATCAACAATTCTGTGATTCTATGCACTTCCTGTAGAATTTTTTAGCTCTGGATTAGTGCCTCACTAAAATATTTGCTTTAGAATTGACAAATTCAATAATTGGTATGTTTCATGGCACTTACTGCATTACATAGAAATAAGACTTTTCTCCCAGGAGCTCTACCTGAGGTCCCACTTTCTCTTCTTATCGGGGACCCTCTTATAATATCTTTTAAGTCTTGGCTACGTGACATTTTGAACTGGCTGGATTATGGTGCAGATACACCATTAGAAGGTTCTCTCATAGAATCACAGAATGGTTTGGGTTGGAAAGGACCTTAACATCATCCAGTTCCAACCCCCTGCATGGGCAGGGACACCTCCCACTAAACCATGTCACCCACGGCTCTGTCCAGCCTGGCCTTGAACACTGCCAAGGATGGAACATTTACCACTTCTCTGGGCAAACTGTGCCAGGGCCTCCCCACCCTCACAGTAAAGAATTTCTTCCTTATATCTAACCTCAACTTCCCCTGTTGAAGTTTAAACCCATCACCCCTTGTCCTATTGCTACAGTCCCTGAGGAAGAACAGTCCCTCTCTGGTATCCAAATCTATGTAATTCTTCAAGTCAGTAGACTGATAAAGGTATCTTTGTAACAGTGTTACCTAAAGTTGAACTGATAAAATCCTGAGCACATTTTGGTCTAAATTAATAGAAACTCACCTGGTTTAAAGAATAAAGGATCATTTTTAAATATCTTCAGTGATTCAATCACACTTTCAAATTTTTCCTTCAAATAATACTCTTCTTGCTCAAATTCCTTGTCTCTCCTGCCAGGTTTTGAATTTCGGCTTTTTACCTCACCCTCGTGTTCCTTCCTCGGTTTGACAGACTCAGTCCTTTCAACCCCTTTGCCTTCTTTTTCTTTTTGTTCTTTATCCTGACACAGTTTTGTTGGTTTTAATGCTCTGTTTGCCTTTTCCTTTTCCTCCTTTACTTTGGTAATATCTTTTTCATAATGACGAATCCCACTCAAGTGTGAGACTAACAGTCTTGTAGTAATAGTGACCTAGGTAGAAAAGACAGCATTTAAGTGTGAGCTTTCTTCATTAAAGGTATGATGCACACTAAATCACCAAAGTAAAATTCAGCATGATGATGAACAGACAAAGATGGAAGGACTTTTAAATATCATGTATTAAACCCAGTTGAAATAGATACATATATATGCACGCACTATACATTTCATATAGAACTGAAGATTCCAATTTCCAGCATAGTTTTTTCAAGCAGCAAACATCTGTTTTGTGGGAATGGGTCCAGATACAGGCACCTGTACACATATGGCTGTGCAGTGACAGGAACAGAAATCCAAACCAGCGTTACCAATGAACAGTCACATACCTTTTCACCCTCGTAGACTTTTTCTGGAAATTCAGGGACGTATTTCTGCACTGGAGCATCTAAATCCAGTTTCCCCTCTTCCCACAGTTTAGCAACAGCCATCATTGTAAGACACTTGCTAATGCTAGCAATCCGCATGAT
This sequence comes from Lathamus discolor, assembly GCF_037157495.1. NCBI lineage: Eukaryota > Metazoa > Chordata > Aves > Psittaciformes > Psittacidae > Lathamus > Lathamus discolor. The sequence continues at coordinate 18,361,522 of NC_088891.1, read as the reverse complement.
GGTCTCCGGCTTACATACTACACGATTCTCTACATCAGCATAACCCAAACCTTTAAGAAAATAAAAACACTGTAAATATTTTGCAGAGAGACATGAATTAATTGTTTGTAATGAACAGGTTTACTGGCTTCTTACTGTGTTTTTTCTCTAGCTAAAATGGGACATGAATTGGATTATCCCTGCTCCTGCTTCAATTACATTACCAACATTTTAATGTAGTAGGTTAATCAAAACCCATTGTATTGGCCAATGGGCATCCCAAATTACTGATTTAAGATTACAGACCAACCTAATGATAAATGAAATTGAAGAGTAAACCAAAATTTATACTCCCTGAGGTCAAATATTCAATGTAGAAAAACTAGAGACTGAAATCTATACTGTACAATAACTGAAAAACATAAATATTCCTTCTATTATTCTGATTTAATGGTTAAAACAGTAAAGGGTCTTATTTTATCAATACAGAAACTGAGAAAGGAAATCACTCACAAACTCACAGCAGTTACCTATGCTGTAAAGCTTCACAAAACAGTCATGTAATGCACTTTGTTTCAACTTCACTCAGCATGACTTGAATTACACAACAGCTTAAGAGTCTCCATACCAGTATTTTCTTGTGTAACCAACCCACCAGTCTGGTAGCAAGAACTGGAACTAATAAGCTCCCATATTAGTCTTCAGTTTGAGCTAGGTTTGAAGAAACCGTGCAAGTGATGTTGCAGCGTAAAAAGCAATGAAATGCAGTAATGACATACTTGCACTTCTCAGTACAAGCAAGGCCGGCTCATACTGAAGTTCATGTGGATGCCCCCTCCTTGGCAGTGTTCACGGCCAGGTTGGACAGGGCTTGGAGCAACTTGCTCTAGTGGAAGGTGTCCCTGCTTGTGGCAGGGGGTTGGAACTGGAGGAGCTTTAAGGTCCATTCCAACCTAAACCATTCTGTGATTCTCTGATTCTATGTCTGTCTACATCAAACCATAGTTTAATAATGAACTACGCATGCAAAAAAAAAACCCTTGCCAAAATACAAGAAATAAAACAAATGACATGTTAATTGCCCGAGATCCCTTTATGCAAAGCTGACACTCAAGTGCTTGCATAGTGCTTGCGAATGCAGATACTGCATGCCTCAGTGAAAATAGCTTCCAAATCTGAAATTTCTCCCATCAGTTTGGCAAGAAAGCAGGTTCAGTGTCATGGTCACAGAACACATGCAACTTAAACCTCCTCCTGTTTTTCCCCCATGAAGAAGGGAAGAGGGCAATAAAATGAGCCATAAGTCTGTTACAGCAATGTTACCCACCTCCCAGCTTCCTTACTCAAGGCAGCATTGTTCTCTGTATCATAGGCAGCAGGGTACGAAAGCTCTGCCAAGGCTTATCCTCCAAGTAGCTGTCTTGCTACTGGATTTGGCAGTCGTGGTGATAAACCACAAACCTGGCACTAGTTCCCTCCGGCACTTTACTGCATGTCAAGGAAGGGATTGTGCAGAAGTAATAGGAAAACTTCTGTAATCATTGCCAGGTAATTTGAGACCAGAAAAGCCACCTGAGTTGAGAAAGTTTGGGATTAAGTTTCTAGCATAATTTTCTTATTAGGCCACAGTGCAAAAGGTACTAGAGGCTCTCCAACTCACTTCAGGCATGATGAAAGAGAAAAGAAAACCTGTAATCTGTTTTATACATATACAAAAGTTAATACAACAGCTGTCAGAAAGTCATTATTACTTTGACTATTAAGTAAGGTCCTGCAGGGAGAACAGTTCATTACCTCCTATACACAATTCTACCAGAGCACTGTAAAGCTCTATGCCTGGAGTATAAGTATACGAAAAGACTCATCTGACAAACGACTGGAGAAAGGCTCTTAAACGTAATCATTCGATATATACTAGCACAATCAGGAAGCTAATAAATTACTGACTCCTGGCAATTATTAACGTTTACTAAAGAAATTATCTCTTCATGCTCTCAAGGCTCCTGTTTCTGCCCCCTGCCCAGAGACAGGGCATCAAGTGCATTAAATCCCTGTGTCTGAACTGCTCATTCCTAAAACTTCCATCGCTTCCTAACAGCATGCACAACTGCTACTCCCATATACTGACCTTCTGACCAGACTTCCTGTCCATCTACTGAAACTCCAACTAGTATACCTGGGATTCCTGCTTCATCCTGTCAAAAAATGCACAGAAGACGTTAAGGAGGCCCTTTACAGTTACCACCACCTCACAATCCCTACAAATACGAGAGTAATCCCACAAACACACCCGCACGCTGCTGTCACCTTAACGGACGTTCGGTTAAGCACGAGCTGGGCTGAACTGGTGCAAACCGCTTTGGAAAGCTCGCCCCTCACGGGTGAGAACCGGCTCGCACAGCAACAGACGCGACCCTGGGCTCCCAGCAGCGCCCCTCGACCCGCACCTTAATCCTCCGCACCAGGTCCCTGCCCCTCTCGATGGCAGCGCCGAAGCCCCGCGGGGACGGCAGCGGGCGCGGGTTCGGCTCCGCCTCGTCGGCCTCGCAGCCCGCCGGCACCTTCACCCCCAGCGCCAGCCCCAGCGCCAGCCCCCAGCCCCAGGGCCGCGCCCCGGCCCCCCCTGCCCGGGACACCGACAGCCGCCCCGGGGCCGCGGCCCGCCACAGCACCCGCGCCAGCCCCTGCATGGCCGCCCCGCCGCTCGGCGCCGCCCGCCAGGCAGCCACAGCCGCTCCCGAGCGCTCGATCGGCCGAGCTCCGAGCGCATCGAGCGAGGGGAGCGGCGGGGCCCTTCCGGCGCGCCGGGCCCGGGCGGCCCGCGCTAACGGGGGTCTCGCTGCGCAAGCTGGTTTTGACCAAGGCTGTCATTACGCTGGCGCATGGGAGAAGGACAGAAAGAAGATGAAGAATAGGTCAAACTATGACATAATATCTAATCTTAACTCTGCCCTCCACAGCAAAGGATTGTCGCATCAAACGGAAAAGCCTGCTGTGAAACATATGCCAGGCAGAGGTAAAGCAGGGCAAGCGAGGCTAACACCCAGGTAAAACCTTTTATAACTGCAAGGAGAGCATATTAGATTAGTGAGGAAATGCCCAAGGCTTGTTTGGAGTTAAGTTTCTGTGCAGAGCAGCAGTGATGGCAGAGCAAGTGTTCGCTCACAGAAATGGTTTCTCCATGTAGTTGTTCTCTTTAGACAGCGCCTGCGGAGCCATGACAATGCCTCCAACCGATGTGTTTAAACTATCTCAAGACCTTCCATGTATTTGGTTTCCAATAAACTTCTAAGATGTGTCTGTAATGATTTGAATTGTTGACCACACAGCAAGCTAGAGAGACCGAAGAGGGACCAGATAGTGACATTATTACTCAAGAAGATAGAAGGAAAGAAGGATTTTCACTGCATCACAAGATTCAGATTGACAGGTAGGTAGCATGTCAACTAGATCCAAGTCCAACAACCAGGACTCTTGTGAAGTTTGCCAAGCAGATGGGTCTGCAGGTTTGGGATCCTTACATCAGCCCTTCATGACAAGTAGAGATCACACGTGCATAATGCAAAGGCATATCCAGAACCTCTCAGTACCATCTGCAGCATTGTTAGTCCAAACGTCTAACTGGAGCATTAAAATACCTTCATTACTATGAAAATAACACAACAGCTTAAAAAAATGCAAAAGAAAAAGAGCCATACCTGTAAGCCAAAGTGAAGAGTCATTGCTTCTGTCCTTTCAGAACACTGACTGTGCTCTGCTAGGAGAAAACTCTGGGATGCTAACATAGGAAGTTCAGTCTCCTTCATGTCCCATGACCTCAAAACCTGCAGGATCTGGCAGGAGGCCAGGCCAAATAGCTTTCATACGTGAAGTCAAATGCAGACCAGATGATGCACTTTTCACTGCAGCCATTTATTTCTCATTAGTATTTTCTCAATAAACTCCATTGCTTATCACAGTGCAACTTCATACCCAACTGGTACAAGACGCTGTATTTAATTTCTCATAACTCATTTTCACTGTTAAACTGCTTCTGGAAGTGTTCTGCAGCAGGATTCTCCGCATTCTTACATTAGCCTGCTCAGTAGGAACACTCTTTGGCATCACACTTTTGAACGGGCCTGAGGCAGAAACTCATCTTGGCATTTTTATCTGATTGCCTTAATGAAGAGCTTTGTGTAAAATCCAGCAGCACAACATCACCTGCTGTTATCTGTTATGTCTTCCTTTAAGCTGCTGGTGTTGTTAACTTTGAGTTATCAGGCTCATAAGATTTGGAGATTTTTCTTCACCATCTGACAGCAATAGAAAATGAGGACAGCAAGCACAACTCTGAATTTAACAAAACAACCCAATGTTTTTTCTTTTATCCTCATTTATCAGTCACTCAGAGGTACAGGCACAGACTCTCAGCTGTAATCTATCTTCCTTAAGCAGCACAGCCAATAAAGTCCATCTGGAGACCCTTCTGGCATGGTGAAAAGACTTGGCATGGTTCAGCACTAAACCAGTAGACTTTTCCTCTCCTCTGCCTCCTTGCCAAGTTGTACTTACTGGATTTGAAGAGGCTGTGTGGGGAGATACGCCTTATTCAGATGATAAAGGATGGCATGACACAATGGGTCTCAGCAAAGCAGGGCTGTGCTCACCTCAACGTAGGACAGCCTGAGAGCTTCCTTATCAAAAATTCTTTAAGGCTTTATAAACTTTTGAGGAAGATAAGACTCAGTAACATGAGACCTTTAAACAAAGTCCTCATGTATCTTCCTTGTCGTCTTGCTCTTGTAGTTGTAGGCTACTGTGCTCACAGGCTGTTTCATAATGGGGTGACTGTGTGAGCTGGGGAACAACAAGGTGGGCAGTAGCTTTTATACTCTTTTGTAGTGGTGCAGCTCATTGTCAAAAGGTGCAACGTGCTCATTCTGCTGCTGGTGGTCAGCAGGATGTGGGAACATCAGGAATTTGCAAATCTTGAGGCTTCATCAGTATTTCCTAAAACCTGACTCTGTACAAACAACGCCATCACTTCTGACAGTCCTCCTCCAGTTCTGCAAGTCCTTCTGTGGATCCTGATGTCTCAGCAAGGTTTAACAGATGTTATTACAGTTGCTTCTGCTTGTAGGCCTGGTCTCTGATCTCAGTATTTTTCAGATGATCATCTAATCTGCTTTTCTGACTCACTGACATGAGAAATGACAAATGCTACAGTGACATGCATGAAAATTTCACATTTCCATTGAAATTGAAAAGATGGGCAATGTTTTTAGCAAACACATCAGAGGTTTGAATGATAGGAAACAAATGACAACTGTTAGTATTCCCCTGATAAAGGGCTGCTGAGTTCTGAAATCACAAGTCCAGCTCTGCTCTTTCATCCTATTAAATACCTACTAATTATGTATGTAACTGCTACAGACCCAGACTGAAGCTTGGAGGTTAGGTTTGTAGGAAGGGGCTTTAAAAAAATGTAGGAAGTAGCAGTATAAGGACACTCCTTTGTTTTCTTTGTTTGGATTTATTGTGAAACAATGAAAAGTCCCATTAATACAATGAACTCCAATTATTCCAATCGAATTCCAATAATTAAAGATTGTAACTTCTGCAAAGACTTCTGGATCTAAAAATGTTGAATCTAATGTAAAATAATTAAGAGCTAAAAGATAAGATTGTCAAGAAGGTCTGTTGTTTATATTTGCACTAGATAAAATGAAGAAAAACAGGAAAGCACTGATTAAAAAATACTATGTTTGCATACATTGGCATAGGGGAAGCTCCTGTTGATGGAAAGTGCGGAATAAAGCGATAATGGTTCCCTTGATCACACTCGAGGTTTCTACTTTCAGTAGAGGAAAGATTTTTAAAAACCCAAATTCTTTCTGAATTTGAAAAGAAGACAAACAAAGGGAATGTTAGAGATGGAGATGAATCAAGCTCTGCTTGCTCTCTTTTCAGGAGCAAGCAGTAGATGGCAGTAGGAAACCTCATCAGTGCAACCAGCTGTTAGCAAAAGGGGTGGCTCCAGCTGCTCAATCTCTTTCGGTTATCACAGTCTCACTGAATGGAGTTGATATTACAGATTCCTCGCCCATGTACACTTTTGGCTTGGCCTTGGTAAATATAGCAGCTCTCAGTATTATTATTTTCTTATCAAATAAGATACAACCTGAGTGATCACAATAAATGTACCATTCCTCCCCTAAACATCCCTCCAACATCTTAGCTGAGAAACACTAATCAGGAATAAATCTTCAAACACGTAAGATGTCTGGACCAGGAGAAAAAGTAGCATTAAAAACTGTGGGTCTTTAGACACTGAGATCAGCTCTGCTTGAATTATGATTCCGATACCTGTTAAACTTCCTGAGGAATTTAAATATGATGGGACTTTTTCTACATTACATGGGAACACTGATCCTGTTGTGGTCACACCGTGCCCGTGTCCCCATTACCAGTTAACAGACAGGGCACCAGTGGTGGTCCTCAAGCTCAACTAGGAGCCTGATCCTGTCCTCCAAGCAGCAGCTCAGACCTGGAGACTTGCACAGCACGACTTAGTCACTTGTTAGTTCCTCCCCGCAACAAACACACCATAAATGGACAAAACTCTCCTGAATTCACTCCCTTTTCCTGTGTACTTAGCATATGTCACCTGGGAATCATATACTTCCAGTAAAATAGAATATGAAAGAGTTTTATAGTGCCACATTGTTACTGCCTTAGCTTTACAAGTTGCATGCAGTCTGACACAGTTCCTACAAACAACAGATGAGAGTTTGGGAAATATTTTGCATGCCAGGGGAAAGAATGCTGGAAAGACCATGCTGTGGTTACAGACCAGACAAAGGGCGCACACATTGCTTTTTCTTCTCTGCAAAAACATTAGTTTTGAAACTTGTTTCTCAGTGGTGATTTCCTCTGACTTTTAATTCAGGGCCTACTTTAAACCTCTTGGACTCAGAGGGGAAATAACTGTCACCAGCTGAAAGTAAGTAGTGAAGGAACATTTGTGAAATACATCAGTGTAAAAAAAGCACACACCAATCCCCTCCCCCCACAAAACACCTCAAAGCCCACGACCAACAAAAAAACCCCACATAAAGAATTATTTCCTGGTTTTTCCTGAAGTTATTCTCCAAGCAACAATCTCTTCTGGTAGAAAAACTGAGCGGAAAGAGGAATGGACGATTTTTACCCTGAAAATTGGCTTCATATCTATCACTAAAATTCAGTTGCTGTGCATAATGTTTTTGCCCTCTCCAGCTTTTCTCCCCACTCAGTGGGTAGAGGTACAATATACCATGGAAAATGATGGCTCACGTAAGCGCTACACACAATGCAACAAGTACCAGACAGCACCAGTGTCTTTGACTTTTCCAAGTCTATCATTTCACACTTAAATATGTTGTTTCAAAGCAAAGTAACAAATCACAGAAGGTGTAAAACACCTAAAAGATTAAACCTATTAACCATAAGGTATTTGGAAGCTCATAGGCCCAAAGACAGAATTTGGAAGTGCAGGCAAAGCTTAGGAAAGCTTTCTGGCCTGCTTTAGGAAGAGCTCCTCACAATTGGGTGACAACTGCTTTTCTTTGCACCCTTCCTCCCACATATATAAAGCTCAATGTGGTATTGAGAACTCTTGACAGTCTGACACTGGTGTGTTATCAGCATTAAAGCTAAACCACAGCTACCAGGAGGAAAATTAACTATCTGAGACGAAACAAGGACAGGCTGACTTACTCTGGAGAGCAGCAGACCGAGAACTGCTTTCAGTCATCCTGAAGTGCCGAGGTCAAGGGCCACCTCCACTGTAGGAGTCTACAAGCCAGGAAGAAAATAAACAGGCATGTTTGCTTTGACAGATTCAGCAGCAAGAGGAAAAATGTTTTCCCAGGTTTTGTATGTGAATGTCCAGGCATATTTCTGTGTGAAGAACACAACCCTGATTTGCATTTGCTTTCTGTATCTGCTCTTCTAGATACAAGTATCTAGATCCTTCTCAGTATCTATTCTTTTTTCCAAACTATTCAACATTATTTGAAGCTCTGACACATGTTTTTACTGATACCTATTGTCATAAGCGAATGATTCTCTGCAGTTCACACCAAATACTCAGCTACATGCACATGCTGGGTGCCAGCCCATTTCCCACACATTCACTGCTATTCTAGTGTGATCTCACCTAGCTAGGCTGCAATTACACCTTCATTTTGTTCTGCAGACACATTCAGAGCCACTAAAAATGCTCTTCATGAGAACTGAGCACAGATAGCTTGTGAAACTGCACAGGCTAGTGAAAAACAGGAAAAGGCCTCTTATCAAATTAGTAACATCTCGGGTATTTGGGTGGAGGCATTTGGCACTGGGCTCGCGTATTCTTATGGGAGTGAGTCCATGCATACTACAAACTCCATTCCTTTGCTTCGTATTATTGTTCCCAAGTTGAGACATGTTTCAAAAGAGCCTCTCTAAAGATGTGTAAGTGCACAATTACTATATGCTATACAGATCAGTAAGACGGGATTTTACTCAATCCCCTTTCCATACATGTAAAATGTCAAGTTGATGGCATTTACACAGATGTGTGCTGCATTAAGATCACTGCAAAACCAAAGCAGGTATTTCTTTCGTACCTTGGCATGCAGAGCTATGGGAAATAACTAAGACCATTTGAAAAGCTTCATTGCTGAGGGAAGATGACTGCCTGGGATGACTGACTTCTGCAGTAAGCACCAAGTGTGGGACAGTTTTGCCACTCAGAATAATCCATCAACTGCTTGAGGTGGAAATACTATCAGTTTTTTCTTTGACCTTGAACCAAATCAAAACCAGTTCTATGTTTTAGATGCTGTACACACTTTGCGATGTACAGCAGTCTATGTCAGGCATGCATAAACACACTTAACTCACAGTTATACTATGTAGTGTGTATACATCACTCAGAACAGTTTTGCTACCTGCATACTCGTCTTAATGTTTGCCACTCAGCTTGGATTCTTGTCATTCCTTCATCTTCAATTAAAACAATAACCTTGTAGTGAGAAGGTAAGCAAGGTACTGCTGCCTGCATCAGAAGGGGCTCAAAGTGCACTGATGCTGGAGGGGAAGCTGGCATCTACTTAATGGGGGACGGCATTTTTCCAGGTGGTGTAATGAAAGCCAACAAGTTCCTACTGGACTCCGTGCCTGTCAAATTCAAAGAGCACGTGTGAGTAAAAAGCATTTCTTACACAGACAGCTGGTGGTCTTGTAAATTCTCAAACAGGAAAATAAAATAATAGAAACTAAGAGAAATCACCACCTTGTCTGAGAAATGTGCCTGTAGCTGAAATGGAGTGACTCAGTTCTGTTCACAGAGCAGTAGAGAGAATAATTTCTTCATTATTGCTTCAAAGGCAAAATGGACATGAGGGAAAGAGGAACTGGGAAAACAGACTTCAGAGCTTTCTGGGTTTATTGTAGTTTAAACAGGGATTTCTGCAATCTCCCACCTTAAACTGTTCAGTGGCTTTGAACATCAGAAGAAACTGAAATGCAGCATTGCAATCCTCACTGGGGACAGCCGCTGGGTATTTTAAACCTACATACCCAATGTCACAGCAGCCGAAGACTCAGCAGCTGCAACACAAGAGAGTACTTCTCATTGTGCAACGACTATAAAGCTCGATTCTACAACACTGAGACTTTGTTCTGATGGAGTTGTTTGACTAAGGCTTAGTCAAACAGGCAGGCCTGAGCTCTGCATACTCCATACAGGTGTATGCCCGAAGGTGTATGTGCACTTGGGTTTGGTATAACGCTCTTCTTTAAAACAACTTAGCTACAATGACACAAACTCGTACACAATCTGCACTCAGTTTAAACTTGGATTTTATTGATTTCCCATATTAAATCCAAACCATTAATAGCAAGCAATTCACAAAAATAATGGATCTGGAGTAAACTCTATCAGTTCTTTGCTAGCTGTAGTGTTCCTAATGAAGCAGCACACACACTGATGGGGAAGCAGAGGGAGAAGTCGGCAATTTCATTGCTCAAAGGGCAATAATCTCCGCTTCTCCTCCACAGGCCTGTGTCCCTTTTATTTCCATTTACAACAGTAAGCCTCAGCACAGAAAGCCTCCCACGGATTAACAACCAGTTTGGGTCCTTTAGGCTGCCTCTTGCATCCACAGTCATTTCCACCCAGTTATTAATCTCCAGGAAATGCCTTGCACTCATACACGGCTGCATGTGAGTTCAATAAAAGCACACACGCATTTGTTATGTATTTGCTAACTGCTGAAAAACAGCAAAAAAAATGGTGATCCTTTTTTTCCTTTTGAAGTGTCATGATTTCCTGGTAAAGGTAATAGATACTAAAATCTGAGCACAGAAAACTTTAACCCAGACTCTGCCAGTGTGGCAAGAACCACTGAGAGGAAGGATTTTTATTGATTTTTAAGGGAAAAAAACTCCTGCATATTGTACTTTAAACCGAGATGAGGGGTGACAAAAAATTTGCTGTTACCTGGACTTTGCCAGCCACCTCTCTCTGTGGCAGAGGAATGCTGTGGCACAGGAGCAGGACAAGGTGAACTATGCAGCAGCATTTAGAGCAGGAGGCTTTATTCTCCTATAGATCACCTTCATGCTCTCTCTACCCTCCTGACTGGCTTTTAGTCCCCATGTGCAATTCTATCTTCTTTCCCTTTTAGCTGCTTTCTTGCCTAGTTCACCTTCTAGATACGCTTTTCTTCCTGAACAGCCTGCGCAAATGACATCATCCCTTTAGCCCATTTCATGGTCTCCATGTGTCTAAAAACAAATAAGGAAGCAGTACAGCAATCTAGATAAAGTGGGAAGAAGTCTGGCAGGCCCCTCCTTGCTTGCTAAAGAAAACCATAATCCAGGAAAGATTCGGAAGCATTTTCACAGGCTATTTCTCCAACTAGCCTTTTTGTCAAGAGAAACACCCAAACTATTGGTGGACTTGCATACAAATGCTCTATTTTTGAACTGGAAATGTCAATTCCAATGTGACCTAAGCAAGCTAAAACAACTTACCAGAGCTTTGCAGTTTCACCTTCATGATTCTTCTTTCACAATTCTACTTATGGAGACACCAGAGCTGTGTGATTTCTTCAGTAACATGGACAACTATCACTACACGTTAGGCCTTGGCAGATTTTATCCAAAGAAACAGTTTGCCATGAGCTTTGGCAGGGCTGGATCACACAGGCGCTTCCTTGACATGTGGGCAAAAAATGACAACAGTGTTGATGCAAGGAATAATCCTGAGAAGCAGCTCATGGTCAGGCCCTGGAATAGAAGGCATTTGAAACACTCTGCAGGATCATGGCCTCAAACATACTTCATCCCTTTATACCCATGAGACATATATTCTTGTTGTACACAGATGAGAGATGTTTAGGTGGGATTTTGTGGTGGCTCTATTTTTTTAATGACAATATGCTACTGAACCTTTACCCAGCCATTCCTCAAACCAGCAAAGAGACAGGAAGAAACCAGGGCCGAGGTACCCTCAAAGGCCATTAACATTCATATGCAAAATACTACATCAGGTCCTTTCATTTCAGCAAATTATGAGTGAAGCAATAACAAAGGGTCTTTATTTGTCTCCAAGACTTCTATCTGTTTCCATTTCCCATTGTTTCTGCTCTCATATAAATTAACTAACTGGGACATGCAGATTGCTCACTAAGCTGCTGTCATTATGGGGGTATCCTGCATTTATGCAACTCCCAGCAACAGCTTACAAATTAGCAAGGCTATGACTTACTAGACAGGTTTGCAACCAAAGCCAAGAAGATTATGTAAATTTGTATAGGTTTTCCATACCTTGGAAAGAACACAACACACACTGAAGAAAGTATGTTACACACCTTCCCTCTATTAAAAGGAACTATTCCTGTGCTCATTTTCAATAAAACTCCATGAAGATAAAAAGCATTATCCTCATGTTCTCCACTGCTTTGACCTTTTTCCTGTAATTCTCAACTAATCTTTCAATGATGCTCCTGGTTTAATATTAAAAACTCAGAAATTAAAAGAAAAAAAAGGACACACAAAATGAACATCTGAGGATAAATATACTCTGTTTTCCTAAGTGCTGAGCCATTTAAAAAGTACCTCCCATCACGATTTTTAAAGGCTTTACCTGGCTAATCACTTTCTTCTTTTGCTGCTATTAACAGGCATGGCAGCAGTTGCAGACAGCCCAGTGTAACAGCATTAATCCTGCAGCATTAGCAGTATAGCAAAGTTTGCAATTTAACCCTGATTATGAGTAGCATTAAAGACAGCAGCCATTGGTTAATATGCACAATACTTTATAGGTTCAGATTTCTCACTCAGGTGCTATGGCTCTGAGAGGCTGTGCTCTTTAGGTGCAGGCTACTGCTTTAGTCTTCTTTCTTAAAGAAAAGGGACTTGTATATACTTATCTATCTCTCATCCCATTCAACAACTCCTGAACTGAACAACTAGTTTTGACTACACAGAACTCTAAAAGGAAACTTATATTTCTGCCAGTTTTGTGAATGTAAGGGAGCATTCAGACAGAAAGAGCCTATGTATGAGCGTACTGGTGGACGGCCAGGCACACCCTGCAGCAGGCCTCGCATATTGTTAGACATCAGAGAAATCCCATGAGGGAGCAAGAGACAACTCAAATGTCTCAGTAACTGGAAAAAAAAACCCCATTGCGAGTTCACAACCAACCACAAGACATGAATCTACACAGAGGCAGGTTTTGCCAGTTCTGGTGCTCTCAGAACTAGTAATTTCATTGAGAGACGACAACTCACAAAACAACCAAGACAATTACATAGCAAGGCTGCACAATAATGGTGTATTTCAAACTGCAACTTGTGTTTTTGCATTGAAGAAAAGGGTGAGTAGCTCACACACCTCTTAAGGAATGATGAATGGTGCAGGGTTCTGTAATTTTATAAGTCTGTTCTACATTTCAGACAAAGTAGCTGCAAGAGGAAGAAATGCCCATTTCTTTGGAATGGGGTTAAGAGCCCAATTTATTCATTTATACAAGCCAATACTTTCTGCCTTCACTGAGTTCTACCTGATTAGGCACTGCATACAGAGAATCCATAATGGGCAGTGGCTTACGATACATGGTAGAAACAGATTTTCCTGCTCCAGCAAAAACATCATTATCCCTATTTATTTAATGTGTCTGTTGCTAGTCAGCAAAAAAAAAAATGCCACTCGGTGTAATTCACCATTATGGCCACTGCTCCCTTCAGCTCCCCTTGGAACTGGAAAGCTTTTATTTATCTATTAAGAAGCTTTATAGATTCACCTGCAACAGTGCACTTGAGGGAAGCCTATTCTACAGGTTTGGGTTTTTTTTCAGATTAATTCTTATCTCCTTGCTTGCACATGCTTGCCCTGTGAACGATGACATGATCTCATTAAGAGACATGAAAACCACAGCCTCCTCCTTACCCTTACACACAGTAAGAGGTGAATTCAGATGCCCCAAACCACAAAGCAGTTTGCGGTCTCCGGGAAAGCGGCAATTCTAAGCAACCAACAAAGGGTCTGACCTCACTCAGACACATTGTTTAGGACCCAGCACAGATCATAGGACCATAAAAACAATCCGGTGGAGCAGGCAGCACACTGGGCTGTGTCAGACTCATGGCCTAGTGCCAGGAACTCCTGTTTGGCTCCCAGCACAGCCTCCAACTCTCTGGGTGGCCTTCAGCCCTACCCTACAAACTACTATCCAGCACAGCACTTCCTACAGGAAGCAGACCTACTGACTCCGGCAGCACCACTCAGAGCCGCAAGTGTGTGGAGGCTTCCACTCCTAGAGCCCAATTACCCGAGTTTCCACCCTTGTGCTAAGAAAAGAGATGACAATAACTTACCTCTGCACAACTCTTACCTAGAGGTTTAGACTGTCAGCCTCCAGTACCAGCTTAAGGCACTGTAGGTGCCTTGTAACATGTATTTTGCTTCCCCAAAACACTTAAAAGGAAATGTGAAGCCAAAGAGCTCATCCTTTCCATTCAGGATGACTTGGCAGCAGCCAATGAATCATGAAAAAGCTTGTAATGTTACTAGGTTCAAAACCGGAAGACATATATAATACACCAATACACCGTCCCTCTCTGACTCCCATTTAACATGAAATTATTATGTATTACTTTACCCTATGGCCACTACACCAGCTGCTGAGAAAGTCTCTTGGCTTGCTTGCTAAACTGCTTTAAAGTCAGTTGCTTGCTAAGGGTCCACTAACGGAGATTCTTTGATGATCTGGAAGGTTATCTATGCCTGTCTCCTACTGAACTCCTTGCTTCTAGAAAGGTTGACAGCATTACCTTTCAGCAATGTACTATAGAAAAAGAAGGAATAAGAATTATTCTTCAAGTTCTGAAGTGCTCATTGACAGAGCTTGTATTTCAAATAAAGATACCTACACGTGCAGAAATTAGCAACCAGCACTGGAAAGTTGGGTGAAAGGATCTCTTGTGAACTTGACTCATCATTTTGCAAGGTTTGTCACTGTATCAAAGTAAATTAACACATTAACAGATAAGATACACAAATACATGGCGGTGCTTCCAAGAGCATGGTCTTCAGGGCTCATTTCCTACAGAAGTCTATGTGAGTTCTGCAGTGATCTTACAGAAGTGTTTTGGTCAGTTTTGGAAAGCTCTTATCATTCGTTTGGGAACAATTAAATTCTGCACCCATCTGGGACAGGGGCAGGTTCCTGCAATATGGTCCTCAAAGGGCCCCTCATAGGAGCTGCAGATCCACATCAGTCCAAACTTCTTAATTTCATTGCATTTTTATACATTAGCCTAACAGCACAAAAGAGCCTGAAAGCCCACGTGTTAACAGCACACCCCATAGAGACACATGGTACACATGCCTGTTTGACACAGAGATATACAGGAAGTGAACGTGGCGAGAAACAAACCACAGGAGAGCAAAATTTAAAAAATGTCCTAAAATGTGCATTTTATTCCATATCATTATACAATGTTTACATACAGGTATACTTTTAAAACTGCTCAAAGAAAGTGTGAAAAAAAGTGAGGCGAATATCGGTTTATAAAGTCCTCCCCCTCCCCAAAATACACACAAATAAAATACATTTTTGAAACAATCTTTTCCAAATTTATGGTTTCCCCTGAATTTATTGAATCTTTCATTTCAACATGAAAAATACAATCGCATGAAAACTCAAGGTGAAATGCTGACCTACACTTCTGTATTGAGTTGCAAGAAGACAATGTAAGAACTCTGGAAGCCTTCACTTGTCTCTGTCGCTTACATATCTTTGTGTTATTGAATCGGAAGGCACAGAAAGTCCAAATCCTCACAGATCAACAGAATTCTGACAAAAATAAATTACTGTGCTGGACAACTCCTGACTTGTCTGATATCAAACAAAAGGCTTCAGTAGAACCTTTTGTTCAAAATAGCACCATTTCCACCTGATCTCTCTTGAACATACATCATTCTTCTTGTCATAAACTGTAGTTGGCACTTGAGGGACACTTTCTGCCACAGCCAGGATTCTTCAAAAGACTAAGCAGACTGAGCTGCTGAACTCTACGAAGTGTAGGTAACATTTTGGTTGGGAAATGGCACATTTAAACCATAATGTAGTATAGTTTAACCTGCATCTGGCTTGCCCATTTTGGTGTTTCCCTGACCTCTGCCTGATAATTTAGCAGATGATCTTGTGACTGTGGTGAAAAAACAAACAAAAAAGACACATTTATGGGGGTTCACGGCAAGCAGGTGTAAAAATAATAAACAAATCATGTGGTTGCTGCTAAGAAGGTTTTCACATGTTGTTTAACTCCAGTAAAGTTTGATCCAGCATCTGATGCATACTAAGGTTTTCTTCTTTGGCATGCGCCACTTTCTCTGTTGTGGGATTAGAAAATCAAAACATGAATAGCAGTTCTTTGGAGGCACTGGTTCTCAGAACACGAAGGCATGCAATCCTCATCTCTACTGGAGGGTTTAGAAAGGCAAGAAATGTGCATGCTCATAAATACCCACGTCCCCAGACAACACAGCTAGAGAATTCCAAATTAATAAAACGAAGAGCAAGTAATGCAAGTTTAGAACTGTTCACAGCTGCATTTGTTAAGAAAATGCACTGCCAACAGAGACACAATTCTTGCACATTCTGGAAGCTGTTTGCTCATAGGAATGTGGGATGGAGAATCCCTTTTTTTCCCTCTTTTTAAGTAGGGCAATAAGAATTAAATTCTTTGCAGATCCATGCTTAAAGTTTCATGTACTTCAGAGCTTGCAAAGAACAAACAAAATTAAAACTCATCTCTTCTAATCTCAGTGAAGTGACATTAAGAAATCTATTTATTCTAGAAAATAATTCAAATCCAAGTTAGTAGCTTTATGTTGCATGCACACTTTTATAGGACAGTCATTTAACACACTTATTTGATACAATAAATGAGCACAATGTTCTAGAGATGCATCCTACCAGAATCCAGTAATAGTAGCCTCAGACTAATGCAAGCATACCTTCAAACTGACCAAGGATTTGCAGATGGAGCTCCCATTCCTAGGGGTTTTGTTGTTTGTTTGGGTGTTTTTGGTTTTTTTGGGTTTTTTTTTTAAGTCAATACCAGCCCAATTCATAATAATGCAAAATTATTGCATTAAAGTCTCCGGATAGCAAACCAGCCATAAATATCCTTTGTGTTCTTCTGAAATAGGGAAATGTGAATCCTGGTGAACATTTTTCTTTCATCCATGTTCTAGTGAAAATCTTAAGGCCAATTCCTGATGTCAGGTAAACTAAGTGCCCCTCCACAGGGAAGGCTGTTACTTTTTGGATACTGTTAGCTGAATACTGTAGCTGTTTAATAAAGTGAAAAGAAGCTATTACACAGCCAAAGAGCTTACTGCTCCTCCAAACAGGTGTGCATATAATAATAATGAAAAGCCTCATCCAGAAGAAGCATTTTCATATGTTTCCAAAAGAAACTGAGAATTTCATCCATTAATTTACCACAGAATCAATAGCCTGTAAAAAGTCAACTTCTATGTTTCTTGCTTATTTCTATATTTCATTCTTAAGTGATTCATTCTTAAGGAAATTTGGAAGAAGCAGTTTTAAAACAAGTTAACAGTATAGTCACACTAGAGTTTAATCCTCATTCAATGCCAGCTTTAGTTCATTAGTTAGGCGACTGTTTTGCTCAAGTTGCTGGTAGAGTTGGTCTGTACAGGCAGCAAGCAGGTTAGAAGGGAAAAAAGAGGCAGAATGAAGACAGATTAGACAGAGAAAACAGTTAAATAAGAGTTAATAAAGAAACTGGTCACACCACAGACAGTTCAGTAACACACAGAGAAACATTTTACCTTTGTTTCTAGAACTCTAGTAATTAAGGAGCTACTCCAACAAACAGCTATTATAAGCTATGAAGAACTGTCTAAGACTCCTGTTGTTGGGAACAGCAGTGAGACAGGCGAGTGGAAATACAAACAGAAGAACTGCAGCTATATATTCCTAGAAGAACCAAGTCCTGCTTTAATCTTCATGTACAGTGTGTGGAAGATTTGTTTTCTGAGTGCCATTTTTCTTTGTTAAATATTTAAGACCTATTAAGATGAGGGAGAACCTCATCTGTCAGTGAAGGGAAAACAACTGTGTCACAACCAGGGCAAGTAAACAGCAGCAGAGATGCTAGTAGCCACCTACCACTAGGTCTGACTCAGTTCCTGCCCTTCCCTGAGGAATCTGACAGCTGAAATGACACTCTTACTATAGATGCATACTTCTGTTATTTGTATCAATACACTTTGATACCTTTAAACTGTCCACTTGTACTTTGCAAGAAAACAAACTCAGACATTCAGTGAAAATGAAATGGAAGCATGAAAACGTGTTGCTCAAATACAGCAAACGGAGAGGACAGTTCACATTCAAAGAGAACAACCACAGCTATGATGTGACAGTGCACTCAGTGAGAGTTGCTCTGCAGGGTGAAAGAACATTCCATGATGCTTTACAGCTGTCTTGTTTTCTCAAACTGTCTGTTTTCTTCTCAAGAGTCTAGATTCAAACTGCACTTCTGACCTCATGATTCCAGCTTGTTCCCCTACAGGAAATGACTGTTTCTGATTCTTTTCCACAAGCTTCCTAACAGCTTCCACTGAAATCCTCTTCCCCTGGAGGCTCTGGACACAGCAAAGCTGTGCAGTGAGCTGGTCTGTAGGTCACACTTGTGCTGTGAGTGGCAACTCTTTACAGCGTCTTCTCCAGCCCAAACACCAACAGCCAGATCAGTAAAACCAGGGCACAATTCAGAGCTCTGATGCTGGGCTGGTAACAACCAGGTCTTATCTCTCTCACCAAGACAACGGCACAGATATGTGGAAATAATATCAAAACCTTGGAGTAACTAAAATTTCACTTTGGCAAAGTGCATTTAGTTGTTATTCAAACATGACAACATAATTTGAACTAAGAACTTTATGCTTACCTTCATTACAGAAAACTCTCTGGGCCAGAGACTTACAGTATTTCTCCATGTACAAGATGAAAATCATGGAAAGCATTACCAAGTGTACAGTCAGCCTTGCCTGCCCACAGGCAGGGTGCCTGGGTTGTGCTTTACCACAGAGGTAGAGCCAAGGGCTGACTCTGTCGGCAGCCACCTTAGGCCAAGCAGGGAGTTCAAGCTCTGGTGCAGGCCCAGTGAGGCTCAGTTCAGCATAGCAGAGCACCCAGGCAAACGAGACAGAGCCAGCCTTGTGCTTCTGTCAATAAGCCTCACGCACATGGCTAGCCACACATGGCCAGACCTTGAGGGATGTATAGCAGAATGCACAGGTCAGGTCTAACAGTGACAAAAGCACTGAAATACCCCAACAGTGGAGTCAAGGTGAGTGCAGCAGGGCCAGCTAGAAATTCTGTATACAGCTACCTGGGTATCTGCACTGCATTGCCCATTTCCAGTACTCTGTCCAGCAATGCATCACCCTAGAGCGCAGACAGCTGATTATATGTGTTTGAAGGAAAACAGAAGATTTAAATACTGATGTTCTAAATTACTGTGTTAAAAATTACCAGGTTGCTACACGGATTTTGCCTTCTTTACTTCTCTTAAGAAACAATGATATTGCAATGTACTACCAATACAAAAAACCAAAACACACAATAGATTGAGGGGTTTGAGTTGCTGCAGCATAAGTTACTCTGGCTCAGCTAACAAGTGATAGCTGACCCTTACACTTGTGAAGCTACCCATGTTAGCTTCAGCCATTTTACAAATGCTCATCCCATTCTATCTGGTTAACCTTCACATCAGACATTTTACTTTTCAGTTGCAACACTCATGGGTTTACACACCCACTTACTGCATCTCAATTGATGACTATTAAGTTATTGAACCTTATTATCCAGACTACCTATGACTGGAGATAAATATCCTGTAGTTGGGCGTCTCCCCACAGCCAATAAAATAAGGACATGTATCATGGCATCAAAAACTGGGATGAGACAAAGTTAACTTAGAATGGCAGGGGTAGAACAATGCACCCATTTACAAGCCTTACTTGGAGGGGAGTTAATCTAGCCTAAACTGCACTGCTGAATAATCTTGAGGTTTAACAGAAAGACACATTCACATTATTCTACAAGCTAAAAACGGAAAGTCAGCTACACTATGATGAGTTTACTTAGCTGTGTTGAGCAATATATACAGTGACAGGCATGACAGGATATCAATCCAGTTTAAACTGATTCACTTCAACATGAATTGGAAAATAACTTCTCATTATAAAGAAAATTCAATTAAAACAGCACAATTAACTCTGTACTTGCAAATAACAGTACAAAAAAGCAAGGTGTCAGTAGTTAATGCCCCATCTTTAATTAGGGACCATCAAATCAGCTCAGAGCCAATGTTTAGGCTTTCAAATAAATCTGTGTATTTCACTTTGCAGCAGAATAATTTCATTATTAATGATGAGAATTTTCCTACTCTGGTTCTGAAACATTTCTCCTGAGCCTGCAATTCAAACTCACAGAACTAAGCATGAGAGTGAAAAAAACCACTGAAATCTCCCTGCTGAACTTCCAACCACGGCTGAAGTCTCATGCCATTCAAGGGAAGTAAAAAAGAAACAAAAATTTCGCAAGCAATGTCTTTGCTGAATAATTGAGGTGTGAAAGAGGGTAAAACTTTCTTGCAAGACACTGAAAGGGCTATTTTGGTGTAAAAAAAAAAAAAACAAAACAGTTTTTATATTGCTCCTTTAAATGTGTCGCAAACATTTAAGTTATCTCCGACATTTATATAAAGACAGGAAGTCTTCAGCATCAAGCTAGGAGAAAAAAATTCAGACTTTGAAGTGAAAAATCTGGTGCCAAGGACATATCTGCTCTCCAGCCACACTCCCATGACCAAGTGACCCCAAGGGAGCAGCATCCATGCATATTTTGGCCTAACAATAACAGCTGAAAAAATTCCCATTACGTCTATTTGTCGTTTTATCTACATCAGATTTTGAAAAAGACTGAGAACATAACTGGTCAGTTCTGACCTCCAAATTCCTCAAATTCTCATCCCATAGACTACTAGCATTGGCTTTGCATTGTCAACATCCAGGCAAAAGTGTTTGCAGAAAGAAAATGG
The DNA here is from genome assembly GCF_037157495.1 of Lathamus discolor. Taxonomy (NCBI): domain Eukaryota; kingdom Metazoa; phylum Chordata; class Aves; order Psittaciformes; family Psittacidae; genus Lathamus; species Lathamus discolor. The sequence continues at coordinate 18,340,877 of NC_088891.1, read as the reverse complement.
AAACACCAAAAAAAATTTAAACCCTAATGGCAAAAAAGCATAAATTTTTATTAATAACTGAAACAATTATTTAAATAAATAAAAGGCAAGGGAATAGCAAAGGGAATACAGCTGGGATGTTTATTTTACATTGAGAGATGTAGAGTTTCTGTACAGCAGAGCACAAACAGAGCATGTTCTGAGACAGGTGCTAGAGAAATAGAGCCAACTAAGCTAGAAGACAAGACAATGAACCCATGAAACATCCAAAGCTTGGAAAGATGTTTTATCCAACCCGATGAAGATGTCTTTGCAGAAGTGAAGCAAAGAAAATTATCTGCATGAAAAGAAAAAGTGAAATAAGGTAGGAAATAAAAAAGGTGCAGTAAAGACTCACAAAAAAGCAGTAACAGCACAGCAGAGACCAGCATGCCAAGATGACTACTGGGGAAACACCACACCATGCTGGGACTGGAATGTTACAGTCATGTCCTCAAGGACCAGTAGAGTACGTTTTAAAGTCTGTTTTCCATTTAGAAAGATCCCAAAATGAATAAATACACAGAGGAGGAAGAAAGAAATCCATTTGCTTGAGAAGCCACTGAGCAAAAGCATATTTTGGGGAGAGGAAGAGGGACTTAAAAATCAACTAAAAATAAATCAAAGCATACAAAGCATACAATGTGACAGCCCTGCTAACAAGTTGGGAGAGAGAGGGAGGGAAGTAATGCATGAATATAGGGATGAAAAAAGCAAAAGAAAAAGCATCTAAAATATGGGTGCATGCAAAATACATTTCAAGTTCTAAGCAAAGCTTACGCCTTGCTGAAAGCATGCTGGCTTCCAGAAGAAATGCTGGGACTAAACATTGCCCCTCACAAGCACCTGAGAGCCACAACTCTTCCTCTTTCCCATGTCTACCCTACAGGGTTCATGCAAGTGGAAGGTATGAGCATGGGAAGGTGGATTTAGCATAGCTGACCTCTGTTCAGAGCTTTTGGCTGATGGAAGGAGAGTCAGTTTATATCAAACACTGCATGGATCAGTTGCACCTTACAACTGCTTTCCTGCCACCTAATACGCTTTTTATATTCTCCTTATGACTGAAGTTGATGCTACCACACTTTCAGTATATGCAAAATACACCTACCACTACATGCAGAAGAAACCTACAATTCAAATGTCACTTTGATATGGTTTAAATGACAAAGTGTTTTAAATCAATTTCTACACTTGGAATTTAGTGGTAACAGCTGAAATTTTCAGAGCAGTTAAGGAAACTTAGATAAACCACTTCCACTGTCACTGATACAGCTGATACACTGATACAGTTAAATCTAAACTTCTTTGAAACTTGTGTAGGAACTTTGCCAGAAAAAAACCTGTGACTTCAGAAAAACACACCCCAAATGCAACGAGTATAGAGGCAGTTTTCTTTGGTAAACTGAATGCGATGGGCCTGGGAGGCAGTGCTTGAACAGAGGAAAACTGAAAGGATAAATGCAGAGCTACAAACAAAGGGCAACTACAAGACACAAGGATTGCAGATATGGAATGAAAGAGTAAACATCACAAGCTTATCAGGCAGCTTACAAAATCACCATGAGTATTTACCAGGCTCTGCACAAAACTCACCCACACTCTGCCACGGTAAAGATATTGTTCATGGTATTTTGTACACCTAGTCTCATTAAAATAATGCATCTCCCGCTACACAGGGAGTAAAATTTCACAAGGCTGGAACTGCACAATCAATGAGGGCAGGGAAGCAGGTGCAGGCACAAGCTGGGAAGACATTTACATGGAAGTCATATCGTTGAGAGCGTGGTCCAGCTCCTCACTGATGGCTTTGTACTTCAGTTTCTGAGCATATAGCTCATCTAACATTCCCCCAGGGGAAGGCAGAGGTGTGCAAGGAAAAGTAGCGTGATCACAGGATGGAAGGTGGAGGTGGTGGCATGGGATACCATCCAGAGGCCGTAGGGAAGGGGAAGAGCGAACAGAAAGAGGTGTTGCGACAGACAAAACAAAAATCACAGCATTAGAGAACAATAAAGAAATCACTACTGTATAGTTTTATGTGACAAGTTCATTAACTGCACTGCCATTGGGACAACCTGCGATACAGAGAAAACCAAGGCAAGAAAGCGTACAAGGGAAGCAAAATCCATGTTTTACTGCCCTGGATTTTTGTTTTAACACAGATTAGGAGGGCACACAGGAGCTTGGGAGAAAAGATAAAAAATGGGCCCCAAAAAGGACACTACCATTTATTTTCCATGTTTTGTTGGTTTTTTTTAAACCACTCTGGTTTGTAAGATGTCATAATCTCAGTTTCTTACAGCAATTTCTATTCCTTCTGAACACTTAAGATTTCCTCCCTTGCCTCCTTCCTGAGTCACCGATCATTATTTTTCAGCCGCTACCTAGATATTTCATACCCTTTATGTAGAAGTCAGCCTGCCATGTCAAGCAATCAAGCTTCTTAAAATCCTAGACTTAGTGTAATGCATCTAAATAGTAAACTCCACATAACTTTTAATTATTAAGCACATTCTACTATTCTATTGCAGTTCTGAAGGAACTAAAACCCTAAACCTCTCTGAAGTTAAATAACTTGTCCTTCTGATTATGCATACAGCCTATTAGTTTTACTGAAAACCAGCAATAGGTCTGTGTCACAAAATACTTATCACAGTAATAAATCAAGTTAGCTTACCACATTCCCGATCGTTACAAACATAACTCAGCTCGTCAGTAAGATAATAACAATACTTATCATCTTCTCATTTACCCTATACATTTATATACCTCCAAGTAGAAGACTATAAAGCAAAAAAATGAAAGGAGTCTTGAGAACATGAGAGAAAAAGGAACAGGCAAGAGCAAAACACTTCACCTGAAGCATCTGAGTGATCAATACATTTCAGTCAGAACCATTTTGCCTATTTTACTCTTTAGACAGACTCATTTATATAAGCAAGACAAGTTAAATGAGTAGAGTTGGGTACTGAAAAAACCCAACAAAACAAAACCAAAAGAATAAGATCTGTATTTCTATAATAAGTGAGAAAAACCAAAATCTCCATACCTTCTAGATCATCAATGCTCTTCTCCAGCTTGGTTACTGACCTCTCAGCAAATTCAGCACGGGTCTCAGCCTGAAGTCAAGACAAATACAGACTACTTTAGTCTTTTACACACAGTAATTATGAATAGAGGAGCAACAATTCAAATGAGGAAAGAAGTGCAATGAAAGCAGGCAAACAGTAAGGTGATATTAATCTTTAGGTGAAATTAAACACTAAACTGTCTCTAAATTACATGTTCATCCTTAAAGCATCAAAGTAGTCTTTATATTAAAGAATCAAAGTTACACTGGAAGATCTGTTATAAAGAACAGCTCTAATTTTACCTCCTTCAGTTTGTCAGTCAGCACTTTAATCTCCTCCTCATATTTGTCTTCTTTCTGTGAGTACTGTAATTAGAAAGAGAATCACTGATTTTAGACAAAGTATTCTATATATACACCACAAAATGCCACTTTCAAGACTTTCTTATATAGACCAACTGCATACAGGAAATTAACATGGGGATAACTAAATTAATCCCACTTACCAGACTATGATAATACAGAGTTCATAAACTTCTCATGAGTTATTTTCCAGGGCTATAGGGTGGAAACTCTCGAGTAGAAATTTGTACTACAGTTTTAAAGAGGAGTGGCATTTGGAGAAATTTAATGTTAGCACACAAGTGCCATTTTAAGGGACATTCTGTAAGTAATATTTAATCCTGTCAAGCTACTTAACAGAAGTTGTGGTCAAATATACTGACCTATTCGAACCAGAAGGAATGCCAATGTTCCACTACATCCAAATACTTGACAATGGCTTTGCTGAAATGCTGGCCAAGTGATCAGCATTTAAAGAAAAACCCTCTGGCCAATCCAGATGACAGTGTAAGGGACACATTCTCACGTAAGTCTCTAGCCTACCTTCTCAGCCTGAGCCTCCAGCGACTTCAGGTTGTTGGTCACAGTTTTCAACTCCTCTTCAAGCTCAGCACATTTGCTGTTATTTCGGAAGGAGGGCAGGAAAGGGGCGGGTGGAAGATTCAGTCAAGCAAAAGAAACAGGAGAAAACAGGGGGAAAAGATAGAGAAAAATGAAACAATTAAAGAGCAAAAGAACGGCCTCAAAAGCAGCTGAATCCATCACAGACTGAAAGCAACTCTTTGTGATGCCAAATTCCATTTTAAGTGTACATTAAGACAACAACCAGACAATTATCTATAGCATTTGGCTTACACAGAAATATTTACACAGCCTTTACAGGTGAGACAGTTCAGCTTCTTTTCGGCTGCATAAGAGATCAGTTTTAAAGGTAAAAATGAATAAATAAACAAAAAAGAGACCAAAGAAAACCACCAAAGCAAGATGCAAGGAAAGTAAAGAGCGTAGCGAGGACTAATTTGTTACTACTGAGTGAGCTAATCGGCTATGGAAGCTGAAAGACCTTGGGTTGCAGTTAAACCTAGAAACTGTTCATTAGTATCAGTACCTTATCCTCTGCAGCCATTAATGCTTTCAAGGTTTGATCCATTATTCTTAACTGTTCTTCCAGCTGTCGGACTTGGCTGTTAGTGAACACATGAAATGCACAAAAGCCATTCACAAAATCAGTGTGCAGGTACAGCATGCAGTGACAAAACACACGCGCACACACAGGTACGAACACATTTACTTTGGCGTTGACCATTTATTTTGACCAGTAGAGTAAATGAGCAAAACATAGCTTTGAGCTGAACAAACGGTGAACTGCCACTGTTTCATGCTGTTACAGTTGTCTTGTAGCACCTCACACACATCTTGGGGCAATTCAGCACTTACCTTTCTGATAGTTCAGCACGCTCCTCAGCCCGCTCCAGGTCACTCTCAATGATCACAAGCTTACGAGCCACCTACAGGAAAAGGCAAATGACAGTTAGGGATATCACACTGCTGCAAGCACACCTCACCAGTTTCTGCACCTACAAAGCAGGGAGTTAGGTGTCTTCCCATTTTTTGGTCAACAGGCAAAGAAAAGCTGGGGAGGGGAAGTGGGAGAATTACAGGCACAGCTTAAAGTGCTTCAGAAACAGATGACCTGCACTCAGGAACTGACCTCTTCATACTTGCGGTCAGCCTCTTCAGCAATGTGCTTAGCCTCTTTAAGCTGGATCTCTTGGATTTCCATCTTCTCTTCATCCTTTTGGGCTCTATTTTCAATGACCTTCATTCCTCTGAAAGATGTGACAAAGGGGAAATACAAGATTCAGGACTTGCCAGTTTATCTCCAGCTCTACTATGAATGGAGTGTGACTTTCAGATGAATGAAGCACATCAGACATTTGATGCTTTCGACTATAAGGTACAGTTCTATGCATCACACTACAGAAGTTCAAAGGAGAAAAGCATGTCTTCAAAAGACAGAAAATTAAATTTCTTTCACTCTTACCACAGTTCAGCTGTATTGTCCTTTTCCATTTTAAACTGAAGGAAAACTGATCTTATAGAACGGTAAATAAAGGGTCTGGATTCTAAAGACCTAATAAGACGACTAAAGACATCTGTGCCTTTACACTCACCATGAAACAGCATGTTACAACCCCTGCAGGACTAACAGGCATTATGTTTATACATCAAACAGATTCCTGTGAGTTTTGCCTTGTCAGAGCCCAGAGCACTGAAGCTCTCTGTGCTCTGAATAAGAAAAGTTTAACTCCTTCACAACAGAAAACATTGCTTATTGCCCCTTCCATGCACATTTGTCCCCGATGCTCTTAACTATTTCATAATGCAGAGACTCAGGCACTTAAACTTTTCAATAGGCTGCACTGTTCATGAGATAGAAATACATATGCAGAATACACAGCATCACAGACTCATTTGGGTTAGAAGGGACCTTAAAACTCATCCATTTCCAACCCCATGGCAGGGACACCTTCCACTAGAGTAGGTTCCTCCAAGCCCCATCTAACCTGGCCTTGAACACTGCCAGGGATGGGGCAGCCACAGCTTCTCTGGGCACCCTGTGCCAGTGCCTCAGTACCCTCACAGGGAAGAATTTATTCCTAATGTCTGATCTAAATTTCCCCTCTGTCAGTTTAAAACCATTCCCCTATGTGCCTTGTAAAAAGTCCCTCTCCAGGTTTCTTGTGGCCCCTTTAGGGGCACTGGAAGCTGCTCTAAGGTTTCCCTGGAGTCTTCTCCAGACTAAACAAGCCCAGCTCTCTCAGCCTGTCTCCACAGCAGAGGTGCTCTAGCTCACAGAGCATCTTCACGGCCTCCTCTGGACTTGGTCAAGCAGGTCCTACAATACGTAGGATTCTTTCACAATAAAAGGTACTATCACAGATATAAATACAGATATACTTGTAGAAGTAAAACACAGATATACTTGTAGAAGTAAAAAAGGTCCTCCAAAGCCACAAATGTTGAGTTGCTAACTTATGTTAAGTACTTCTGGAAACCCCAGCCTAAACCTGAAGGAATTATCATGCTAATCCTTTGCTCACCTTCATGTAATAATCTTGCCAATGGGAAAACTGTGTGCCTCTTCCAGCACTTTGCTACTCTTCCCCTAAGATTTTCTACCCACAATGAAATCAAGAATCGCCCAAAAGCGCATCACATCACCCTCAGGAGGTTGTCATCCAAACAGAGAAGTCTGGGCTGGGCCAAGTAATTTTCCCAGGATGTAGCAGGATATATCAAAAGCCCTACTCCACTTAAATCTTTACAACTTTGACGGGAAAAGAATTCAAGCCTACAACATTTTGGACATCCCTACAAACAAGCTTTAACCAATGTCCATGTAGGGAAGAGTGGATTACACATACCTGGAGACATAGGAGTGGTTTAATTTATTTCCCTAACCCACACCCTGGCAATTATCATCTTTATCATGAGGGTAACCATCCATTCAATAGTGGCCCCACCCACCTTTCACTCTCATCTGCAGCCTTCTCAGCCTCCTCCAGCTTCTGCAGGGCAGTAGCCAAGCGCTCCTGAGCCCGATCCAACTCTTCCTCAACCAGCTGGATGCGTCTGTTCAGAGAAGCTACATCGCTCTCAGCCTAAGCACAAGAAGAACAGAAATTAATTCATAATAAGGCACACATCACCTCTCATAAAAGATTATCCCACATACTTGCCAGCACCATTTAACAGCAGCACTCAGTAATTTCTGACTTCATCCACTAAAAAGCCCATACAGAGATGTACACACCCTCATTGAATTGTGAAGCTATTACTTTAACAGAGGAAAAAGTGATTAATGTTTCCTCTAAATGAAGCACATTAAGGAGTTTACAATCTGTACCAGAAAGAACTGCACTGGAAGAATTAAGTATCGTTCCCCAAACATTTTCTGTTACTGTATTTGCAGACATTAACAGTTTGTGCCCCCCTGCCTTTTTCTCAGTCAAATCAACACAAACTAGCTACTCGACTATTCTGTGTTATCCCAAATCCTTTATTTATGACCTCTTGCCATATTTTAAGAACTGCTGCAGTATTTCCTTGAGTTCCATAAGAAGGGCTCAGAATAAACATGCAAAAATATACCTACATTGATACTTGCAATGAGACAGCTAACACAGAGAGAGCAAGAGAACATGAAAGAAATGCCCGAATACCCCAAGTTCGTGTACAGGCAAGCTATGCAAGAGCTGACAGAGAATGCACCAGCAAAGGTTACATCTCAGAAGGGCCCTGGTGCAGGCAACAATCACTTAAAACATCTTTCTTCCCCGCTGCCATTCTCAAGCTTCCCCAGATTTGCCTCTCTTGCATTACCTGTTCACTTCATCTTCTGTATAACACTTGCAACTCATCTGTCTCTTATCATTACAAACTTTCAACTTCTAACCTTCTCAAATGTACATTTAAGTTGCAAAGTAAGTTCTGTTACAGCCTTCTCATAACAACCTCATTATTAAACCTTATTTTTCTCAAAAGGCTGTTAAGCACTAAATATATATACACAATAAGGTCTTTATTCTAAAAAGTTAACTACTTCCAAGAATAAGTTACTTTTAATTACTACTGAAAACCATCTTGCTATAGATAAGGAAGTACACATCTCAACTTCCTATGCTGTAGGGGTGGGGGGAACAATCCTCTATCCACACCGGAAACCAAAAGTATCAGTTTGGTATTTTTTCTTTAATTAAACATGTAAAGGACTGTTCTTTGTTGCTCTTACTCACCACAGGCAGCTGGATACAGTTGGCCACAACTAAAATTCTGTTGTAGGTAAAACAAGTAAAACTAACTTAGACACCAGACAAGTACAACAACCTTTGACATAAAAGTCAACAGGGAAGCAAGTATGTGTCTGAATATTAACAAGTATTGACAGTGATCATGTAGATCCTTTGAGACCCACATTAACACGAATATAAACTCTCTGGCTATGTAACCAAGCAGTAGTACCCCAAGCCTGCATTTCCAGACTTCTGGCTTCAAATAGTAAGAATTTGAACACCCTCATTTGAGAAATAAAACAACCTCACACAAATGTTACCCTTCGGAAATATGTAATGTTACAAGTTAATTATTATCATGTCAAGACACCTCATCATGATAAGAGCATACAGTATGCTCAGAAAACACTGGGTGACTAAAGTTCAAACTTTTACTTCCTGCTCTCAGTACCTCAGTCAGGGTTTACCAACCAGCCTTATATGGCCCAAGTTATTCCCCTGCAGAGCAGGACTTCTCTCCTTATTTGGTTAGAAGGGGAAAAAAACACAGTGACATTATGGGGCACTCCCACAGCCAACAGACAAACACGATCCTCTGCGTTTTTGCCATAGCACTTATACACCACATATTTCCACAATGAGCGATGACAAGGATAAATTACCATCGGGTGTTAATGATTACTGGTGTAAGGGAGATTCTGTTCTCCAGAAGGAGGAAGAAAAATGCACTCTGAAAACAGGATTACCAATAGCCCCTCGAGACACATACACTCAAACCAGGAGAGATTCTTTTTTAAGGCAAAGGCTGCTAATCAGAGCCTTGGAACGTTTAACAATCTGGTTTAACAATCAAACACTGTAAACTAGGATAGGTTTTGGCCACAGCTTTAGCTTTTTCATTGTTTGTGTATGCGTACCTTGCACAGGAAGAAAGAAAAAACCAGAAAAACCACAGGACAACTGTAGCTGGTCACATGCTACACGTGCAAGGCACTGCACTAAGGGAAGGGTCAGATTCACACCTCAGCTTGCCTGCTGCTATGCTCTCAAAGTCCCCCTTCCTCAAGCACACAGGAATATAGCTGCACACAATACAAGACACAAATCAATACACAGCTAACACTATAGAAGAGGTACAGGTCTGCAGGTGGCTGTGAGTTCAGTTTTCTGCCTCTACTCACCCCAGCACTGACCCCACAAACAAAATCTTGAATACCATGTAAATGTGCTCTGCAGAACTTCACATCAGCCACATAAACCAACTTCAGGGAGGAGACAAACATTAACCTTTAGGATCCTAAGTCTTATAGCAATGTGGCTGAGCTCTAACAAGATGACTTCACCAGAAGGCTGTAAGGCTGTAATCACTTCTCCAGCAATACTCCTTCTGACACCAAAGGTAACAGCAAAGCTTCCCATTTTAGTTGAAATCCCTTAATATATGGTTTAGAACAATACATGCTCCTGAAAATAGGAAAATCGGTGTCCTTTACTACACAACCAGTAGGGATTTTTGGTTTTTTTTTAAGACAGAAACCCTTATAAAACAAGTTCATGACTGTGACATGATCCCTCACTGGAAAAAAATGAGCTATGTGAAGTGATTTGCAAGAATGCTGCAATTACACAAGTGCAAGAAGCCATATTTTGCTTCTTGGGAAGATCACCTCCAAGTAATGAGAAGGCTCTTCCTTTGAACTTGCTGGCCAGAACATGCAGAAAGCCCCTTATTATAAGGAAACCTAATAGTCATTAGTTTTTCTACTGTAATAAACTACATGAATAAGAAACATATTTCGCATCACTTTTACACAACCACTGAAGACACCAAAACCACCACAAAGAACACTGTACATTTTATGGCAAGAAGCTGGTAGAACTGCCCAAGGTCAGGGGCAAGGCCAACAGCAGCACTATCATGTTTTGCTGTAACTGCCTCCCATAACTACTTCTTCTGTGCTGACCATATCTGCTCTTGTCTCTGCCTGAAACCGTATCTACTGCTCCTTTTCCATCTTAGCCAGGGGTTTTGACTAGTTAAACATAATACAGATAGCCACTGACAGGGACCATATTGTGGCGTTTTCTGTGGGCAAGCACCTGGACATGGCCATCTCAGGTTCAGTCTTAAGGACGTAACTTCTTTACAGTTGGTGTGCTGACTTCCCTCAATTGAACTCGTTTGGATGAGGTAAGACGACAGCTATCACTTAGGAGGGAGGGTATCGCTAAAGCTTGCTGAGAACTTAACACAAAGACCCGGTCTCAAACAGCTCACCCCAGTTCAACCTCACACCGGCTCAGCGTTTTGCTGTCGGCACCAGCAGACCTACTGCGGTCTAAGACACACATCGCAGCTTCATGTGCCCCCCGCACCGCTCGGGTTATCGGGCCGAAGAGCGCAGTACTGCGGCGGACACCGCAGTGACCCACCCTCACCTGCGGGCCCGGGCCTGCCGCCGGGAGCCGTAGCCTCCGCCCGCCGCGCCGGCAGGTAACCATTTTGTCAGAAGCGGCGGCGCAGGGAGGAACGGCCCGACCCGACCCGACCCGACCAGCCGACAAGAAACCAGCGAGGGTCGGCCTCCCCTTGGCACCCGCACCCACCGGGCCGCGGCCCCCGAGCCCAGCCGGGCGGGCCCTACCTCCTCCCGCAAAGCCCGCTCCTGGTCCACCTCCCGCTGCAGCCGGCCCGCTCGCTCCTCGGCGGCATCCGCCTGCTCCTGCAGGCTCCGGATCTTCCTCCTTACGGCCTCCAGCGAGCTCATCGCCGCCATACCCGCGCCTCTCCCAGCCTGCGCTTGCAGCACCGCCTGCCTCAGCCCCAGAACTCCCCCCGCAACGCGCCGCAAAGCACAGCGGGGCGGGGCTGCGGGCACGGAGCAGGGAGCGGCGCGGCGCACCGGCGGGGCGGGCAGCGAGGAGGGCAGGCCCGGGGAGAGGCCGGCCCCGGCCGGGAGGAGGCTCCGCTGGGCCGGGCCAGGCTGCACCGGGCAGGACTGGACTGCGCCGGGCGGCGGCCGCCGTCGCCAGGTGGGCGGGCTGGGGCGGCAGCGCCTCCTGGCGGCGCACGGCGCGAGCTGCCGCGAGCCGCTCGGGGCCGGGGCCGGGGCCCGAGTTTCCCCGCCCCTGAACCGCTCCAGTGTGAGCAATGGAGTGACACCAGCTCCTGGGACACGGGGTGCCCCGGGTGAGGTGGCTCCAGGGCTCAGGGGATGCGCCCCACTTTGGCGAGGTGAGGTGGCTAATACCGGCGAGGTGAGGTTTCCTCACCCCCACAGTGTAAGGCGAGTCCACCCCAGGAGCCGGCGCTCCCTCCCCTGCTCCTATCTTTTTCCTAAGGCTTGGAACTATCCAAACTAGTAGGGCAAATACTGGGTCAACTGCAATGCCCTAGAGATACTCTGCATCGCCAACAAGAAAGGCATCCTTAAAGCATCAGATGTATTCCATACATACCATTAAACACAGCATTTATCTCCATGAAAAGAAGACGCTTGCCTACCCTCCACCTGAGGGACAACTGCAAATACAATTGCCTTTAACTCACTTCCAAATGCTGTTTCCCAGCAAAGGAAAATGGCATTGGGATTGGTCAGGAAGATCGTTCGTTTCATAAAGGGGCTCTGGTAGGATTTCTCCTGCCTTCATCCTAGGCAAGCTATTTCCAAATAGTCCGCATACTTTTCCTTATAAGGAATATCTCCCCTGGATCTATATGCGGCTCCTTTGAACAAGTTAAATAAACGTCCTGCTAGGAAGCTGCCTCTCATCTATGCAGCCATACACAGACAACGACAGACAATCTGATCCACATTTTGCACAGAACCTCTCGCTCCTGTTTCTATGCACACTTATGTTAAGTTCTTGCGTTCTCTCTCAAAGCTATACAACTTAATTGCCACAATGAAGTTAAACTTTTTTATCCTTCATTCATTTTAGAAGTAAAATAAGATGAAAGCAGCTTGTCTTTCATGCAAAGTTGGGGCTTAATACATTTCCCCTTCTAAAAGCATCCTTCCCCCCGAAATACTTTACTTGCTTCATCTGTGGCAACTCCTCTTTTTATTATAGCTTTGACATTAATTTTCAAAGCTCAGTTACAGGAAAAGGATGGTCATTGCTTTGGAAATACTGTGCTTTCACCTAAGCCTGTAATTCAGAGCTGAGATTTACTTGGAGGGAACTGGATTGTACAGCAGCAGCCAGACAGATGGACCTCAACAGCAGAGACAAGAAACTCACATGGTTCATGCATGCAATACATTAAATGCATGTCAGGGGCAGACAGGTGGGTGGGATGAAGCCCTGGGAGACACACAGGCTCTTGCATTATTACCATATAAAGTGCTGAGCTATATATATCTCCTTGCGCCCAGGGTCCCTGTCCTCTGAACAGCAAGCCTAGCAAGTGTCAGCTTCTGGACAACTTTCTCTCACATGAGACTGAACTTTTCTTTGACAAGTGAAACAGTTCCAGCAATTTCCAGGTTAAAAGGAAACAAACAAAAAAATGTAGGAGAGGAGCTTTTATCTCGGGGACCAGTGAGCGAGCCAAACTCATATCTAGCAGCAGGTCTAACATATGAGTGCCTAGAAACAGCTCTCTTGAAGACAGAACTAGCAGCCCTTGCTCTTCTGGATCTCCGTCTCCTGGATCTACTATTAAATGTCTGATTCTGCTTCACTATCCAGACTGTGTTGTTCCAGCCCGAACCATTTTCCCCATCACCTGAATGGACAATCCGCCCTTTACTTTGATGTCTGCAGTGGCAAGTACACATGAAAAGCACATACTGAGTGAGCAGAAACCCAACCAAATGCCTCTGATAGTGTGCAAACCTCATGCAAGGAGGCAGTGCTGTGTTTCCCACCTCCCTGCCCAGGAAGGGCCTGGACCCTGCCCTCAGCAAAGCTTTGGAGCACTGCTTGGTAGGAGTCCTGGCTGTCCTGTGCAGGAGTGTGTGGTTTCTGTACGGGGTGGGGGGTGGTGAAAGGGATGGGGGTAACTTACATCTGTGGCCTTTTTGTCAGCCAGTTCCAACTTTTCCTGTGCATCTTTAAGGGACTCGGAGTATTTGTCCAGCTCATCCTCAGTGCCCTTCAGCTTCTTTTGTAGACCCAACAGCTCGTCCTCCAGCTGTGATACGGGTGGAACGTGGTGGAGAGGGGAGGGCAGGCAGGAAAAGGTGCAGCAGGCAACGTGATCGTGCAAAGGGAGAAGTGCGAGTGCAGAAGAGACAGAAAAGGACAGACGGACAGAGAGAGAGAGAAGGAGAGACAGTTAGATTCTCTTTGCTTGTGGCAAGGGCACGATACCTTGGCAGCTTTCTCCTCTGCGGAGAGGAGACTATCCTCTGACTTGTGCAGCTCTTCCAGCACTTGGTCCCTTGCATCCTCCGTCACATGCAATTGCTTTTCCAATTGCACAATGTCATCCTCTAACTAGGTGCACAAGAGGAAATACAACGCACAAGCATGTTTCTCCCTGGGCTTAGAAAAGTGGGAAGTTAAGTTTAAATCCCTCTCCCTTCTTCCCTCCTCCTCCAGGATCTTCCAGAAATGTGCAACCAATGTGTCTCCCTCCCCCAGATAAATAAAGCCCCAGGTGTAAAGGAGGGGGATTGGAGAAGACCAGGAAAATGGGATACACATCTGGGAAGGGGGGGCAGCTGCAACTGGACAAGTCTGCTGGGTGGTGCTGGAGGGGGTGAACACAGATTTGTGTCCTTTGCCAAATGGCAGCACGTCTGTCCATTGCTAACACTGCTCGAAGAAGGCTTGGCAGCCCTGCCCCCGTGACAAAGACACAAGCCATGCGGCTGTCCCAGGGCTCCGCTTCTCAGTTAGGCTGCTGGGGCCGGGGAAAGAATCCTACCAGGGTGAAGCTCTGCCTTAGGTCAAGTTCTGCTAGTCTGGGGGGAGGGGAGCAGCATACACCAAAGAACACGGGGAAGAAAGTTAAAAAAAAAACAAAAACCAGGAGAGAGGAGTCGTCTGGAAAGACTTGTGCCCCGGTGCTCGGTGCAGACCTGCTTGCTTCTCTCCTCTGCTGCCTTCTTGTCTGCTTCGGCTTGCTCGGCTCTGTCCAAGGCGTTCTCCTTGTCCAGCTTCAGCATCTGCATCTTCTTCTTGATGGCATCCATGGCGGCGGTGGGCTAAGGCGCGTCCCCGCGCGAACTGCACCCGAAAGCAGAACCTGGGAAGTTGCTGGACAGCCCCGATGGAGTCCGAGACCCTGGCGCGGCCCCGAGGCGGTGCGGGGCTGCTCCGAGATCCGAGCGGGACGGCGCCGGCTGAGTGCGGGCGAGCGGGCAGAGCCTCACAGATATGTACCTTCCCAGGGGGCCGACTGCATTCCTCAAGACATCCAATACTTTTTTGGAAAGGGCTTTTTTTTTTTTTCTCCCCTCCCTCCTCCGTTCGTCCCTGCCCTTTCCCTCTCTCACTCCCTCTCCCTGCTTTTTTTTTGGGAGGCTCAGCGCTCCCATTCGCTGCTGCTTGCCATTTGACTGTGTATCTGACTATATATGGGATGCGATGGGCGCGGTGAGGCGGGGGAGCAATTTGTTCCCGTTTCCAAATCGGCAGACGGGACGTTTCGCTGCTACTCCTGGGAAGGGTGAAAGAAAGAAAAAAGAGCAGGCAGGAGTGGGGGCGTCCGGGCGGCCCTAGCCCTGCTCTGGAGCCGTTCCCACCCGTGGAAGTCCGTCTGTTTTGAAGCAGGATAGCGGAGGGGCAGAGAGGGGTTAACTGGATGTACGGACCGAACGAAGGCGTTGTAAGACCTTCCCTCGGCAGCCAGAGACAGGGGACGAGGAGGAAGAATGGGAAGGGGCAACTCTGCTGAGAAATCAGGCTGCAGCAGGCTCGGGTGCCAGAGTGAGCCGGGCAGTACAGCGCGGGGCACTACGAGCACCGAGGCTGTGGTCAGAGCAGGGTAGAGCTTCCTGCACCAAAGGGGAAGGGGTTGAGGAGCGACACAGAGGAGGGGTTGAGGAGATGACCATCGGGGGCACGGGATGGCTCTCCACTCTTCCCCAGGCCGTGCCGGGGCAGAGCAGAGCTGCCAGGGCTGCCAATGCTCCCCACGTCCAGCACCCTCCTCTGCAGTACCTCGCTGGGACTCCCGGCTCCGGGGAGGGACATTGCAAGGGGCCAAACGCTGAACTGGAACAGAAAAAGCAGAGGAGAATTACAACACCCCTCAGCTGGGACAGCGGTGGCTCGGCTGCCCTCCTGGGGGTAGCCAGAGCTGTGAGGGATGGAGCCCAGGAGAAGCTGTGACAGAAATGGGCTGAAGAAGCGGTTCTCGCCCTCCACCTGCAACACCAGCGAGAGGCAGGCAGCAGAGAGACAACTAACAAAATAACATGTAATTAAGTGGAGACCTATTTTTGCTTCTGGTGGATCTCTCAAACTCAGCACAGTGAGCAAGACCCAATATGCTCTATCCCCACGCCACATGCTCCCGTGTACACTGCAGAAAGTACATGGACGTGCACAAGCCCCAAAGGATTTGGGTTACACAAAGAGAAAATTAAGCAGTCTCTCATCTGCACTCAGTACTTGCAGCAGAAAATTCCTCCCTGGTGCTGTCACTGATCGGCTGAACTGATGTTACTCTGCAGCAGGAGGGAATGTCCTACAGCTTCCGGCCTGTCGTACTTGCCAGGGCAATGTGGGCTGGATTTGCAAAGCAGGCCTTGGAGGACAGCTCCTGGAGAGCTTAAACAGCCTCCACCATGAATCTTCAGCTCTACAAGATAGCAAAGCCTACTGAGCAGGGTTCACACCAACAAGTATCTCCCCCTACTCCTGATAAAGGCCACACTCTGGATTCAGTTATGAGCTAAACAAAGTTCAGGGAGGTGCAGGGATTCACAGGCATTGCTACTACAGAGCATGGAAGACAATTGGGAAAGCAGAAATTTTCCTTATGCCTACTTAAAGAAAAGATGATTTCTCGCTGCATTGGTTTAACAGCCAACCCTCTACGATAATAATAGTAAAATCATAGTGAGAATAGTAAAAAAAATGAAGTAAAATATTTCTAGAGGTGAAGCACTATTTTCTACACAATGTTATTCATTTATCCCCATCTATCAGTTTGAAAAAATACTATTGAAGCCCACCACAATATAAACAGCATTGCACCGTCACAGAGTATTTAAAAACACCAAACAACAGAGTATTGGAAAAGACTACAGATTTAGTTGCTGCCAACTCTAAAGTGTTGTTTTTCTCTTGGCACTTATCTTGCTTTTTTACAATATAGCCAGTTAGAACAGATTAAGGCCGTTCTGAGGTAAGTATAGTGACTATTGAAAAGACACCTGGTTACATATTGCTCAACAACCTGACTGCACGATGAAATCATAGAATCCCAGACTGGTTTGGGTTGGAAGGGAAGGGACCTTAATGTTCATGCAGTTCCAACGCCTGCCAAGGGCAGGGACACCTTCCCCTGGAGCAGGTTGCTCCAAGCCCCATTCAACCTGGCCTTGAACACTGTCAGGGATGGGGCAGCCACAGCATCTCTGGGCACTCTGTGCCAGCACCTCAGCACTCTCTCAGGGAAGAATTTCTTCCTAATAGCTAATCTAAATCTCCCCACTGTCAGTTTAAAACCATTCCTCCTTGTCCTGTCACTATGTGCCCTTGTAAAAAGTCCCTTTCCATATTTCTTGTAGGTCCCCATTAGGTACCAGTATGTTTTGTTCCTAGTTTAGGAGAACTTACTCCTTTGCTACAAAAAAATCCTAAAGAGTGTAGGGTATCATGGCTGGAAATTCACTGAGGTAGCTCTTCTAGCCTTGGGGAAAGCAAATGTCTTGCGAAATTAAACAAACAGTATCCTGTCTGGCTAATTTGGGAGTGGTGCTGATAGGCTCTGAAAGAATTTCGTGCAGCTCCATTTTTCTAGAAGAATGTTAGCCATGACATGGGAGCCTCTGGGGTACGTGAGAAACTGAGACTTGGGCAGAAAGAAAAGAATTCAAAGGGGTTTCTTTTAAATGCCTGGAGGATGCTATCACCTCTGCAGCAAAACAAAATGTTGAGGTTTCACTTACCTCAAAATGTCCAGTTAAAGCTTTGTATCAAGATAACCCTGTATCCATGGGACTGCACTGGATGATGGTGATTTCATTTCTTCTTTTCCTTGTAGAGAGAATATGAAAAGTAGAGTCATGTATCAACATGCTTGCTATACCTTTCATTAACAATTTCAACTGCTTGGAAATTTCTGTTCCAGCTGGCTAAGAAAGATAGGCTTGGAAATCAACTAGCTAGGATAGTCTCTCCCTCTTTAATTGATACATGATGAAAGAGTGGATACAGGTTGGTTTTGCATACTGAAACAAGGCGGCAGCATAAACTTTGCTTTTCTGACATCATACCAATTCTGTAATGTTACCTGCTACCTTTTTTTTTCCCCACAGTGGCTATCTCCTCTCTCTCATTGACAAATGGTGCAGGTAACTCGCCAGCAACAGTTTGCTTCTGGGAAGTACCTACTGCACTCGTCGTGAATGCTGTTCACTTAATCAGGCTGTTCAGAAAATCAAGACAGCCAGCACAAAGAACCAGAGAAGGATGCATTTTCTGTTTCTGAAACAAGGGTATTCCTGAAAGATATTCTGGTTCCGAAATTCACTGCTTCTCCTATGAGGTGATGTTGAACTTTAGGCTTACTCACAATATGGTATTATTTCCCAGAGCAGGGCTGGAACCCTGATGTTTCTGTCGTGTCATATATCCCTTAATATAGCCAGAAATTTGCCTTGAGAAGGATGTGCTTTTTTGTGCGCAAATCAAACTGGTCAAAGGGAGTTCACTCTGTTGAATAGACAAAAGGGTAGGTGAATATATTCATTTAGAAAAACTTCAAACGTACCCTTGGAGTTGCTTTTCCTTTTCTTTCTCCTTCTTCTCCTCCCCCCTCTCTTTTTTTTTTTCAGGAATATGCAGGAAATGACACCTAAATTTATACTACAACTGGTTCTGCCAGTTCTATGAAACATGCCTCTTAAAAGATGATTAAGGATTCAAATTAGGTCAGGCAGAGTGAACTCCTAAGCTTGTATGTGCCCTTTGAAAAGTGGAGTGTTCCCTCACAAGGAGGCAAATACAAATAAAATACAAACTAATTTCTCAAAGGTCTCTGAGGCCTCCATAGCCCTCATAAAACTGGAAGGTTCATTTTGGAGAAAGGGAGCAACAACAGGAGTGTGGCATATCACCAAAAAATAGGAAATTGAAAACATCTGTATTCACCTGGAAAACAAACAAAACTATAGATACTGATGGATATTGGCAGGTTTTACCACTACACTTAGCGTATTTTATCCTGTACGGATCTCTGGGAGTTTTGCACTGAGGAAGCTGAGGGAGAACATTTCTAAGAAGAATATAAATGGCCAAATGTCCCCTGAGGGGAACTGGGCATATACGCTGCAGCCCTATAGCAAGAAGAAGCCCTGAAATAGAAGGTAGGAATCCTGATAGTCAGTTCTCTGCACAGCTCAGTAGGCAGCAAATGGCTACAGAAATACCCCTGAACACGCCAGTCATGCTTAATATATGCCGTAACTTTGTAAAAGGCTTTTGATAACATTTCTAAGGTAATGGTGAAGAGCATTTTAGCTTTTATAATTAAGAACTATTGGATGACTTGTTGGAAAACAAAGCTTTAAATTCTTCTGAATTTATTTAATAATTTTCCTCTGCAGAATGGGTATGTTTCTGCCCAATTTGTTATTTAAGAAATCTGTGAACTCCTCAAGGGTGAATGTATTTATAGTAGTCTTCTGCACCTGCCCTGATCTATAATCCAAGGGTCTACTCAGATACCACACCAAATGCTAAGAAGCTTATGACCTAACTCATGACCTAAGATCTTAAAATAGCTCTGAGAAGGTCTTCTTTCCCCCTTTCTCCTCCAAGACTCCTTTCACCCTAATGACACTACTGTTACTACTTTCAGCTGAGCAAACATGTCTCCCAAGGTTTTGTGTTATGTTTCCCTTTTAAATCAGATTTGCTTTAGCTGGTAGTTCTGAATTATTAACGTAATACTCTGAAAAAAATAAACAGAAAACAAGTAATGGGAACAAAAAGATCACTTTTGGTAAGATATTTTCCCACATCCTTCTTTTTATAGCTTCAGAGAGATTTAGGCCAGAAAAAAAAGGACAAACAGATAATTTAAAACTGCTTGCTTGTATTTATAGTGTTGAATTTATGTTCCACTCAGTGAAGTCTCTATGAAGTCACTTACTTGAATTTGACCTCAGTAATCTTGTGTTAAAAAAAAAGCCTTGTAAAAAAAATACCCAATCCACTTTGATTTAAAGCATGCTATTATGAAAGGGAGAACAACAGTGAAGAGGACAAGTGACAGAAAAGTGCAAGTAATAAGTGATGTGGGAGGGAGAAAAACCCAAAAAGACAGACTAAAATGAGCTGTACCCAGACACCAAGGTGAAAAGAACTGTGAATCAGCAAATCCTAAAGGAAATGACTCTTTCCTGGTCAAAGAGGCCAATCATAACCTTACCCTTGTGCAGAAATTGCATTAAATTTCATGGATCTCCTCCAATTTACACTGTGCCAAATGATATCAGACCCAGCGCTATGGAATGCAAAGTGAGAAAAATACTGTTGAAAGACCCCTGTCCTGGACAAGAAGCAGCCCTATACCTTCAAAAGACATAGTTCCATCCTTGTTAAGCAGTTCATTTGCCAATGCTTGGAGCTATATATAGATAAATACACTATCTTTGTAACATCTACTGTGACATCTACATGATTACAAGCTGTACTGAAGTATAGCTTTGCAGTTCTGTCAGGGAGTTGTCTTTTTTTCCCCTGGCAGAACAAAGAACAGTTACCATTACATATCCTAACAGTTTGTGTTACTGATCTTATTGGTACAGCAACATACAGTGACAGTAAATAGTGGAACAGAGCAGGAATGGAAAAATGGAGACGGGAAACTTCATGGTATTTCTGACGTCTACCCCTTCCCACAAGAATACAGAGGGAGATGCCGTAGAGACGTACCAGGGCAGAAAGCTATTTGCCTTCTCTTGGCTGCAACTGAGAAAACTGAAAGTGTTTTAGGAATGTCCTGAATTCATGTAGCAGGGAACATGCAGCAGTAGCGACTACTGCAGTACAGAAGGCTATAAAAGAAAAAGTTGCTCCAGGAAGTAAATCAGATGGGGTGTATGAGCAGTTCTGTCAGGAATTAGTTTTTGTTTTGTGGAAGTTCTCAGGTGTCAGACAACAAGGCAACAATCTGAATTTGGACACAAAGTAGGAAAGTATGCCTGTTCATGCAGCCTAAATCCAATCTACTTGCCTATGACTGATGATCTAGGAAACTAGGTAACAATCTTCAGGGATTCCTAGCCAAGGCATGGAGAGTTTCTACTGTGTGACTCTGGCTCTGAGAAGAACAAACTTTCTGATCACAGAGCTATCATTATACTTGATCTTCAGCAATTATTCCGTTTCAATTAAACTGTGTGTATAGCTCCAGAAAGTGAGTAATTAGATCATCAAAATGCATTATGTAAGCCCACAGTGTAAGGAGGTTACTTCTGGAAGACAGTAAACTTTCTTATCTGATCTGAATAGTCACCTTTCTGGTAGGAAGATCCTGAGAACCCAACTGATTGTGCCTTTGCATAGTGTCAATTTTTGTTCAGCCAGGTCTGGCTGAAGTTTTCTAGTGGCCATCAAGATGACACACAAAGGAACAATAAAGACGTCATAAAAACAAAGGAAAAATTCTCTGCTGAAACCTAGGGAAGGCTTTTTTTTTCTCTGATATGTTCAGAGTTCTTTTTCTCTGGGAGGAAAGAGAAGAAAGATGCATTCAGCCTGATCTGATAAACAATCATGCATCATGTAGCAGAGCAAACAATACTTTATCCCCTGCACTTCAGGCCTTATATTTGTACAGCCTGAAACTTGCTGCCACAGCAAGAGAACCGTGAAAGTGTTTAGTCTCGGTTAAGGAAAAAAGAGTGTAGCCCAGGTGCTAATTCTGTCCTTCTGACATCTAGCTCCATGTATTCCACCACTGCAGCTTGTTCTTTCGTATCTTCCCTGATAGCAAACATACATTTAATATCACTGAGTTCTTTGACATGTTACTAACATGACAGATGAGATTCAGGAGTAGTAAACACAATAGATTGAGTCAATTGAAATTACAGATCCATATTAATCTGTCATTAGCTTTGTATCCTTTTTTTTTTTTTTTGTAACTGAAAATTTTCATTAGTTACTTGGCAGTTAATGCTTTTCTAGTTAAAGAACTTATTTGATGTTCCCATTAGTCCTCATGATATTTTTCTTTGGAAAGCTGTTTGGTCAGAACTCATAGCTCTGTATAATTATATTTACATGCTCCTCCCTGCCCCAATCTAATAGAAAAAATAAATTCCAGGATAATTTTCCTAGAATTAATTCCAATTTGAATATACTTCCTCAACCCTCAGAAAACATACTTTTGAGTCTCAACATAAGAACCAAATTACCAGATGCAAATGGAGTATGTGAAATAAGAAGATGCCAAATTCCATGAAGAATATAATTTTTCTTCATTTTTCTTCACTTTGAGTTAGCTAAAATTCTCTCACACACCATGATGCCAACGTGAATAGCTTTCCATTTGTTTGGGAAAGATACACGCAAATTAGCTACAAGGCTGCCATGGGATTGCCATACAACAGCCCTTGGGTAATAGCAGAGATGACAGCCTCTGCATGCCCATTGCAAAGGTACTGTTATAGATAATGCAGTATATCACAGCATGCATATTTCAGCATGCAGATGGCCGTTTCAAGCATTAAGGTCATTGCAGAACATTAGAGCTCACAGCTCTTTTTCATTCTGAAGGCAGAATAGCTTCTGTATTTCAAATTCCCAGATCAATTTTACTGAGCAACAGGCTGGTTTGAAATCTGCCTAGAACCTGGTGTCACACATCACCCAGCTAGTCACTGCCACTGTAACAATGGTCAGAACAGCAGCTTGCAGGTGTCAACAATAAAAGCTTCTGAAGTGGTAATCCTCTGCATGTCAGTGTGTTTAACATCCATCTCAACCATCCCATGGTCTGCATGAATTGTTAATCAAGTAGAATTGAAAACTGGCACTCAAATGGCATAACTGCTACATCTGGGCAACAGCCTAGGAGCCAGCCAGAAGCTAAAGTTTCACAAGAAGCTATTTTAACATTCATTTGTCTACAGGGACAACAAGCTTAGCAAAGAATTTGACTTTTACTGGAGCCCTCCTGCCAGAGTGACTCTTCCAAGTTCATAGCTGAAGTGAACGTTTTACAAAGAATCAACTGCACACTTTTCCAGCACAGCCAACAGTGAGCTTAACCAGAGGAAGAATCCCGCAGTGGCCTTTTTGTCTTACTTCGGTGATTACAATTTCACTTCAACTGTTTATGAGAAAGCATGATGATTTCTAACAGAGGCTGCATGACTTTATGTTCTGCTTCTGACACCAGCATAACAGATGCAAATCCTGATGAAGCTGAAGGCTGCTCACCACTTCTTTACCATGCAGCTGTAGAGTAAAGGCTTCAAAAATACAATTGCTGAGAGTTAGTGAGATTTAGATATTCTGGACTCACTCACCGGGCTATAGAGATGAGTAGGACCTCACATTCTGACTCCTTTCATCACCAGCGGAATGAGGTTCTGCATGCCAACAGCTACTGCTTCTAAAGACCTTGCTGAAAATTCACAACTGCTACGTGTCTAAGCTGTGCGAAATAAGAGGCAGTTTTTGGGTCCCTGACAAATTGCCAGTTCAACTTTGTATAGGCAGGTTCTAGTTTTTCCTGTTGCCCCTGTGATAGCCTGAATGGTTTATAAGGCAAGATCTGGCCAGCATTTGCCCATCTGCTTGAGCTTTTATTAATAAAACTGGGAACATACAGCAGGTCTGTAACATGTGCACACTGATGCCAAGTGAACACTAAGGAAAAAAAGGGTCAGTTTTTAAACATTTTACTAATATATTTGAATTTCAATGTACAACAGGAAAGTTGTATTTTAAGTCTGTTGGTTTGCTGAAATAAATCCTGTGTCAGAAGCTGAGGTTCCTGCTGAGCAGCTAAACCTTAACTTGCATTATAAAAGCCATCCACCATGCTTTTGTCAGTGCTGTTGCACAATACAGAATTGTTTCACAGTTGTTTTCCTTGCAAAAGCAGAGGATTCATTTCATTCTGTCGTTCTCCACAACCTCTCAAATCAGAGAAGCCCATCATACACACCACACGAGCCCTTCTTGTTCACACTAAGTACTTTCCAAATTTGATATAAAGCAAGATACAGGTGCCTGTTTCTGTAATACTCTGGGGTATAAATGCATTTCCTATACTCAAAACAAGGACATATTTAAAACTTAACTGGTAGTGTTTGGTTTGTTTTGGTTTTTCTTTTTTTTTCCCTTCCCACAGCATCACTTATTGCCAGGTTCACTTTGCAGATCCTTTAGGCATGTATGTATCATATAATGAGCACCTTGTGAAAATACCCAACCAAGTGTCAGAACTGGAAGAAGTTTGGCTTCATTAGTACACAAAACTATATAGGCTAACTAGCACTTATAGCACTGCCAGGACCAAGCTCTGCTTACCATCTCTGCGTGGTACCATGCTGCCCAATCAGCAGCTTGCTTGGAGCTCAACCTGGGCTTGACAATATGGGGCTAACCTCTGCAGAGCAGACACAACCATTGTTTTCTCCAATTAAACAAGGCATCTGCAGGATCTCTTCCGTTCTACAGAATACAACCTCAAGCTGGATGCAGAAGATAAATACCTAGTTCTGGATGGTGAGTGCTCTACAAACAGGAGAGGTAATATACTTCAGCACCACATCTTAAAAACAGAAATAATAAAAGTCTGAAATGTTACATATGGGATATTTCATTTTAGTGAAAACTATGTTTTAAACCAAAACCAATAGCATCCTTCTGCTTCCAACATGAGGTGAATCAATTCTAGTATTAGTGTAAGAGCTTGGTGTTGAGAATAAGCTTTTTATTTCTTTTTGTCCTTTTAGAACTTTGTATGACTCTCAATTTCACTCCTTCCTGCATGCAGTTTCTTTTCTTTAACAACTGGTTTTCAAAGCATGAAGACATTCAGCTCTCAAGAATTCTGACAAAATGTTTTGGGGGACAATATTTTGTGTTTTTTTTTTCCCCTGAATAAATGATTTATTCAATAAATGACAATGCTAAGCTTCATAAGAGCTTTGAATCTTGTTCTTTAAACATAGTAAGCAAGGACAAATGTAACTGCATGGTTTGGATTCTAAAAATATGACATGATATTCTTAATTATAAGTTTTATAGAAAGTCATGTAACATTACAGGGATCAGGAGGAAGGAAGGAACCCTATTGTAGGTGAGAGCTTGTCACTGATTCCCAGTTGGTGGCTTTTCCATGCCACTTACCTGCTTTGTGCTTCTAATTCTGAGTATGTATACTGTGAAAAGTTTGAAACTGGTTAAGAAAATGCTATTTGCACTGCAAGAATTGTACACAATCTAAGTAGGTACCATCTTCCACTACTCTGCTGGTGTAGCAAGGATATATCCTAATTATTTCTAGCAATCTGTACAGCATGTATCAGCATCAGTATCAAGGGAAGAGAGAGAAAATATTAGTGAAAAATTATCATCAACACAAAGTATCTTTAAAATCACTGGAACTGGAGACCATATGGAACCACATCAATTCTTTTAATAGACTCTTGTCTTCAAGCTAATACAGCTGGTGACAAAAGGTTTAGACTAACAAGGCAGGCCAGACTCTGGTTAGCTTTGCCACAGACTTTGTCAGAGCAATCTCTGACAAAGAGAACATACTCTATGTGTCAGTAAAACAGTGATTACAGTTCTGTTCTTCTTCTTTCATGATTTGAACATGAGCACTCATTCCTCAGGACATCTGTTTTCTCAGATCTTAGGGCAACTGCTGCTGCTGCATAACAGTAATAAGTAACACTAAGTTCACAGGCAATGCATGAAGCAAAACTCAGACCCTGAATAGTGGATTCTTTGTTACTTCATGGCACATTTTTTGTTTGAACTTACAAAAAAATCTCAGGGTTTATGTTACTCAGTACTGGAATTCAGCAGAGAACCTACACTGCTTAAAGCAAAACTAGACACTTCAGATAAAAAGAGAAATGAACAAGTCAGTGAGTGATTTTCCCTGCTGAGCATTCTGCAGCTCACAGAATCTCAAGTGAACCATCCATTTGGGGCTTCTCCACTGATAAGTAAGAGAATTTTCTAATTTTGCTTTTCTTAATCTCTCTCTAAATGAAGAAGATATTTTCTTATCTTTCTCCCTCTTCCTTTTCTGAGTTCCCTTATTATTTTAAATGAAGTCATGAAGTATTTGCTGTGTAAAAGATAAGTTGTTCTTGCCCAGACTAGCAGGAATTTGCAGTAGAAATGTGGTTACAAGAGCGTTAGGACCAGATCAATTTCTATTGTATCTGCAATAGGTTTTCAGCTATTTCTGGAGCAAATGACCTGCGCCTGTGGAAGACACTCATAAGGACTGGGAAAGGTGGCAATTTTCAGGACATCATGGGATGTTTAATTTATATTACATGTGAGCACAGAAAGCCCTCACTGAGGACAGAATGTATAACCAAGATGTCATTTTCCATCAGTTCCCAAAGAAACCATCCACTGCTATAAAAGTCAACAGGCAGAACCAGTTACAGGCTTTTGCAAATGCCTAACAGAATGAAAAAGAATGAGGACAAATAAACCTTCAACTACACTTTTATCTGTCCCTATCAGGCTGTGATAAAGTACATAACATAAAGAACATAACAGCACATAAATACATTTGCTAAAGAGAGGCAGAATGGGCACAAGGCAGGAGGCAGAGTCCTGCAGGCCTTTTAGTTCCCTAAATATTCCCTCTGAAACCAAAACTATGTCAGGAATCTCTGCCTTCAAAAACACAAAGTCTTTTTCCTACTTAAAAATGGCCAAATGGATTACATTCAAATTTAAGTTAAAAATCAAAATAATCCTGGACTGTACCTTTTAATGCCAAGTTTCTGCCTGGAACAAATTTCTGTGGTTGCATATTAATCCCCTAAAAACAGCATAGAAATGTTGACAGCTGTAATAGTTATTCATACTGGTCCTTTACTTCCACAAAGTTGTTAAAATATTGTATTTAATTATCCACACCCAATTATAATGCCCAAATAAAAAAATATATATAATAAAAAGAATCCCCACTCCATTAATTTTCAAGGAAAAGCTCCAGTTTGTGTCTGCAGCACCAACACATGTGAACTTTGGCCACAAACTCTCAAGCTTTTCACCAGTACAATGCAAAACTGCAGGACTGGGTGAAACCTCTTTGGGTTCAGGGACATAGGTGGCACAGAGCTGTCTAGTTCCACTTGGAGCCACTGGGAAAAGGGGCCTCACTGCCTTTGAAAATCTGCATGTGACCTAGTTGGGCATCCTGCATTCAAGGTGTTGACTACATCTCCCGTAGAAGCTTATGGTATATGAATTAGCCAAAAATACCACTGAAAACAGCGATTCAGCAGAGTAAAGGACTCAAAGACACTGCAAGTTTCTCATTTGGAAAACCCAATCTAAGTCAGTTTTAACATGTAACTGGTGGGGCCAGACGACATTTGATTGTCAGCAGGGAGTTTTCCAAGGTTGCTGACAGGGCCTTTGAGAACAGCGGATTCAGATTTCTTTTTAGATGAGGTTTTGGTGTTCATCACTAGAACTGCTTTAACATATGCAATTTCTCTACTATGTTGCCATGTAACTACACTGACTGGTAAAACAAGGTATTTCTCTACTTACCATATGTGGCTTAAGATTGGAAAGAGGAAAATGATGGTACAGTGTTAAAGCTATCATGCAAGCAAGCTTAATAAAACAATGTGGAGGGCGAAGAGTCTTTTGTTCTTTATTATTAAGTGATTTCAAAGCACACCCAAAGGAGCAGGGGATGCAGAGCTCACAGGGAGGAACTGCCTATGCGTCCATTAGTCACAGGGACAGGAATTTCCAGATTTCAGGCTGAGCTGATATGAGAAAGCATATAGGAAAGGATAGGGTAGGGATACACCAAAGGCAGATTTTAAGTGGAAACAGCATAGAGTGTTAATGGATAGTTTGACCACACCAAATTTAACAGCTTCCAGCAGAAACTCAATAATGAGAAGTTAATTTCTTTTCTGAATACAAGCTATTGATGATGCAGGTAAAGATTCAATATTTTGGATGTTATAATTCCTAATTGTAGAATACAGTAGAATATACAGTATTTTAACTTAGTTTTGTTCACACTGGGCAGTTAGAGTAAAACAAAACCAAACCCCAAATTAAGCAGCTCTCTTCTGGTGGAACAAAACTTCTTACAGAGGAGTTCACCACAGGATAGTGCAACTGAAATCCAAAAAGTCTGCAGGAATATACACTTTACTGCAAAGTAAAACTGTTCTCTTCCTGTTTTCCGTTGTTATTTTAACACCACCAATATTCTACAATATCATGAAAGATCTTTACTTTTTTTAGCTTTAAACTTTTCTACAGAACAAAAGATTCTGGAACGGGGTTTCTGTTGACAAACAGGCAAACACTGATGACATGTTCAGTTTGACTAAGAAGGGAGAAATCATTAAAAGAGAATTTTAGAAAAGAGACTAGAAAATGAGAAAGCTCATCAAAGTACTGATTCTAAAAATATATGAAAATATTCTGATTCATAACCCTAAATTCAGAGTGAGTAAAAGCCCTTCAATTCAGCTACTTCAACAAGAGCAACTTCTTCACAGAAATCATCAGAAATGGTTGAGGATTTCCCAGTTAAAGGTTCTCCTCTCTAATTCTAACTGGGTAGAAATGAGCCAAGTGACAGATTAACATTGGGCACGTCCTTCTCAGAGAGAAGTAATGTACTTCAGAAAAAACATTCTGAATTTCACCTACTTATAACTGAGGCCAGCTACTCAAGGGGATCTGATTGTTGACAGTTTGGTTAAAAACTCTATTCACTGGGCTGATGAGGTTAAAAAATGTTAATACTCAAGTGGAAAAGAAAATCACTACATTATTAAAGAGCTATTTGAAAGTGAAAGGGGCATCTTCATCTGTATGAGTGGCTTCAGCTCTGGTGAGCAAGTGATTAAGAGCACAGCTGAGGATAGAGACTGGTGAGGGAACTAGACTTCTCTATGGGAAAATAGCACAGGTAAAAAGAGTGTAAATGTTTCTTTTAGAAAGCAGACTAACAACAATTAGGCTATATAAAAATAACAAATGGGGCAGGAAAAAAGACAGTCAGGAATTTCTTTCTGGCTACTCTGATGTTAAAAGAAATAGGAGACATTCAGGAAGGAGCTGGAAGACAGCAATCTTAAAAAGGATGAGAATTCGGATAAAACATGGTTAATCCATGAAACTTACAGTTGCAGAAAAAAATGAGACTACTACTTCAGTAGATAAAAATTAGGACCAGTGATGAGATCATCAGAAATCCAAACGCCACGGGAATTCGCACAGCACAGCTTTTTAGCCCTCTATGCTGCCCCTTTGCCCCCTCCAAAGAAATGAACTCAAGCAGAATATAAAGTCCCATGCTTCAGGGAGAGAAGTCAATAACTACAAAGAAATCTAAATCACAGGCAGGTCATGTCAGAATTGTACTTTCCAGAATTTGGGTATTATTCTCTTTGAAACATCTGGCTCTGGCTATAGAGACAGACTTCTGGGCTGCATTCCTCTGAGCTAGCATGGCAAGTTTAGCTTTTGCCTTTATACTATGTGTATTTTGCTTTTCTGTCTCCCTATCTGTTAGAGACACAGTCAAAGCTTCCTGTGTTTATGGAATGTCTGCAAAAACCACTAGTTTTTTGGGCAGGGAAAACTGCCCACAAGTGCTGAATGTTCAGAGGTTGTCTCAAAATTCATCTGATGATTAAAAACAGGCTTTGGGAACAGGAATCTCTCTCTTCATTCACCAAAATCAGTGTGCTGATTTAAATGCATGCGTTTTTCAAAGAAATATAAGTGTTTGGTTTGGGTGGGTTTTTTTTTTTAATAAAGGAAGAAAAGGGACACCCCCCCCCCCCACATCACAGTAGCAAGAACTTGGATTGTGTCAGCTTTGAACTTTGCAAATTCTGTTTCATTCCTGTTTGGATCTCAGTTGAGCATTTTCTCCCACTGTGCACACACATGTGAATAATCTTCTGCATATTCTGTGGAGAAGGAGAAATAGCAAGCAAAAACCCAAACACCCTCCCCACTCTGCCCAAAATACTCACTCTTTCACTAATCCTTTGAAGAACCACCACACCAGCTTGGGTCTCTCCCTTCCTTATACTCTCTGACCAAAGAAGTGAGAATTGAGTGGTCTGGAATAGCAATTGCTAGAACCACACTTCAACATCCTCAGCAAAAAAAAAAAAAAAAGAAGGAGCATCAGTGCTGCAATGATTCCACCCCAGCAGGTATCTCCTTGAAACCAGGGTGAGCTGGTATTTTCTACAGCAAGCTCTAGCAAGGCATTGCTGTTAGCCTTATTGTAGAACAGAGTAGCTGAGGTGCAGAAAACAAACACTACTTACCTACTGCAGACATTATCCTGAGAGAAGGGACTTAGACTCAGGACTCCTAAATATGAGAATAGTGATCCAAATGCTGGAACATCTCCTCCTGTACATTTTACTCGCTCCCTACCTTGCTCTCATGACTTCTGTATTTAGCTCAAGACCCCAGCCAGACACAGAAAAGCATCATGTAACATGGAAAAAATAACCATTCCTCTTACCCTAGTGCCCTTTTTTTTTTTTTTTTTTTGATGCAGTAGTAGAGGAAAAAGAGGGAAAAAATGAATAAAAAAGGTAAGCTATTTTTCCTCAGATAAGGACCTGACAATACAAAGCTCAGCACAGAACTACTGTAGGACAAATGCTGATGAGACCCTGAGTCCAGTAGCTTGCTTTGCTCATGACAGCTGATCACTTAGCAAGTCTGAGCTAGATGCTGCCCACTGTATTTCCTTCTTATTGAAAGGAAGCGGTGTATTGAACCTTATAAAGAGCATAGGGAACAGTACTAAAAAGTAAATTTATAAGGAAAAACATTCCCTCTCTCCCATTTCTGAGGTTTGTTCATCCAAAACAGAGGTAGAGTTGGCACTTGCCATTTGGCAATTCACAGGCAGCACAATTTAACTCAGGAAGAGAAGAACATCTTTAACCGAAACAGCAGAGGAATTGTAGGCAGGGAGAATATAGTTACTCACGTTAGACTTCAGCTAGAAGACAGGACTTATCAGCACTTGCAAAAAGTAGTAGGTGGCTTATACTACAAGAAACATTGGATGCAACATGAAACACAATTCTCTTAGAGCCTTCCGTAATGACATGCCAAGGAAGGAAGACGTGGGAATTTCAGCTTCACGTTTGCTCAGCTCAGTTTTCTAACCATTGCTATTTAACTCTCTTAGCTCCTATAAAAACAGAAGAACCTTAAAAGTGGTGGAACATAATCAACTCAGCACACAAAATCACCAGCAACAGTAAAAACTCTGGAGCCAAAGCAGTCTGGTTCAATTGCTCAAAACCAAGAGGGGTTTAGCACATAGATCTTACCCCGAAGGTAATTTGTGTAGGGCCCTCTTGCTAGGATGGTCCCATATTCCCTTTAACAGTCTTGCAAAAAAGGTTGCAGAAGCCAAAAGTATCATTTGTTAGGAGCTAGGGTGAATGCATCTTTGATTTGGGGGGTGGGGGGGTGGATTTGCTTCCAGTTTTCTAATAGTTTTTTAGTCAGTTTTACAAACCTCCAGACTTTGCTCCCTGATCAGACTGCCTGTGGAGCCATTCACTAACCAAGGGTATTTTGGAGCTGTTGGTTTTCTTTAATACATGCATATATATATTTCTTTGTACATAAGAAATTGGTGTTACTTCTTCCCCTTCCCACTGCAACTCATCTTTGAGCTATTCTCACTTGTCTTGGCCAACTTAATTAGTCCAGTCAGCCCAGGCTCATTTCCCTGGCACCAGCATTTAACAGCCCTGGTCAGCAGGCAGATATTTTGGGGTAGGTTTCATGTGGCTTAATTCTGAAATAATGAGAGGGAAATGAAAAAGAGAAGGCTAGCGTGTGGTGCCATCCATCCATTTGAGATGTAAGTACAGTGCAGAGTGACTTGATCCTGTACTTGACACTTTCACTCGTGCTGTGCTAGAGCTAATGTCACGGCTGACAGCAGTAAGGGGTATGTTTCCTGCAATAACAAACTGCAGAGTAACAGTTTAGTAGATGTGGAAAGAGACAACAGTTATGGAACAGTGTTCTTGGACTACAGAGTGCCAGTAGATGCAATACTGATTATTTAAAAAGCATGAGTCCAATACAACAATTCTCCAACTGCATTTGCAATTATATGAAAGGACAAGGCAGAACACACCCTGAAGATCACAGGTGCTCCACAATGGTTATGCTATTTTACATGGAATATGTTGACCTTCTGTGATGATGGGCAGCAACATAGGCCTCTAATAACTTCATCTTTTTTAACGCCTTCCAGACTTCATTCTTACAAACAGAATACAGACATTCTTTCAAATACTTGTGCTTCTGGAAGGCATAAGAAAAAAAAATGGAATTCTATATTTAAACTGGTAGACCTTCACAACAGGAAGACAGATTATAATAATGAGAGATTATTCTTCTGAACAATCATCAAGGGTAATAGAGAGAAACCCATGAAAGAAGCACTAATGAAGAAGTACTGGGAAACCAACAATAGGATATATTTGAGGTGATAAATTTTTGAGAGGCTTCAATTAAATTATTCCCAAAAAAACCCTGTCTGGTAAACAAAATGATTCATAGTGAGATTATCTCATGATAAATTCCCATTGAAAGAAACCAGTTCTGTAACATAATTAGCAATGAAAAGACAGAAATGATCCTCCCACCTGTGAACTAGATGAGTTACACTGAATCTGTCTTCCAGACACAAAACTGACTCCTTTTGGCTGTTCTGAGAGTGAGTCTGTGTTTCCAAGCCATACAACTAATTTCTTGAAATATCGATGGGATTTTGTGCCAAAGAGCTTTTAGAAACTGATGGCTTGAGGAATACAAGATGCAAAATTATGAAACTACAATATACTAAAGATCTAATTAGAACACTTTTGAACTGGACAAGGGGTAACGGGTTAAAACTTAAACAGGGGAAGTTTAGATTGGATATAAGGAGGAAATTCTTTCCTGTTAGGGTGGTGAGGCACTGGAATCGGTTGCCCAGGGAGGTTGTGAGTGCTCCATCCCTGGCAGTGTTCAAGGCCAGGTTGGATGAAGCCTTGGGTGGGATGGTTTAGTGTGAGGTGTCCCTGCCCATGGCAGGGGGGTTGGAACTAGATGATCTTGAGGTCCTTTCCAACCCTAACTATTCTATGATTCTATGAAATACTCAAGTGCAAAGCTCTCTTTCGAGATTCATAGATTTTTATGCCATCCTGTCATTGTCCTTAATCACAGAATTTAGTAGGCAGAATTAAATCAGAAGACTTCTCATTATTATTATTATTATTAGGATATATAAGTATAGTGCAAAGCAAATGCAATCAGAAGGTTTTCGCTTTGACATTGACTGCAGTACTGTCAGCCACTGGATGACATATCAGGGAAGTGAAGCAGAAAGAAGGTGACAGACAAAGGAGACCACAGTGGAGAATTTTGCTAGTAATCTGTAAGCACTTGGAGAAGTTCAGTCAGAGATATCTCTGTATAGAATAACAGGGGTTTACATTCAAAGGAGAAGCCAAAGAAAATGTATATATTTAAAATCCTAGAACTGGTAAAAGATTTTACCCCCAGTGCCTTTTGGATATGGACTGTCTGGTACAGTGCTTTATCAAAACACAAACCAGTTCAGATCTTGGAAGTGGAAAAACTTGCATTATCCTGAAGCACG
The DNA here is from genome assembly GCF_037157495.1 of Lathamus discolor. Taxonomy (NCBI): domain Eukaryota; kingdom Metazoa; phylum Chordata; class Aves; order Psittaciformes; family Psittacidae; genus Lathamus; species Lathamus discolor. The sequence goes on along the minus strand of NC_088891.1, from coordinate 18,307,597 downwards.
CCAGCTAATAAACTCTGTTTCTCACCACAGCTACTCTACCTGGAGGAGTGCAGCCTTCTTGTGGCTATATTGCATCATGCTGTGTGGGTGCATCCTTTGCATTGGACAGGCTGAACTTCTGAAAGGGAGAACAGGAGGTTGCGCATCCAGCTGACAGTACAAAGTTAACAATGCCAGAGCTGGGTCTCAGAACTGTACCTCAGAAGAATCTCACATTTCCTATGCATTGTTTGCCCTCAAGCCAAACCCACACTTTGATACTGCTTTTTAACACTAGCAGGCTAAGTAAAGTGACTTTTAAGCACGTGAATGTGGTAGCTAGTTAATTAATGTAGGCTTTAGGTCAGATAGTAAACTATATGGCAAGCTACTGTTCCTCTGAATATTGTGATCTATAGAGCCATGAATGAAGTTTCAAGTGAGCAAAAAGAACAGTAAGAAGACAACTTGGGGCAAAATGCTTACCCACCCCCATCTAAAGTTAAGATTATGAAGAAATCACTTGAAAAAAAAGCACAGAAAATGTGCCAATTGTCTGTGAATCAGGTACCCTAAATCTAATGCAGTAAAATAGCATCTCCTGTAGAAATGTCACAGCTAGATAAGAAAGATATATCTTGCCTGAGGCTTTTTCTGGCTTAAAACTCTCTAGCAATCACAGGACTCAGTATAGTGATCCTATGAATTTCCCACAGCAGGCAGTGGGAATGACAAACATTCTTTTCAAGGCTAGCCCCAGCAGCGGACCCCCTGCTAAAACAATCCCTTAATCCCCTCCACTCAGTGCTGACCTAAAGGGACAGAGGATCAAAACACAACCTCTGGAATGACCTTAGCTTGCTCTGTAACACCTCACCAAGGGTCAGAGATGTCAAACAGCTCTCTTTTGGGCCCTTGCTGTTGTCTAAGGAATGCTCTTTATCAGATAAACAAGAAAGCACCTTTAGAAATAGGTAACACGTACACAAGGACTATAGGTCATCTTTATGAGATCTACATGCAAAGCAGAAGGCACAATTTACATGTATACAATCAACTTATCAAGGCTGCATTTTCTCCATTATTTGGAGAATGAAATTTAGACAGGAAGCAATTTCTATAATTTCTCAATTTCCCCCAACATAGCAGAAGACATTGAAACAATAACTGCACAAATCCAAAATTGAAAAAATGAAACACCTTAAGTTTGCAACAGCAGCAGATGCTTAAGTGTACTGCTGTCCATTTTTAAGCCTTAGAGACACAGAATAAGGCCTGCACAACTGCAGAGGACTCAGCCACAGACAGTGATGCAGATTTCCTCCCGCATAGGTCAGAAGAGGAGAGAATTTCAGCAGTTTTGGAAAAGTAATTAAAATGGCCCTCACAGAAGCCTCTGTTCTTGAAGCTAAAAGAAGCTGATTCACTTTTAGGAGAGCTATGAAGTAGCTGTTTCATTCATTATCCCATTAATTATGTGTCTCCCTAAATTCAGTGACAGCAAGAGGCACACGAATGTGGTGGCAAAAAATGCTTTACTTAGTCCTCTTGAGGTATTTAAGTTAACTTAAAAGCTATTTATTCTTTGAGGATAATGACTTCTCTTTCAGCACAGGTACACTGTCAGGATTCTCTAGCTATCCACTTTCCTCAACACGAGATACTTTTGCTGAATACAGATTAGAAAACCTGGATCTTTTGAGTCAATTATCAAGATTTTGATCTGTTTCAGATAGTTTATACCATACAGAGACTCTGACATTCCAAACCGGAATTTATAGGTTGCTAGAGGGACTCAGGGGTGACAGCACCAGAGACAGACAGTAAAACAGAAGTTAATCCTGAAGAAAAGAGGAGGAGTAGAAGTAACAACACTGAAAAAAATAAAGATCTCAGGAGCATATCACTTTTTCTACTGCTTATCACATTAATACAAAAGCACACTTTTATACCCAGACTACTGGCAGTCAGGGGTATGTAGAAGAAACTTTACAACCTAAGTGGAAGAAAAAAAAACACAAAACAGACCATGCGTATGCACTTTGCCATGCACTTACTTGAAGAAAGCACCAAACACAATGAAGAGCACTGAAACTTACAGAAGAGTAGTTCAAATTAAGCTTAATTTTTATCATGGTGACAGTGTACATGCTGTGTGAGATGGTCTGTTGTTTTCAAAATGACTTGGTGGTCCTTGGCTAAAGAGAAAAGCCTGCCCTGGAGCACTGTTACAGCCTAGTATTTGCCAGCATGCCAGACAGATCCAGCTGGGTGTACCATGTACTCTTAGTGTATGTGATGCCACAGCTCACAGCTTGCTCTGTCAGTTCAAGGAGCCATGGTCAGTTCAAGGGACCATGCTGTGACTGCTGCATCCCTGCAGAGGTACCAGTCATCTACCTGTCTGATGTCAGTCTTTTCTCCAGCCTTTCACAAAAAAGACAATAATTGCTGCCTGGATCTGACTGCTGCTTGCCAGAGAACAGACAGGTTGTGGTATTCCTTTCCCCAGTAACAGTATCTCTGCATGATCAAGGAGGTTAAAGCAAATTAACCATGATGCAAGCTAAAGCTTTGGAGAGGGAAGATAGTGGAGGAGTCTTATATACTGTTCATGGCTTACATATTCAGGAAACAAGGAGACAATGTGGAACTCATTTCCACACAGTCTGGAGACCAAACATTGAAGGGTTCAAAAGCAAGTAGACACACTCAAGTAAAAAAAAGAATAATCCACTATTACTGAACACGAAAGCATTGTCTTTTCTTAAGGTAATATTTACTCCACAGATTACTAGACACTGGGGAAATACCTGGGGAAGGATCTCTACCTTGTTCTTCCATTTTCTTGTAGGCAACCAGCACTATGGGGAGGCCCTTAGACTCAGGATTGCAAGAGTGTGGCCACTCTTCCACCATTATTACAGCAAACTGCAACTGCTGACCAGAAATGCACTTACAGGCAAAGAAAGACCTTGGTGGAGTCCAGGGAAAGTAGGGAATGTCAGTATCTTTAGAAAGGAATTTCCTTTCCTGCTTCCATAAAGAGTAAGGATAAAAGCAAGCTGTTGGATTTGCAATCCTGCTGGGACATTTTCATGCCTTTATTAAAACAAGTACAGAACTTCTTTAAAAACGGAAGGTAGCTTTATAAGCGCAATGAGCAAATGGCCATAGAACCTGCCTTGCAAATAAAATATTTACATCACTTAGAGAAGATTATTTAGATAAAATCCAGAATATGAACTGGCAATAAAGAATGGAAGCCCAAACCAGCTTAGCATCTAATTGACATAAACTCAATATTCACACAAGATAAAAGTGGGGGAAAAAAAGGCACAATTCTAAACTATAACACTATTCATCCCAAAATTTGCCCTGGTGAGTCACCATTCTGTTATTTACCCCGCATCTGTGGCCACTGTTCCAATAAACCTCTGAGGAAGAGCTGTCATACTGTCTGGTACAAGAGTCTTGTCCTTGGCCAGTCCCTGGGCATCACTCTTATCCAGATTAGAGGAGTAACCGAACACTTCATTTTGATATGATGGTGTCTTATGAACTATTGCCACAAATAACCAATGATGATGTAACACAGCATTAGAATTGCTAGATGCAAACTTCAGCATCAGACGAAGACCAAAATGCTGCAACAGCTCTATGAACATCATCATTACTGCACAAAAATAAAGGGAATACTCAGCTTTCCTGCTAATACTGGGAGAGAATGCTTAAGACTCCAGTTCTACCTGTTAAGTTGAAGGAGAATAAGTTTTAACTGTCCTCAGAAATGAGATATATGGACAATTCTGATTCTAGTCCATAAGGAACAACAATATACGATTATGCTACAGACTGACTGACTGAATCAAGACACCTGCAAGCTTTTCCCTCTCTCCAGCTCAGTTCACCAGCAGCTAAGCAATACGCAAAATCTCAGCACAAAATGTTTGGATCTCTTGATGTCTACGCAAAGGACAGGAGAGTCACATAGCAGGAAGAGCTGTATGGGATACCATGCACCAAAACAGTGAGGTTCACCATGAAAAGACAAGGGGATCAAGGGGAAGTTTCTGCCTGTAAGACTGTATTGCTGTTCCATTGGAGTCTGTAGCAAAAGAAGCCGATTACAAAGCCCTCAGCAAAGCCTACAGCCTAGGATTTGTTTCCATGTTCTTACTATTCGTATTGTTTTCTAGAATAAAACTGGTAGAGATGAACTATATAAAAATGAGTGAGCATGAAGTCTGTGTCCCTGCTCTGGCACATCCTGCTCTTTTCCACATTTGCAGTGACCCAAGAAGTCAGAGAATTTTAACCCAGAACCTGGAAAACTTTCAAGGCTTTCAGAGCAATTCCCTGTTCTATCACAGTTTGTTGTCAGAAGGCATGTAAAAACAGGTTACCATGTCCACTGGACTTAGTGTTTCCATTGGCAGAGTAGCAAATAGCAGTCTCCAAAAATCAACTTCTGGATCAGATGACAGAATACAAAGGGAGCTGCTGCTTTAGAAACACTGCTGCTTCTGGAGATGCTGCAAGGTTCTGCAGAAGGTTGAGTCTGAAGAGTTTGGCAAGATCAAAGTCCAGAAGAATAAGGCAAAGAAAATTCCAAGTGCAACATCAACTAATCACAAAACTCAGCAATCTGAGATGAATCCTGACTGCTGATCATAAGCCACTGGAATCAAGATTCCTATGTTGTTCCTGCTTTCCTAATTATATACCATTTTGAATTTACTGTAAGTCCTAATTTAGGTTCACATTTGCTCCACAGCATTTATTTCAAGTCAGGCTATTTGTTTGCTAAAGAGACAGTTGCCACTAGACTCAACAGATGCTACTTTCTGCCCTTAATCATTCTGACTCACAACAGAGGAAATGAAAACCTAGAGCTTTTCCTCAGCAACTCCCACATGCCAGACCTTTCTGGTGTCCTAAATCCAAAACCAGCTGGTTTATTCACTGACCGACTGTGTTCTAAAGTGCTGAAGGGCCTCAGAAATTATCAGGCCATTTCTTGGGGTGTATTGTCTGATGCATGGAAAGGACACTGCCTCTCTGGCAGGGAGGAAGCCTCTGGGCTATGCTGCCATCATTCTTACAGCATCAGTTCCCACAAACACCTCTGAGATAGCTTGGTAGCACTGTTGCCATGGCAGTCCAAAGCTAGCACAAGACCACAGCTTATGTATTTAGCCAGTCTCTTAAATGGATTTTACTGCCTATTCTGTCTTAGCTATATTACTCCCAGTGGTAAAATAGCCTTTTTAAGGACAGAGGTATTAAACCTTCAGTCAGTGCCTTCCATTGTAATTATATTTTCTGCTCTAGTCAAGCCTCTGGAAGGAAATGCCTCCAAGAAAGCCATTTTCTAGGCATTTTCTTTTTTTAAAATACAAAAAGCTGAGCTGGAGAAGCAAAATCATGTGTAAAGCAGTTCAGAAGGAAATGCTGGGATCCCCTGAGAGGCTGGGAAACATGTGGCTTTGGGATGAAAAGAACCAAGCCAAGAGCTAGCTGGCTACTTCCAGCTTTCACACCATAAATCGTTACATTCCTTAAAGGCCAGCCGGCTTTCACACATAGAAAGAAACTGAAAGAAACTAAACACCATAGGATGTAGCAGACAAGATACAGCTTAGTCAAGAGCACACTGTGTTACAGATCCTTTCATACTGTAGCAAAGAAAAAACTGGCACAAGGCCCAGCATCTTTGTAAATCAATACAGCTGTTTATTTAAACCAAATGGCTGGCAAGGATATCAAGCTTTGATTGTTGTAGTCATTTCCAAAAGGAAATTAATAACATTTCAGGAGATGACAGCAAACCCATGTAAGAACAAAAGAATTCTTTCCAACTAAGTTTTTATTCATTATAGGGTATGCTTTCAGTTCACTGCTTGAAGCACAATAATAGACAGTACCCATTATTAGAAGAATTGATTATCATAAAACCCAACAGACGACCAGACAGATATTCCTCCCCAAGTGTTCCTGACAGGAGAAAGTTCCTAAATATATTTGTAGTCATGAATGGCATGGGCTTAAGCTTCTTAGTAATGTGTGGGAATCAAATCTCTAGATTTAACTGCTGAGTGTGTTAAAGACTGGCATGGACATGTGCTGCTGCAGTGATACATAATCCATTGGGTGAGAAGCCAGACTTGGCATGTATCTGACCCAAGATCTGTCTGTGTATAGAGGTAACTGCAGCAAGAACACTAATTTTCTGCAATGTGATATCTTGCTCTAATCCATTTTTTCCCCTTTGCAGCCATGATACATAAATATCAGCAGCAGATACATAAATCTCTCTGGTACAAAAACATGGTTAAAACTAAGAGCGAAGGAGAATTGGCATCTTTTAACTTCCCCTCCCACCCTGTTCTGGATCTGGATCGGGGTTTTGTGGTTTGTTGGTTGTCGGTTTTTTGCTTGTATGGGTTTTGTTTCCTATTACAAAGAGATTTCTTTTCACTGTACAGGTGCCCCTTTTTCTAGCTATATTCCAGGGTTGTTTTTTTGGTTTTTACTAACCTCCTAAGAGATGGAAACAGATACTCTTAAAAAAAGCTATGACCTTTGACTTTTTAAGCTATGTTGTCACACTTCACCGGAAAGAATTTAAGATGACAGGGCAGGATAAATTTGACAACTTCAAGTGAGCACTGGGAATATGAGACTAAAGTCTCTTCTTTTTACAGCGAGCAACAAAATTGCTTGACTGTGGGTTGGATACAGCTGGCTCAAGAGGGGAACACAGACATCACTTGGGTCCATTGTGAGTACAATAACATGAACCTCTCCTTGAACATTCCTCAGTAGGGGATAGGGGATTTCTTGTTTGAGCAGCACCTAATAATCAAGAGTGAGAAAGCATGAGATGGAGCAAGTGTAAATTCTTCTTTAGTCTGCACTTTGTCATGGCTGTTGCAGAAGTCACAGATTCTAACATTCATCTGTTAAAAAAAAACCCAGTCTGTAATTCCTGACACACAGGAAGTTTTGCCTACAACTAAAGAACAGAACTGTGGTATTTTCACAAGTAGCCTCCTGATCTGAAAGCAGAAAACTTTAGGAAGAACAATTAATATAATAGCAATGGCCAATAATCTGCTCTATAGAGACAGGATTCCTTTCATGTACTGCTAATGTATTTGATAAGAACCGTGAAGACCAGCTTGCTATTTTTAAGTCTGGTTTTTCAAACAAGTAAAAACCTGTGTGGCTGAGGATTGTAGACTTCTAAAAGATGGGAGCAGAAAATCTCTTTGTCACTCTGTTGTAGAGATTTGTATGGCATAACAGTCAAGAGGCAACATTAGGAAGTGTTCAGTAGTTCATCGTTCACTCCTCACTTACACATATTGCTAGACCTTCTTGGACACAGTGATGATCCTAAAATGGGTCCTTCAATTCTCAGCGGAAGATACCTGCACCTTAGATACAACTCAGACTCATGGTGAGAGGTGCTAGAGAAGCAATATTTTGCCCTGCCTTTTTTTCTCCCCCCCTTATTACTGTAATGCTAGTGGTAGAAATCTCAGACAATCAGGACAGGCATTTTAAGCAGGATTATAGCCATTGTAATCTAAGAGAGAGATAGCACTGGAGACCTTCTCATTGGTAAGGATGCTCCAGCTGGCATCCTCCAGGACTCTCTAACCTGTCCCTTTCCATTGCAAGAGCTCTCACATTATGCTGACAGGCAGATGCTCTATTGCACCTGCACACAGCTAAGACTATTAAACCATATCAACCACTGCCTCACACAGACTGTAACTGAGGCCTGAATTCCATCATTAAATGATTGTTCTTCCCTACACAACACATAGCCAGGAAGCATTTGCACGCCATACCACAAACAATCTTATGTTACAGCTTGCCTTCTCCTCTAACTAATGCTTCAGTCATGGATTAATCTTTGTTTGTTTCAAGAAAAAAAGACAGAACAGGAAATAAGGCCTATATTGCTTCAGGCATTACCTGAGCTTGGACTCAAAATCACAGCACTTGAGTAAAGCCAAAGGTGCATCAACAAACAAAAAGAGATTAGAACATGAAGCGATTAAGAACAGAGACTCAGAATATGATTTCAGATAACCACAGCATCAGTCTGGAAATGAATGAGACGACTCCCTTGCTTGGCTCAAAATAATAGTAATGCTAGTCAACATAAACCTTGTCAAGCTTCATGGTAGAGAACATAATACCCTCCCTGCCCAATACAGTACTGCATAATTAAATACATAATGCATAATTACATCTTGCATTAGAGACAGGAAAGCAGCCTATACCTCTCCTGGGGCAGAAGTTATATCCTGAAGAATCTGACTGCTGCTTTCAGGAGTCTACTCCCTCAGGAAAAATGTGCTTGTTCTGGTCTTTAGTGGGGCTGTTGCAATATCCTTAACCCTGTAATCAATGATCAAGCACAGACCTAACCTTACTGCTGGTCTGAAGATACAGACTTCATAATGTTGCACATATGATCAAGCACAGGTAAAAAGCTGCTTCTCAATATCCTGAAAAGCACTTATGGTCAAAAAAACCCAGAAATTATACGTATCGTATCAGGAATGCTGAGTGATCTTGGCCACTAAAATGCCAAGTAGGTTCTCACATTTAACTTTTTCAACTCTTTTCCTGACACTGATTTTCAGAACACACATGGAAGGTAGTTCTGTTACGTCTAGTGACTGGGGCCCTGTACAACTCAGGGAAAGATCACATCACTCCAGCCACTTCAGTCTCTGAAGTCCAAATCTCAGGGTCTGCCCAGAATGGTCAGAGTCCTGCTGTGACTATAAATCAATAGCATAAAGGTAATTCATATGTGAAGGGCATTCAGTGTTGAGATGGTGCAGTGAGACACATGGCAGGAAATGTGCTACTGACTCACCTTTGCATCCAATCATGTTGCTTCCATTAAAACAAATAGGAGAGAAAAAGGAGACCTAGAACATTTTACTGTATACACTTTCTTCAGCTACGACCATAGGAAATTTTAGCCTGACTCTTCAGAAATCCGACTCTAAAAGTAGCACAAGTATATCCATCTTGCTGTACACGTGTGCCTTAAACTCAAATTTATCTTGATGTTCATGCTGACTGAGGATATGCTATAACCCATGCAAGACATCTTGTAAGGATTGTTACAAAAGCAAGAGCAGAGAAGATTCTTAGTTCAATTCAAACACTTTTTCAGTGGAATCGAGCTCATTCTTACATCCACTGGGCAGCTGAAATGAAGTACAGTAGTCAAGAGCAAAGGACGCTATCAGGTTCTTGACTGTACAAAATGCTGCAGGGTTTGGCAAGCTTGCTGTTCCCATTTCTACCACACCTCCCTCTGCTTTCTCAGTCTTTCATCACTTCAAAGCTGAATGCCAACCGTTACAATGGGAAACTCAGAAGTCAACAAACATGGGAATGCAGATGCATGGGCTATGCACACTGTGCAAATCACCATTTTCATCAGAAACATCAGGTAGGAGCCCTGCCTCCTTCACCAGGCAAGACAAGGAGCATTTGCAAAGGCAGCGGGTGGAAACTTGGGTTTTGACAAGGCAACTTTTTCATGTACTATGGAACATGTGGAAGACTTGTTAACGAGATACAATGTTGCTCTGCCTTCAGGAAAGGCCATCAGCGCTGAATAGCACAGTGCCTGGGAGGGGTGTGTAGAGAAAGAGTGGAAAAAAGAACAGGAGATGGCTTAGAAAAATATTATTTCTGGATTCTACACTAAGAAATGCACAACTTGCAGAGCTGCAGTACTCCAGAGATGTGCACATCTGTAACTCTCCAGCTTGGGGGACAATGTGAGGGAATTGTACAGAAATTGTAAGGACTGATTTTGAAAAAATCACATATTTACACAGTGTAAGTAAAGTACAGCTATTTTAACACCATTTGACATTACCATTTCTGTAGAAGTTTGTTTAGATTTCCTAAACTTCAGTAAGAAAGAGTTAGGTGAAATAATTGATTGCAATTATGAAAAACACATTTCCTTGCTCATGAAACCAGTATTTCTCAACAGGAAGATTTTAAAATCTGGAGTTAGTTCTTGCACTGGAAATTGTGCTCTCTTTTTCTATTTCCTGCTGAAAAAAGAAAGCAGACTTCTGTAGCCCAGGGCACTTCTATCCCAGTTGTGCATTAGTGTGTTAGGGCGATGTTTTTGCAAAAAAATTATTTCCTTTTTAGTCAAAATTTTCATTGTGGTTTTAAAAAAACCCCATTGACTTAAAAACCAAACCAAACCCCAGCACTGCTTATAATGCACAATCCCTTTATCTCCTTCCCAACCCCTTTTGCAGAGGACTACTTAGTAGGCCATTTACCTGTAGTTCCCTTCATAAACCCAGGAAGCAAGAAGAATCATTTTGAGTTAATGATCACCTAAGACTGATGCTGAAAACTCTCTAACAGCTGATCAAAGATCAGTACAAATGGCATCATGGCTGCTCAGCCAGTAATTTAAAAATACCCCAACCAAGTAACAGAGGATTCTGTCAGATCCAGTCAATTTCTGAATCTATCCTACAAGAAAGTGTCAGTTCTCTAGTCTACAGTGCAACATAGCTCAGAAGATACTTTGAATTCTCAAAGAAACAACTGCAGAAATACATTGTGACTTCTGCTGTTCTTTGATAGGTGCCCTATTGAGCCCTGTAAAGTTATCTTGGTGCTTTGAGATCTGGGCCTTAAGGTTTGGTAGCACTTCTTCCTAGCTACTTTGTTCAACATAATCACCTTCATTTTTCTGGATTAAATCTGCTGCTTTTTCACCAGTGTATCTGACTCAGTCTTCACACAAAAACAATAGAACACAGTACTTTGAGGTGTCAAAGTCAGAGGGAGAAAACAGAACTGGTTATATTTGTGGGCAGTATTTATGTTCACACTGCTTTTTGGCTCTCTTATATGGGCAGCCACAAAAATAAAAGCTAAGTGCCTGAAAATGGAGCTGGAAATCCACACTAACTGGTTTGAAAGGAAAGGACACAATAGCTTAGTCACATATGTATAGTTCGAGAGCACTGAAGACAAAAATACCAGCACATGTCAAGGGGTATTACAAGCAGTACTACAGGATTGAGTATCATACATCAATAAATTCCAGAATCTGTGGACACAGCAGCAATCTCAGTGATGCTGATGAAAGCTTCTTTCACCACTTCATAATCATTCCAAGCACTTTTGGTTACTGCAAACTACAACTGTAGTTACTAAACTACAATGCCTGCCCAGAGAAAAGATCTCTTACATGTAATGATGTTCCACCTCTTTACTGCTCTGGCTGGATATAATACTATCATCTTCCTGGTCTTCACAACATTCAGTAGAGTCTTTACTTGTTAACCTGAAAGGTGGATAGTCTAAGCAAACATAATTGATATGATACATATACACACAAAAGGACTCCACCTGGAGTGTGAAATCGCTTTTGTGAGCAGCACGGAGGGCAGTCACTAATGCAGAGGCACAGTCTAGGTTTTACCAAACACCATGCAGTGTTACAAGCATTTCCTTTTGTCTGCAGTGGACAATAATCTCTGTCACCTCTGGATATGAAACGCAGAGAGGCTTTTAGCCCTGGAGACCAAAACCCCTATGACCCACAAAGGAGGCCATTATAATTGTGTCTGCAGTTTTCTATCTAAGTTTTAATTCCCTCCATGGACACCATGTATGTGGCAAATAGCAAACATTCCTTAGGCGACCAAAACACTGCCAAAGAGTGACAAAGTAGCCCCAAGTTTCTTTCTTTCTAGTTTTACATTCGTAAAAATATCATGCCTGCCACATCTGAAGCAGCTGACAGGACTGATTTTTCACTGAAAAATTTCAACCAGAATTTGGAACTGGCAATGTTTCAGTCTGAAGACCCAGGGGATTTTCTCTTTCATCCTTCCAGCCCTGTCACACCACAGGCATTTATTTTAACAACCATCTTGACACACATTTAAAACACGTATTTGCCTCAATCAAAAATCTGGGGATCAAGACTTCTTATTTAATGCTGGGGAATGACTCATTGTGCCTCAAACGTCTGACCTGGTGAGGCATTACTAAAGATTTGTAACTATTTACACTAAATAAATACACATATCAATTATAAAAGTTGTTTGCTCTGCAAATGCAGGGAGGGGTCTCAGATTTCCAGTAATTCCCCTTCACCCAGTCTTACATGCTCACCAGGTCTTTATTATTACAGGTCCAGGGATTCCACACATCCAAGCCTGATAAAAAGAGGATGGGTTAGTGATGAGACCACAGGGAAGTGGAACCCAGTGTTCCAGCATGCTTCTCTGCTTGAGGCTAATAATAATTCTAAGGACTTGATATCAGTTCAATCATGTTTTTAAATAGTATGGCTTTCAGCTAGCTAACACATAGGTGCCAGCATGCTAATGATTCCCCTCCAGAAAGCTCTTCTACAGTCTGCCTTCAACAAAGGCATTAGTTGACAGGCAGTGTTTTCTTCTCCTCTGTTGCTTTTTCCATACTACTGAAGAACTCTAGGTCTAGGAAGGGGACACTGTATAGGCATCATTTGGAAGCTGCTTTCCTCTAATGGTTTGCTAGATCTTCAGCCTGATGAACTTAGTTCTAAACACAGTTGTTTTCAAGGGTTTAATCAATTGATTAGTATTTGTCATAGGCTCTGTAGGCAGTATGGCTGGAATCCTGACCTGGATTTTGCTCTCTGGGAAGATCTCCAGTTGCCAGGGCTATAAATAACAGTAGTAAACTTTTAGACAAGGATTTTCCCCTTGCTTATCAATCTGTTCTTATAGAAGGCCAGGATCAACCTGAAATCATCTCTTTTGGTAGCCTGAATGTTTGCACAATGCCTATTTACATTACACCTAGTTCATACCAACACAATGAGCTACTGACTTTCATTATCACTACATTACTAAGCTTGAAAGAATGTAACTGTTAGAAATCAAGGAGGATCCCACAGCACTCCTCTGTTGAGAGCAATAAATTTTCCTCTGCAAAGCACCTGTACTTTCTTAAACCTCAAAACCCAGAGCCAGCCTGAATGGAGATAGGAACAAGGGCATGTGCAACATGAAACCACCACAATTAGGCATTAGCAAACACCTTCACACAGGCCTGTGAACTGGAAGGCTGACATTAATTTACTTGCCAACTCAGCTTCTTAGCTTGCTTCCACAGAACCTAAAACTCATCTGCGAAAATTGTCTGTAAGGGTTATGTCATCTCCACCCAAACATCATCTCTTTCCCATAATGAGATTACAAAATACCAAGAATACCAGAATATTTCAAACTACTTCTTTAAATGCAATTATTATTTAATGAAAATATAGGTTCTAGACAAATAATTTGTGAGTTATGAATGCGATCAGTTTTGTAATTAGTGTTTCCCCATTAACAAGGGGCCTATGGCTTACTTGGTCCTCAATATATTTAATAGGTTTGTCTCCTAAGAATCTTACATGAAGGCTACCGTAACAGCCTGTGACTTGTTTTTGCAAATAGCTATTTATGATGAAGCCAGAAAGCACACCTAATTCCTGGGCCTTTTTGCACATGGAGAAAGACACAGTATACATCTGACACTGAACTGGGCTGCTGAAGATTTGCACTCCCTTACTTGATTGCATGCTTAGAGACTGCATCACATTAGAGTTCTTTTGATTATTAAGTAGATTAAGTTTACTGGTGTTTGCATAAGCTCCTTGAGGCAGACACTGTCTACTCAGTGCTTCTACAGTCCTCAAGGAAAGGATTCTCTCCTTTGTAATTGATTCCTCTGCAGGTATCTGCAAAGAAAGTAGCGTATGACTAGGGACCTTGTGAAAACAGACCAAGGGGAAGACTTGTAGAGTATATTTCTTCCTTTCACCTTTTTTTTAATGACTTCAAATACATGAAGGACAGATTCTGTGATGGACACATATCCTAAGGCTTTCCAATGAATGGAAGAAAGTGTACTCTGTTCTGTTTTTCTAGATTATGCACTAGCTGTGCATATGCGCCCCTCCCTTCTACATCAGTTTCTTAACAGATATTTTTAACTTAATCTCTACATTTTGTACTATCTGGGTTTTTATTTGGGTGAACCTCTGCTGTATGCATCCTAAATAAAAGTTGGCTGGATAGATGGAAAAGAATTAATTGCATAAGATTATGGGGATATTGCTGATGCTCCTAAATAATGAGTGAGACTCTCCCAGAAAGGTGACTGGTCCAATATCCCAATTTCTACAGTTTCACAGAATTAATAAATTGATGTTGGTTTCTTTCCAGGTCTTGCATTCACACGACACTTCCAACATTTTTGCCATACACAGTAACTTAAACAAACAACCTTACCCTACCCCTGCCAAACCCATATTACTCTAGGAGCCAGGACTTTCATTACACTAGTGGTTGGGTCTCACTGAAAATCATCCTGTAATGCATGACCCATTCTCAAACTGAGCAAGCTGGCAGAGCTGGTACAATAGGGGGAAACGGTCTGTGTTTCAACTGTGCAATTTATTGCTCACCAGTCACAACAGACTATGATTCTCCCTGTACAGTTTTATTACATACTGAAGAAACAGTATGTAGTATGCACTGATATTTCCACTGATTGTTAATAGAACCTATACAAAAAATTGGCATCCTAGAAACAAGCAGATTGTACATTTCCATATCAGAAAGGGGACCTGTGACATATTTACAGCCTTCAAGTGCCTTATCTGACATCTCAATTTATTTCCTGCACAATTGTTTGGGAGATTTTGGTCATGGGAATTCTGCTGTTTGTCATCCCAGGCATGAAGGATATTAAACAAAGCAATCAACTGAATAAGCTCAGAAATACAGGCTGTTTTATCACATCAGAACCACGTATTGCTGTTCTTATCTCTCTCAGAAACAACACAAGTTTGTCTGTGAACACTGCAGGTAGAGATAACCTTTTAAAAACTGTTGGACAGAGATCCCATAGGAATGCTTCAGTTTATTGTATTTATTGCTTCCATTTGTTATTCCTTTTTTAGTATTTATTTTTTTAATAGAAGGTGCATGTGCTTGCTCACTCTTGACTGAGGTCACAGACACAAACACCGTGGTTAGACTTCAAAAGCCATAAAGTGGCACTGACTTTATTTCCTTTGAAAATGTCTGGAAATACATGGGGCATTTTCAGTTTTCTCTGTAAAGGTGAACTCTTGCCATGTTGCTATTCTGAGCAAAACACAATTCACCTTACCACAGCTCAACACACACAGGAAATCAAGTACAGCAGAGATAACGTACCAGAAGGCCAAGAAGCAATGTACTTGAATACCTTATCCACTAAAGTCACAGCAGCAATCGTGAAAAGAAGATCACTAGCTTTACAGGCAACTTTACAGCTGCCTGGCTTGCTATCAAGGGAGCTGTTGTTCTTGTACTAATAAGAACTACTGTGGAAGGCATAGAATAGCAGAAGCCTAGTTGCTAAAAGGAAAAAAACTCAGTAACTTTCAAAGGTGTGAAAGGGAAGTTTAAAGGCTCTTATCAATGTTAATTCTTATCTGTGAGCAGTGCTTTTATCTCATTTTACTAAGCATTAGCCTTGCTTGAAACAGTGAAAAGAAATAAGATCCTCTAACTGCATTAAGGCCAAATTTTCATAAAATGATTTTATGGATTCTTATTTAACATGCTGTTCTGCAGGGGGTTAGTATAGCTGCCTTTCCTTGCAAAAACTTACTGTCACCACATTCACTGGTTTCTGTAGTCCCTGTACCATTACTCTGGAGTCTGCTCATATTAACTAATTTTAAGTATTACTGAGTTTTGGAATTACAGCCTTCAGTGTTTCAATTTCTAACGAGAACTGCAGTGTCTGATTCAGTCTTAACTTCCACTGTATGAAACAACTGTGGCTTTGTAGCATACTGCAGGAGACAGTGCCCCATTTGGTTGAGATTAATAAAAGTAGGTATGTTTTCCTGGTTATCTTCATTCACCTGCAGGAATTACGACTTTATTCCACAGTTCTTAAGGTCTTCCTCCCTGACTTCAGTGACTAGGTTTACTCAGCGTTTAAGGAGCACCATGACTGTCATTCCACAATAAATCAACACCAGTAACTAAAATATTTGCCCAAAAGACTTAAAAAAACCCAAAACCTTAGCAAAAGCAGTCCTCTAGACTTAGATAGAAACGCTAAAAACTGTTGAGAATCAGGGAAATGAGGGCCTCCCTCACTAAGTCTGTACTTTGCTGCCCTTACTCAGATACATGATCAAACTACATCAACTACATTAATTTCTACTCTTCAGCTGAACCATGGTGACTGTCAGTAGTATCTGGTCTTAGCCTGTGGTACAGATGATTATACAATTTAATTTCAACATATATTGGCCAGGATTGATGTTGACCAAGTCAACAGCTACAGGACAACTTGTTAACTTGGTACAGCTTGATTGCAGATCTAAGCCTTACATAGCAACTGGTATGGGAGAGTTATCAATCTCTGAACTCTGTAGAAGCAGGCCTTACATCAGCTGTAATAACAGTAACAAAATAATACTAATAAAAACCAAGACTAGGGACAGTAACAACTAGCACTTGTGTTTAGAGTAGCATAGATAATGCTTAATCAATGAAGCAATAGTCCAAATCAAGGGATAGTTTATGGTCCTAAACTCACCACAGTACTGGGCTGAATTCACTAAACCAAAGGCCCGTGGAATTGTGCTGACACTACTCTCTGTGACTGTAGCATTTTATCCTCCAATTGATATTACCACCATCTACCACATGAGGTTCATTCCAAATTGCTATGGAAAGGTGCTCTGAAGGGTAAGAGGCACAAACCTCTCTCCATAGGCTCCATAGGAGAGACGAGATTTCAGACTAGTTTCCAGACAGATACAATTAAGGTTTTCACAGAGGGATCTCAGGAGATTTTACAACATGTGTGTTCCAGTCCTTCAACAATTGCTCAGCAATCCCTCATCAAAATATTCTGTTAAATTCAGAATTTTTAAGTAAAATATGTCAAGAACAGTTAGAGTTAGTGGTTTACTGGTGTTTCAATATTTCCAGCACAGCATGAGCTGCAAACTTCTATACATTACTTGAAAAGCGAAATGTTTCCATGAGATTTTTATTTGCTTGTTGAAGAGAAGGAAGAAATACTAAACATACCTCAAGAAGGTCATATACTTCTTCCTGTCATGCAGAATAAGGATCCCAATCTCTTCAGCAGTTTCTGAAGAATGACAAGGAAACTTGCATCCAGCTCCTTAAATTCTTTCTGGATCTGGTTTCCAGCCTGAAAAGAATATTTTATATAGCTTTATTTTGCCTGTGTCTCAAGATCTTTAAGGACTGTTTGTACTACAATAGAAGCAAAGTGACAGAAATTCCACAGTCCCAACTCATCTTCTATTTGGGAAGGAAGTCTCAAAACCACCTCTGATATTGTAGGATCATCAAATCTGCCATAACTGACTCCCACCTTTGACCTTACCAGCTACTCAGAAATCCCTGTCTGAAACCCTTCCAGCTGGTTTTCATGTAGCATACAACTTCATTTCCTGTGAAGTACAACATCAAATGCAACTCTCCTCTTATTTCTGGTTAGTCAGACAGCCACACGCATGATCATGAAACAAAAAACCAAACCAAGTGCAAGTGATGGCATAGCTTTTCTGGAGCAGGCAGTTAGAACAAATGATTCCCTCATTCTTCCCTTCTTCCATCAGCCCTGAAACTGCCTCTCTTGTAGATCTCTACACCACTTATGCCTTGGTTTTGCATGACATTCTGATGCAGAGTCACTGTGAGCCACATTTCATCAAAATCTAATGCACACATCAACATAAAGAGCATTGCACTGAATTCTTTTGAACAAAATGCTACTGATAATGAACTATTAAAATGAAATGCTTTGCTACTTTTTGTTTCAACTAGCATTCTGCACTTCAGGTCAATGGAATGTGCAACCTAAAAACTGCTAAGGTTGAACAGTGTTTCAATATATGCTTAAGTATCCTTCACAGTCTTCTCTCTCCAGCTTCTCAACAAAACACTGTGAGGTCAACACTACTGGACATAACCTCTTATCCCGAGATATAAATGTGTCTTTATACTTCGAAAGATGAAGAAAGGGTCACAAACATGGAAAAAAACAAAGTATTGCCACTTTGGATCCCTGCCAAAAGATGCAGGTATACAATGTCGATTTTCCCTTCAGCAGCATTTCAGATACCCTACTCAGAATATTACATGTGTTTCTAACTGCTCCATGAGTATGTTTCTTCACTTCATAATGCTCTTGACATCTAAATTGTAAGCTATTCTGCTGCACAAATTGCTCTCTGAGTTGCTCAATCCTGTTCAGGTTTTCTTAACATTATTACAACAGCACTTCAGGAGCCAAGACTTCAAAGCATATAGAAGACTTACTTCTAGAGAAGGAAGTTGCTACACCAGAATGACAAACATTTCTTATTGCATTCCTGGACATGAAGCTAATCCATTGCTGAACACTAGCAATACATTAAATACAACATGACTTGAAAAAATCTTGTTTTCAAATGCAAATTCCAACAGATTCTGTAAGACTTTAAAATCTATTGTGACATGTAGCTTTCTGCATCTTCTTCAGGCAAAAGGCAAGAATGAAGAACATTTCAAACTCTATCCAAGCTACTTCTGCTTTTTAAGCCTTTTTAACTTTACTGATGCAGCAGCTGTAAGAAGTCATAATTTCTTCTGGGAACATGTCCTGCTTCATGTTGACACTAGCAGATATAAATAGCTGTGAGCTGTACCGATAGCTATTTTCAGAACGGACAGTCAGGCATAGTGGTATTAATTCATGACAGTAGGAAAGGGAGGCATTAGCTCTAATGAAATATGAGAAATCTTTCATGCAAGAAAGGCTGGACAATGTCTTGTAAGGAAAAGCTAACCCATGCAACTTCTCCTAGTGAGGTAAGATCAGCAATCCCATCTGGAATCGCAGCTCTCTGACATCACCAGCTCTTTAAATCACAGTGAGCTGAGAGAAAGGAAAATGCTGGCAATGCTTTGATGACATCCCTGAATATGGCTGCTTCTTGCCTTCCCTAGAAGATACAGAAAACAAGACTCACTCCCTTTTAAAAGGGAGAATGCTACCTTCCTACCCGTGTTCTGTATTTTCGTATTCTTCCATGAGAGCTACTGCTGCTTGATGCATTACTGAATCAAACACCCAAGTAGAGGCCCAATAGTAGTTAGCATAAAGCTTGAAATGTCAAGAAAAGGCCTTGAGCTCCTTTCACATTTCTCCTACTCCCTGTTTTCCCTTAGACTAGCAATGCCTGATTATAGCCTTGTACCTCCTAGTCAGAACTTGGGAGCACACAGAAGAAAGAGGTCCTGAAAGATGAAAGCTAACTGAATGTGGCTGTCTTGAGGTTTTAGACAGGGTTTCTGAAGAGCTGTTATTTCATAATTACACTCCACTGCTTGTTGCACAGCGATGCCTAGATATGCCAGTTCAGAAATCAACATCCCACATTATGGTTGGTGCTGTCTCAGCATCTGTGACCAAGTTTCTGCTCCAAATACTGTGTTTGTTACAAATGAAAACATCAAGCAGAGGTTTAGTGATAGCAGCATGCGAACTAGCACTCTCATGCTACCGAAAAACTGCTCTGTAGCTCCCTGTGTATTTCAGAGGCATACTGTTTTAACTGCAAAAGCAACAAATGACGCAATAGATTTTCTCTAAGGCCATCGCCAGAAAACTGGAACAATTATAGAGCTCTCTCTTCAGTCTGGACTTGTACAGCATTTAACATCATACAGAGGTTCTCTCTAACCCCATACATGCATATTAATGAATTGTTAGAGACCTAAAAAAGATGTAGGATACTTTCCATGCAGTTTCTAGGCAGAAAATAGATACATCATTCATGAAGCTTTCTGCATTTACCCAGCAAACCTAACAGAAGGTCACAGAACAGCTGAAAGTTTCTATCAATCAGGCATGAATTTTTCTGTGTATCTGTAACTATGTTCTG
This sequence comes from Lathamus discolor, assembly GCF_037157495.1. Taxonomy (NCBI): domain Eukaryota; kingdom Metazoa; phylum Chordata; class Aves; order Psittaciformes; family Psittacidae; genus Lathamus; species Lathamus discolor. The sequence goes on along the minus strand of NC_088891.1, from coordinate 18,287,568 downwards.
ATTCAGCAGTATCACTGTAAATTAACTCCTCAAAAGATGAATACAGAGTAAAAAGATCTTCCATCAATGCTTTCAAGGGAAATCAGCACCTCATAATATGATCCATCATCAGCCTAAAAAAGGGAATCCCCAAACAAGCTGGTTGAGAGCAAAATAACAAGGGACTATGCCATATAGACCTTCCAAACATCTTGGAGAGCTATGTGACAGAAAACTGTTACAACTGTCATGGCCACTGAGTTTATCTGCTTTTATACTTGTAACTGCAGTAAAGTGGAATTCCCAGTGAGTTCCTGAAGATTTACCCTCTTTCTGGGCCAAAGCAGGCTAATTGTTTGAATTACTCAACTGAGGTGCCCAGAAAACAACAGCAACTTGTACACTCAAAAAATGGCTAGGAAGCAAGTTTCAACTAGCAATATCCAGAGATCCATGATGGTCCAGAGAAAATGGTTTCAAAAAAACCCCAGAAAGATTTCTAAGATGTACCCATAATGTAAAAGACACCAAAAATGGTTATTCTGGTGCAATTTACAGACAATTTTACTGGACTTTGATTAATGTAAAGCTTGAGTTAGAGTAAAGCTAAAGACTTTATTCTTTACTCAAGTAACATGTACTGCTTCCATTGGTTTCCTTTCCCATTATTGTTTGCTGTCTACATATTAGAAAGGTCAATGTCCTGATGCTGTTTATGCTGATAAATAAATTCCACATGGTTCCTCTCTGATGACCCACACCATATAGGGTAACAATGTCATGCCACGCTTCAGGGATATACAGAAACAATAAAAAATACCAAACACACAAATAAGAGTTAAAATTGACTGTGAAGCTGGAAGTCACTCCATATTATACCTCTGGTTACATATTAACCTATATAGCTATAGCTAGGGCTTCTTTCACAACAGTAAAGGGAAAACATAACAGCACCTATCAGTGTCTGGCTGAACTTACAGTTCAGTCATGGAAATCAAGGTTTTATTCTATTTTATACCATATATATATTAAATTCTATTACTCTGCACAGAATATTCTATTCTCTACCACATTCTATGGCAGTGGCCTATCAAAGCTGTCAGTTCTATTCCCTCATGGCCACACAGCTGAACTCAGGGAACCCTCTCTTACTTCCACATTCAGCCATAACTTGAAAAGATATACTAAAGAGGCCACTGAAAAGGTTCACCATCCAAGGCAGGAAAAAGAAATATCCTAACCACAATCTTTTCCCCAGTCCTTTCTGCAGAGCTGACTTACAAACCCCATATTCAGATCTAGAACAAGCCAATTCAGAGGGCAGAGTAACAAATTCACTTGTCTGCCCTTCCCATCTAGAGAGCCAGAAAGAAAGGGGAACACCCATCTCCTGAAAACCTCAGCCCAGATCAACTAGGCCATCAGCAGGAATGGTAACTGCTTACTTTCAGAATACCTTTAACTTGCCTGTGGTATGACACAGAGCACACTGACTGCTGGCTGTAAAGCCACTTGCTCAAGTCCTGAGCAGGGAAATGAACGTGTGAATACCTAGGATTTTTTGCTTAATCATTCAGCTATGTAGGTAGTGTATCATTCCAAGCAAACCATTCTGGACAGAGGAGAAAGAGAAGACTCAACACTCTTCTTTCTTAAACACATGACTAGAGATGTTCCCTCTCGAAAAATGAACGTTCTTGCCTCAAATTGCAACTAAATACAGTAATTTTTATTTTTTAAATAAATTTGTGTGGTCAAGCTATAGCTCTGAAAGGAAACCTAACCCATAAAGTTAGGAAAAACATGAAACAATCTAAGAACTTTTTCCAAAACAGAGGCTAGATCAAAAGAGAGACTCTCCCAGACAGAAAGAGCCTGTGAGGAATCAGTGGTCATCCATGAAGCAGCTCAATTTGATTTATTATTTATGTACCATAATAATACTTGGCAATTTTAACAAAAGGATGAAATAGCATCTTACAAATTTTGACTAATCAATTTGAAAATATTTAAAGACAACCAAAGCGTGTTACAAACTGGGGTTGGTTTGGGGCTTTTGGTTTGGGTTTGGGGGGGTTTTTTTGAGGCTTTGTTCTTTTTTTAAGTCAACTTCCCCAAACTAACCAAGAAAATTCTGGAAGGGAGCTGAGGTGATCTGCTTTGCTGGCCCTAGTTTCAGATGGGATGGCATGCCCTCTGCCTTGTTTACATTTCATGAGAAGAAACTGATGCTGAACCTGATAGGATAAGAGAGTTCATTTATCCTGTTACCTGGCCCTGAAGAAATTAGTTTCATTACTACCTTAATTTACACATCTATCTCAATGTATGGTCCAAAATATACCATGAATAACACAACAGAAAGTATTTCAACCAAGAAAACCCTGAAAACAACTCAAGTTTTTACAGCCAAAGTACAGAATTGTCTCTGGAATTTGAGGTTTAATTTATGAGTCTATTACCATGCCATGAATTACTGCATACGCCCCCAGAAGGATAGACCTGTTACACCCCTAGTGATAGAAGTATAGCAGATTAGTAATTATTCTAATAGAGACTTGTCATGAACTATGCAAGAACAGAAACAGCTAACCTAACACTGACACACTTTACAACAAATCTGTTCTGTGATTCACAGATGAACTGTGATGCAACCCCAGCTGCTCGGCTCCCAGTTCATACTAACAATCTCAGGTATACTGCACAAAACCAAAGTCCAGTATCTTGTTCCGCTGTTACTTTTTCTGTTCACTGTGGTTTGTAATGGTAGCCTTGGAACAGCGTCAGGGCCAAGAACAGGCTCTTACAGATGATGCTCTGTCTACAATAAGCTTTCTAGGATTTACAAGAATTTTGTCTTGTCTGTGTCAGGAAATCAACTGGAATAGGTATTTGAAAAGAGCAGTATCCTACATAGATGTTAAAACAACTCAATTATCTTATCCTAGGATTTAAGGGACAGGAAGAATATCAGTCCAAGAAACACCTAAAGAAGGCTAACTAAGCATAAAGAATTGGGCAAGTGGACTAATAATTTTCTTGCTGTGTAGTTTCATCCAATAGTTTCCACTTCAGTTTCTCTTTCCCAGGAAATCAGAACGCACATACTTTACCTCCTCTACAAGTGTCAGCAATTCAAGTTGCTTGCATGATTTCCAAAAGCCTCCCTATTTATCCTTCTCAACTTCCACAATACAGTATTGATGTGGTCTGAATTAGACCTTCCTGATAACATTTAAAGCTCTCTTTGATGCAGAGTATGACTCGCTTATTGTATTTGAAAGACATCTTGTAATTTCTCTAAGCAGCATAACTGCATTTTTGATTCATCCATTTGTTTATTGGAGTTTTGATCTATGCATGGAGCAACTGAACTACTGAACAGAGTAAATAAAAACATGTGCCTGTCAGAATTTAAGGCACCCCTGTGCTCAGCAAATGTGCACTGCCTTTCTGCACTTGTTTGATATCTTAATAAATTCTTTACAATGGGTCTTCTAGCTATAAGCTTAATCAAGTCTCTGGAAATACATATTTGGGAAATCTGGATCCATTTTAGGTCCATCTCTGTCCATGTTTTACTTTTCAGATGTGTCACAGATGTTAGGTATGACATTCTAGGTTCTCCCTTTTTTCTCAGAGATCTCTGAATCTGATGCTGCATAGGTACAGCAGCCAGGTCACCACACCAAGAAGAGACACCACCACCACTCTTACCTTCTTGCAGAGCCATGTCCTTTTAAACAGCACACTCGTTATCAGGAGGGTGGTTCAATTCGTAGCCTGGCAACAATGCTGCTTATCTTTCTCATCATCTTTCTATATTTCTCTGCTATTCAATAAGGCCTGACTCAAACTGGTAACCTTATGCCAATATTATCCTCACCCCTTTTCTTGTGATGCTTATCCTCTACCATTGATTGGGGAAATAATCTACACTCCCCACAGGCTGAGGAAAACAGATCCTAAATCATTTCTCCCTGCTGGCAATTTTTGAAGATGTTGTTTAACATAGAACAAGATAACCAGTAGGTTGTGCACGGCACCAACTCTCAACAACCGACAATGGAGAAAAAAGGACACAGAATCATAGAATAGTTAGGGCTGGAAAGGACCTTAAGATCATCTAGTTCCAACCCCCTGCTATGGGCAGGGACACCTCACACTAAACCATGCCATCCAAGGCTTTGTCCAACCTGGCCTTGAGCACCGCCAGGGACGGAGCATTCACAACCTCCCTGGGCAACTGATTCCAGTGCCTCATCACCCTAACATGATCATTATCTTCGAGGCTGAAAATCAATACCTCTGGGCCAAATTCTGCTCTCCTATGCAGATATGCCTGTATTAGTTTAAAGTCACTTAACTGAATTTCTAGGTAGAGAGGCATTGGAAATGGCTAAATAGGAGGCCAGCTTTTGACTCCAGATGCTATTACTGATAAACCATTTCATAAGCTGCTTTCCTTTTCATGTATTTTGCCTGTAAACATGAATCTTGCCTTTAGAAAACTAACCATATAAGTGCTCTTGCTGTCTAATATATAAGTGGTAGCTGCACATGCATAGAATGTCATCTGTACAAACTGTCAGGTCAGAACACACAACCACTTTATCTGAAGGAAGAGTCTGCTAGAAGTTTCCAAAGATGCCTTAAAAAAATGTGTGTTAATTACACTTTGCACGTGTTGGTTTCTTTCTTCCCACCTCTCTTCATTGGAGATGAACTATGAGTTTAAGAAAGAGATTTGAGATCATGAGATCCACTGCATCTCTGAGTTTCCTGATAGAGTAGCTGGTGGAAAATATAACTTTCATATGGAAAAAGAAACCCCTTTCCTTTTGCATGCTTGCTCACCTGAAAGTGACAAGACTATGGCTTTGCTACTTCTTATAACAGAAGATTTAGAAATACATTTTTGAAGACTCAAAAACTGTTTCAATCTATTGGGAATTCTGAAATAAGAAAAGGGTCTGAAGCTATTTTCCCCTTATGCTCTCAGTTGTAAACAGATGAAAGCAAGAGTCCAGCTAAGCTGCATGTTCTGCGAGCCCATGAAGAGGGGACATTCATCTCATTTTGTTATCATTTTCTTTCAGTTTGATGTATGTCAGAACTCAAAAAAAGGGCTATATTCCTAGAAAGATAAATCCAGTTTGACAGCAGACCCTGATTCTACACTGTCCTTCTTCTACACAAACACTGGATACAGGGTTGCATGCAGCCCACTCTGCTAATTCATTCTTGTCTTGCCTGAGATAATACATTGGGAAGGACATTACGGGGTAAGGGGCTGAGCCAACACACAGCCAACAGTCTGCTGTTATCAGAAGTATGTACTTACAGCTATCATCCAGATCCTCACACCCCAGCTTAAGGGAAAAGGGGCTGTTCAAATGGCTACTTCCTAAGGAGAGTGTGTAAAACAGCAATGAGGATTCAGCTCCCAGCTTTGGGTTTGTTTTTTGTTTGTTATAATAAGGCACAAGGGAATGCACAGCTTCTCTGAATACAGAGCATGGTATACTGGAAAGTGATGAGTGGGATGGGACAGTTTTCAGTTCAGGTCATCACATATTTGCTTTTTAATTAACCATTTGTTAAGAACGCTATTTTCTACTCTGACTCCACACACCTCCAATCAGTAATAAAATCTTTCACTTGCCTCCAGCAAACTGACCTCAACCTTATATGGAATTTAAACAGCTCACAAAGAATGCAGTAAACCTCTTGCCCCTTCTCTGTTTGAGGCAACTATTCTTGAAGTGCTTAGCAGAATGATGCTACAGATCCTTTAAGAAATGCAGGAATTTGAAGCTCAGACTGCAGCCTGGTTTGTAACTATGAATAGAAAATGCAGTTCTACTGTCTAGGACTTTTTCCAAAAGTGTAATTTTGCAGTGGTAAACAAAACATGCTTTGAAATACTAAAAGGACATGACAATTTTATCAGGGGTCCAGTACAATGAAGTCACAGCCCAAGTTCTAGCGGTACAAAGAAGATGATCTTGAATAATCACCAGGTTAATCTGTTTCTGGGAAACAGACTGTAGATTAGGTTTCCTACAGAGCTTGATGCAGCACACGGCTCTTGCATGCTGAATCTCACAGCAGCAAAACTGTGAGGCTGCTCACTCCAGGAGCTTTTCCAGGAAATCCCTAACCATGGGGATCCATTTCTGCTAATAGATGGGGTCCTCAGCAAACTACAGGTTTAGGGCTCACCTTTGGCAACAGTGGAGGGTTATCAAGAAAGCAGGCAGTCTAAGTGAAGGAGCTGGCTGCAGGCTGGTTGGGCCCAGCAGAAGGACTTGGCAGAGGCAAACACTGTCTGTTGCCAGGGAAGGGGATCCCATTTCACAGGTCTTTAAAACAAGACCCGTGACAGTCCAGCTATGTGAACACACTCTGAAAATAAGTTAGGGGAGCCAAATTCTACACAGACATTAAAAGAGTTTTGACTACAAAAGGCTCAACTAAACAACTTCCCCATCCCCCCCATATCAGAGATAACTTTTGCAACTAAGTGATCTTTCAGAGATGGATTCATCAATGCATTCATACAGAGAATATAAGAAATCCTGTATTTACCCAGCACAACTTCTGCTTCACCTTCACTACTAAAAGCAAGGTATGGAGTAAGCAAGCCTGATTTAAATGAAATGCTGAGTCTTTCCAGAATGGCATCTCACAGCAGGGCTTCTTTGGAGTGCACATTCATAACTACAGGTACAAATACTCAAACCTTAGTTGCCAGGTTGAAACTTCCATATCAAAACAGCATAAAGCTGGAGGTGAAAAGCCCCATGCATCTGTGTCCTGGAGCAAGAAGTGCACTGTCTTGCATGACCTTAGATGTATGTTAAAGGATACATGTGCTTGATCTCTAGATTGAGAATTTCTAGAAATGAAAGGAGCCATAAAAGTCTTTATAAATATGTGAGAAAAACATCTGCCTAAAGCCTCCCCTTTTCAGCCCTTTCTCTCACAATTAGTCTTTCAAATTGAAAATCTCTTTTGTACTTAGACAGCCTGCCTGTGAGACACTGCCCTCTTTTCACCACCTTGCAGTGCTTGGTATGTAGCAAAACGCAGCATGCCTGGCAGGCCATTTTACTGAGGAAGCAGGATACACTTACTCTGGATATCGCATTCTCTAGAGCCCCAGGTTGTTTTGGTGATAACAGAGAAAACTTCACCTCTTTGTGCAACTGTTTTCCCTCCAGGTAGATACCTGATAGGGAAAGGCTGCTCAAACAGTGGATGGAAGGAATAAAGTCCAGGTTTTCTGGCACTGCAGATCAGTTCTTTGTTTCTGCCTGCCTCTTGTTAAACAGGCATAGGCTTTTAGTGCTCTGACTTATACATGGGGTGGGGGGGCACTAATAAAATAAAGCAAAGTAGAAGCTTGACAGAATTTGATTTCAAGACTCTCACAAAACAAACACTTTGCAAAGAACAAGACCCAGCATAGAAAGGTACTGACTCAGGAGTGGCTTTTCTCTCTCCTTGTCACATTCCAAGGTAAGTGAAAAGGCTCTGAGGAAGAGTGGGCAATGTAATCTAGAAAATCCAAACCATTTGGAGAGAGCTCAGTAACAGAGGATGTACAGAAATGTTGTGTGAGTTCCGTGTAATATTAAATTTTTACCCTGTCAAAGCCCCCCATCCACAGAACCCCAAAGCAGTGTAACAGCTTAAACTAGCACAGCAACAGCAGGCAGAACTCCACAACTCTACATGACACAAGGAAGTAAGCAAATAAACCAGTAAAAATGTGCACTATATCTAGGATGGGGATAGTCTTTCAGAAAACTCTGTACCTTCTGCCAGAAAGCCACTCCTTTTTTACTTATGCAACTAATGTATAATAATTAAAGAGACACCTGCTTCAGTAATAGTCTGCCAAATAAATTGAACCATCCCTCCCACAACTAGATCAACACCTGTTAAAAGGGTGGAGAATTCCTGATAGCCACAGCCAGCCTGTTACAACTTGTTATATGCTGCTACAGGGACCATAATGAAAGAGCAGGGTTTGTGTCTGTGAGAATTTCTGTTGTGGTACAAATCCTGCACTGCTCACTCTGAAGTATGCTTACACTGTGGCAGTCCAAGGACAGCATAGCCCACCCCTCCAGCATAGGCACACCTCCAGCACTGGGGAGAAACTGCTCTGGCCTCGAAGTAACAGAATAAATCATAGAGCAGGAGAGGCAGTCCTTCGCATAGCAGTTCCAAGCAAAGATGAGGATTGCTCTGCTGATGTATTGTGTAAGGATTTGTGACAGAAAAGAGCAGTAAGTATCTCATTTGCCCACAGCAAACTAGGCCCCAGTAAACAGCTGTGCATCTATTAGATGATTTCATGGTCTCTTTTCAATCTTTCTGTATTTTGCCAGTTCGATGTCTGCTGCACTCCTTCCTTAGGGCCTGTATTTGCTCCACTGTGAGAAACACCCAGACAAGAGATGAGCATCCTCCTGTAGGAACCCTGCTAAGCAGTGTGCTGCTATTTCTTCATGCTCTTCAGCCTGTAAATTACATAAAAAAATAAAGCAAGTCATGTATGGGATACCCTGATTAACGGCTTCAGTTCTTCTTTATGCCCTGTTTCTATGATAGGGAACTGCCCAGAGATCAGCCTGAGCTTAGGAAAAACTCCAGCCTACACTAATTCAATAAGTCAGCTCTGCCCCAGTAGCCCGTAGAAGAGTTAACAGCACCTGCCACCCCACACAGAAACTCCAGTGAAGGATTTTATAAATCAGAAACTCACCCTTATCCTGACACACCAGGGCGACTGGGGCCAGCCCTGCTCAACGGCAGCCATTTTAGGTGCAGGGCCTCCATGCAGTGAGCTGAAAGGACCTTCTCCCATTTCTTCTGAGAGGCACCCAAAATCCGGGGGGTAGAGGAGAAGGAAACAAGTCTCCCAACTGGAAGGGATCTCTCGAGAGCTGGAAGCTGCAGGGAAGGCTGGTCTGTCAGTGAGAATCCAGCTTCGGAACATGCCTGCCCCTGAGCACTGAGCCACAGCACAGCCCTGAGGTGAGGGAAGCGTGATGCCCTCCGGGCTGCAGGGTTCAACCTCCCTGTCGCCTCCCTGCCACGCTGAGGGCTGTGGTACGAAGGGGAACCAGCCCGGTCCCCTCACGAGCTCCCGCCTTTTCCCCCTGTGGTTTCTGTGCTGTCTCAGCCCTGAAGGGGCGGGAAAAGCCCCAGGCCCGGTGAGGCAGGGATGCAAAAGGCGGGAGGAGATTGTGGCCCAGCAAAGACTGGTTTTCACCTCACAGAAGGGGGAAAACGCTCCGGGAGAAGTGGTGCCAGATCTGTTTTGATTGCAGCTCGAAAAGATGCTAGAGGAAGGTAACTGCGCTGCCAGCTCCCCTTCCTCACGCTGGCTGTGACTGGGGAGCCCTGGAGACCAGGTGCTGCATGGCTGCAGGCACCCGCGTCTCGCTGCCCTGCCTCATGCCCTGCTGAGCCCACTGCAGACAGCGCTGGGCACAGAGCGCACCTCGGGCTGTCAGTGTAACAGCAAGGCATTTGTATGCCTGCCCACAGAGTGGGGCATGCGGCAACATTTACACAGCAGGACCTGGGTGCTAAAACCCACAAAGGAAGGGCAGTGAAAGCGACGTTTTGCTCGGCAACATGTGGGTTGTATTGTACAGTATCAGCCACAAAATCTTTGTGAAGTGTGTAGATAAAGCAGGCTATTGTGCTGTTGTAAAGATCAGAGCTCAGTGGCACAGGGAGATTATGAAATGGCCCCACAGGCTTTGACTGCGCTCCAGAGACTTTGGCCACAGCGATGTGAAATGTTATCAGCTCTTCCCAAGTGCCCTGCTTTCCTGCCTGACTGGCATCCTCCAGGCACAGAAAGCAGAAGAGGAGAGCTATCCCTGCACTTCAGCAGCTCCAGCATGGAATCCAGCTTGTTTTACCGCAAAAATGAAGGTTGATGGGGCAAAGATACCAACCTATGCAAGGGAAGTGCTCAGCCACAGCCTGTTCCTTTCTGACAGATCGTTCATGAGGGCAGTAGACATTGGCAGACGGGCAGTGGACAAGAATGTGCAACAATCATGGCCTATGAGTCTATAGTGAGATGAGCTGGTGCTTGCCTGTCAAAGCCCCAGGTCAGGCAAAATATGCCAGGTCTTGCAAAGAGCAGAGCTCAGAACCCAGCTCACCTTGCGTCACCTCTGAAACACCCTCGGGAAAGCAACAGCTGAGATAAGATTCTGAATACCAGACATAGAAATCCCAGTATTTGCTTTGTACAAACCTGAGATGGTGGCTATCAGCCTAGCTTGCTTTCCCTTTGTCTGCTCTGGAGTACCTTACCTGACTGCATCCGTTCCCTGTGAGGTAGGATAAACCTCACTTCAAGGGTCCTGAAGTTTCAGAGAGGTTTGATCACGTGTGGCAGCCCAAAACGCTGTATTTAAACCACCTGCTCATATCAGAGTAATGTGATGACCACGAGTTTATATTCACCTACTTGACCAGCTTAGAAAGAACAGTTATGGCTCCTCAGGGTTGGTAGAAGAGTTTTGAAACCATACGAGGTACTTATCTGGTCACTGTGCAAATCTGAGTAAGGACTTGTCTAATGCCAAGACTAACAAAAAATAAAGCTCTCCTGTAGTATATTAGGGTTACTAAAACCAGCATCTGTATAGAAAATAATTGCTTTCTGGAATCTGCAGAATTACGAATACAAAACCTCCTGCAAAGATAGTGTAGGTTTAACACCAAAACACAGAGATTTTTTTTGCATTACTGCATACAGTTACATACAGTTTTACAAACCAGTTGTGCCCAAACATGCCCACACACAAGTGACTGACTGAAGAGAGATACCGTAACTTACAGTGTGCTAACAAGAAAATTTTAGTGTATTATGTGAAAATAGCAATACACTCTCAGACTTCTCAACTGAGGCAAGCAAATACCTCTAACAGGATAAGGGTTTATCAGCCTTCCATGTTCTCTCTTAGTAGCCTCAAAGGGAGCACCACACAAGGCATTCAGCATTGCTCCGTGCAAACAACAGTCCTGTGCTACATGTACTACTTTTCCATCGCCATCTGAGCATCACTGCTCAGAGCCTCTCTTGCATGGGGGGACAGGTCAGCTCTGGTTTGAGCAAAGCATAGGGGTGGATTCAGGGATGTGCTGAACGGCCGGGAGGATTCCCGGTTGTGTGCAAGAGAGAGATCACAGCCAAGGTGCCAGCAGATGGCACTCAAGAATGTGAGCAGCACTCCTGAGCTCGTCGGAGCTGCAAGCTACAAGGTTGCATGGTGCACTATGAAGTTCTTCCACGCCCGCTCTAACAAGTCCAGCTTGTTTCTAGACTGAACCCATGCAAAGTAAGAAATAAACGCTTTCAGGGTTTCACATCTTTCGTCAGGGAACTAATTCCTGTCTCCAGTTTAAGAAATCTTTGTATGTGTACTGCCTGTGACCAAAGCACTCTATAAAACAGTCTCTTTCTGGAGAGGCTTTTAGATTAGGGCTGAGGTTTTCTGCCGAGGTTTTTTGCTGTTCTAATCCTTTTTTTTCTATTTTTTAACTCTCTTGCCTCTTCCTTGGGTCCCACCAGTTCGGCTAAGGAAGGGGAACTTGAACGGTTGTAGGTTCAGACCTCTTTAAAGGAAAGCTTTTGTCTCTAGCCCACTATTCTTTACAAAGATCACAGCAGTAGGTTACGCCTGCTGGTCTTAGGAAATGAGTCAATCTTCTAGAGCCTGATCCCAATTAACAACACTAGATAGGCTCTGTCCACTAGAATTTTACTATTGGAGTCAGAAATGCTTGGAGGGAAAAATCAGGCTCTGCTGTTTATGTTGCTGAGATGAACCCTCCTCAGTTGTACCAGCTAAACTTCTATTTGCAGGAGTGAGCGACTTCAGTTGTGTGGAGGATAAAGTTATGTTTTAGAAGAGAGGCTTTAAGTAAGGTAGGGAGTCTTGTTACTCCATAATTCATGAAGTTAACCTCTCAGTTTGCTGACAAGAACTTTCTTCTATGATTTATACATGGACTCTAGGGAATTAAGAAGGTTTCTTCCCTTCCTTTATACTCCATGGCTGGCTTGAACATATCCAACATTCTTACACTCTGGAGTTTTCAGAGTGCCTGAGTCATACTTTTTGCCAGTGTTTCTTTGGTCTAATATGGGCAGGTAAGAAAGAAGACTGCCAATGCCAAAAGCATTTTCCAGAGCTCTCTCTGCAAGGCTTCAGACTGACTATGAAAGTCTGGGCTAAAGTCCAGCACACTGAATACACAGATTTCAAAAGCTAAATGGAAGAATTAAACAACATTTCTGCAGTTTCAAGTGTATCCATAACAGCATGGGGTCGAGTGTGGCATGTATCTGAAGCTCTTTGAAAGGGTCAGATGCAATTTCCAGTACAAATACAGATGTACAGTGGTTAATAACTTGGCATTTAAATTATGCCTGCTGAAATTTGGTATACAAGTGAACATGACAGTTTTTGTCTTTTGGTCTCAAAAAATTGTTTAAATTGGTAATACCATTTCAAAATACTTCTGTGGTTTGTTTTGTGGGATTCTGTTTGTTTAATAACCCACAACAGTAGGGCTCAGTCAGGAAGATGACATTTGCACACTGATCTGTTCCTCCCTGAGAAAGCTGAAGTGAGCTCTCCATACACACACACAAGCACGCAGCAGCTCTTGCTTCCAGCCTGCTGTGACATGTGCCTGCACAGAAAACTTTCTTGCCAGTTTCCAGACATTTCACATGCCGCTTGTGAATGTCTTAATTATTTGGGTTTAACTACCACAGCTGCAGTTGGGATATATTTGCGAGTGGGTTTTCCTCCAAACTCTGCAGCTATGCTCACTGAGGGAACAGTTGTTCAGAAACAGGGACTGAGCTAATTAACAGAAAACAGAAATCCATGGTGTAGAATGACACATCCATGATTATGCTTAGACTAAGAGGTAAGACACTGGCCTGGCAACACACGTGCAGGGATTCAAATCCAAATCCAGCTTTCTGCTTGCCTTCTGCCATGGTGTTCCAAGTTTTCTTTTCCCCATCTCAGTTTTTGGCTAGTAGTTATAGTTAAACCAAATGGATTTAATTGAGGTATTCAAAAAGCTTTTAAGCTTTTCTCTTAACATTTGTTTGTGCAGTACATATGCTTGTGTAATGCATTATGGCCTGTCATATATGGTGTCAAGGCCCTTACAGTCAGATTGAGAGTTAAAACAGCCTGTGTCCCCTGACCCCTCTTGAAGACAGTTGATCCCTGTGGAGCCTCTAGAACCAGTGGAATGCTAACAGCAGTTTTGATGCAGTGTTGTAGAGACACTCGAAAGGAAGTCTGGGGCCTCTGTACTGTTCAGTTAGTTTTGTCTCCACTACTTCTGCAGGCTTAAGCTAATTTTCCTCTTACAGTGAGGGGCATGGTTGAAGTGAAGACAGGAGGTAACTTGGGAAGGGGTGGGGAAGTAAAAAAAAAAAAAAAAAAGCCAGGAAAGATGGAGTCTCACTTGCAGATGAAGACGGGAAATATTAGACATTGACACATAGATACAATCTGGCCATCAGAATGAAGCTATAGATGGCAATGTTATGGGACTCAAATGGAGAAAGTATCTATACTAAAAATCAGAAGCATAAAAGGTTAGGATTGAAAGTAAGCACTTCATGGCTGTCATGGATTCTGAGAAAAATCCAGACAAAAGAGGGGATGGCATGAGATAACCAGCACAACTAGAGATACCAACTGGGCTAATTGAGAGGCATGGAGAGTAAAGCTGCAGCAATAGAAAGCAAGCAGAGAAGTCTGGATGCTGCTCTTGAAAGGGCAACCAGCTTTCATAACATGTAACAACCATGATTGTTCCTGCTGAAAGAATAAAAGCACCATTCTGAGAAAGAGCATAGAAATTCAGCGAAAGTTTGCTGAAAAAGAACACAAGATTTTGTTAAGTCATATTGGCTTCTGTGGAAGAGGAACAATACATAGAAATGGGATGCAAGTTCTACACTGGCAGGAAAGCAGACCTGAAAGATAACTTTTCCCAAATGCAGTTCTCTTGCATAGTCAATAACCACATGTAGACTATGGATTGATCTTTAAGCATTTAGCCAAAATGTCACTTAAGGCAAATGGTGGCTTGACTGGAACTCATAGTGGAAAGGAGGGGTCCAACACTTGATTCAGAAGCTGACTGTCAGTGGTCTGAGTTTGAAATAAACTCATTTTTTCCGAAGGTAGAAAAAGAAATCCAAATGTTTCAGGATGTTTGCTTCAGACAGAGTTTTGCCCTTTGGTTTGTTTTTTTTTTCTTCATTTCCCTTCTGATCAGAAGTACCTCCAGTTAAAATGCCTTAATGACAAGGGGAAAGTCACGATTCTGACCTCACAAGCCGTTTCATATCAGGATGACTTCTCAGACTTCATCTGAATTCCTTTCAATTATGCTTGGGTAAATGACTTTGGAATTAGTCCGAGGGTGCCCACGACTTCACACTTCTCTGGGCATGTGCAGAAGGTGGAGCATCCTTAGAGATCATTCCCACTTCAAAACAATTGCTATGGTGGAGAGTTACAGACAACCGTGGTATGTTCCACCTGTGTGTTCTTCCCTCTAAATGCTGAAAGGGTGCCCGTCTACATTAAAACTGCTGTTGACTGTGTGCATAATTCAGTGTTTAACAGAAGTGGAACATCTACCACAAATGGCAACTCACACAATCATCAAAGAGAGAGAATGGCAAACATGCATGCATAAGGGAACAGCATCCTTCCACGGAATTCAGTCTCAGTGAGAGAGCCAGGAGTTATACAGCGTTCTGTCTCGCCTTTAGGATACCAATGTGAGTGAGAGGTCTTGGCAGGCAGCTTCTGAAGAGAAGCAAAAGCATCAGACTGAGCTCACAGCTGCAGTCAGTCCTGGCAGATACAATTTCATAGCCATACTTGGGATTTCTCACTGGGTTGAGGTTCTGGCTGCTCTCTCAAGCTGAATAAGGAAGTGTGAGTGAACACTGTCTTGTGCTGCCCTTCTCATATTGGGAGTATCTGAAATCTCATCCTAGACCATGGCAGGACAAGTCAAATTTGTAGCAAAATACTGGGATGCAAATTTTCATTTTGACCACTTTCTTTCTTTCCCTGTCCGAAATTACGTTTTGGAAGGTATTTCTCCATAGTAGTCTGAATGGAAGAGCTGTAAATATTGGAGCAAGTTAGATTACATCTGAAGTTAAACAGGGATCTTCAAAACATGCTCTTGTGGAAAACTTCAGGGAAAGCAAGGCTGAAGTCTCCTGTCATTCCCGTCATTGACCCTATTTATAATTTGCAGTCTCACACTTTCCCTCATTTACTTATCCAATGTTAACTTATCTTTCAAAGGAGAGTGAATGTGTTCCTGTTCATGTAACTAGGCACGAATGACAAATACTAACTCATGTATTTTTAACATCCTGTTTTGTGAGATTTTTAATATGTCCCTTAATCTGGAAATACTTTTATTCCTTCTGAAGGTTCATCTGGTATTCCTATGAGAGGGTTTAATCTTGGCTTTCATTTATGGATGTAATTAATCCATTTAATGGGTATTTTTATGAAACTGAATAAACATTATACTGAACTACCCACTCAGTCCACATGAAAAGGTGGACATCTGCACAATCTGCTGGTCATGTCAAGGTGGAGGGATAAGAAGCAATCAGAAACCATATTTTTCTGCCAAATACATTCTTTGAATTTAGTTTTCCTCAGCTTTCAGATTGGGAATCCTGCTGCTTAGAACAGCTGCAGCTATCTATCTTTGGGCTTGCTGCAGCTCATGTTTTAAAGAACATGGGCAGTAGCTGACAAAGTTAGCATACTGTAAAGCTAATGCAATATTTAGGAAATACTATTTACTGATAGTAGCAGGTTTCAGTGAAATGGCACTGCCTTGTGCTAGCTAAACAACCAAGACATTAAGTTTATTAACATGATCAAGGGAAGCTATTTGTATATGTGCATATACATAGAATCATAGAATCATAGAATAGTTAGGGTTGGAAAGGACCTCAAGATCATTCAGTTCCAACCCCCCTGCCATGGGCAGGGACGCCTCACACTAAACCATCCCACCTAAGGCTTCATCCAACCTGGCCTTGAACACCGCCAGGGATGGAGCACTCACAGCTCCCCTGGGCAACCGATTCCAGTGCCTCACCACCCTAACAGGAAAGAATTTCCTCCTTATATCCAATCTAAACTTCCCCTGTTTAAGTTTTAACCTGTTACCCCTTGTCCTGTCACTACAGTCCCTGATGAAGTGACAGGACAAGGGGTAACGGGTTAAAACTCTCTGTGTACGTACTGATAATCAAGTACTAAGTATCTATATTAATTAGCAAGCAGAGTGGTATAAAAGTAATGTATCTGTAGAGCAAATAATAGGTGCTAAGGACCAGAATTTGTTTTATATACAATTTAGGGAGTTTTATTTCAGATTTTTCTCTAGCTTTTTGTGGACTTAATGCCTGTTTGTGATCTGACTGCATCTTCTGGTTTCATCTAAAAGGCACCCAGTTTGTGTGCTTCAAGGACATCCAACAATACAAACAAAACCACAGGAAAAGAGGTTAACAGAGAGATTCACATCAAAACTACAATCCTAATCTAAATTAAAATGCTAATGAAGATACATGTTATGTCCCACTGGCCGTCCATAGCACACATGGGTGATGCAGTCAGTGCTGTACCATTCTCCTAATAGCTGTTTGCAGAGAAACTTCCAGTACCATTAGATGTCGATGATAGCTTGTCTATTTTCCCTTGTGCTTAAATGCTATTTCAACTTTACTGCTTGCTAGTGTGGCTTTAAATCATATTTAGCTTTCTTGTGGCACCTGAAGTTTGAAATACCACACTGTAAATGCACTGTGCTGCCCATTGTCTGTGGAGCTGAGAAACCGTTTGCCTTCCAGTCTTTTTTATGAACAGTCTCTAAGTCTTAAGTCAACTTGGTCAATCTCTGTTTTCCACTGCCCCGTAAATTAGAAGGGAAAATAAAATACGCTAAGTTGATGCTAAAATACCACTACATACTTCACTGATTTACTAGGGAATAAACAAAGGACAGATCTTGCCTTTTATAGATGCAAGCCTCTCTGTGCCAGAGTCGTATAATCTGCCTTTGCCAAAGTTTAATTACACACAGTGTTCGTGGGGCTTTGGAATCACAATCCCAGTTAACTTCCACAGAAAAATAAATCTGTCTGAAAGTACCTCACCAGAAAACTTTTTCCATCACAGGCAGGCTGTCAGAGAGGAATCAACCTTAATATATTTAATCAACAATAATATATTACCTGTGAATACAGACGCTCTGCCTCTTCCCAAGAGACAGTACATGTATGTACGCATTTGTGATCCACCAGAGCAAATACCTTGCTCCATCAATGCCAAGGGCAGTAGGATAACTTCTGATGCCCAGGGGAGTCCTGATTATTTACAAGAGAACAACAAACCTCCAGAACTCAGAACTACCTTAACGGTGAAAGAGTCATGATCCACAGCAGCCAGTAACAGGAAGACAGGGATCATCTGAAGTTACTTACCCTGTAAGCCCAGGACACAACAAATGCAAAGGTTTAGTCTTATCAGCGTTCCTATCAAGCATCCTAATGCCATGTACCTAGGTAAGCTTCACATACCAGGATGCCTGGTTTATGCCAGTATGCTATAACCCCCTGTTTATTGCTTCAATAGTTGCTGGGAATATTTAAAGAAGTGAAAAAAATAACAGATTTAATCCCTTTTTGGTTAAAGATATGCATCAAAGAACAGATCTCCTGACGTTTGGAATTAAGGGGGTTTTGGCAAACACTTCCCCCTCTTATCACCACTCTGCTTCAGATGCAAATAGAACTGAGGCTGTGGTTCAAATCCAACTATCCAAGCTTCCCAAGCACAACACAAGCATTGCCAAAACCTTCACTGACAGTTTTCCAGGACAGGCAGGGAATTTTTGGGCAA
This sequence comes from Lathamus discolor, assembly GCF_037157495.1. Lineage (NCBI taxonomy): Eukaryota > Metazoa > Chordata > Aves > Psittaciformes > Psittacidae > Lathamus > Lathamus discolor. The sequence goes on along the minus strand of NC_088891.1, from coordinate 18,269,548 downwards.
TCTGAGTAGCTCTTTCTTCAGCTCCCCATATAGTCATTTGGTGGCTACCACCAGCTACTGAAGAGGACTGAGGTTTGGCTGTTCAAGGGGCAAGTGGCAACAGCAAGCAGGAGCTGGCAGAGAGCAAGGTGATGTAAGTTCTGGAGTGATTTTTTTCTGGCCACAGGAATGAGCTAGAGAATGGAGCTTTAATGAAAAGCCACTAGTCCAGAGCTATTTAAAAGCTGCCTCGGCAGCTCACCTGGCAACAGCCTTCCTCACATGCCTTATTACTGCAAAACATATTATCCCACTGTGTGCTGGTTGTGCCCACAAAATTATGGTGATAACTATCACTGTTGGATTTCTACTGCTGAGGCAAGAGCACAACTTGGAATCCTAGCTACGGCAGTACTAATGAAAGACAACTGTTGGGAGTATGTTTTTGTAACCTATCAAAAAGACAATGATTTACAGAATTCCAATATATTCCTGAATTTGGAAGAATTTAGTTCTACCAGCTATGGTTGTGGGATACACAGGCCCCATTACTTAAAATGAAAAGCCTGGCTGCATCGCTAGTAAAGCTGAAGAGTTGCTTGTAACACATTATTAACTTTCCACATCAGTCACGTAATTTCACCCAACCTTGTGCTTGTAGGAATTTTGCCACTGAGAAGCTGCCTCCTGCCTTTGTTCACATCAGTTCCTGTGGAGTTTAAGGGTATTGGACTCCCATGCGGGATAGAAGCCAAATGTTATAAGAGCATTGTACAACAAAGGTGGTGATGCAGACTGGATGACTGAGTAGCCCCAAGCTCTGTCTGCTCTATGGACATGAAAAAGGAAAAATATGTTTTGCAGATTATTTGACGTTTCTTGCGGAATAACACTGTGTTGCTGAGCTCATAGTTTATATTTACATGCCCATTCCTGAGATTCCATACTTACCCAGGAATAGCCACTGACTTCTGACATTGGAAATTGTTTCCAGTCCCTGCACTATTGGAATCAGCCAGGAGAAGCAATGTCTCACACATCTAAACTGACTGCTCTAAATGCAGTGCTATTGACTGTATCACTTAATTGTTACCTTGCAATGCCAAAGTAGCTGCTAACCATACAGAAAGAGTCCCAACCCAGCAAATGACAATGTGTGAGGAGTGGGGGAACTTGAAGATGGGAATAAATGTGAATGTTTCTGAAAGTGTCAGAGGAAACCAGCTGCTTGGGAGGAAACTCTGTAGCTTTCAATGCATTTCCAAAGGCACCACCTGTGCTAAGAGAGGGGGACATTTGGTCATTGCAGGAGGCCCTGAGGTCTGAATGCTGTGCTGTACCACAAGTTTGCATAGCTATGTTTTCTCTGTTGCTGAAATTACTTCAGCCTATCAAAGAACCAGGAGTTACCAAACTTGGTCGGTGGCCTTGCAGAGTTCCTCTGAGTCTCACTAACAACATGGGGGCTTGAGCAATTCCATCTTTATGTTTTCCAACATCTGGTTTACATTTTCCCCATCTCTCTCAAGAGCAGGTACTAAAAGACTGATTCAGTGGGTCAGATTTCCAGGACTGCATAAACTAGCATGACCTGCGTTAAGATGATTCTAATGAAGCTATTTCAGTTTACACCGGTTGAATGTTTTGCCAAAAATCTTACCTCAAAATGGCCATTATTCCGTTTTGGCACCTTTGCACTCCTGTGCCCTACAGATGATTGGTGTGAGGAGATCGGGAAAGAAAGAAAAGCCATCTGGCTATTTGCATGCAAAACTAGATATTCCTGACTACCAAATCATCCATCCTTGCAGGTAAGGGAATTTTCCTTGCTTTGAATTCTTAGCCTTGTAGTCCAGAATATATTGTCTGAAAATTAAAAAGCAGGGAACCAGGAATGTCATAGCTTCTTGCTTGTTAGAACTGGGCTACACAGATCCCTTAGTCCTGGCAGAAGGCACATATACCCCAACAGAGGGAACACGCAGACAGTCAGAATCCTGTAGCATTCACAACTAGCAGATTAGGTGGCGGTTGTCCTCAGTAACACATTTGAAGCACTTGACACCAGTGAGTGCCAGACAAAGTGTGTTACTGAGCTGTGGATGATAAGCCTATCTCTAACAGCAATAACTGCTGTAACTTACCCAACACATTCCCATACCAATTAACAGCTTAACTGCACACACATTGCCTAAAGGATCTAGAGAATTTGACAAGGGATTAGTTTAGATAACTTGGTGTTATTTTTATCATGATCCTGCCAGTGTTCTATCTTCCCTCTAAACAGATAGATTTAGCAGCACTGTCTGGGAGGGAGCAAGCTTCAGTTTGTTACTGCTGCCTCCAGGTTAAGTTTTTAAACCTCAACAAGTAGAAACAGGGACACTCCTGAGTAATACTAATACACAGCAGTCTGTTCCCTCACACTGACCTCACAGACAGCTAGCATGCTGCAGAAATGCTTCCATTATAGTTGCTTAGATACTGGGTTGTCCTTTTCAGTCCAGTTTACCTGCACATTTTTGTGGAGATAAAAACACGAGTGCAAATCAGAGGCTGCTTTGAACTCTTTCAGAAAACTGGGACAAACATGGATGAAAAAGGTGAGTTGACTCTCCAGTACAGCCCACTGAGAGTTCTTCTCACAGGAGAATTGGTTGGTGTCCAACCCTTCGGGATAAAAATGTGCATTCAAGCTGTAGTGTATTCGTTGACTAAAAAAATAAAGCTAATGCTTTTGATCTAACACACTTCACTCTAGAACTGCTGTGCTAGAAGTGATACTTCTGACATGCTGAGACATGAAGAGACACAACGTAGAGCAGCATGCCACACTGCTGCTGAGGGGAGGAAGTGTGTTGAGAATTAAGAATACAGTTATTTAGCGAGGAATTCTGCCAGGATAATACAGCAAACAACACCCAGCTTACAAAAGAGAAACTCATTAGATTTTTAGTTGCAAAATGTGGAAAGATTACAAAACCCTAAGACAATAAGCTTTCCGTGCTTCAAGGCAAGGACTGGGAATATTCTGAGAATGCAGTAGCTATGATCAAGACTCATTCAATGTTATTGTTTTACTTTGAGAAGGCTACCTTGTGACATGTTCAGGCCAAGATACAGTGCATCCCTCTGCCATAGGCACCACCTCTTTGTCTCTCACAAAGGCAGGAGAATACCCAAGTCTTACGTGTGACAAGCACTCTGCTTCTACCCTCTCTCCATTCAAAGCCTGACAGGCATGTTGGAGTCTCCTGGCAGAGCTGCGTGGAGCTGTGGAGCTCCTGCATCAGTCTGGGTGCACCAACTCTGCCTTCTGCCTGGGAACTGAGTGTTGGAAGTTGAAGACTTCTGTGCTCATGCACCATGTTACTGGAAATTTCCCAACCCTACTGGCATTTCTATGTAAAGAAGCACAACCTGGTCTCAGATCTATCCACGTATTTATCTAAATAACAAGGCAATCTTAGAAATGCCTGTTTCAGTGAAGTGGCAGGGTAAAACTCATAGGTGGCCACAAAACTGAACACTACTATGAGTCGAAAGGATAACGTGTCAGCCCTTCTTTATCTACAGTCCACCCTTCCCTGTGCCTTAAGAGACCACTCTGTGTAGTTTTTGTTTAGTTTAAGGAAAACCAAAACCTATCAAATGAGAAGCCCCAGCCCTTCAAACATTGCATTTACAGGCCCAGTGCATCTTCATATCTGGTCTTTAAGGGTGCAGAATCTTCTCTGAAAGCTACCTCTAGCATCAGATTACATTGTCTTGGAAGCTGGAGGCTTTCAAAACTGCTCTGGGGTGTAAAGGCACAGCAAGTCATTAGCCTTTTCAAGTGCAGGGTTCACAAAAGATTCTATCATGGTTCATATACCCTTCAGGTGTAACACTGAAGCTACTAGAGATTTTCTTAAGTTTCCAGCTTTGTTTCCCATTACATTTTAGGAGCAGATGTACAGATTTATATATGCTTGCTACCTACTTTTCTCTGCCTTGTCTCCATCACTTACCATCTGTAGCATGGAAAGCTTTAAGACTGCTTTAGTTAAATTCTGATTTTTCTTTCTTTATTGAGCACTTTAGGCCCACAGTATGCTGCTCCGTTTCCTAGCATTCACCCTAATTTCCTTGTGGATTTGGTGATCTCAATGAGTGGCTAAAAATGTTTCCTCAAAACCGTTCAATATGACATAGTGCTGCTCCAGATCTTCCCCTAAGACAAGCTGCTCTTGTTGAATGACTCCTGCTTTTCTTTACACACCAAATTTACCTGGGAAGAAAGTCTGAACACTCAAATTGATAATGGAAAAAATTACAGCACCTCAGAATAGTTTAGCAAACGTTGGGACTCATAATCCAGGGATACTTGTGCACCAGTTTCAGTTGGAGCAGCCCCTAAAAATGTTAGAAATGCAAGAAAATACAATTCAAACAAGTTCAAGGCTGAAAACTGGGAGACCATACTGACTACCTGGGTGCGAGAGAAGTACACAGAGACTGACTTCAGTTGTTTTGAAAGTCCTTGTTGCTTTTTCAAAACAGGCAGCGTCTCTTTAAAGCTGTTTGACAGCTCTGAGGATTGAAAGCAGAGCTTTCTAATGCACACTCAGCAGCAGTCTGGGGATGCTAGCAGGATGCAAAAGCCTTCTCTACCAGTAGAGAGGAACTATGAAGAGAAGTGGCGAAATACAGAACTACTTCAGCATCCCAAAATGCCTTCGTAGATATGTGTGCCTGAGTAGCAGCAAGTTTTCATCATACAAGAAGTGGATTTCCACAACAAAGAACCTTTTCGATGCTGCATTTTCACTGCAAAACTAACAAGTAGTCACCACTCCCCCCTCCCCCGTTTCTATTTAGTTAAAATAGTGGCTTGGGAAGTCCCAGTGTGACAGCTAGAGGAGGTTCCTGCAGCACCAGCACAACTGAGCCCCTGCCACAGCGTCCATTGGTTGGCACATAGGAAGGAGCAGGTCTACACAGCCCTGCTTTTGGAAGGGTTTCACAGCTTGGGCAGACGCCCCTGGTGCTGCAAGATGACAGTTGCTGGCACATGACATTGCAGTTTAAGGCCATTTGGAGTGGCCAGTGCATTAATGTGGACATAGCATATAAGTTAAATAAGGACAGAGGAGGTGTACTGTGTGTGGGATTGTAGTCCCATGATCTGGCAATGGAGAAAAAGAGTAATTTCATTTTTGTGTACAAAATGGATCTCTGCCTGCTTATCACAACAACGATTTGTAGGTGTTGCGCTGGATCTGAACTGTGGGCTATCCCAAGGTATGTTTAAAGAAGGCAATATTCATTGGTCTTTCTCTTCACCCAAATGTCTCAGAATCATAGAATGGTTTGGGTTGGAAAGGACCTTAAGCTCATCCAGTCCCAACCCCCCTGCCACAGACAGGGACACCTCACCCTACACCATGCTGCCCAAGGCTCTGTCCAGCCTGGTCTTGAGCACAGCCAGGGGGCGTTTACCACTTCTTTGGGCAGCCTGTGCAACTGCCAGGACTGTGAGTTCTTTACCCTCACAGGAAAGAACTTCCTCCTTCTATCTAACCTGAACTTCCCCTGGTTTAGTTTAAACCCATTGTCCTATTACTACAGTCTCTGATGAAGAGTCCCTCTCCAGCATCCTTGTAGGCCACCTTCAGACGCTGGAAAGCTGCTCTGAGGTCTCCATACAGCTTCTCTTCTCCAGGCAACCCTTCTGTAGGGGGTATTAATAAAGAGGAAGCAAAATAAGTTAAAAGATAACAAGAGGCAAAATTAGCATTGAAGGTTATACCATGTTCCAAATTACTATGCCTTCATTTGCAGTTAAGAACAGCCTAGAAGTGATACCAAATTAACTCTTTGCTGAAGTTAACCCTAAATATCTTTCTCTACTGAGAAAAATGAATGTCATTATCTACACCCAGTAAGGAAGCAAAGAAAATTGCAAAGAGCCATGTAGCTCAATGGCAAAAGAAATTCAGCTCTCAGGCCTGAGAACTATAGATCTTTAGGGGAAGTTTTGCACAATGAAATAGTGAAAGTACAATTTCTGCTTTGGTACTTCTGGTACTTGCAGTAGTGGCAGTGAGAGTGGGGGAAAGCTTGGCATATTAAGGCAGACGCATAAATTCCACCCAGCTCTTTGTTCTTTTGTTTCCCAACATTTGTTGAATTCTTCCTACTTTCCATGGTTTATTTAAGAGCTCTTGCAGATGTTTCAGATTTCTTCTAATCACAGCTAAGCACTACTTATATCGGGTTTTTTAAAACAATATGCAATATATAATTTTGTATTAAGCTCCATTTTCCAAAGCCCCTGTTCCCCTGTGTGTTTTGTTCTCATATGTTACCCATTACAAAAAAGGGTTTGTTAACCAGAAATTACTCCACAAATATTTTCAAGCTTTGATTATCCTGCCTGTGTATAGACAACTCATCTATCTCTGCAGCACAAGGATGTTGTGTGGAATTGTGGTCACTAGTGCATTTGCGGTTTCACACTTTGCCTGAAGAAGATCTGTGATACAGCTCAGCACTGCTTGCTGAAGAAGAGATGAACATGAGACATGGTGTGGGATCAGGTGATGGAACACAAGCAGCAACTTTTCTAGGCACAGGACCAGCTACCATTGCGAGACGCAAATGGAGGAATCAGAAACACTTCCTGGAAAAGAACACTTTCATTGTAAAAGCAAGGAGTGTTTCCACAGCTGGACAGTGCAAATAGCACCTGTAGCTGTGTTCTAGCTATGCAGAAGCACTGTACATCTCTGTACTCCCTGCCTAGCAGGATGGCCCTGACCTTGTGCTCTGCTGTAGCCCAAACCGTGCCTTGGAAGACTGCAGGTTTCAAACCACCTTTGTGCCAGAGAGGTGCTGACAAACTGAAACAGCTTTGAGAGGAGGCAGAGAAACCTGGGTTAACAGAGCTGATTTGGTCTGTGAGGCTGAGCTGGACTGTGAGCAGCAGCTGGGAGAAAAATCCTCCAGAAATCCATCATATGATGATGAAGTCTCCCTACTTCCTTCCTTCCACATTCTCTTAAGTCTCTCAGCTGCTTTCAAGCAAAGCCAAGTGCAACCAGTATGCCAGAAACACCGATAAGGATTGATAGATGTTTTCTCCTATGGTCAATCCACAGCTAAGGAACAAATGGACATGGAAAAAGTGAAGTTTCACCCAAAATCACTTCCTGTAACAATCACTTCCTCATCAGCTAACATCTGTCCTGTGGGCAGAGTGTAAACAGAGGAATGTGAGCAGGAAATGCCTTCCAGTCTAACACACCTACAACAATCAAGTGCAAAGACAAGCAGAAGTGGGTCATTCGCATAGGCACACAGGAACTGTCAACACTAGTAGGCACAGCTGAGTGAAGAGGAGCTCTGTACAGGAGCCTGGGGAAAGCCTTTCAAGCTCAAATTACCACCAGAGCAAGTGGGGAAAGAGCCCGAGAACTGCACAGAACAACAGATCTGGGCTTCTACAGTGACAGCATGTTTCTGCTATCTTGCCCAGTATGTGGGAAGCATCTTTAAATCCCAGGATCTATTCACTGGTGAAATGGTGCACAAATTGGAGAGCAAGGCCACCGAATTGTCCTTTATGGTCTGGTATACAATCCAGAGAAAGCAGATACTGTTTTGTCTCTCAAGAGAAAGCACTCATATACAGTACACACAGAAAATATACACCACTTTTAAGGGAAGAGGCAGTACTGTTTTGCATGAAGTTTCAGCCATACCTGCACTCCAGGATGCAGTTTGCATGCAGTGTGAGTGGCTCTCAGAGAAGTTTACCTGGCATATGCTGGAGGCAAATAGGATCAAGAAAATCTTGACACTGATTCTTCTCCAGTTTCCACAGATTCATATATTAAGAAAGGTACTAAGCTACTAGCAAAGTCATCTGGACTCTCTCTCAGCTGCTTCTCTCCATGGTTCCTGATGTTTATAGCAGGGGGTGTGCTGCTAACTCATCCAAACGGTAGGCCTCCTGCAAGCTTTAAATAGGTCTCTGCTTGTAGTAGACCTTATTTTCCAGACCTTTTTAAATGTTATTCTGGGCACTGGTCTATACCCTTGAGAAATTCCTAACTGAGCAGATTCTGAGGGCAGCCAGTGACCCAATAACCTTCATTTTCCTGGGATGATGCAATGGCCGATTCATGCTCAGGAAGTACAGCGGGCTGAGCAGGACGTGAAATGAGCTGCTGAAATTCCCAGGTCAGCGTTTTGTTTCCATGCCATCAAGGATAAGATTTCAAAGTGTAGAACGGTCCTTTAAGGTCTCTCTTTTATGAGGTCAGGCTAAATGCTTCCCTTTTATATATGAAGAGAGGGTGATCTTTGCCAGAGTCCACACCGGGTTTGCTCTTGTTTTCATTTCGGCTTTGGTTGAGAGCTCTGTGTAGCAGGAAATGCAGCTTTCAATAGCAGTTCAGGCTTTGCTGGAAAGTGGCCCCTGCAACAAACAGGAGACTGCAGAAGCATCCAAGCAATTTAACAGCAGCAGCAGAGAGAGTCTGTCTGCAGGCTCTGTCAACTCAAATGCCCTTCCTTTCCACCCAGTCCTCAAGACTGTATTTGATTTTGGTCAGTGAATAATATGAATGAAGGAATAAAAGTGAAAAGCTCTGATGAACTGGCAAGGCTGTGAGAGGAGGGTAAAGATTTCAACATAAATAAACCTGACTGAGGCAGTGAAGGGCAGGTTAGAAACATCCTGGATTGTGTGAGAGGAATCCTGTAAGATATTAAATATCCCCATTTACATCTTGGTTTAATCAGCTACAGTTGACAAGAAAAAACAACTCCCAGCACAGTCTACAGGGATCTCCAGGAAAGCATTAGAAAATATATTTAAACTAGTATACTGGGTGAAGGCACTGGAAAATGTTCCCTATTGGTAGTATTTGCAGTAACGATTAACTGAATGCACTAACACTCATGGACTGGCTTGACTGCAGACACAAGCAGGGACCTGAAGTCTGTGCTAGAAAGAGTGCTTTTAAGATGCAGTAGCCAGCAGAAGCAGCTTAGACACTAGGTCTAGCTCTGCATCTGACCTTACAGCATGTTTCAAATGGTGCATGCTTGACAAGCATGTCCTGGTTGAATACAGTCCTACCTGGACAAACACAGTGTTGTGCTAGAACACAGATCCCGGAGAGCTCAGATCAGTTTCCAAAGACTGCAGTAATTTGGGCAATTGTTTAGATTAAACAGCTGAGGCTGATTAACCTGTAACCCCAGCACTGGGTTCCCATCATTAATTTCAGTAACACTTTGCAAGGGACAGAGACAAAAGGGCCCCAAGGCGAAACCCTTACTGTGACCCTATAAGCCTGTTTCTCATGCTTAATGTCAAAAGCAGGTTGATTTCTGTTCCCTTCTAGTCATATGTACAGACTTGTCCAGAATTCCCTTCCTGCCTAAACTAATTTAGGACCAATACACACGAATTTCCTCCTATGCCAACATTAGAGTTGTAAATTTAAATAGCTCCCTATTTTTCCAAATCTGCACTTACCTTCTTGCTGGTTTTATGCAATGATCCAGAACTGCTCTCAGACTCTTAAGCTTAAATAAAACACTTCTCCCTTTGGCTCTCAGGACAGACTCTCCTTTTGATTTTGGACTTTCTGCCCTGTGGAATGCTGTGCTCTGACAGCCTGAGGTTTCTAATCGCACAAGGGTTTCCGTAGGGAAAAAAAAGGTCATCAGGGCATTCAGAACCAGCACCTAGAATTAGCTCTGTGGGAACGAGCTTCTCTGCAGAGCTCCCTGGGGCTCTGTGGAAGCACTTAGGCTGAAGAGAGCTGCCAAGTGGGTTTTGAGATGACTTTTTCTTTGGAAATCCAAATGAAACAACAGGAACTCACTGCTGATAGAAGGGTCTGGACATGAGACTGGACAAACACTACTAATGCAGTAGAATTTTCCAGGGACCATATAACATGTGTGGAAACAAAGCTGCAGTGGGAAGCAAGATTTCTCCTTAGGGCTACAACATTAAAAATAATCCGGTTTTAGTCCAGAGGGAAACAAAATCAGAGGAATTTGATCCCAAGTAGTGAACAAAAAATGCCTGGCATTTTCGGGATGTCTGTGTTATTACAGGGACCAGCCAGGGATGGGTTATTTGTCTTTGAGCTATACAGCTGTTAAAGTTCTAAGAAATGAAGTCATGGCTTTCGACGTGCCCCAGTTAGAGCACACATTTCTGTTTGAACTCTGAAGGTGGCCTGGACTCTCAGAAATGCATGAATGTCTTAACAGCCACCACCTACTTGCCTATAAGATCAAAAGGGACCAAAGCAACATTTGAGTTTACCTAATTTTAAATATGATTTTGTAATTTGCCATCAGGAGTGTCACTGCAGGTCTGATTTACCCTTTCAGCACTGCCATTTTTACTGGCAGGGAGCAACTACAGATAGTATAAACCCAGCTTGGAAGCAAATAAGCCTCAAATAGTCTTCTTGCTGTCTCAGTTTATGTATTTTTGAGGTTTCACTAGGAATTTGAAGGTAACCCAGGTACCTGTTACAGGACAATCCAAGTATAGTAATTTTCGTTCCCTGCCAATCCTTAGCCTGTTACCCTTTCACAACATAGCAAAGATCAGCAGTATCTTTCGTTGTGTCTATAAAGGGTGGAAAGTTGTTATCTCACGTTTTGCCCTGCTGCTCTCTCTAACAATGAATCTTCTTTTTTCTCCAGCACAGGATTTAAACTTGCCTGTGCTGTGGTGTTTGGCCAACCCCATTTCCAGGGCACATTCACACATGTCCGAAGCTCAATTCCACTGCAACCATGTGGCCTACCACACTTAAGAGACAACCCTCTGCAAACCCCAAAGCCACATCCTAACCTGTGCCTGCCTTACAGTCCCAGAAGCTGCACCCAGCAGCTCTCCCTCCATTCAAAGGCAACTAATATATTGGGAATCATCCAGCACACTAAGCAGGGAGAAAGAAGGGCATCAAACAACAAAATAAAAGGGAATACTTGTTGTCTTTGTCAATGGACATTATGAAGCTACTCATTATGAATCCACATGGGGTCCAAACAGGGTGAACTCTGCTGCTAGCAAATACTTCTGGAAAAGGACTATAGGTTGAAGGTTCTCTTTTTAGTGGGTGCTGCCCTTAAAATAGGGAAGAACATCTGGGGAAGAACATCAGGGGAAGAACATCAGAATATGCTTTGCACTGGCAGCCTGTTTTGCTTCACAAAGCATTTTGTCTAGCACTTATTAAGACTTTTTTTCCAGTTTTTAGGAGAGGTACAGGACACCTTAAAGAGAAATTTTGGCATTTAGCGTCTTTTCAAATAATAAGGTCTTGGACAAACCAAAATATGAGTGATTGTGTCATGTAATAAAGAGCCACTCCTATGATTTGGAAGAGATCTGAGATGACTCCTAAACAGTGAAGAAACTAACCAGGAAATTCTTTCTGTGGCTTGAATTGTTGGGCTGCAGGATCTGGAAGCATCACATGCCTGTCACAGCAGTAACATGGTTTGGCTTGAGAATTACCCTAAATAGCCACTTTATCGCCACCAAAAGACTGCAAAGCCAAGCATAACAGAATGACCAATGAAGCTGTTATTCTGTGGTCTTCTTTTTGACCTCTTATTTTTCCCCCTACAGTTTTGTATGTGAAATCTCAGTAACACAAAGTCCCAGATCAGAAAAGATCAGCAAGAACAGCAATGTCTTCACACTAAAGTTCTCCCTCACTTTCATTTTTCTGAGGCAAAAAGAAACAGCTCTAAATTATGCTGGCACACAAACATCTAGCTAAAATCACAACTGATGTCATGAAACCAAAGTTCGGTCTAGGCTTGAAGAATCCATCTTTTTTCCTAACACACATCTGTTGGAAGTCATAACACAGATATTTCCATAGTACCTGGGTTGCTTCAACTCACTAATTTTCAAATCTGTTTCAAATGATGTGATTATTACATATATTGACCATACATATGAGGAGACAAATTCAGTTCCTGCACTGTAGTTTCAAGAATTTAAGGACTGAGTGTCCTTTATCAGTGACAGTTCATAAATAACCACTGGAGGATTTGATCTGGATTTGCAGGAGCTACTGTTCCTGATTTTGGTAATAACTGTTAAGACCCCTGTTTTCTCCACAGATAGACACTATTTGTGACTAAATCCACACACACTGAAACATCCTGACTTTCAAGGAAAAAAGACAACCATGACCAGATGCAAGCAGGAAAAAACAGATGCAGGCAAAACCAATAACTAAAAAGGGAAGAGAAATTAACACCCAGCTGAAGTCTCCAACGATTTCATGAGACAAAAGTTCAGTCTAGGCTTGAAGAACATACCCATTTTCCTTCCTAACATGCCTCCATCTTAGGTCATAACTCAAATATTCCCACAGTGACGGTACTGCTTTAACTCACTAAAATTCATATAACAAGAAATAACAATCTTTAAATTATTCCTAAAGCAGCATGCTTCCCCCCTCAGTAAATGACAGAAAAATTGTCTCAAGTATAAGCATTTAATATGCACTTAAGCTACTAGAGCTTTCACACCAGCTCTGCCATGCATTTGGCAATTTACATAGAAAACTAAACATAATCCTCAATCCGGACCTTGAGAGACTGTGCTAGCATTTGAGAAATACAGTCATTTTAACTCAGAAATACAGTCATTTTAACTCATTTAAGGTTAAAAAATGCAAGCAAAAGATGACTATTTGGAAGAGACAAAATAGCCGTGCTTGTATAGCTGAAGGCAAAGAGTAAGTAATTGCAGACAGACCGGACTCATTAGTGTGGCGTTCTTAATGTCTAAGTCTCACGTAGCTGCAGATGACTAAAGGCATCTCTGAGTAAACTTCAGTACTAGTTTTGTGGCTAAAAGTGTCATGCTAAATGCTCCAGTGCCTCAGGATTTTCATCATATTTTGCAGGAAGCTTTGGTAAAGCAGGAGCTGATTTAAAGAACCTGCAAGGACTTTGTATTAAAGTTGTCAATTCCCTTGTAGAAAAATTCAGAGAAAAAGGCTGTGTTAACTCCTTACTTACGGGGAGAGCACTGGAGGCTGGAGCCTTAGCAGAAGTGGTTACAACATAAAGCAAGCCAAGGCACTGCAGAGATTCTTGCCGATTAAATTCGGCTCTGGAAGACAGGATGTTTGTCTAAAGCATTGGCAGTGAAGGATGGTTGTTCTTGGCTCTAATCACAGATCACTGTTTAAGTCCCTCTGCTATACAGTTACCAATAAAGAATGCATTGGATTTCTCTGGAACTGACAGAGCACAGAAACATTCATAAAAAAACCCCAAACATGTAGTGCAGTCAGTAACTAGATGGGAATAGAAATATTAACCCTTTCCTGGATATGGCTACTACTGGTCTAGCTAGCTCTTGGATCACAGGAACTTGACTGGCTACTACATTCAGTGCAACTTGCTCTGCATTTGAACAAATGATCTCCCTTCCTGCAACATTATTTTGCCATCAATAGTAATGAGTCATTTGTAGTGCTTCATGAACCACAAAGAAGAAATGGTCTCCAAGAGCAGAGTATTCTTATTAATACTTGAAACCCACTATGGTGATCTTGGAATAGTTATGATGGAGACAGCAGTTCTAACTAGTATCATGCAGTAAAGCATTTTGTCCCAGCATTGGCCCTCTGAGTGCCTGAAACACTGTAACTTGGGAAATCCTTTAAGCATGTGCTTAATCTCATTTAGGTCAAGTTTAGGTAACTGTGGGAATCGCCGGGAGACGAGCTCATCCGATGATGACCAACAAGTCTCATTTATTGCTAAGCAGATGGATACTTATATACCTTGCTTGCATGTTTATAGTTTGGTTACAGAGAGATCATTGGCTTATAGCTTTTACATGTTACAAGATCATTGGTTTATAGCTTCTACATTTTTGCAGCTACACCATGCACCCCCCCACCATCCTCCTTCTCATGCACTTATCACTTAGTGGCCTTGGCTGTGATTGGTCATAGTATGTTGCTGTTTGCCGGTGTCCTTCATTTCCTCATTATCTGGCGTGAGAGGTTTGCATCATGTTCTACACAGATGTCTTGTTTCAGCTCGTTGATGGGGACGTGACCTTTGACCTTTTTTCGACAAGCTAATCCTCCACAGGTAACTACATTGCAGACAGAGTGTGAAGGACTTCTGTTGCTTTTATATACAGTAAGTGCTACAGCATTTGGTGAACTGGGGCAAAAACACTTTCTCTGTTTCAGCATCAAGGCTGATAAAACTATTATCTGGCAGTACATCCTTGATAAAATGCAATGTACTTATTGTCAAAGTGGAAAATATACAGGACAGTACAAGCACATATTAATAATGTACCACTGCCCCAAAATGTGACCACTCTTTCCAAGACTTAATCAGGTCAACAGTTGAGTGACTTACGCTCAAGTAAATATTTTCATCAGTAACTTAGCATACACAATGCAATCTGAATGCAAAGATCATCAACTGTAATGGTGGAAGAAGCCTCTGTATTAACCTTTTTACTTGGTCAACTACACCTTACAAAATACAAATGGTGACAAAAATGGCTGATTCTGAACCATATTCAGAGAAGATGGAGCATAGTACAGGCAATTCCTCTAAAACAGAAGGATAATACTAAACAGCCTAGAAAGTACTGAACATTGATCTGTGTGGGATTGTGGATTCCAACCAGTATTAATAAATACAACACTTGGAGACCAAGAACCATATTAAGAAAATAGTCAGCAACATTTTCTCACTGTCCTAATGCACAGCTTCAAAATGCTTCTGAGACCAATAAATTAACATTTGATTCAGCACCATGAGTGAATTTTCATCTTCAAAAGTTCTGAACTTAATGTTCTATGTATATTTTTAACAGAGATTTTGACTTTATAGCAATACCAGTCATGAGTAAACATGCCAAAAGAAACCCTTCTCACCTAAAATAAACCCTTGCAGTGGACATTTTAGGATGCTAACAAGTCACGAGGCCCTACTATCTAGTTTTAAAATAAAAAATATACTTTGAGAAAATAACAAGTAGGGAAATAAAATGTTTGTTACATAAGCTTTATGTTACCCAAAATACATGGATAAACCCCACTTACTAGTATTTTCTCTGCCACATTAGACATACTGAGTGACTTGCACAGATAGAAAACTTAACTGTGTATTCTGTGTGTTCTTGAAAGATGCTTCAGGAAAAGGTCCAGCTCTAATAAATGCTCAGAACAAAAGAGAAAGGGAAAGGCAAAGAAATTTGCAAGATAAGGACAAATGGGACCCAAGCATATCAAACATTGTGGTTTAGTTTTCAAGTCTTTAGGCATTACCATGCAAGCACAAAGAATTGCCTTCCCTAGAGCCTCAAATGTAGTGCCTAGAATGTTTTCAACACAATTAAAATCGTGCTGCACGGAAGATAAGACCAGAGCAAACTTGCCAAATGCTTTTCCCCTAGTAGTTGAAAATACCTATTTTAAAAGATTTTAATAGATATTTAAAAAGGTATTTAAACCTAAAACATGCCTCAGGCCTCTATAGTTCCCATTCAAATATTCAGATAACCAATCCTAAAATAGGAGCTTCTTCAGTCTTGTTCCTGTCATGGAGAATACACAGAAGAAATCTATCATATAGTCAGAGACATGATGTATACACCTGGGGATGGAGCCACTTGATAAGCACACAGAACACCAAAAAGATCCCACTTTGACACAAATGCAGTCATGCCAGAACAGACCCACCTGGCAGCAACACAAACTTAGTTACAGTTCAACTGCCCCAGGGCAAGGTTTCCAGCATAGATTCCATATGGAGAAGTAGCCTAACTGTACATACACACACAGAGTTATATTTGACATGGAATAATGTTGAATGATGGAAACCGTAACAAATATAAAAACAAACCTAGCCTTCCCCCTCAAAAACCCAACACCACCAAGCATCCAGCACCCTTGAATAACTGGTGTTTGGCTTTCGTATATATGTGTGATTAACGTGCTTTACTTTAACAATACTGAATGCTCACTGACACGTATCACAGAGTAGGCATTCCTACTTTATACTGCAGAGCTTTAAATAGAACACTCTCCTCTGTCACCTGGGAATCCTGCCTCCTCCCTGCCTTGCAGATAGATACAACTTCTGTCTTGCTTTGCTTAAGGAGCAAAATGATCCTTTGCATGACCATGGCAACACAAGTCACAGATACCTACAAGCAGGGGGAAAGATAAAAGAATTCCTTCAAGGGCTTATTGTTGGTGAAGATAAAAATAAATTATGTATTTATTCTGTGGCCAGATAAGTACTACACATAACGGTGTGGCAGCAGGGCTGCCAACTCCTTTATGCCGTTCTTGGGGTTAAAACTTTAACAGGGAGGGAAGACATTAAAGTTAGAGCTTAATAAATGACAGACAATAATATTAAAGCAAAACGAATCATGGTATGAGATACGAACTGTCATGGATATATCATTTCGACACTATGATGAAGGAGTAGCAAGGGACGTTGCCTCTTGGGGTGCAGGCACTTCAGCAACAGTCACTCAAAGATCCCTGCTTTGCTCTCAGCTGAATGATGCCCTGTGCCCAAGGACAGAGGTCACACATTAAATTAAGAGTAACTCATGAGCTGGATCTGATCAGTGCATCTGTCTACCTCCAAACCCATCTATCCAGCTCCACTGCAGGTACTATGGTCAGGTGACACAGCGATTTCTAAGACCTGTAACTCACATGACCAAACAGTGTCTGCATTTGATACCATAAACTTTGGGCCACAAATATGTGTTGTTCCATTAATATGAACAACCACAACATGTTTTATATATACTACTGTGAAAACAGAATAGCAGGTTTCAGGACTCATGACAGCGATAGGAAGATAACTCTGTTAATCATGATGCAGTCACATAAGGACAAAACTTTTTACCAGTTTGGACTGATCAAAAGCAACAACATTCTTGTGAGCTAAACATATCTACATTTAGGGGTTTTTAGATTATCTATTCATCTGTTCATTAAGAATTAAGTAATGACGAAGCAGAAAACCAAAGGGAAAGGGCAGACCAAACAGGAGTTTCAATTCTCATTTTAAAACTTTTCTCACTTTGAGACTTCTGATACATAGAAGTTTAGAAAAATGATCAAATGTTCGAATTATTTCTGCACAGTTGGGGAAACACCACCGGACTACTTGTACACAAACAGCTTTGAGGCATTTTGCTTTTAATTTGCATACAATTCCTTAAAGTGAATTCCACATGAAGAAGGGTGAGATACAACAGAGCTTGTTTGCCATTTCACAAGTTAACAGAACAAAGTAAACATCTGTCCTTCTTATTACTTAGCTTCCATCCTGTACTCCAATTTGTAACTTCCTATTGCAATTCTCCATGCCAAATAAATGCATGGACTAGTTCCAAACTCCACAGACGTTCACATGTGGACTTCAGTGATACTGCAAATGATAACAGCAAGAAAAAATTGAAATAGAAAGACTTTACATGAGCTTATATTCTCTTCATGTTCCTCAAACAAAGACCCAACATTCAGAGTAAAAAAATAACTTCAGTTGTTCAGCTCAGCTACTCATCTGACCGTGGTTCCTCTATGGAGCACACAGATGAGGAGAAAAAAGAATGGTGGCTTTCTGTCAAATAAGAGGGAGCGTTAAATCAGAAACAGAGAGGTCTCGAAATAACTGTGCTAAAATGGACTTCCCAAACTGCTCATTTGGAACACAGTCTGAGCATGCTCTTTCCTCCTATATACTGATAAAGTTTTCTAGCTATACAACTTCCATACATAGTTGCATTTGACCAGGCTTTTGGCTTCTTCCAAGCTGACAAACAGCATTCTGATCAAAATATATTACAACAGTATTATATTGATAATAAAATACTGGCATGATGCTAAGGACAGCATCATCTTTCTTCGTGCTTTAATGAGACCAAATAATAGGTTAAACATGTTAAAAGGGGAGCAGAAACAAATCTGTACGGCAGATCTTTCCGACATGGGAGTGTGAGCCTATCCAGGTAATATAAAAAGAGCCATAAGCTGCAAAGAAGCCAAGCCTCCCAACAGCAGCAGTAACTCCCTATCACTAGAGCTGTCTTTAGTTAGGTCTTAGAGCAATAAACACCAATTTAGCCTTGTTTATCCTGAAAATTTAGAGGGAGCCTTTTTTTTTGGTGTAGGAATTCTTAACTTCAAGATTCTGTGACACTGCTCACAGCAAGCTGAGTGAGAAAGATCAAACTAATTCTGCTGAAGTGGAAAATGACAGAACTGCAGGTCTCTGATAGTAAGGGTCTGCATATGCACACAAGCCTATACACCACAGCACATCTGTCAATGCCAGTGATTCCATTTGGGATTTGCCAATTCTTTCCTCTCATGATTGTGGAGCCTCCAGCAACTCTACTGAGTCTGAAATATGTCAGTACCAGAGAAGAGACTCTAACAATAAAAATCTTTGTACACTTTAATATTTATTAGTTCTCTAGTAATTTTTTTGCTATATATTTAATACTAGTGTGACAAAAATCCTGGTAATCATATCTCATGCATGTAACTTAAATGAGTTAGCACTATCTAAACTGGTAAACCTACCACTAAGGGGTTACTTTTGAGTCTACAAGACAAGTATTTCTGCAACAATGACAACTAGTTGGGTATGCATGTAACATAACAGGCTCAGCTGAATGGACCTAGCAGGTATTTAAATGACAGCACAGCCTTCAGAAGGACTGGAGTGGCAACATCCTTTGACCTAAATAGACTTGACATTATTGTTTAAGAGGGCTTGAGTGAAGTTGGAGGCATGTTGGAAATCTTCATTAGGAGAGATGGTGTTTCTGTAGTTGGTCAAATAGTTTACCTTTTGCTGGTTAAAGTTGCTGTGATTTGTGTTCTTTCTCTGACAGGGTAAGATGTGGTACTCACTCTACCCATATTGCTATTGTTTAGGTCACAACAGAGATTGAGAGCATACTGTACCTTTCTGCAGCTGAAGAAAAAGACTGATGACTGATTGCTGCTATTCCTTCTCTGCAATTCCTTGGTGAGTACATTTTCATCAATACCAGCTATGGAAACAAACTCCCTAGAGTCCAGATTATTAAAATATATATTACAGGAAAAGTCTACTTGTAAATCACTTTCTCTTTGCTCCTACCATACCCACAGGTTTCAAAGCAAAATCAGTATAAATGAAATCATTAAAATAACAAGGGTTGTGATAGTCTGTTGTTGTACTGGGCATTTCCCTTTTTTCACTGACATACATTCCAACAGAAATCCCACAGTACAAACAAGATAACTTCCATTAAAAAAGCAAAATGCAAGCTATTCAGCCCAATGTTAGAGCATGTATATGTGTGTATAATACTGTAAAAGTAGTCACACATTAGAGGTATATAATTGAAACAGCATTTTCTTTCATGAACCTGCTATTATTGAGGCAGTGACAAGGTTTCCATTTCTTTGTTTTCCAAGCTCTTTAAAGAATGGCTATTGCCACATTTTGTAAACCTAAATATTGTACAAGCAGAAGCTTGTTGGTATCAGGTAAGGAATAATACCACTAGTGCAAACAGGTGCAGAGACAATTCCTCCAGTTTTGGGGCAAACCAGCTATATAACACTGAAAGAGGACAGGGATCTTCAAAGCCACACTCATGCGTGTTTCTCCACTCAGACATACATCCTTTTCTGTCTTGGTCTTCTTTTTACAAGAGTAGTTGGGGGAGAACCATCAGCTCGTGTAATATTTATCATGTGAAATACTTCTTGACTGTTTTCCTGTTAATAAGATGAATGTTTTATAACAAGTCAAGGAGCGATAAATACCTCAAGCATCAAGAAAGTGACAGTAATACTGACTTAGTATCTTTAGTAAAAAGTGAAACATTCTCTCCTGAGATATAAGTCAAGGAAGGAGCAGGAACGATGAACCTAACACTGTACCATTATTTGATCATCATGCACCTCAGCTGCCCAGATGAGAAAGAACAGGTGTTTATTGCCCTCTGCTCATCCAAAGCTATGACACGCAGTTTATTTAGCTAAGTGCTTGGCATACCAGAATGTTGTCAGAGCAGTTCTCACTGTACTGTCCCCCTTTAGCTTATTTCTTCAAAAGAAAAGAAAAAAGGAAGAAAAAGAAGAAAAAAAAAAGGAAAAAAAAAGAAGTAAGAAGATCTCAGCAGGTTTAACCCTCATCTTCTCTCAGCTCTGTGGGTAGGAATTTGTATTGCTGTTGGCGAATCTGAGCCAGTTTTTTCCTTGCCTCTTCCAGCTCTCTTTCCTTCTTCAGCATTTCTTCTTGGGCTGCAATGATCTAGAAAACACAAGCATAAGTTACGACAGCAAGGAATACTGTCCATAAAACAAGATTCCTTTCTCTGTGACACCAGTCACAGGTAGGCCTTGAGCATTCTCCAGAGAAGCACCAAATTTCAGTGACTTCAGCAGGAATTGCTCGAATTTCCAGCTTCCAGGAGTAGGCCATCAAGAACACCACCTAATTCCCACTTGTGCCTTAAAGAGGACTAAAAAAAGAAGAATCTATGAGCATAGTTTTATCATACACCCATGATGGATTTTATAGTGCTCATGGTGCTGTGGGGTTCACACCATGTCTTAACATGATGTTTGAGTGACAGTAGAATTGAGCACTCATTACTGCAGGTGTCGACAGTATTTTCCTGCTTCTCAAAAGGCCAAAGGAAAAACAACAGTACTACAGACATGCAGAAATAATATATTTCAATATCTTGTAAGTAGTGACCACAATAGGTGGCGTTCCTCATTCACAACAGGATCCAGAAGTTGGTAAAGCCTCAAAGCCTTGGAAGCTATTCTAAAATATTGCTATAATTTCCCCATATTTGTTACGGTCACAGCAATGAAATATCACCACTTATATCTCTCTTTGTTAGATTATATACACACAAAAGTAGTGTTCCACTAAGATCTGTGAATATTTAAAGTACATAAGAGAAATTTGAAAACAACTACTAACTTAATCAGAACAAAAGAAAAGATACTGGACATCAGTAACTGCTATTACAGTATATGATCAGTGAAGAAGCGTTAGATGTCTTGCAGTCTTGCAGCTGTTACATCAATGGTTACCTAACAGTGAGATATCAAGTAATTTACTGTAGATTTCTACATCTATTTGTCCAGCCTGCAATACAGCAGATGAACAATCTAATACTATGCTATGTTTCAATGCTAGTTTTCCTCTGCTTTACTTCTTGGATGATTGTACCAACCTGAGCAATGCCACCCACGAACTTCGTTTTGACCACAACATCGTCATCCTCTGCTTTCCCAAATGCTGCTTTTTGGGCAGCCCTGACCAGATTGTCTGATGCTCGCTTGACAGCGTTTCCTGCAGCCTTTGAAAAAGACAAAACAAATTTAGCATAAAAATGTGTAAGTAACATGGATTCATCTGAGCATCAAAACTAAAAGATCCCTTCCTGACCACACAAAGGTGTGCTTTGTTTTTCTCAGTGAAAAGTAAATCTTGCAAAATCAATGGCACAGAGAAGAATGCAATTCCTTTATTTAAACAGCTGTAAGCAGGAAAAAGCATAAACAAGGTTTTTTCCCCCTACAGTTCGCAATAAAACAGGAGATGAAATCACAAGTTGTTATGAACAACACTGAGTTTTCTTCTTCTGTCCCTCATCTCCCCTCAGTCCCATTCCATATTTCCAGCTTCATCTCCCTTTCAACTTACCTCTCTTCCCACCTGCAATGACCCAAAGGCAGATTAATTGTAATTTGCTCTGCTCAGTCTGGAGCTCATCCATAGAGAATGGAAACACTTCTATTTGTTTCATTAAGTTTTGGCATAGGCTTAGTGCATTCCAAGTAAGTATACATGGAAAATGCAGTTCAAATGTCTTCTCCCAGAGCTTGCAGTTGTTTGTAGGGTAGGAAGGAGAAAACTAATAGACCCAAACTCCCACACCTGCCTATTGATTAAAGGTATACGAAAATGCTTGTGGTGGGGGCAAAGCCACCTGAAAAGCCTCAGTAGTTTTGGCAAATACACCAGTAGAAGTATTTAGTAGACATCAACTCACTGGTTTTCCTATGATAAAGGACATAATTTCCAAGTGCAAACTGCTTTTCCCTTTGTTATTCACTTTGACACTAATAAGAAGCTTGATAAAATGGCCAAGTTAAATTTCAATATGTGCTTGGGCTTCTTTCCTTTTCACATTCCCTTTCAGCTTTTCACATTTAATCGCTGTTTAATAATATATCCCAGAGTGACTTAGCACCCCAAATTCCCTGGCAGAGCTGACAAAACAGTCTCTAGTACTGGATTTTGTTCCGGTTTCTACTGTTCTGCATTTAAAACTAATTCAGACCCATCTTGGCATTTGGATACTAAAGTGCAGGTTGCATTACAGTCAGAAATATCTTCCAGTTACTGACACAGATCCTTGACAAAATCAATCTATGTGAATCCTCTAGAAAGCACTAAAACCATCTCACCCCTAGAGATGAAGACGTCCCTGCTCATTGTAGGGGATTGGACTAAATGACCTTTGAAGGTCCTTTCCAATCCAAACTATTCTCTGATTCTTTAACATTGACATGCCACTGTTTTCTGTAGAAACAGATTTTCACACAGTCATACATCTGTTTTTTTAACTCCTAAATATTTAACCCATTTATCTACTTTGAAAAAATAATGAAATCAATTCTTCTTCCTCAGACAGATTAAAGTCAAACGTATTTCTGTTGGACTTGATTCTACCCATGAACTGTTATATTGAGTATCCATTAGGAGCATCTGTGCAAATAAGAGAAAAGGGCAAATTTCACTGTCAAAGATACTCCAGTATGAAAAAAGGAGCTGAAACAGTTCTCAGGTTCCAGGCTGAGCCTGCAGGACAGGATGTCACAGAAGGCTGTAGCCATTTTTAAAATGAACACCCTTCAACAAGACTTCTGGAGGTGTTCTATTTTACCCATCATAACACACTGTTAATTCAGCAACAGTTCATAGAAGCTCAGCATGAAATGGATGTTTAATGTAAAAGGGAACCAGTTTCACATAAAAAAGTTAAACCAGGCTTGAGTTGAGACACTGCAGCAGCTTCTGCTCCTGTTTTAGCTTGACATTGCTTCTCCATTTTAGAAATGTTCTATCTACAGTTGAGGCTCTTGATGCCTAGAAACAAAGGAAAGCTGACCATAACCCAGGCTGGCACTTAGTTAAGTACTTTGTTGCACATATGCATAATCTTGAATAGGTCAGGATACTCATGTGCAACCCAGTGAAGAGTGCTCAACTGTCTGCAGGCTTACTGGGAGTCTAACTGAAAGCAGAATAATTGCAGAGAAATCAGCTGTACTCAGTTGTTATAAAAACGCATGTAGTAAACATTCCCAGATCATGTATTCCTGTGGCTTACCATGAATATGAATCTATCAATACTGCACCTAAACCAGGGCTTGGCACAGGCCAGCCAACATTTGCATCTCTCGGTGTCTTGTAAAATTGAAGACTAAAACAAGCAGTAAAGTGAGCTGAATCTACAGCTGAATAATGACAAATGCACAATCACCCCTGATGAACGAAAGTAGCCCACAAGGGGCAAGAATCCCACGAGGAAGAAAAACTGCACAGAGCGCTTAAAATTCAATAAGCTACTCCTAAAATCTGGGGTTTGTTCACACAGTGCTAAAACAGCATTTAGATCTCACTATTATGGGTTTTCAGTAAGAAAGAACATAAGTACCTGCAGCCTCCTCATAGCTTCTGAATCATGATCAGCCTTCACTTTGCAAGCCACAAGCAACTGGGCTGTAGAAGCTGCCACTTGTTTGGCGGATGAGATGAGCTTCTCCTCACTAGCATGGCCTTGTACTGATGCGTTAGCTGCTTCACAGAGATTGCTGGTTGCAGCTGCCACCATTCGGGCCTAGGAGACAGTAAAAAAGTCATTGTGTGTTCTCACAGGATATTATTTCTTCAGGGATGGTGCTAGTTTTCCTCAAGAGTTACTCACAGCAGAAATAAGTCCCTGAGACCACTGTCCATCATCAGCTGCGTTTGCAGGGATTGCTCCAACCTGAAAAACAGTTCATAGATAACTCACAATGAAACAGAACATACGATTGCTTTGTCTCAGATTTAGACAAACAGTAATCGATGAAAAAAGGAAACACCTGCACTGTGACTGTGCCCAGCACATACAGGAGCAGAAAATCCAGCTGAAAGTTAGTTGTCAAAGTGTGCTTCCAGCACATGTCTGCCTGCTCATGTAGTGCCAGCTTGCTACACTGCTTGAATTGCCCCATGCTTGGAACGTGCATAGAAGTCCCACAGTAATGGTTGTTGCAGCCGAGACGCCGGCCTAAGCAACAATAACAGACGACCCCAATCTCCTGATCTTTAAAAGACTTTATTTCTGTCTCCACAACACATTCAGATTTACATCATTCAGACTTACATCATTCATCAGCCTCTTCTGATTGTGGTACTATCGGAACATACAAACCAGAAAACACAGGGAAGCCCCCTAACTGCCATCGAGCCTAATAATGGCATTTGAGGAAAGCAGCCTATTTTTCTGCATGGCTAATCCACTGAAGTGTTCTTAACATCAGCAGTACAGGCAACAATAAGTTGTTAGATGCAAGTAATGAAACAACATTCTACACACAGTTGGTTGCCAGCTCCCCACTCCCAGCTGCCGGGGCTGGGATGCTTTGGGAGAGGAGCTGGAAGGTGTGAAATACCAACAGGGTCCAGAAACTTTGTGTATTTTTAAGAAAATGGAAACAGGGATCTGTACACAATGAGGATCCCAAGGACTGGAATCGAATTCTTACGTGTAACATCAGCATGAACAGAAGGTGTGCTCTCTCATAGCTATGGGGACACAACATACCAAATTGGAAAGGTCAGTGAGGAACAGTTAGTTGTCAGAGTAAGTGTGTTTACTAGTACCATTTGCTGTTTGGCTCTGAAGCGCTGGATGTAGAACAGATCAAACTTGTCCTTCCTGCCCACATGCCAGCTATACGTTTCTGGGAGCAGTCCATACCACACGTCTTAGAAGGCCTCTTACAAAAACAAAACATTTCCCCAGTATCAATTACAAAATCTTCCCACCAGGAAGGTTGGAGCCATTCACTATGGACAAGAGTTTGGTCAGCATTGTTAGCACTACCTATACGTCTGGCAGGCCTGGAGATACAGATTACTACAGCAGTCAGAGGATACCCCATAGTGATAATTACCTAAGCACTCGTAGTTAGTAAAGAAGAAAAATGGGTTAGGGCTTCATTATTTCTCAAGTATCTTAATGGCTTTATTTATTGGTGAGAAGTATCATAATGTGAGGATGTGTCACATTCATTTTGGTGGGGATTAATTTCTTCCTTTAAAGACCACAGTATTACTTTCATATCCTTCAAGCAGGCAAGAAACTATCAGTAAAAGCCATTTGCTTTAAAAATTCCTGATCTTTCAGCAAGTTACTACGGAAAAATGCTGGATAAAGCAAATCAGCTAAATTCAGTAAAGTAGGTGCAACAGATCTGCTAATAGATCTGCTGATATTTGACAGGTGTGCTTCTATTAGAACAGCAAGATAAAGCTTTCCTTAGAAAGATTACAGTGGTTTTAGCAACTATCTGAATTTGGGTGGAACAGGATGCACGTGCTGTTAGGCTCAATCTGAAAGACACAAATAGAAATGTATCTGTGGGAGCAAAGAAGCCCAAACCTGCAGGAGATTCAGGGCTGGTACCAGGTATGTTCTCTGTTATTCTATATAACTTTGCAGTGGTGGTGGTGAGGAAAGTAAAGCAAGCTGTATGTCATAATGAAACTAACTAAGAACAGGTCTCACCACATAAACACACTGCACAATAATCTAAGCAAAGCAGGTAAGTAAAAATTCTCTTTTTTGGGCTGTCTCCACAGTCAGATTTTTATCACATTAACATCTCATTTTATGCAGTACTGGTAAGTTCGACAGCTACATCTTACAGTGGGTCTTTTCACACAGTTACATCACTATTGTTCTGAAACACATGCTCTGTGCTCCTGCTGGAACTAACAGCCCAACTCCTCAGAAATTCCAGCTGAAGCAGAGAGCACTGCGCTTTTGTGACAGGATCCATGATACAGTCTGCTCAGAACAAAGAAGTGGATGAAATTGGAAACCACTACTATATAACAACAATGATCCTCAAACAAATTGTTCTCACAGGGAGCATATATAATTTGCTATTCAGATTTTAAATTTCGAAGTATGTTAACTGGGAAAAAAACCAGTGATGGATAGGAAATGAATTACAAAGCTCTCAATCCTAACCAGACCAAAAGGACGATGTGTTACAAGCACTCTTTCCATTGGTCCCAACAACAGTAACAAGCACATCCACTTAAACGCTCTGCACTTGCACACAGGCCTGCGTTCTCACTGAATCAGACAACAAACACCGAGGAAACAATTAGTGAAAGCCTTTCTGTTCTGGTCCAGAATGGTGTTGGATACAGTGACATTTGGTTTTGGATCCCCAGGCTGTCTTGTGGGACTGTACACTACTAGCACGAACGACAGAGCTTCAGAAAACGAAAGAAAAAACCAAACCCACGAACACAAAACCTCCCCACAGCAGGAAGAGCTGAAAAGCCAAACACTTCACGACACTTGCAAGGTCTAAATAAACATAATTGTGTTTTCGCTCAATGGAACCAGGCCTGGGCCATGCATTGTGATGAGCAATAAAAAATACTTACATTTTCATTAGTCATTCCCAGGTCTTTTCCTCATGTTTTAACAGAGGGGAGTTATGAGGCTAGATTCAATTTTGATGCTTTCTCCATCACCCACCATTGTTGCTGCTTGTCCTGTTTACCCACCTTTCCCTGTGCCACCAGTTCTCTCTGGGCTGCTGAAGCTGACTTCACAAGGGCGCTGGTAGCAGCTGCAATGGATTTAGCTGCTTCCAGGATCTGTTCTTCAAAATCCAGAGTCTCATCTGCTTGCTATAACCAAGAAGAAACAATGTCACGCATTATTCACCTGAAAGCACTTGTATTTTCAAGATTGAGGACATACACAAAGTGAAGCAAGATGATTTTGAAATGCACCAGTAAATTCACTAAGACCTACAACATGATTTTGTGCAAAGGAATTTCCTGTGTACTGAAGCTGAGAGTCAACAAAAGTGAATTTAAATATTCGGTTGCCCTGTGGCTGCTCACACATGAAACTGAGTATCACACAAGATACTTAAAGAATTACCTTCAGCTTTCTAACAAATGACTCCACTAGGGCTACTCAAAACTACACTCAGAAAAGTCCAGGTCTGAAAAGAAATTCTTGGTTTTCCGTACCAAGATGATTTTTGTAGTGCTATCATACTGGCTTTCAGGACTGCTAAATTAAGTAGAGCATTTTCTAAATAGGTCAAGACTTCAAGCAATAAAAAAAGAGCAGTGAGAAATGTGTATTGTCTCATACACCTGTGCTAAGAAATGTAAAGTAGATGGCAAGCAAGCCACAGAGTTAACAGCTTTTAGTAAGAGCAGTCATTTCACAGAAAGCAGCATTGTGAAGCAGTCCACTTTAATCATCTCAGAGATAGGAAGTTCCAAAGGTCTGTCTGGAACACTTCAGTCATCCAAATGTGTCTTTCAACAAACATACGCAACTAGAGACATCAGCTGTTCCTAATGAGGTTTCTTACTATTTAAAACGCAAATCTGTTGTTGCATAAAACAACTTCAACTTCCTAATCACTTAAGCAAATACTGAGAACATCCATCCATTTAAGCATGCTTACTAGCTTCAAACAGTTAACCAAATAGAGACAAATGGTTCTTGTTAAACAGAACCAGGCCTGGACCATGTATTCTGGTTGGTTTTTATACAAAGTAGACCAACAGAATGTAATTTGTTAGTGATCAAATCGTAAGTCTGCCAGAGTCCAATGCAGTATGATGAATAGAGCTAGTGGATACAATACCAGAACAGACCATCTTGTGAGACATGAGGCTTTTGAAATACA
Source organism: Lathamus discolor (assembly GCF_037157495.1). Lineage (NCBI taxonomy): Eukaryota > Metazoa > Chordata > Aves > Psittaciformes > Psittacidae > Lathamus > Lathamus discolor. The sequence goes on along the minus strand of NC_088891.1, from coordinate 18,241,469 downwards.
GGTTAATTCCAGCTTATGCAACCACAGCATTCTTGTGTCAAATAACTAAGTCTAAGAACACCGGCCAAGTGTCCAGAACACTGGACACTTCATTTGCAAGTCTAAGTGCATCCATCATAGTTCGAGTCTTAGTTCTCCTCTTACTGCACTCTGATGAAATAGTGGTCAATCATTAAAATAATAAAAGATAATGATGAGCAATTATAAATTGTTACAAAATGGAACATTGAGCAGTGTTCAGCCCTACCACGCTTCACCTAACTGCCACATAACTGAAAGTCCAGGAGATGAAACTGTAGCATCCACTGACACCAAAGAAACTGAGTGATCTGAAAATAAACACTGATGTGTAGGCAAAGTTGTTTGGTACTTTAAAGATTTTCTTTAAAGATTTTATTGGGAAAACCCCACCTAAGTCAAGGAAAAGCATTTGTTTTGCCTTGCTCTTGGGCTAATCTCATCAACTGAAGCATATGCCTCTGCAAAAAGAGGGTAAGAAATTGCTTTAAGTGCACAAGTCATGTTCCACGTGAATGTCTGGCAAAGATTGCAATGTCACGTAACAACCATCATTACACCTAAGTGGTAATCACATTGGTCCTGAATTTATGCCACAGGCATCAAGTCTTACTTACAAAACTCTGCTTCAATCACAACATCACAAAACTGAAGTGACTAAATGGAATTCAGTATAGTCACAAATAATTTTCATTATTAAAATAGATGTGGTTTTGACTTTAAGTTGACTAAAGACATAAACTGAAGTATCAACAAAAGCACCACTGGACCATAGTACATTTAACAGACAATTACTGCACTTCTACTTTCAACAGACTGTTACTACACTTCTATTTTATTCCAAGGCTCCTGTTATACTTAATTACTTAAGTATAAATTAAGAATTTAAGTGAGCACTTATATTCTTATTTCCAACACCAAAATATATGATGTGTATTATTCTTTTTAGGTCAGCATTGTCAGAAATTCAAACTTAAGTGAGTGAGCATTTCAGTGTCTGCTTCCTTATTGTAAAGGAGGTGTCATTCTTTTGTCCAGTTAATAAAGTGCCCATGGCCATGCTCTGATCTATGAGGCAGATGGGTATGTGTCCCATCTGTTACAAAACAGCCACCAAAAAGAGCTGAAAGTTGTTGCTGGAACTCAGTTCAGCAGAGTGAGCAGATTGAGTATTGCACACAAGCACTAAGCGAAAATAACTACTTTCCAAGGGAACACAGAGAAATCAGATCTTGCATTACTGAGAATGCTGTTGTAAAATTGCTGGATTAACTTCCACCATGCAGCAGCAGGTAAAGCTCAGCAGGAGAACAGACAGATAAACCCTAGTATCTCACTAGGAAACAGATTACGGGTTTTTTCCCCCATGTACCAAATGAAATTTTTCCCATTATATTGAAATTTGGGAGCAGAGAGACAAGACAATACAGCCCGAGTTTCTCAGACTTCCAAATCCCGCGTTTCCTGCCATCTCACAATTTCTTTAATTGTGTGTGTGTGTGTTCTATTGACAGTTGATCTCTTCTGTGGATAATTTATTTTGGAAGCAGTCTTACACAGCACTCAAGCTGTGGAACTTCTCTTGAGTTTCCATCTTTTCTAATAAATCCTTACTTTCTAGTCCTTCCCTACAGTCTTCCTGGCAGCATTCTCAGGTACAACGTATCTAAGGGTTGAATCCTCATGTGTGAAATCGGGAAGACGGCAGGAGGCTTGGACAGTGCTGAGGGTATGTTTACCTGTCTGTACTCTCCAAAAAGCACTCCTCAGCAACAGGACATGTAGCACTCCAAGACTGAACACAGCAAAATGCCTTACAAGAGAAGTAATCCTTCTACCCACTCACATTACTAAACAGTGTGTTCCTGACCTGTTTGAAGTTCACACTCCTCAACAGTGCCCTCAACATGTGTCAGCTCACAGCCTTCATGGACCAAGTTAGGAACAATAAAGTGATTCCTGGCAGAAAATTTCACCTTGCAGGATTTTAGTTACTTGAGTGGGTACTTGGGCTTCTTTAGAAAACCAGATTGATAAGACAAGTGATAAGTTTCTCCTCCTTCAAGTAGTCCCTATGAAGATCAGCATCTCACTTCCCACAAGCTTAAACTAATAAGCTGTTATTGACTAAGTACAAGTTTAAATGGATCAGAAAATGAAGTCACCAGAACAGACAAACAAAACTATCATGGTATAGTCTGTGGCATGAAATAGCATGAAAATGTTGACTGCACCATTAGAAAAAATATATAATTTGAGTTGGTTTTGTACTGTATTTTAACCAGTTTTCTACAGCATCTCCACTATTAGGTGTAGCATAAATCAAGCCATGGTTAACAGGAGAATAGATGAGCCCCAAATCTCACTGCTAAATAACAGAGAAAATCACAAAAGATAAACCATTTTATTTTGAGGCAGCTCTCATCTTCTGTTTCTTAAGAGAAAACCAGTATGGGTAAATTACTGCACTGAGCCGTAGAAAACACAATAATCAGTTCAGAGAAAGTCAATCCTTGGAACAGCGGCTGCTCACTATCATAAAAGGCCCTACACAGCTTAAGAGTCCCTCCAAGAGCAATTCCACTGATAAAGGAGCCCTTCATGTATATATTTTAAATCAGATTAGATTAGGAGTCTGCAAAAAGTCTTCTAAACCTGCTTGTGAGTGAATGTACTCCTTCATATTGCCTTCTACTATATTAAAACCCCCGGAGACAGGGCAGGACACTGTAGGAATATGTTTGATATATAGTTGGATTAAATAACAACCTAATATATCAAACATATCACACAGAGTCCTGCAGAAAAAGGCATCCAGGTTTGATTCATCTTGGGGAAAAAAAAAGGACAAGCTGCTGAAAGCTAACAGCAGGGAACTTTTATTGACTACTAAAGACTTTGTTCGAAGGCATAAGCCTGCACAGAAGCATGAAGAGCATACCAACAGACTAGGGTACAGCAATGCTCTCTGCTGTTGTACCTCATCTACCACACCTTTTTCCTTAAAAGCATTCTTTTCCCAATAGCAGTGAAGCATGTAGTTGTTACTAGACAAAATGTTTTTCTTCTTCTGAAACTACTAATTTGGGGGGTGGGGGTGTTGTTATTTTAAAGCCAGTGGCATAGTTGCATAACAGAAGGAATATGTGGTTGTGCTGCAAGACACCTGATCCTCCAAAATGGAAAACAGAAAAAAAAGACTCTATACTCTAGAAAAATAGAATTGTATTTAAAGGAAATAAACCAACCAAAACTTGCTTAATAAACAATAAAGATCTCATTGCTTTAGAGAACATCTCCCACCTTGAACACTGTAATAAGAGCACTGAACAGGTTTTGTGTTACGGGGAATAGTAACACCACCTACTTAGGAAAGTCCTCAAAGCACTTGTAAGATAAAAGCTCAGAAGACAGACATATATTAACAGGGTATCAATGGGGCAGGGGACTAGCACACTAAGCATTTTTAGGAGCACATTCACCAGCAGCTATATGGACAGAATTTAAAGCAAACAGAGTATGCATCACACAATAAACATGAGCAGCAGTTAACAGGTCTGTGTCTATTAGAGAATGTTCTCTGAGATGATTCCCGGTACTGGAAAACGAAGACATCTCATGCTATTGGTCTCAGTCTAAGACAGCAAAGGGGTATGGTAGGTGCAAAAATATGAAGAAAAAACAAGGAAAAGATGAATGAAAAAAAATCCAGAAGTATAAAAAAAATTCAGATAGCAGAACGAATGAGAGAATCCCCACCTTCAACTAGGGAATTTTTTCTTTAGAAGTAATAAGACAAACTGAACACATAAAGATGAAAATTTCAAACCCGAATGAAACGACTCTCACTCTCTGCCCCAGTAAAAGAAGCTTACCCAAAAACAGAGAAGCAGCCACCAATTAATAATGATGAAGATGATGGATTTCCTGCAGGCAGATTATTCTAAAATTACCGACTAATGACTTCTCTGCAAGTCCACTTGATGATTACTGTTAATCAAAGCAGAACACTGGACTAGCTGCAGCACTGGTCTGTTGCATTGTAGAAGATAGCTCCTATTCCTGCATTTCATAGACTAAGCATAAGAAAAATCAATTACATCAACCCCTTTCCTAGTCTAGGCGTTCACACTACAACACTAGATAAGCTGTCAAAGACAGAGCCTGTTCAGAAGCAGGAAATCCCACTCTGAGAGAATATGAGCTACAAGTCTTCAGCAGAAAAGGTGATATATGAGCCCTTCTGTGATCTTCCTAGTACCTTTCATGTGAATTACAATGCTTACTGTGAAAGGGATTAAACGTCTAAGAAAGGGTGTAAAGGCTGTTTAAAACCAAAATTACACAAACGACTGGATATGAATTTTAGTTTCATTTACTAAAAACATCAAGTTTAGTTTTATTTTAGGCAAATAAACAGAGCAATAAATCACAGAGACTGGACACTCAAATTACCATGTGAAATGAGAAGCAGGCGTGAGATCTACATTCATTGTGAAATTACAATGACCCTGAAGAAGCTTAGATGTTGGAAGGAAACCGCTCCATGGTTACCAGGCAACACATATACACTATTGTGTAGTGATTGTACAGAAAAGGTGATGGAGGACTCTTCCTCTCCATGTACTCAGCCTGTGTCCTCTGCTTTGCAGAATCTCATTAGAAAGAACCACTTTTCTTTATAAATAAAATAGATATACTTGTTAAAAAACACAGGACAAAGAGCATTTCTTTGTTATGAGCTGATTTATTCCCAGCACCAAGCAGTGTGGGAGGATTGGGGTGGCTGGGAAGTCCTCAAAGAGCAAAGCTACCAAAACCTATTTCATCTGATGTTCCTCAATGACAAAATACCACCCTGTACTGAAAACAATCATCTACCGCTGAAAGTTCTTGAGGCCCTGCTTTTAGAAAGATTTCTCATTAGCTTCGAGAAAACAGTTTTGTACCTACAAAACAGCATAAACAAGGAAATGGATATATAGCCCTTTACTGAAATCAGTTCTACTGCTAAAGCATGATTTTCATTTTAAAGACATGCAATTCCGGACAACACAGTAATTTCTTCTAAACGCTGCCTGTTATTCCACCCAAGGCAAGAAGCAGCAATTCTCTGTGATCCAGTCTTGTGAGCTATGTATACAACCAGAAGTAGTGGCAGTTTCATGTGCTACCTCTATACCACCCATGAAAAAAGCTGGCTTCATTTTATCTAATATATTCAGACACACATTTAAAATGAACTTGCAACGTGCAGCACTACTTGCTTTCATAATGAACTGTAATTTATTTTCCTTCAGGAAAATTAAATAGAAATGGTCATACCACATATCTCATTAGATACTGAGGCAGCTACTCTTTCAGCATGGCATAAAATGCCATGTTTTTAATCTGAGAAAATCCTGAAGGTCTTTGCATTCTCCTGAACCCCTTCTGTGTTGCTACTGCTCTCTCCTGCTATACTACACACAAAAGATGAGAACAAAGCGTCCTTCAAAGGAAAGCAAATGAGAATGACTTTTCACATCAGTCAAATGTGACTGAAAAGTAAATAATTAACAGCAATGATGCTGTAACTCTTCAAAGCATTTCTAACATTTTGCTTTTCTTACTTTGCTTGCTCATGGCTGATGCTTGACTCACTCCCTGAAAAGCATCTTTTCACCCTCTTCCTTCAAGGGTGAGTCCCATTCAGTGCAATGTCTCATGGCACTGAGAGTAAAGCAAGGTTTGACTGTTTATACCATTATCAGAGACAGTATCAAAGCACATACCAATATATGGGCTATACACACCTGCTTTATTAACTTCAAAGGAACAGTGGGAACGGACACTCACCTTTGGCTTGGCTCTTGGTTTCAGCTGCTCCAACTTCTTTGCTGCAGCTTCAATTGATGCTGCAGCCCCTAGTAGCTCTGTCTCTGCAATGACTGTTGGGTCCTCTGGATCCACCCACTCTGTCCCTGAAATTAATACAGACAAAGACAATAACTTCAGAGCCACTATGAGCTGTCACTCAAACAGGGTGATTTGCAATCAAGTGTCAAACACAGGATGCACATCGTAGAAAGCTGATTTTAGTACCATAATGGCATAAAACCACTAATGTTTATGTCACTGAGAGCGAAATGTAACTCAGAGTGAAAGAAAGTATTTCTTAGGATTAGTCTATTATGAAAGTAACTGAAGAACTGTGCAAGTAAAGCAGCTTCAAAGAGGGATACTGCCATATCCTGGGAGCAAAACTAGCTGTCACTCAACTTGTATTTATCAGAGCTCTTACTAATGTGCTTTCTAACTTGGTAAGGTACATTGAGAAGTCTGACAGAATGGTAAAGATGACATGTTATAGGCAACACAGCCATCCACAGCACACTTTTCAGAGTCTCTTTTTATGGTAGTGGCTAGCGATGAAGCTATTACTGACTGCAGAAAGCATGCTTTTGGCAACGTGTTTCTAACAGCAATGTAGAGTTCCTGTAACATAGCCAAAGGTCAACTTTTTTTGGTTTGTTTTGTTTAGTTTCTGGCATTTCTCTTGGCTCAAAGAAATTCTGGAGGTTCACAAAATGAACACTTGGCTGCACGAGTCTCAGATTTCTCTGTGCATTATTATTTTCCATTTCATAACATTATTCTCTGGATGACAAGATTCAGAAAGCATCCATGTTCTGGACTGAGGGAAGCAAAGAGACAGCCAACAGGAAAATCAGATGGAGAGAGAAAAGGAAACCAGAAATAAAACTTCCAAGCTCATAACTACTAGAGGCAAGGGGAGGAAGTGGCATCACAGATGGAAACAGCAGAGGATAGGAAGCAGTGTACACCAGGCAAAGGGAGACTAAGCCAGAATGGAAAAAACAGAACAAAGGAAAACAACACTTAACACCTTTTTAAAAGTCACTGAAACTGGATCAGAAAGTTTGGGTGAACCTAATAACAGAATCTCAACTGAAACATCAATCATTATTAAGAAACAACTACTGGGGAGAAGGATACTGGCACTCTCCATCAGGAATAGCATAACCCATGTCTTAATTCATCAAACACCAAAGGAAATAACATTGAATGTTTATGGATCACCATTGCACCAGGTAAAGAATGAGGCAGTTTCTCTTACGAATGACAAAATCACAGGAGAATACAAAATGACTGGCTCCTACTTCCGATGTGCTGGGAGAAAACTGAAGTATACGGTACTGTAATCCTGCTGAGCTATGTTTCATGCTGCTAATCGCTACAAAGTATATTATTTATGTGTTTTACATCAAATATCAGAACGTTACCAGAGACAACTTAGCTCAGGTAATGTACAAGATGAAGGAAATCTATATTAAGCCCTCATATTGGCAGATAAGCAGGGAAAGAGGTATTTTTGATGAAGGCAGCATGTATAAACACAGCCAAAGCCAAACTTGTTGCTCTGCTTGATGGTTCCACCTTCAAAGGCCGCACAGATGACTAATGGCCAATCATATTAAGTGGGAGAGGGTCAAATATACACATCAACCAAGACTGTGAACTGAACACTAGCAGTGAAATTTGAAGAATGAACCTATGTGGTACCGAGACACTGGGAACACAATCAAAAGGGGTTTTGTTAAGTTTTCGTTTTGTTTTAAACTACAACAATGACAGTTCATCATCTGGAGTATAAAGCACACTGTATCCAGGCTGCCCAACTCACCTTTCATTGCCTCTGCTGATTGGATGAGCTCTGTAACAGCACCAGCAACTCGCTTGGAGAAAGAGGCCAACTGATGCTTTAGTTCTGGAGTTGGTTTTTGAAGGATCTAGAGAAAAAGATAGAATGTAGTAGTGCATATTAGTAGGGATTCCAGAGAATGCTGGTACATTCCCAAGCCACACTACTGATATATTTCCTGCAGCAATGGGCTGAGAGAAAACATGAGTGCAGTAAAAGAAATAGAGTTGTCAATGAATCACTAGGAGCGAAGGCCCACCCTGCAATGGTGCGGCACCGCCTCCCATTTCTACAGGAACTGGCAATATTGTCTGGAAGTTCGAGTTCTGCAAGCTAGCTCTAGTTGCCTGTTCTGGAAAAAAACAACAATGGGGAACACAATGGGAATGCCAACCCTGGGCAAGACCCTTAAATAGAAGGGAAAGGCAGACCCCTCTGAGCTGGATTTGCATGAAGTATTAAATGGCACTTCTGCAAATGGAAAACAGTCACACATTCAGACAGTGAAGCTGAATTCTTTCCTAAACAGGAACAACATCTGCATCTTTAATTACCATGTTGTGAATTTCCAGAACTTAATCTTTTTTCTCCCTACACATACTCAAAAACTAATTCTGAGAGGAGAGTGACAGATAAAGAAAGAGATTTAAGAGCAAAACAAGAGTCTTGAAAGTCACATTCAGGTGTGCATTTTCTTCATGTTTTCAAAAGCTGCTCTGCAAAGCAGCTCAAACTAAATGCACATCAAAACCACATTTTATCTTCCTGTAAGCATGTTTCCCATTTTGCAGATAAATGCCTAACCTTGGATATGAGTAGAGAAGTTTTATGTAGAGCTTTGGGGATGCCATATCTGGCATGAGTTGGAGAGCTCTTTGTGATGCGGCACTGGCTTGGGGTTTTGGGGTGGCATTGAGTAGGTGTGACTGCAAAAGGCAGGTTAAAGTGCTTTCCTAAAGAATACGTAACCTTTTTGCTCTGGGGGACAGGATTGTGCCTAACATACCTAATGCTTACAGTGGGCTTAAAAAACACTGAAGTGTCTTATTTTAATTTCTTTGCTGGGGACCATTTTTAGGTCAGGACTTATCAGATCCCAATTCAGTCCCATTTAAGTACTTCTAGTCTTCCTTCTACCTTGCAGCTTGAGCTGAAGTGTTGAGTTTACTTTAGCTTGCTTTTCCTGAGTAACAAAACTGCTCATAACCTTGTGACAAACTGATAAAAACTTGTCACTAGCAGCTACTGCAGAAAGAGATCAGAGAGAGTATTCTTCTTGGGAGGGACCGAGTGTATGCATGCAGATGACTCCTTACCAGGAGAACATGTTCCAGGAGTTCCAAATACCCCAGCGTACATTCTGTTCCAAAGCGCAGGGCTCGCTCTCGAACTTCTCCGCTCACATCTGGGTGATATGATGCTTGCTGAGGAGGCAGAATATTAGTACCCCAAAATTGCTCCCACAAGCAAAAGTCAACACTGAGCACATAGGGGAAAAAGAAGGGAAGAGATTTTTCATAACATGCAAATGACATTTGAGCTTGAGGGCCAACCATTTCTGTTGTAAAGGCATAAGCAAATTGTGCTCAAAGAGCAGCAGATCTCCAGTTCCGAGAATGGCATTGGGAACACGTTTCCTTTCACCCGCACATCCTCTGTCTGGGGGTACATCTGCAGTCTTTCTTAGTCCTTCATTAGGCATTGCTAGCGGTAGTACTACTTCTTTCTGCTGAATAGAGAAACCCTCAAAGAACTACCTGAAAATACAGAAGGATTTATGACTTCTTCTAAAGAAAAATACATCACTCGGAAAATACCTTGGGGCTGGAATGGGCTCTTGGGTTGCATTTGTACTGTTTTGCAGTGCAAAATGTTATCTTGCTGTGGCTCTTCTTTTTTACCAATATCAACAAATATAAATATAGTGAGTGGAGTTATGCCACCCACACAACATGCCATTCACATCTTAAAGGTTAGGAATATGCTAAACCCATTTTTAAGCCTGTATAGCCTACCATCAAGGAATGGAAGCAGAATAGCCATCTGGTTTAGAGACCAAAGCACTGGCCTGGCCCCAGAAGACTTCGGGCCAATAAACGGTCAACCCCTAGCCCACTCTGTGGGCCAAACATGGGTCTCACTTTTCCTTCTCCACTATAAAAGATAAATATAATAGTCTGTTCCTTACAGAAAGCTTTGCTATAGAAGTGCAGTCAACCATTACTTTACACGAGATACACAAAAAACCCAAACCAACCCACCCACCCAAAAATAGGGTTAGCTGCTTTTTGTTATTTGGTAACATGTAAGTAAAAGCTTGTTAATGGCTTCAGCTTGATGTGGGGATTCAACGCAGCAATGGTCAGTGCTGGAACCATCTGTTTAAATACAGAGGAGCAGCAGCAGTCAGTGCTTTTACTTCTTAAGGACTTCCATTAAGTACAATGCCTTACACCTAACAGAAATCTGACTAATTCACGCATGTTCTTTCTAACAAAAAGTGAAGCCTGCAGCCTCTTCCAGCTTTGTTTTTAATAAAGTAAGTTTCCAGGGAACTATTTTTTAAACACAAGTGCCAGTATTTGACAAGTTGGACTTCCTAAAAACCTTGAAAATCACCATTTCCTCTCTCAGAGCAGCTCCTTCCTCCCCTGCAGCTTCCTGCCTTCCGCTGGCAGAGGCATTCATTGTCTGTCTCACTGCTCGCCCATTTCGAACCCTTGTTGCACCCCTCAACATCCCGAGCAAGCGCCGCTACCAGCGGGGCCCGGAGCCGGTCTATGGGCTCCCTCTGCCGGGAAGCTCAAGATGAGCAGAGCACGAAACTCATTTCTCCAGGTTGTCCCCAAACCATATGTAGGGAAAGGGGATGGGAGGAAACAGGGTAGGATTTCCCCCAGCTTCAAACACTTCAAATGAGCTCCAGACGCCCAAACCTTCCAGAACAGCTCGTATTTAATTTTCAAGCAGGGCAGAAGGATCCTCCATTGCACTGTAAGCATCCTAATACTCCTCCTTGTGCTCTTAAATGTTATTGATACAAATGCAATTAGAGCAAATGTGTAGGAGAGGAATAGAAATTTCCTTTTGTGCTTTGCATACATAGCCAAAACTGACATCAGAATAATTTTGGAGCATTTTTGAAGTTCAATGAGTCTTAAAACTGTATACTTCACAGCAGACTAAAGAGGTAATAGTTATTTTAGGAAGACATTTTTGTATGCAGAAACATCCCAGTAGCAATCTCACTGCACCAGTCAGGACTCACAACGACATGTACTCCTCCAGACTTGCACAGAAAACCTGCTGAAGCATCTCAAACAGAAACATGTGCCCGAAGAACCAGAGTACACATTTATTTCCTCCTGCTGAAGCTTCCCTTCACTATCAGACCCCATTTTCTCTTCACATTCTTTCAGAACAGTAAGGCAGCAAGCAATACTTGGCCCTAGGACCACAACTTCTAGCCTGTCAGCACTGATGAATAACTTGTGGAGGTAAAATGTACTGAGATAGTCATAAAATCAGTGCCATTTGAAGGAACCTGGGGAACTCACATAGTCCAACCTCTTGCTTAAAGCTGGGTCAACATTGAATTCAGACCTGATACTATAATAGCGATAAAATGCAGATTACTTAGTGCATAGTACACAGATTACTTAGTTTAGTGCATAGATATTATTTTGTACATATAGATAATAAAGAAATTGTTATTATCTCAGGGCCCACTCTAACCTTCACTAAATGTAATTACAGTGTTTCCACTGACTTTAATGAGAGTTGACTAGATTCATTATATCCTGCAGTCATCAACCTCATTGTCTTTTGAAATGGCATCTTCTTATAAGCACAGAATTAGCAATGGGTGCTGTAAATTTCACATATAGCAGAACAAGCACAAGCATATGAGCAACTGCTAATAAGTCGGATCCCTTAGGACTTGCCTTAGGCAGCTGGCAACAAAACAGAACTTCCTCACATCAGGGAAGTTTCAGCTATGTTCTGTACAATTCTTCCATAGGTCATACACATGTACTTTTGTCTTGCCCAAAGGATATCAAATCTGATTACTCGTCAGTGCTTATTGTACAGACTAGCTGAGTCACACTGGAAACTCCCCCAGTATTTGTCAAATATCACAAAAATCAAGTTGCACTCACTGCCTTGCACAGCTTTCATGGCATAGTGAGGCCAAGACTGCTGGTTCCTATCCCTAAAATTCAAGAGATGTGGCTTATCAAGGGAATGCCATGTACACTAACCAATTTGTAGAAATTAATGGCATAAGATTTTTAAGGCTCTAAGCAAATTTTGTAGAAACAGGATTAGCTAAATAAAGTCTGGTACAAACTGTATGTTTAAAAAACTTTATTAAATGACATGGCTATTTCGTCATACATTTTAGTTCAAATGTATACACAGAATTAGGATACCTGAAGACTTTTACTGCTGCTTGCCCAGTAACCACCTCTGATTTTATGCAAGCCAGGCAAGATAAAACTAGACCTTACTCCTTGTCAGTGTATCATTACAGGTAAGTAAAATGATTCCCAGTCATTATCCTTCTGAGGATTGCTCTCTTTGTGAAGGTAATTCCCTGGGACACCACAGATGCTTTTCCAGCATCCCAGAACACCATTGTTCCATTGGCAGGAAGTTTCATCCTGTCAGCCAACTTGCAATTCATGAACTCTGAAACCATTAAATTAACTGGGAACAAATGTATACAGAAAAAGATGAATGTTCATAAGTAGATGTTCAGAATTATATTGAGCTATACATTGTGTGAGTATGTTTATGTTATTTCTGGAAAAAGAGGATCCTCTTCCTGAGAATCTGCTGTCTGTTTGGAGACACGGGAACAGAAATGTGGCACTAGCCACTTCCAAAGGACAATGGATGTTTAGTGCACCTCAGCATCTGAATTCATGCCTGAATTATTTGTTAGAATGTGCCACAACTATGAACGCTTCTTAGCCTCCCTTAGAAGCTTCAATTAACTGGCTTGGAGCTATGACATAATAGGCTACAGTAGTTCTCACGTAAGTGGCACAGTTGTTTCATTTTGCGATGCAAATTAGAGCTGGTTTGCTGTGTTGACCTTCCAGGTTTATGAAGCGGAGAGAACAGAATCCAAATTTGAAACACGCAAAGTGGTCAAGAACTGCCAGACTAAAGACCCTGACAGAAAACTCGGTAAAATAAAAAGTTCTAGGTTCTATTAGGACTTGCACTTGCGTATGGGGATCAGTTTAGAACCAGAATTAACCCTTCCACCCAGGCAGTATTAAGCTGTGACTAACTTAGGCAGCTCAGATTTGACCAAAGGCTGAAAATCAGACACCTCACAGAGAGCACCATTGTTTTACCGTCATTTTCCACACATGTAAAGACAAAAGCAAATAAATATAATTTACTGGAAAAGGCACTTTCATGTTACTACCAAGGACCAAAAGGAATGAGATCTTTATAACCCTTTCGTTTTTAATTTATGCCTAGATCTTGTTTATCATCAGAACAAAGCCAAATGGTCTAATATGACACTTACATTCCCCCCAGAAATGTTCAGCTCAGTTTTCCAAAGGTGTTCAGCTCAAGCAAGTGTAGAAAACAGGGTGCAAAGGCAAAACACACTTTTGAAAAGCACAGCAGAAATTGAGCAAGCCAACAGATTTTGTTAGGGGGAAAAGGACAATGAAAAATAGAGCAGAGTGATTCCTTTCACCATTCCTTTCACTGTTCTAGCAATCCTGAAATCGTATTTGTGACCGTAAGATTATCTGTATAATCTACTACTTGCACAAGCTGTTTGTCTGACAGTTTAACAGCAGACTGAAAAGTAGGAAATTTCAGGTCAACTAAAACTTATCATTTGCACAAACAGAAAGAGTCAGTATTACTGCTGCTGTTTTGTTTCTGTGCATAACACAGATAATCCTTTCTGAGCATTAATACAAAGAAACCAAACAAATTATAACATTTGAGGGATTTAGAGGCACACCACAGGGAGGGGGAATCAGTCTTAGGCAAGCAAATAAGTCTTTACCTTACAAGCTGTTAGCATGTCAGCTACTGCTTTGCGGCTCAGATTCGCTGTAGCAATCACATCTTCCTGTCTGCATGAGTTCCCAGCTGCAACAGCTTTGGCAGTTGCCATGGTGATTCCTTTCGTCATCCGGATTGATTCTTCAGGTGATGATGTCTTTTCTGGAACCTCGCTTGACTGAAACACCTAAAAGTGAAAGCAGAAGGAAAGCCTGATGCGAACCAAGTCAAAGCAGAACATCCATGAGAAAGAGTCAGCAAATGAAAGCAGCCTTCCAATAGCAGGAAATTAGAAGCATATTCAGAGTACTTGAATATCATTCTTGCTTGTCATGAGCCTGGTCCTGAAAAGCCTGCTAACCTACAGACAGCAGAGAGAAACAATAAGCTGAGGGAAGCACAAAAAAAAGATTAACCCATCCATCTCATTTGCCATTGCGCTACCCAGATGACAGTTTGTCACTGAGCAGCTGTTCAGAGTGTTATGGGATCAAAAGAATTACCATTCCTTTAATTATATTCTTTTTTCGTCCTGACCTCTGCTTAGGCTGGTCTGCTCACCATGAGGAGGTCCTTCCTCTGCAAAAGCTGGGCCCTACCAAGCCTTTGTTAATAGCACAGTGTAGGACAGAATCAGGAAGAACTTCTCTACTGTAAGAGTGACAGAGCACTGGAACAGGTTGCCCAGGGGGGTTGTGGAGTCTCCTACACTGGAGATATTCAAGGCCCGCCTGGACAAGTTCCTGTGTGATGTACTGTAGGTTACCCTGCTCTTGCAGGGGGGTTGGACTAGATGATCTTTTGAGGTCCCTTCCAACCCTTGGGATTCTGTGATTCTGTGATCACTGAAACAGTCAAATGTCTCTTAAAATGGAGGTGGAGTGTTGTCTCTTACACTGTACTTAGCCTTTCTTGGAAAGCTAAAGGTATAATTCTGCAGGGTGAATTGTGTGAAGATAGTTCAAATTATCTGACAGTACACACTGCTCTCATGAACACTGGAATACATGAACTGTGGCACAACGGAGGCAATAAAAGCTGGGTAACCTTACTTTTATCTTACATTTCTTTTTCCCAAGCTTTAGTCTGTATCTGCTTGCTATTTTGTTACTGTGCAGGGGCAATCTGGAGTGCACAATTCATCAGGAGAGGTTTCTTGACTACACACAGTGCAACCTAAGCAGTCTAATGGTTACAGAATAAATATATCTGGGCACACATAAGCCTGGTCTATCCCATGCTCCCATTTCATCAGTTTTTCACTTTCTCCCTCCAGAAATGGAAGCAAGATAAAAAAACAAAGTTTAGTGAAATGGGTGAAGGACATCCCTCAATGTTGATCCAGTCCCTGGAGTCCCAAGTAAAGCTTGAGGCATTTTCTGGAGCACATACATGCCATCATTGGCTCTTCTTGACCCTCTCCTAGTAGTCCACTTTTCTCCCTATGAAAAAGATGACATCTCCACAGACCTATTCCTTAGCAATGCTGGCAAAAGGAAAAAGAGGAGGAGTAACATTTCAAACAGATACCAACCAGATGTGATGCACAATCCTTCAGTGACTGATCAGGACAGGTTTTAGATCAGAGTTATGGGAAGGAATGTAACCTAGCCAGGCCTTCATGAGGATACATGACAGCAAAGTGCACTAGATATCCTTGCACTAGATACAGAACACTCCTGATCAGGTACTGAATTGAGTTTTTCTCACTGCAGACACTGTATGATTTCCCAACCACTATGTACAGGTATTTTAAAAACCCTAAATGATCCAAATAAACAAGAGTTATTTCTTCATTACAACAGCATTGCTCACCCAGTGAAACATAGATGTTTTATGGGGAGCACTTGACAAGGCAAAACCGTGCTAGCACCGTTATGGTGTCATTTTTATATCTTTTAAAGAGGAAGGAAAACAATTGTCATGGTCTAACACCTAATGTGGAAGTTAATTCCTGCTGAGACAGCATATCAGATAGCAGACTATGTATCACTGGTAGTATCATTTCATAATAAAGGAAAAACAGAAACAAGATTAAACTGGTGGTGCAATATAGCCATGATGCTGAGGAGACATTACCAAAGTCAGGATCAAAAAAAACGGTACAACATTGGACTCAGAAAAGAATACCTGTAGTGAAAGCTTAACAGCTAAAGAACAAAGAAGCAGCAGTTGCTTCTGGATATGCACAAGCTGGTAGCACCTCAAATCTGAAAGTGGGGACTGTTAACATCTGAAAGTAGATAGGCTGAAGTGGCACTGTACTTGTACTTTCAGAGATGATTTGCAGCAGGTGGAGAGCACCAAACTTCATCCAATGCACTGCAAGGCAGTAAAGCAGAGCTTGAGGAGGAATGCCTGGGCTGCCTGGTTTGAGTATGAGAGCCTCCTTCCAAAAACTTCCACATATGGCTGTTCTGATCCATACCGTGAGTTCCTGTTTGATGTACTCTATTGTGGCCTCAAGAGCTCTTGTCCCTCGAGTAGCTTCATCTTCTACTGCTTTAACAGTCTTCAAAAGTGATGTGACATTGGTTACCATCACCTGAAGGAGACAGAAGCAAAGACAAATATACATGATTCCTTCCTCCCATTTTTCAGAGATAGCAGAGCATGAAGCAAGGCAAATTGAGCTGGGTAGGATTATTACTCCTAGTAGGGCCTAAGAAGCTTCATGAACTGCACTTGTTAAGGGACTAAACACCAAATCTCCTGCTGGCCAGTTTCTGAAATTGCTCTGTAAGCTGCAGCACAGCTTACTGTAGAGTGACACCATCAATTAACATTTCCATTTCTCTTAGACAGATTGATTATCTTAGTGTCTTTTTTTGCCCACACATCTTAAATTGCAAGTTGAAAGAGATGTGAATTGAGGTACGGTATTTCTTGTTGAAAGGTACCCAGTACCATCTTTGCAATCACATAAACCCCCAGGTAAGCAAGCAGCAAAACACCAGTCTCAAACCCAAATGCAGAAACAGAATTAATGTTTCTGTTCCCAGTACAAACAATAGTCCTGATGCAGAATGACCTCATCTTCACTGCAATAACTACACCCTTCTTATACCCCAGTATGCTGAGATAAAAATGACAGGTACAGTGAAAAAAGAAGAGACAGAAAGGACAGCTTCTTGACCATTATGACTTAAAACAGAGCTCTTCAAGGCAGGAAGAGCCAAGAAGCCAGTTATCTTTACTAGATGAGTCATTTCTAAGTAGTACCTCAACAATATACTGTTATCATGTGCTCTGAAGAGAGGCACAAGTCTTACATACAAGCAATAAACATGAGAGTGAGAATAGCTTCCAGCCAAGCAAGAAGCTACCACGACACTCATAATGTGAAAGCAGAAGTAATACCACCTAAATCTCCACGTCTGGAAATATTTTGCTGACACAAAGCCGCAAGATCTTTGTGAGGCCAATGTCAAAAAACATCTCAGGTGAAGAGAAAATCAACATATCACAGGTATAGTGTAATCTGTGAGAGTTTTGTGCTTTGATACCTATATACTTGCTGGAAAGGTCGAGGAAAGAGGGATCAGAAATGCACAATATCTTACTGCAGAGTTGTTGGAGGGTTTTTTTTTCCCCCTTCCCTCCCCCCAAGCCACAAGGTCCAAATAAGGAGGCCCCATGCCTATCCTGAGCATGGTATTGTTTAAAATGTAGTTTTTAGGTACCATTTTATACTGGATAAGTTTTAGTCAATAACATTACTAAAGGAGAACCTGCCCTGAAATACAGGCTGGCAAAAGAAAGCAGTTTCTCTTCAGTTCTTTCCATAAAATCACAAAAGTCACCTGACAGCCTACAAAACTGAAAGCTACATGGAAACACAACAGCATCTTATTTTGCTGTATCATCCTAGGATGATAATGAAACAAAGAAACAGATGGGATTTCAGGCAATCAGGAATTGCTGAAATCCAAGCTTTGCATGTCTATCAAGTGCAATTGCACAGATAGTTTCAAATAAAATGTAAGAATATGGCTTTACTTTAGCAGCACCCTTCAGCTGGTACATGGATGGATCATCTGCTGGTTTGCTGGCTGCTCCTTTCGTAGCACCAATGAGATCAGAAAGGGCCTTTGCCACATCCTTGATAGCATTGATCAGGACAACCTGTAGGAATGAGACACAGTTGTGAGGCTCAGGCAGGAAAGGGCAGACAGGACAAGGGTGTGATTTTGGGAACACAGCTAAAAAACCAAATCTCCTACTGGTCAAATAGTATCTCCCTCCCTCTACTCCAGTAAAACACATTGTGCTCTGGAAGAGGAAAAGCTGTGTCGATATTTCATACAACCAGTCAGAAAACAGAAGTTACTACCTCCCATGAAGACACTGAAATGCTGACTGCAGGTAGGATTTCCTTCCTGTGAGCTTGCCCAAGAGGACATTTACTTTTCTCCATGTTCTTCACCTTTTGGGTGAAGCAGGACAAGAGCAAGTTTATAAGCTTACTGCCTAATGCTACAGTTACGTACCAGTTCTGAAATTGCCTACTGAAAGATAAAATGTAGTTGCTATGGCTAGGTGTTAGAGGGAGATGGTTTTCCATCAGGAAAAGGAAGCTGAACCTCTGAGAATAATACAGAAAAAAGCCTCTGAGAAAAATACAAAATTAAATGCTAAATAACTTGGTTGGCCTTACAGTCAGGAAAACTCAAATCTGGAGCTACTGTATCCTAAACCTAAGCTTAAAGACAAGTCCTAGACAAAATACAGACACTGTAACAGGCTTCTTAATTATTTTAGGGTGTTACTGGAATAGCGAAAAATTCTCTTCTCCAAAACCTTCTCCTTTTCCCTTTCCACTAGCAGAAAAGCAGATGTTTGAAGTATTTTACTGGAATTAAGACGAGCTTATTTTAAGGAAAATATTGGAAGACACATAAAAAATGAGAAAGCTTGGAGGGAAAATAAAGTGTGGAACACAAAAAAGAGTGATGTCTAAGTGAATCCAGAAAAGTCCCAGACAAGATGAACCTTACTGTTTTATAGAATCATAGAATCATAAAATAGTTTGGGTTGGAAAGGACTTTAAGATCATCTAGTTCCAACCCCCCTGCCATGGGCAGGGACACCTCACATTAAACCATGCCACCCAAGGCTTTGTTCAACCTGGCCTTGAACACTGCCAGGGATGGAGCATTCACGACCTCCCTGGGCAACCCATTCCATTTGCTTAAAAGCAAAAGTCCCACAAAGCATTATCACTTGAAAACTGTCTCTGGTATCTTTAGAAGTATCAGAAAAGCATTAAAACATCTCACCTGTGTTTCAGGGTCATCAGATCCCAAGCTAGCTGCTCCCAATTTTACTACCTCAGCAAGTTGAGTGATGGTGTTAGCTGACGACTGAGCTGCTTGGGCCAGTTTGTCCTGACTCGAGGCAGCACCAGAAACCAGCAGTTTTGTATCTTCCACTAAAGCTTTCGCAGTTTTCAGGATATTTTCCCTATAGGCAAAAAGAACAAAAAACGAGGAAGCAGGGAAGGGAATAGAAAAGGAGAAGAGGAAAATAACGTGCTTTACAATGTTATGGTGACTAACAGCTACATAAAAGAGCTGATATAAGTCATCATGGAAGCGTTCACTCATGATACTATACCACAGGACAGCTTGCAAGTAAATAAATAGTCATTTAGAAAGAAAAATAAGAACTATTGCAACAGTAGTATGATACTTCGGGCTAGATGTAAGGCAGTTTATTAAAATGACCCTATCTTGAAAAGAAAGGAAGTAGGGCAGTAGCAGAAGACAGCATTGCCTTGTAACACCAACAGACAATCTTGCCATGCTGTGGGGAAAGTAACTGTCAAGCCTCCATCTTCAGCATATTGTAAGGAAATGAAAACGATTTCTGAGGAAGGCAGTAGCAAGAACAGCAAAAGGAACAGAGAACGTGACCCCAGTCAGGGCGCATCCCCCCACATGTTTTGACATGACAAGACAATAAATCCAAAGCAACATCTGGGTAAAAGAAGAAACCAAGAAGAAACCATTTTGAGTACATACTTCACAAGTAAGGAAAATTAACAGAGAATCAGAACCATATCCATGTAGAATGCCAGCCTGGAAATTAATGACACTGGTATGGAAATCCCTGACTGACAGTCTGCAGAATAGTGGCAACTTACACACCACTGCATCTTTCCCCTTCCTTGAGTAACTGGGAAGGCAGGGAATAAATACTGGCCATGCAACCGTCACATAGGCCAATTAGGCTGTAAAGCAGTATAGTCAGTGTCTGGCTGTGAAGCCCTGGGTTTTACTGCAAAGGAAGTTAACAGTCACATGCTGCAAATCTCTTAACGTGATGAAAAATGCTGTGGGATTAATTTGCTGCAGATGTGACTTGAAGGGAAAAATGGGCTTATCCCTGCCAAATGGGAAAAAGTGTGGCATAGCCATGCCATTGCCATCACTGCTGTCCACAACAGCATTAACTGTAGGCATGATTTAGCAAAACAAACAGCCAGTCAACAACAGCTGTTGGAAAAAAGCATACAGAAAATTCCTCTTTAATGGCAGGGACAGCTAACACTGGAGTAACAGCACATCTGTGCAGTGAGATGGCTTGAACACAGTAAAACAAAGCCACAACAACAGTTGTGGTCTGCTGTTGGGAGTGCTCTCAGCAGATGTTCCCCAGCTTTTTCAAATTCCTTTCTCACAGAAGTAACCAAGGTGAAGTTTGCTGTACTTCACTGATACCCCAGTCCTCCTGTTTTGTTTCTCACTCCACTGACCACTCAATTTCATCCACGGAATGCAGGAAGGCAAAAATTTATCTTCACATGCTGGTTACTTCTGCCACTTCCACTGTTCGCCATGTACATATTCTTCTATCTTTTCCAGTTGCACTGACCTGTGGTCTGCAAATGATTCGTTGTTCTCAGCATTAAGGGTTCCAGCAGTAGCAAACATGATAGTGGTGTCCAGATCTGCAATTATCCCAGATACTGCACTAGCTGCAGTAATACAGGCTTGTGTGCCTTTATTCCCTGCTTGAAGAGCGGATAAAACTAAGGAGACCTAAAACAACATAAAGCAACAAGGTGGTCATCAGAAGAAAGCCTCATTAGGGGACATCAAGTTCAGCAAGCTTGTTAACATGGCTGGAATCAACAATGGAAATTCACTCCACAGTATCATTTTGCAAACTGTAATAAAACTCTCCTCCCCCTTTCCCTAATCGCTCTCTTTATGCAGCATTGTGGTGACTAAGGATTGCCTCAAATTAAAGATGACTTCAGCTAGTAAGTCCACCTTTCAGACAGAATGATCTGTTCATCATAGGATGAAGCACATCAGTTATAACTTTCTTGAAATACAGTCAGAGGGAATACAGTGAACTTCTGCCAGGATAAAAGTCAAAGACAAGAACTATCACTTTTTCCCTAATGTGCAAATAAACATTGTCCTCAAGCACCCCAAGAGTCACGTACAGCACACTGACATAAACTTTAACATCAGAAAAATAGAACTCTGACAGCACTGACTAAATATGCTTAAGATTTGGTATATTTATTATCCCCCGCCTGGGGATATGCATACTGACTTCTAGCAGCACAGTTCTTTCCTGAGGTTCTGTCCAGTTTCTATGTTGTCTTACCTTTTCCGTGACAGCACGAGCACATTCTATCAACTCCCTTTTGGTGTAGCTGTCTGTTGGGCAAATCTGCAGAGCTCCAGCTTTTTGCACAAGAAAGATACAGCCATGGCCGAGTTCTTGCACCCGGGTCCTGATCTGGAACCCTATCTAGATGGTGAAGGAGGTACAGGGGAAAAAGGAAGCAAGAGCAAAGTGAATAAATAAATGTCATGTAGGCACATTCTGCCACTACAAATGGAAACACAGTCACTCTGCGGAATCTTTATTACCAATATCCTGCCCATTGCTACGCTCTCTGCAGAGATCAGAATAAAAGGACAGATGTGATACTACCTACTCATGTAGCACTACCCTACGAAAGGCTCACTGATGAAACAGGAGCACTAGTGAAACAGACCAAGGACAAGTGTACCTGATTCAAGTGTACACAACTTCACCCCATTTGAAGAACACTGCTTCATCTCCCAGTGCTGTACTGTCAGCATGAGCTGTGTTTAAGGTCTGTACAATGGGTACCCAAAGTACACATCTACTCTGTGCTGCTGAAACAGGGTCAAACAGTATATGACTGGTTTTGAATCTCACACAGAGTTTCAAGTCTCCAGAACTGACCACATACAGGTGGAGCACTGATATGTGGAAAATCCTGCCCTTGCCACTTCCCATTTATTAATAAACTTACAGCATAAGCTGCACAGCTCCTGCTTAGAAACACGTGACAGTTTTAGTCCCTACATGTACTTAGGCATATAAGTGTGTATTGGGATAAGTAAGCAGGAATAACAGCCATTAGTATCACAAACAATTATTTCAAATTCAGGCAGAAAATAACGTGCAGAAATGGTACTTCAATTTAACAATATCAAACTGAGAGCAAGCTGCTGCTTTTCACATAGCTATTGAGCACGGAACACCCAAGTAGCCTACCAGTGGTGGAACCTAATTACAAAGACAGAAACTCTTCTATCTAGATAATCTGATACATCTGATGATGGTGAGATACCCGCTCTTATCCTATCTTGACACAGTCTGTCTATGCTCCACATCCAGAGGCACGCAATGAGAAGAGAGGTGAAAGGATTTCTTTAACTGCTCTCAGAGAATATGCAGCAACTACTGTAATGGATTAATGCAACTGAGTAGGATAGTCTGTATTCCTCTGTTAGCTGTTACCAGCAAGAGGTAGTGCATCTGTTGGCCTATCAGGCAGAGCACACATAGTATAGACAGTACTTGTGTACAGAAGTGGCTAACAAAGAAAGGCAGCGGTAACGTGTTCACTGCAGTTATTTTAGATTATTGCAAAGACACTGGAAAGAAAACTTGTTACCCGATGGTTCAAAACCTGTTATCTGTCTGGTCATACAAGAGATGTGTCACATTTGGCAAAGGCTGCAAATGTGTTGCTGCAACTGAGTGAGGTGAATGCCCCTCATCACTTTGTATTTACTGTATGCTCTACCATTAAACAATACCCATGTTGATGCCACCATATATAGAGAATAAAGAGGTCTAAAAACTGCAGACCTCCTCTGGTTCTGCTGTAGCTGCAGCCATTCGGCCCTGGAGAGCCAAATGCCCATAGTCATTGGTCATTTGTGATGCAAGTCCTCCCAACTCCTCCGGGTTAGTAACCGACTTAGTCATCTGGAAAAAGAACACAGGCGAGAGAAAAACAAAAATGACAGGCATGAGAATAATTTGTTAATACACTCCAGCTCAGAAGCACAGTCATTTGTTTGGCCACGCTGATGAAATGGGGTAAACCCCTTGCCATGTAAGAGACCTGTCCCCCAGCAAGAATTCCATGAGGCAACTCAAGCAAACATGCTTTATTAGAGTCATGGTAATCAGGCACTTGCAGAACATAGGGAGCAATCAAAGAGCAGCAGTTAGAGCTGATAAATCACTCTTTGATGCAGAGGGGCGACGGGCCAGGTACACAGTCACCTGGACCGGGCCAGGAAGCAGGTTTGGTGTCACAGCTTAGAACTGAATCTTTCTTTAGAATAAGCCTGACTTTTAACAGAGATACTACTTCTTTCTCCAGTTCATGTTAGTAAAAGCGATGGAATTCCATCCTTGGGGCAAAACTAGTTTTAGAGAAACGTATACTGTTTGCCAGTAAGCTGCAATGTCATAGGCAGCAGAATCATCAACCTGTCTTGATGGCAACAGCAACCAATTTTGTGAAAACTCTGTAGCATACAGCAAGTCCCCTGGCCTCCCTCAAAAACAAACAAGGGAATGTACTCTTCAGAAGGCAAATGTGGTAGGCACTACTGTGAAACATGAGTTAAGAACATCTCCATTCAACAAGTGTCCTGTCTTCTTCTGTGCAATCCAGTCAAATCACAGAAACACAAGAAAAGAACAATGTGAGATGTTGTTCTCTATTCATTCTGAATTATTAGGGGCGTCTGAAAACACTGACGTTATTTCACACGATAAATGAAACAGTAAGCATGAAAGAGTAACCTGAAGTCATCAGTAAACATGAGGTGGTATTTCAGGGACAATTAAAGAGGCTGATGAAGAAGTGTGCAAGTAAAATGTTTTCCTTTTATTTCTCCCAGAAAATGAGCCAAATGAACAGGTTTTGTGCAGAAAAGCCAGAAAAGAGTCCAGCACTCCTCCCATAGAGGGCCACCCCTACGATCAAGCCACTAACATTCAAGAGTGTATCTGACAAAATCATCACTTCCTTTGTTCCATTACCCATAAAGAGATATGGGCATTGAAAATTAGCATTACACAGAGCTACACCGCACTGTGCAAATCGTTCCACCTTCCCTATGTACACAGAAGAGTTTGTACTTTTTTCTAACCAAATATCTTACCATTTCCTGTGCTGTTACAGCAATGGCTTTTGAATATTTCACCACAGTGGTCTGATAATCAACAAACGTTCCCTTGGGATCTGGAGGCGTACCTTCATCCAGCTGCATGGAAGAGGGAAAAAATATGGCAGAAATAGTAAGGTCATAACCAAAAGCATGCTTTACACTTAATGATGCAATTGTATTATATATTCATATTTATAATCTCCTGTCTCAAAATATGCAAGTGCAGAAAGTACACCAGGGTATATGGTGAAGCTCAGACAAGACGGTAGCCCATGTTACAAAGATGCAGAAAATTGACAGTGCAGAATAAACTCTCTGAAAGCAGTTTGCCTCAGGGCTGCCCTGCGGATCATTTAGGAGATTAACAGGAAAGATAAGTAGGAAAAGGAAGCAAAAATAAGAGGCTGGTTGACTTAAGACTGCACTTGAATGTCGGCACATTACAGAATAAAAACATGTTACATTAATTCTACTGACAGGTACTGCGCAGGTTGTTAATGCGAGCACCAAACCTCACACATCCATCTGATTTCACATCTGCAAAATCGAAGAATCTTGGGGTTTCCTGTCATATAGCATGTCAGCCATCAACCATTACTGCTGCCAAGAAGCAGCAGCTCTTCCAAATCCCTGCAATGCTGATCGGCTGTCAAGGGCAAAACAAAAGGGAGTCTGGATTTCTGTACTCACCTTGCTCATTGCCTCTGCTATCGAGTCCACCATACCTCCAACCATGCCTACTTCACTTGCAGCTTCATTTAAGGTAACCATGATATCATCCACAGCCTCTTTCATCAGCTGAGCAGCCTCAGTGATTGCATCATGAGTATGGGATGCCTGGAAGAGAGAAAAACAAGAAAACAGTGATTATCAGAGACAATTCTGTGCATAATCAAAGCGTGACTCAACAGTGCAATTAATGAAGACAGTACAATAACAGCTCTGAAACAACAGAGCAACAAAGGGAAGCAACAAAGACAAAGGAAGACAAAAGTAGCACCAGACTATGATTAAGTGTACTTCCATACCCCCCTCCCCAAAATTTTCAGAAAAGACCCATATAGACATATGAACACCACCACAAAATGCCTGCCATAAAAAGGAAGAAAAAAACCAGTGCCACTAAATAACATCTCTAAAAAAGTTTGTAACAAAACCCACAAGGAATTATTCCACAACAAAGGGTTTTCTAAAGCTGTAAAAGGAAACAAATACTAACCCGCCAAAACATCCATCTTTGATAACAACCTACTTATGGGACCTGCTTGGATATTCGTGAAAAAAACTCACCAAAGAATTAAAAAAGCCCAAATCAAATCCTAAAACAAATGTAAAGAAAAGAGCAATAAAACCAGCAGGGAGCATGAGCATCCCTCAGAGAAAGACCCAGGAAGAATGCCTGAGGTGAAAGCATTGGTGGTGGGTTTCTCTAGTAGTAGACAGCATAGACACTTGCTGTTAGACCCCAACTTTGTGCCTTGCGAAGATGATGTGCACCTGACTGCAATCCTATCTTCCAGAAGTGTGCCTGCTTGCCACTGAGAGATGTCACAAGAGCTGTCAATCGCATTCTTCACTGCAAATGTGTCCCTGTGCCAGGCAATAGGTAGCAGTTGCTTTCTGTGACGCGCCTGCTCTCTCCCCGCATCCACCCACCTTCTCCAATAATCCCTTCATCACACACAGCAACCGTACCTTGGGGTTTCCTCCCCCTTCTTTGGCAGCGTACAACATCTGTAAGGCAGATTCTGCTAGTGTCTTGCTCTGGTCCAACAGAGTCATCTGTTGCTGATGATCCAGTGTTTTGGATGCCATGCCAACTGCAGCTAAAACCAAGGGTTCGAAGTAACTTGCCAGCTGCATTACCTAAGAAAGCCGGAACAGGAAAGCCATTAACCCTGTTTCTGAGGTGTAACCCTGATTAACCATTGGGCAGCGGGTTAGCTAAAGCAGCACACTGTCCTAGCGCTTCTGCACCTTACAGCATATAGTTTGTTTTACGTGCCAGCATGATTGCATTTCCTCTCACCTTCGCATCCCCCAATGAAGCCATGTGTCTCCTCCCTCAGATGCAGGTAGTCCCTCTTACTCAGATGAAACCCATTTCAAACTGTGAGCCGCATGCTCAAGGAAAGTGCTGTGGACTTTGGTCAACATTTACCTAACAAGCAGGAGGAATGTGACTCTCTAACTACCTGTATCTTGGCAATCATGATGTATCGTGCACCTCAAAGGGCCAGTGAAACTGAGAATCAAAACTGTGAATAGTTGACGCTATGAAATATTTTATGGTTATCCAAAGCTAAACAGTTACTCAAGTCCTGGAGACAGGAGAACCTATATATATACACAGCTACTAGTTCCAGCAGCCAGAGGCAGGGAGACCTTTAACATAGCACTCTGCCCTTCCATCCTTGCTTTTCCTCTCCCCTTTCTTCATATTTCCTTTGGCCACGAACATGTTCCTCACCAAAAAACCTCAATGAAAGTATCTTTCCTATAATACAGGGCACAAAATATAAACAGGTTTATTTAGTTTCAGCTCCAACTATTTGAAAATCCTTGATTTTTCCTCCTCCACCGTGCTTTCCTCTGGTCATTCATAGGAAATGAAAAAGCCACAAAATCATTGTCTTCCCTAAAACCCAGTTGTTCAAGACTCCAAATACCTTTGTAATGGTAGGTCAGTACCTTGTGCCCAAGCTGAGCTGCCTCTCCCCGAGCTGCAGTAGCTATGGGATCAATGAGATGGCCAATTTCCTGGACGACTGATGTCAGCTGCTCCTGTAGAGCCTAATATAAACAGAAATTGTCAATCACTATCACAGCTGTTCTTTTATCAAGTTGTACTATACCAGAACAATCGCCCTCAGACCAACCAACATACTGGGAACACTGTTCAAATGATCCACTACATCAGATGCAGGAATCCATCCAGCTTGCTACTTGCTCATTTCTTCTCCTTTACCCACAAGAAACAGGGTAAAGGAGATAAGCCTGCCCCTCTTTAGATCTATAATAGCAAGAGAAACCAGCAGGAGCTCCAATTTAAAGAAATACAGCACAAGAGCAAAAAGCTCTGCTGTAAACTTTGAAGCTAACAGGAGAAATTCACTGATAAGAAAGATGAACGCAAAATACAACATCTCTGAGCAACAGAGATGAGGACTGACCTCCTGACTACCATCTGCGGGACAGGGGACATAAGAAAAGCATGTTAGTGAGCTTGTTGAGACGTAAATACTGGCTGCTAATTCCGAGACACTTAATGTCTTTGCAGCCACTGGGAGTTAGCTCACTCTCTTGAAAGCCAAGAGAAGAGAGATACTATTTTGTCACTTGGTTACATTCCATTTGCCTTATAAATAACTGTCATTTTCAGTAACAGTTCAACATGGTGTCCAAGATGACTTCATCATTGAAATAGAGAAGAATTATAGCTATGACCTATTTCATGTAGTAAATTCTTTTGTATAGCTTCATTTAGTCTGAGATGTTTCTAGTATGTCGCATTACAGCCCAAGAAACTGCTGGAATGCACAAACAGACATGTAGTGCCAGGAAGCAATAGTACAGAAAGACACGAAATACCAAGCTGAGAATCTGATCACGAGTTGCTGACTTTTTGTAAGCAGTCTGGCACAATGGCCCTTCTTCTATGAGCTTAATAGGACAGGATTGATCTACATCAAACTGAGGGGCAGCACAGGAAGCTTTTTCATGATAACCTATCTACATCAATTTCAGATCTCATTTAATGACAAAATAAGCATTAACAAAAATGACATGGACATAACGGGACTCCCAGTAATACATCAGTTTCAGAAACATCCCAACTTCCACACGGCGAGCCAGCACAGAAACACTATCAGTTGGTCATATCAGCACAGGAAGTCAGAGAAATATACTGATGGTGGTTAAAAATAACTGCTTTCACCCCTGCTTTTACCTGGTGACTCTGGTATCTTCTCAGAACTGATATACTTTGTCCAGCATGTGATTTTGCCTAGAAACATTCCAGTAAGAATACTTCTCCTTTCACTAGCAGTAGACTGCCAGTCTACTGAGCTCTGCTCAGCTCCAGATCTCCATATGGCACAAAAAACAGCTGGGTAAGCCAGGCTGCTCAGCGTTACTCTCTCTGTTCCTGTGCTATCTCCCGTACCTCAACTGAGATGTCATCCCTGGTGGCCAGACTCTGACTGACAGCTGCAAGGGAGGCTTGCTCGATGTCTCTGATGCATCTGTTGATCCCATCAATAGAGAAATCACATTCCCGCTGGCCTGGGGCCTTGTCCCTAAAAGATAGGGAGAGTAAGCTGAGCATGGTGGGGAGGAGGCAGGCTCTTCAGGAATGCACACCAGCCTACTTCTTTACCTGACAACACATGAGTCACATGGGAGGACAGCACAAGGATAAAAATCAGCTTTGTCCTACCTTCTGGATTCTGATATATGTACAGAGTACTCTGCACGCTCTCATATACACACACTGCTCCTCTCAATGATTACACAGAAAAAACAATCGTTGCCTCAGAAGAAATGAGCTCGGGATGGACCATAATGAATGACACCATTAAAATGCAACAGACATCGGGGAAAAAACATTTGTGATTCTGTACAGTGCCCCTGACAGTCTGGAAAAGGATTCCTGAAGTATTAGGTGCTATGTTCAGTCCTAGGTTTCCTTCAACCAAGGTTAGTTTCTGAGTACTTTGTCCTAACGTGCAGTTTGCTATTTCAGCACAGTTGCTATCAAAGATCAACAAAGCTGTATACACTCTGTGTTTCACTGCTTTTATACCATTTTGATTCGATCAGTAATAGAGGTTAGGCATAGAACTACACTTGAAAATTTTCATTAAGAAAGGGACGGACAGGCTTGGCCAGAAAAATAGATTATTCACTTCCTGCTACAGCATTCTATGCTGCAGAGTGCTGGAGTCTTCAATTATGATTAAGCACCCAGTGTAACTGGGGAGATACTGTGCATCACAGAATAAGTCATTTACATTAGTGAAGAATACCACAGTGCTAATGGCCATATGGTATTATTCTTTATGAGCAGCTACTCAATTATTACTGCAATCTTGTTATTAGAAAAGACATACCTGATAGAGGTGATAAGACTCTTGATAGAATCTGAGACAGTATGGGAATGCCCAGCTAGTACAGACCATGTAGGAGGGTCTTTTGGATTGATAGCCAGAGAACGAGCAGTTTTGATCAATAAAGATGAGCTCTCCAACATTGTTTTAGCAGAAACTAGAATTGGTTCCTGTGCTCGTGATCCCTGTGGTCAAAAAGGTACAAGAACGCAACTTTTTAGTACTTATTCGAGTTTATCCACACTTCATGCTCCTAAAATCTGTCTAAGTAACAGCATTAAAATGGCATAATAACGTCTTGTATCATACTATTACATTCACAGATAATCAACATGGAATTGGGACCAAAATCATCATAGTCCAACTGTTTTCTTAAGAAGCACTTTGCAAGTTTAGAAAGGCACATCCACAGTTACAAGGTATGGGGAGAGAGAATACAGGAAGTTCTTCTTCCCAGAAAACCTGCTTGTTGTCATCATGACCATGTCATTTTTGAAGGGAAAACCCCAGTGACATCCTTTCCACCCTTTCCAGATCTAACTAAGTTCCATTTGTTAAAACTGCTCTTAAGGTAAAAGAGGATATTTATTACTTTATCATACGGAATAATCCAGCTACCAGAGTCCCCCACACTGTATATCACTTCAGTAAGAGCAGACTGGCAGCGCTTACTGTAGCCTAACTGCTTTTATCATAGTGGTGCAAAATTCCAGGTCAGAGATCAAGGAAAAGACAGCAGAATGCCCTATGAACACCCAGGAATGCAGAGAGAAATTTCGAGGTCAGGTCTTTACATTCACTTTCTCTTTGCTGGCACACAAACTTATTCAACATTTTCAACTTTTTGAGGGTAGAAGTGCCACATCCTGCCTTACCTCAGTGCTGATCTGTGCTGGTATGCTGACAAATTCTGGATTGGAGGCAAATGCTGTCAGGTTTTCTACAGCCTCTATCAAAGGTGCAGTAGCAATTCTGCACTTGTTGCGGTTCTCTTCAGAGAAATCCCCATCCAGGGCCTGGAAATCAATAGATAGAGTTCTGTCTGAACAGGTTTCTTTGCAAAACTGAAGGAAGATGGCTTAATTCTTCAAGTTTAAACTTTTGCGTGTTTACGACATTGGAAAGTTCCTCCACAAACAAGGCTGATGCAAAGAATGTGATCCTTTAAGTGTGCGTTTCTTTCCTTAGCTGGTATTGATCCCAAACTCAAAACTGCTGCTTTGTTTCACAGGACTGAATAAAGGTTTTCTATCACTGCACTCATATGACATTGTGTCTCAGCACCTCATGCTCGAAAAGGTGGAAGTGGCTAACAAGGTGGTTCTTTCCTATGAACTGATTTATTTTTATAACTAATAATTTATTGCTCTCATTTTCGCATGAGACAACTGATCTGATAATCTCAAAGCAAAGATTTCAATATGAAGGACCTTCTGTGTAATGTGACAGAACCTTCCATTCCTAAGATCATAATTATTTTAGATGACTTTCAGTAGCAGATCAGCTGCTGGCTTTCAGAGAGGTTTAGAATTGTGAGACCTCTGCAGCTTAACAACTATTATTTCTGCCAGCATGAGGAAATACTACCTCCTGCCAAATTGCAGGAAGGTGTCTGGAATATAAGAGATTACTATTAACAGGAGACTGTACAAGAGCAGCAACATAAGCAGATTCTGCCCAGGGAAGCTGTCCCAGGGAATGGAAGCCTCCTTCTTTACCTCCTGGATGTGGGGGATCCTTCACGACTTTGTGAAGGACGTGAGCTAGGGGAGCCCTGGCGTTTTCGGGAAGTACTCCATTTGTTTCTGCCCCTTCCATATACCACTGTGGTTTTAACTTTATGTCTTCCAGGTTGAAGTTTATTTGAGAATCCACTATCTGTCTGAGTGCGGTTAGAACCTCCTGCGCCTCTAGCCTCCACTCGGATTGGTCTAGTGATCTTTTCAATGGTTGGGGCATCTTTCCCTCTACATTTTTCGGATGTACCAAGCCATGTCCTAAGCCGAGAAATGTAATCTACTACACTAGCTTCTCCCCACAGCAGGCAATTACAATGAAACCACAGTGTTCTTGCTTCGTCTAAGGCCTGCTCGTTGAGAACTGTGTAGACGCGCAAATGGTTCCCAGTATTATTTGTTTCTTTATTTTTCTCTTATAAATACGGTAAAACTGTCAGAAACACCTCCACAAACCTCCAGATACCAGGCAACATGACACTAAAAGCCTTCACATTCAGTTATTTGCAAATCTGCAAATTTCTATTTGCATGGTGCAAGGCTATTAACCACATCCAAACAGAGATGTCTCATCCAGATGGGGCAGATATCACCAAATTCTTTCTGTCTCGACTACAGCACAGTTATATCATTGAACTTGTTTTCCAATTTAGGTCTGCAAAATGTAACTAATGATTCTTAAACCATGCACATCACAGAGGGAAAAAGGTAACTCTAACTGGCCTGACTCTGCCTCAACAGGAAAAAAAAAGAAAGAAAAGAAATAAACACACAAAGGAATAAGGAAGCACAATTAAGCAGCATTTGTACCTTGATAGTTTTCACCAGGTTAGCAGTGCTGTTTGCAACTTCCTTGGCAGACTGCACAAAGTGTCTCTTGGCAACGGGATTTGCTGTCTTTGATGAAGCAATACGACAAGCATTGCACAAAGCAGAAGTGTGTTTGGCCACAATTGTGGCAGCTGATAGTACCTGTAAAAATAGATGGCACAGAACACACAGACTGTCAAAGGAGCATGACCGTTACTGTAGTCATCTGTAAAATCACAGCTCAAAGCCACACAACAGCTTCAAACCACAACTCTTTTGCTTGCTCACAACTGAAGCAGTCGTGTCCTAACAATGACAGTCTTGCTGCAGTCCACTGGAATCACCTGTGAGGGGCTGCTTGCTGGATCTACCAAGTTCTGGCAGGCCATCTGGATTGCTTGGTTGGCTCTGGCAAATTGAATTGGGTCAACAAGACCCTGCTGACCAGCCTGACTGTTTGGATCTGAGATGCCAACCAGGTAAGCAGCCTAGAAACAGAGAAAGGAAGAAAACAATCCTAAGAAACAATGTTAAATCCATCTTGGTTCTTTGAGAAGCTTGCCATGTCATAGCACATGGTGGTCTGAGATTATCCAGAAATCATACCATGAAGTATTATCACCACTTTCTTTGTATTAAATCCCCATAATACTCTGAAACTGAGGAAACTTACCCTTGTGAAATTTGTTTAGTCAAAATAAAACCTGTCTCCTGTTTAGGCAGCTGGTATCCCTGGAAACATTATTTTTCACTTTATTTTTTTTGCACATCTAGTGGAAAAAGCTTAAATAGGGACAAGAATCAGCAAATTATTTACCAGATTAGCCACAGTGGAGGTAGTGAATTCTGAGCACAAACTCAATTCATAGCAAATGCATTGCTGCTGAGCATAGGATCCATCAAATCTGCAGTTGTGGGTATCACTGCAGCTCAAGACGTCTGATGGCCAAGCTCACTTTCTCAATTAAAGAGAAGTGTCATGCCTCTGAACAAGAAAGAATTGTCTGAACTGTCTTAAACCATTTTTCAAGATTTCTTGATCAGTTTCCATCACAGATAGGATGAAGGAGATTAAGTCCATACTGAGACATTCCATATGCAGGGAAATCAAGACATGGTCTGCAGACGCAGAGCATAAATCTCATCAACCAAAAGAGGCTTTACCAGCTCTTGAGACTTCAAGTCACCCAGTTATGAGATCAGTGAAACCAGTGACCAGTTCCAGACTGATTTGTTGTAATAGCTTAAGAATTTTGGTTATTCTGAGTGTCTGAACAGCTGAAACAGGCTGCTTATAATTTAAAATAGCTGAAATTAGTAGTTCTCCTTATGAATTTTTACAAACTAACTCAAACTTGATTCATTCATTTTAACTGTGGGTGTCTTGTGCACTTTGCTACAATATAATAGGTTCAGAGCTTGTGCTGCAAACATGCATTCCATATGCTGCAGCTTTGACATTTGCTTTATCCTCAGAAAAGTTTCCTTTTTGATGACAATTCCCTTCCTTATAAAATATGTACATTATTGTACTCATCTGCTTCAGCAGCATATAGCAGGGTGCCCGATTTCTGAGGATATACACAGAGCATGGCATGCACTACAAGGTCATCATTTGTTTGGCCACAAGGAAGTTCCTTGTAAAGGTTCCTGTGTGATGTACTTTAGGTTACTCTGCTCTTGCGGGGGGGTTGGACTAGATGATCTTTTGAGGTCCCTTCCAACCCTTGGGATTCTGTGATTCTGTGAAGAGCATCTCCCATTATGCACCCACAACATGAGCTTGCTTAAAACAAGAACATAAACCTGCTTTACGAACTTCAGTAGCTTACCTGAGCTGCTGCCTCTGTGAGGCCACAGAGCGCCTTGGATGCAACTCCAACACATTCTCCAAAGACTAACAGATCCCCGGTTTTGGCATTCTGGGAAATGCCCGCCATTGATTCTCCAAGAACCTGTTAAATTAAAAACCAAAGTTATCTTCCCAGTATGCTTCCCTGTCACTCAAAGGCAAGTGATTCCTGGCCTTGAGCCAGTTCTGGCCCACAAACCTCTCTGATTTGGATACTAGAAATTTTAGCTAGTTAACGACTTCATGGAATCAGGCGCATTGCTGTGTGTGCCGTGCTGGATAAGGCACGCAGATCAACACTGAATACACATTAATTCCCACAGTGTCTCCCACTGAATTCAGTTGATTTCCTTTGAAAATTCCAAATAAGGTCTGGCTGCAGCAGAGCATCAGCTGCAAGATAACATCTATCAGGCTTGCTCTTTTTCTTTTAGAGAAAGAAGGATCTGAGACGATTCCAACACATCAAATAAGAACATCAAAAGCAAAGCTTCAGAGGAAGATGTATACTATGGTATATTTAAACACAGAGTTTCTGATGAGCTGGAATATCTGGACTGCTCAGACACTTCTCCAAGCTATTTTGCACAGAACAATACAACGGCTTTTCATTGCCAGGCCTCCCATTTGTGCTTTGGGCTGTTCTATCATAGCTGCAGTTGCTACCATAGCATATCATGAAAGTATGACATGGTGTCTAATGCACAGGAGAGGAAGGGAGTACACAGGAAACTTTAACAGCATTGCGTAGAATTCACTTCATTAACAATTTCTTACCACAACAATATGCCTTAAAAGTGACCAAAACCTAAATTTGCCTGTAAGAGACCTATCTCAGGCGGAGTTTTATCAAAGGATGCAGCATACACTGTAGCTATAAACACCGTGTTGTGTTTCTAATACGCTTGATAGGCACGTGGCATCTTCAGATTATCAAAACGCACTTTACAACTGTCGCAGGGGTGGGGAAAGGAAATTACCTTTGAGTTTTCCATTACACCTTCAATACAATCGAAATATGAGAGGTCGCTCACAGGTTCATTGGGGTTATCCAGCATTCCCTTAACTGTCTGAAATAATGAAAGGAACTCTGATTATTGACAGAGCCTGAAAACCAGGCAATGAATCGGGGAAATAAAGGGAAAAAGGAAGAACTTAATAATTGTAAAGAGAAACTGAAAGCTAATAAAGCTTTCCCCAGAGTTTGGTAGGTTCCTTGGGTCACTTTGACGTGAGCCTCCAGTCTGGTTTCAGGACTATGTGGCTTTGCCTCAGTTTTCCTTTTCTTTGAAACTCATCTAGTTCCATACACCCAGACTCTTCTCACTAACTGTCCTTCTCAGGCAAGTGTTTCCTGAAGTTCTAGATGCTGCAGAACTTGTGAAATGTAGTAATACCTCCAGTTCTCTGAGAGCATTATCACATTCCTTCTGCCCGGGAGCTTGCTGGGTGCACAGTGTGATCAGCTGGTTTATACTCTCAGTTACAGCTCTAGGGAGAGTAGAAGGAAAAAAAAAGGTATATTTTAAATTAAAGCATTCCTCTTATTAAAGCTTTGTTTCATTAACCATACACAGCATCAGGATTTAAAACTTTAATATTCTACTGCATTGTTTCTTTCCAGTGTTTGGGGATTCACTGTACATTAGAAAGCTCACCTGGAGACCTCTGCTGTAACAAGCTTCGTAAGGGCAAAAAATATTCTCACCAAGACATGTGAGAGTGATCCACATTTGAAAATCTATCCCTTCAGTGCAAACAATTGGGAAGTTTGTCCAGAAGAAGCAGAGGCTTCATCTCACAGCAACAAGTGTACTGGGGCTGTGTGGCAAGCTTTTGGCTGCAGGGAGGCCTCTGCGAGAAAAGGCCAAGGGCTGCTCCAGGCAGACCTCTCCAACAGACCCACCGCAGGACACAGCTGAGCCCAGCAGACAGAGCTGGGGGCACCTCTGGGAAAACATGGGTGAGAAAGAGCAGAACAGCACCTGGCAGCCGGCCAGTGAATGCACTAGCAGCATGACAACTTCAGTGCTAAAAGGTACTTTAGCATTTCTCCAGGTCTGGCATTAACTCAATCATTTCTCAGCTGCACCCCAGGAGTCTTAAAAGACACAGAAATAAGTGGCTAGTATGTAAAAAAACTGTTTGAATGTAACATAATAATATACATGCTTTGTTAACAAGCCCTTGTCTGACACACTGTGTTACACACACACACACAATCCCGCTATGTATTTCTATAGCCTGTTCAAGTTGGGTTTTTAATCTTTCACTAACCATTGATATTCTGAGTCTCCCTGAGGCTTAAATCCACACAGAACAAGATATTATTGCATTATGTTTCTATGGGAGGTCACAGCTCTGGCACTCTTGAACACAGGCAGAATGAGACATGCAATAGTCACTATTCGTGTTTCTGATGAATACTCTGATATTGAGCAAAATCCATTATAACTACATTCATTTTAGACTAAAGGCTAACCACCCAGGAAAGCAGCTTCTAGAAGAAAAGGCTTTTCAGGAGGAGGAGGAAGTATGCCATTCATTGTTATTAATGGAAGATAATTTCTCTAGCTAGGCATGTTGTCACCAATTTGCAAATGCTTAGCTTGCATCGTGACATTATAGTGCAGCGCAGGTGGTTTTGTGTCGTATTTCATGGCCAACTAGAAACTGACTGAAACAAGACATGGAGGATATGCTTTCTTCTGGTTTGAAAACTCTGACTGGCACTTAGGCTATTTTCTCTTTAAGAAAATTGGCACTTCATAACATGTTGGTTATATCAATAACATGATTACCTAAGATGGATGGCATCACCTGTTACAAAAGGAAACACAATGTGCTTATTACACATACACCAGGTTTTACGTTTATTTCCAGAGCATAAAGAATGAAAAGTAAAAATACTTGACCCTGACCATGTCATAGCAGGGAAAGAGAACGGAGCGCTGGCAAGCTTGTCACAATCAGAAATGGAGGATTTGGGAAGGGAAATCTGGTGTCCCCTTAGCATTTTACACACACGCACTGAGAACTGGTACAGTATTGACTATGGTTAACTGATGTCTAGTCATATATGTCCAGACACACATACAGAAGCTAACAGCATGGCAAAACAGAACATCTAAAGCTCTAAATGGCTTGTCTCCCTTTTTTGATTATGTGCTTCTACAGAGGGAATACCAGCCTGGCAGAAACTAACAACTAAGTGGGCTTCACTGGGGGCACTAACTTCATCTATGCTCCAAACAGGAATGCTCCAAGCCTAAAGGAAAAATCTGTAGGAGTCTGGTACCGCAGAAGTAACAAAAGCTCATGCAACTCCTTCACCTTCAAGCAGCATGCCTTGGACTACCAACAGTTTTCCTACAAGCTATTTATTTATGGGGAGACAAGATGGATGTCAGAATTTATTTATTTATCTGTTTAACAAATATGACAAAGTAAAGCAGCAAACCCCTTTTAACAAGTCCTCTATTAAAGGAGTAGATTTATTTATTTTTTAAATTAAAGTTATTGCTATTAGAAAGGGATGATTACAAGGGTCAGGACAAACATCAACTACATTACCCTAAAGGAGGAACAGTCTTTACTTACTTCATCTCTAGGCTGATCTTTGTGGGTTTAAACATTTTGGAAGACAATATTCTAAGTCACATCCTCGCCATCTCAGACATTCATCTAATCTACATTGGCAGTTCTAGGTGTGGTATGTATTTGTCCTCCAGCAGTTCCCTGCCAGTTTGATATTTGAGCATTCCATTTACAAACTTAAATAACTGAATAAAAACTTAATTTGGAAAAAATTAATTGTGAAAAGGATTTGACAAAGTGGAGGAGAGGAGATAATCCAAACACTGAAATGCAGTGTTATTTTTCACATAAACAAGGAGCATCCTGACTGAGGAACAGAGTCCAAAAAATGGAATTCAGGGCACGGTTGACAGAATACTCTAAATAAGGATATCTTCCACTAAATAAACATAGCATCTAACCCTTGCAAGTGTTCTCAGTCACACACACATATGCACTGTTAGTGATAGGTAGCCACAACGTGACTGCTAAGCACATTCTATATGAGAATATGATTCAATTTATTTTCTTTGTTAGCGATTGAGAGGCTTAATGTTAACAATTGCCTTGTCAGAACATAGGTGGTAAAAAACACAGTAGATAAAACACATTAGTCCCTTTCAAAAACCAGGCCAACTCTTCAACTGATAGCTCTTATTTCTATCAAAGGTAACAAGTTACATCAGTTAAGGAACTATTCCAAAATAAGCAGGTTTCCTCAGGCCTACTTCCATTCAAATAGAACTGCAGGTTCCAGCCACTCAACTGTCAACAGCAGAAGAACATACAAACACATGACAAGTATCACAGAGAAAACAAATATATTAGGAAAACTGAAATCAAACAACATATCCTTACCTTGCTGCTGCTGCTAAGAGGTTCTTGGCATTAGGAGCTCCGGGATCAACAGAGAGAGACTTGGCAGCTAGTAACAGCTTGCTGGAGGCCATAGAGATGCTCTTGAGGTTACCTATTACTTGAATTTGGTCCTCTTTAGTCTGGAAAGCGACAGCAGCATAACATTAGGTGCAGAGTTTGCAATACAGTGTGCCAAAAGCACATTTGGAAACCCAGTTTGTTTATCCACCTGAAACCACGGACATGCAGGGGACCACAGTCGAGAGAAGGACATGGACCAAAGCCTCTGAACCCAGACAGGTGCCTCTAGCTTCACTTAAATTACAGAAGAAGCAGCCCATATAACAAACAGCTTGGTTTCTAACAATGGCAGTATTCACAAATGAGCAACGGAGAAACTTTACTACTTGTTGAACAATGCTTTTGTTGTCAAGACTCTCATGTGTCTCTGCCTGGCACAACTGATCCACATTATTCACTCAGTGTAGATTCTCTGCATTCTAGCATCCTCTGAAACCAACCCTCAGGCTCTCTAGCATGTAGCTGGGATTACTCACACAAAAAGATCTCTCCAGATAGTCCTCTACCCCAAGAAAAGGCATTTCTACAAGCTAATTTGGGAAACATTCTGACTTGGGTGTTCTATTATTTATTTAAGACACTGCCTGAAAAGGAGAACCTGCGTATACATACAATTACAGGGAAAGGCTGCATTATCACAACAAATAGCTGTGACTAGATTCTTCTGTCAGTGCTCAGAAGTGAATCTATTCTTTCTAACAGTCTGTTCAGAGTTTTATGTAACGAGGTTGCATATTACTTGGCCAATGTGAATGGGTTTTACTCAATATTTACATTCTCTGCTTCCTCCTACCCCAACATTTTGCTGGGCATCCAAAATACCTGTATGGCTTCTGTTCAGGCCAAATAGCTAGACAAAGACAGAAGGCATTCTCTTTTGAAAGATCAGCCATTCACAATTAAGATGGTTATCATTCCCTATGTCAGCAGGGTAAGCAAATCCACAAGGGCCACAAGGACAGCAGCAGCTGGAATTCTCTTTTCAAATAGCTATTTGCACTATCATTTCTACTTTTGCCTTCATTGTATTGCCTCAAACAAAACACACCAGAAGCCAGTGAGGCCTGTGGCTAAAAAGATAGTCAGGTACGTGACTCCTATTCAGTTTCAGGCAATCAGCTGGCATTTGGTGCCTGCCTAACTTCATGGATCTGGAAATAGAATAATTAAGTTTGGATGCAGAATAATTAGCAGTTATTGTCCAATCTATCTACTCAGCTCTATCTACAAAGCATCTGCTCTATAGAGACACTTCCTTAAAGACTTCAAAGGACTCTCTGGCTAGTATTCTTTTGGCAAGAATTTCTTAGATTTGCAAGTTCCTCCTGCTAATTAGGGCAAAACAGTCTGCAGACTCTTTTCTGCAAGTCCTCCCAGCTCCCTTGGTACCTGACCCTTTTTAATATGCTGGCATTTGTTAAGCTAAACCATCTCCACATGACCAATTAGTGTAATTCAGTACACCTAAACACAGTAAGATAAAATGAAGGCGATAACTCCAACTTCAAATGAGTACTTACACTACTAGGAATAAGCTAGGAATAATACATGATAACATTCCTTATTGTTACTGAGTTCATCATAATAGAACTCTGCAGATTTAAATCACTAAGAAGTCAAAGTGCTTGCTGACAGATCCATGGCAGCATGCACCATAGAGCAATATAAATGCATCTTTCCTCCCTCTACTTAAAGCGCTTGAAACTTAGCAAAGAAAGGCGCTCAATTTTGAATAGTGTTCACATAAATTATGCTCCATGGTAGTTCTACTAAAATAGAAGCAACACTTTCATAAGCTTTTAGAGGTTCAGCACACATTTGTACCTTGAGATATACAGCCCAAATTGTTAAAGAGCCCAAACTGCACAGAGGACTATGAAGTCACATTTCTGATGGGGCACAGGACCCAATTTTGTAATTGGGCACTTGACCCAATGTGTGATTTTACACAAACAGTGTAAAACTTTAGCCTGGACAACCAGTTAGAGATGACTGCTCCGTAACATCACGCTATCATATCTGCATAGGCTCACAGCAGCACATTGTCCTGTGCCACTAGATAACCAAGATACTTCACTGCAAGATACTATGCCCTAGATAACCCTTGGTCCCAATTAGCCAGAAAAAAAATTTACCTGTGCTTGGCCAGCCATTTCAATACCAGCATCAAGGAATTCATCAAAATCATCACTGAATTTTCCAGAGGCTGCGGCCAGTTCCCCACTTTGGCCCCGTGTAGCATGGACAACTTCTCCTGCTGACTGATTCAGGTCTGCTGCTGCCTGGTTCAGTTCACTCTGAGCTTCTTGAAATGACTTAGAACTTGGAGGTAGCTGTAAGAGACCAAGCGCTGTATGTTATTGTCTGTCACATCACACCAGCCCTTCACAACTGGGAAGTTCAACACAATTCAAGAACACCAAATGCAGTACAGTAGTGAGCTTCACATACAAGCAAGAATGGAGTACTGCAACTGGGCTGCTAGTGATTCAGTTCTGAGTGCAGAATAGTCCAACCACAGGATGCCTTATCAACCAGAAATCTATAGAACCGTAGTCCTAATGTTTCTTTCAAGGGATTGACAAGTACAATGTGCCTTTTAAGGGGCAGATAATGACAGCTGCTTTATGGTTCAACTATGAAAATCAAAGTGATGAACTCTGTGGCAAAAGTTGGAGCAGTTTGGTCTCCAAGTCATCATTCACTTCCATAAACAAGCTTTCCAGAACACCACACAAGTATTGACAGGAAACTTCTGACTTGGTTTTATCAAAACCTGCACAAACAAACCAAAATATAATCCCTCCTTCATTCACAGGGTAGCAGGATCACTGACAGGTGCAGAAAAACAAGTTGTTCAAATCATACGACCTCCTGGCAAATTTGCAGTGCACAAAGGTCTTTTCTTGACATGGATGCAGTTAAACAGAAATACAACAGTTCTTCTCCGTGTACAAAATGGCCTTACATGCACCAAACATCTTCTGGCTGACCACAATACGTGTTAGACCGAACTCATCACTTTTTGGTGGGAGACGGATTATAATTTTCTAATTGTCATATTCTTCAAAATATCAAGTCACAGTTGGCATTTTCAACAAAACAAACTAATGGTGATCCATGCCATCAACTTTACTATTGCCTTCACAAGCCACAGCCATATTTCACCTTTCCCATACACCAGAATAACATCATTTCAGCCAAAGCAGCAGCTACTTAAAGTTGCATTAACTTAAAAGAAACTTCTATTACGTATACTTAGGGCACATTCACTAAATAAGAATTTGACGCAGATCTGCTTTTCAGTTCTCTGAAATTTATTTCCATGTTAAAAGACATCTCACCGAATCAACAAGGAGCTTCTTGCTAGATTCCCCAATACTCTTCAAGGCCACATCCACATCCTTTTGGCCAGGCAGACAATTCACACAGTTATTCAAGGAGTGGGACACTGCTTTTGCCACCTGCAATACAAGTAAACATATCCACACTGAGAAAGGCTTAAGTGGTCATTTATTGAAGAGGAGGCACATTCTGTAGCCAGCAATTCCTACACTGTCTTTAACAAGACCCCTTTTGAGGCTTGCAGTTCTCCTGGTTGGATCACCTCTAGTCTAGCAGTAGTCATGATTCACACTCAACCATTTGATAGGATAGGGTTGGCAGGGGTGCTCCTGGCACCTGGGATAAAGGCTGCAGCACTGCAGGTAAGGGACTGCCCGGAAGTTAACCATACACTAACTGCAGAAATCCTTTGCATATTGCATCATTTAAAGTCCTTTTTTTTAAAGATTATAACAACTGTCTCCTCTAAGAAATTATTTCAAA
The DNA here is from genome assembly GCF_037157495.1 of Lathamus discolor. Lineage (NCBI taxonomy): Eukaryota > Metazoa > Chordata > Aves > Psittaciformes > Psittacidae > Lathamus > Lathamus discolor. The sequence continues at coordinate 18,199,383 of NC_088891.1, read as the reverse complement.
CACAGGCCAATTACAGAACTTCTCAAACAAGTAAAATAGAATCTGCTGCTCCTTGAAGTCTTCAAAAGCCACACTGCCACTTGTCTAGAAAATGGGCATTCACTTTCTGAATGTAAAATAAATACAGATCCTTCATTTGACAAGGATTTGTTGAACAGTGATTACAGTTTTACAGTCAAACAGTCTACTCAAATATGCTGTGGGTAAAAACACTTAACTGCATCTTTGCATACATTTATTTTTGTAAAAAGGTGACTATAACATCACACTTCACATCATGTGCATTGATTAACATAAGCACGATGTTACTATCTGAGAGTTGCTGGAAGGGCTAGAAAGCTGATATTCCTTGCAGCCTCATATGCAGTTGTTCTCTCTCATTAATTAGTGGTGTGTTCTAAGTAATTTCAGTAGATGTTTGATAACTGATGTAGCAGCTCAAATTGCAACTTACCTGGGCTAATCTCTGCTGACTATCTGCATCCCCTGGTGCAGCCAGAGCCTGTTTTGCCTCCTGAATAAGCATAGCAGAGCCTTCCATGACATCCCTTGCTGAATCCAACATTGCATGTGCTGCCACAGGGTCAGTAGTAGATGCTGCAACCCCTCTTGCTGCCTGAGCCAAAGTCTTCAAAGCCTGAGCAGTTTCTCTGGCAGCAACTCCTATGTTCAGAGTCCATCAAGGATTCTATCAGTACCCTTAAAGACAACCTTCGTATTTCATAACAGATGAACTTGCAGGCAAAGATCCCATTGCAAAATAACATTGCAAATACAGTTTAAAAGAAAATCTTCAAACACAAACACATTTGAAACACACAGCATCATTTGCCTTGACAAATGCCAGTAGTGAAGCTATAAAGTAAATATTATACCCCCAAGACCACTTTCTGGGCACAGCTCTACATCAGCGACTGATCTTAGTCTGATAAAGAAGAAAATCTAAACCTGAAAAAGAGGAAAAACCCAAACTCCAAGCTATGGGGGAAACGGATTGTTTGCAAGAACAATTGTACATTTACAGTGCAAGACCTCTTGGTGATCCGTATTTAGGTATTAAAAATAATTAGAATGTTCTAATATCCCTATTGGAAATGTCTATAAAGCGGGAACATCACAACCAAATACAACCCATGAAGTAGCCATGTTATCATTTTAACTCCAGTGCCTTTTCACATCTTCTCTTCCGATCAACTGAACATTCTGAACTGCATAAACTTTAGAAGATAATGAAAAGCAAGTGAGAACACAGGTCAAAGTAAAGCCAAGTACTACAGAGAAACAGTATTGCCTACGTTGCCGTAGGCAACCTTTCTATTTGACAAGCCACAGACAGCTTTCTAGATACTTAATTTAAAGAATATTTCAGGAAAACCACCCACGCTTTCTGTTTCCTTTAATTAGATACCAGTAAGCATCTTTTAAGTGCAACTCAATCACAGCACCACAAAATAAAGAATTCTGATTGCTTTGCCTTCACCTTTGTGCTGCTTTCGTTCTCTACAATGACTTTCAATACAAAGTTAAAAGAAACTTACTGTGACAGTTGACAAGAAAGAATTATTAAACAGTGGATGTAAGCTGTAAAGAACTTTTATCACACACAAACAGTAGAATGTCATAACACCTACAAACAGTGCTTGCTTGAGCACCCAACAGTTTGTGCATAACAAGACAGTATGAGATATGAAGTAGTTATATGAGCTTTGAAAATTAACTCTTTGCTTTGTAGGACCTCCCAAACAAACAGCTCTTACAGACTGATGTTGAGAGCCACTAGATTCAATTGTTCAATATCAGCTGCAAGTATCTGTATTCCTTCATCAGATACCCAGTGCTAACTCCTGCATAACTATGTGACAGAAACGTGAGCCATCTTAATTCAGTTACATCTGCTTCAAATGAAAGCAGCTCAAAGTTGTGCAGCCCTGATGCAATTATACTCAGTGAAACGGTAATTGTCATAATGCAGTTTGTAAGTAATATTTAAAAAAATCCTACAGTAGCATTTGCATCAAGAGCTTACATTTTTTACAGAAATAAGGAGACAGAACATTTTACCATCCAAGAGTAAACCTTTTCTCCCTCCTGCAAGGAATATTTTCTTTATCAAGTCAATTTTGGTTTCTAAAATTACAGGTACAAAAATAAATTGTAGAATCTCTATGTCCACATGCCCTGTTGGTTTTACCTCAAACTATGCAAATGTAATAAGTGAATCAGAAAGACCAGCTGCATTACACATGTAAACTGGTAACATGAAGTGAGAGATGCAGTTTTAAACGTCGCCAGGCTATCCCAAGTATGTTTGCATCCTATGCTTCAAAAAATATCCAAAGGCCCTTTTAACCTTCTGAAAGGACGCACCAACATTTCTCATGGCACTGACCTTTAAATTGCATTACATTTTAGTTCTGTCCTTCACAGAGCTTCAGCGGCATATATTTACAAAAAAACAACAGATGCCTCTGTTCTGATTATAGAGACCCACAGCAGATTGCAACACTTCATGAAGCACAGTATTCACACTCACAAGTCCTAATAATTTGCCACAGTTCACCATCAGCATAAAGAAGGACAAGAAGAAATTCCTTGATTTAAGAGTCTGTAATATGAAAACCTTCTATCAAGTACTTTATGTGAGCAGAGGCTTCACAAAGGCATGAATAAAGCATTACCTGTGTAGTGCTCGTTGCCTTGAGCAGCACAAGTTAACAACTGGGCCATGGATGAACCAACTGCTTTGGATGTACTTCCCAGGTCCTGAGTGCATTTCTCAAGCTGTGAAAAATTGCAAAGGACAGAATTCTTTGTTTAAGCTCAACTAAAACACACTTATTATTTTAAATACTAAAAAAACCCTCATTCCACAAACCCAAACTTTTATCTCAGCTACCGAACACACACAGAGGTTCTCCAAAATCTGACTAACATGTGTTCCCTGTCCAGGCTGAAATAAATTAACATGTTATGTAATATGAACAAAAAAACCTTGTATAACTAGCAATGGAAATCAAGACCTTCATCTTGGAGGAAGGAAATTTTTGACAAATAAAACATTTCGCTTTCTAAGCCTCCCAGGACTGCTAGCATTGCAACCATTGAGTTCCCATCTTGATCACTACAGAAAAGAAATTCTTTTTGACAAGACCGAAACATTGATGCTACTATACTGTCATTTCTACAATAAAGGAGGACCTACAGTCCTGTAATTCCACTACAGAACATAAACTCTTGTTTATGTATTAGTGTATTAGTATATAGAGTATATATAGAGTATATGTATAGACTATATAGAGTATTAGTGCAAAATCCTATCAGCGTCACCATTATCCAAAGCCTTGCTACTTGGTTTGCCTCCAATACTTATATTTTTTAACAGCTAACTTTGTTTGTTTTTAAATGAAGAACATCCTTCCTCAATTACAGTTTCTCCTGGGAGAGGTTTTAACTGTCCATCCACAGCTGCCATCTTCGCATCTTGCAGTTCATTTTTGAGTGTCTGGACTGTATTCAAAGCAGAATCGATTTCCATCGGGCCACATGCTTCATGAGCCTATTCAGAAATCAGATCAATATCAATGTTAGCAGCTGTAAGCCACTATCAGAAATAGTAAATACTTCAGGTATAACCTCCCCCTCCCAAATATTGGCTCTTTTGCCTTTAGAGGCACTGTGAGCACTTCCAAGCGCTACACATCATTGACCCCAAACTCCTGCACGATATTCTTAGCTTGTGAGTAGCGTAACACACTGTTAAGAGCCACCAGGGAAATGAGATACACTCAGCTTGTGTACACGCACCTTCACACTGGTAGTCCAGGCATTGAGAAAGTAAGTGCCGCAGTCTGGACTTCACCTTTGACAAATAGCTACCTATGCATCATGACAAAAGTCACACTGACTCATCCAACAAGGCAGCCCACAGTCATCAGTACCTGAGCTGGGCATTTTGATGTTACCTCAGATGTAGCCACCTATATGCTACAAAACTTGTTTGGGGCCTCAGTGCACACAAGAATCAAAGAGCAGACTGTCCACTTTAAAACATGGTAGTTTTTTTTTATACCCATATATAATTCAGCAATCAGTGTCTGAAACACAGATAGCCTCTGCTTCCCTGAATTTTAAAGGTGATAGCTCCAGTTCACAATCACTGTGACCACAGCAGTGCTCTACTTGGGTTCTCACCAGTTTGGCAGGTGCATGAGATAGGCTCCCCCTCTCCTGCTCTCCTTCAGATGTAAAACAGCTCAGAGCTTTGATGTGCTGCTCTGTGTATAGCCTCCCCCTGTCTTTCTGGAAAGGGCAGCACAGGCTTTTCAATTTTCTTGCTATTTCTCCCTCCCCTTTCTGCTATGACACAGAAGCCACCTGTGACTCTGAGCAAACTGTGCATAAAAGGCAACACATAAAGTGAACGCTGCCTGAGCATGAGTCATTCTCTTGGTGGGGAGACACAGTGAGCCTGTGACCACCATCCAGGGCATTTTGCTTTAGCTGGTTAAAACTAGCATTCACCTACCTTCTGGGAGGCTGTTCGTAGCTCAGCTAAGCTGGTAGCAAGATTCTTTGCACACTGACTTAGCTGCATTGCTGCTGCTTGATCAGTCACAGTGGGGACTGCAGCTTTAGCAGATGCCACCATCTTACTTCCAGGCTGTTCAAATAAAAGTAGGGAACACAGCTGGTTTTACTAGCTCATTTTCTTTAAACGTGGCTTAGGATTCAATAAACAAACTGTTTCCTCCATTCATACAGGCAGGAGGTTTCCACATTTTCTGTAATGATAATTTCATGCACTTCCCTGCTCCTTAACCACAACCCTCTAGATCCCAGCCTTTTAATCATATGCTGCACCCTGTCATAATTCCATACGGCAGTGTCTTCTGCAGCAGGACACATTGTGCTTTACTCGTTCAATGACTTACTCACTGGTACCAAGGTCTGCTTGAGGCCTTTGAGTACTCATATTGAGTACTTTAGAAAAATTGCAATGTGCAGTTTTGCCATTCAGCGTCCAGGCGGCACAAGCAGGTCCAGGTGGCACAGATGGCAAATTTGCCTCAATATTTCTAAGTATTAAACTCTGCCAAAATGCTCTATCTTCACAAGGTTTGCTGTTAGTACAATTAGAATATTTTGCTGATTCTTACCATCACTATGGTACACATACAGCCAGAGGGGAGATGGATCATTTTTTAATGTCTCTGGAGAGAATCATACAGCAAAATACTTGGAGTGAGAGCATGGTCTGCAATACCTCTAGCTACATGGATCCATAAAGAGCCTGCTATCAGCAACTGCATTTAAGGCAGGACTAACTGGTGCCAAGTAATCATTAAGTCATTATACAAAAAATAGGTTTCTTCTGTTTGTTTCTTGTAATTTCAACATTAAATCCAATAGGTTTGATATCAACATTCAATATTTTATCTTCTTTAAAAGAAGTGTCTAAAAAAAAAAAAGGTAATACTCTCTTTTATTTGTGAAGAATTTTGGAGCTGCTTCTTGCACCACTAACTTTACCTTCACTAAGAAAACTACAACATCATCTCACATACTTGGACCTCTGCTTAGAAAGATGCTCCATTCTTTCCATCTTGTTCTTTTAACTCTTTTACAGAAGGCAAGTACTATAGCAATGAATGTTTCTTCTCCACACACTTGACTTTTCTTGTTACTTTTATCCTCAATTTTGGAGGTTTTCATTTTCCACAGATTCAGCATACTTCAGCCATCTGACCTGAGGAACTAAATTCTCCTTAGCTATAGCTCACAGTCAGTGATGGACTTTTTAGAACAGTTTACTGCTTATTAGTCACAAATGAAAACATACAGCGCTACAAAATGCTTTCTGCTGTGATGGATTCTAGTACAGTGATTGATTCACTTCACCTGAAGGAAATTCTGGCTGGAATTTATTAAAGCAAGCTGGGCACTGAGGTCTTCTGACTGAGCTTGACTTCCTCTTACACCCTGCACCAACTGAGGAATATGGTCTGCAACATTCTACAAAAACAAAGAGAAAACCTTTTAACGGATACATAAAAACTCCAAACCCACTGACAGATAAGCAAACCCTCTCTCCACCCCCCTTAAAGACAATCTGTAATATTCACAGGTACGATACTCCTGTGCCTTCACAGAATTCATTTAGGACACCATGGAACTGGATGAATACACAATAGGATTTTTTCAGAGACTTCTACTTAAGAAATCTTTATTCAAGCTCCTGATTCAAGACCCTACAAAATAATCTAAGATTTTTCTACAAAATTCCATACAAAAAGTATTTTAATTCCTTTCTTTGCGAAGCTTGAATGCAAGTACTGGAGGGGACATGTTTTCCAAGAGAATGTCTTGCCTTCAGAAAAACACTGTCTTCTACACCTAAACACCTCAGCCTCCTTTTCCTTGACTTCTAACAATACAAACTATATAATGTGGCTGGAGCACGCAACAGTGGGCATTGCTAAAACCTTATTCCTGAACTGCTGAGATTCACGCTCCTTTTCCATCCATTCCACAATAAAACTTACTTCAGCAGTGCAATATGAACTCCCTCCCCCCCCCCCAAAAAAAAGGTAAAAAAGTATCAGCCTTCTCTGTTACCTAAGAATGAACATCAAGAAATTAGAATGAACTGGAAACAATGAAGTGAATCAGCTCACCTTTTATTACAATTTTTTCAATTCATACTGAAATAGCAGCATCCTACATCACAATTTTGACATGCACTTGAATTACCTTACTTAACTACAACATTTCAGGATTACCACCAAGAAACTGCTGAATGTTAATGTGGCTTTTAACAATGACTCCTTTACTGGTTTTGTTCTTGTTCCCCACATAGCTGCTCTTCCATCCAAAAGAAAACCCTTCTGCATTCTATTGTCTTTTCAATTTTTTGTTTGAATGCAGTTTATTTAAAAGCCCTGAAGCAACACTAGTCAGAGCTAGAAATTAAACTGCCAAATGTAGCTTAAACACTAAAGAGAACAGCTTCTCCGCAGGCTCTGAATTCCAGCTTGGAACTATAAAAATGTGCTTGACTTCAGGCATACCTTGAAATCTGTGGTCTTGGCAGCTTCAAGCTAAGAATCATGTTAACCCCATTGTACGGTCTAGAATGTTTTTACAGTGACATTTCAGGCTGCAGGTGCTTGTATGCTGAACATCAGAATAGCAGGATCAGTGCTTTTGTTATCTAACCAGTATATTAAAATAAGGATTTCACTCCATTATAGTAGAAATCACTATTGCTACTCCATTCTTTGTTGTGGAAAATTCAAAGGTTACCTTTATATTAAAGCAGACCACAGCCCCATTTCACTGTGTGTATCATTCAAAGGCCTGTTTTGATGATCACAGACCTACTCATTTGCTAAAGAGCACACTTGAGCCAGTGTACAGATTTATCTGCAGACTGCTTCTAGCATAGCTCTGCATACACAGTACTGCTGACTGATTTGCAGCAAGGCATTTACTTAAAGCACTTACTTCAGGTGAACTGGTTATTACTCAGCAGATATATGCTGAGGTATATAAGCCTGTCAATTCTTTGTAGTAAAGTGTTTGCAGGGTTATTTGTAACAGCCAAATACTACTACATGGCACTCACAGTAGCTCAGCTTTCCAAGGCTCTCCGAACAGTAAGGCAGGGAAACTATGGGTAATTCAATAAATGAGGGTTCTCTAGAATCCACAGATGAATGTGTGCTGCAATACTATAATTACAGCAGGTGATCTTCAGTTCCCCATAAAGCAGAGCTCAAGAGTTATTTCTCAGGGGGTTGTGATACATTTACCTTACAGCTCTGCACGAGTTGCTGGTGGGCTGCTGTGTTCTTATTTGACACTGCTGCATTCTGAGAAGCTGCAATAGTCTGAGTAGCAGCAGCTGCAGCTTGCTTAGCAGCAATCTGCGAAGAAAAGGAAACAGACTTTTACCAGTTATTTAAGTCTAAGTCATTTAGAGGCTGAAATACATATTTTAGGTAACTTTGACAATAACAACTTTTGACAGATTAATACATTGTATCCTTAGATTAGTTTGAATTGCCTTAAGGAAACTCAGAGTTGTTCTTCTGTCAAGATGAAAGTAAGCTGAACACTGTTATCCAGCTCTATCTTGCCAATAAAGAAAGAGGTGGAACTAGGAGGATTCTGACCTCTTACTCCTTCATAACTTAGGATGCAATATGACCAAAAGCAGTCAGTTAGAGCACAAATAGTCTAATCAATTAGCTCCTTACAAAGAAGGCCAGAGAAAACAGGCAAAGTATATACAGTGCTTCACACTGCTACATCAACACTTCTGACAAAGGCTCAAGGGAGCCAGCTTCTACTGAGATTGCTCTATGGTAAAACCAAAGATACTAAAAACTTATGCAGAGGTAGAAAGTACTGATATTGCTGAGTCTGAAAGCACTGAGGAGATTAAAAATTCTACCATTCATCCAAGCTATTCAAACATGTTATACCATTCTTTTCTTTAACTGGCCCACTAAATACATCCAAGCAGGAAGCTCATTGTTACCATTACACATTTCACTCCTTTGTAAGGCAGTATGTATTGTAAAACAAGTAAATTATCCTTTCCATAAAGCTTTCTCGCATGCAGCCACAAAACTGAGACATCAGTGTTTATTTCCTGAAATACTGCTCAGTTTTGGTTCTAGTCAGTAATTTAAATGCACTTCTGGAATACAGTTACCTCCTTGATTTCTCCTTGTTTGTCTAATCTCATTACACTTGAATCAGGCTACTGTAAAACCACAGTTGGAAACCAGGAATTACGAAAGGCTTATTTTTTCAATCTGTCTTTTCTACATTTTAGGCTGCGAATGGGAAGATCAAACCTTGTCTACAAGACAAACTTCACAGATATTTTATTCTCAGTGCACAGCAAATTGCCTTTCTCCCTCTTGGATGTCCTGTCAGATAGGATGCATCTTTTTATTTCTGCTTTGATTCTCCAAATAAAGTTACCCGTTTATTCGGATACGCTGCAACTCGATGTATCTTTGTATGAAAATTTACATGAAACTCTGGCAGATACACTAGGACAACCACCAAAAGACAGTGTGTAAATGACAGATCATAGCGATAAAGGAAAACATAGAAATGAAGTACTTTTAGCTCAACTGTTCAAAATCTCGCTATTCTAATTTTATGACTGGGCCACCATCAAATGTCTCCTGAGTCACTTTACTACGTCAGTGATAAGTTGCTCAATTTTCTCAGGACGATGGTATCACAAACTAGCATCTCAAAATCCAAGCCCTGTACTCTGGAACTGAGCTTGCAGTGCTGTTCTGTGCTTAGCACTTTTCCTGAAATAGGCATTTTTGCTTGCTTGAAATTATCTCCTGATACTAGTTACCAAAACAGAATAAACTGCAAATTCAATAGTCTCTGGTTTCCAACCTCTAATCTGTTGACAATTTTCTTCTTAATGGCATTCTGTGCAGCAGCATTTGTAGCAACCCGCAGCCCCTCCGCTGCTTCTCTCAGACGCTGCTGTTGATCCTCATTTTCAGGATTGGCTGCAGCTCCCTGCAAAAGATTTCAGAGTGAAAACCATGAGTGTTAGTAAAAAGTCCTGGAGAAAATGTAGATGACTATCGAGGCCTTAGTTCCAGACAGTGTCTGCTCCATTACCCCTTATTTTCCTTATATTGTCTTAACCAAACTTAGAAGAACATTAAAATGTTGCAAGACTTTGAAGCAGACAATTTATTGCTGGTGCAAGGTTGTTACCATGTATGTTAGGTATTATGAGGAATGCAGTTGAACATTTGCTTTATACACTACTGTAGGTGCTCGGGAAAACCCCCCTGTGTAAACCACCATATCTGTAAAAACATACTTTGATGAATGTAGGCTTTGAAAAGAACAGTTTTCAAAACTCCCAGTTCAGTGTGCCTTTCAGGAACTGCAGTCCAAACCCTGAGATTTAACCCAGTAGGTTTTCTTCATTTGAAGTCTGAGAAAGTACTTGCAAGTCAAGTATATGCTCTGTAGCCAGGCATACAGGCCTTCTAGAGCCCCAGCAGAATGGCTGGCCCTGATCTGTAAAAATCATTTAAGTGCAGGATCTGGGAAACAATGCAAAAGAACTTATTATTCCCTAGTGGATTTAAGCAGGTTTCTAGCACAGAGTTCTCTTGTGAGAACAGGAGTGTGTGTGTGGGGGAAACGGCACAGGCAAAATTTCCCAGGTGGAGGGAACTGTTCCTAAGAAGCAAAGTTGCCTTAACAGCTTCTGTAAGAGAGAGTTGTGACTGCTATGGGTGATTTCTTCCTCAATGTATGATCACAATAAATTGTTAAATGCAGAACATTTACTGGTTAAGAAAAAACATCTCTACTATCAGCCAGATCCTATGTATGATATCCCACATACCGCTTTGTGTATAACTGACAGCTTCAAACTGTATGGTTATTTCATTTTCCTGGTACCTTTGCAGCTTCAACCATGCGGGCTGTAGAATCTGCCAGGAGCTTTGCAGCAGCCAGAAGCTTCTTAGAGTTCTCCATGTCGATTTCTGCTTCAGCATCTGACCTCATGGCATTGACGAGATCAGAAGTGGCTTGAGCCAGTACCCTGGCTTGCCGTACCATTTCACCTGCAGGGTACAGTTATACCTTCACTTTCCTCCTCTCTGCATTTCAGTTTACATTTCAAAGGTCATCTCAACAAGATGAAAATAAAGTTACATTTGCCAAAGTATTCTTTCGATAAAGCATTCTTTTGACTTGAAAATGATATTCAAAGTTCATAACTTAGGAGCTTCACAAACAGAATCTTGGATTGCAACATAAATGAAGGAAACTGCTACAGGGGAGAGGAAAAAACATAGTATTTGCATTCTAGATAGGAAGACAACCCCCCGACACTTTAAGGTAATTTTGAATACACAGTTCAAGGAAGATCCTGGCCTACTGGAGACTAATAATTTTGCTTTCACATTACAGCCAAGATTTCACTTTTAATAAAAATTATCCATTTTTCACCTATTCTTCTTCTCTAATATAAACTAAACTGTCAGAAGAGAGCCAGCACCAATTAGGTAGGTTTAGCCAAAAACAAGGTGTATATTTAAGATACCAGAGTCATGGTGAAGCACAGGGATGAAACAACAATGCTTCTGAAGTGGACAGACACCCTTTCTAGGGCAAATTCATTTGGTCACCAAAGCATACACTTGAACTCCTTTGTAACAGACTGGAGCCCATAAAGCCTTGGGCTTTCTGCAGGTTATCAAATCAGTTAGGATGTATTTGAGCCTAAGGTCTCATTCTTCCCAAATGCTCTTTAAAAAATCATGGGAAAGAAAACCAAAGCAGCATTTTTCTCATGTGTTAAGGTGACTTTGGGGCTTCAGAATTAAATCGCCTTCTTACCAGGCTCCTTTGCTCAGAAGCAGGCAAAGCAATTAAGAGTTTTCTAGCTTTCATCACCTATTTCCCAAAATGCAATTTTGGAATTATGGTTTTTACCAATAATGGTAACTCAGTTCCCAGTCCAAGTATTCCACTTATTAAAAAATCCCTTTAAATGCCCTTTCTTCCATCATTAAGCCAGTAAATCAAAGCAGAAAGAATAACCTGCTTGGGTAATAATACTGCAGTCACAAGCCAGAGTCTCTTTGCTGTTAAAACTGTGACCTCAGACGTGCAGTAAGTTGGAAACACAGAATGGAATCTGAATGCCTTCTACTAAGAACTAAGTATCACACAACAAGATATTTGACTGTGAACAGAACTAAAATGCTATTCAAGATCATCTCTTTCACTGCAGTCTTATGTACGGAAGCTGCATCATAAGTGTCAGCTAAACATAAAACTTGACATGGCTCCCTGTGCACATCTACAGTAACTAGATTCCTTAGTAGTTTACTGGTTCTTTACTAAAAATTCATATTGGATTGGTTAAATGTCAGGCATCTCAAGTTTTGCTTAGTTCTAGAAGCTGCACATTTTAAAAACATCATAGAAAAAATAAGGCAGGATCAAGTTTCAAAACCTACAACAAATCTAGGTATAATGAAATCAGTCAGTGGCAAATATTTGCCCAGGTACCTGTCTTTATATTTGAAGATGAGAAACTGCTACACAATGCTGTGAAGCGAAGGAGTGGTAGAAAACAGACAAAATATTACAGTGATCCTTTAGCATGAGACTCATTGTTTTCACAGAATATTCATTCTGTCCAGCACACGGCTGTGTGCACACTGCTGATGTAATATTATGGGCTGAATGACTACCCATCATGACAGCACTAGCCTAGAAACACAGTACACCAGAGAAGTGGCTTTTTACTTGTACTGTTTGAAATGTCCACATCTCTGAATCATGAAAAGCTACTGTTCATTAGAGAAACTTACCAGCATCTCCCATTGAACTGAAAATACTCTCTGTGACACACATGATGGTATCTGTAGCCTGGTCATAGCGTCCAATGGGCTCTCCCCTGCTTGCAAACTGGCGGACATGCTGCAAGAGGTCATTCAGGGCTTGGCTGACAATGCTGGCAGCTGCACTGACCTGCTTCAGTAACTCAGTGTCATCTGTGGCAGCCTGGCAGGCCCTCACGCAGTTCTCCACCGAACGGTCTACCAGTTTCCCAGCCTCAATCAGCTGTTCCTGACACACTGGAGAGCTGATGGTGGGACTCACAACCTGCATGGGGAAAGGACACAAAGCATTCAGAAAAGGTTTATATGCAAATTTCCTAACTACTAATCTACTGCATCAGGTTTTTGTTTTACCTTGACAGAAAACCCTGTAAGTATTTAAATAGGTAGCTTCAGACATACAGATTAGGAATCTGGATTCTGCACATTGTTAACTGGATTCTAAGAATGGAGTCCCTTTCTTGTTTCATGCTTCTTCAACAGCTACTGAACTGAGAAAACCATAGAGAACGGTTCTGGAAATCAGGCATGGGCCAAACTCCTCCAGAATAACTACATCCTCTGACAGACTCTTGTTCCCTTGGAATTCCAAATAAAATGAAATCTGAACTGGAGCTGGTCTTGTAAAGCCTTCTTATATCAGCATTTTGTTTCTTTGTTTAAATAGAAGTAGTGCTTCACACAGGTCAAACCATGTTCTACTTCTGAAGGACAAGTAATAAACAAGTAGTAAACCTACAGGTTAGAAGCAAGCCTCCCTTGATTTGTTCAAGCATATCCAGACAGCTTTCAGCAATGGGAAATCTGGATGGAGGAAAACAGGATGCCACTGGGTATCTTATGCCATACTGAACAAATTCACTGGCAGTAGGAACATCGAGTCCAAATAATGAAAATCCATATATATGGATTAAAAAAAAGCCCTTGCAGCCAGAGAAATAATGTAGAATATATATAAAATTTAGTACCTAATATTGGCTGTTAATTTTAATAGAACCCTTCTGGACATTTTGGTTTCTGCAAAAGATGACCATGCAGACTTCAAAAGCAGCATCCAGGTACGCAATGAGAACTGTTTAATAATGGAAATGTAAACAAGTGATTTGTTTCTTTAGTTTTTAGACAAAAAAGGCTGCAGAAGTTGTACCGTTCCAATAGCAGACTTCAGAATTTGAGGTCTGAACTCCATTCCTTTGTAATTTGCTTTGACTGAACACCACTACTTGGCCAAAAGCAATGGATCTATTAAAATAACTGGGCTACTTTAAATTAGTGCAAACATATTTAAAATCAATGATGACCAAATTGATTTTATTTTCAGCAACAATACCAACTTTTCATTCTTTAGCTTTGCATGAGGTAAACCCATCTTAATTCTAGGCTTTCATTGATAACTTACATAGTCATCCCCCCGCAAGATGCCCTTCTTAAGCCAACGTTTTCTAGTTTTTTTATCAGTATTAGTAACTCATCAGATGGGCTCTGTTATTTGTGGAAACTCCTCTGGAGATTGCAGTAACACCTCACATACTCAGGGCTCCTGACTGCCACTGTTATGGGTGACAATTCATTAACCAAAACCTTTGATATTGCATAAATCTAGAGCTATGATATCAACACAGCATATTGCCAGAGACCAGTGGAAATACAGAGAAGCACAGACGCAAACCAATACCTTGCCATCTGATGGACACTGCTAGCCTCACCTTTGCACAAGCCACAAGCTGGGAAGTAGAGAGTGCACACTGTGTAGCGGCAGCAATGACCCGGTTCTGCAGGACAGTGTCCTCTGCGACCTGTGCTACATTCTTGGCCTTCAGCACTAACATAGCAGCAGCATTTGCAACAGCTTTGGCCAGACTCATCAGAACATCCTGGTACAATAAAGGGAAAACTCAGTCTTCAGAACAAAAAAAGTATGTTTTTGTTAAGATTTCTATTAAGAATTTATATTAAGATCATTTATGTTAATATCTAGTCTTCTAAAGATAATAAGTTCTCTGGTATCAAAACTTAAACCTTTTGTTTCATGTAAAGCAGCAACCATGGCTATTAGAAAACTTGACAGTTCTCCATCCACGTTATCAACTTACTGGATGGTATGAGTCAAATTTTGAATTGGCTTGGAGTCCGCAAGAACAAATCTATGTCCCAAATGCATTTGAAACACTGAGGAGAGTACACAGCAAACAGCTCTCCATGAAGCCAGAAAGCATCTGTATGATGCACAGAATGAAGCATGGGTTCCCATGAAATCGGCACTTTGTGATTGTGTAATTAAAAAAAAAATTCACAATGGATTAACCTCAATTAGCAGGGAGAAACTTTCAATCTGGCATTTCCTAACTGCACTTTAGGAAGCCTGGTTTTATGCAGTGGCCTCCTCATTAGTAAGCTGCACAGTTCTGACAGGGACAAGCAACCCACTCATTACCTGGAACCTTTCATCTGTTTCATTCTCTCCGATTTGTCTCAGTAGCTCCCCGCTTGCTTGCCCAATGCTTCCAGCTGCAGTCAGAACAGTCTGTCGGGGCTGGAAAAATAGAAGAGTGACATACATTAATTCAAAGAAAATGAGCTTTACTTGAATTTTAGATTTCCTCCAGGAACTTCTGCATTAGCATGCAATCAATATGGCTAAAAAAACCCCATTACACAACAGAAATACTTTGGAAAAATCTTTATTTTTCCAAATACACAACTGCACATCCATATTTCACGGGTTTCACCTTAAGTGCCCCAGAGAACTTGTAAAGAATTTCAAAGAACTCAGACATTGTTGTAATAACTCTATTAAGGATGGACAGTCAATATGCCAACTGATCTGCAACATCAGGAAATTTCATGTTCTTCAGAACATAAACACTTGAAGAGATCCAAAGCAAACTGGCTGCTGACTCCAACTCTTAATAAACTGATCAAGACAGCATACCCTGGTCAATACTACTCTAATTTCTGGAAGACTACAGCAGAGGAATTAACTTTTCATTTTATATGTCAAAATAGACAAAGACAGTAAACAAAAAGAAGCATGGATGAGTATCTCTCTACTCCCTATTAAACTGAGTCATACTACTGTTAGAATTTGTTTCAAAAAGAGAATACAGGACCCAGATAAATGAACTATTTATTACACAAATCAATTAACTTCTGCAAATAACATAGAAGATTCTAACATCGAGGCACAATACTTAAAGGCCTGAAGACAAAGACAGATGAAGGAATAAGAAACAGTGATAAGAACTTTCTCAGGAGAAATTGCTTGGCATGGAGCAGGCAATGTTAGCTTAGAAGCTAACATGTCTCAAAAAAGCCAAAGTCACACATTTCACAGAGAGAACCTGAGAAGTTTCTATCTACTCACCTCTCCTGAAGTGGGTTGCACAGCCTTCAGCAAGTCTGAGACAGCACTGGCCAATGTTCGAGCAGCTTTCAGGAGGTCTTCTCCACTTCCAACTTCATCATCCATGAGAGCAGCAAGCAGTTTCACACCTTTAGACATCTCAGTGAGGTTGGAAGAGATAGTCGTAATTGCACATCCCACAGCAGTGTAATCAGTGTCAACTGGGTCCCCTGTAGAGAAAGTGTTTTTTCATGGTCAGAATGCTTTACTGGTTAAAAGGGAAAAAGAGGCAGCTACCCCAGGCTACACTCTGCTGCAAGTCGAAAGAGACATTTCAAGATAGCCAAGCAATGCCTACTAAGTAATTTCATTGCCACTTTAAAAAAAAAAAATCAGACTGATAGGATTTTTCCGATTTCTGTATTTCTTCTTCTACAAGAATTTATCTTCTAATAGAATTTCTCTTCATTCAGTACAATTTGCTGAGCAGTTCACAGTTTCAGGTATCTTCCAACATTGAAAGAACCCAAAATAATAGAGTATTAACCCATTTAAGCCACTCACAGCTCCACCAATTTGTAATTTACTCAAGAAAAAACCCCATGTCGATAAGCGCATAATCTCTCTCAAACAATTGTCAGATCAAAAATGCTTTTTTGTAACAATCTTGCAAACATTCTCTACTCTACTTTGTGGAGTAAGCAAGCCGCATTTTATCTTCATCAATGGTCCTATCTTTAGTGTAAGAGAGAAACTGAAGATACAAAAATAGTGTTGGGTGGGGCTGAAAGCTCACTTCACACATCAATACACTTAGCTACTGGGGTAATTTCAAGAAACATTTTCTCCAGCTACCCCATACTCAGTCCCTGTGTTACTTGAATTAGATGGATAAATAACTAGGAGACTGCAAGGAAATCCTTCCCTTTTAAATTTACCTGCTGTAAGGTTAACAACAGATGCAGTTCCTGCAGTGATAGCATCAACCTGAGAGTGTATTTCATGTTTTGATTCATCAACCTTGTTCTGAACCCATACTCTAGATGCCTGAAGAGCAATAACAACAGAATTAAAGATTGCAGTGAGGTTCTGTAAGAGGAGACACTTCGGAAATCTCTCGTTCCTTCATGAACCTTTAAAAGCAAAACAGAGGACAACAACCAAATGCTTAAGTGACATATGAAAGCAAGCATTTTCTTTTGCTGAATCATTCACTACAGAATTGCTACCACGTTCCAATAGCTGCCCTTTTGAGGTAAATGCCAGAAATAATGCCTCTATGAAGGCTAACTGACAGTCCCCCATAAACAACAGTCTCTTGATCTATTCCTCTGCCCTAACCTGGATCAGGAGTGACAGAAACCTGTTTTTTTATTTTTCAAGTGTCCTGGAGGCAGTCACTTCCACCATAAATACTGCCCATAGCTTGTGTTACACTGTACCTATGCACACGATGCTGGCAAGACTCCAGACATGGCTATGCAAGGAAGTCTGACACATCTGATCTCAGAAGACTGATCAGAGTCAGGTGGAGCACTGTACATGAATTCCTTAGAGAGAACACAAAATTTTATCTCATTTTAAAAGCTTTACCAATACCACTTTACATCCAGGGATAATGACTGATCTGTAAACACCCCGAAGCATTAAGATCCATTTCCATGAGGGACCAGAAAAGCTCACCATGTCCTGCCCTAGAGGTGGTAGGTTATCGACTTCATTGAGGTCAGCTTGTGCCTGTTGAACAGCATGCATACTGGAATTAATAGTCCCCATCAAGGCCTGCTGAGCTGAGGTCTGAAAGGCAAAACAAGAAAATGGCTGTGCGCTACGTTCCAAATGGCCCTTCAAACAGATGTTTACATATGCATGGAGACAGTGAGTGACAGCAACCCAACACCAGGCCATCTCAGAAAGCTACCTTTTCCCTCGTGCAATGGAGAAAGCAAAGCTTTCTAACACTCCTCTCACACAGGCTTGATTCAGCCCATGTCATTTTATACTCCTTGGTACTTGCACATACTAATAAAATGCTGAAATTTCTCAATCAAACACTGCACAACAGACACACAGAAAGACACCAAGCTGTCTTAACTTGCATTCTATGAACATGACCATGAACACTAAATTTGCTTCAAGGATATAACATTACTGACTTCCTGGAACAGCCTACCAATGTAATCAAGTACAATTCTAAAACTGAATTACCATCAATATGCATAAGCTAATGGAAGACTGAAGGGTTTTAGGCACAGCACGATCTGTATTGGGTGTCTGCAGCCCTGAAAACGCCAACGTCTGACAAAGATGGAGAGGATTAGCTCCAGGTGGCAGAGTAGACATTCCCCAGCTGCTTCTGGGAGAGACCACAGTGGAGCAGGTTATTCCCCTGCAGCCTGTGGAGAAGGCCATGCCAGCAGATATCCATCCTGCAGCCCACACAGGACTTTGCATTGCAGCAGGTTGATATTTCCCTGAAAGAAACTACATCCTATGGAGACCCCATACTGGCATAGAGTCCTGACAAAAACTGCAACTCATGGAGGACTCTCACTGGAGCAGGCTCTCCTGAAAGCAGCTGCAGATCACAGGGGACCCACACTGGAGCCAACTTATCTTGAATGACTGCAGCTCATAGACAGAACCCATGCTGGAGCTGAGGAAAAGCATGAGGAAGAAGCAGCAGCAGAGAGAGGCTGTTGAAACTGACAGCTTGGGAGCAGGTAGTAGAAGAGTTAAGCTGTTTCTGACTTAATTCTAGCACAGACAAGTTTCAAACACACACAAAAAAGTAAAGTTTCAAATACAAAACAAGGAGGTTTCTCACAAGTGGAGGCATATGTCCTCTGTGCATCTGACCGATTGTGACTTGTTGCTGGGGAGAAGGCATGATGCCAATATTGAAAGTCTCTGGGCCACTGGACCCTGAACGCATAACAGCTGGTAGTGCCACAGAGCCATGCTCCACCTTCCCTGTTCGGTTGAACTGCTGCTGCAAGATGGTAGGTCTGGAAAGGAGGAAAAATAAAAAATACAACACAGGGCGTTAGTTAGCTCCTGCAAATCAATCTCTGTTGGACACTCTTCCTTCAGGATTTTAAATTGCATTTCACAATGTTCGGAGAAGCTGGAAAACTTCCCAGTTGTTCTTTCTAACCATTTTCTAACATTTTAGAAAAATAACATTAAATTGGGGCTTTTGACAGATCAAACATTAGCAGTGCTAATAAGCAGGCACCAAGCAAGCAAGCAATGTGCAGTTTTGGTATATGTGGTACAACAGCTTTACCCCTTTCAGACGCATGACAGACAGAACCTTAAGGCATAACAATTGCTTTGTTTAGTTGTTTCGTAGGCTGATTAACAGAAAACTTTTTGCAAGAAATCCCTAAATTTAGGGTAAAAACTAACATTCTTCCCTCTTCATACACACAAGCATACACAGTATTTGCTAATAATCTGGCAGCCTACCAAATAATGAGCTGGGAGGCAGGATACTTTCAAGAATAGTTATGTCATCCATGCTCATGAACCACTTTGCCAGATATACTGTTAATAATTAAACATGTTTCAAGCTTTAACAGCTAGAAGGTCTAGCTTTACCAACAACACTGCTACAAAAAAAAATATTTCAATTGGGAAAAAAACTTGTATTCATCTGTAACAAGTTTTGGGCTTCTTTGGACAGAATTTAGCTAAGAGTATACTCTGGGAGTGATTTGGAAAGGGCAGTGTCAAAAGCAAGCACATCTGAACATGTGCGATTTGTCAAAAGCTGAAATTTCACGTAAAGCCACATTAAATATCTAAAAGTCTCTCTCCTATAAACCATGTGTTTAACAATAAATCGACTTCTCACATACACACTGCTGACACTTCCATAATCAGAGCTCCAAGAGGAGACTTGAGTAGCTCATTACAGCTTGTAATGCCACAAACCTATTCATATTCCTTCAGTGCAAGGAAAGATTGAATATTCCTTTCAAGAGTATGGCCAGCTCTATAGCTCTGCTTTTGCTATATTCACTTATTCTCCCATCAGAACCGTAGCCTGACCTACTAGTACCACAACTACCTTCACCCACACCACACATCTGATTCATTTGTCTAAAGCAATTTGATGAAATAAGGCAGCTCTGTTCGAGATCCAGTGTACAACTGACAAAAGTTAAATTTACCTAGCAGACCTAGCAGACACAAGCAACTAAACCCTTGTAAATCCTAGGTATTTCCATGAACATAAAAAATACAGTGCATCTTCACTACTGCTGAAGTACCCTCCCCCCAGCATCCTACTGAATTACAGCCTCAGTTCCTTTGCTCAAGGGTCAAGTTACCACAAGCTGGTGCCACTGCTGGTTTCTTTAACCACCAGTTTTGTGACAAATACCTCTCTTAAGTCCTCATATGAAGCTAGGAGCCAGCTGAACTCTTTGGGGGTAGTACTTCCTTCTGCTGAAATACCCTGTAGAAAATCCTTCTTTAACAGTAATAACTACCGTATTGCATTTGAACAAAAAGCTGCCCGGCTAAAAGGCGTCTCTCAAAGAGTATTTCCTTCTGTTGTATACACTCACTTCTTAGGTGAAACAGATTCTTCCAACATGGTTGATTCCTCATCACCTTCAAGTCCAAATCTATCTTTACTTTGCTTCTGGAGGGGAAATAAAAATAACAAATAGTTGTCAAACAACGCGTGCTGCTTTTTGCTTTCTCTCCACCATTCCCTTGTCATTTTTCAGAAACCTAGTCAAATAATCTGCAGTCCTGTCTGGTGCTGAACACCACGCTTTTTGGCAGTGTTTGACACAATATCCTCTACATCAGAAGGCGTGCTCTCCCGCTTTAAAAGAGGAGGTTCTAAGCCGTGGCAGATTAAGCATATAAAGGAAAAAAGCCTATTGGTGCTTTTTTGAACAAAGGCATAAAAAAAGTGCCGAGATACAGTCTTTCCTCACAAAAAATATTTAGAGCACTGAGTGATAAGCAACAACAGCAAATCCTGGTACAGATCAGACATGTACCATATCTCTTCCTGTTCTCTTCTAACTCAGGAGCATCAGACTGACTCAG
The DNA here is from genome assembly GCF_037157495.1 of Lathamus discolor. Lineage (NCBI taxonomy): Eukaryota > Metazoa > Chordata > Aves > Psittaciformes > Psittacidae > Lathamus > Lathamus discolor. The sequence continues at coordinate 18,178,542 of NC_088891.1, read as the reverse complement.
ATAACTGGAACTCAGCTACAAGTCATATTTAGCATCCTGAAATGTTATTATATGCATACATGCCTCAAACACAGATATCTTCAACTTGACACCTGGAAACAGCATGCTTCTCATTCGTATCATGAAGCTTCATGGGGGTTTATTAGTTAACCTGTTCCTAATTCTATTCACTTTAAAACTGGCTGTGTCAGCAGATTGCAAAGAAGAAATTGAAGACTGGAAGGGAGTGGAAATACATCTGTATTCTATCAAGACAGCAAGGCTGCTTTCGTTTTACACTAGAGAGTGAAGTTACTTTTGAATCAAGTTTTAAATCATCTATAGAAACCTGCAGTTTATTTAACATTTATTAAATCTGACACTGACTTCATGAGAGAAAAAGAACTGCAGCTTGCACACATTTGAGCTTTTGCACTGCTGTACAGCAATTTTTTACGGCACTTTTACTACGTTATCTTAGTACTTTACCTTCTTTAGGATGATATCAATGTAACCTGCTATTAACTGAGAGATCTGTTCTCCTTCAGTGGTCTGTACCGAGTAATAGCTTTCTTGATATTCCCCAAAATCCTGAAGGATGTAAAAAAATAAAAAATAACAAAATTAAAATATCCCTCTCAGTACCAAATATGACAGAATTCAGGTTTTAAAATTGTTTGTACAGACATATTATTACATCCAACTGTAAGTGGAACTGCTCCAAGATTCTAAGCCAGTTTATATATGGAGGGTGAGGCAGAAGAGAAGAAGGATGCTTTTTTTGCAGTTTAATAACAGACGTTTCATAAACTGAAATGCCCATTCTCAGTCTGGCTTTATCAGACTTGGTCACTGAAGGATGGAGAAAAGTCTTCAGAATTCTATTCGAAAGCATTAGTGGTTAGGCACAAAACAGTTTTAATTGGTGTTTTTTGAAGAGATTTATACAGTATTTTTGGGCAACTGGTCCATCTAGAAACATCAAAAAACAGATTGATTTTAGACAGCAGTATGGGCCAGTTTATTAGTTTAGGACTCTGACTCTATATAATGCTAGAGAATTACAGACAGAGCAAGTTACAATGAAGAACTTGTTCCGAATGTATGTCCATCTTCCTTTCTCCTTGCCAAATAGATCCCTCTGCCTCTGCATATATACAAAAAGGTTACCAGAGTGAAGCTTTTAGGTGAGGCAGCCCAGCGTTTTACAGTTGTCAGTGGCCATTCCTGCAAAACTTCCTTGGTCCTCTCATCCACACGCATCACTGAGTCTTTGGTAACACCCAGCAAACGAGGAACCAGCTTGTTTTTGCCTTTCATTTTTTCCTAAAACAAAATTGGTTTTCATTCAAATGGAGCTTGCCACGGGAGAAAGAAAAGCATGACGGAATATACTGACAGAAGGAAGCACCTGGCATGCAGACTAGGACAATTTAAAACTCCAGGCTCAGTTTGTCTGGTCACAGGCAGGGATTTTCAAGCAATGCATTAACATTAAGAAGCGCTGGTCTTTACTGGATCTTTACTATGCAGTTCAGAAGACACTCCCCTCTTCCCCCTCCTCCAGAAACGGAAGCATTTTAGGGATTGTGGTAACAAATCTTTGGCCTCTGTAAAACCTTATCAGCTGACAAAGCTTTTCTTCCAGTGCAGTTTTTCAGCATGCAATCTGTATTCTCATTAAACTTATAAACAGCAACAACTTATGAGCCTTTGTTATGAGCCAGTTTTTCTGAAGACAGTACTTTGTTGCTAATCAAAAGAAAAAGCAGAAATGTCGATTTAAAGAATTTAAATCATGACAGATTTAACTTTCTCGAAGAACTATGACAAGGATCTACACTGAAATTATAATTCTGTCCCACACGTAATTTACACCTTTTTCCAAAGGCTGCTCTCAGACAGAAGGCTGAAAGAACATCTTTGACCTTTGCTTAGTGAAGAATCTGAGGTAAATACATAACCAAGCATACAGTATGATCACAGCAAGATCTATCTACATTACCTTAACAAGAAAAAAGGACACTCCGTAAGTCCGCAGGGAGCGGGCTAGCTTCACATACTTCACTTTGGCTTCTATTTCAGTCATCTCACCACAGTTTTTGTGCTCCTGTAAAGAGAGTTCAGCATCACTTAGGCAGAAACAAACAAAAAAGGGGTTTTGCTTTTACCTTTTTAAGGATGCTCAGTTAATAATCATTACAACCAGAGAGTTTGAAAACAATACTGGCTAAAAAATGTTAGCTGTATCCTGTAATTCCTCACAAAGGAGAACATAACCTGTGCACCATTAGGTTTCATAAACTAACACCTCTTTACTCAGCTTTAAAAAATAATTTAAAAGTTCCAGCACCCACATTTTTTCCAAGGAACAGACTATTTATTCCTTCTTTGTGCCCAAACCTTCTGACTCAGGAAGGCATCACACCATGCAATTGACCATTTCTCATCTCTTCAGGTTCTTCAAATAGGCTTTTTTCTCCAGTTGCACTGTTAGCTACAATTTTTTCCATCACATGAAAAGAATTCTATACATGGAAGACGCAGCAATGATTTTTCTAAATAGTCTTTTTTTTAATTTATTTTTCTAAATAAAAATCCTGGAATACTCATCTAGGTTTGTCTGGTAACTCTCAATTTCTATTTATTACTTTAGCAACTTACTCATTAATAAACTATTACCTGGAAACAATGGCAGCTACAAATACCATGTATTCAAACAGCATCTGCTGTCCTACCCTAGACCATTCTTCTGAAAATCCTCTCCCAGTGTCCTGCTATTTAAACACTGTTTGTGGGATCCCTATCACACCCCATCTTCCCCTTGCACTCTTCTAAACTGCTGGTTGCCGCCTCTCATACTGGCTGATGGCAGCTGGCAGAGCACCAAGAACATGGGAAACACTTTGCTACTCCAGTTTAAGTTACCATCTTGATAATGGTTCATGGAGAAGCACTAGTATGAGCAACTGCAACTCCAAAAAGCCTTTTGCATCCCAAGGACATAGACTGATCATGTCTCTCAAGTTCAGTGCACAGAGAACACAGGTGGGATCCAAAAAAGCAAGGAGCCCAAATGTAGTGACTGCAGATGGAGTACTTGGTGAAAATCACCTGCCAAACTCAATAGTGTTATGCCTCAGGGCAACACCTGATTTTTATCAGGAAGACAACTTGCTTATTCTACTTGCTATTATATCTTTGCCCAGCATCAGTGCCCTCACTGATCAGTTTCTTATCAATGCGCTGAAGCATGTAATGATTGAAACTACTCATAGATCATATCTGAATTGGGCAAAAATCACGTGCTATGACTAGCATGATAGAGCAATACTTAGAAGTGTATGAATTTTTTTTTGTTTAAACTGCAACATCATTGCAGCTGACGGGACAGGAAAGCATTAGGCATATTCATTTATGAAGCAGTACTATAAGCTCAGACTTACTGAGCTACACCATTCCTAGACTTGGAGTGTAACAGACACAGGAAATTATACGACCTGTTCCTGCTCTTCAACTCATCTCCCAAGCTGCGATCACAGAACACTGGTAGGTCCTTCAAGTAGCCAAATGAGGTGCTGACCTCAGATGTTTTCTACTTGTATTGCCAAAAGTATTTTTCAGTAGGCACAGATATTTAGTGCATCCACAGTACTCAGACTCTGAGACCATTTCCAATAATACCAGTACATTTCACACTCAACTGCTTCAGTCTTTTACAACTGTGAGGTTCCCAGACGCATCACTGAACTCCAGCATTAGTTAGAAGAACTCTGTGTTACTTGAAGCTCATGCTTGAATAATGAAAGCAGAAAATTAAAACTACTTTCCTAAATGTGCTTCTGTTTTAGTACAAATACATACCCTTACATTTCAATGCAACACAGAAAAAGATCTTAAGAACATTGAATATTCACACTCTATCCTTCAAAGTACACTGAATAATCATCAGTGAAGAAAAAAGGATCAGGACAATACACTTGCTGAAGAAGGAAAAGCTGACGGATTCTTTACACTTGATTTTCTGATAGTTATATAATTCAAGTATACACAGAGTACACGTCTGTGAAAGCCGGTACGTTTCTTAAAAAGGAAGTGAAGATATGGTAGGTTTTTCAGTCTCAAATTACCTGAAATATTCTCTTTTCAGCCCCTCTTTGTTTGGTATATTCTTTAGGCAGGAATTCTTTTAGGCTAGAAAAAAAAAAAGAATTCATAGTTAATGGTGCTTTCACAAGGAGAGATACTTCCCATGCTCCTTTATTGGCAGTTAAGTCCCTCAAGCTTCCTAAATAGGCATAAAATACCTATGCAGTGAAACAAAATTCTGGCTAAGTAGGGTGAGAGCACGAAGGTAACTTACATGCTTCCGAAAACACTGCAGTTACATCCCTATGTAAGACCCCTTCATGTTTTAAAAAGTTATCAAAAGTTAGTAATAACTAGGTCATTTTCCATTCTTAAACTATACGGTATCTCTCAGCATCTCAGACGGGTTCACAACTAAGTCCAGATACAGTCATTGCAATCTGGGGGAAGAAGGGGACATCAAAAATTGAGCCAGCTCTGAGTCTGCGTTCAGACACTGCCATCACTTTCCAGTAGCTCTTTGTTTTACTGATGCGCTGGACCAAGTTCTTCCTCTGTGCCTTTCAAATGTTAGAACACTAATATTTTACTGAAAAACTGCAAAGCCATTTAAGTGAATGCTTAATACCAGGCACTTTCTCAAAAGCAAAGTAAAAAAAAAAAAAAAATCAGTCCTAATTTTTGTAGCATTCAATTACTAATGGTGTCAGAATACAAAGTAATCTAAGTCAGTTTAGCCTCCATGGTAGAGTTAAGTCAGAATCTTTAAACACATCACTGGCACTTCCTTGCTGTATAACAAAATGAACCCTTTATCTCAGCCAGACACCAACCCAACTTAAAGACATATCAGCGTCGTGCTTTAGCAAATGTTCCTTTGTGGATTGCACTTTCCCACGTGAAAACACCCTACTCTGAAGAAACTATGTCACATATTCAGTCTGAGGAAACTTCCACAATCCAAAAAACTGGTTTCTAAGGTTTCCTTGTGCTTTGAACAACTGAGAATCACAGAAAAAGCATGACTGGAGAATCCCCTTCTCATTTTTATCTATTCAGTAAGCAAGCACACTATTAACATAGGAAGATAGAACTACCTACTATCATACAAAGGTTGTTTTCCATAAAGCTCTAGCAATATAAAACAAAGTGAGACCAACTGACCTTGCTGATCTTTCTTACAATGCTCCAGTAGATACATCTCATTAATACATGATAATGAAATCTCTTCCCAGTACTTGTTTCCACAGACACATCCTTGGGTGGGGAAGGCTGGACAGCCAAATTAATTTTGAATCCATTTGTATGTAAAGACTGTACACAAGTGCCAACATATTTATTGTTTTTCATTAGCATAAAGGTAAAGCCAGTGCTCTTGAAAAAAGGCAGTTTAAGACGGGAAAACAGGCTAGATTAATAAACTGAGTTTATGGGCACCCGTTGTGCCTGGAAAGAAAAAGCCAAGGCGAGCATTTCAGGCGCTCCTTTCCTATCCGTATATGACTAATGTAAGTTCTTTATTAGATATTCTCTCAGCAAATTTAAACACAGTGTCCCCCTGTAGGTACAATGCAAAACTTCAGCTGTATGAGGAAGGGCATGAAGAAGGACTGTTTGCAACTTGATAGTTTAAGAGCTTTCACAATTTACTTTGGCATGACCTTCAAGAGAATTCCTACAGCCAAAGTGTTAACAAGATGCAGGTAATAATCTTCATCTGTACCAAGAATCCAAAAAAAAGAATCCAAAAGTTCTCTCTATATAAATATCTTGCAGACATGGCAAAATAAACCACGCTGTTTCAAAACAACTCTAAGAAATCCTAGTACCATTCTGTTACATGCTGTTTTCAGTATGAGCTGACACATTCTCCTTAAGGGAATCTGCAGCATGTTCAGGTTTCACTGATGAGTGAACGGACACGTCTCAAATGTATTTCACATACTGAGTTACAGCATATAGTTTACGTGAAACGTAACTACTTTCACACTTGAAGAGAAGCAGCATTCATCCACCAAAGAGTCTGACATAGTTTGATGAAGCTTTAAAAAACCTCAAACTTTTTCAAAAAGAAAAAGGAAAACAACAAGAAAATTTCTTTTCTGAAAGGATGACAGATGCATTTCCAGGGAACAAAATAATTAGCACAGCAAGGGATTACACTTAGTGACCTGCAAGGCTTGATCCTGCTACAGTCAAAGCCCATTCACATGAAAATAAAACAATAGTAATGAAAATTTTCTGCAGAAAATAACAAGATTCTCAATTTTGGAATTCCAAATGATTCTGGAATTCTAAATGATTCCCACTGGAGTAACATTCACTTTCTAACACACAGCGCAGTTATTTATACGTTTCATTTCTGTTAGGATTAAAAAAAGATAATGCACTTTATATGTTTGATGACTTCATCCTGTGAAGGACTTCAAACTATCTAACACTGCATACTAAGTAGTAATGTCATCCAGCCAGTAGTTTTAGTCCACTATAAAACACAGTTACTATAGGAGAGCTGAAAAGAAGGAAAAGAAATTAAATCTTGACACTAGAGAAGACCAGGCAGAACCCCTAAAAAACCCAAGGATCATTTCATCAACTCCGTGCAGCAGTGTGCAAAACTGCTGCTGAAGTGTGGGGGGAATTACAGCTTTAAAAATTTAAACCAACTCTTGCTGGGAACATCTAACTCTTTAAATCATTACCATGACACAACAGTAGCTTGCCATGAGGTAATACCCTAATGGCTTGCTGCAGGAATCCTCTTGAGTGAGTAGATGCAGAAGGGAAGAATAAGTAGACGATGGACAAGTCCCAGAGGAAGATTGTTGTGTAACTGGTCACTGTTCTAAGGAATAAGAACCACGAGTACACTGAAGCTATTACACTGAGTCCTCATAATTCAAGACATCAGTGGCTCCATTAAGAAATGTTCGTGGGCCAACCAGTAGCAGACAGACGGCACAAACAGAAGCTAATTATTACTTGGAACTGGAGAATGTTTGTTCACATGGTTTGTATGCGTAACTGAACTGCTACTTCTGGAAAAGCTTTCAAAAGTGAAGTGTTTCAAACCAACAGTGTTGCAGCATTGCATGTTCTGAAACAAGCCACCATATTGAAGTAATTCCCGAGAGACAGTAAACCCCAGACTCAGACTCACAAAGAAAGTGTAAGAGTCAGCACTGAGCACTCAGCCAGTGGAACAGGACAGAAACCAAGCATGCACCCATTGTTTTGTGCACCCCATTAAGGTATCTGTGAGCCTCATACGCAGGCAAGGCTGGATGGAGTGTGCAGTAAATAGCTTAAATAGCTTTCTTTTACCTTCCTACATTCCTTTCCTCAGACTCTGGCCCTCAGTTAATTCTACTGCAGGAAAACCAATCAGAAAATCAAATCAGTAGAAAAATGGAACATCTAAATTTCAGTCAAACTGAACTTGCCCTGCTGGTAGCAGTTAAGTTTCACAATAAGGATTAAAGGATGGGTCAGTTGTAAGCAAGACTCCTGCCTGCATCTGAAACAATGTGCAAGGTTCTAGATCTCCATTCACATAACACCATGAAAGGGTGAATCTGAAAAACTAGCTACTGTCACTAAAGGAGACTGTAAAATTTAACCTCCATACACAGCAACATTAACTCTATTCAAATGACAAAGCATCTTTCCATTCATTTTCTACTTTCCTAGAAAATCAGAACATCTGTGATATATACTGATGTATGCTTAATTCACTCATGGCATTACGAAATGCAGGCACTTATACAGAAGAACAAAATCCCAGTCTTCCCCCATTACCAGGTGGTTGGGGAATCCAGCTGCATACTTAACTGGGACCCTATTGGAGCTGCTGCCCTGTGCTGTCTAATAAGCCACTGCCCAAGGTTCTCATATCAGTTTGGGTTGCTGGTTTTTGCAACCAGACTCTTCACAGTGAGATTGCTACAGAAAACCCACTGATTCTGATTACCTCCACCTGAAGTACTAAAATACATTCAGTCCGTGACAGCTCAACATTAGTTACACTTGAGGTCACCCAAATTTAGAAGTTAGAAGTGTTTACTCTAAAAATCCAGGTTTGTGTTTGTGTTCTACATGAGGTCCAAACTGGATCTGCGCTTGAAAGCCTCCAAACTCGCAGGCCTTCTCAAAGGAGACAGGATGGGACCCATTCAGAATGTCATCACGAGCCTATAGGAGGTAAGCAAAGACATGTCAGGGACATACAAAATAACTATTACATCTCTGAAATGCCTTGAAAGCTTTAACATGGCCCAAGCATCCAGTAACACACTTCTCTGTCTCAGTGTTTTTATCAATCCATTCTGGATGTGTTTAGGACTAATAAAATCAATAAAGGGCTAGATTATTTTCTAGTGAATACTGATGGAGACTTACTGAAACCAAGATTGTAACAACCTTCATCAAAAGGAGGACATGACACCCATTTCCTGCCGTACATATATAAAATACAACATCTATATATACATTTATGTGTATGTAAATGCATATATATAGAGATACATGTGTGTGTACATGCACACATGTAAAAGCTTTTACATCTTAGCACCTCACAATAGCAGGGAAAACGATCTGCGCATCTAGTAAGCAAAACCCATATTACTATTGTGAAATGGGAACACCAAAAGGCAAACAGCATTTTCCTTCCTGATATTTAAATTTAGTGGTCACTCATCTATTCATAGATAAAACAATGACAAGGCAGAATCAACACATACTGTTGCAACAGTAGCTGGAAAAAAAAAAAGCCTAAGTGGCAGGAGAAGAGCTCAGTGTTATACAGTCTTCTAAAATGCTTGAAAAATGGACTGCAGTCTTACAAGCAAAGTCATCTAAATCTTTTGCCTCAGAGTTTTAAAATGTAATTTAGAGCAATCCCATTTGAATAAATTGCAAGTTTAACAAATGAACATTGCAATATTTGTTTTGTTGGTGTGTTTTGGGGGCTTGTTGAACTGCGCTGCAGGCCACTGCACTGGAGCCTTCAGTTAAATAGATCTTACGCATAAAACTCAGCTTTGCTAAGATACTTCAAGTACCTCTAACAGACTGGGGAACCTGCCTAGATAGATACCCACTGTGTTACATGATACCATTTTGAACAGGAAGCCTGCCTGCCTTGTGTGCTCTCTAGGTTGAAGACTGGAAAGTGAATGCAGAAGCAGCTCTCAACACTGATAAGGTGGGAAAGAGATGAGAAGCAGAAAGCTGGTTGCAAGACTGAGCTGAGATTCCGTACTACAGAGAAAACACCTATAGAAGAGAACGTGGAGAAGAACTAAAAAGAACAACTTAAACAGACATTCATTAATTTTAAGGAAGCAGGATGTGAAAGTCAGTGGATTTTTGGTTGAGTCCTTATTGAGTTGAAACTATTTGATTAAAAAAAAAAAAAATCAGCAAAGCCTCTGGACTATCACGTATTCTTGGAGCCTTGTGTTTATTTTCTCTCTAAAGCACATCCAGAACTGGAATTCTAGAAGATGAAGTATTTCAGCAACAAAATGTCTGTCATTAAACAACACAGGTTTCCTCAGACAAGACAGAACCCTTGCCTCTGGTCCATATACTGTACCTGGACATAAAGCAAATTAAGCTGAACAGGATCTCTTGAATCTACGTTCTGGTCTGAATAAAAGAACTTTCGCCTCAAGAGTAGTGTTTCATTTTCATCGACCCCTTGTTCTCTAAACGTTCGGCTATGATCCAGCCAATTTACTGTAACAGAACCAGACATGCACACAGTTAAACACAAAGCGTTGCCAGTGTTAAAAGCTGATGTGAAAATCATGTGAAAATTGTTATTTCCACTGGAGGGGAAAAACACAGCAAAAAAAATGTTCCTTCCACTTCTGTTTCTAATTATTGGGGTTGAAGGTGGCTACAAAAGAGAACTGAAGAATGCACTGCTGAGAAACAAGAATTTACTACGCCTAAAACACCATTAATATTGTTGAAGAAACAACTAGAGCAACCTTTCAATACCACATTTAGATCTTCAAAGCTTCATTGCAAAATTACTTGAAAGTTTACCATATTTTCCCCCTAAACCAAATTGTTCTGTTTCTTATCCCTGATTGCAACTTTAAAACATCTTCCTGCCAGTTACAGTTAATCAAATGGTGTCTTAGCTCTTTGGCATGCTCCATTTAGACTAAAACTTCGTACCTTCAAAGACACAACTTCCTTTTGATGGCTTTCAGCAGGCATCGATATTTAAATATCCCACTTTATTGAAGAAGAACAAATGGTCATTACAGAAATGACCCTTCACACTTCAGTTACAACTCCCATACCAAAAAAAGTAACAAAACGCACTTCAAAAGACTTGCTTACTCTTACAATTAGATGCAACAACTTGTCCATCTACCTAATTTTAAAATTGATGACACTGTATATAAAAAGGTGCAAAAATACAGGTAAGGATCAACTGAGACACACTGAAGAATCTAAAAATGCATTCCTGTATGGTTTTGTTGCACTGAACTGTGGAAAGATATTAATTGAAGAATTATCCTGGAATCCATGACTTACAATCATCGTCTGTATGAAGCTTTGCTTTCAATTTTTCCATTTTTCTTTCATCTCGCAACAATGTCCTGTCTTTCTTAAGTGTTCCTGTACTCTCCTCCTTTTTTTCTTCAATGCTCTCCTGGATTAAGGAATATTCCTCATAATTTGTTATTCCTGGAATCATAAATAAATCCAGTGCTTGTAACAATAAAAACTTCATACATTTTAGGACAGGTGAAATATTCTTCTCTATATATTAAACCACCAGCGGTTCATTTCAGGTACAGTAAAATATTGCAGATGGAATGCTGGAACAGTGTATGGGGTATGAGATCCCAAGAATAATTAACAACTTCTGCATTCAAGACACCTCTCCAATACCCGGCATTATCCTTAAAATACATCATTCCTTCGTCATATGTTGCATTTTCTACTTTCGGAAAGAAATTATCGTTTTTCAGTCATCTACCAAGAGCAGCTGCCAGCTTAAAAACATGATGGAATTTAAAATAGCAATGAATTCCAAAATGGGGACACGTCATAGTAAATTTCCTTTCATGGATGCCTACAACTGCTTCCTGAGAACTGAGTCATTTCAGCTTGCCCACCATGTGTAGAAGAAATGTGGCAGAGCAGACTGAGAAATAGAAATGTGAAATATACGGCTTTTAAAACTCAACTCCTCCCATTAATATTACATGAAACTGAATCAATAAAACAGTTCACAGCATTTAGCATGCGTGCTAAGTTGCTCTCATTTCTTTGTTCTGCTTGGGTTTCTTCCACTGCTTGGTAAAGCACATTTATGTTACACAGGAAAGCAAATTAAAAGCTCACCTACATGATCGCATACATGAAAATAAGTCAAACTAATTTCTTAAGTAAAGTAGTCACAGCACATTGGAATCCAGCATAGAAACACTTAAACAAAATTGAAACAGATGAATTTAAATTTAGCTTAATTCACTTTCCAAGCAAATTAATCTAAATCAAATTAAGTCCACTTTAATTCTAAATGAGAATTAAGCATGGTTTAAGATGATTTAAGCTAATCCATGCTGCATGCATGTTTATAGTTAAATATGAATTAGTTTTCCAAAACATCTCTATTTAGGTAAATACAGACAGTATAACCAATATGACACATTTCTGACCAGCTGCTCTGGAAGGCTTCCATATGTTGTTTCACAAATGATGCTGTTATCAACCCTAAATCATAACAACATAGATCCTTAAGTTTAGGTATATTTCAAGGTTAACAGTATTTTATGTTCTATCACATTAAGTATAAATCAAACTCTCTAAGCATGAAAGTGTATGTAAATGTAACATACAGTAAAAAAATTGTAGCTATACTTTTAGATAACTTTGTGCCTTTACCTGCTAGATATTGAAGTTTAAGGATATAAGCTAACTCTACAGACTTTCATAAAACCTGGAGAACAGATACCAGAGATGCTTTTGGTAAATTTTAACTGATAACAAATTTAAATATTTTAACATATATGCCAGTAATTTCTAGTCAGTAACACATATCACATCATAAAAATCAAAATGCAAATACAGCTGAAAACAACTTCTTAAGTAGGTGGGTCCCAGAATCTTACCTATCCTGCTGCAAATGGTAACCAGCAATTCACCAACTGTTTTAGAATCATCCACCATGACTGTTTTCACTGACCCATCCAACATACGTATTTTCTGAGGTCTCTGCTTCTTTTTGTACTCCAGTATATCCTAGAAAGTAAACAATACTGTTTCTAAATGCTTTTGGAAGCCACCACAAGCCAACCCACCTAGATGCCTAAACCAGGATTTGTTTCCCAACCCCTCCAAGCTGCCATTTTTCCTTTGTTATATTATAGGCAAACTTACTTATGTAACAAACTTGAGAAGTGTTTTAGTTCTGCAAATGTAATTTTTAAGAGCTTGTCCTAGCTGGCTAGACCAAAACCTAAATGGGAGAAGACAGACCAAAGCACATTTGTGCTGCAAAAGCTTGTTTAGCATTTAAAAAGGATAGCAATCCCTTTTGGTTGCAAGCGAGCTGGCCATAATGTAAGCAAGTATGACCTCATCGTATTTAGTATGAAGAATACCCTTTATATTTGAGGTGACCTTTCATTAAAGGTTATTCCTACACTTCCAAACGCTAAGTATTCTTCTTGCTCTTTGAGAAACAAGTTTTCTAACAACCTGCTGATGAAAGAAGCAACAGACTTGCACCATACCCCATTTCTCAGCATGTAATAATCCAGCGTTCGTCCAGCCTCCAGCCATATACCTTTCCGCGGATCTTCATCCGATAAGAACAATCCGTAGTCAGAGGCTGTGGAACAGAGGAGACAGACTCATCAAACCTAATAAAGCCAACATGATTTTATTCAAGGTTATTCAGCACCAGGGTTAAGCTTAAAGCTTAAATCAGGGTTAAACTCAATTAACATGTAGCAGCATTGTGAATATGGTATGCACAGAATGGTGATGCTTTTAGTTATTAACTCATTTCAAACATTTCCTTTTGCACATTTTGGAGATGTCCAGCCATTCTTTCGTAATCCTTGTTGTTGCTTCCTTTGCTGAAGCACAACAGTAAGCCAGCACCGACTTTCCTAGAGAGCATTGCCACAAACACTGCTTTAGAAAGCACCCTTTGTAGAAAAAACTCTGTCAGGACAGAAGGAAGAAAAAGGATGCAGCTACCTTCTATCACTTACAAATTTATTCACACTTTGTGCCTTTCACTCCATGCCTTACGTTTGGAAAAAAACCAAACACACACTTCCCAAAACCACAAAACTACACACACACACACACACACACATGAAAAAAACAACCAAACAACACACCAAAACAAATTGCCCAGCCTGAAAGATAAACGGAGGAACAGAACAGCTCAAAAAACCCCAAACGGGTCTCTCTTTACTTTCAATTCAGCCAATTAATTTACTAAGGACAAATACAGGAACTCACCTTGCCCTGTTTGAGCCTCTGGCACTCGTTCACGAATAACTCTACAGGCATCATACACTGCAGTGGATGGTTCAAACTGCATCGTCTTCACTACATTGCAGTGGCGGACACAGATCTTCAAGGAAAGAGCTACCATGGTGCCAAGTCACTTCAAAGTTCCTACTAAAGTACCTGAGAAAACAATAACAGCATTATTGCTTAGGGGTTTCCACTTCATGCTTTAATACACTCAACTTTTCATTAAAAATATTTGAATTTAGTTCAGAAGAATTATATTTATTCAAATGCAGTTCTACATAAAGTTCCATTAGCATCACCAAGCTAAAAACTATCCAAACCATGGATTTTTCTTGGTACACTGGAAATTCATCTTGTGATGAATTTGCTTGAACCTTGTGTGCACATAAGTAAAGGTTTGTCTGAGGTATACCAAAATGTTGCACAGGAAAACAATACACATATGGGATATATTGTCAACATTATTTACTACTGACAGAAAACTATTTTTCTCTTGCCACACTTTTTTATTAGACCATTTAGATTAAATGGTAACTAACAATTTAGATTAACTTAAAGAAGTGGTAACACACTGACAGAGGTTGCCCAGAGAAGCTGTGGCTGCTGCATCCCTGGCTGGACATGCAAAGCCAGGCTTGACAGGGCTTGTAGCAACCTGGTCTGGTGGAAGGTGTCCCTGCCTGTGGCAGGAGTTTGGAACTGAGATTTAAGCTCTCTTCCAGCCCAAAACATTCTGTGGTTCTAATTCTATGATTTTTTTAGTATGCAACTTCTCCTTACTGAAGATTCTTAAGCATGCAAAACTGCACTGTGGTTTTTTCCAAGTCTCCACATATATCTGCTAGATGTTTTTATCCTGTTGCCCAGCTACCCAGAGCTTCAAGAACGAGCTATTTTTCATTTCAGTTCTATTTCAGAAACTTCACTGAATTTGACAGCATTTGTCTACAGAAACAGGAAGCTACAGATGCATTTTGTTTTGCTTCATTTTGTAGATAGTCTGGGTTTTCTCTCAAGTGTCTTCCCTTGCTGTCATAACACGCCAAACTACTCTTCCATCATTAGACTTTCCACAGTGATCTCCAAGAACTCTTCAGTACTGAAGTCCTTGCTGCACAAACACAGAATCTACCAGAATACCCAAATCCTGTCTGCATAAATTCATGTATGTGTAGTTTTAAACAGGAGGACGTAGGATTCTGTGGACTACCGATGACTATAATAATTTGAATAGGACAAATTCCAGTAGTTCAACAAAACTTTAAACCCCAGCTGTGCATCTTTTTACAGTTCAGGTACTCAGTTTGGCAAAATTACTTTGAGAAATATGAAGGAACCACAGTTTACATTTGGCCAATGCACTGAGCTCAGTGACTGCAGCCCTTATCCACAGCATAGACAGAGCTAAACCATTTCTGTACGATAACCTTTAGGAGCAGCTTTAGCTCTAAGGCGTTATGCTGCCTCCATGTTTTTGGGGAGCCCATCCATCTGCCTCTCAAAAGCATATCATCCTCCTTCAGATCTTTTAGTACTTCTAAGACTACTCACTACCAGTACGAAATGCTATCTGACAAAGGAAAAGGCGTGAACAACCGAAAAAACATACAAGAAACATTAACCTACACACCTTAGCGTTCTCCTAATCTATCACTATCTGGTAACAAAACAGACTGTATTTTGAACCAATGATTCTAGGCAGAGGTCTGAAAAGTAAATGAAGAACTCACCCTACCACCAAAAACGAGTTCCCAATATCTGTCCAAAAGATGTTTTCATTTCAGAAGTAATGGTTCAGTACAGTAGCAGCAGCACAAAGTAAATACAAGACAAAGAAAATACATCTCCACAGAGATTTACCGTAACTCAGTTCAGTTTAGCACTTTTTTACTTATACATAAGTAAACCTCAGAACATCCCAAAACCTGAAATACCCTTAGAAACCACAGATTAGAACAGTTTTTCACCGTCCAGAATGGTCCCAGGAAGAGTAATTATATTCATGTGCACTGTTAAAATGCCGTGACACACTAACAGCTGGAAAAGAGACAGATCAACTTAGAAAACAGTCCGACCAAGTTGCTCAGTAGGCTGCTGTAACTCAGAGCTGACCTCTGGAACCTGGCTGTCAGCTTCCAGTGTGGTAAAGTGAGCCACAATCTGGGCTCTGTCTTCTGTCTGGTCACTGTGTTAGAGCAGGGCCATTACAACGCAACACTCTAAACTCCCTATCTCCTCTATTTTCTACCCCACTTCAGAAATGATATAAAGTGACATCAGTGTCTGTCCTTGCCAAACTCTGGCAAAACTCCATTCCAATGGAGTCCACAACATCTACAGGGAAGCTGCTCAATTTTTATTGTAGTTTTTACTATGTCTGCATTTTGGGTGGTTCTTCTCTACCCACCCATGTTCTCAACCTAGGCCTTCCATTCTGCAAAAGAACCTTTTTTTTCCCTGCCGTACATACACAGACACAACAATTTAACATCTTTAACACAATTTTAAAAGTTAGGAACCTGTCACTGTGACCTCCACAATGCCCCTCCTGTTTTTCAGGGTCAAATTCAACTCCTTAAAGAAGGAAGGACCTAAATATATAGGTGATCTGGTCTCCTTCAACTCAGTGCTTTTGGTTTTGGAGACACCAAAGGATGTTTTATCAGAAAAAGCTTATGAAAAGAGCCCATGAGTTACCAGCTTCCTCCAACACTGCATTATCAAACTTAAAAAAAAGGTTTCCATTTGTCTCCAGGTTACCTTCAGGCTCTAAACTTCCCCACTTGGCCTTCAGTAATAACAGGACATGCAGTTTCCATCTCCTGGGTAACAGCCAAAATAGGACAGCTGGTTTTTCTCAAAAGGACTAAGAGCTTGGTAAAGAAAAAGTGCTGAGATCACAGAGAAAAACACAGGGAAATTATCTCCCACGTTCCCTTTATCTTCTATACATTGATTCACACAACATTTAAATATTTCTCTGTGCAGGTAATAGACTCTGCTCCCCAAAATCACTGTCTCTGGAATGGCTGGCCAAAAATCAAAAGGTTTCAGGAAATTAAGAGTATTTTGGAAGGAATGGTTTGCCTGGTATGAAGTCTAATGCTCTGTGAGTAATGAAGTAGAGAATTTCTAAATCAGGCTGTGACTGATCTATGCTTGCAAGGCTGGGGACCGAAGTAATAAATTATGGATCTGACAGGTTTGAGAGACCTAACAACAGCTCTGAGCTTTTAAAATGTGACAGATCGTCAGTGAGAGAACCCAATGCCTCCAGGTATGTATCACAGCGTGTACATCAAGGCTTCAAGATGAACCATCACGGTGCTCAGGTTCTGGGAAATCCCAACAAAACAAGATTATAACCAGTGCCTGAATCAAAATGAGCAGCGCTCTGTGTGCCCAAAGAGATAGCATACCAACAAAGTAAACAAGCAAAAATAGCTCAAAGGCATAAACCCCAAGATACTATAAAGTGCTGAAAAGAAAGACATAAGAACCAGGCAATATTTAGGTTCTTTAAAGTCACTCTACAGAATAACCAGGCAGCAACCACCTCCCCTTCAGCTCCAGGAGTTAACAGTCCCTCTCACAGCTGCCAGTGTTTCTGTTCACATAATCACTCTCTCAACCAATTCTGACACTTCGTGTGTGTGTTTGCCATTGCATTTTTGAAGGCTCTTTCCCTCACTTTTTGACAGAACTGGGTTATGGAGAGATTATACAGAGGATTTGCCAGAACATCTGAGGGACTAGGACTCTCCAGGAGAGGAGCAGGAGCACCGCATGGCAAAGAATGGTCACTGGCTAGCTGGGTCACCATAGCCTCTGGTTACTGTAAGTTGGGAGGATAAAGCTTGCAGCAGGCATCTGCACTTCCATGTACACAGCCTTACTTTAGTTCCCAGCTCAAGTTACTGTATCCTTCCCAAATATTCCCTGCATACACACATCCTCAGAACAGCTAGAGCTAGGATGCTAAATTGTTAAATTTTTACTGTTAAATTACAACAAGTACAGACTTTGAAGCAGATACAACTCAACAGACAGGTAAACTATTTTTCCTTAACCATTTCTCTTCATTAAAAGGAATTTTCTGGAACCGTAGGGACCAATATCTACAAATCTAAACATCTCCCTATCCCTTGCAAAGTAGGTGTTTTCAGTGAGACAGTTTGAACATTAAATACAAAAAACATTCTTTGTTGAAATTCTTCTATGATTCTACGAAATAGTTAAAATATTTATAGCTCTGAACATTTTATTTTCCCCTGACATGAAATAAAGCTGTAAAATGCCTTTCTATTAATTTGTTTGATATAAAATAAGCTAGAAAACTAAGGTAACTACGGACAGCAAGTCACAAACTAACAAATCGAACAAAAACTTGGATGTATTTGCTTGAGATATGTCCTCAAAATAACAGAAAAAACCTGATGTCAAAGCATACCCACCCTTAATTTCCACTGGCAGTTCATTTAAAACTTCTTTTCCTCCTGGTGTCGTTTGAGAAGAGCAAACCAGAACTATCCAACACCTAGCAGGACTCCCAAAGCTGAGTAACGTACTAATTTCCTCATATCCTACTGCACCTCTGCCTTCATCCCTCCTAATGATAATTTCTACACTCTGTCCTACCACAGTAAGAAATGAACATCTTCTGCATGGATTTACTCTCCAGCTTCCTTCTTCTATATAGCTTGGCTGTCTCCTATTGAGAGACTGCAGAGTCAGCAGGAAATCTCTCCAGATTAACATTCAAGAGTGATTCATGGCCCCATGCTCTGGTCAGCAGAAGCACAGCATTCTGTACCACAAGGCACAGCCACCCTAGCTAGCATTTGAATTGAGGCAATACCAATATGCTGCAGGTATTGGAGTAACTACACTGTAAAGTCAGTAAGTACACAAAACCAGAAAACAGATTCTGGAACTTCAGTTAAAGTGGTGGAAATTAACCCCACATGTCAGTAAAGCCAGACTAGTGGTGCAGCAGGGTTAAGGGAAACCCAATTGCAAGCATGAGTAAAGGCTGTATGGTTACAAGCTCTCTTTACTCGGGGCTCCTAGTGCAAACCATACATTGCACCTGTTAACTACAGGGAACGAAACCAGTGGTACATGAAATGACCCATACTGATCATACAACATGAAGTTCAGACTTGCCCTAGTTAGAAAGTTTGTATGATTTTCACCAGGCTCATTATATGAGTGATGAATCTGTGAGGGATCCAATTCTGCTCTACTTTAAAAGTTTGCAGGTCAAATCAGTACTACGGATGTGAGCCTCAGGTAACATACAGATCATGTCTCTGTCCCACAGTATCTTGCTCAGATTAGCTAGCATAATAAAATGACAATTACAGAAATTCCACATAAATTCCCCAAGAAACTAAATTGTACCTGACAGCCCAACTCTGATAGACTAGGAAGGTGGCACTGATGTTACAATAGCTCATCAGCTGCTGTATAGAGAGATAGACTAAGGCAAGGGAGAACAGAGTTGTCTTGACAAGCATTTTACAAGGACTCTCAAAAGACACATAACTAAGGGTAAAAGGCTGTGTCCCCAGATAATGACATGGACAGAAGTTTGCATCACATAATTCTGACTGGAAACAACTATTATCAAGCTAAAAGCATACAACATACCAGCAGAAGAATGGCTTAACCAGATTCATGGAGAAAATGGGTTTTAGAGGGGAGACCTGTTAGTGAACACTGACCTCCCTAATCATTCACATACCCTTAGTTTATATTGGCTTGATTTACACCATTCCTATCCTAATGTCTGTGGTGTCTGACAGCTGATGGGACCTTGACGTTATCTGCATATTTTGAACTACACCGCTAAGCAACCAGAAATTGCAAAATCTCAGCTTAATATTATCAATGTTAAGTGCTATGAGGATAAGAACAATTCTTTGTCTTCCATTTCACACTGTTGCAAAAGGAGTGTGCTAAGTAAAACACAAACCAAAAATATCTGCATTTCTAAACTAGGCAAATGCGGATCAGCTAACACTGGCACTGTCAAATATGGACTACGCCCACCCAGCTAAATGAGAGTTGCCACTGCCAGTGCTATAGTTAAAAGCAAAGCTCTGCCATGATTTAGTAGAGGTCTGTCTCCCTGGAGATATTTCTTAACTGATTCATTCAGGCTTGAGCAGTTTGCTTGAGCAAACACAAATCTAGGTCATGAGACTGTCACAGTCTAAAAGCCTGAATGTGTACATGCTAGTATAGGCAAGCCTACAGATTTTTAATACTCGATTAACCTTGTAAGAAAATCCAGTGGGACAGAAGTTCTCTATTGTCTTCAGTCCTCCCACCACCTATCTACTGGCACAGGGCACCAGCAAAACAGGACACATTACATTTTCTGTTGTTCACAATGTTTGAATGTCTAATTCTACTGCAGCATATCAAATATTGTTTAGTGAGTCCACTAAAGGTGGCTGGTAAAAACTCCTCAAGCAAAGGACACTCCAAAATACAAATCCAGTTTTACTGATAGGTACATGTATTTCCAAAATCATCAAAGCAAATAAAAGCATCATTGGTGAAAAGCAGGCAAGTGGGCAGGTGATCGCACAGGCATGGATGATAACACACATTTTACAACAAACTCATAATGGCACTTTGACCAGTTGGTCTTTGCTGCTGTTGGCATCTTACGTGCTTATATAAAAGGTCACACTGCTTCTTTCCAAGGAAGATAGGCCTCTCTTTAGTACTCCACTGCTGTCACTTTGTAGGTCATTTATACCACAATGGTCTCAAAGGTGTTTAAGGGGTGCTATTAATAAGGCTTTCTTAGAACACAAGGATGATTTGCCACCAGAACACTGCATAGGAGCTGCACGATCATCTGTGGGTTCTATGCCTGAAACACATCCGTCCATACATCGTTGCAAGGCCTTATCCATCAACTTCTTGATGGACAACCCAGTGAAGATGTCACCACTGGTCAGCTACTTTCCCATTTTATTGAACACTGTAGAGAGGTGCTTTGAGGATCACGATCACCCACATGCAAATATCACACTTGTAAACACTGGGCTGGAAGTTGTGTCTTGTCAGTATGCTCAGAAGGGAGCAGTACGTACTCCTCTTATGGTGGTCAGAAAGGAAAGACACCCCACATTTCCACCTAATTAGCTCAAAGAGAAAGGCAAGAGCAGTAACCCAATAGACTACAAGTTGACGTTCTAAATGGGCAATGAGTGCAAAGATACCAGCTTAGGGGAGACCAAAAGTGGCCTGACAACCTCATGCACCACATGCTGTCTGGGGTGGCTAGTCAGACTTCATGAAGCTTGAACAAGTAAGCAAAAAAAGTATAATCCTTCCTTCCCTCAGTTATAATACAAGGAACTCACACTGCACAGAATAAGCCATTGTTCATTCTGTTTCAAAATGTGCTTGGACAATTAAAATACAAGACCTCTGCCCCAGGAAAAGCCCTACCCCACCTCAATGCCTGTACACACACACCACACACCTCTTAAGCAAGTTTACAGTTAAAACCTTCCAAGAAGCTCAGGAAAAATGCACAAAATTTATCTGTAGCATGCAATACTGAATCTTAGAAACAAACCCCTTGAAAAAAACATGAAGGTGAACTAGGGCAAGCTTTCAATGGCTACTGTGAAAGCAGGCTTTAATCATCAGTAAGCATTTATCTTGCCATTCTCAGTTCACACATTATAGTTGTACAAGAACAGCAGCTATTTTGCTAAGAGCCCAGCAAGGAAGTGCCCTCAAGCACAGTTATGCAAGAGACCAAAATATCTGAGTGTAATTAGGAGCGGTTTATAGGACAGTCAGCTTATTAACAATTCAACTGCAGCTTGTTTTTTAAGGCAAAAAGCATATTTGCAAACTAATTTGCTTGAACGCATCTTCAGAAGGAAGTATTAATTACAAGGGACTACAAGAGGAATGTCATTGTTCCAAAAAGAGCTGGAACAGCTTTTAGGTAACAGAAGCAAAGAGCTTGACTGCGACTACTTGTAGCATAGAAGTCATTAGCCTCAGAAGCAGGAGTCTCCAATACTGCAGTCAATGACAGAACTCTGAAGAGGCCTTCCAGGCTTTTGTTCTTATTCTGCAAGAACACTGCAGGAAAAAGCTGAAAACAGGAAACATGAGTTTCTGTAGAACTCAGAAGTGAATCTAACATTCTTTTGCTAGGTTCCTCTCCAAGTGAAGCACTTCCATTGTAGAGGTGAGCCCTTTTAAGAGAGCACGTGGGAGGATGGCAACAAAGATGTTCACAGATTCTAGGAGCATAAGTAAAACAGTATCTGAGATAGAGAAAACCTTTTTCTTTGGTAGAGCTTGGGTTTTTTGTTTGGGGGGGGCATCGGTTGATTGGGGGGTTTGTTGCTTGTTTTGAGGGGGTTGTTTGGTGGTGATGTTGGTTTTGGGTTTGTTTGCTTTTTTTGAGGGGCCTGCTTTACCTTATTAAACTGAAGAGAGCTGCTTGCAAGGTTAATCTAGACCCATCACAAGAGCTGCAGTTGCTTACACTGGGATATATACTTACACAGCTTCACATACATTTTCTGATTTCCAGTCATTTAAGAGCACATCAATTAATTATAGGTTGAGAAGAATAAACAAAGAATCAAAATTCTTTCTTTTCTTTTCTGGAAGAGTTAAGCTGATACAAAGCTGGTTTTCCAAAGCAGAAGATTTGAGTATTTAAAGCATTTCACCCACAGATTCTAAATCACACTCACAGCAGTAATAGGATGAACTATCAAGTGGGCTGTTAAATGCAGGCTTGCACAGTTCTGCATATTCATGCTATTTTCAACTGCTGAAATGCTGTAACCTTTTGAAGGACAATTTTTAAGCTTTTATGCCTAGGTTTTCAACTTTGGAGCACACTAACTTCAATGCTTTTCTTGACAGAATTAATTCAAAGCCACAACTCACAGTTCTGAACTCTGCCTGCCATTTCTGGCAACCACCCCAAAGTAGGATGTAATAAACCACTCAAAGTTGTTAATTTTGTCATTAAAGGACACATTAGGATACGCTCCCTTGGGTTCACCTGCTGTGCTCTAAAGATGACTCTGCATTTCCTTGATTTTGTTTTTAAAGTGACATGCATAGGCAGAGTTTACAATACATCATGAGTTTTGCATGATAATATACTCTGCTTATTCAAAAGAAAATCAAGTAATCTTTTTCTTCAGGTATAGAAACAGTACTGCTAAGTTCTAGATAATATGAAATAGCAAATCATACAAGAATTCTTCTTTTGCTTATCTCCCACTCTCCTGACCATCACCTCACTCTGCCCTGGAATTTTCTGATCCTTTTCTTTAAGGAGAAGCGCAGTTAATAGTTACTTTATACATACTCTATTCGATTACCTGCCTTAGGGAACATAAAGGCAATTAATGGCTTGCTCTAGTTTCTTACCAGTTTTATAAACCACCTCCTTTGTTAGCTAAACTGCTATTTGAGGCTGAACTACTGAATAAAACAGCATCCACTAAGCTACTGGAATCACTGAAATAAATCCATATTGATAATTTTAATCAGCATTATCATCCAGAATTAGACGGGGTAGACAAATCTTCAGAAACAACTTAGCTACGCAGAACAAGAAAATTAGTAAAGCTTGAGTAAAATTACTTTTTGCCAGTCCTGTTACAGGGTTTATGTAGAATAGCTCTCATAGATTTGATCTGAAATGGTAGAATTAACAGGCTCTGAAACTGGTTTTGAACTGTTTATCTCAATAATCAGTTAATCCAATAATTTGAAACAGTTCACTACCATAGAAAGTGAGGCAGAAAAAATATAAACCTTTATAAAATGTTATTTGAACGAATGCAACTGTAGTCTAGCAAGTTAGCATTCCACTATTTAAGCAAGCCCTGAAGAATCTGTAGCAGTACTACACAGAACTGGTAGTCCACAGAACTGACAGTCCACAGAACTGACCACCAAACCACGATCTGCACAATGAACCTCATCTGCTTGTCCAGAATCTTCACAAACTGAGGATGAAGGCAGATGGATTCCTGACTTGGAAAACCATTATTTCTTGCAGGCCCATTCAGAAACTGGATGCTTAGTAAAGTGCTCGGTCGTTTACTGAAATTTCAGGTTGACAGCTTAGAGACTGGTTGTCATTTATATTAAGCAAAGCATGGCAAAGCAGGTCTCAGACAGAAAATCATAGCTACTCTTCAGGCAAGCTAACTCAGATTTTCTCTGTTCAAGTACATGGAATGCACCAAAATTCATCCTATTTTAAAACACCCATACACAGAAAGATGAAGCGCACTTTAGAGCTGTATGGTTCAATATAAATCCAAGTGCTTGAGCAACCACTTTTATTTAAACCTTCAGTATAAGCTCCTTCAGGACCTTGCCAGGACTAATCATTGTCATGGAAAATATTAATCTCCACAGTGTCGTTTGTCCTAAGACTGTGATTAAAAAAAAAAAAAAACAAAACCAAACCAAACAAAATCAAATCAAAAGGCAGCTAAGGGGATACTGAAAGTTTGCTTTCTGTCCATCCCACCAGGGTAAGTCCAGAACTTGTCCTATCAGCACAAACTCTGCCCATCCCAAATGCTTAGCACACAACCTAATACTGACTTCCATAATATACTATGTCTGTATAAATACCAGGTACTGATGCTTCTGTGTTCTTGTTAACTCCTGTCATTATGTGCCTTTTGCAGAGGTCATATACAGTATTTATAATAGTAAAACATTACATCAATTAAAACATTATAACATTATTATTACAGTTACAATAATAAACATTGGCTGAAAAGTAAAGGAAAGCGTATTCTGCTGATAGCACACTATGAGAAGCCAATACACAGAAACTAAAACACTGTGTGCAGTAAAGGCAAAATCTCCAAGGTAAATATGATATGGTCATTCAAGAAGCTACAACACACTAATACAAGACTAAATGAAATTATAATGAAGAATCAGACAGTATTAGAAAGCATATAAGGTGCCATATGGTACACTCAACTATGAAAGTATTAAATTACTAATGTTTCTAATGCGTCAGGTATTTGATTCTCTGACCTGTACATATAACATTTTATGAAGTTATTTTTTTCTGTGTGACTAACATCAGTATCATTGCCATATATAACATCAAGCATTATTGCCGTTTTTCCAACGAGTATCAGACATTTTAGACTTCAACTCGTTGTATAACCAGAACTCTGCTGCCACCACTGACATCTCTCCTTGAAACAAAATGAAGCACAGAACAACGGAAAACATAAGTAAAATCACCCAGGTGACACTAAGCCCAAATTAGGGTAAGACAAAAAAAGCCTGAAGGTAAAAAACTGCAAGAGGGTCAACATCAACCTCAAAACCAGGCTGGCAGCAGTACTTTAAACAGAATTTGTTGCAAGCAAAATAATACCCTGTTGGATTCCTAATGTGAACCACAGAACATATGGTTATGGGCCTGGAGTCAAAATGAAAAAGAGCCACTAAGTGCTTCCCACAGATACTTCTCAGACTTGGAGCCATGCTTTTGGTGTCATTTACACAGTGTTACCATTGCTGAAATTTAACATGAATTGCTACCTGCAAAAACAATTGGACAAGAATGGTGATCCCTGAATCAACCCAATGCAACTTTTTTCTGCACAAGATGTTATTGAAGGGGCCTCAGACAGAAGTCATAGCATGGAGTCTTTGGTAAAAAAGGTACATGACAATTCACTGGAAAGGAGTGGCCAAAGAGATGCTTGCAAAACTAAGCTTCAGAAGACATCAAGTGAACAACATAAGCTATTACATGAGATTCCTCTCTGCGCCTTTCAATATTGCTTGTTGGAAGTTCAATGAAAGGCAGGTTGTCTGGGATCAAATGGTCAAGCAAGTTCATCAGAAAAATTCATAAATGGCATTTCTCCAACATTTGCTTTACTTAGCTGTGCCCATTGGAATTAGCCCACAGGTTGCTGACCTCATTCTTGACACAAAGTGTAGGATGTCAGAAGCCACGTCACCGCATACTTTGCTTAAGGTCAATTAGAATACCTGTGGTATGTCAAGTGTTTTTCAAAAGCTGAGCTATGACTCTCATTCACCCACAGCAACCAGTCTAAATCAGGTTTCAAGAATATAAGTACAAAAAGAAATAAGAGGAAATAAAGGAAATCCATATCAAGACAAATAGGGTTTTTTATCAGCATCCTGTTGTTTACTACACTGAATACTTTGGCACACTTTTTGTCTAATAGTACTTCTTGAAAACTCAAAGCTAATCCCTTCTCTGAAGTGATTAGATAATCTAAATTATAATTAATTCAGTTATGTTTCTACCTGTATGTAAATATTCTGGTCTCAATCCCATCTACTGTAGTAACATCCAGACAGTTTTTGCTAACAAGGAATCACAATCTGGAATCAAGATGAGATTAACACAGTATCTGCATAAATCATCATTCTTCATCAATTTTCATGGAGATAAGGATTACAGTAAAAATCAACAAAATATTTGTATGGCAGCAAAGACAGCAATACTAATTCCATAGACATCCCTCACTAGATAGGTGATCGCATAGAACTGTGATAATATCATCATACCCTGGCAAATGCTGGGGAAGTATAGGCAACAATTCACACAAAGTCTACAACTCAAAATGATGCATTCTTAATATTTCAAATCTAAACACAGCAGAAGAAACAGGGAAAAGCTTGTCAAAAGAACTCTGAGGAAAACACATAGAGAGGGAAAAAACAAGCCCTATACCAACAGGCTGCAGAAGGCTCAGGTACTACCAGAATCACTGACACTAATGAGAACAGAAAAGCTGAGCAAGGACAGTTCACTTGCCCCTGTCAAATCAACATCTCAGTGACAGCCACAAACCGTGAACACAGAGCATGATACATTAGAGTGAATGTTTCAAGCAAGCACCACAGCATTCATCTCACTCCAGCTTTAAGAGCACTCCATACCCCCAAGGTAAAAATCTCACAACTACTGGATAAGGAAGGAAATTACAAGTTGGTGTACACCTTATGAAAATTTCTGAACAGGCTTAAGCTTGAGAAAAACCTAAATCTATGAAAAGACCAGGACTGAACTCCAAAGCAGCTGCTACTCCTACAACAAAGGAAGAGCTCACGAAACACTGAACTTTTATCAGAGTGTAACAGTGCACAAACATCACATGTCAATTAGATTACACTTAGGCTAGCACACTGCCAACTGCGTGCTAATCTAAAGTCAAACCTCCTCCTACATCAAATGTGCTCAGAAAGACACTCTGGCAGTGTTTTACTGAAAAGCTCAACCCAGCTTGACAGACTTCAACTGGTTAAGCCTGAATTCAGATATTTCATTATTTTTCTTAGCAAAGCCTTTTTCAAGCTGTACCTGAAAGATTGGATGATTCTTGCATCTTGTAGCTATTGACTCTTGTAAGCGTCCTAAAATACATTACTTGCACAGAGCAGGAATATACTAGATATGTGCTACATATGGAAGAACATACCACCACCCTTTGCCATGTACACAAAAAGACAAAAGGGCAATAAAAAAAGGAGAGATTATTTTTCAAGTGCAGGTAGGAAAAAAAATAACCTGTCATTGTCAATGCTCATGTTGATTACAGCAAGCAGCAAAAGGGAAATCAACCTGAGACGCAGTTTAGAACTACAGGTACTATGCCTACCTAAAGACATGACATAGGTTCCAGCTAGGGGCTCTTTTGGGATCAGCCTTTGACAGTTATCACTTTGGCTACCTAGGAGATACTCACCAAGCAGCCCTCTCCACGACTAAATTAATGGCTCTTCAGGTGAGAATCAAAAGGAGTATCCTAAAACAAGCATTTGAAGTGGTTCTGCGATTCAAGCAACTGAGCTAAATCAGGAACAGACATTGCCTTATTCTCCCTGTAGGGTTTCTACCTGCAAAGAGATTTTCCATTAAAAAAAGGTAAGGAAGGCTAGAATAAGTAGGGCAACAAGATTTCCCAATTGGAAATTTCACAGATTCACCAATGGCTCTAAATATATAGTCTGAAAATACTTCTTGCCCAGACCATATCCTTAAAGGGAAAAAAATCTCAACAAAATGACTTAATAGTAACTTATTGAAAAGACCCAAACCCAACTGCTCAACATCTCTTTTTCTCCCCAGTATATTACAACTTATGTCTCTCATTTCCGGGCTTCAGAGGAGAGCTCAACATTCATTTCTGCAGACAAGAATCACACTGCCAAATTGATTTATTTTCATGTACTTGCTAGGATGTTCCCAGCTCTCACTCCTGTGCCAAAACTTCCATTTTTACTGCCGACTTCCACAGTGAGTTTCAGGCACTTCCAGAAACAAATCCAAGAAAGATAAGACAGAAAATAAAACAAGACTTGGATAAATATCAACACAAGGGACAGCTGTACAGGGAGATTCATTCTTTCCATCACTGTGAAAATTCTCTCCAGCTCAAAGTAGCTACAGAATCATGGAATTCTGTTTGCCATGAGAGGTAGGCTCAACTTGCCCCCTAGCAAACAGGCTGTGTCTGGAACCAGCACTTCTGAGAAACAGAAGACTGTTCACAAAGGTCCTGATGTCATACATTAAATTCTCTGTTTATTTTTGTTTAAGTGTTTATGTGAGCTTTGAAAACAATTCCTGGCATAAACGAACAATAAACTCGACAGAATCCCTAAATCTAAGCTTCTATTAACCTTGTGAAAATTCGACAGTTATAAACCTTATTTAAAACTGGAATACGTTATAATGTCATCCCCCTAACTTTATACAGTAAAAACACAAGGAGAGGTGTACTTCTAAATAGAAATCCATATCCATCTTCATCTGATCTCATCAAGGTTATCCTCTTCAGCACACAGCGCAAAGCGTGCTATTTCTGTAGCAACAACAAAGGACAATCTAAACGAACAAGACATTATACCAATACTTAATACAGAACTTTAAACTATTTTGGTACCTGTTACCACCTGAAAGGTAACAAATAAACTACAACTGTAGAAACACATAGCATAGTCATAATCAAGCTATCAAAGAACTCAGCCTATTTTTAAAAAACATACATGTTAGCAGAAAGGTGCCAAAGTGACTGACACTGTAAATAACATGTTTAATAACATACCAAGTCTCAATTTTAGAAGTACCACTTGGCTTTGCTATACTATTTATGTGTTTAGGTTTGTGCAGCATACAAACACACTAATGTTACATAAATACAGCATATTTGCATGTGCATGTATGACACAAGCATGTGTACACATACATCCCTAAAAATCATCAAGGCTTTTCAGCATTGCATGCCATTGAGAAAGTTGAAAAGGGACTGAAGGGAATTCACAATTCCCTAATACATTGTCCAGTGCAATGAGCACACTCAAGGTCAAAGACCTCCTCCTTCTCTTCCTCCCTCCACTATTATCACTGATTTAATGGCTGACTGCTTTAGCTATAAATTTAAGACCTCAACAACATGCACTGAGCATTTAAAATATATCTTCCTTACAGTTACTGCAACCTCAGCATCGTTCATCATCTCCAGTTACAACAGAATGCTCATTCAGTTGCTCATACTGAACTATATGTTTACAGACTGATTAATAATGCAATATCTCAAAAATCTGAAGTAATTCTATCCATGGACTAGCAGCAGAAGGGTACAGACAAAATACTCAATGGAAAAGTTTGAAATAGAACTTAAGTATAATAGCTGGTAGTAGTGGCATTATTCCACTGTTTGATTTTGGAGGGGCAGGGCAGGACTTGAACACAGTTAACAGAACACCATGAATCACTGCGTTTTACAAGTTATTTGTCTAAGCATATTTAGAATTAAGCATTGTGCTAAATCTTTTATTATGTACCTAAATGATGTACAGCATTCACCCAGTGCTACACAACTTTAACCTACACCAGAATTCTTATCCATAAACATGAGTTTAACTGACCTTTTTCAACCTTCCACATCACTCTTACAGAAATGTTCCCTTATAGGGAAGAGTCCTTTTATTCTGTTATATTTTATTTGCTTGTGCAACTCAAATAGTTTCCCTCTTAGATGTACTTTCTGCAACAACTAGGCAAGACAACGAGTGAAATATTTGCTTGTGTAAAGCTTTCCCAGCCTACTACAACCTGACCCCACACCACTATTGCCCAATGCACTCCATATTTTGTATTAAACATCAAATAGATTTTTTCACAGTTCCACGTTCTACTTACATCCTCTTTTCATGGTATAAAACTTACACTTCATTCAAAATGAGGGTGAAGAAAGCACCAAAGTGCTGAAATTTAATATGGAAAAATCACCAAGCAGACAGCTATTAAAACCAGGAATCTATCCAGCTTTGGCAGGAATCTCAGTCTTATTGCAGTTTCCTAGTTGCTTACCATGTGCTGTGTCCCAACTATTCACCGCAGTGCTGTTTCTTGTGGAAAGGATACTAAAACAGTTGCTTTAAGTGCAACTTCAAAGTTTAAGTAAAACTATTAACAAAACCTGAAAGAAACTCCCTGTTCAGGGTTTAGGACACCATTCAGGGAAGAAGACTTGGATGCTGCCATTGATTTGCCTAGATCATCTTCCCCCTAAGACACTCTGCTTCCCCACCTATTCCTTGTAAAGACCAGTGTTCTTCTCAGAGAACTGCTAACTAATGTACTCCAGAATAACATTCCAGGTAGATTTTCAGATTCATTCTATATTGACAAGCAAGCCCCCCTATCCAAGTTGTAGAAGGGCAAGTTTTCTTTAACATGAAGTTTCTCATGTCTTAATATCTGATGCAGAAAAAACACCGAATCATGACAACCAGGCAAAAGCCAGCTTCCTTGGCTAATCTGTCTTAGTAAATTCAAAGTAAACACGTGCCATTAACTCTTAGAAAGTCTTCTAATGAGTGGGACCTCTGCAAAGACAGTCACATAACATTTAAAACCAACTGAAAGAATTTTCAGAAATTCTAGCTTTTGTTTTCCTCCCAGCGTATGCATGAAAAGGGCTCGAAGCATTCCTTACTATCCATATTCTTCACTGGCACTGATTCCACTAGTGACTATGGTTACTTTCTGCTACTACAGGCTATTGTTCCATCAGTTAACAAGATGCCACATGAAGAGGTCACTGGAGTGACCTCTTCTTGAGTACAAGTTTAATTCTCCAACCATCCACTTACCTATACAACAGCTAGCAGCACTAACATGCTGCTGACAGAAAGGAGAGAAATCATTGTGGACTTTGTGAGTCATTCCTGCATCAGGCCAGCATGAATAAATTCTAAATGTTTCCTGGGGAAATTATCCTTTCACAGTTAAGAAACCAGGAATATTCCCAGAAGCACCTGTTTCCTTTGATTAGTTGTTGTCACCAATCCAGTTCAATCAGTTGAACAGCCATATTACTGAATCAGTCTATCTACATAAAGAGATGATACTTCTTATAAAATCTCCAAAATCAAAAGCTAACGAAGACCTTTAGCCAAGCTATTTGATACCACAAATGATAACAGTGATCTGAGAGCAGCATCAGTGAGATGAGGAAAACAAAGACATTGCAAAAGAGGACTTAATGCAGTGTGAAATCTTAAAATACAATACTTACAAGGTTCTTCCTGAGAGGCTTGATTATAAGAATGCTCTATAAATATTTAGCTCTAACTGTTTAACAACAAGAACAAAACAGTGTTGCTAACCATCTAACCTTCTCAAGATTTGCACCGGTTATGAAATGTGTATCCTAAATAACTACTTTTTAGTGATTTTATTTCATTTAACCTTGTCCTTAGACATATCTGATATAAACTGACATGCTGCTTTAATTGCAGGATGCTCTGAAAGTTCACTAAAGACATTTTTCAAGCACAGAGAATCGCAGGACAAAATTCCATTAGTGACCTTTTAGTATTACAAGCACCATTTCCAGATGGGCAGTCAAAGCCAGAGACACATTTAGAACAGTAATGTGTACAAGGTCAAAATAACTTAAACAAATTAAGAATGTGGAGCAAGATTTACCACCATTTTGCCCAAAGTCTTGCCACTTTGAGGTATTCTCTTCTCAAAGCACTGTGGTATAGAAATGGTAATGTATTTGTGAAGTTTTTCCAGTAATGATTTTTCCTTGTTGTTTTTGCCATCTCTCCTACATGTATTAAGATGAAACAAAGCTAAGTCATCTTCTCAGCTATTTGTTCTCATACCAATGAAAGGCATGGCCCTTTTTCCTGAGGCTTAAAGAACTCATTTATTATGGGATCATATTCTCCAGTCTCCCTGGAAACCATTTAAAAATAGTCAATAGCTGTAATGGCCAGGTTAATCTCCTGGCTGTTAATTGCAATGTTTACTTGGAGCTTCAATATTCATGCATCACATGTATTTTTCAGCTTGATTTCTCCTCTCACACAGCCCCAGTGTATACATTTTAGGCATGCTCTAAAGAAAATACTACACTAATCTATGCAGGCAGCAGACAGAAGTTTTTAATTACTGTAGGAGGTTTTGTGTCATTATATGTGTAACAAATAAAATCAAACAAATCCTTACCTCAAAATTAAACTTCATTAATAGGAATTAAGCTTGTCTGAAAGTACTGCTTGACCATGTGGAACGCTTCCAGTAACAGGGTCTGTAATGCAAGATACAAACAGATTACTTTCTTGCAGTCCATTAATTCCTAGTTTAAAAGTACCTTCTATTAACACACTGGAAAGGAAGCAATTCAGAAAGCAGTAAGTTCGATTTTCTCTTTGGGAGTCAGCATTTGCATTGCCAAAAAGAACAGGTTTAAGTTCAAGAAAAAATTCAATCCAGGCTTCCAAATTACTCACAGTTAAAAGCTTATAATAAATGAACAAGACTTTTATACAGGTCTAGTCAAGAACAAACCACTTGCAGCACAAATCCAGGTATTAATATAAATTAAACAATCACATTGACCTCTCAAAGGTCTCTATTTTGAAATTAACTGTGCTTTTCTACAGTTACAGTCTCTGCATGGTAGAAAATGGTGACCCACAAGCCTCTCCAGGCAGTTTCCCTTCACAGTGAACCCCCTGCTGAGAGTATGATTGCAGAAAAGTAAAAATGGAATCAACAGTTTGTTTTTAAAAGATGACAGAAACTTCATTTCAAGGTTTTGGTTGTTTTGAGGAGGTGGACTTGTTGGTTGGGTGGGTTTAGGCTCTGTATTTTACACCTGGTTTTCTTGTTTTCCATAGGATTCTTGGGACCATTTCTTAGGCTTTAATTTAAACAAAAGCTAGTATAGGATACAGGTTTAATACTCAGCTCGTGAGGATGGGAAAATCAGTTTGAACACTGAAAAGACTGCAATTTCTCAATTCCTCCCCCAGCCCCCACAGTGCTGTGAAATAAACACCACCTTTCTGTCAAGTATTTCAAAGTTACAAGACTGATCGCTTTTTTCTGGCACATTAATATGTTTGGAGAAATAAAAGATGGCCAAGATCCTGCTGTTAGCTAAGGCCTGTGTATGTTCTGTGTGTGCAGACTAGTTATGGAAGGCTTTTATCCCACTTTTGGATCTCTTGGAGCACACTCTTACTGCAATCATAAAATACAGATCAAGTTCTCATCCCCAAAAGCCATCCAAATTTGAAACTAGTTTTTGTAACAATCTAGAAGACCAGGAAGTTAAAGAATAAACTTACACAAGTACAAGACTACATAGGAGGGAATGCCTCTGGAGAAAAGCCTACAGCAACAATAGAATTCCTGCACTTTTTAACCAACCAAAGTTGGCAAAAACATTTCCAATAGAATCAGTTCATCATAGGATGTTATTTCTTGTTGGTCGGAAAAGCTTTTTTTCCCATTTCAATGGGCTTCCAACCAATACCAGCTCTCTGCCAACACAACTATTAACTGCAGGTTAACAGATTTACTGCAGCCTAGAGTAAACACAGTTTGCATTAGGACAATCATTTTAGCATCTAATGGATCCATTAAAATCAGCATTGTAGTAGGTAGTTACTTTGAAATTTAGACCCTTAATCAACACTCATTAAACTTTTCAACACCTCCCAAGTCTCCAGTAATGCATAAAGAATGTACAATTAAATTTAATGAAAAGGCGTGCCGCCAGCCTGCACCTTGTGGATTTTCTGCTAAAATCTAAGGTCAGGATAAAAGCAAATTCAGTGTACAGAATGTCAGCATATCTAATGTATGCCCTTGGGCAGCCATACCAGTGTGTAAGGGATTTATCCATCATGCAAGTATATGTATTACAGTAACATGCCAAAATCCTGTTCAGTACAGCCCATAAATTCATCAGCTACCTTATTTTCTGCAAGCCACTACTCACTGCTTCATACTTGCACATGTTTTAACTTTTTGAGATTTGTTTCAGGTGCAATTGTGAAGTATTTGAATTCACAACTCAAACTGAATTGATACAATTGTGAAGTATTCACAATTTGCTATTGTGAAGTATTCACTTGCGACATTGATACCTTTCTTCCTTTTCAGTCCTTTGCTAACAACCACACCAGAAACCGTTTCGAATCCCCAAATTCTGAGAACACCAAGTACTGCTGGAGCAGGAAGCATCTTCACCTCTACTCAGAGCTTTCATCAGTTGAGGCTGACACTTACCAGGCTTGTATCAAAAATAAATGTCTGAAAAACATACCACATTCTAGGGGACAAAACCCTGATGTAGCAGAGAATGAAGTGACCATCCCAGTATTGTTTCCTTCTAGTTACACCCGACAAAGGCCCCCAAATAAGTTTTCCAATTCAACACACGTTATTCATTTACCATCACTATGATTTAAATGAGTGGGAAGCTGCTCTGAAATCTGCTGTTGATGCAGTTCTGTAACAGAGCTATTGCTTAAAAAAAACAAATAAAAAACAAAATCAGCTTGGTTTCAAACTGTAAACCAAATATGGTGAAATAGAAATTATTTTTTCTGTAGCGTATCAGGAGGGTCTATCTACTCATATTAATCAGAAATGTGACTGGAAATGATGCATGCGAGGGAACAGCTCTCTTAACATTTTACATCAAGGAATGCAACAGAACAATGCATTTGCATACATCACCAGAGCAACCCAATAAGTAGAATACTAAGTTTCAAAATTCAGACTTCCTTTAAAACAGTAAATTTTCAGTTATATGAGTATTTAACAGTGGAAAAATTAACATATCCTGTGGATTCAGGGAAAAACAAAACCTTATTATACTATGTTACGTTTTAAGACTACCTTGAACAAATGTAACTGTGGAAAGAATGATCCTTCTTCAAGTGGGTTAGTTACTGCTGAAGTAGCCATATATTTTTTTACTTACCAATTGGAGCTAAAAGAGAACCTAAAAACTGCTCATCACTGTTTGTCTGTTCTATTGTCCTCACTTCCTGGAATGCAGTCAGAGCTAGAACTCCACTGCCCTAAAGCTCAGCCAGCAAATCAGAGCCCTGAATCCTGGATTTGTTTACAGCATGAGCCTCCTTCCTAAGACCCTGAATGTATTGTAAAGTGGGAATAGTGAGTGCATAAAGCCCCTAATTCTGGAAGTTTACACAAAATTCAACAGGGCTTTCTGCAAATTTGGAGTATTTTTTAGCATAAGCATCCTCCGCCTTTTCCTTTTTTTCTTCTTAGCTGCAGCTACATTTCTCTGAAGTGGTTTTGGTACAAATGCTAGTGGTGTTTTGGGGTTTTTCACCCCCTTACTGTTGTTAGACAAGCATTGCTGTAAAAAAAGGCAAAGTTATTCAATTATGAGACTAAAGCCACCATTATTCCTGCAGCCAGGTTGCAACTACTGATTTTTTCAGTTTTAGGCATGGCACCACCTGAAAACCAGAAAGCTTTTCTAGCTGCAGGAGGCCAACAAAGAGCACTGCATATAAACCCAGAAATTCTGCATTTAGTTCTATCACATCTAACTTGCTCAACCATACAAAACAGCTGCATGCTTTATTAGTATCCTTACTATTTGAGAAGGATTAAAAAGGCAACAAAGGGGGGGAAATGACCAATAAGCATCATTTACCCCACAATGGCTACTGCGGGTAAATCAGTTTTTCATAGAATGAAATGAAACACCAAATTTAACAATTTTAATTAACTTTTGGGGTTTTGGTTGTTTTATTTTTTACCCAGCAAAGTATTACAGGAGACATCCACGATAGCAAGAAATCCGTTTAAGAAGATACTCATTATCATCTCTTGCCGTTCCAACACACTAGACACATAAAACCTAGCATTAATACTTTAAGTTTGAGAAACTTCTTCTATCAGATGTTAATATAGATTGTCCCACTCTCCCTAGCTTAGAGGCCACTAAGGTTGTCTCCACTCCAAGCCTTCCAACACTTCGGGGTCTTTTTGCCTGACATCTTTGACTTCAACAAGATTAACTACTCAAAATAACCCATCAAACCTGTTCTTTACAGATAGTTACCAGCAACATACACAACATAATCTACTGCTGTGTCAGATACTTCATAAGTGATCAGAATTCACCTGCTGAACAAGGTATTCAGCATGTAGGCAAATTTGACTACCCCCCAGGTGAAACTATACTCTCAAATACAATTCTCCCCTTAAACTTCACAACTTTAAACGAATAATGTTTAGTTCCTAGTGTATGAAAATGGTGCTTCATTGTGAGCCTAAGCATTCAAGCTAGACCTTTTTCCTCTGTACCTGACAGATGGCAGCAGCTCAGCCCTACAGCGGTCTGCCAAAACTCAGCTTTCAACCTCTAAGGAGGGCTGCTTCACCCTGTTAGATCTTAACAACTGTTTTGCAGCTTTTCTTTGCCAATCTTTACGGCATCCTGCACATACGTGATGGTAGTTTTGAGGAGGTCTGAAAAGGCACAGCAGGTAAATTCTGCAACACAAGAGAAAAACATGGCATTAATTTTTTTCTCTGACTGTTATTAACTCCTGTGTTTTCATTAGTCTGAAATTTTGGCCAGGCAAATACTACTTTGCTCCTGTCCAGGGCTCTTCAAGAGCAGTAGAATGTTTTCTGTAATGGAGAGTTCTTACTGAAACTTTATTCTAAACTCTTCTTCTATATTATCACATTATTGTATCACCCCTGACAAATGAATCTGCTAATCACTTAATATTTTGAGCTTCCTCTCTTAAGCTACAAAAAAAGGTTCCAATTTTGTTGTCGAGTAGAAAGACAAAATCCTGTTTCATGTAAATTGTTATTCCTTTTAAGGTAGGCAAAGAAAGTTAACTAAAAGTTAAATCGTAACTTCTTTCAGTTTTTACTACTGTTATTACTACTATAGAAATAGCTGTAGCAAACACCATATTCAGTCATGCTTGGTAAATTCTTTGAAACATGCCTGCCCAGAACAATATGTAATCCTGGCATAAAATGGCAATGCATTTCCTTTGATGACAGAAAGTAAGTTTGACTGATTCACAGGAGGGATCTGAAGCCCAAGACAGTTATGCTTTACTGCCCCTCTAAGAAACCACGGACTAGAAAGGTGCCACCTGTCAAATACACTTACTCTTCTGTCATGATGTGAATGACAATCACCCCCTGAGTATTACTACAGGAAGTGTCCAGAGAATGACAAATATAAACTGCTATTAAGTATGCCAGACTTGCAATGTCTGCAAGGAGTTAACTACAGCCATCATCAATGGTTCTTCATTTATAATAAAATCTCTGGGTCTAGATTTGAGCAGAGAATATAGTCCTTTTAAAAGAGAGCTAAACACATAATTTTCCATCATGTGATACAATACATAGTAATTGAAAATGACAAGTAATGATGCGAAATAACAGGTATTCAAAAATTAGTACATGACACTTTCCTCAGCAGGGTACCATTCACACTAACTGTAATTTCTGGACCTTTTACAATTTTGTAATCTACACTAGCATTACCCTTTATTTCCAACCAGACAATCTGTAAACAGTTTAACAAATGTAAACAAGACATTAAGCCTACTCTTCATGAGAACAGAAACTGTCTTAGAACAGTTGCAGTGCTCCACTGCATAATAACACCTGAGCAGTGAACACAACTCCATAGTATCACAAAAGAATTCCTCAGCATAAGGCCCATCTTCCCTTGCTATGATGCTATACACTCATAATACCCAAATACATACTTGCACTCAGGTCAGAATTAATCTGATTTCTCATCTATTTATGTGACATACATTACAGCATCAATAATTTAGCTGTCCATTGCAAAGATTCACTGTTTCAGTGGAAGCTAGTAAACCTCAGCAGTTCTATGGCAACATAAATAAACAACAGCATATTTGCATGACCTTTATGAAAAAGTGTGAATTCAGCTGTCATTACCAAATACCATTAAAAACATAAAAAAAAGGAACTTCTACTTTTACTTTAAGTCACTCAGGACTCAAGCACTTTTCCTAAACAGGCTTCTTTTTCACTGCATGTTCACATTTTCTTTCAAGCTATTAATCCAAGAAAGGTGTATCAATAGAACACTGCCCTGCTCCTGATCCCTAGTCAAGCATATTCAACCTTCAGTTTCACCAGGGAAAAAAAAAAACCAAAACCCCACCACAATAAGGGTGGGCTTGCAGTTGGATCAAAACAGAATTTACAGCATAATGCAATTCAGAAAAATATCTGAAGTCTTTGGCAATTACACTGACTGCCCATCACAACGCTTACCATTTCTGTTTCTTCTTAAAGAAAAGACATTACCATTCTAAACAGCTTGCCTATGTGCTTGGTAGACTTTAACCCCAGATCCTGATCTTAACATTTAAAATCCCCACAAGAATGGTAACAAAGGTGGCTGGTTCCACGTACTGACAGTTAAGCTAACTGGAACAAAAGATTATTGCATTGCCAATATTAATTTCAGTATCACTTTTGTAAGATACTACAAGGTTATAACCAAATTATGAGGTTCTCTAATGCGAACACTTCCATCTTGAATGATGACATGAAATTCATATACATTTTAGCTAAACATCTGCAAATAAAGTCATTAGCAATGAGAGTGTTAGTTTTAGGGGTTGCAATTCCCCTAGGAAAAAGGTGTGTGTATCAGCTGAATAAGCAATAAAAGTAACTTTTCAATGGACAGGTAAAAGAGAAAAAATACAAGAAAAACACCACAAGATTTTTGTTGTTGGCACAATTTCTTCACAATATGTTACCAGTACAGGACACCTGCCATTCTAATGGTGTAATTCTCAAGCTGTCTATATTTAGCATAAAATTTGCCAGCTAAATCTGTTCACAGCAGAACTACAGCCCATTTACACTGTGGTAGACAAAGCAGACAATTTACTTCTGTGGCATGACTAACAGGAAGTGTGCCAGCTTCCCAAATATATTCCTCGAAAGCTGGGCTGCTCTATATTTGCACCCAAAGGGTCAGTATAGTGACGGTACAGACTCCAGATACAAAGTGTTAAAAATCCACTTTCAACGGCAATATAACTTGGATTTTTACTTTTTATAGCATCTTCACTGTTTTACCAGACTGAAGAAATGTTCTTTTAAGGAGCAGTGGTTTATAAAATTTCCTTCTCTTCAGACCTGACAGTAACAAACGCACCAAAACACAAATATACTGATTATCTGAGGTTCACCTTAGCACATATTTTTACTGTGTTTGGAAAGAGAAATTGTTTTGAACTCAAACCAGAATGATACAAACTCAACAAAACCAATGTGTATTTTCATTATTATGCCAACAAACCTTAGAGGTACCATCTTGTCCAGTCTGTGTGCATTACAGCAAATCCTAGACCTTCTCAGAATGAAAGCTGGTTATCAAAGAAAATGCAACTGCATTGAAATGCAAAGATAAATGATTCAGGGCTGACACTATTACAATACACACACACTCTATGTGCCTATATGATATTACTTCCGATATGCAAACACACACAGAGCTTCTTACAGAGCTTGTAACAGCTTTAGCTATATCTTCACACTACACCCCACCACCACAGGCTCAGCAGACCCAGCATCTCCAACACAGTCAAGGCTAGAAGTTTCCAACAGGAGGAAGTCTATTGCACCTGAGGCAAATCAGCCTGAAAAACCCAGTCAGCAGTTAGGAAAAGACACAACTCTAGAACACCTTGCTTAAGTCCCACAGAGAACATGGAGAACATCCAGAGAAACCTTCCTGGGGTATTTCAGTCTTTAAAGTAGTCACCAGAAAGTGCACCTACTGTTTCTCCTATTTCAAAACAAAAGTTTCAAGTTGGTTTTGCCAATGATTGTAACTTCTTACTTTGAAAAGCTCATATTATAAAACAGAGAGTTAAAAGTCTCACTGTATTTTGCATCATAATGCAGTGTAAGAATACTCCTATTTATATTCACATGACAGGTATTTCCAGAAAAAAAGTCAGACACAACTTTGATTCTTACTAGAATACTGTATTCATGTAAATATGTTGTGCTTAGGAAATTTCACAGTTAAAATTCCACAAACATCATTTTAGCTATCACTCAGCTGTTAAACGGCATGTATTTCTGAAGAGCCAGTAGTACACAGACCTATGCCGCTAGATTGAGAGTGCTGAAGGAGGGAAGAGCATGGATTCAAACACAGTGCTGGATTTTGCAGAACTGCAAAAAATTTAGCAAGATATACCAAGCTGCTAACAAAATCCACAGACGTGCTCTAATTCAAGTCATGACACCAAAATTGGTTCATTTTAATTTCTCTATTCCATTCTTGCACTCCATAAAGCTATTCTTAAAATCTCAGTTCCTTCATAGAAAATAAAACCTAACACAGCATGCCTGATCTTCAGACTTCAGACAGCTTGAGATACAATTTTCCTCCTCAAAAAAATAGGTATCCTGGGCTGCATCAAAACAAGCGTGACCAGCAGGTCGAAGGAGGTGATCCTGCCCCTCTACTCTGCTCTTGTGAGACCTCACCTGGAGTATTGTGTGCAGTTCTGGTGTCCTCAACATAAAAAGGACATGGAACTGCTGGAACAAGTCCAGAGGAGGCCATGAGGATGATCAGGGGACTGGAGCACCTCCCGTATGAAGACAGGCTGAGGAAGTTGGGGCTGTTCAGCCTGGAGAAGAGAAGGCTGCGTGGAGACCTCAGAGCAGCCTTCCAGTATCTGAAGGGGGCCTATAGGGATGCTGGGGAGGGTCTCTTTGTCAGGGACTGTAGTGACAGGACAAGGGGTAACGGGTTAAAACTTAAACAGGGGGGGTTTAGATTGGATATAAGGAAGAAATTCTTTCCTGTTAGGGTGGTGACGCACTGGAATGGGTTGCCCAGGGAAGCTGTGAATGCTCTATCCCTCGTGGTGTTCAAGGCCAGGTTGGGCAAAGCCTTGTGTGGGATGGTTTAGTGTGAGGTTTCACTGCCCATGGCAGGGGGGTTGGAACTGGATGACCTTAAGGTCCTTTCCAACCCTAACTTTTCTATGATTCTATACTTATCGCAGTGAAAGGTCATTACTGTATAAAAACATCTTGAAATTATTCTTAACATTTGCTTTCAAACTACAGAAATTAAAAGTGTCTTCTGACAGACCACACAAGCAGAGGGCTGTCCAGGGCAATCAGGTGTCAAAATGCAGTTCTGGAACCAAGTTACAACTTTCTCAGGATGTTTACCATTAGAACTCTATAACTTAGAGTATGACATTTTAACACCAATTGTTTGGTGTTACATAATTTATATTTTTATAATAATTTAATAATTGTTTTACCTACTTAAAAGTCTTGGAATTTAAATTATTTCCCTCATTGAAAGAGTTTGATTTTCAAAATTCAGTGGTAAATACAGTTGTCTTGCTATTTCTCCCAACAAAAAGCCTTTGGAAGCAGCATTATCTACTTGCGGAGATCAAGCTACCCGAAATAATTAAGCGGCACACTATGATATCGTTTACTGTCCAAGTTTCACATCACTTCAGAATTGGTAAAGCTAATATCTCAGGAAGTCCCCACACTTTTATCTGCTACACAAACTATACAGGTGTTCCCTATCTCAGTATTCTAGGTCTTTTCCCTCTACATTTGTCTAACCACATACAGAAATGAAGCTCAAATTTTCACCCACAGGGAATAATTTCCTTAAATTAATTTTCAAGCACATAATGTTTATTCATCTCACTAGAATAAATTTGGTTTATTCTGCTACCACCTCAGTAATGAAAAAAGTAAATCCAAACCCACTTTCTGGAAACAGGAAGTGTTAATTCAACCACTGTGCATGCTGACAAAGACTCCAAATGGTGATAATGAGCAGCTGTGGCCCATGGACATCTTCCATCAGTGTCTCTCCATTCCATCCCTTGGGATTGTAGAATTTAAGATCAAAACCAGCTAGCATTAAAAATTACTCAGAGTGAATGTGGTTGTCTAGAACTAAAGCACTTTCTGACCCACCAACACTGTTCTAGCTGAAAGTGAGCCCAATGTCATCAGCAACTGTTCTAGATCTCTCTAGAGGAAGAAACAAACTCCTCAGAGCAGATTATAATTAATAAAGTTTCTTAAGAATTTCTAAGACAGTCCTTTTTCAGTTTCTTATATGCTTAAAGCTCATCTTCCCAGCACAATGACTTGGTAGCAAGCTTCCTATACAGTATTTCAACCTTGGCAATTTAGGATTTTTAGATTACTTTCAATGCACTTCCCTCTCCAAATAACAAATACAAGTGAGTGAAGCTGCACCGAACAGATTAAGCAGATGAGCAACTACCTCTTGCAGGAAGGAGTTGTTTTCTTGTGGTAAGTGTAATGTGGTTGGGTAAGGGGCTGGGGGGGAAGAAGGAATGTGAAGGCAGGTTTAATCACCAGAGTTCCTGGGTGATTTAGAATTTAGTCATTCTACAGCGTGCACCACATAGTTGTACACTACACCAGACATGCAT
Source organism: Lathamus discolor (assembly GCF_037157495.1). Lineage (NCBI taxonomy): Eukaryota > Metazoa > Chordata > Aves > Psittaciformes > Psittacidae > Lathamus > Lathamus discolor. The sequence continues at coordinate 18,136,047 of NC_088891.1, read as the reverse complement.
AAAGCATTTCTCTTTCAGCCTGATTTGTCTTAGAGGACATTAAGTTAATATTTCAGAAAAACAAAAACCAAACCAAAACCAGCACATCTTTAACAATGCAGCTGCCAAATAATTTCTTTCCAATTGAAATATGTTTTGAATTTCATAAGGCCTTTCCACAGACACAGGTCTTGCAGTCCCAAGCACTTCCTGACATTTTAATTGCTTCAACTCACCCAAAGAACAAAAATGATGCTTTGCAGTGCTCACAGACAGGTTGAACAGCACTGTGTCCTAAGGGAGAACAATGTCTGGAATGGCCATTTAAACAGGGGAAGAAGGAGAGACAACGTTGAAAAACACGTACATAAGAAATTCACACTGTTTGCACTCTTCATTGACACCAAACATATGAGAAGCTCAATCTCCTCCTCACTCCCCCCTCCCAGAAAAAGGAAATGTCTTCCCTTGACAGGATTAAGCTTTCCAAGCACGTGTTTCTGGACAGAGGCAGTGTCAGAGCAATGTAGGAGAACATGAAATAACCCTTTCCAAGATGCTTTCACTACTTGTAGCTATATGGTCTAAGATCAAAGTTGGTTTGTTTTTTTTTTTTTAATATAAATAATTTATATTTCTTCAACAAGGCAAGTAATGCTCCATCACACTTCTGCACTGAAATGGTCTTGAACCAAAACAGCATCCAACTGTGTGCATGGGTTGTCTAACCCCAAATACTATCCTTTTCACTCACTCCCCATACTGGAGCTGCTTCAACTTCCACTCTCCCAACCACACTGTGGTTCACCTTCGAAGTTAGGTCACATAACCCCCATATACCAACCCAGACTTCTATAATATATGCCTCAAGAAAACTAAACCAGATCATCCCAAGGCATTTTGCTGGAGAGAAAGCACTGTTTATTTTTGCTCTCAAATAAACTATCTCAATGCTGCAAAACCTTGAAGTACTCAATCTTAGTCATTCAGAGCTGGTTTCAGTTGTCTAACTTGTAGATACAGTGCTGCAGATACAATGCCCTTTACCTGCCACTCTGAATCACCACTGGCATAGTTGCCACTATACAGCTGTAGGGCTGCATGGCTTCAAAGATAAAGAAGGAAAAAGAAAACCAAAGAAAAAAAAAACCCACCAAAAAAAACCAAAACCAAAACCAACTAATAAAAAAAAAAACAAACCAAAAAAACCAAACCACTCCCACAAAACATAAACCACACAAGAAACAAAATCCCACATTTCAGCAACAAGCCAAGCTGTTTGTATGGAAGAGCAGACTGACTCCTAACACTTCAAACAACAGACACTCCAGAAAGATAAATTTTGACTGATGTTCCATTTGTTGTCCTGGAGTTAAAGCCAACATAACCAAGTAAATAAGGGAGTGTTTCTATCTGGTCTTTTTGAAACAGGTCACTGTGACACCAGTCTGCACAGAACTAATGTTTTAGGAGTTAAAATACAGCTTCCTCAGCTCCAGCATGCATATAGCATTTCACTATTTTCAGAATATCATAGAGTTGATATCCAAAGTTAATTCCAAAGGGTTTTTTTTATATGCTGTCTGCCCAAGGGACTGATTCCACTGCATTCAAAAAGCACATCTTTAGTGTTTATTGCTTCCAGATTTTGAAAGCTGAAATTACTGTTATAACTCAGCTGAGTTGCCTTAACAGCTCTGCTAAAGCCTCTCAGGTTTTCAGCCCCAGACTCTCACTTCAGAATTAACACATTTCCGGCTTATTAATTCACCAGCATACAAAGCTCATATTTAAGTTTTAGGCAGAACAATAGCTTTAACAAAGAAGATGAACAGAACCCAAAACTTACATTGCAGACTACTGAAACACACACAAAGTATTTGGGAGCCTGAGTTACTGCATATAATACTAATCTTTTTGCCATTCTCTGCCAAAAAATCTGAAGCCTCACACTCAGAATTTGTACTAAAATCAAAATTTGAAAATCATGACCTGTGTCCAGTTCTGCACTTTGTGGTTTAACTGGATTAAGCTAGCCACATAGGTGACAACTGACCTCACTGTCTCAGGTACAGGAATTATGTCATATTACATAAGCAACAGCTAACACAGGAATACTAATGCTAATGATAAAGTTGATGTGTAACAGTCAGAGTTGAAGGTCTAGAACAGCCCAGCTACCAGCTTAACCCTAGTGATAACAGAACAGACACTAATGGCATGTGCAAAAAGCCTGAAACTTTTGCCCAGTTTTTGCTCTCAGAAGTTGCAGACCTTAAAATACAAGAGTCTAGTAAGAATACAACTGACTGTGAAATGCAATAACTAAAATATCTGCTTAGGAACATTAATCCAGGGCATAAACCACAGGAATGTAAAAACCACCATGAAGTAAATCGTTATCACAAAGCTATGCATAAGCCATTTGGGTGAAGAGAGGAAGTGAGCATGTCCATGAAAACTGGTGATATAATGTACCTGGATTTGGTAGGTAGCATTTAGCAGGTCAATAGGCCAAGTGACACTGTCAGAATTCAACTTCCACCTTTATTGCTCTGTTACTAAATCTATGTTTCAATTACATGGATTTTATTACGGAAAGATTTTAAGTGCTCCTCACAATGCTTTGAAGTGACAGAATCCTCTCATGTCATAGATTCAGAAACAAAGCTCCTTACTTGTGTGAAAATTCAGAACAGCCCAACACAGGGATACAGTGCTTACAACCTGAGAAGCTAGCAGCAATTCTGAGCTATTACTGAGCCTCGTATTAGATATTAATTATCTACCAGGTGAACCACAGTTAACAAGGCCACATTTAAAGAGCATGCAAGCTTTTTAGAGCTACTACCTTGAAAGAAGGTACGTCAAGAAGAGACATAAGCACTTCTAGAAATCAATCACCTTTTATCAATTCAGGCCAAGAGGAAAGCAACTGCAAAATATCCTTTAACATCAAATTTTAGTTTGAGATAAATCAGAACTGTTTGCTGGATTTAATTTCACTCCAGCTGCTCTCATGAATGATTAACACTCAAGACTCCTACAACTATGTGCTATTGGCTCCTTGGACAGCACTTCACTGTACAAACAGATGTACAGCAAGTTTTTTGGAAGCAATTCTAGCCAAGAACATCCAAGCCAAACCCTCTTTCTGCACTGGCATGGGGAGCAGCATGTAGGAAGAAACACACTTGTGGTTGACATATTTACCACTTGGCACGTGGCCTGAACTTGCAACTGGCATTTAGGAGAGGCAACTTTTTTCTTGGAGGGAAAGCAATAGGGGACTCATCAGCCAGAGGGCATGGAAGATGTCAGATCGAGTCATACTTGGAAGTACCATTCTAGGATTAAACAGAAGACTAATTGCAGTATAACCTTAGCATAGCTTAATGAAATACACACAACAGGCAGAAAACCAAAGTTTTATCAATGGAAAATAATCACTTCCAGGATATCAAATTCTTCTGAAACATTTCTGAATTGCTGGTGTGAACATCTACATTTTTAGTACTATTATCCAAAATACCACTTTTTGGGCATATGTTCTTATCGTCTAAATAATGGCCTAGCCAAACTGAAGGAAAGGTAGAACATAATCTGACCCACCACTTGTGATGAAAAGGCAGACAAATCCCAAAACATAGACCACAAAATACCACCATACATGCATAGGCTTTCTCTTAGAAATGGAGGAGTTAACAGTCAACGAATCAAAACTCACCAATTCTTCCCCAGCATTCTGGGAAGACAATTACTTTCAAACCTCATGAACAACCGATAAGCAACAGACTCAACCAATACAGCTTTATATCATGTTCTCCATATGGTGGAATTACCAAATCTGACATCTGTTCACTATTTCTAGGTGTCCTCAGTCAGTGAAATCTAGTTTTCAGAATAGTCTTAGCAACATATAACTGTTGATCTGCATCGCTTCGAGACTACCTAATAAATAAGTTTGACTGCAAACAGCTTTATTCCAAATTATTTCCTTATTTGGTGGAAAACCAAACTTAAACATGTCCTTAGAGGAAAGTGACATCCTATTCCCTTCCTATTTGCTGCCTCATTGTGATTACATAATTTCTCACATCAGCCCACTATTTCTTATAAACACATAACTTTGCTAGAACTGTCCAGAAAAAGGCTTGACATCCAGGTCCATTTTGAGGATGTTAGTTTGCAACTGACATATAGAAGTGCATCTGCAATGAAGAAAACCTGAATTAAATGTGAAGTTTGCTGTCCAACCATCTGAAGTCATCAATGCTAGTGAAGTGCTCATATGGGCCTTATCTGCAAAATACAGTTTGCAAAATGCCTCCTCCTTTCTGGCAGTGTATCTCTCCTCAGTACAATGCGTAACATGTTCAGTCAGGAGAATCCTGCATCAAAACAGGTATGGCTTAAAATCCAAGCACAATGAAGCTAAGCCACCTCATTTTCTTACCTCTAGAATACAACACCAGTTCCAACATAGAAAGGTAATAGTTAAAATGTCAACAAAGAGCAGAGGCCAACACCAATGTTTCTTTCATTTTAGCATTTACGTATTACAAAATGCATGAATTCAACTGCAACTACTCAGGCTTTCTTAAGATATCATTTTTCCCCCATTCCACATTTTTTTTTGCTAGATAAAAGTGAACAGCTTAAAGTTAGCATGCAAAATTTCATGCAATAGCTACACAAAAATCCACACTGACCATGCATCTTGCCAGTAACATCCCATTAACACATTGCACTATGGAAGCTTCAGCACAATTTCAACCATTTCTGCCACCAAATGGAATAGATTTCTTTTAATCTATATCCAGTAGCACTACACAGCAAATACATCAGCCACCTACAAATACTTCAACTGACACCTTGTCACTTACATATTTGTGTAACTCCTGCAAACTAAACATTACCATTTAGCTTAAACTGATTTGCTTCATATTAACTTTATTATACCAACACCTATGCACCTAAGAATATCTCAGGAGAGCACACAAATAAATTAAACTTCAATTACACTATTGCATGAAAACTCTGTTTACTTGGTGTAGCTATAAAAATATCCAAGTCCTCCTTCATTGTAAAAATTAATTTCTGAATGTTGAACTCCTGGGCTATGCTGTAAGGGTATATTTAGCTGCTGCACTACAGCTCTCATCTCAAATTACACTACTATTTAAGTCTAAAAAGCAATGCATGTGCTCATGAGAACTGTTAAGAGTAAACATGCAAGTCCTAATAGGAAGTTTGTGTGAACTAGGTTAAGCCATATAGAGATATAAAATTTAGGAATTACATGGCAGAACTTAGACATCTCCTATGTCACACTTTTTAGCTCTCAAAGGTGCCTGTAATAATTCCTCTGTTTAAGATGGGAAGAGATTAACTGGCTTTTCCCTGTTAGCTGAGAACAGCCTTTCCAAGCCAGACTGAGATAGAAATAGGGACACCATACACTCAACAACTCCCAGATCACAGCTTAGCCCTATGCTTCGCAAGCCGTTTACCTTTCAAAGGGCAACAGTCCGCACAAGCCATAGAAGGAACAGAACTGAATATTCCTTTTGTGTGCCCAAACTAAGAAATCTTTCAAAGTGTAACACAGCCACTCAATAGATCAAGACTGGTTTAGCTGCCTCTGTTCTCTGGATATGGAGAGGCACACGAGTGCCCTTTGCAAAGCAAATATACAGCCTTTAAAAAAGGCCAGTAATGAACATGTAACCTTGAAGGCTAAATAGTAGAAAACAGCAGGCTGAAGGGAAATGACATAGGAAAAAGATAGGCAGCAATTCCTCCTTCATATAGCGCTTTTCAAAAGACTGTCTGTGGCACCTAGATTTGGTGATAAGCAGCTTGAGAACCATAGCTCCACCAAAGGAGGCCAAATACCTAGCAAACCAAAATTTGTGGCTGTCCAAGCAATTGTCTTATACAAGTCAATCCACCACAGAGCTACAGCTTTTGCTGAATTATCACCAGAGGTCCAGTCCAGTTCTTTAACATTACAGAAGTCACCAATTTGCTGAGAAAGCTCAGATTCTGGGTTGTACCAACTTCATTTTGATGCAACGGGAACAAACACAGCCACTCACTAGTAGCTATGTTTTAGATCCCAACAGAAAAAATGACCAAAACCACATGCATGACACCTTCAGTTCCTACCAAGTCCTCCAACAAAAGACTTTGGAATTGCTTCACATAAGCGGAAGGTCCACAGAGCATGAGTATGAAGCTTGAAATCATTTCAGGTAATACACATGACACTTAGGTACAATACTCAGTAAGATAGCATGTGTCAAGACAAAAGCAGAAAGTGAAATTAAAACAAGATTAAAGATAAAGCAGGTGAAAATACCTAACAGAACTAAGAAAACATCAGAAAATTGCCATAATAATGATAATGAAGATGACTGAAAAGCCAAATGCTCAGACTGCCAAGTTTCACTAAAGTCCAAGATCAATTTCAAAGCCATATACACAGATTGTTTTCCTTTGAGAAGACTGCACAGAGAAATCTAAGGAGGGGGCAGAAGCAGAGAGGTAGACAACTCTGAAATAACGGAATAACAGGAAAAAGAACTCCATTAAAAGTGGACAGATGCAAAAGAAGTGTCAAGCCTTCCCACTTGGAAGTATACAAAGAACTAAGATTCAGAGAATGTGAATCAGTATGCACATGGTTTAGTTACAATGCATACCAGTTATTACATGATTTCGCTGTGATTTTATTTTTAAAGAAGAACAATGACTTAGCTTTAACTTCAGGACAAATATTTCCAGGCCTAGTCCAAGGGGGTTTTTCCCTACTTCCAGAAAAGGGAGAACTCCACTGATTCATCTTTTTAACAGTCTGCACCATTTCTTACATTCCCTCAAATATGAATTAACATGACTTTCTAGAACACAGTAATACTATTGAAGTTCTCTTCATTATGCTGTATAAACTGGCTCTGCTTCTCAGAGTGCAATTTACTACAACACTGAGCAGTTTCCACAAAGTTTCAATATGCCTCCCAAAAAGAGCTCTTAGAATCATCTTTGACCTATAGATCTCCTCTTACCGCACTTCGTCAGGATAATTCATACAAAACATTAAACCCAAAGCTGCACATTTTGTAGTCACAACATCCAGTCAACTGTACTTGCACCAAACTATGCTTGTCAGCAGTACACAAATCCAAAACCTGAGGCTGTAGGAAGTTTTTTAATACGTTGAATGACAAAATACTGGCAAACTTCCTGGAATTGAATCTGAACAGAAGTCAAGGACACTTCGGCACCACAGTGAGATCAGTGATATAGCACTAGCCCTACCTATAACAAAGAATTTTCAGTTGCAATTTAAGTTTGCTAATGATCACCCTTTACAAGGCAAAAAGCCAAGTAACTTGGGAAGCTCTGCCAAAACAGCAACTGTATTGTTGGACTGGTGCAAGTTGGCCAACATTGGGTATGTCAAGCTGAACATTCCCTCCTCTGCAGCAGAGGCTATTTTATAAACTCTTTCCTCCCTCCTAAAAACAGTTTCATTTTCTCCAAAAAACCCCACAACACAACAGGAAGTTAGCATATAACTTGTTATAGGCTATTAAATAAACTACAACTAGGGTCTTGCAAGAGTAAAGCTATGAGTGAACACAGTGACAGAAGCAAAGAAAGTAAACAGAGCAAATAAAATACATATTTTTCATTCTTTTGCAGGGTTTTCATAGTCTTCAAATCAGAAAAATTTCAATGTTTCTCTTTAAAAGTTTTAACTCATGGTTTCAATTTAATTTCAGGCTCAAACTGCCAGTTATACCCTTTTGCACAATGAATGTCAACACCTGAAGATAATTTAGTGTCTACTTGCAGACCGAAGAGTGGAGCTGCTCAATCAAACAAACCATTCTTGACTCCACAGCCCAGTAAGAAGAAAAGCCAAGTTTTGAGCTCAGGGACTCACATCAATACGGTAATTCATCCAAAAGGGATAATATGGCACCTATCTTGCTCTTGAGCAAGGAAAATCCACAGTCAAAACTCACTATTTAACAGATTCACTACCCAACATGAAAGACTTTTAAACAAGTGCTTACAATTTCTGGAACAGAACAAGCAGACCTTCCTTGCAATAGCTGTCGTCATTAATGTGTACAGGGTAACAGTCCGGAACATCAGGGGTGAGTATCAGCAGAGCAGTAAGCAGCTGAAAAGATGTTTGGGGGGGATGAAAATTCCAGGCAAGTCTGAGTGTTTGTACTTCAAAATCAAGTCAGTATCAAACTCAAGTTAGTATTCAAGCAATTAAATATAAGTGATACTACAGATCAACTGTATTGACACAAGAAAGTCATGTTAATGGTGACAGAAATGTCAGTGAGAGAAATAAGTGAACACTTGTGCCTGAAAATAGCCTCAAACAACTTGGAAAGCTAAGTTACCATCACACTCCTCATTTAAAAGGAAAGAGGGGAAAAAAAGGAAAAAAGAGAGAAAAAAGTCAAAATGCTTATCACATGATGAAGAAATCTCATTGCATTTTCAGAGCAGGGTAACTGATAAATACATCAATAGTCTCTCAAAGTGCAGTTTCCAGTCACATTTGAACCACACCAGTCATGACATCTGAACCACATTTTGACTGAAGTGTTTTTAAGTTTCTACATGCAGTCATAGGAAGTTGAGTTGATAAAAAAAAAATAAAAAATCTAGCGTTTCCCATTTTTTTGAAGTGTCATAGTGTGAAACTGTTGCAAAAAAACCCAGTTTTTCCTGTTCATATATTCCTCTAGAACCCAACAACTGCAGGATGACAGATGTTTGACATACCATGTAGTATTTAGTACGACACCCCAGTGAGCAGCAGCTAATGAACTGCTGAGGACAAACACTTCTTTCTTTTTTACACTGTTTTCACTAGAAAATTTATTTCAGCAACCATTTTCTTCTTTTTCCATTCTTTTAAATATAATACAATTTCTTCCAGAGTATTTGTCCAAATGTGATATTGCCAATCTTATCCATTACTTAGCAACAACTAAACAACATCAAGCAGCAAAAGCACCCAACTTGTCAGCAGAAGCTGCTCTTCTTAGGGACCCAGCCTCAGTTGTCTGAAATTAGAGGCATGGCACATTATCTTCAACTATTAATTGAAGAAAATGCATATTGGAGTTGACACACTTAGTATATGCCTAAACTGAAAAGGCCTTTAAGCATGCCTGCTACAGCTCCCTCTCCAGAAGTGGCCAGAAGAGGTACCATACAAGAACAAAGACCACAGAACTTGGTAAGCACGAGATCAGCAAGGAAACCAAGTCAGCTGCTACAGACACAGTGCTTCAGTTCCTGAAGCCAGCCTAGGCATCTCAGCAGAAATAATTCATCTGATGGGGCACTCCCTTGGCATTGCTGCTTGACAGCAAGACTTGTTCCCAAACTAAGCAACTGCAATAAAATAAACTACAATGCAAATCTTCCTATGCATTTACCATGTTCCAGTATACTAATAACTTATCCAAATAATTCACATGCCAAGAACACTGACACATGGTTAAACACCACATATACTACACGATGTCTTCTCAAAGGTAAAAGTTCCTAGTAGCAAACTTCAGACAAATTAAATCTTACCACATTCAGTTATTTTGAATGCTTCCCAAAATTCTTCCTCCTCATGCTGATACAGTTTTATAGGTTATGCACTCAAACACTTTCCCTAAGATTGTAACACTGTAAAATAACAACAGCCATTGAAGAGACATCCATTTTATTAACAGAATTTTTTCCTTTCTGTTTTACATTCAGTATTTTCTTTAAAGGATACAGATGTAAAATACAGTTTTAACCCAGCAGTGCCTTGACTTTGACTATTTATCAGCTGCATGGACTAATCATTAAGGGCTAAGTGGCATAAAACAAAAGCTGCCTCTAGCCACTTGCTTTGCAAGACTTCTTAAAGCACATCTAACATCACACTATTACTACCTGTCTTTGAGGTATGCAGAACTTTAAATGACAGTAAAATATGCCTCCATACCATTGTACTTAACTGATCTCTTCCTGCAATCTGCTGTCTTAGAATACTGGAAGAGATCAATAGGACAGTCCAGAAGCAAGCAAGACCTAGATATTAACTCACAGCAGAGTACGGCTGAAAGGTAAAAAAACCAACCTGAAATATGGCAGCAAAGTATCCTGTACTTCAGTCCTTCACAGGGAAGTTAATAACAAACCAGGGCAGCTCATATTGCAAAATTTAGCTGGAGTGACCCAACAGCAGCAACTGCTATCCAAACAAACATGAGCTATGGCTAACCTACAGTACTTGAGCAATGCTTCCAAGAACATGAGTATTGGAGATATGTAGGAAAAAAGGAAACTCTCGATAATTTTAAGATTTGCAGTGTCACTGTTTCTATCACCCAATACTTGTTTGTAATAAATTATCATTATTTTCAAGATAACTGCGGTAAAATACTATGGCGAATCAATCACTCTCCAGGCACCTAGAATTTGTTTGTGAATCAAGTTTCTCTTTAAGTGCCAAAGTCATTTGTCCTCATTGACATTTATGATGTGATTGGCACATTCTGAGGCTGTCAAAAACTACAATATTTTGGCCAATTTGTAACAGAGTATCTTTAATAAAGGCCATATTTTACATAACTTTTAAAAATTCTATATATTATTCTAATGTAACTCATCCATTAACATCTTTGGGCTCAAACCTCACTCAACAAACTAAGCAATAAAGTTACACTAGAGCCAGTAAAGGAGTAAATATTGCAGTCAATAGAAAGACTGTTCAGTCTACATGAATGTTACAACATTGGTGCTAAGGACGTTCATATGAGGAGAAATGAAGTCTTCAACTGACGTGCTTTTTCCTGGACCTCGTCTCCCTTTCAAAGAGCTCAAATTCAGATTACACGGGTCTAACAAAAAAACTTTTCTTATTTTAATACTTGCCATTGGAACTTTCAACATGCTTGCAAAGTTTAGTAATAATTACTCACAGTGCTTAAATAGAACTTAGAAGCTGATGATGGAACTGTTGGAACAAGTCCAGACGAGGGCCACGAGGATGATCAGGGGACTGGAGCACCTCCTGTATGAAGACAGGCTGAGAAAGTTGGGGCTGTTCAGCCTGGAGAAGAAAAGGCTGCGTGGGGACCTAATAGCAGCCTTCCAGTACCTGAAGGGGGCCTATAGGAATGCTGGGGAAGGATTCTTCATTAGGGACTATAGTGACAGGACAAGGGGTAACGGGTTCAAACTTAAACAGGGGAAGATTAAGTTGGATACAAGAAAGAAATTCTTTCCTGTTAGGGTGGTGAGGCACTGGAATGGGTTTCCCAGGGAAGTTGTGAATGCTCCATCCCTGGTGGTGTTCAAGGCCAGGTTGGACAGAGATTTGGTTGACATGTTTTAGTGTGATGTGTCTCTGCCCATGGCAGGGGGATTGGAGCTCAGTGTTCTTAAGATCCTTTACAACCCTAACTATTCTATGATTCTATGGTGTTAGCCGGTGAAGCAAATACAATGTAACCATATATATGCATGCAGATACAGTGTGTACCTTTTACTCCTGCCTGGTTCCACTACTCCCAGCCTCAGCCATGACCATGCCACAACAATATGCTGTTTCAGGTTCCAAGGATTATTTTACAAGTGGTTAGCTTCCCCCAACCCCCCCCCCCCCCCAAAAAAAAAAAAACCAATTAGGAAATGAACTCATGTGCTGGTCTTGAAACCATAGCAGCCGTTATTACCATCCACTTTAGCACTGTTGCTCATCTACGTAGCAAAGCTCAACATAACAAAAGACATCATTCACAGCATGAGCGTCAGCCTTCCTGCCCCCCAGTGCAGAAAGGTATCAAAATCCACTATGTTACAACTGCTCAGGGTGATCTACAAAACTTACAGAAGTAATCTAACATCTTTGCTTACTCCCCCTGATTAAAAAGCTCTCAACTACATTAATTAGCTTACTCATGCATAGCATTCTATGACTCTGTGCATAGCTTTTTTTTCAGTTTTAAGGTTCAGCAATAAGGAGATACTTCACAAAGATGTGCAGATTAATTAAAAGCCATCTCAAGAGTTTATAGATAAGGGTAATGATAATTTTATCTAAGAAAACTGAAGGCATGCCAGAAATAACTAGAGATTCAAAAAAACCTACACTGTAACCTGTTCTGCAGTAACTATCTTATTTGACAGCTAACAGCACAAATTACTGGCTTTTCAACTGCAACAGAGTATCCCAGACTACCAATAGCCAATCATGAGGCCTTGCAGTTATTTGCTTAGACTGACAGCAGGTTAAAACCTACAGGAGGTTTTGGAGAGTAGGTAAAAACCTACTTGAAACATTCAATGCTCTAAGGACTTTCCAGTCCAACCCTGGAGCTAGTATACCTTCCCCTTCTCCCTCTACCCCAGAAAAAAAAAATGCTTACAGAAACAGCAGCTGTAATTTCTACCACCACCACCACCAGAGACTCACAATAACACCTCTGAAAAAGCTTTCTGTAACATTTAGCTTGCAAATTTGGTCACTTTGGATTCAAAACATTGAGAACAGAATTCAAAACCATGCTATCTGAGTTTGCCACAATCTTTATCCACAGCCCAGTGCTGACCTGCCAGAGATACTAACGAAGTAGTGCCTCAAAGCACATCAAATTCTGAGGTCTCGGCACTGCAACTGTAAGACTTCAGCAACGCACTGGATGAGAACTTTGGAGAATGCAATACTGACAGCACTGTTGTAGCATTGAGTGAACTCACTGCAGTCTTGTAAGAGTGTTTGTTCCCCAGATGAGAAACTATGTTCTCTGTATTTTTAAGATATAGAATGTATTATTATGCTACAAAATTCCACAATGAACATTCAGAGATGCCTTCTCCTGCACAAGAAGTGCCCACCACAGATCAGGGAACAGTAAGGACTTGTAGTCTTTCTGAACTTAGTTACTAGCAGCAGGCTGTAAATAGTACTGAAAGAATATTCAGATTGTTCTCTATGACTGCTGGGTTGAATTTAAAGATGCTCCAGTTTGTGCACATCAAAGTCCTTGCAGTGTTGAGTAAAAACTACTGCTCAGACCCAGGTTGCAAACTTACATAGAGCAAGAAAACATTGCCAAGGTACTGAATATCAGTTAGCTAGTCACTCAGAAATAATTAGATTAATCTCAGTGAAGTACAGATGGGTAACACAAAACAGATCCCATTTCCATGCAGCTCAGCTAACTAATTAAGTTTCACAGATCTTCCCAGGCTGATATTTATACAAACAGTCTCATCTGTCCTGGCACTCTACAATCTCCTGCAGTTTCATATAGGATGAATTAATCCTTGAAATACACAATTTATGCATGGCATATGTAAGCAATGCCCTTAGCTGCAACAGAAAAGCTATGCAAAGAAGAAAGAGCTGAAGTTTAGTAACTTCATCTATTTTAGTGACTACTGCTGAGCACTGAAAACACTACAAGTGTAGCAGTGTCTTAATCTTAACAACTGAAAGCAGAAATAGTCCCCTCTCCCTTTATGTTAGACAACAACCTTCTATCAGGTTTTTCTATCTGATTTGACTTTCATGAGAGACCAGATTTTCTAGGGCAGCTAAATACAATCTAGTGGCCAACCAGCACGGCCAGCATTGCTAGAATACAACACAACAAAATGGACTGGAAAAGATTCTGGGCTGTGTGGAAACTTTAAACAAGCCTGTAACCTGGAAGAGATGCTTTAGTTAGATTTCTTGCTATAGTTTCAACCCTTCTTCTACGGCATATAATAACAACAGTGCATACCAGGAAAACTAGGCAAGACTCTACATCCCTACATACATGCACAAACACATTTAATATTCACCTGGCAAGCTGTTAACCAGTTATTTCAGGTTTATTAATACACACTTCAAAGCACAATGGTTACTGGCATTAATGACATTGCCTGTAAAGCACTTGCATATAATCATCTTGGCCTCTAGCAGATTAGCTGTGTTAAAATAACGTGCCAGGGCAGTGATCAATAACGGATGACTTGTTTCTTCCAGTGACCCAAGGCTTGTACTACAAGTCTATGTGTGTGAGATATAAAAATAAGTCACAGGTATCTTTTACACAAAGCTGGCCCTTAAGTGCAGAAAATGATGCTTTATTAACTTTCAATTGACAAAATTAAATTAGTACACTGGACGTTTTCAAGTAATTTCAACAGAACAGAAGTCAGTCTTTACTTGCATGGCCTGATGTACTGAAGTATGTTGCACAGTAATTATAGTTACCCAAGTTATTCAACACCTATTCAGCACCTGCAAAAAAACTGATACATGAAAGTTAAATTAGGTAGAAAATTCTGTCCCTGAATGTGTCAACTGATGTAACAAAACTAAATAATAATAAAAAAGAAAAAAAAAATCTAACTGCTTAGAACTTCAATTGCATCTACAAATTTGCAGCCACTCAAATTCTAATGCGCAATGCCAGCTGCAAAAGCTTGCAGCAGGATCATTTGATGCTATCAAGTATGTCATACACAATTAACTAACTACAAGACTATCAGGCCATTTAACTGGTACTTAAACTAACCTTGCCCAAATAAGAAGACTAAGTTGTAATTGAAACCATAACAATCCAGTCTGATCCAGTGTGGTGGGACTGGCAGGTCAGGAAACTACCTTCATAAGCTATGCTCTGCACCTCCAAGTAGCATGTTCCAGCTACTCTGCTTGGAGCAACTCCTCCTCCTGCCTGTCCACAGACTCTGAGCGCGATCCCTGCCCCCTGGCTCTGCTCTCACTGCTTTCACAACTGGTTGATGAATTATTCATTCATTCACTTGCATAAATAGCACACTGACTTGTCTAGTTGTAGCTCTTTAATCCTGCATCTTTTCCTCACTCAGCCAGTGCACCAAACTCTCCTGTTCAGAATCCAAAGAGAAAGTAAGAGATGCGTATTTCATATGCATTTCAGCATGTACAGAAGTCCATGAAGACATTAACAATCTCACCACTAGCAAGCAGACCACTTTTACTCAAAGAACTAGATTCCCTGGGAGTGCACTCCTGTCTCAGTCAGAATCCTACAATCCTTTATCCATTTCTTCCCATGCCCACCTCACACTGGCACTCAGCCCCGCCTATAGCAAGTATGTGCAGGTAGCTGAACTATCCACTATGTCTCCCACCCCATGCCCCTTCTCCACAATATCGGTTTTCAGATAGGCTGAAATTTCCAGTCTAGCTCACTGCACAGTCAGGCCAATGCTGAGGTTGACCAAAGGGAGAAGGGAGGAAGAGCAAGACAACATTAACCTTGGTTCAATCTAAACCAAGCCACCTTGGAAGTGCACCCTCAGAGAGGAGTTTCTACATCAGTAAAAACTTATTATATTCAATTTAGGCTTCCTTCCACACAGTGCTTATCAGGATACAAGTCAGACCTGAGGGACTCATGGTAACAAAGATTTATGCAAATGTGCCCAATAAACAGGTTTCATTATCACTACTTTTACAACACAGAGTTCAGTTTATATTCCAAGTTAAGAACAGAATTTATGGCAATTTCACATTGTGCAAATGACACAAGGCAGTTGCCCTTTTTAAACAAATTATCATGCTTATGGACTCTCCCAAGTCATTCAACACACAAACCATTTACACTACACAGCTAACGGGATGAGAGGAGTAACATTTAATATTTAATTTATATAAAGATTAGATACTTTATTACTATACTTGTAGGAGACTACAAGACACATGATGGGGAGGGTTTTATTAACAACAGGTTGGATATGGTCAGCTCTACTTTCTACATCTGTGCCCAATAATACTCTGCAGCTAGGGAGACTCATTTTCTTAGCTGCAGGACTATAACCAGAGAAGAGATGACCCTCCCATCTTAGTAGTTAAAGCAGTTATCTAAAAAGTATGGTAAGAAAAAATTTCTCCACCCTGACCTTAAAACACTTAATATGAAACGTGCTCCCAGCACTGAAACAATTCCAATTTCCTAACTAGCTCAAGTTTTACTAAGAAACACGATATATCATGTCTTATCAAGATACTTCTTCACAGCTGAAGGAGCACTAACTACGCAAGTTCTCTGCAAAGACATGAACGTATCCTCTAGTTTCACAGATGCTATAGATTCCAATGCTCCTTGTGAGCACAAGTTTGTAGTACAATTTTTTAGTTAGAGCCAAACAGCACAGGCTTTCACAAACACAAAGAAACAAACAGCTTGGCTTACAATTAAACCAGGAATTTTTGCAGGCTATGTTGCTCTGGAATGATAGCTGGCTTTGTCCTGCTTCCAATTCTTATTTAAGCCTTTACTCTTAATAAAGGCCACAGATATTGCAGCCTACTTTATTTAGCCGCCATTCATTTGGAATAAATAGAGGCTTTGTTTACAAGTCTGAAATACATAAAGAAGGCTACCCCACACACTTGACATGCAAGCAATCCGGAATGCTACAGCATAAAGGTCTTCAACTATTACTGACTTCAGATTTGCAAGATATGAATTTGTCAAAGCACTGTCAAAGTTGAAGATGAACAGTTCTCCACCATAAGAAAGTAGTGGATATACCATAAATGTATGTACTAGCAGCATGTAACAGATACTTCTAGTCTACTTGACTGTCAGACTGCCTTGCAGCCCAGAAAGCTAATTGTGTCTTGGGCAGCATAAAAGAAACACAGACAGCGGTTGACCAGGTGACTCTCACCTTCTACTCTGCTCTTATGAGACTCCACCTGGAGTACCAAGTCCACCTCTGGGATCCCCAGTACAATACAGACATAAACCTGTTAGAGCAGGTCCAGAGGAAGGCCACCAAAATGGAAAGATGGCTATAATAGCCCTCCTATGAAGAAAGGCTGAGAGGGCTGTTCAGCCTGGAGAAAAGGCTCTAGGGAGGTGTTAGTGCAGCCTTTCTATACTTAAAGGGGGCTTATAAGAAAGACAGACTTCTTATCAAGGCCTGTAGTCACAGGATAAGGGACAACTGTTTTAGAGGGCAAACTTAGGCTGGGAATAAGGAAGAAATATATTTTTACAATGACAGTGGTAAGACACTGGAATGCGTTGTCTAGATAAGCTGTGGATATTCCATCTTTGACAGCTGGAAGGGGATATGAGCAACCTCATTTAGTAAAAGAGGTCTCTGCCCATGGCAGAAGAGTTGGACTGGATTATCTTTAAAGGTCCCTTCCAATCCAGACCATTCTGTAATTCCACGATTGTTATTAATAAGCACGTTGAGACCAGCAACTTCCACTCCACTATAAAGAATTAGAAAAGCACGAAGTACCTATAAGGTTGCCTTGTCTCCTTTTTTTTCCATGTTATTCCAATTACACTGTAAGGTTTTAGTAGTTTCCTCAGGCCATTTTAAAATTCCCACTAACACTTCCTTCAGGAACTTATTATTCTGCAAAAAGTATAATTGGAAAAGATTATACTTCAAACCTGAATCAAGCACACTTTCCTGAAGTACGAAAGGTGTCTCACGGTAGCACTCCAACTGCCAAGAAGTGATGTGTTCCACTAACACCAGCAATGTGTACAGCTGCAAGTGAAATTCCTAAATAAACAGTTGCAAGGACCAACAGCCTCAGTTTTTACAGAAGCATCATATTTGAACATATTCCACCAAAGAAGAGATAATGACTTTTGACTTTCTCTTATTTTCGTCCCACAAGATACATGGGTTCAGGATTTCTTTACCACGCCTTTTATCATGATTAGCCGTTATCAAGCCTAACTCACATTTGTTATTTTCCTTCCATTAAAGGAAACCATCAGCAGAAATAAGCTTCAAGTAGGGCAGAGATCAACAGAAATGGGAGAAGAGCAACAAGGTGACCAACACAGCAGTTCATTTCCTTATTTAATGTTTGCATTCAGCACAGCAGAAAGCTGTCCCATCATGCTGAGTTAACACCACCACTTCTCCAATTCCGTTGTGAATTACAGCTTGTCTCAAGCTTAGCTTAGCTTAGAAGGAAGGAAAATGTAGCCAATGGAATTGTAGCTGTATGAAGCAGAAACTGCTGCTCTGCTGTCCAACTTGTAGAAGCTAATCTATGCTGTAATATTATGGCTCAAAACACAGACAGCTGTAAAATTCCCAGGCTCCCCACTCACTATCTTTTACCTTTGAAACGCTTGCCTTCTTCAGCCAACACCTGGCTTTTTCTGCATACCCCCACAGGGTTAACACTCTCCTCTTCCTCTACATCATACTTTTAAAATCCATAACTCTTTCTTGAAGAGCTAAGGTTTCATGGGGGAGAACAAAGAGCTGTCTTAAGAAGGGTGAAAAGATGAGACAACAGAGTAGTTTCATTCAGCAAGTAACAGAGTTGGGAAGTGGCAAGTTAAAATAACAGCCCTGGCTGAATAGGAAACATGTAAACACAGGCTGCACATGGTAACACAAAAAAATTGAGGCAAATTTGATACTGAAAGAAACTTTTGAGTGTCTGACAACCTTTCTCTTGAAAGATTGTGGGTGATAGAGATTTCTGTAACCCTTTTTAAAAACAAAGACTTCCATTCAACCAAAAAAAACAGTGTTTAATATTTCTGCTGAGTTTAAGTCCAAAAGCAACCACTGTAAAGTCAAAAAAGTTCATGACCACAAGACTATTTATATCAAAATCACCCATTTGTCCATATTTTGCCTATATTCCAAAAGTTTAAACTTTAGTTGACAACTCAGGTGAAAGAAACATTGCACCTCATCTTCCACCAGTGACCTGTGTGTCAAAACCATGGATTAATTACTGAGACCTCATTTGGAGCTGGTTGATACTGGGACCTGACCCATCAATAGCTCTGACCAAAACTATCAATCATTTCCAAAGAGATCACTCTGCTGATTCTGCAGCTTTACCATGGTATAAAAGTTGGTCTGACATCTGCCACTGTAATCCCTGCTCATCCTTTAGATAATGTCATCTCATCCCAGAAGTCTCTTCCTTGACAGTGCTTTAGACTTTGCATTTAACAGCCCCATTCATCTCACAGTGCAGCTCAATTTCTCACATTTTTCCCCTCTCCTTTCTCAGCTTTTCTCACAGCACTCCTGTCACAGACACCTTCCACAGCACGGTTCGTACCTCAACCATGGTAGATAAGAATCCAAGTGCAAGCAAGGAGGAAAATGTAAACCTCCACTTTTGAGGTAACTTCTGTCAAGAGCAGCTTCTTCCTTGTCATTACACACCACCACTGAGTTTTGATTCCTTACATTTCTGTCATTAGGACACACACACACATAAATACCATGAAAAAAACATCAAGATTCTGTTACATAGCTCTGAAGTATACAGTGTTTCCACCTTTATTCACACACAAAAAAACATAGAATCATAGAATCATAGAATAGTTAGGGTTGGAAAGGACCTCAAGATCAGCTAGTTCCAACCCCCCTGCCATAGGCAGGGACACCTCACTAAACCATCCCACACAAGGCTTTGCCCAACCTGGCCTTGAACACCACGAGGGATGGAGCATTCACAGCTTCCCTGGACAACCAATTCCAGTGTCTCACCACCCTAACAGGAAAGAATTTCCTCCTTATATCCAATCTAAACTTCCCCTGTTTAAGTTTTAACCCGTTACCCCTTGTCCTGTCACTACAGTCCCTGATGAAGAGTCCCTCCCCAGCACCCCTATAGGCCCCCTTCAGGTACTGGAAGGCTGCTATGAGGTCTCCACGCAGCCTTCTCTTCTCCAGGCTGAACAGCCCCAACTTCCTCAACCTGTCTTCATACAGGAGGTGCTCCAGTCCCCTGATCATCCTCGTGGCCCTCCTCTGGACTTGTTCCAACAGTTCCATGTCCTTTTTATGTTGAGGACACCAGAACTGCACACAATACTCCAGGTAAGGTCTCACAAGAGCAGAGGGGCAGGATCACCTCTTTCGACCTGCTGGTCACGCTCCTTCTGATGCAAACGTGTGAACAAAGACAATTCCATAGCTACTAAATAAGTTCCAAACTTGAGCATTACACTGACCATCCTGATATCATTGGGGGCGCCTGGTAATGCTCAAAGAAGAAACAAGAGCAAGTAGATTCAGTTTGTCAAAGTACCCTGGCTCTTTCACAGGGCTTTCTACAATTACAGCCTGCCACTTCAGCATAACAGCAGTCAGAGGATCCCACAACTGGCTATTAGAGACCAGCTGTACACACACACACACACACACACACACACACGTAAGGGAAAAATGTAAACCCATCTCCTTTGACCTTAAGGATCAGGTAAACCAGGACATTGACTTTTCAGTTATGGTTTTCCCATTATATTATTATTATATATTAATTATATTATTATTTTTCACATCCAGCAAAAATCATTCAGTCTCCAAACCAATAGCTGATGCACAAAGAAGCTTAAGTCCTTCAAACTTCAATAACCATATTGCAAATGCATTATACATGACTGTGGACACAGGCACCAGAACTGGCACAAGTTATTCTAGAAAAGAAGAGCAAACAACAAAATGATGCTTTTGGGTGTCAGTCACTTGAAAATGAGCTGATATCAAGTTAACTAAAGCATTGGCAAGATTTTTAACAGCATGCTGCCTAGCAGGTTACAAAATAATGCCCACAGAAATATTCAAAGCTAAAACTAGTAAGTGTTGTATGGTTTCCAGGTAGGTCTGTTCAGGTCCTGTCCATAAAGATTCTACAAATTGTCTTAGATCTATGCTCACCAAGCATTTGGAAGTTTTTTTTTAATTCAGCAGCACACATTCTCCAGGATGTGTTTAAGGATGTATTTCTTAAAAGTCAACTAGTTGTAAATGTTTTAGTTTTCTGTTTTCAAAGAGGGATAGTGGTCAAGCAGTTGCCTGCATGAGCCATTAGTGATTCATGAATACTACATACACTTACACTAAAAGCCAAGAAACAATAATATGAAAGATTCAGGGCCCCTGCTGATTTTTCTTTCTCCACTGGGAACCCAATCACTACAGATTATTTCACTAACCATACATGTACAGTAAAACCTGCCTGCCTCACCACTCTAAGAATAACTTTGCTTGGGAAAGTCATCAGAACATCATACATTATGCTCAGTAGGAACTTCCAGTACATAATCCCAGTTTTTCCCACTCAAACTGAAGACATAAACCAGACTTGAGAAATAATCTGCTTGAAACTGAAGATATGCTCATTAGCAAGACCTGCAAAATGAAAATTCTAGCTCTTGCCACACTAACGCCTTTTTACATGCAGAAGTTCCTTTGAAGCTAACTGCACCAGCTGAACCAGACACATCTGGTTTTAGCTTGTCCAACAGGAGCAAAAGGATGGAAGAGAATTGACATGACCCTCTCCACAGCTCATGTTTTTCAGACTAATTAAATCTTCTCCCAGTTTTGCTGTGTTGATCTGGGAAATGACCTGAACCTAACACTAATGTCAAATCTATTCTACTATCCCACCAATTAAGTCAGAAGCCAAGCTTAACTTCATTTTCCCTTCAAAACTAAATCACAGTGATGTAGAGAATAATGGTAAACCACTAATTCTGCTCTATCATGCACCTAACAGATACAGAACATTTCACTGTTACAGGAGTTGCATCTTTTTCATGCAAGCCACTAAAAGTCACTGAATTAGGAAACATGTTGTCCCAGGGTCATTACTTTCCAGATCCAGTATCAGTCATATCACATTTTAAGTAACCAACTGCTCTCTTGCAACACACCAACACTTACTGCATTGCAAAGTTTGAGATAGAAACAGTATGACTTGAAGGTGAGGTGTAAACTGTATGCCAGTACCAACCTCCATTTGGCCAAAGATGTATTTTAGTAAGAAAGGCAACTGATTAGCTACTAATAAATAACTGAATGGCTGCAAACATTTAGCACTAGTAATATCTAATTACCTTGTTTAGTAAGGGCAGTTTTTTATTCACATTTCATATTTTTTAAAAAAGTTTAAATATGACATCTTAAAGAAAGAACACACCAAAATATTACTGTTATTTTACCATTTATTTCCGTAACAGCTACATGACAAGAACCATAGTCCATACAAGAAAGCCACGTGAACAAAGAAGTGCTGTCTTTTCAAACTGTCATATACACAAGATCTATTTTCTTCAAATTTCAGACACAGTAGTGTTTCATCACCAACAGCTTCTTAACTCGTGATTCAACATAGCTCAGATCAATGCAGGAAGCACACAAAATAGCACATGGTGGTGAATATCAGAAGGGTAAAAGGAAAAAAGAAAGCACTTCTTATCACAGCAACTTTATCTGCTCACAACCTTCAGTACATAGTTTTTAGTATACAAGCGAATTTGTTGCAGCTTGTTGAGCACTGGAAATCCAAGTGCCCTGTAAGACACGGTTTGAACTGAAATAGAAAGCCATGAATGGGAGTTGGCAGCAGGGGAATCCTCTTCCTTCTTGCTGCTATTTATAACTGAAGGCATGTAAGGTCATTTTCAATTTAACACACAGTTCTCAAAGGAACACCTTCTGCAGGAGAGGGAAAAAGAAATGAAAGGTCCAAGTATTTCAAACACAGCATTCTAAGGAAGAGATTGGAAAGCTTCATAAGCCAGCAAAACCCATTTTGACCATTTCTTCAACACAAATTGGTCAAAGTTAACATTTAGTGTTATGTGTACAACTTTTATTTTAATCCCAAATGCAGTGAACTTGGAAGTATCTGGCATTGAAATAAGTAAATAAGGAAAACTAATACTAGCTTTCCTACAGCTGAAAAGCACACAACTGATCAAGACTACTGTCCTATTGTCAGGCAGAATCTGTCCTGACACTGTCAACGTAATAGAAATTTAAAATTATAAGACAAGAACACTTTTAATTTTGAAGGCTGAGGAAAGGAACAAATTTAAGAAACAAACCCCAACAACCAAAAATTTTTGAGTTTTGGGATAAACAGGAACAGAGGGTAACAGAGAAGAGATGCACTTTTACCTGAAGTACTTTTACCTTAAGCATACATGCTATTAACAGTGCACCAAAAATGGAATGCTCACATCCCAGGTGCAGGTAAGTCAAGGTTAGCAAGATCTTACCATTTTCTCTATTACGCCATTAGAAACAAGCAAGAAACTTAAAAAAAGTTCATCTTAGTTTTAATTTTTAACCAAACTTGCAATATATAAAATCCTAAACAAGACACAAGCAGAAAGCAAGACAGAAGCAAAAAACCTTACATGTTCTTCATTAAAGTGGCACTAATGCTCAACAAACTGTAAGGTACATGTCACTGTGAGATGGGGTCAGTTACATCACTGAGTAAAAGAAGAGAAATACATCCCCAGGTGAAATGGATCAAACACTTTCAACCTTCCCTGAACTGCTGACTATCTCAAGACAAAATACCATTAGGTATGTAAATGAGCTCAAAACCATTTGGTTTGATTTTCAATATTCACTGTAAGAGATGGCAAATCACTCATGAAGGACAAAAGTACACTTTCATTGTCAAAAATAAGTGAATTGGTATAACATTGTAAAAAAAAAAAAAAAAACCTGAAACAAGTCTTTTCAGAAGCGCTTTTCAGGTATTTTGCCAGTACGTTGGATATGCAAGCCCATAATAGACATGCTTCACATGTTCTTGTCCTAAGACAGTGTCAAATACAGTTCACCTATAATTTCTGCTTGGTTTTACCCTACTAACTAATATATATTATATTTTATCCTGCTACATTTTAATCACATTTTGGGTAATTCCTGTTCAGTGATACTGTAGACATGACTGAATTCTGAGGATCAGCTGTACAGGAAATAAAACCCCTACAACAATAAGGTAGGCATGCCATTTGTTGACTACACTTACAGCAGCATCTATCAATCAGCAAGATCTCCAGTAGACCACCTCTGGAAGCTCCAAATTTTATGCACCAAAAGGTGCATTCTTTCCCAAAATAAGACTTTTTGCACTATGTGCAAAATCTACTCTCGTAGTTTCTTGGAGAATCATCAAAATACAGCAATTGAGATTTGTTATTTCCATCATGCTCAGTGAGTGTATGAAAGATTACTGGAGAATGGGATGTGAAAGAAGGGAGACAGGGATGCAAGTTTAATAAAGCTTCGAACTCAAGCTGTAGGTCAAAAAAGGCCTGCAAAGTCAGTGCTTAAATTTTCAACTCCAAACCTGACATTTGGGCTCAGGAACTCAATTTGATATGACACACAGTTACTTCTCCCTTGCCCATCAAGGTCTCTGCCTTCACCTTTGATGGAGCAATTACACGCCAGTAATGCTTCTGAGAAGTTTAAAATCCTGATCATTCAGTCAACCCTATATATGCAATGCAATTTAAAAATTGTTCCCCCTCGGCTCTCAACTTAAAATGTGTTCTTTGGCTAAAGTTGAGGACTTCTTTTGCAGCATACATAAGCACACCAATCCTGCCCACTTGGCCACCCAGCTCTGATCCCCAAAAGTGCCAGAGGCCAGAGGTTGGCCACATGCTGTGTGAAGTGAATGAAGCATCAGATAACTGGAGAACTTGGCCTTAAACTATCAAACCCACTTTTCTTTACAGGGGGAAAGCAGAAACCAAAATGGATGCCAGTAATTCATTGATACAGGGTACAATACACCATGATTATGTAAGAGAATGCTGCAAAACCAGTTCCAGATTTCAATTTATGTTTAGACACTTCAGCAGCTTAAGCACAAAGACTTAGCCTTGTCTCAGACTCGCCATAACCGTGTTAAAGCATTCAAAATCACTATTACATACTCCTGTATCTCTCTATCCTTAAGTCCAACAAATCATCTTGGATTATTTCCATTCTTTACAACAAAAGAATATATAGTTCTTTCTGATCATCAACACTGATTAGGTGGATTTATTTTGGTGCGGGAGTTGAAATATCCCAAGTAGTCAAATGCCAAGGCAAGCCTGATTATGCAAATACTATGTTTTCATTAGCTTATTACTTATAAAGAAGCATTTTCGTATTGCTTATTTTAATATCCCCTGAATGTTGTCAGAAGAAAGCTTTTCTAATTGTAAGCTACTTGGAGATATCTTAAGTATGAATTTCTTATATTTCAAGTGGCAAATTCCCAACAAGCACAAGTATTTCAAACATCTATAGATCGACCAGGAAGAAAGAAAACAATTGACTTCTATTAAACAAGAGAGGCCCAAAAGGAAGACAATTTTCACTTGCACAAGTTGCCAGCATCCTGATTCACTTGTCATGTGCTATAAGAGAGTTAGGTCCCATTGAATAAACACAAAGAAAGCTAAATTGGAGACTCTTCTTAAAGAACAACTTCACAAAAAATAAAATTATTAAACATATCAGAAACAATTATTCATACCAAATACTCAAACTGTTCTAGAAAGTCTCTTTCTATGAGGAAATGGTAGTACAAAGACTACTTCACATATAGTAATGCAATTTTAATTTAAATAATGAAAGGTACACCAGAATAAAACCCAATTAGTCAATACCACACTACTGCAAATCTTCAGTCTTTAAAAGCCCTAACGATAGTTCAAAAAGCGCCTTGTAAATAACTCCCAAAAAACAACCCTTTGCTTTACCTTTCCTTTTTACCCAAAGGACTGTTATCTGCAATCCCACCTTACTTCTGCATCTTCTTCATGAGCTAAAGTTGTACTTCATTCCTTACAACTCACATGACAGCTGTAGAAATATCAGCTGTACATGAAGAGATACACTTCTTGGGTGGGTACCAAGACAGTACTGGTGCCTGATAGCAGATGTTTAGCAGGTACTTGAAATATATCTTTAACAGAAGACGCTGTAGCCTTAGGCGGGATAAGAATGACATTGTGTTGGCTGCTAAACAAACTGAATAAGAATTGCTGTTCCTTCTTAGAAGTCCCAGACAGAAAAGAAACCAACCAACCAAACATAACTTCAATCATTTAGGAATGTCTATTTCTTAAAGTTTTAACTGGCATGACCTAAGGCCACAATTCACAAAGGCATGCTCATGAAAACGTACATGCTATCACAACACACATGGGTCACAATTACTAAACACCATATTTTAAGGTAGGAGAATGTGAGGCAAGTGAAAACAAGGAATTCTAAGCAAGGAAATGCATGAATGGTCTAAGGCCCTCTACAGTTGCAATCTTGCACAAATCACCTCTGACCCTGAAGGCTCTGACATGTTATGTCAGATACACAGATGCCATGGGACATTTTGCTTTTGCTTCAAAATCCATGTGCATCAACTTATCTCCTATCGCCAGTACAAGCTCCTTGTCAGACACATTATATGGTAAAAAAGCAACAATCTCATCAGATCTGACTAATCTGATTAGATCAGATGCAAAATTTCCAAAAAGTTGGAAAAAAAATTGAAATAATGAAGATGATCAATTGAAATATAGATTTACATCTGCCGGCACGAATGATGAACCTCAAAGTGTACACTGTGCCTTGAGATATTATAATAAAGTATTATGAAGCCATCACATTCAGCAAGACATGTGAACACTAAGTACTAGAAGCCTCTTTTAACTATTCTTTCTGAAGAACAGAAGAGACAAAGTAACATACCATTGAGTAAGCACTTGGTCTTCCTGCTGCAGTAAAAAATGGATTAGCTTATACATGGAAAACAATATGTCATTAATTTGTCAGCAAATATTGCTGGAAGGCACATTGAAAACAGCCAAAGATTTGAAGAAACAAGTATTAGAACAAATTATGGACTGTGGGAGGTTTGCTATAGTGTTAGCAGGAAGTAAAGATATTTCTAACACATCTCAGCTTACACGATAGGCTAGAATGTTTCAATGATGAAATAATTACATGGGGAACTACTCTTTCGTGAGTCATTATAAGAAAAATGTACCTTGAGATGAGGGGAAGACTCAAAATACTCTCAGCAGTAAGTTAATTCTTTAATAGAAACAATATTTTATGGAAGAACTCTGCAAGTGTAATCACCAAGTGACTGCTTTAACTGTAACTTAAAAAGAATATTCCAGTATAAAGTTTACAGATAGAATTCACATGAGAAATCCTTTCACTGCATCATTCATAGGCAAGTTACTGCAGCAAAGTTGGAGTCAGAAGTGCACAAAGTGCTACAGGCTGTCACTGATATGGTTACAATACCTTGTAATGAGATGGGGAGTGAGCATGAAAGTCATATTCCCACACTGAGGTTTGCTGGTTATCTTGTGGCAAAGTGCTTAAAAGAGTTGGCAAATTTAAAGACGCATTAAGCTTCCCCACAAAGGCAACTGTTCAAAACTTGCTGAATTTCTGTGATGACAAGTGGCTGTCAGCAGTATGGTACCTAGCAGATATTGCCAAAAAAATACATGCTTATGATGTCCCTTTAAGGTAAAGTTGACATTTTAACAGTGACAAAGAAAGTAACTGCTTCGCAAAAGAAACCCACTCTACAGAGAAGATGTTTGGAAATGTTTCCATTGTTATGCAATTTTGTTGCTGAAAATGATGCATCACTGATAAAACCTCTCAAATATCTGTACACTTAGAGTTGGAAACAGAATTTCGTAAGCCGCTTAACCATCTTCCAAAAGAAGTTTCAGGGGGTTTTGAATGTGTTAGTTAAAATAGAAGAATTCAACACCTTCCCATTAGTTTGCAAGAACAGCTGACTGACATGAGGGAAGATGGAAATTTAGGAGATTAATTCCAAGAAAAACCCTTGCATAATCAGTGTACAGGAGTGGAAAATGAGTACCATGATTTAGTGAGCACAACCAATGGTGCACTTCTATTTGGATCCATGTATCTTTGTGAGGTGTCTTTTTCAGCTGTGACAGCCATTAAAACCGAGTATTCAAATAACTGAATTTAGAATCAGACCTTCAAATAGGTGTATCAAAGTGTTAAACCAATGGTGGTTAAAAAAACAAAATACATTCGAGCACATAACACTCACTAAAGGCTTTTTTTAATAGGAGCAAAAAGAGGTTTTGTTAAGAAATAAAATACATTTTTTTGGTTAGTATTTCCACCCTCCTTTCTTAATTTCTACTTCTGCATGTACATAATTTAAGTACATTAGGATATGTACATAATTTAGAAATAAATAGATATTTTGGGCATGGTTGTTCACAAATCTTTCCTGATAAGGGCGTGAGATCAAAACATCTTTGGAAAACACTGCCTTAAATGCTCTGGTATACCAGTAATACTATTTCAAGGTAATTAAGGCCATTGCTGATTGCAATAAGATGCACATGGAACACAGTTGTTAGGTTTTAATTTTCAGTTTTCAGCCTAAGTAACAGGGGGTTTTGCCCTCATATGCAGAAGGCAATTTTAACGCTTCAAACTTCAATTTATCTCTGAAAAGGAATGCTAACAGCATTCAGTAGGAACACATTTTTTTCCTGCACAAATGCTCACAGTCATTACTGAGTCACTTTCATAGCTTGGCCTTTCAGTTGTTTCAGAGTGGTCTGCTTGGTTCTTCAGGGCACATCTACTCTTCTAACTGGTTTCAGGCTTTTTTTATCTGTGTTAGATCATTTCCAACAACTTCTGCATAACTAGTTCCCCTTAACCATGCACTTGTACCACAATTAAGGTATTTTTCTGCCCCATGTCTTTGCCACTAAAGCCCTGCCGTTCTGTTTGAATGTTCTTACAAAGTCAGCCACAGTTCTGACATGAGATTTTTAAGAATAACTTTTCTGCCCAGGCCCTCCCAATATTTTAATGCTTCATCTTGTGGAATAGCAAAAGAATTGTGAAACTTAAATTCCATGGTTTCTTATTTCATACATCTTGCTTTTTGTTAGACAGAATGGATTAATATTTGGCTAGCACCCTGATCATTATGGCAATTAAAACAAAAAGGCTGCTGAAAGACTTTGTTTTCAAGAAGCAAGCAAGAACTAAAGAAATAGAATGTTAAGAGTACTGTTCAAAGAGAAGTCACCTGAGAACAAATAGCACTTTCCTAAATCTTCTCATGGAGCAATTTCACTCATTAAATACTTGCATTAGAGCTCAAGGCAAGCATCAACCATTGGGATAGATAGGCCTGTGCTGCAAATCAGGCAGCAGCAGCAGCAAAGTGAACAGGACAGCAAAAGTGACACTTCCTCCTTCCCTCTCAAAAACACTACCAAGAAAATTGCATGCTTGGGTTTTCCAACATACTATGCCACTAGATAGTCACCTACTGAACATAATTGGTTTTTCCCCTAAGATCATCAAGCTTCAAGTGATTATTTTCCATGGTACTGGAAAGCTTTGTGTTGATGTTGAATGATTTGCTGTGACTGCTACAAGGGGTTTTTCAAGACTGGACCGTCTTCTTTCAGGAACAGCCACACAGCATCCCCCTGTAAAAGATAAGTATCTGCATGCTCTGGAATGAGGCAGCCATTCTGAACAGAACAGAGCAGTGTATTAAAGGAGAGAAAAACTGAAGCGTCTTATGTCCTCCAACTACCCACAGCTACAGATGCAAGTAGCACCACTAACAGACCATCTTCCTGCTCCTGAGAAGTTGTTTTTGTTTAATCTGGCTTTAGCTTTCTTGGCTCTCTAAGGACAGAGAGAAGACGAAATGTCATTCACCCAAAGAGCACCTGTAAAACCATTTGAACTGACCCCTTCCATATCCATGTCCTCTACATTACAAAGGCCTCAGACAAGACCTGTTAAATCCACTGCAACCCCCTTTTCTCTGTGTCTGGGTTTGTTCTGTACTTAATCTATAAAATGGTTTGCCCAATCTCACCAGGCAAAGTTTAGTCAACTACCCTTTCTTCACAGGTTTCAGTCTTCTGTACATTCAGTTACACTTCTCGACATCTGCTTTTAAGTCTGGTTAGTATCAAAGTGCAGCTGAACAGGCAATCCAGCTACAATCTGGCTGATCTGGACCTTACTCACAACTGCAAATGCAGCCACTGAATTTTTTTTAAATTAAAAACCAGACACACGTTTTTCAGAGTTGGAGTTCTCACTTGGGGTCTGTACCTCCTCAGCTGTTGCATGTAACATTTCCAGAGAGTACTTTAAATATCACAACAGAGCCATCTTACTTTCCACAGACTTTGCTTTTTTAAACTGAATTTGGACATTTACCTCCTCCTGTAATAATAACCATAGTGATGCCCCAACCCAGATATGTGCCACTGGTTCTATCTGCTTGACCCTGACTTCCAACTGTGCAGTAGTGGCTCCCACTTTTCCTTTACCCAGTCAGTTCAGATACCTCCTTGACAACAGCAGATTTCCTTTTATATATACTTCAACCAAAATCAAGCTAAGAAAATCTTTTAGTCAGTAATGGAAAAACCATAAGAAACAATTATAAAACTTGCAGTCAACAATGAACTGTAGCATTCAAGTTCAGCTTCCTGATCTCACTGGCAGCCATGTCACTCCATTTTGACTCTCTCCTGGTATCTGTACATTTTTATTGCATCTAAGCATTATGTCCTTCAGTTCTACACCACCATCACATTCCTGCCACAATCCTTCCCATTAGATTACCATAGGTCTTTTCTTCAACAGGGATTATCACATCAGACATTCATAACCTGCCTTTGCTGTTTCCACTCTTTTAGCCAAGTGCTACCTTGCTGCTTCCTGCTACACAGGAACATGCATTTGACACGTTTAAATTGAACAAAGGTAAAAGATACTTGCCATAAATGACTTTAAGGCTAATTCATGTTTCCACCCGTACAAATTCAAGCCTGATTTTCATTACCAGTAAGTTTCTGAAACTGTTCACATGTGAATGCTCACATATTTGTCATCTATACCTGAACTTTATATCTCACATTTCAGAAAAATCACAACCTTCCCACTAGTACATACCACCACTGTAAACAAACCACAGTATAAGCTAAACTTCATGTAGCTGAAGAGTTATTTATCTCATTACATGTAGCAAATACCCAGAAAGAGAAATCATTATATGGAAAAAAAACTATATGTAATAAGCATTATACAACAGTGAAAGCTTTTCTAAACTGAAGACAATCCTACTGTTTAGGAATTTCTCACACCAATCTGCCCAATCCTTCAGCAAAGCACTAAATGCTTTGATATACTATAGCAAAAAAACCTCTACACAGCTGACAAATGTAACTTGTTACTCAACTTGAAAACTAAACAGCCCAGCTAGTACCACTGACTTTATCACCTTAGTTGTTATTTGCTGTGATTTAGAAGACTGAGAGCCTCCTGCTTATTCCTGGACTACATGTGACGTTTTCATGGAAATAAGAAATCTCAACCTTGCAAGAGCTGCCAGATAGAAAGACGCAAGGTTCATTTACAATTCACTTCAGCTCACACTTTCTTCCTGCTACCCAAACACAGAAAGATGAGCTACCTACTGAGAATGTAAGGAAGGCAGTTTCAAGTGCCAGCCTGACCCATCTGGGCACAAATTCAACTGGTTGCTGCTAAGTGAAGGGACACAAGTAACAAGTCAGCCCTGTAGTACTGTAAAGATATTTTAAGAGAAGACATTGCTGTGTGGTCACCCTCACCTTGTGAAGTCAGTCAGCGTGTTTTCTAGCTTCATGAAGATGCCTGGGTAAAAAGGCGACAGAGCTCTGAGAATCGAGGGGGTGGATCTCTGGGGATGGAATCCCAGCTTGCAGCTGGAAGTGGAAAATATCAAAATGTTATCACAATTGCTTCAAGTACTCAGGCTAATTCAAACTCAATTCCAAGATAAGCATGTGCACACAAAACACACCCAGGGAGAAGGTTCTCTGACACTACTGTGAAATGGGTTTTCAGCAGTATTAGCACGGACAGAAACCTGGAAAATTCAGTGGTCACACTTACAAGTCTGGCATCAATACTAACAACAGGCTCCTCACCACCTTCTCAACCCCAAGTGTATGACCCTAACTCAAAAGGCATGTCTTTACTGCAAACAGAGATAGAAGGTCACAATTCTCTAAACATTGATCAGACCAGGATTTAAGCATCCTGTGGATCAGCCAAGCACTTATGCATTTAAGTAGCTTGGCCTACCTTCAAGGCAACCGGATTCATTTTTTAATAGGAATGAATAATTTAATTACAATAAAAATAAGGCATAAAACTGCTTAAGACAAAACACAATGTGCATAATCATAGAAATCTCTTACATAGATTTACAAAAGCCTGTATTATTCTGCTTAGTACAGCCTCTGGAATTTGGGAGCCAGGCTACTCTGAAAAAACCTCTGCTTTATCATTTGCATCTCCCATACCTCCAGAAGTTCTTCAATTTATACTGTTATAACCATTTGTGGTCAAAAGCAGAACCCCAGAAGCAAAAACCTGCATTCCCCTTCAAGTGCCAACAGACAAGACTACCTAAACTGCAATTTCCAGCTATGTATCAGTAACGTTTATCTCAAGTGATATGCTAAAATACACAAGTAAACAAATGAAACCTGCCATGCAAAATACTGCCTATTATGACAGCCTCCCCATATTTGCAACAACACCCAACCATTTTGTTTGCTGTTCTCAATTTGCATCAGCATTCTATTGTCTGCAGAAACATGCATAAGAAGACTTGCCAAACCTCTTAAGTATTCAAGGGGGTGGGGGGGTGGTGGAAGGGAGGGGAGGGTGGAAAATAAGTAGTTTTGAAGGCTGGATACAGTAGTCTGTAAACACATTCACACTTCTTTCCTAATTATAGCCCCATGCAAAGGCAGTATCTGGATCAGAACTTCAGAGCAAGAAAATCTGCATATTAAAAAAAAAATAAAAATCAGGAAGCCTACATATTTGGCAGTTTATTGAAATCTCTGAGGGTCAGATAGGAGTGGGAGCTGAGAACTACTTCAAGTGATGGTTTCAGTACATAAATGCTAAAATCATGGACTGGAATAATGCTTCAGCAAATGGTATTGCTCACATTTCATGAACATACAACACTGATATTCCAGGGACTATCTGACACTACAATGCCTCAAGATGGAATGGAGGTTGTCTGTACTACTGTCCAGCTGTGGTAATTAATTCAGTACTGGCATTTTTGAAAGCTGCCTAGATCTTACATTTGCACAGATTTAATAGATATATTTTATACAGGAAGGGATATAAAGTGACACAGTGTGTGGAGTCAAATCTTTGTGGGAGCAATACCAACTAAGAGGTTTCCACAGAAAAAATTCTAAGTCATCATGAAGATTATGCACTTCAAGCTATGCCACAGCAAGACAGGTCTTTCAAGCCCACTCCTTCCTCTCCAAAATAAAAGGCTTGAAACTACTGTAGTGGTGTTTTGTACTAATCAGTTATCTTTATAACTATAGATGAATTTCCTAATGTAAGTAGAATTCAGTGATTAGATTAGCTGGCAAAAGATGAAATAAGTCTTAAGTAAAACTGTACAACAAACCAAGCTCAGAGTAAAAGTACTTAATCCTTGACAATTCAAATGCAAGTTCATCTTTCTCAACATAATCTACTCATAGCCAATCTATCCATCACACAACAAAAAAGCTCTCGCCTTCTCAGGCACTACTACAGTGCAATGGCAACATTTCAAACCAACTTAAATAGGCCTGTACTACATTCCATTACATGATATCATGCAACAGATGTTACTCTAAGAACACACAGGACAATTATTCAGAGTAAACTGCTGTAATTTGCATGGTAAAATGAACGGGTATCTTGTATGAAATAGCTATAGTCTTCTCTCAAATTTTATACTGAGGTTCAGAACTTAAATATCACCCAAGTTTATCACAGTTAACCCAAAGGCTTATATTGGCAATCAGAGACAAGAAGTATTCTCATCTTACGCAAGCTCAATAATTTTGCCACCAACAGATAAGCTAGAATTCCACTTATCCATTTAATTATGCAGTGACCAGTGAGTCAAATGTGGCATTACATAACTTACAAAATGCACTTCCCAGAGGAAAGAGTGAGTTTGTTTGGTTTAATTTTTCCCCCTTGACTGTGTGATAACCTTCAATCTCACGGCACTCCCTTGAAAATGTCATGGTTTGAAAACTAAAGCAGAAAAAGTAGTCCAGCCAACTTTATTCCTAATCAACTTAGCTGTATTGTTGGAAGAATGGTTGACCATTATCTCAGATATGAAAGCGTTTCGTACAGATATCTTACAAATTGTAGTATAACTAACACTGGTGGCTTGCACTCACACTTGCAACACACTGCCATACATGTATGAGTAAGTGACGGTTTACATAAGCTAGAACAGCCTCAGACACATGCTACTTGTTTTCTTATTCATGATATGGATATTTTGCCACAGCTAGCAGACTCTCTTGACAATGCAGGAATCCTGATGTCTTTAAATAACACACTTTCAAACTCAGAACTGGCTTTCTGGTTTGAAACTTAATATGGCTCAAACTTGGCTTTAAAATACAGGTCTGCAAAATAAACTCTTAAAGATTGGAGGGAAGTGGGTAATTGTTTAATCTGACCATTTTTTCAGTCAGTATTTACACCATCCTTCTAACTAGACACTGCAGCAGTGTTTTAACACACAAAACGTGCATTAATATTAAATAAATTCAAGTGGCTGGTCAGCAGAACAAAAGCACTACAGAAGGTGAGCACAAAGACAGCAGAGGCCCCAATTCCCAGACAGGTGTGCGCAGGCAGTGGCACCGTGTCAGGGTTCTCTTGTCACCCAAAAGCAAGCCTGTGTGGTGCACCCCACAGCCATGAGATAGGGTGACAAGGAAGAAACAGAGGTGCCAAGACACGGGGACCCCAGCCCACAGCGCAGTCAGGCCCTCCACAAGCATACAACGCTGCCACTCACCAAGGGAGGTTTTGTGCTCTGGACATCCGCGGGCACGGAGCCCTGCTGCACCGAGGCAGGTAGCCCAGAGCGCTGGCCCCTTACACTTCCAGGCCAGCCCGGGGAAGGGAGAGGCCGCGGAGCAGCGCGGCCCACCAGCAATCCCACCCGCGGCTACGCTGCGCAGGGGCAGACCCGTCCTTCCCTCCCGTCCGGGGCGGCTCTACGGGACCGGCCTGCCACCCGCTTTCCCCCCGAGCCGTACCACGGTCTAGTGGAAGAGGCGAACATACGGTCACAGATACACGCGTACACACGCGCCACACGACCGTCCTTGGGAGGTCGTCGCTTCGCAACGTGTTGCGACAAGGGGTTTTCTTCTCCATCGCGGTAGCCAGTAGCGCCCAACGTCTCCGTCCCTCGGGCAAACTCACCCCCCGACCCGGCCACGCGAAGCTTCCCGAAACAAGGTGCGAGGGGCCGGGAGGAGCTGCCGCCCCAGCACCTCCTTCCCATACCAATCCTATAGGTACAGGGAGCAATCCCAAAGGACCGCGGTTTGCCTCGCTCCCACCCCGGCCCTGATCCTGGCGAAGGCAAGGTGAGTGGGAGCCACTCTCCCCACCCCGGGGCTCAGCTCTCCCGGCGGCGGAACCGCAACCGGGCCGCGTCAACCCGGCTCCCTGCACAGCATTGGGCCGGGCTACTGCCGTACTCCCTAGAACCGGCAACTTGTTGGGCGAACAAGGCAGCGCTGGATGGAGTGCAGCTCCCGCCTCCCGACCGACAGCCTGCCGGGGGCAATACAGCATCTACACGCGAAGCCCAGCGGCAGCTGAGGCGCCGCGGGCACGGACAGACACCGAGCTCCCGCCGCTCAGCCCTGCGCGGAGTCTTCCCCCTCTCGGCGGCTCAGCACGGACCGGACACTCCATGCAGCGTGCAACGGCAGGGCAGGACAAGGGGGTCCTCGCGGGCTCCTACCGGGAACGGCGTTACTGTAGCATTGCACAGCACCTAAACCCCGCCGCTCGCTCGCTTCCTTCCCCCCCGCTCGCCTGTTGCCCGCTCCCGCCTGCTCCGCCGCCGCCGCCTGCAGCCGCCGCCGCTGCGGACTCCAGGCGCAGACCCCCGGCGGGGAGGGCAGGAAGCGCGTCATCACTCCGGGACCGCTCCACCGCCCTAGCGCCCGGTACGGCCCGACCCGGCCCGCTCTGCCGCCGGGCCCGCGGCGGGGGGTGCCCGGGGCCCCCGCCCGCCCAGCCCGAGTGACCCCATCTCCCGCCCGCCCAGCCTTCCGCTGACCCTCACAGCGGCGGGAGAGGAGCCCCGCCTCGGCTGGCTCGCCGGCCCGCGAGCTTAGGTCCCTCCTCACCTCAGGCGTGAGGGAGAGGTATCCCCGCCGGCCGCGGCCCTCGCTGGGGCTGTGAGGTAGCGTCGGTGCCGCGCCGCCCGACCAGAACCGCAGTCACCGGGGCCGGCGGCTCCTCAGGAAGGAGAACAAGCCAGAAGGACGCTGCCGGGGGAGGCGGGCGTTGTTTCCACCGCGAAGCGTTCGACAGAGCCCCGCGGGCCGAGGGCTGCCGTGGAGGCGGGAGGCGCCCGCCTCCGCCGGCCCCCGGGGCAGCGCGCGCCCGCACCCCCGCGCTTCTCGCGCCGGCGCTGCGCGGGGAGGGGGCGCGCGCCGCGCTGTGGCGCTCGGTGGGGGCCCTGCGGAGGGCCCGAGCGGCCGGGGCGCCCAGCACCCGGGGCACCCAGCACCCGGGGCACCCAGCACCCGGGGGCACCCAGCACCCGGGGCGCCCAGCACCCGGGGGCACCCAGCACCCGGGGCACCCAACACCCGGGCCCGCGCCTCGGACAGCGGCTCGCAGCCGCTCCCTTGCTTGCACCGAGCACCCGGGCTGGATTTTCCCTCTGGGAGAGCTCCGGCACATTGATTTTGCCCAGGCCTCGCCAGCGTCCCCGGCACTCGCCCCTCTGGTAGACCTGAAGCTGCAAGTCTCTGGCAGAGGTGGTTTCAAAGTGACAAGAGTGCCCCGATATGGTCAGTACGCTTTGAAAGCAATCCGATCTGCTCATGGGTTTGGTGGCATTAAGCGTTTACAAGTAACACCAGCAAGAAGCTCCTGTAACAACAAAAGAAATGGGGATTTTCCTCTCACAGTTTGTATCATTTTGAAAGTTCTACTTGTGTGAATGGTTTCGATATCGATGTCCCTGGCAGTGTTCAAGACCAGGTTGGACAGGGCTGGAGAAACCTGCTCCTAGTAGAAGGTGTCCCTGCCCCTGGCTGGGGGTTGGAACTGGATGAGCTATAAAGTCCCCTCCAATACAAACAAGTCAGTAATTCTGTGAATGTGAGAAGCCCTGCCTCCACCCTCAAATGCTTCTGGTGATTGATACTGTGGTGAAGAAAATAACCTAAGATTATATAAGACAGGCTGAGAAAGTTGGGGCTGTTCAGCCTGGAGAAGAGAAGGCTGCGTGGGGACCTCATAGCAGCCTTCCAGTACCTGAAGGGGGCCTATAGGGATGCTGGGGAGGGTCTCTTCGTCAGGGACTGTAGTGACAGGACAAGGGGTAACAGATTCATACTTAAACAGGGGAAGTTTAGATTGGATATAAGAAATCCTTTCCTGTTAGGGTGGTGAGGCACTGGAATGGGTTGCCCAAGGAAGTTATGAATGCTCCATCCCTGGCCATGTTCAAGGCCAGGCTGGACAGAGATTTGGTTGACATGTTTTAGTGTGATGTGTCCCTGCCCATGGCAGGGGGGTTGGAACCAGGTGATCTTAAGGTCCTTTCCAACCTTAACTATTCTGTGAGTCTATATTCTGTGAGTTATGCAGACTTAAGTCCCCTATGTGAATTAGTCTTATATATACTAGGGTCTTCATCGGTAAAACTGACAGTTAAAAAGCATGCCATTAAAATGGTTGAATCTGATTTATCTGAAATGCAGCCATAGGTAAATATTTTTGCTTGTAACCGGATTAAAGAGCTGCGTCACACAAAGCCAGCACTACAGCTAGTTTTTCCTTCAAGAGTAATTTTGCTCCAACAAATGAACCTTAGGACACTGAGCTCACAATTGC
This sequence comes from Lathamus discolor, assembly GCF_037157495.1. NCBI lineage: Eukaryota > Metazoa > Chordata > Aves > Psittaciformes > Psittacidae > Lathamus > Lathamus discolor. Next base: position 18,098,178 of record NC_088891.1, on the reverse strand, counting down.
ACTGTGACACAGTCCAACATAGGTTGTATCAACATGCTTCTTGGTGGGTTATACTTGTTACTAAAGAGATCCTGTTATGTCTGTTATTAAAAGAAACAATAATTAAAGTATTTCTTATGGTTAAGGGGTAATTCTGCAGATGTAAGCTATCTGTGAATGGCCATAATATTTTGCACAAAGAGCAGATTCTTTTTAATTCTGGCCTTTTACTCACCATAGTGATAAGCTTCCAACAACATTGCTTTCCCTACTTGGTGTTCAGCTTAAACTCCCTTTTTACAGAATATATAATGGTCGCTTCATTCTTCTCTTTGTGCAGCAATATCCTATTTTCTGGCAGTAATACTGTTTAAAAAGAAACTTCTTCTACTCCATTACATTAACTTTTTCTGTTTTAAAATCTTCACTTGTAAACCTTTTCCTAGCCTGTGTGTTCCCTCATGTAATAACATGCAAGGCCACAATTCCAAGCTGTCATCATCTGTATTCTATTTCCTCTCAGTTCACAGGAAGGCCGTTTAAACCTCTGTACTGCATTACCCTCCAAACATCTTCTCTGAAGTCTATCACAATGTCAGCTAAAATACCCTCCAGTCCCAAAGAACAAAATTTTACTACATAGTAATACGCAGTACAATGACAAGATCAGGCTCTTCAGCATCATTTCTATGTCTTGCTACTCCAGATACGTCTGTGTGTCTGGACACATTTATTATCTTCCTTTGTACCCAGTTAGTGACTTGTTTCAGAGCACAAATCAGCTGGGTTTTTTATCTCTTTGAATGGTAACAAATACAAGAGGATCTGAGCACGCACCTGGGTTCTACATACTATACTATAATAGTATGTATACATACATACTATTACAATAACAAATGAGGTGTCCTGTCAGTCTGTCATTTGAGGATCCAGCTTTTGTTATTTCAGTAATGAGAAATATCTGTATTTTTCCTGCATTATTTCAACTTGTAAAAATATACAAGTAGGTGCATTTCCCGTGAAAGAAGAAAATAATCACAGTATAGATGAATCCAAAAGCACTTACATCAATGTACTTGCAAGAGCCAAACTTCTTTAGCATTTCTACAGAAACTCTGCCATTTCATTTCTTTTTGACTCTGCCACTAGTTTCCTGGAGTATTTTTAAACCGATTTTACCAGTCCCAGCTATGGAGTTGCAGATATTAGTACCTGCATGGCATCTCCTGCAATCTCCTGGGATTACATCAGACTCCAGCTGCAGTTATCAGCTGTGACAGGTACTGCTTATGATTTGCTGTGATTGAGTGGAAAAATATCTTTTTTTTTTTTTTAAGTAACATTTCTAGGCTTTATTTGTATTCAAAGAATATTTTAAAATCAAGATATTCTATGGAGCATCTCACTTCACTTCTAAGGTTACATTTTGCTTCCGTTTCACCTGTTCTGATGCTTTATCTTTCCATCTTTTAATTACTAAACACCAGAGCTTTAAGGGTAAGTGTTAAACAATCCCCCAAAACAGAGGCATGAAACACCTACACAAACCATCCACAAATGCCATCTTATTTGTTCATAGCCCTCTGTTAATCCTTGTGTTGAAATTATTTTAGGACTTTGGTACTTAAAATAGCATGTGGATGACAGCAATACTGGCATATTTACTGGTGTTTCCTGTGAACTAGAACTTAGTCAAGTGTGTGTGCAGGGGCCTTCAATGAAGTATGCCATAAACAGTTTTCTCATTTGTCATTTCAAATAAATTTCAAGTCACTGTCTCAGAAGAGGTCCATTAAAATGTAGCATAAATCATACCCAAGCATGTAAACTAGATTCTCTGTGTGTGTGACTGGACTACTTTAATAACTACATTAGAAGGCTTTGAAAATAAATGAGAGACACACAGTTATAAAAATTGCATTTATAATGAGTCTAAGTTACCCTTGGTGAGTAACGTTAGGCAAAAGACAGCACTTTCATTATTGCCGTAGCATTAGCAGGCAGTAACGTTATACTGGTTCTTGAGTGCACTAATAGCCCTGACCAACCTCACCTGGGGCCTTTACCCACACCCTCTGCCCATGGGCCCAGGAGCTCCATATAAGCTCAGCCCTGGGTGTTTAATCTCTGTTTGAGCTATGCTATAGAACTGTTTGCTTAGTTATGGGCTTTGCTTATTTAGACTGGGCTGTGTAGACCAAGACTGTGGTCTGATTTTCAACCCCCCCTTATATATATATATACTTGCTGTGATAATTACTGTATCATGTTTGTGCCTGGCTACATTCAGTAGGTATCAGCTTGGTCTGTGGATTGCTTTTTCTGGCTGTGCCATGAGTATGTTTTACTGGTGTGAACCTCTGTAATGGTTTGGGCTGTTTGTTGAGCTTGTCTGTTATTGTGATACCTGTATTGCTACTATTGTTTGCGTGCTATAGGATGGCTAGTGCTTTGTTTGCTGTGTTTTTGTACGTGGTTTCTAATTTCCCATCTTAGAGGAAGCATCTAATCTTTGCTGCTCCCTGGCAGATATAGGCTAAGGTGCAAGCTATTTTGTTTACACTGTTACAATGCTTACTTATTCCTTATTTTCCTAATAATGTTGTTATGGTTAGTGTTATTGCTTTAGGAAGAGATCTGATTTATCTAGACATCAAGCAAGCATGGAATAAAAGCTCGTAATTTATTCTGAAGAGCTTACTGCCTAAGTAGACTGTAAGGAATAGCAGATGGAATGAAGCAAACAGAGAGTGCAGAATGCTAATGGCTAGTATAATGTATTTTTGTTTCCATTCATTGTTAGCCTAAGCTATTGTTATTTGCTTTAAAGTGTTATAGTAAAGCGAAGTTTGAAAGAGGAGACCAAGCAGTGTCTTCAGGGATATGTTCCTCACAACATTCAGGTCAGTAATGAATTGTACAGTCCTAAAAAATACAGGGCTGAGAGAAAGTCATGAAACCAACTTCCTGTGTGTAGATCTTGCAGGGCCGCTGTTGGTTTAATCTCTTTGTTAAAATCTTCAGACTAGGAGATGCTGCAGCATCTCTATGTAGATGTATGGTTTTGGTGTTCCACCAGCCTTACAGGGAAGTTTCTTTGAGGATCTAGGCCAGATTTATGGCACTAATTCAGATAATTTCTTCTTGTACTGCTCTTTTTTGGTAATGGTAAACAAATGTATCATGATTCTGGCTTTATATTTGGAAGAATCAAGCTTCCTTTGCATGACTAACACCTATTCAGGCGTTCCTGAGAATTTCCTTGGGATTCCTGTAATCTCCTGTGGATCATTACAATTTTATGTATGCCTTTCAAAGTCCGGTGCAGTTCTCTGAATTGGCATTTTAGCTTTCATCTGTGAATCAACTTAGACTTTCAGATAACTTCTGCTGTTCTGATACAGAGCTGATTTTCCAATTGGTGTTTGTACAGGGGCTTTTTCGTTCCTCTTTGAATCTCTCTACTGAGCTTCTTGACATTAAGCCATTCTTCCAGTTTGTTCTGATCATTCTGGGTTCTGAAGACTCTTCTACAGGAGCACTCGTAGGTATTTTAAGCTTATTTAATTAAAGGAACGTGCAAAGGGTGTCTTGATAGCGTTGTGTCTGGTAGTGTGGGTAGTTCATGAACTTTATAAAGATTATTTAAGTATCTCTGCCACCTTGGTTTAAATTGCTACCATCAGACTTTTATCAGACTTAACACCTTCTCACCACTATCCATGGGCAACATCCTGAGACTTCTCTGAGCTAAGAAGTAATGGTGGTAAAAGACGATTGCGCTACAAGTGGAAAAGGCACAGAGAAAGAGAGGATGGTTCCAGTTTTCTTCCCCATTTTTCATTTCATTCCCACTTGTGGATATCAGGTATCCACCAGCAGGTATAAAATAGCATCATGTCTCGTGTTAAACACATTTAGTGAAGATTCCAAGTATATGAGGGGAAATTCTGGGCAGCAATTGTATTGCTTGTCTTGTTGAAACATTCCTATGTTTTTCTTTTAGACTACACCTTTCTTATTTAGTCCATTCCATTGTACTACCTGAAAAGCACAGCATTATTGTGTTACAACTGGGTTATTTTGCATTGGCTTTTTTATTCTAGTGATAATTGGACTTTCCAGTCAAGTTCTCAGTCTCACTTGACATACAGAGGTCCAATTCCTTAAGGAAATAAGTTATTCTAAAGAGATATTATAACAATGCTGTATCTGACTCTTCAAATTTGCCCAATAACTTCCAGAAATTCATTTATTAGAAAAAAATCTTTGGACTGCTGTCCTTAACAAATAAGGTAGCAGAAGGGGTATTATCTCTCATCTCATACTAGCCACCTTGCAGAACTCAAGGTCATGCACAGAATTGTACCAATCTTGTCACAACCTTACCGATTTTTCCCAGCTCTGCTAATTTCAGTCACAATGAAAAGACAAGGCGCTGACGGATCATCTGTCAATGCACAACCAACTGATGTTCTAAAATTGTTTTCTAGTTGTGTGATTACATTACAGTCTAAAATACAGTTTATCCTTAAATTGTCTTTCTTTTGTGTGGTAGTTGTTACCTATGCAGAAAATCAGCCAATTCTAAATGAGAGAAGGAGTCTACAGAGTTAATAATTTTTGGTAAGGAATACTTAAGACCAAGACTACAGAAAACAAAGGCCATGTTTTGGTACCTAATTTTAAAGGGAATAGCCGATTTAAGACTCAAAGAGAATGAAGAAGATGGTTATTCGGATCCGGTTCCCACACAATGTCAGTCCCAGCAAAGTTAATGAGACACAGATCTGGCAGTGTGGGAGGTCAGAAGACTAAGAGGAGCATCCTTCTCAGTTATAACCCACACAGTACCCAGTGTGGAACAGTCATAAATTGATCCCCTAGTTAATCAGTCTGGCTGCCCTCCAGCATGGTATTTGTGTCATCAGAAAAAAACCTCACTTCCAAACAGCAGTGTTTTCTGTAATGCTGTCCTTTAGAAGGCAACCCAAGTTGTCTTTTGATTATAAGTCCCCCGTGGCTTCTGAGAAACATTTTAGCATTCATGTTTTCAGCTGAACTTCTTGCTGGTCTGATGACCGCTTCCAGGTTTTCAAAACTGCTGTGGGAAGAATCAAAAAGAAATGAAGACTGTTGTCTACAAACCCACATGTGCCCAGGTATGTGCTAATTCTCAATATGATCAGTAAGTAATGCAGAGTATTTGGGTTGCAGATCCTCTCGAGTACAATACTTTTCCTGGTTGTTATTAAAAGCATCTATTAAATTAGCATTTATTTTTAAAAGTTTGGCCCTTTATTTATCTTTTTCTTGTCCCTATCCAAGGCTGGAACACAAATTTTGCACTAAGTCCACATGGAAATACTGTACTACAGTTTTTAAAACAGGATTTACTTTTCTAAACTGCTTGGGTATTACGCAGAGTGTTCCAGATGTGACTTGGATGGAACTATGTTGAACTTTTTGCTTTGTCTGAAAATCATATCGTGCAGCAATAATGGAGTCTTTTCAATTGCATGTATTTTAAGAATGCTGATGCAGCACTGGAGCAGTGCCAGGTATTTTAGGAAATACACTGCTGTTTTCCTTGGCTCCCCAGGGAGCCCCTCTTAATGTTGCATCAGGCTTGTTGCTGGAATAAAGACCGATTTTTACTATATTTTTTTTTTTAGCTATGGTGTTTCAGTGTTACAGCAAAATCTTCACTTAAAAATGAGAGATGTTGTCAGCCCCTTGTCTTCAAACAAATAATCTAGATAATGAGCACTACCATGTATATAACCGTTTCCTATCTTTTTTTCCTCAGTCTCCTTCAATGGCTGGCAACAGCTGCACCTCAATTTTCTCCTGTGGTTTTCTTGTTCAGAGTTATTGGCTATTTGTTATGATTTACAACAGCAAAAGTCTTTGATGCTTTAAAACAATGAAACACATACTTGGACATATTTAAATGAGTCCAGCAGATGCATTGTCTGAGTCTATGCAGTACCAAAGGAGAGAGACGTAGTTGACACAGGATTATTTCCTGCTGGAAGTTTGCCAAAGAAAAATTGGCCACAGTTGCACTATTCTTTATAGCAAGTGGCCTCTAATGCGTGGGTTTAATAAAGCACTAACATCTGGACCCACAGGGTAAACTCTGTGTGTACAAGCAGTGTAACTCTTCAAAATAAATATTTATTTGTAAACTTTTCACTCAAGAAAAAGCATCCCAGAATATAAGCTTTGGGGGCCATGTGCTACTTTAGCACTACTTGGGATTTGTGAAGCTGAAGTATTAGATAAGCTCTGTTCCTTCCTGTGCTTCTAGTTCAGTTGCTGTGTTCCCCTTATGGCCTCACAGGGATTTTCATTGCATGGCCCCAGGCTTCTGCAGGCAGCCAGCACTGCTGCAATTATTGATCTCTGCTGGAGAGCCAAGGAATGAAATCACAGGAAAATGGAGCTGTGTCTTGGGATGGTTACCTCTAAGGTATGGTACATGGTAGGGCAGTGCACAGGAAGGCATCAGTTACCTTTTCTGACAGGAAGCTGCCTACATTCATTCATTCCTCAGTCCATTTCTCCCTTCCCTGTTTGCTTTTCCTCATTCTTGTACTTTACTTGATACAGCCACTTACAGCACAAACTGCTGTGTAACTTGAGCATGGTTTTGGTTTTGTTTGGTTGGTTGTTTTGGGGTTTTTTTTTTGTTTGTTTTGGGTTTTTTTTTGTTGTTGTTTTGGTTTTTTTTTTGTTTTGTTTTGTTTTTAATGTGAACCAAGTTCTGAGATATCCTCAAACAGGAGAAAACAGGGAAGATCTTTCTGTTAAGCAGTATACCTACATGAAAACATAGGTTACTGCGTGGTCTACCACAATATGCTGGTGAATTTGCTTCACAGTGTCCTAGTGTATTGCTGATAAAGACTCACCTAATGTCTGAGGGGGAAAAAAAGGTGGGGCGGGAAGATAGAGGATGTTATTTCTCATTGCTGGTGCTAATGTTTTGAACAGGTTGAGAAGCTCTGAAAGAAATCCCGATATGTGGATGGAATTCTGCTCTATAAACAAAGTGGCTGCATAGAACTAGACAATCAGGAACTCATGGTGACAAAAGGAGTTATGGTAACGAGGGCAGTAGATTCTTTGTAATCTGTCTTCTACAATTATGTCCCAAGTCAGTTTGGCTAACTTTCTTCAAATGGGTGAAGAATGCAATATTATCAAAACCTGATAAAGTAAATTGGCTTGTACATGGGCTGTGTGGGAAGAGAAGTTACTCCTGGCAATAAGTGGGAGAGGATAATTATACATAGCTCAGAACTTTGGCATGACATATCTAAGGATAAATGTGCAAGTGGAGTCCTTGTCTGCTAGTGCTGAGCAAGCAACCTCTACCTGTGCATCTTTGCGTTCATTCCTACAGGATGGCCTGTATCTAACATTTTTAATGATGTTTAGATCTTGTGATATTCTTTTTTGCACAGGTATTTTACAGATACTTTTGGTAGTGCAGTTATTTCTGATTCTTCCTCCAATCAGAGCACATCTTGTTGTTTGTGCATAGCCAACCAAGTTTATAAGACTAGCATTCTCAAGCAAGTAATTTATCATTTCTCATTACAGAATTCATACCTACTCAGCTTTTCACGCATGGGAATAGAAAATTAGATCTTCCCTCAATAAAGTGAAAAATCCATACTCTTCATATAAAATCACTGTCAGTGTATAATTATGATTAAATATAAATTACATGGAATAATTTTATATATAGAAGAAAACCCAAACTAAATCAAACAGATCAGTGAATCCTTAATTTTGTTTCAGCCAGAAGTCCTTTACATTTCTGTAGGAAGCCATACTGACAGCCTGTTGCTGCACATCAAACTCCTCAGGACATAAGACCCTGAAAGAGACCATTTCCATCACTTTTCTGCTACCTATGTAATACAAATTAAGTGGGGTGCCCTGGGGCAGCTAATGTGTTGTGGGGAGAGATACAACTACATGAGTAAGGACAGGGCTAAACATTCTCTAATTTTCTCCTTTAAATTTTGAAGATCTTGTAACAGAAGAGTATAAAATCTACTAATTGTAGTCAGGACTTATGGCTTTTGCAGATTTCCCTTATTCTCTAATGAGTTTTACTACCTTTGCCAAGCCAACCCTTCTTTGCAGAGCTGACCCAGCACTTCGTAAGGCTGGATCTAAGACAGATTATCCCAGCTCTGGAAAACAAGCCCATGCATTTCTTTCCACGGATGTAATGAGTTCTGCAAAATGGTTTGTTCTTTTTTTGATTGCATTCATCACCTCAAGGACAAAATTCAGTGTTGCAGTGCAGACTTGTGTTCCTTCCAGAATGGGTTAGTCTTCATTTTATTATATCCTCTTTCTCCTCATCTTGCAAGAAGAGGGGTATTGAGAGCACAGCAAAAGTATCAGCTTTACAACTTTTGTATGGATAAATCCCTGACATTTTTTTTGCTGTAATATATTTCATATGAATGTGAATTATGCATTTTGTGGTGCTTGCTAAGAAAAAAGGTATCCTGCAGCAGGGTAGCAACACAAGGTGTCTTGCATCACTCCAGCCTTGTGCTCAGGGGAGTAAATGTGTTGTGGGATTTTTAAAGTATAGTAAACCTTTCTTAATCCTGAAGCATGAGCTTAGATTTCACCTTGCAGGCAAGATTATCAGTATATAAATAATCTCTAGTGAGGTGAAGGTATATACATAGGCGGGAAACATAGGCAGAATTGAGGTTGGCTTTTTTCTTTACTTTTGAATGAGTCTGATCACTTGGTGCTTGCCAGGGCTAGGACTAGGCACAGGCAAAGGAGCAGAGCCCTGACAGAGCCCTGAAAACTAGACTGGCATCTGCTGCTGCCAGGAGAGGGGAAGAGAAATGTATGAAACAGCAGCTACTTTGAACGGAAGCGAGGCATGTGAGCCTGTTCTGGATCCTGTTTGCTTTTCTGCGGCAGAAAAAGCCAGCTCTGGGTGCAACCGAGGCTATTCATCCTCAGGGCAGAGTGACTTAGTTTGCTTATAATGATAAGAAGCCTTGAGCCAGCTCTGGTGGTTGGCTTGCATTCACTGTGCTTTCCAAATAAAATGTGTACAATTAGTCATTAGCCACTTCACATAAATCAAGCAGATACCTTAGAACAACAAAAAAACCCCACCTTCAGGTAAAACTAGTTTATGAATGGTGGCAGATGTTCATGGATACTCACCAACAGCTGAAAGACCTACGTGAAATGAAATATAAAAATTAGCAGAACAACAGAGAAGAAACAGCTGTTCCAGCAGAGCATCAAGCTGTGGACTCTTGTGGGTCTGAAGACAGAGGGAGAAGTGGCGAGATGGAGAAATACGGGAGAGTTGTACCAGATGTCAAAGTTGCGGAGAAAGCTCTTGATGTGTTTAGAGGCTTTGTGGGGGATCTAGAAGCAGCCAATTCGGAGTTGGTAGAGGAAGCAAGAGATCAAGGCAATCTATGAATAATTATCTCATTAGTGTTGCTTTTACTTTTCCACACTTGTATCCAGAAAGAACTGTAATCATGTCTCCAGTTCATAGAATCATAGAATAGCTAGGGTTGGAAAGGACCTCAAGATCATCTAGTTTCAACCCCCCTGCCATGGGCAGGGACACCTCACACTAAACCATCCCACACAAGGCTTCATCCAACCTGGCCTTGAACACCACCAGGGATTGTTGTGGAGCCTTGAACACCGCCAGTTGTTGTGGAGTCCAAAGAATAAGTTTCTGCTGTGGCACACATCCAACCATTTCTGCCTTCCGGTCTTTGCAGTGGAATACTCTTCCCTTGCCCAGAAATTTCATCTCTTCTGTGTCCACTAAATTGTGCAGAGATCTGAATTTCTGTGCAGGAGTCCAGGCTGCAGGTTCTTCACACTGTCTAAAGTAAAACAGAGGTTTATTTGCCCAATCTGAGATGCAGCCACCTCTGAGATAAATAGTGATGGATTTGGCTGGAATGTTGCGGTACCAGGGGCATAAATGAGTCCTCCTTCACTATTGCACCTGAAGGAGTGACACTCGAGTGCCATAGTATACAGCACTCAATATCTGCAGAAAAGCCATCCACGTGACTGAATGTGTAGCCAATTGATCTATGTCTTAAAATCCATTAAAAAAACCCACCAACGACCCAACCAGAAAAAAAAAACCCACCTAATCAACTTTATCTTTCTCCCAGAGCTTCAGTAACTACTGGCACCTTTAAATCGTGACAAGCAGGCAAGGTATCTTGTTGTAGTGCCTCTTTTTACTGTTCTGGCAAAGCACTGTGTCACTGATTGTTTTTCTATGCCCAGATTCAGCAGCTAGCATCAGGATTGAATGTCTCAGCAGTAGCATCATGGTTGAGAGCTGTATGTGGCAACAAAGAAAAGGTAAAGAGGTAAAGTCAGTTAGGTCTATAGTGGCATCCTTTTCCTTGAGGGAAGAAACAATTCAAGGGGCAAGGACCAGTTTTCTAAAGGTACCTGGCACCCAAAATGTCTAATAGACCCTTGTTGCAATTTGGAAAATCAGCACAATTCTTACTATCTGCACCCTTATGTGAAAAATCTACCCCTTCCTGACTGATCTTGCACCTGTTGAAGTTAGTGGTACAAGTCTTGCTCATGTTCATGGAGCAGGATTAGGCCTTAGCACAGCTTGCTTATGAGTACTAGCATCATTGTTTTCCTGGCATGGAGAAAGTACACAGTGAGATGATAAGCCAGAGCCCTGTTCTGTGGCTAAGCACACACTTCCAGGTGTGGCTGGGTTAAGGCCGTAAGATATGATAATGAAAGATGATGCCTGCCAGATATGAACTCTCTGTGCAAATGTTTAGGGCATTTTAAAGGCTAGCATGGTGCTGAAGAAATAGTTGCATCACAGGATTAATTATTCTGGTTTATCAGGTATTCTTTAAACAGGTGAGAACTGCAACCTGTGTGACACAATGCTCTCTACTATTCCCTTCCCTGGTCCTGAGGTTGCTAGGATAACTGTATAGAGGCAGGCAGTTGCAGTACTAGAGCAGGCGGTATTAGGTGGTATTATTAAATGTAACCGTTTTGCCTGAGGGACGATTTCAGTAATTCTTCAATAACATGTGACAGTGCCGAACTAGAGATATCATACTAATTAGAATCACAGCTTGCCCGGAAATATTTTGTGTCCCGTAAGTATTTAATGTAATTTTATTCTAGTACAAATTTACTCTAGCAGTTCTACATGAATTTTACTGAGTGTTACTTTATACTCATAAAACTAATGCTTCTGTCCTGCAGGGACAGAACAGGCTCTGTAGCGTGCTTTCCACAGTCAGTGCCAGTCTTCGCCCTCAGAGGCAGGCATGCCAGCTTTGCAAGTATCTCAGTCTTTGCTTAGGAAACATGACTTCAGTTTATTGTGAATTGTGTGTGTTTGAGGGTAGGGAGCAATTAGAAAGGAAAAAACCCGGATGTTTTGCTTAAGTTCCTTCTTAAAGGTAATGATTTAGTAAAAATGTGAGACTTGTCTACTTGTGCAGCTAGTGCTGAAGAAACAGCTTTAAATTGGTTACAGTCTGAAATAGCAAAGATATTAGACAAAGGGAAAAGAGGAAAGGAAGAGCATGGCTTTAGTTTTTCTATGCATTAGCGACTGTGAAAGGAGTCAGTTACATAGTTTGCAAGTCAACTTATACTCCTTCAGAAAACTTGGCCACAGGGCAGCAGTCCTTACCAGTCTCAACTCAAAATCCTTTTCTGGCTCTTGGACAGGTTTTAAAGATGTTTACTGTGTGCTTAGACACTGTTTCTGCCCAGCAACTTGAGAGGGAATGGTAACTATTCTGCTATCTATTGCTGAAGTACGGCCTTTTAACAAGGGAGCTATGCTTATCACCAATTCTGTTGGTTTGGGTTTTGTTTTCTTAATGTAGAATGAGAAGAAAACCATCTCCAAATAAAACCAAACAAATCCCATGCAGTAAGATGCACTTTGTTTATACTTGTTAGCTGAACCATGTAAGCAATGAACAGCTCAACTTTCTGTGGATATTTAATACCGTGGTGCAGACTAGATTCTGCTGCCAGAGCCCAGCTCATATACCTCAGGTCAGCCTGGGTATTTCATGTGTCTCCCCAAAAGCAGACAGCATTTCTTCAGTGAGCATGGCCAGCTCTGGGACTGGGCACTGGCATGATTTTGTTCCCCTGATAACGCAGAACTGTGTCACAGCATCAAGCAGCAGGAAGTTAAGATTATCTGCATTTTTACAGCTGACTTGACAATAGATGTTAAAATTATGTTGACACATATCAATGCTTTTGAGAGAATAATGCCAAGTTATTGATAAAGTTAATGACTGACTTGTGGGTCAGTAAATTGATAAACAGGGAAATGATGCACTATGTATCTCGTCTCCCTCGCTTTTAGATGAGGTATTCAAGGTATAGTAATGAGATTTTTTTTCCATCTCACATTTTGATTTTTTTTTGATGGATTGGTTGCTTTATCATTTCATAGCTATTGGTTGCTAAAACTTGCAGTTGTTTGGCTTCCTTTGTGCATATGGTTAAAATCAGAAGGTTAGAAAAACCCCAAAACCTTAGGGACAAACTTGTGGCCTATATCAATTCTGGGACTCCATAAGTAAACTCATTAAATGTCTACTGTTTTACCAACAAAACTTCTGTAAAACATTGGTTACCTGTGGTCTTAAATACTGAGTTTGTTACGTGCTCTGTCACTCTGGAGAACTGCAGCATCTGAAGAACAGAAAAGCAAAACTCTCTTTTACCCTGAATTTGCAAAAGTTAAATCCAACAGCTGTTCCAGAGGCAAAGAGAAAATGAAGGGTGTAGCAGGTGGTACCATGTATGTATGTCTAATTGCAATCTAACCATCTGCTAGGCAGTTAGTAAACAAAAAGGAGAGCTGGATTGTGATTCAGGCAAAGAAGTGGAGCAAAGAGAATGGCAAAGTGAGAGCAAAAAGTTTGGGTCCTGGAAATCAGCATCTTTTATGGAGCAGGGCAATGAGTGTGACCAGGAGCACTGAGTCAGGATGCTTGTATTTCTTGAAATGTTCTCCTCTTGACTAGTCACTATCTAGAGAAACTGCCTATACATGCCAAGGATACTGGTGAAGGATTCTATGTCCAGTATAGGGCTCAGTGCAGGTAACCCCACTGTCTATGTTCCCAACAAACATTTCAGCTGCGTGCATGGAATGTTCCGTACAGATTTCTCCAGCCTCAATCCAGAAAACATAATTTTGTTGGTTTTTTACTGATGACCAGTACCCAAGTATTCTGCCTCTCCCTCCAACATAAACATTTGCTTGAAATGCACTACATGGGAGGATTTGTGTGAGGGTTGGAGGAACTTTGCTCCTTTAAAACAGGACAAAAAGAACTGTCCTCATGGAGGGCTGAAGTAAGAGACCTGAAGACTTTCAGAGCTGGAAAACACATGGTTTTGCAATTAGAAGCAAGAACAAAACTCTCTGCACCAGAAGGTGAGCTCTTTGTGGGGAGTGGCTTAAGCGCACCCGTCAACCATGGGACCACCATGAGGAGTCCTGAAAAAGATGTGTAATGGGAGATCTGTCTCCTTCAGATACAAGGAATATTCCTGCTTTTATACAAAGCATTAGTGAGCAATCCTATCAGAGAGAAGGATAGGACTATTATATACGTCCTCTGCAAGAGGAAACTAAAAGACTATGACATGTATCTGCAGAAAGGCTGAAATAACTGTCCTATAGTGCACTGCAAGGTGAATGCCGGTGAGATGGAAGAAGGGAAAGAATTGTGTAAGGTTCAGGAAAATGCTGGCATAAGGACAGATGAGCCTGGACTGGCCATGAATAAATTTAGCCTGGAAGGATTGCAGCAGGGGTTGGGATCTAGAACATATTTTCTCTGGGAAAAATGGAGCTGAAACCTGGCTTTCTTTGCTGATGCAGCAGGTGATGGAGAATTGGATAATTCAGTGTTTGCAATACAGAGGGATAATGCTCAGAGACTGAGGAGGCCTCTTCTAGCCCTGCATTCCTTGTCCAAAAATGGCATAATATGCAGATTTGCCTTGTATAAATAGCCTGGGCTTCAGAGACAAACTCCAACACCAGCAGTACTTGCTGGTAGCAGGACAGGGATCTTTGGATCAGTCATATACAGCCAAAGCCTTGTTTTGATTTGGCTGCTGCATCTGCTTCAAGCACATGCAAGCATGAGTCTAGGAAATGGATTTGATACATAGAGATAAGCTGGATTTAGAGATGGCAGAAACCTGATGGGCACATAATTTCTAGGAGAGAAGAGAAATGGATTTCTGGAGTGAAGTGTAATCTATGGCAGACAAAAGATAGAAGATGAAACATGGGAATGCAGAAATGTTATCTGCTAAATGTTTTAATAAGATTTTGAGATGCACTGTTTTAAGTCTCCTAGTTAGCTTTCTTTGGCCATATTTTATGTTGCTTCTGTTGCATGGAAATGGGAGAAGAACTAGGATAATTAGTTTTCTATCCTAACTAGCATCATTATAGATGGAGCAATAAAAGGGTGGCATGCGAATGGTGTTCTATGAAAGGGACAGTATTGGGGGTGGGGAAAGAGTGGTAAAAATGAAAAAGCTATGAAATCTGCATAGGAAGCTCTGAAGAAGGGTATTGCTCCTGTTCTTGACATGACAGCTTTTAAGTAAGATGATGTTTCAAGAGAACTGTAGAAGAAATGAGCAAGAATATACCAGCAATTCCTCCATAAAAAGAACTTTGCTAAAGCACTGAGTGTTTTGTGTGGAGCTCAAGTCCTCCAGTGGAAGAGATGTTTAGGATGGACATTAAAGTTGGAAACTCCGGAGTCACAATTGCCAGTCTGGTCAAAACTAGCATGGGGTGTATTTGGCACGTGATTTACTTCTCACTTCTGCAGTTGGAGCCTGCAGTCAGCGGGATTACATGGAGGTAAAGCCAGCATGACTGAAAGGAGGGAGCACCAGCCCATTCCCAGCTGCTGTGTCTCCAGGGTCTGATGGTGATTTGTTTTAATGCTGAGCTGTTTTCTGACCCCCCTAAAGGTTTAATTTGTTCGCATTTCCTGTATCAGATCAATGTTCCATATTATCGTCAGTCATTCACTGATAGTAATCCTCAGTTAGTTCTTTCTTTTAATGACTCCTTACCATACAGAGAACCCATAAAGGATTTCTTTGCCTGGGGGACATTAAGTGCTGCTTACTTACACTGATTTATGAAATGCTTCCTCAGAGTTCCACTGGGCAGCGCACTGAAGGCACTTCTCAAAAACATTTAAAATCAAAGCATTCAGTAGAATAGCACGAGCCCAGGAGTGCTCTTTTCCCTTGTTGTCACTCTTTGCAGTGGGTGAAATGTGCTCCTGCATGATCCCACTAAGATCATGTACCACTGAAACCACCCTTGAAGGGCTCGTATCACTGTAACTATCATAACAGCTCCCTGACACCAGTGCAATAGTTACTGAATAAATAATAATAAAGAAAATCTCAAACCCCTATAATTCATCTTGCAAGCTTTCCCTAGAGAACTGCCTCAAGCCCAGGGTCACTGGTGTCCTCTACAACTTCCAAGGGGCTTTGACTCGGATCTAAGAGAAAGCAAAAAAGGTTTGGATTATACTCTTAGAGGAGGGCAAATTGTTGACTGATGGATTGGGGCAGTTGTTAATGACTTTCCGCATGCCTGAAACAGCTGATCTCTGAATGAACAGTGTGGGTTCAATATCTGGGGCTGAAGTTCCTCTGGCCTGACTGCTGCTTTAGCAGTTTGAATCCTCTCACTTGGTTGCTTCAGTAAGTTCTTTAGCAGTAAATTGATGAGTATAATATTTTAGTTACTTAAAATCAGTTGATCTTTCCAATTTGCTAGTAAATAGCAAATAAGAGCAAACAGCCTACAAAGTGAGGGTGCTGCTGCTAAGTAGCTCAGTACTAGGAATCTTGGAAGCCAGAGTACTGTGCTTATAGGTGCCTGTGCCATCTGCTGGTCTTCAGCTTGCTAATGAGTTGTTCTTAACCGAAAGCAGCAGGAACAAGTGGATGGTTTTATGGTCCTGGCCCTACTGTTTGAGGGGTGCTGATGAGGCAGACACTAATCTGGCACAGGAACAAAAGCCATCCTGTCCTGGAGGCCAGAGATGAGATTTGCTCTGTGGAAGTGAAACAACAGCTTTCAGGTGGTTTTAGCCTCAGAGACACTTGTGAGGGGCTGGCCCCTGCCCTCCTTGTATTTACACAACTGACCATCTGCCCAGGAAGCTGCTTTTATTATTGATTCAGGTGGGCAGAAAATGCAGAACCTGCTGGATCACTTGGCTGGTTTCACGCTTAGCTCTGAGGATGGCGCTGCTGCTGCTGCTGAAGTAAGGGCTGTGCTTCCCACAGCTGAGGCCTGGAAAAGGTATTCCCTTTTCCTGATATCCCTTCTTTCTTTTCAATGACCTCTCCATACAGTTTCTAAGGCTGGTGATAGAAGCAGCGTTCTTCAGGGTTTTCATTGTATTTGTTGTTTTAATTGAGACAAGTCAAGTGGTAAAGCGTGTTTGTAAGTGCTAGAAAACGGAAGAAAGCATGTTTTTCTTTACATGCATGGCTAGCAAGAAAGCCACAAGTGTCCCGGCAGCTGAAGCGCTGGGTTCTGCCATGCTTTTGGGTAGTGCAAAGCCCCCAGTGAAACATGTGGTGCAAATAATCTGCAGGCTGTTTTCTCTGAAGTGTTCGGGCTGGAGGAGATTCCCAGCACACAAGTGCCATGTGTTCCACATTGCCTGCTCCAGTGGGAGGCTGCTGGCCCTGTGGGAGGAGGGAGAGAGGTTGAGGCTGGATTCAAACCTCAAGCACGCCTCAGGGAATGAAAGAGGATGAGATAGCTGAACAATAAGGGTTTCTTTTCACCCTCCCTGCTTCAGCAAAGCTCCTCGCCATGGAGCATTTCTTACAAAGTGCCAGAGAATTTGTTATGGTCATGTGAGCCTATTTCCACTTTTCCCAGTGGGAATGTGTGTGTGACAGCAACAACTTTGAATTGTTTTTCTCACTGTAGTAATAGCTGGCCATATGTTTAAACTCTTTGTGCTTCGGATCACAAGTTAAAGTGGGGTTTTTTCTCATGCCTATGGATACCCTGACTTGAGAAGAATTTTGTCAAAGAAAATCCTTGCTTTTCTCACTCTTCCTACTTGCTGCCTTGAGCCAGTGTGGTTCTCCGAGCACTTCTAACCTAGTTTTCCACACTTCTTTGATTGTGAGCCACTGATAATAGGTACTTAATGCTGGTGGGAACAGTCCACAGAATCCCCCAAAGCTGCTGCTTCATCTCTGGGTGTAATGACAGTGTCTTGAGACTTTTCTTCTACTTTTAGTTGACGTTTCAGACAGTCAGTTCCTTCCTGATAAAAAAACCCTGTCACTGTCTGCATTGATCATTTTTCTCTGCTCCTGAGGACCAAAACCAGCGCCTCTGCAAAATCCTTCTCCCAGTGTAGCCTGAAGTCTACAGGGCTCTTGACATTGCCTTCTGGAATTAGAATCTTCTTACTGTAACAGTTTCGTTAACGGATTGGTTGATTCCTCTCCTTTCTCCCCCGATATTCCAAATTACTTTTGGTCCCTAAATATACTTCGGTTATAAAGAGCTCTGAGATAGGGGAAGCAGTCACAGATCATCTCTATGAAGCTTTGCAGCGTCAGCATCATACAGTTTCTAATTTCAGAAAATACTTCTGCAGAATTGTAACTTAGCAGACACGAAGCAACAGCCTCGCTGTGGAAGTGCTGGTCCTTCTAAACTGAGACTTCGGAAAGAACTGGCCCTCTGTAGGCAGAAATGCTGCAGGCAGAGTCCAGCTTTGAGCTCCATGTACTTCAATGTACCAAAAGCAATGTCTGTTCCTTAATGAGCTGCTGCTGATCAGTAATACCACTCTGAAATGTATTCCACCTAAAGACGTAACTCTTAGGATTACATGTCCTGCCCATCAAGATACTGAGTCAAATCCCACCACTGTGCCACCTTCTTGTATTGAAACAACTAAATTTTACAACTCAAATGACACTCGTTTGTTGTTCATGAGTTTTCTTTTTTACTATTTAATCTGCAAGGACTATGTGAAGCTGCCTGGACTAGCAGGCAGTCTTAACTTGCTGCAAAGCAGGAATATTTCCAAGCCAAATCTGAAGTCAAAAGGTAGGTGAACCCTGATAAAAGTGACTAGAGAGTGACTCTGTGAGCTGGAGAGGAGCAAGTCAGCTTCCTCTCACTGCAGTGTCTGCCCAGGAATGGGGCTGGGGCTAAGGGAGGAATGGAGGAAGGGGCTGGAGTCCCAGAATGCCTGCAGAGGCAAATGCAACTCCTTGGAGCTGCATTACACTTTTGAGCTCTCACAGCCCCTCACAGTATGGCAGAGTGCGGCTTGCAAGTAACTGCATTTGTTGTTATCAAAGGGCTGAACCTGCAGGCTCTCTTCTCCCAGTGACACCTCAGTCTTTGTAGCTCGCGGCATGGGAAATGCAGGCAAGTGATATCTGCCACCACTGCTTTTAAAGTGTTAAACACTGAATCAAGATTTAGCATGTTTTGACAAGCTGAATTGTCCTTTTTGAAATGGCCTTGCCCTGCTTCCTTGTTTAGTCTCCTAAGCCTTGTTTGTACGAGCAGGTTGCTGCTTCAACACAGTAACGTCATCTGGTGCATTTAAGCTTCATACATACTGTACCTGCGGGACATGCTGCAACCAGGTAGGAAGCCCTGAGAACATGTATTTCTAGTGCATTAGAACACTAATCCTTCCTGTCTTTTCAGTTTAAGGCTGTTTCTGATCTGTGCTCTTTAGGGAAGGACTCTTGTGTGTTATTAAGAACTCCTGGTTCAATAAAACCTGGAAGTAAGTGCTTTGCAGTACATAGATCGACCCTGCCATACTTCTGTAAATCGAATCACCCTGTTGCAGGTTTCTGCATGACTCTCAGTGTGTTATGGCACAGCTGAAGAGGAAACTCTCAATACTGTTATTCATGCAAGTCATGGGCTGTGAGATAAGGTGTTGAACTGGACAATTTTAGCCTTGTGTCTTGAACAAAAGACACGAGCAGATAAATCCTAGGAGTTATTCTTCCAAAGAGTAAGTATTGACATTGCAATGCCTGCTCAAGGTTGCAGTAGTAGTTCATTACTACTACTTTTATTTATTATATTTTTATTTATTTATTATTTATTATATTATATAATTATTATTACTACATTTGCTGACTCAAAGAATTTTTTATTTGAGGTGTCAAACAATGTATAAAATGACAAAAAACCCCAGCACATAGATCCACAGCCTTTCTGAAACTTGACTTTTTGGGCTGGATGTGGATGTCTTGTGTTTAACAGTAGAACATTTGAAATAAGTTCCTCCTGTGGACATGCCCAGTGCTAGGACTGTGTGCTAGGGAACTAAATCAGTTTTCTCCTCTCTTTATGCCTCTCTTTCTCTTTAACCTGACAGAAGTGACCATTACTGAGCTGAAGTTTTCTGGAAACTTGTTTGCTTTACAAACCCTTGAATTTACTTGAAAATAATAACTATGTTATTTTTAATCTTTCATATTTAGATCTACTTAGAGAACAAAGAGGACACAGAATAGTTTTTCTCAGTGCGTGTGTTATTCACCTTACAGGAGTCAATATAATCTTTATATGCAACAAATTCATTTAGGATATGTGAGAATTACCGCAAATGAGACTCCCCTAAGCTTGGGACCAAAGAGCAGAAAATGTTCTTCTCTGAAGTACTATCAAAGCTATTAGAACAGAGATAGGTGCGTGAAATGAACACTTCTTTGTAGATGAGAAGCAGTGGAGGAGTTGGGGCTTGTCTATGAGGAGAAAAGGAGGCTGAGGGGTGACCTCATTGCTCTCTGCAGCTTCCTGAGGAGGAGAAGGGGAGAGGGAGGCACTGACCTCTTCTCCCTGGTAGCCAGTAACAGGAAGCATGGGCATGGTTCAAAGCTGTGTCAGAGGAGGTTCAGACTTGACGTTAGGAAGCATTTCTTTACTGAGAGAGTGGTCAAATACTGGACTAGGATTCCTAGGGAAGAGATCGATGCCTCAAGCCTCTCAGTGCTTAAGAAGCATTTGGCCAAGCCCTTCGTAACACTCTGCAAGTAATAGAAATGATCAAGTTGCACTGCCTGGTTTAATTCTTATTTTTACCTGAGGAAAATGTCAATTATAATTCTCAAATTTCATTACTTGGGGCATATCTATACAGAGCACAGGAACTCTGCACAGCCATGAGGTGAATGGGGTCATTCCTGCTGTGGCCCAGCACATCCCTGTGAAAACAGCTGACCAGTTTGATGGACTTGATTTTTCAGGAAATCCTTAGAATCATTTCCCCAGCCTCGCAGAGAGAAGCCTGCCCTGAAAGCAGACCGGATACATGTATAGAGAGAACAACCAGCCCAAAGGTGAACTGCAACTCTGGTTGCAGCAAGCTGCTACATCGTAAACCATTGCAGCAGTGTGGCTTACTTGTGCTCGCTAGTTTAACTAATACTCTGTCTCTCCTGACAACACGCAGTTTCCTTCTCACTGTTCATGCTTTGGTGGTCCATGGTCTGGCGTTCTGAATGCATGTGCAAGCCACACACCTCAGCTACTCCCATGGCTTCAAGAATACAGATGAAGGACACTTGCAAAGTAATCTGTGGAATGCAAGTCTTTGGTTAGAGGAAATTCAGATTCTATTCTTTGTGTCTGTGCCTGCATAACCTGGCTGGGGTCTTATGACTAGCCTGTCAGAGTGAGTGTACATCCATAGCAACAGAATGGTGAATTTATTTTCCTGATCAGACCTCCTTTAACCATACTGATAATACCAATTCATTGGAGGAATATCAGACACTTCCCTGTCACTGTTCAGCCTTTAACGTAAAGTTACTGATGGGACAGCAATTTGCCAACTCTTGACTCAGAATCACATATTCCTTTTCCAAGTTGGAGTGATGCAACACAGCTTGACAAAGCTTGTATGCTTGACAAAGTTATTGGCACTCTTGAGTGCTTCATGTGCCACTGCTGTGAAACGTGCGCCTGCTTTTCCATTAATGCCTGACGTGATCTTTGTACGAGGTAGCTCTCCAGTCCGCTGTACTGCTGCTCAGTACCAGGCTGACCACGGTGTTGTAACTGTGGCTGAACAGTGAGCAGAGAAAAAAACTTATCAATGCAATCAGAAACACTGTCATTAAACAACAGAACATTTTAACACTGCAAATAAGACTTGACCAACAAACACCCATTTGAATATAGGTTATTCTGTAGATCCTGAGGTAAGATAGTCACAGCATTATACTCTAGAATAAAATGTTGAGGCTGTTTCTCAGCAATGCTGGTACATTTTAAGCTCAGTTTCAGTTGATTGGCATTTTATAAGACTATTCAGTATTTCCAGCTCTCACCAGAAACATTTCATGAAGATTTTCCCCATGATACATCATTTTTCCTTTCACTTGACAGACATGCCTGATAAATGCACAGGCATCTCGCTCCAGTTCATGGAATAGTTGGCATTAAGTTTTGCTTTGTTCCTGAGTAAAATCCATGAAGCTGACAGATAGATATATGTAATGCTTTCTGTGATGTGTGTGTTCTCTATAACCCCCAAGTCTTCTATTTCTCTGCGTTCTACCTGGATTCAGGTCTCACAACTCATCCAACTGTTGTAAGAGGTATACAGCTGAGCAACAGAAGAGAATATGCCTATCCAGAACCTGCATATCCTGTTGGTCTGTATTTGTAGTGACTTCGTAGACACAAAGGGAATACTGAAAAACCCATTCATCCTCAGAAATCACCCTGTTCCCCAGGCTTTGGTGACTGTAGGTGCTTAAAGCACTGATGTTCAGTTAAGGCAAAACTTTCAAATCTTTCCCAAGGGAAGGAGCAGTAATAAGCAAGAATTAATTTTATCCATCCATGGAAGTGACCTTCAGGTATTCAGTCAACCCAAAGACAGTGATCTGCTTTTCTTTTTGACAAGCTCTTTTGTTTTTAATAGTAGAACTTGCTCTATGCCAGGAATAGTGATGGCTATAGAAACTGAACTTCCACCATTAAGTACTGGAATAAAAACTAGGCATACCATTTCTGATGTTTAGAATTACCAACTGTTGATAAGTGAAGTAGGTGTATTTAGGGGAAGGTGTTGAGTAAATCTCTCATACACTAGCAGTAATGTAATCAAGCTGATTGGGTAGGAACTAAGGAATGAAGCTAATCAGAAATTTGTATTATCTACTAGGAAGTGTTTATAGATTAACTCTTACTTGTGTTTGAGAGAATGGAATAGGATGTTTCCCATATGATGAGGTATAAGCTTTACAGGAGATGAGCAGTTTCAGGATGTTAGTCATTACTGATAGGTTTCTTGAACACAGAGAATGCAAGGAAGACTTAATTCCCCTTTTCATTAGTGCTGTAAACTCCTTTTGCACAGCTTTATGCATATTCACGTCTGCTTAGAAGGTTCACTCACACAGCTGAGCATGGGAATTTCTGTTGGTGCAAGTTAGGCTCTACCTTCATGTTAAAAGGTATGACAGGACAGACTGGAGCAGCTCACCTACTCCTGTGCTCCAAATGATTGTAGGGTGAAAATGCTTCTTTAACCAAACTGAAATGCTAGACTGGCTTTTCCATAAATAGCAGCGTGTAACTTACTGGCCTTGGACACCTTGTTTTACCTGAAGTACATTTCATGCTGGAAGCTGGGGTTTGCATTATGGGGTTTTAAACCTGAAAGTATGCATGGAAAAAATGAAACATCATGTAGACAGAACAATGAAAATATGTTTTCAGAGTTGAAACAGACCTGAAGTAGGTATTGGCTGGATTGGGGGTATCTGCTTTGTAAACATGGAAAGGCATTTAAAGGTGAATATGGTTAGATCCCTGTATAGTTTTATACTTCAGACAGAGGGGTCTTTTTTCTGACCTCAGGGGCAGTGGAATTAGGGACAGTATAACCTTCTTGGATTTTGCATGGCAAATGTCAGCTTCTCATCACAGGACCATGTAATATGCTAGGAAGAATGAATTCTTTAGCTCATACCTGCTGGATTTCTGCATTTCATACTGTTATGGCACAAGGTACTTAAGATACTTTGCCCTGAAGGGCCCTGTCACTCCTGTGCTCTTACTGCTGAGCAGCACTCTGTTCTTTCATTAGCTTTTTGTGTTACGCTACAAGCAATGCAGAGTGACTTGATTTAGGCAAGAAGTGGTGGGCAGATAGCTAATAGGTACCTCTTATCTTAGACAAAATGACAGGATTGAATCAAGGTTCTATAAACTTG
The DNA here is from genome assembly GCF_037157495.1 of Lathamus discolor. Taxonomy (NCBI): domain Eukaryota; kingdom Metazoa; phylum Chordata; class Aves; order Psittaciformes; family Psittacidae; genus Lathamus; species Lathamus discolor. The sequence continues at coordinate 18,074,814 of NC_088891.1, read as the reverse complement.
CTCGTTATATCAATCTGTAGTGAAAAAATCAAGTAGTATCTAAGTACCTCTCAGTTGATTGAGGGTTTTCTCAAGAAACCCCAGTGGAATTCCTGCTGCTTTTTTTAAGAAAATAAACCTGACCAGGTAATTTACTCTTATGGATGCCTGTGGAAATTTTGCATATTTTAGGTAGAGTAATGCATGAGCTGTTTCTGTTACACTAAGAACAGCAAGCTGTTATCTGCTGTCTCACCCATGCCCATCTTCCACATCTCCCCTTTCACAGCACAGCCAGAAGTTCCTCTTTTTTATCTTCCCACTCCTTTTGGCTAGATAAGGAAGTCTCCACCTCCCCTGGCACCCATCCTCCAAAGGCTGTCAGCTCCTTAAGACCTCCAGCCTCCAACCCCCATAAACCACTAACCTAAGTGACAGGTCTCCTTTTGGACCAGCCAGTGTTGGTGATGAAGCCCTAGAAAACAGTTCTGAATTGGTGTTATTATTCCAGGTAGAGATGTCTTTTACCATAATAGCTGCCCTGGGCAGGCCTTGCAGTTGTACAGGATAAGGTTCTCTCTCCTTTCAGAAATACTCAGCGGTAGTTCGTGTGTGTACGCACAACATCACCATGCTCAGGAGCTTGCAGAGCTACCACTTTGTGGTCTGGTTTTATCAGTAAGGAGGACATTGCTTTGGTTTGCAGGAGAATTGAATAATTGCAGACTAACCACTGAATACAAAACTGAAATCAGCCCGGTTCAAAACAAGAGGAAAGCAGTCACACCTGGGGATCTGGCAGGCTGGGGTTCATCAGTGTTTCAGCCCCTGCTGGCCTCTTCCTGAGCCGGGTTGCTGAGCTGAGGGAAGTCCAAGCTGATACAGAGCACACAATCAGTGCAACACGTGAAGGAAAAACCCCAACTGCCTCTTGTGTTGCTCAGGCTGCAGATTGCCTTTTGTTGCAGCTTTTCCAGCTCCTTGCCAGATCCCAGGGTAACACCTGCTATTTGGTGCAGGAAGTGTAATAAAGCCTTGCTGCAGATTATATGCCTTCTGCTTTAGAAGTGGTTTATTGAAGACACGTTGGGGTTTTTGTTTCCAGGAAGCCTTGTTGGCAGCATATTTCAATTATGCTCTGAAGCTAATCAAGGCAAGAGAAATGTTTTGAACACAGGAAGCTGAACAGCTAATCATGTAATTGAGTGCCTGTTTCCACAGGGGATGTACAAGTGCTTAAGTGTGGCTGAACTCCAGCACACCAGCAATCTGTTAAATGGCTACAAAGTGCAGGCTTTACTAGGAAGGGGAGGATAGGCTGTGTGGAGACCTCATAGCAGCCTTCCAGTATCTGAAGGGGGCTTGTAGGGATGCTGGGGAGGGACTCTTCATTAGGGACTGTAGTGATAGAACAAGGGGTAATGGGTTAAAACTTAAACAGGGGAAGTTTAGATTGGATATAAAGAGGAAGTTATTTACTGTGAAGGTGGTGAGGCCCTGGAATGGGTTGCCCAGGGAGGTTGTGAGTGCTCCATCCCTAGCGGTGTTCAAGGCCAGGCTGGACAGAGCCCTGGTTGACATGGTTTAGTGTGACGTGTCCCTGCCCATGCCAGGGGGGTTGGAACTGGATGATCTTAAGATCTTTTCCAACCCTAACTATTCTATGATACACACCACCCAATGTTAGGCACCTGCTCTCCCTTTGCAGTCACCTGAGGAGAGAGAGGCCACTGAGAGCAGGAGACTGAAGGACGAGACTTTGGGGAGACTGTACAGCAGCTTCCTATGCCTAAAGTGGTGACAAGAAATCTGGAGAGGGCTTTTGACATGGGCCTGCAGGGACAGGCCAAGGGGAATGGCTTTAACCTGCCAGAGATGAGACTGAGATGAGCTCTTAGGCAGAAGCTCTTCCCTGTGAGGGCGCTGAGGCGCTGGCACAGGGTGCCCAGAGAAGCTGTGGCTGCTCCATCCCTGGCAGTGCTCAAGGCCAGGTTGGACACAGGGGCTTGGAGCAAGCTGCTCCAGTGGAAGGGGTCCCTGCCCATGGCAGGGGAGTGGAACTGGATGAGCTGTAAGGTCCCTTCAACACAAACCAAGCTGGGATTCTGTCAATGAAGGTAGCTACTTTATTTCACCAGTGCTTGATGCCAGCTCTGGACTTAGTATACCTGATGCTAATTGCCATGATTGCCATTTCTGATCTATTTCTCTGAACTGTTACTGGAGGTAATAAAGTTTCCACTAAAATGATCCATTTCCTTTGTGGGGTTTTTTTTTGTTGGTTTGGTGTTTTTTTTTTTTTCACCATTTTTAAAGTCAAATCTTTCTTTGCCATTAAAAGTGGAGGTGAATATATTGGAATGAAGCTCATTCTTCAGAAGCTACATGGTATGTAATGCACAATATATAGTACTATATTGCCTGGTCTGAATAGGTAACAGCTATGCAGTGCATGTTCTGCTTCCCAAAGGAGACTGTCTCTGTGTCTGCAATATCTCCTCTTACTATGCTGCTGGAAAGTCTCGACAGCTGGGGAAAGCCTCCATGTTAGACTGGAGACTATGTGAACCACATGCACAGCAAGTTCAGTCCATTTAAGTAAACTGAAAAAGCAGTGACAGCTGAAGTAGTCCTAGGGCAGTGGGAGCGTCCTGAACCTTTTCACGAAGGGCAGAAGGAATTCCTCCAGTCTGAATTGCAAGAGGATTATTATGAAAGCGAAGCTTAACTGGTATGAAACAAACAGGAGAGGCAAGGCTCAGCCACAGAACTTTCATGTTCCCAGCTCAATCTTTCAGTAGGTTCAAAGTGTTCCCTGCCCACTTGGTTTGTTTTCCCTGAGCACATCCTCTCTAGTTCAAGCACTCTGTAAACATGAACTTTAGCTTTTCAGCAGGAAAAGACAGAAAATGATTTGTCTGCTACAGGCACACAGCTTCACCCGTGTTCAGCCACCCTGCTTGCAGGCTCCCTGGCCTTGCAGTTAAGATTCCAATTTGCAGCCTGCAGAATAATTACACAGTTTGCAGAGGTCTGTTCAAGCTCTGCTGCTGAACTGTGCTGAGCAAGTCCATGAATCCACCTGGTTCTCTGCGGTGCCTGGTAAGTGTCACATATGCCAGTGATTTGCCATGCTCTGTTTCAAGGTGACTGGCCAAAGCATTTTCTGCCTTATCTTTTCTCCCCTCTGCATTTGCATTCCTGCTATTGCTCAGTATCAGCGGTAGGACGCTGGGCTGGGGCTAGGCTGTCTTATGTTCTCTGTGGGTAATGGAAGATAGGGGTGCCCACATTTACACACAGGAAAGCAGCAAAGTTCTTTTCACAGGAGCTTGAAAAGCTGCAGTCCCTGTTTCCCACTGGCTCTGATGCTGGAAAGCTGCTAGAACCGCGAGAAGAAAAGCAGCACCAGGAGAAGTCTGCTTTTGTCCTGGATTTGATGGTTCACCTTGAAACACCTTCGGCCACCCCTGTGGATGGATATGAAGCGAAAGTAAACTCTTGTTTTAGGCTGGCTCCATCCTCCTGTCAGGCAGTTGTAGGGAGCCATAAGGCTCCCCCTGAGCCTTCTCTTCTCCACACTGAACGCCCCAGGTCCCTCAGGGGCCCCCATCACACCTTCCCTGGACAGGCCCCTTCACACGATTCGTGCCCCTTGCTCTACACGTCCACGGGCCCGGCGCCCGCAGCATCACCCCACCTCCTCCCTCCGCCCATGCGGCGAACCCCTCCCTCTGCCGGAGCGGGGAGGGAGGTGCCCGGCGCCGCTGTAAAAGGGCCGGCTCCGGGCCCGCTGCGCTGTGCTGTGGTCGGCAGCCGCCGGGGGTGCGTGGCGCTGGCTCGGAGCGAGCGGGGGCTGCTGGAACCGAGCGGCTGTGATTTGACAAGGTGCGTCCTTTGCTAAGGCAGAAGCACGGCGGGGTTTACCGGAGCGGGACTGTTCCCCCTGGGGGTGTCCTGGTGCCGTTTTGTCTCTTTAGTGGGTTAGTTCTGTTGTTGTGCTGAAATCTGACTTCGCTAAAGGCAGTGTGCCGGGCAGAGACAGTTTTGAAACCATGGGTTGGCTGGGCTGGTTCTAATCCTGTCTCGAATAGTATTCATTAGGGGTTGTTTACAGTCTGGGAAATAGAAGCCTCGGGGCGGGGGGCGGGCAGGGAGCATTATCGCTCTCTACAACTACCTGACAGGAGGATGAAGCCAGGAGGGGCTGGTCTCTTGTCCCAAGTGACGAGTGACAGGAGAAGAGGAAACAGCCTCAAGCTGTTAATTGATGATCCTAGAAGTCTTTTCCAACCTGGTCGATCCTGTGATACTTCGGCTGTAGTGTGTTCATGTACTTCTGCATCTCTGTGTGTCTGCAGGTGGATCTGTACTTCAGACTCTTTCCATCTGAGGCTCTCCTGTCCAGCTGCAGTGATGTGGCTCTTGGAGAAGATCAGAGTATCACATGAAAATGGAAGCATCCCTAGCTCCTCCTTCCTGGGACTGCCATCTGGCCAGAATCTGCCAGAGAAATCCCATCTGGGGGCTGCTGCTTTTCCCAATGTGCTCACTCCTGACAGAATCCCAGAGTTCTGCATTCCCCCCAGGCTGACCAGCTCTGGCCCTGTGAAGGGCACTGGCTTCCGCCAGGACCACAGTTCAGACAATGCAGATACTCATTCTTCTGGCTCCAGCTCCAGCTCTTCACCACATCTTATTCAGGTGGAAAGTGCTGAAGAGGTCCCAGACCTGGAGGAGGAAAGCACCAACTCTGACCCCCAGTCCCAAGCAGCACTCTCCCTGCCTCACTTTCCCAGAGCCCCCACTTCCTACGGCTTCTGTACTTTGCTGGAGAGTCCCCACACCAGGAGGAAGGAGTCCATCTTCCACGGTGACCCACGTACTGCTCTGCCTAGCCTGATGCTGCCTCGCTCCAGAGCTAACACACTCTCTGGCAAAGGGACTATGTCTAATCCCACTGCTATCAGCTTTGCCTCTGTGAGGCTCCCTCCCAGGCATCCCTCTCTGCACAGGCAAGGTGCCTGTGACAGTGATACAGCCTCTTCCAGTGACTCCTCTCCTTTCAGCTCTCCGCTTCTCAGCAGGTCACCTCCCAGATCCTGCTCCCGAATCAAAACACAAAGTCAGGAGGGATTGCTGTGCCGAGCACTGAAAGCCAAGAACAAATCCAGCATGCCCAGGAACAATTCCCTCTCCACAGAGGAGAGCAGCTCCACTGATAACAGCCCCAGTGCCATAAGGCGGGCCTCAGGGGGGCTGCTCACCACACGGACCTGCAGCATGTCCTGTTCTCCCATCTTTCCCCTGGACCTGGGCAGCAGCCGGGAGAGAAGAGTGGGAGAGAGCGTGGTGGTGATGGCCAAGGGGGGCACGTTGAGGCTATTGGCTGAATACTGCTTGGAGAATGAAAGGCTGCGGATCCGCCTGATCAGTGCAGAGGGTTTATATGAGGACTCTGTAGAGCCCAAAACCATCAACTGCTGTATCACCTTCTCCCTGGTGCCAGGGAAAACACAGAAGCAGAGAAGCACTGTTATAAAGAGAAGCAGAAATCCCATCTTCAATGAGGACTTCTTTTTTGATGGTATTGCAGAAGAGCAGCTTTACAGTCGCTCTGTAAGAATGAAAGCAGTGAATAAAGGGTGCAATATGAAACGGGATTACACCTTAGGGAAGCAGGAATTGTCTTTAATAAGTATGTTGTCAGTGTAATACTTCAAACATTCCAACAGACTAATCTTATCTTCTGACAGTTTTATACTAAATAAAGTTTTGGGTTGACTTTCTTACCTTTTCATTTTCTTATTTCTTAAAGAATCCCTTAAAGCACTGCATTGCTTGGTGTTGCTCTCATGCTGTTGTGCCGTGTTCTGCTGCTTCAGATCGAGGTAGTTGCTGCTAAATAAAAAGGTGGCTATGGAGCTTCTGCCTGTAGAGGAGAGGAGGGCAGAATGGCTGGTTTACGTTTCTCCTGAAGGATTAGGCAGTTACTAAGACAAAAGTGTTCTTGTTTATGGCTTTCCAGGTGAGGAAGGGTTGTTTTTTTCACTCTGGTCCCTGAGCAGGCACACAGAATGTGCGCACAGCCGGCTCTGAACCCTGCTGCAGCTCCTGGGGAGTACATCAGTTAAACAGACCCTTTTTGACAGCACTCATATTTACAGAAATGAGTGCCCTCTGTGTGGGAAGGGGGCAGGAGAGGGGTACAGTTTGGGAATCAGCCTTTCTCCTACAACAGGGGTGGGGGATTTGGACTAAGTTTGTGTTGAAGATAACGAGCCCAGCTTCCGAGCAACAGCTAAAAGCCCTTGCAGGCAGGGCTCTCGTTCTCTTGACAGACCAGCACTGTTAACACTGAACAGTGAGATGGCGCTTCCCTGGGGTCCCTATGGAGCAGGTGATTGAGTTAGCATCTTTATTTACCTTTCCTTGCCATGGCTGCTTCACAGCTCTCAGGATGAAGTTGCTAGGTAATTGTGCTTCAGCCAGGAATGTACCCTGAAGCTATAACCCGCTCAGCTATCAAATCCTTCCTGAAACTGAAGCAGACAGGATAGCAGTAGGACAAGAGGAAAGGATAGTTTTCGATCTCTGTGTTGAATTCCTGCTTGAGCTGATGACTTGCTGCATACATTGTTCAAGTAGATAAAATTAGGATAAGATCTCCCTGTCCTGTATCAGCAAATGATGAGTGGCTGAGGCACTTGCTCCACCACCATGAGAAATACAAAGGTGCAGAGCTCCTGCATGCTTGAGGCCACCTTCCCTTTTATTTTTGCTAATTCTTTCCTGCTGAGGGGCCTGGGTAAACCGGACGAACTCACAGAAACCCCAGCTGTGCAAGTGGGGAGAGGCAGAAACCCTGTCCTGGAAGTCCAGGCCTCTTGCTGCCTCCCTTGATTAAGTTGCAGGCTTCATTATGTGAAGGTAGATGAAGCCTTAATGGAGGAGCAGCCCACGCGGGCATGGGGCACAAAAAAGGAAGGTTTTCTTCTGTGTCCCCTGTGAGGCTGTAGAAACAGAGCCTTGCTTGTGCCAAATCTACTGCTTAAAAGCTCTTTCAGAAAGATTTCCAGCAGATCCTCTCCCTGCCCTACTCTGGAGAGAGCATAACTGCCTGCACATCATGGGACTGTTCACGGGAGGTGCAGGTATTGCTTGGCCACTGAATCATTTGATTCTGTTTCAGACTTCAGTTCCCAGGGAAGGATTTTTTTCCTTCTGATAAAAGCCCAAAGGATGTTCACTGTGACCACAAGTGCTCAGAAATGCTCACTGCTAATCCTCGACCCAGCTCACGTGAGATGCTTCTCAAAACAGAACCCTCACACAAAGAGCAGCTTGCACAGGGGAATGGCTGGGTATATTCCCAGAAGCTGATTAAAATGAAATGAAATAATAAAGCCTTTGTGCTAAAGGAAAGAATGAAATGTCCTGACACCCGCGCAGCTGGAGGTGCTGCACTGACACTTGTATCCTTCAGCCTGGGCAAAGTGATTGTAAAGGAAAGCCTGAAGGAAGTGGGGAGAAGTGAAATCACAAAAAGGTGACTTCCAGTGAGAAATCAGTAATGCTGCAAAACAAGTAACCCTATTTAATTGGTTATTGTATGGGGTCTGCTGAAGGAAGGCAGAGGCTCTCTCTGCAGGCTCAACACTCATTCACCATCACATTTTCAGTTCTTGGGACTTTCCACAGGTATACCCACATGGAGGAAGAGGCTGAGGTAATACAGAAAAGAACAGTTACATGTGTCAGAGGATCACATACAGTCACACTGCAGTGGGTATCTGCCCTGTGATACATGCCATGCCAGGGCTCTGCTGCAGGGACACGGAATGATGGAATGGTTGAGGCAGGAAGGGGCCTTTAGAGACTGTATTGCCAGCTCCAAAGGGTTGCCTAGGACCCAAGGATGGAGTGTCTCCAAGGACAGAGACTCCACAATCTGCTTGGAGGCCCTACTGCAGTGTTTCACCACCCTGACAGTAAACAAGTTTTTCTTTCAGTGGAAGTGGAATTTCCTGTATTTCAGTTTGTGCTCATGTTTTGTGTCCTGTCACTGGCTATCACTGGGAAGAACCCGACTCCATCCTCTTCACTCCCTCCCACCAGATATTCATACACACCAATGAGATCTTCCCTGAACCTTCTTTTCTGCAGGCTAATGGGCCTACTGCAGTTACCAGCATACAAGAGATGTGCTTGTGAAGTCCCACCCTTCATCAGGCAGGGAAGGAGTTAAGTCCCTTGAGAAAGTCCTCTCTTCCTGTTATAGGAAAATAAGGTTCCAGCTGGGCTCATCTACTCAGGCATTTAAAGAGGTGAAGTCTGCAGCTCTGGTTGCTTGAATGAAAACATCTGGGTTTAAGGCTCTTTAGGTAACGACTTACTGCTGAGAAAGCCTTTTTACAGAAGTTTGGTGATGGGCCTGCAGCTAGAGGGTAGCTTGATCCTTTAGCTGAAAGCAGCAGAAGACATCCATACCAGATTCAAAGGCAGAGTTCAGGCCCAGAAAGGACAGCTGGATTTTGCCTGTGTTTTTCTGGTAAATAATCTAGCTTCGTGTTTTCCTTGCTAATTTTCTCTTTTATTATAAGAACTTTGAATTAAGTACCTATTCAGCTACATTAGTCAGACTCAGGATTAAGTATGACTGTAACATTAGATGGAAAACAGTTTTGGTCCTATCCCTTCCATTTTAGTGTGTCTTTTTACATTTTGGAGTATTTGATCCCTTTTGAGCTTTGGGGTGTTGCTTTTCAGGGTGTTGTCCTTATCAGCACTGCAGAGCCATAATACAACTCGAATGCTTTAACTTGCTTGAATGTTAGAGGGGACAGAACTTGTTTTCTTGTGCTCCTAGATGTCAACTAAGCTGTTAAGTGGCAAACACCTACAGTGCTGCCTGTGCTGCAGCTGCTTTCCAGAAGCGTCAGCATTATTTGGGCTAGTACGTAAAGCACCTGCATAAGCAAACAGGAAGGCAACTGGATACTTCAGCCTGGAAAAGCTCCTAATGCATCAGTGGTTATATGAGAGTCAACAGCAAGAAGCAAATCCACCTCTTGGCATTAGCAAACAGAGTTAGAAAAGACTCTTCAGAAGTTGTCTGAACTGCTGAAATAGCATGAAACTACGGTTGTGTGAACGACTCTATAGCAGTGGTGTGATCAGCCGTGCTCAGGAGTGCTCACTGGCTTGAACATACCCTCTTAATTTCATTCCTAAGAAGACCCTTCACAATTGTTTGAGGAAAAGAAGCTCTTCCTGCCAAGATCCTGGACTCAGGTTTGGCTAAGCAAATATTATTTGTTTCAGCTGCACTGGAGGCACTATTTGTGCTGGCTTTTTCAAACCCAGTTATCTTGAGCATGCCTCTTCAGTGCTGGACAAATGTTACTGTGAAGCAAATCTGTGTTTTTCCTTCCAGAAATCCATGCAGGTTACAGTTAAGTACAGCCTGTGGTGCCATGTAGAGGAGGGTAAAACGCAATTCTTGTAACTATGCTGCTTTTCACGTCATGTTCAGAAATAATACCAAGAGAAACAAGTATCTGTGACCTAAAAAGCCAACCAGGGCAGACGTGTAGAGTGGGGATTGGGCAGCACAGTGTTTGCAGTATCACATTCCATTTATTGCACCGCTTGCTCTAAGCTGCTCCCATTTCTCGGACTGGCTCTGGAGAGGCACTGCTGGGAACAGCATCTATGCCACCTCCCCATGCCCCCTCTGAGGAAGCTGATTCCTGCAGCTTGGCTTTTCAGTCAGCCATAGTGACTGTGACGAAGGATTGAGTCTATGGTGGGGCCCGACGGGCAAAAATCTTTCTAGTCTAACTCTTAATTCCTGTTGGTAACTTCGTGTTTGCCCAGAGAACTGGGGGAAGAACAGCTAGATGAATGTGTAATGCTGTGGAAAGCCTATCTCTGCAGGACTGCTGGGGAGAACATGCCACAGGCTGTGTGCTCATTAGGCTGTCCCTGTGCTCTCCAGCAACTTCTGCTGCATCGGAGTTGGGCAGTTGTCCTGTATCTAGGTGATCGACACTCATACAAGCTGAAACATCTATATTGTTGGGTATGACATTTGGCCAAGGTGGAAAAGGTAATGAGTCACATCTATTGATAGCTTGTTGCAACAGGATGTTTGATTAAAGCAAACAGCATCCTCACACTCACAAAACAAATGGCTTAATTCAGTGCTGTCTGTTCTCCATTGCTGTGTTCTCTGAACAAAAAAAACCTCACCATGTAATACTAATCTGCATATTTAAAGGAGGTGGCATTTCAGTACGGACTTAATGCTGAAGACTGTCACTGAAATGTACTCTGATATCATTATTAATAGTGTCTTAGAAGAAAGGACTAAAGTTATGCTGAACAATCTGTCCTGGTAGCAGAGGTAAAGTTGAACGTTGCAGAGTGTCTGTGAACTCACCTACTTGCCATCAAGGTGATTGATAGCAAACATGGGGGACAGAGCTGTGGATGCTCCAACCCAGCCCTTGTCCTGGGCTGTGCACAGCACCATGCTGCCTGCAGAGTGGGGGCAAAGGGCTACATTCTTCTTTGTCTATTGGCCTGTTGTGCCTCAGTCAGCATTGCTAAGCAATCCTGTGTGTTATGCTGCTGGCCCTTTGCATTTAGGGGATCCTCATGAGAGGAAATGAGCTTCCAGCAATGTTTTGCGCCTGTCAGGAACAAAAATGGCTACAGCCCAGGTTGCTGGTGGTATTTGGCAACTGGGGTGAGGCAGGGGCAATTGAGCACAGTTCCAGAGATGAGAGGAGGGGTGCAACGAGCAGGAGTGAAAAGAATGAACAGCCTGTTTTGCCCAGACACCACCGCAGGACAGCTCTGTCTTCTGGTTTTGTTATTCCCTCTGCTATTACTTTTCTATTTCTGGCTATAAATGTTCTAATGTTGCAAAATTAGCTATCCTGAGAGGTACAGTGAGAGCCTGACCTTGTCAAGCATTGCATGTACTAGACAGGAAAGTACTGAACAAGATTTTCCAGCCTGCTTCCTTTCTCGTGAATCTCAATGATTCTTCTGCTTGTGTTTCTCAGCCTCTTCAATGTGAAATTGGGAAACATTTGAAGAAGCAAAAGGTGAGTGAAAAACCTGCTTCTTTGTAATGTGAGGACTAGCCAGAGTTCTGGGTCTCCATTACATTGCTGTTTCATTTGTCAAAGCTTCCTGTGCTAACCATTAGCTGTTTGCAGTGAGTAGTAAACCTGCATTTCCCAGCCCAGTAAATACAGTACAGTAACAGATGCTGTCTTGAAATGCTAGAACCAACTTCAGCTTGTCTGAGGTTTCTCTGCTTTCACCAGATTGTTTAGTTTACATAACTGTGCCTCTGTAAGATACCCTGGTTGTCAGCCTGTGTTACTTGACCCCATTCTGGCAGCCCTGTGCCCATGGCAGAGCTGTACCTCCCAGAACTGCTTTCTGCTGATCCCAACCATAAAGTTCAGCAGCAGGAGTTGGGAACTGAGTGCTGTCGAAGCTGATCCAAGCCAGCATCTCAGCTGTGCAGTCTTGCATCAGCTTGTCTGTGGGGAAGGAGGAGAGAGAAGCCTCCTTGATTTTTAATGGGTAACAAAAGGCTGGAAAAGACCTTTAAGTTCATCAAGTCCAGCTGTTCCCCAGCACTGCCAAGGCCACCCCTGAACCATGTCACTGAGGGCCTGATCTATGTGGATTTTGAGCACTTCCAGGGCTGGTGATCACACCACTTCATGGGCAGCCTGTTCTGATGTCCCAGTGCTTGACCATCCTCAGAGTTAAAAAAAGTTATGGGCTTTTTCTCCTCTTGCACCTCTTAATATTCAAATGGAATTTCCTGTGTTTCAGTCTGTGCCCATTTCCTCTATCAGTCCATTCTGACAGCACTGACAAGAGTTTGTCTCCGTCTTCTTTGCTTCCTCAAATCACACTTCCCTTGTTCATTTTATTCACTTTTACTTGCTGAATACACGAGATGACTTTCCTGGCTGTGTTTTGCTTTTAGGTTTGGCTAATAGCGGTAATGTAATGTAAGATGTCTTGCCCATCCTGGCTTTTCTAAAGTACTACAGATAGCTGTGATCTGATCCTGCTTACGTTATATGCAAAGGGAATCTCAGAAGAATGCTTTAAGTGCCAAGTTAAACGTTTCTAATACTCGTGCAAGATGTAATGTCATTAGTACAAAATTCAAGTGGTGGAAAACTAAGCAAGACTTAAAACCTGATGAGGTGAAAGCCTTACACATTTACTGGTAAGGAATATTACAATAGTAAAGCCTTCCCTTCATTACTGCTCATGGGGAGAGCTTCAGGCAGCTGTAATGGCAAATGTCACCACAGCAAATGTGCACATTCTTGGCAAGCTTTTGTAAACACTTTGTGTGGCTTCACTGCATGCTGTATTGCCCTTTGGGCAGACGACATGGCTGGGACAGGTACAGCACTGGTATTAGGAGTATAACCCTTTTGACAAGCTGTAGGAGGGTATGTTCCCTGCCTCAGATGTGAGCAACATTCAGTTTAGGGTAGTAGGTCTACCAGCTCTCTGTTACTTACCTGTACCAGTCAAATTACTTGGTAGCTTTCCTAATAGTGAAAAATAAATAGACTGATACTTGGCTTAATGGAAATCTTGCCTACATATTGCTTGATCTCATAAATAGTTATCTGTGGCTTCCCCTGTTCTTGAATTGCAATGGTGCTTCTAGGGGAAATAGAGCAGGAAGCTAAAGATGGAAATAGCCCAAGAAGCCACGCCTCGCTCTCATTTGTAAGGTTTTCCACAAGAATCTTAACAGACGGTGCATTGTCCTGTCGGTATCTAATATTAAAGCCCAGCTAGGGAAGCCCCAACTGTCTGCAGTTTCAGGAAGGAACCTCTCCGGAGATGTTTGTGTATGGCAGAGGAGCCACACAGCTCTCAATAAACAACAGCTCACCCTGATGCTAGTGAAAGGAAGCCCAAACCATACAGACTGCTGCTTGTGGTGCCTGTAAGTGCTACATAGCAAAGAGGTCTAGCTGGAATAGAGGCAATTTAAATCAAAGGGAATCATTTGAGAAAGTAACTTGTGTTGCTTATAATAACCCAATAAAGTGTCTCTTGAAGACACTTATGTGTGGGGTTTTTTAGCTCTAGTTCCACACCCTGCAGGCATTTGTCACTCAGTTCTTGCTGAGAGACAGAGGGCGATAGCCTGGGTCAGATTAGACTTACTTCTTTCTATCTTTGTATGAGGTAGATAAATGCTGTCATTGAACATTAAATCAATGTTGGAGGTGGCCCCAGCAGCAAGCTCCCACCCCTCCAGTTTCTGAGCCTCTCTACACTGCACCCATAAATGCTTTGTGTACTAATGGCTGATCAGTGTAAGAGTTCCACTGTGTACCCGTGACTGGGAAGGACGCAGCTGGCTCTGCATCCCTGCTCGGTGCATACGGAAGCAGATTCATAATTTATGCTGCTTCTCAATAAGCCCAGGCACCAGTGCATTATCATGATTAATTTAACAAAGCTTACTTAGAAATGACACCACAAGTGATAGTGAACGTTGTTTCATTCTTGTAAGTGCATATTAGATGTTACTTCCAAGGAAGAACAAAGGAATGAAAGCCTGTTTTGCTGAGCCAGTCTGACCGATAAAATGGGAGGTTGCATATTTCTGACTTTTCCCACATTGGTACATGGTTGCTACAGTGCTGTGTCAGCTGCTTGAAATGGCTTTGGCCTGCAAAGGAGAGGGTAACATCTTCCCCCCATGCAGGATCAGGGATGGAAGATAAGTATAATGTACAATCAGGATAAATCTCATTCATGAGCCCATGGTGGTTACAGACATCACCTAGCTAGGCTTCCAGCTGGCTTCCTTGAGGTATTTTGGAATTTACCATTGCATCACACCTGGGATGCAGTATCCTGCCTCGGTGTGCACCCTGCTTTGTACCCTTCAGGTGCAACCTTCAAGTTCAAGCTTGAAGAACACATCGCACCTCTCTGTGTCTGTCAGCTACTTGATTCCGTGAACTGGAGATGTTTCTTGGTGCAGCTTTCACCTAACAAACAGGTTCTTGAGCAAAGGCTGGCAAAACAGTTTGGTTCAGCAGCTCTGCAGTTAACATACTTCCCAGACTGCATCAAAACTGTCAGACCATTGGACCTGCCATGTAAACCAATGAACTTGATAGAAAACTGCTTTTAACCTGTAATTTTTAATGTTTTTGTGTGGGAAATGGCAGAATCCCCGTTCTACATAGGCAGATAGGTGAGTGATTACAGTATGTTTATTGTACGTGGCAGTTCTTTTCAAAACACACGTTTAAACAGATGGCTTATGTTGACTATTAATGCAGTTCCTGTGATTAAGTTCAGTCTGAACGATGTAGGCAGGGATTGACATTCTATTGACATCACTGCTGGTGTATTGCATCTTCTTATGAATGTTCAAACTCAGATCTGCTATTACAGCTTCACTGAAATGTCAACTGTGATAAGTCACGATAGAACTGAAGAGATAAGGTACCTGGCATCTTGCTAATTTACTTTTTGACTGGGAATTACTATTTGCATATTCATGCTGTAATGTTTTATTGGTAAAAGTCCACGCTTGAGTAAATTACTCTAAAAAATATAGAGGTAGGCTGAAACTTGCCTCCCTGTCTCTCTAGATGTGATAGGCTTATAGCACAAGCAAGCTAACTTCCACCATGCAGGGAACCCAAATCCATGGTGGTGCTGTGCTCTGCTCACTGAAGCACCTACATGGCCCACAAGCACTGCTGTCAGTGTACGGTCTTACAGGTAAGGCAGCTGTTCCAGAAAATAAGAATGGCCATATGCCTGGTGAAACCTAAAGCTCCTCTAGTGTGGTGTTGTGTTGATGCATATCGCAATAGTGACTGGTAAAGAAGGAGTGTGAGAGCAGCTCAGATGGCACAGCCCAGGCTGCAGAACTGAGGCTGCTTTGGGGCTTCCTGACCTGCAGCTCATTTTGTTGTGTTTAATAGTGCCTGACAGGTTTCTCCTTGAAGAATTTGTTGCAGAGCTTCTGGAATTGATGTAAACATTCATTCCTGCTGCTAAGTGTTTCATACCTTAGTTATGTGTTATGTGAAAAAGTGTCTCCCTTCCTTCTGAACTTGCTAATAGCTTCACTTGATGATCTGTAGGTCTTGTATTGGAAGAAACAGTGAACAATTGTTCCCTATTAACTTTCTTTGTCACCCACAATTTTGTAAGTGTTCTATCATCTGATGTGTTTTATACCCTGAGGAGTTCTGTGCTGTTTGTGATATGGAAGGAGATTTTGTGCTTTATCACTTTTTCCTCTATTATTTCACAGTATTTTACTTACCTATCTTAATCATTTCCAGATAAGCTTCTGCAGCAGGTAATGTGTCAGCCCTGAAGTGAGAGTCTCGTGGCTGCATTTCAGCAAAGAGGATCTTCAGCCTCCTGTCATGCATTTAGGAGTTGTTGGCTGTAGCTTCTGGGGTGACAGTATGGTATGGTATAGTTAGGCTTAGTAGAGTAGCTGTTTAAAATGTCTTAACAAGCATGTTGTGTCTGTTAGATGCTGCTTACCTTTTCCTCCTTCCTTGTAACTCTCCTAAAGCAAATTTTATCTTCTGCTGCTACTTCTACTATATTCTTCATTTCAATTTAGTGTGAAAGAAACACAACAACATGAATTTCATATGTCTTTGGATAGAGATGTTTTCAAATGTCCTTTCATTATTCAGTGGTGACTATAAAAGTGCATGCATGGGAGTAGCTTTTGCTACAGCACAAAGCTGTGCAGTAGTTACGTGCTTTTGGTATCTGCTTTAGCAGGGCCTGTGGCACACATTCTTGGAAGACCTCCCAGTGTCAGTGTGTGATGCTGGGCAAGGCGGAAGTTGAAACAGAACAAGGTCCTTTTTATTTCCAAGTCTGGCACATCTTCAGCATTACAGGGCTGGCGCTGCATGGCAGTGAAACACTGCCTCCGTGCTGAAATACCTGTTGGAGAAGAGAGCTCATTTTCAGTCACACTGATGCAAATACCCAGACAGCCATATGCCGCAATCTAATTAAGCCTGAACAAGAGCAGAAACTTGATACCTACAACTTAAAAAGCAGCTGATTATCCCTCTTTGAGTCATTGCTGGAATAAAAAAAAGCCCCCAGCATTTCTGGGAAAGCTTTAGGAAATATCTTTTGAGAACAACATACAGTGCTTAAATTTCTTCTGATTTGTTTTGGACTACTTTTAACAGAACCTACACAACAAGAATAAATGGGACAACTCTGTCTCCTGTTACGTGAAGTCTGTGAGCTTTCATTTCAGTGAATATGCTGTGGTAAACATAAAATTTACAGAGTTATTATTCCAGCAATCTAGTACTATGTAAAAACCAAAACAGCGATCACCAAAAAACCCCTCCACCAGCCTAAAGCCCAACCAACAACAAAAACCCAAACACCCACTCCAAAACCAAACCAATCAACCAGCCTGCCCCCAAACCCTAACCCAAACAGGGAACCCCACCTCAACCCCTCAAAAACCCAAACCCACCCTTTCAGAGAGCCAGTGAAATAGCCTGGCTATAGCAGGTCTACTCTCTAAAAAGCTGTGGTTAACATTTTGGTTGACATGGAGCTCCAGGAAGGAAGTCTTGCACCCAAAGGGATGAACAGCCTGGATGCTTTTCCAGTGAGGGGTAAACCACCTGGCAACCACCAGGCATGGCTATTAGCTCTCTAAAGAAAGAGAAGTAAAATTAAGTCGTGCTGCAGCTTGGTTAAATATTTGTGAAGCAGATTTAACATCCTTTTACCAAGTGAACGTATAATGCTGTAAACAGCTGTGTAAAAATAACCTCTGAAAACACATTCTTTTTATAGTTTTCCTTGATAAATGGCTCCAGAGCAGCATAGGTAATGCACAGGTACCAGAAACATGAGGAAGCTGATTACAGTTGTAGCTCATAATACCAGTTATTCAGGGTGTATGACACTTGTTGTCATTGGAGCTGGATTTCAGTCATTTGTAACCTTGTCTAATTGTGTTTGTTCTCATGTTTTCTAGCCTGAATGTTAACCTCGAGCTGCATTTTAGTGGGAAACACTGGTGAAAAGGCACAGCCTTCTTTAAGGATCATGTTTAGGAGCAAAATCTTGGTTTTCAGTCCTTGTCTCCAAAGGCTTGGAAAAATGATTAAAATACAGGATTATCATGGCTCTTGCAGCAGAGAGAGACCTCTTGATGTTCTCATGCAAACTAGAAAGTTTTGATGAGTGGTAATTTGCACATGCTCCATGTAGACTTAGATGTTAGTTGCTAAAATCTTGGTCTGTCTTGCCTGTTTTGTGCATGCCTGATAACATGATTTTCTCTTGTTTCTGCTCAAGCTGTGTGTGCATGAACTCTAAAGAATCATTAAACTTGATTCAGCCCACGCATGCAAGTAGAGTCAGGCTTTCCGTACCAAAACTGCTCTGGCCTCACCACAGAGCTTGTTTTCTTTTATGCTTACACTGGTCCTCCAGCCAAACTTGATGAATGTATGAGAAGAAGGCTGAGTGAAGGCAAAGGGAGATGGCAGCCCTCTGCAGCAATGGGTAATGGTAGTGGCTGGGGGGGGGGGGGGACCAGCCCAGCTAACAAAGGAGTCAGCAGGAAGGAGCTGAAAGAACTGGTTCTCTGAGAAGGCAAAAGAAAAAAGAGGAGCAGGGAAGAGAGTCAAACTAGAAGAAGAGGCAAAGCTATGGAGATGAGGCAGTTACCATAGCTGCACAGGTCAAAGTAAGGAAACAAACAATAGCAGCAGTGTCTCAAGCAGCAAAACCAGTTTACTGGGTTTGAGGATAAGACATCCCAGGTCAATAGATGTTTTTGTTTGTTTGTTTTCTAATGTTTGCTTTCTGAAAGCTAAGTTCTAAACCAAGCTATTTCAGAAGGTTAATATTAACCATTGCGTGATTGGTACCTTAGCAGGAAGCATCCAGGTCTTTCCTGGAACAGAATTTTCCCGAGTTATTTCTGAAGGATACTGGGAGAGGGAAATGACTGGTCACAGGTGGGTAGGTTGAGGCAGCCCAGGTCAAGATCATCTCTGACTTAAAGTCAGAGATTATCTGATGAGCGCTGCTTGTAGCCATAGAAGCCTGCAGGTAACATGCACTCATTTCAGAATTTTTCAAATCCAAATTCTGTAAGAAAGTGAATGAAAAATGAGTACATTACAGCTGCCAGTATTTCTTCAATTTTATCCCCTACCATGTCAAACAAATGATGTAATTTTGCTACTGCCTTATTTTCAGCTTCCTGTTTCTAAGCTTATTGGCATTTCCTCATGCTATGCAAAGGTAAAACTAGTTTACCCAGAGATTATAGAGAAGTCGGTTTATGTTAGCTTAGGCAGTGATTCAGATTCTGTCTGACATTAAAGATCAATCACTACTTCCTTTTGGTTTGTGGATAAATGTGACAGACTTTGCACAGCTACACATTTAAATTAAGAAACCCTACAGATAAAGCAAACAAATAATTCTATCATGCTTGAAAACAGCAGCTATCAGTCTAACTTTGTGACTGCTGAGCATCCATAAGATTCCTGGGCTGTGCTCCCATGCCCTGTGCTGCCAGCTGTCAAGGTGGTGTGTCTCCCTGGCAGTGGCACTAATAAACTGGTAGGTCATACCCAGGTATGATACCCTTCTACTCAGGTAGAAGTAGATGTTAATGGTGATCAGATGTTTGTTTTGTTTGGTTCTGGTTTTTTGTTACCCTCAGCAATTTGCTATGAGTGAATAGATTTTGCTTTTTCCATCTAATGTCACCCTGTGTGCATGTAACCAAGCACCAACAGGTTAGTTTTCCCTTGCTTATGTGCAGAGTATGAACCATCATTCGGAGAAACTTATTTCATCAGGCAGCCTCTCCATGCTGGTGGTTTTGGCCTACTGGAGGTGCCTGGTTTTTCTCTGTCATTTGGCTTAGGCAGCTCTTATGTGTATAAAAGAGACGCTGCAAGCAGGATATACACACCTTCAAGGTACAAAGCAGTTGATTGTTGCCTTGTGCACGCAGTTAATAGGTGAGACTCACAAGTTCCCAGGCTAAGACAGCTGGCAGTGAATGGGGTACAACTGTGTGCCTCCTTTATTCTCTAGGACAGGCTCACCCTCAGAGTTGCTGAGTTGCCATTCTTGATTCTCTGGGGTTTTTTTTCCTTAGGGCTTTATGGCTTTCCAGGAAGTGACCTTTCCCATTTCAACAGTCTTGCTGTGAGTTTTATCTGTCTTATTTTGTCTGGCTTTAGCTGACATACTGCCTCACAGCTCTTCCTCACAACTTGTTGTGAGACAAGTTTTTGACTATTTTTAACAGAATTTACGCTCAAGAATAAATAGGACAACCCTATTTCCATTTAGATTAAGTCTGTGAGCTTTCATTTCAGTGAATATACTGTAGTAAACATGAACATTTTAATCTTAAAAGTCCTAACTTGTGTTACATGAGTGGCCCACAGGCGCTGTTAAACATGAAGGTATAATATCATCCTGTGTGCTCTTTGTTATTTTATTATTTTAGAAGAAAAGTAAATATTAACATCATAGATGCACATCACAGAGGCTCCACTACTGTAAACTTAAAATGGACAATATTATAATCAAACCAAAATGACAGTTGAGATTAGATCATGTGTTACCAATTATGTGCCTTGGATCACCAGTTTATGAAGTCATAAAGTTAGTACAGTGTGTAATCAGTGCATGCCCGACAAAGAATTGCTAGTTGTTAATTTTGCATCAGGTGTTTCAAAGAGGAGTTGCTTCCTTTTGGTAAATGCCTCTCTGTAACTGAGGACTTTAGCATCCTGGGGATTGCTGGTGCCAGGGTTCACGGAAGGGCATTGCCCAGAGGAGAGGATAAAGCCTATTTTCCTAATCTTAAGGAACTACAGAGATCTAAGCAGGCCCTTTGCAGTTTTCTTCCTCAATGCTTTCTTCTGGAAATTTCATTGCAGTTGCAGAGCTATGATTTATCCTTAGCTATCTCTTGCCTTTACCCAAATAAGCATAAAAACTGATGTGCCAAATGGATTTTTCAAGGTGATTCTTCTACATCCACTGAAGTTTTCCAGTTTCTGGGTAACCTGAACACTTAGATTCTTTCATTAAAAATAAAAAATCTAAGATGTTGGAAGTGTATCTTTCTAAGCTGCCATCTCCTGTCTTTACAGTAGGTGAATGGGTTGTATTTTGGAGTTTGATCTATTAACACTGTACGGTTATACTTTCTTAGTGCTTCTTAAATATTCAGTAAAGAGAAGTGTTTTTCACAATATTTACTAAGTGAAAATGATGTATTTTTTATGTAGCTTATTAGCATTTACAATCAAAGAAAAAAATTGGAAAGGTTTTTACTGACAGTCTCATTTCTCACTGAGCTGCCTGATGTCATTATTAATTATACTGTGCTTTCATCCTTTTGTGACCACATCTCTTCCCAGAAATATTGTAAGTGGCGCTTCTGCACACAATTTAACTCCCCAGTAAACATATCCATCTGCTCAGTGTTTTTCTTCCTGCATAATTTTTTCCTCAGTGGTAAAAGCAGCTGACTGAGGGCATCAGGCAAGAGAGATAACTGTTCCTGCAGATTGTCTTGTTATAATGAAATTGGAAATCAGGTGATGTCAGTGCTATCAGGCAATACCTATGCTGACAAATGCCAGCTAGAGCGTGAGGATGTGCGTGACAGGAAGCTTCGGTGCCTACTGCCTTAAGTACCTAAGTGCCAGGGAACGGTTTTGTTCTTTTCTGGATAGCTTCTACTTTGGAGAACGTTTCAATTTATAACAGATTTTCTCAAAATTGTGTATTCTCAGAGTAGATAAAATGAGATGTGGTTATGGGCCAAAGAGCTATCACGAAATCGTTGTGACTCCACTGCTTTCAAATACTTTTCTTGGTCTCAACAGTAGCATCATCTTCAGGTTTGACCATTTCAATGGCAGAGGTATAGAGAATGCTCCTATGAAGTTTAGGATAGTGGTATGATCTTTTTTGAGTTGCTTTCCTTTCATGCTGCAGACTAGTTTCAGAAGTAAGATCCTAGCGAAATTCAGCTCTTCAAACCTACGTATACTCACTGGCTCTGTACACTGTAAAAAAATCTCAAGTTTCCCGCTTTACCCCATGGAATTTTCTGATAGCAGCTACCAGTTTCACAGGCCCCACAGCCTCTACTGCATAGAAATCTCTTTGCAGATCAGACAGTTTCAACATTGTGGTTTGAATGTCACTCTGTGCTGTCATATTAAAATGCTGAATACAGCACCTGGTCTGCTAGTTGCTGTAATAGCAAGACTTTGTTGTGCTTATATCCTATCTCTTCTCTTAAAATGGACAAACTACAGAGAATGTTTGTTATGTGGGCAGTTGTACCCTACTTACGTGTGCTCAGCTGCCTTGATCCTTGGAGAGCACTATCTCACCAGGAAGTCTGCCAGCTCACAAGCCGAATTGTGTTTTGAGGCTGTGCATTTCCATGCAGTCTCCAGCTTCCCTTTGAGAGAACACAAAACATTTTTCTTCAGAGGGTCAAGAGATATCTTCTACATCTGTCAGTCCTTGATTTTTAAAGCGAGGACTATTCTGTTCTTCCTAACTGCTTCCCATATAATGGAAAATATGCTCTTGAAACAAACTTAAACCCTGTGTAGATCTCATCCTGTGCATTTTAGATAAGAGGAAATATATTGAAATGACAAGGACTCTTTGCTTCTCAGAGTTGCAGGAGAAATATATAATGCTGGGACAAAACTCCTAGGTACCTAATTAGGACAGAATTTGGTATTACATAAAGGTAGCTGAGTTGAATAAGGGCAGCATGAGCAGGCTGGCTACAAGATGCTCTGGAGATTAACATTTAGGGATTTCAGATGGAACAGAAGCATTTGGTTTAGTGTTTGAATTGATTTTTAAACTGAGATTAAGATAGAGGAATGCTTTACAGTGAGAGATTTTAGATCTAGCAGTTGAATTCGGATGGATCTGTGTTGCCCATGCAGTTATCACATTTATGTGAATAGGATTTGGTATATGTAAGATACCAGTCTCTTGATGTGTGTCTGTAATTCAGGACTGCTACTTCGATTTCTTAAAATGCATAAACCAAGAGATTTCTCATTAAAATAGTTTGATTTACACAGACTCCTGCAGCACAGCATGTGAGTGCTTAATCCATGCTCATGTTTAATAGTTAACAGAGTGCTGCTTTGTTATAGTAACAACAGGGAAAAAGGTACGTATGGTTCACTGCTGTCAAAAATAAAGAGGTAGAAGCACAGTAAGCAGAGACTCTTAATTTCTTTCTCATCTGCCAGCTATAACCTTTCACCTACAAAACCCCTCATCAGCTGTAAAAGGTAGTTGCTGTTATTTTTATTAGATACTATTAAATAGCTTTTACTTCCTTCTGATAAGGGACAGCTTACAAAATGTACAACAACTTAAAATACAATTTCTATTCATAAGCTTCAGCCTTTCTAAGTCACGTGCTGACTGTTTCATGAGAAAGGCAAGCTTATGAAATGAGACTTTATGAAATGAACATTATTGAATGCTGGTGTTTTGGGCTATGGAATATGCTAAAAATGAATGATTTTTATTTCCCAGTATTTTCTACAAATAGTTAATAAATCTGTAGTCCAGGCCAGGTTGCCTTTACTGCTTCCTAAGCAGGGTGCTTTTTGTTTCGTTTTTACTAGAAAGCATTTCATTCTTATTGTAGCAAAGGATAAGGAAAAGGAAGCAGCACTTACTTGTAGGAAAGCTGTAACAAATAAGGAGCTTCTCTGCTGAGAAGGAGGAAGGTGAGGAACAGAGCAGTAGGGATCACTTCCCTGGGTTTTCTCTGGCCAGGTATATATAGTTTGATGCTGAATACACGTAAGACAAGGGAGTGTGACAGCTGGCTTTGCCCCACACCAGGGGCCTGACTGCAGCAGTTAATGAAGGGGAGGCTGCTGTGTGCATGGTTTTTTGGGACCACTGAGGCAGAGCTTAGGGACGCGATGTCATTTGGTATGCTCTTATAACAGCCACTGGGATCAGCGGTAGGCACTGAGGTCAACACCAGTGGATTTGTCAGTTAGATTCTGTACAGACAGGACACTTATCTGCCTAAACTACGTTGTCATCTAGTTCTTGAATGAAGGTAACTTGAAGAGGTCTGAGCCACAAATTGCTGAGAATACTGTGACACACAAAATGCTGGGAGTAACTCAACACATGTTGACTTTGTATATTGTACCTATATTGGTTCGAAGTGTTAATACAGGTTTAGATTTACAAAAGAGACAAAAGAATCACACATGGTGTTTCTTTTGTTATGTAATGTACATGCATTGCCATGAAAGATAAATACTGCCAAAAAGAAACACCTGAAGACAATAGCTCTTCGGACTAATTCCTGTTTAAGGTTTATTTTGGAAGCAGCCAAGCTTTATTCAGAGAGGGTTTTTTTAATTTAAGTTTTTTGCTGCGACTCAAGAAGTGGCTTTGCCTGGTGACCTCCTGTCTGACTGTGCAGTTGGAGTAATGCTTTAGCAAATAAGGTAACGTATGTTCATGTTTTCAGCCTCCACTAAGATCTTGAAAATTGTAGGGCACCTTATAAATAGAGACTGTAAAAAGTAGGTGACAGCAAGCATTTTGTATTTCCTGTTCCTTAGATAATGGTGTTTTAACTAAAAACAACACTATGTAGTTCAGCAATGCCTGGAGTAAGAGGGACTTCTGTGAGAAGAAAGAAACTCTTTCTAGTTCATAGTAAGGGGGATATCTGGAATCTTTCTTTACTGTATTATGTAAAGACTTACCTCCACATCTGGGAATTCACAAACCCTGTTACTAAACAGGAACTGTGTCACATCCTACCGTTCCTAACTATGTCCAAATCAAACTTTGGCTGATAATAAATGATTGCGCTATCTCTCAGCATCTCATTCAACATCAGTCAGCACTGATGTTGAAAAAACAGAAAAGCCACTCAGAAAATTTAGCTGGAACAAATCTCTCAGTTATGACTTAGTGGGTTTCGCTGGAGGACTGTTCTAATGTCCAAATGTGCAAAGGACTGAAATTTTTAGCAAGTGAAATGGCTTGTCTTTGGATTAATAGATATTTGCATGTGCTTTTACAATTAAAAGTGCAAGTACTTATCAAGTGAATGAAATTACACTTATAATTTAAAAGCAAATATGTTTGGTCCAGACTAGACTGTTATTACTTCCTTCCCATTCAAAGGCAACATATTAATCAAAACAAGTGTATTTTTTTTTCAATCAATTTTCTTACATAGCTTCTGGCTTTTTCATCTTCATAGCACATCGCTGAAAACAGCTGATTCTTAGAAATACCACTGAATAAAGTCCTCACGAAGAACGAAGTTAGATCCTTCTTATGATAGAACTTCGCTGTTTTTTGAAGAACCCCTGGCACAGGATAAAAGATAGCAATGTAATTTGTATTTCAAATCTTAGTATGACATGCGTGTCATCAATATTGGCAAGACAGACTAAGCCTCTTGGCTTAGAAATTTCATGCAGAAATGCGGAGTCTAATTAATAAATCTCTTGGATGCAGATAAGGTGCAGTAGATAAAGGAAATGATTCTTCAGACTTCCTTGAAAACCACCTGTCATAGACTATCTACGGAGATACCCTTATTTGTGGATACAGCATTATTTCTTACCATGAGGTATCTACACTATGCTGTCCTTGTTCATCATCACATGAAAGCTATGAAAAACTTTGAGTCTAGGATTTTAAGAACAGGCAGTGGGAATGCCATTTTTTTTAATCTAGATTTCTCTGAAAACTTGTTCACAGTAGCCAGTGAGGAGAGTTTAATACAAGGTTTATCTTGGGGGGATAGTGGGAAAGGGTGCACATTTATTTATGTAGGAAAAGATGTGGCATTTTTAATAGGGGAAAAATGTAATCATTGTATCAGAATTTAGGCAAAGTGTCTAGCTTTACGTTATCCTGAGAAACAAACCCAGGGTTTCTTCAGATGACTGAGGTTATTTTTATGAACAAAGATCAACTTTGTCCCTTAGTAAAATGGCTGTGCCCTGATGTTAGTAGCTGAAGTTAACTTTGGCTTCATATACTGACACGCTTCTATTTGTGTATCACTTAGTTCTTACGTATTAATGCCTGGCAAACCTTTCATATTTTATTGTTCCACCTCAGAGAGAGGGTGTGCTGAAAAGCATCATAGCTTTTTGCAGATGTGAGTTCTTCAAGGTTCTCCACTGAGAGCTGAGTCTTCAGCTGTCACAGGGGAAAAGGGAAAGCAGATAGCTATGTGTCAGCATCTTGTTAGTACTTCAGATATCTCAGCCTATCTTGATCTGTTGGTTTTACTTACTGCTAATGTAATTGATGTAAGTGTTGCAAAATACTCCAATTTTGCTAAGTAACAAAAGTTATTCTATTCTGCTATTCTAGTTCTTGTAATGTTATTTGGGTGTTTAGTATTTGATATAATTGCTGCAACACCTTTTTTCCTCCCTTATTTTCTGCAAATGCATTCAGCATTAATGAAATCCCCTGTGCACTACTTAGAAACAAGCTTAAAAACAGTGAAAAATAGCGTTACTCTAAAAATTTTAAATAAAAATGTAAGTAAAATGAAAACCTCTATCAAATACTATTATTTCCACAGAATACTGAACTTTTCTTCAGAAAAGTTTGATGAAGCCTTGTGTGGGATGGTTTAGTGTGAGGTGTCCCTGCTCATGGCAGGGGGGTTGGAACTAGATGATCTTGAGGTCCTTTCCAACCCTAACTGTTCTATGATTCTATGAAAAGGCAATATGGCAAAATCATCAATACTGATCTCTTCCATCTGTTAAGTCCAAAAATATGTGCCTTAATTACTTAGCTACTTCTGGGACTGTAACAATCAAAAATGGCAGCAAGGGAAATTCTCATGAGCTAAAAGGAATGAAACACCCCTCATAATCAGGGTGGATAAGGAACAGGTTGCTCAGTGGGCCTGTGGCTTAACCATCTTTTGGAGATTTTCAAAACTTGTCCAAACACAGCTCTTGGCAACCTGACCTAACTCATCACAAAGTCCTCTCATCTCTGTAGGCTTTCTGATGAGAGTTGATGCCCCATTAGCTGGCTGATTTCCCAACTGCTAATAGGCATGCACTCTGTTTAGTGAGGTACAGTGGATGAAATTTGCCATCTGTTCACTGGCCAACAGTCAGATGGTAGGAGCTGGAGATTTTGTAATATTAATGCAGTAAAATAGAAGAAGATAGCTTGGTTATTGAGCTATCAAGCCACCTCAGATTAGCATGAGAATTGCTATTATTTATTTAGGCATGCAAGATTGTGTAACAGGCAACACTAAACAAGTATTTGTTGTTGCAATGTGTATTTCTGTTCATAAAACTGAAGCTTCAACTCATAATTTCAATACAGATTTCCTGGGGTTTTTTAGGCTTCATTTTTGCAAAGGCTTCCCTGAAAGGGCACATAGATAGCAAAACCACAAAGTTAAGTGTTAGTGTTGTATTTATGTCTTCTTTTTAGTAAATTACTATGCAGTGATGGAGTCACCAAATGCTCTTATTTAATGAAGTGCTGCAATAATACATGACGAGTGTCTACAAATCAACCAGGACATGTTGTTTTTGGTGACTTTAAGCTGAGTGAAACTACTGATTCCATCGCTATTTAGCAAACCAGTCATGTCTATTCAATCCTGGTATTTAGAAAAAATGGGCAGGGTGCATGGTTTTTTCCCTGAGACAAATGAACATTATCTGTGTATTCAGACAATGGTAAGCAAACACCAAAATTTCTGTTTGTCCTGTATCTATTCTTCTAAATACAGAACTCCTTCGTCATCTAACAGTGTATGAGGTTTTCTGGGGGTTGTTTTTGTTTGTTTGCCCCTCCCCCCAATTTGGATTTTCTTTTTCATTAAGAACACATAAGGAATAGTACTTATCAACAAACGGAGCTGTGTTAATGTCATAAGTAGCATCCTATCTGTAAGGGAGGTTCAGAAAGACTAACAAAGGATTGCTTGGTAATGGAGGTGCAAACTTATGCATCTTTGTTTTCAAGTAAGATCTTAGTACTTAAAGGAACCACACATACCGTTGATAAAACATCTACTAAACCTGCCACCTTCACAGTTTTTGCATTCTAAATTCCATGCCATTTTTCTTTAATTAAAAAGAAAAATCTGGTAGGTTTTACTGAAGCAGGCTATACGACACAGAAATGGCTTGCTGGGCTTTTTCCAGGTGAAATCATAGAATCATAGAATAGTTATGGTTGGAAAGGATCTTCAGATAATCCAGCCCAACCCCCCTGCCATGGGCAGGGACACTTAACACTAAACCATGCCACACAAGGCTTTGTCCAACCTGGCCTTGAACACTGCCAGGGATGGATCATTCACAGCTTCCCTGGGCAACCCATTCCAGTGCTTCACCACCCTAACAGTAAAGAATTTCTTCCCTATATCCAATCTAAATTTCCTGTGTTTAAGTTTTAACCCATTACCCCTTGTCCTGTCACTACAGTCCCTAATGAATAGTCCATCCCCAGTATCCATATAGGCCCCCTTCAGATATTGGAAGGCTGCTATGAGGTCTCCGCACAGCCTTCTCTTCTCCAGGCTGAACAGCCCCAACTTCCTCAGCCTGTCTTCATACAGGAGGTGCTCCTGTCCCCTGATCATCCTCGTGGCCCCCTCTGGACTTGTTCCAACAGTTCCATGTCCTTTTTATGTTGAGGACACCAGAACTGCACACAATACTCCAGGTGAGGTCTCACAAGAGCAGAGTAGAGGAGCAGGATCACCTCCTTCGACCCGCTGGTCATGCTCCTTTTGATGCAGCCCAGGATACAGTTGGCTTTCTGGGCTGCGAGTGCATGCTGCCGGCTCATGTTCCGTTTCTCATCAACCAACACTGCCAAGTCCTTCTCCACACGGCTGCTCTGAATTTCTTCTCTGCCCAACCTGTAGCTGTGCCTGGGATTGCTCTGACCCAGCTGTAGAACCTTGCACTTGGCATAAAGGTTGGCATCAGCCCACCTCACAAGCGTGTCGAGGTCCCTCTGGATGGCATCCCTTCCCTGCAGCGTATCAACCGAACCACACAGCTTGGTGTCATCGGCAAACTTGCTGAGGGCGCACTCAATCCCACTGTCCATGTCAGCGACGAAGATGTTGAACAAGAACGGTCTCAACACCGATCCCTGAGGGACACCACTCATTACTGATGATGTTCCAGCCGGACGTTGAGACGTTGACCACAACTCTTTGCATGCAGCCATCCAGCCAGTTCTTTATCCACTGAAATGTGGATATGTGAATATGAAATGTCATGTCTGTCTTGCTCCTGTGATTGCAGCCATCCAGCCAGTTCTTTATCCATCAAGTGGTCCACCTATCAAATTGATGTCTCTCCAATTTAGAGACAAGGATGTTGTGTGGGACAGTGTTGAACGCTTTGCACAAGTCCAGGTAGATGACGTCAGCTGCTCTACCCCTGTCCATCAGTTCTGTAGCCCCATCATAGAAGGCCATCAAATCGGTCAGGCAGGATTTCCCCTTAGTGAAGCCATGCTGGCTGTCACCAAGCACCTTGTTGTTTTTCATGTGCCTTAGCATGCAATCACATTACTTCAGGAGCAATTCTTTGATCCATTTGGTCATATATCCATGTTTGGTAGGAAAATATGTTTGTGAAGAGCAGTAGAAATTTAATTTACTCAAATATATGCTATAACAAGATTTTAAAAATTCATGGAGTTCTTTAGGCAGACATTTTAGTCAATTAGGAAAGTATTTAACCACATAGAAGCTATTTTATTATGTTTTTCAACACCCTTTTTAGTTGTGATTAACTTTCTGTTTTGCTGTGCACAAATTACGACTGTTATGAAACGTGAAGTAGAAAATGGATATATTGTGCTGGCTGCATTGTATAATTGTTATACAGAATATGCAATGCCGCTAATTTGCACAACTGTTCTTATGTTTAAATACATTAAGAGCATGAGCTGCCACTGATTAGGCGGTACTTTTGCTCAAACCTTAGTTATTCACCTGTGGCTTGTATATACAAAAGCAAAATAAGATAAAGTCTTTGAAAGTTTCATAAAACAAAAAGCACAAAAGAAAGTTTGTTACCTATCAGAAGAGCAGCAGGAGCTCTATTCACAACTCCTTGTTGTGTTTTCTTGCATTGCCACTTTCCTGCTGTAGGGAGGACTTTGAACAGACAACATTGCACAAAAGAATGAAACAAATAAAACATATATTGCCAGTTTCTATAGTTTTCCGTAATAAGCAATTTTTCTTCCTATCTGAAACTAAATAGACCATAAAATGAGAATTCAGGAAATTTTGACTAAACTCTACTTCAACACTAGGATATGCAGAAATCAATTAAGTGGTGAAGAACTTTTAAGGCATTATAGAAGATAAGTTGTATTAACATGTTACTTAAGGCTAAAAAAAATTGTCAGGAATGAGTCTGACTTTGGAAAACTAGAGAAACTGGCATGAGAGCACATGTTCAATAAAATTAATGTCATGTTGCTCAGGAATTTCAGGGAACACTTCTGTAAGAGAAGCTTTATTCTAGAAATCAGTGCAACCTCTTCTTATGATGGAAAGAAACAAACCTTCCAAATGCAGTTTGTCTCTGTGACAAACATTACTGCTAAGTCACTAGCTAGAATATAAACAGCTATATACATATATACATGTATAGAATTAGCTTTATATATGTCCAGCCCTTAGCTGTAAAGATATACACATAATTGTAGTAGTCTTTGGAGGCTGACAGTATTGCAAGATGAGAAAAAAAGAGTTTTGGGTTGATTATTTGTTCCCAGCTCTGAATTAAAACTGTAAACTGTTTCCCTAATAGCTGGCCTCTTCTTGTTACATTACTCCCCTTTACTGGGGCAAAAGTGTGCTCAATTGTCAATAAACAGCTCCTG
Source organism: Lathamus discolor (assembly GCF_037157495.1). Classification (NCBI taxonomy): domain Eukaryota; kingdom Metazoa; phylum Chordata; class Aves; order Psittaciformes; family Psittacidae; genus Lathamus; species Lathamus discolor. The sequence continues at coordinate 18,044,772 of NC_088891.1, read as the reverse complement.
TCTTCCAGGGAAAAGACTAGCATTACTTCTCAGTATACTGCAGTCTGTCGTCACACTCAAGTGGTGTGGGTTGGTGCCTGGCATTCACAACTCCCTTGTACCCCTTCCCTCCATAACTTAGTAACTTACTAGAGAGGCTGTAGTCAAAGCTGGGTTTTTTTAAAGATAGCTTTATTTAAAATAATTCACTGCATGCCTTATTCTTCCACAGTTTTAGACAATTTTAATGCCATCCACGTATAAAAAACCTGTAGTGTTGAGGTTACTCTGTTCAAGTGATCCTGTCAGAATCACCACGTGCTCAGCTTGAAGGTACAGAGATAGACTTAGGGTCCCTGAAATCACCTCTGGGGTTGCCACCACAGCTGCATTCCTCCTAAAGAACAAAGCCAGCACTAACAAGTCAACATAAACTGATATATCTTCCAGGCATAGCCCACTTTTGCAAAAGGACTAGAATTAGCCATGCTCAGATGATTTTGAGCACTAATAAAGCATCTCTCACTGCTTGGGCAAGAACTGCCTTAGTAGGTGGGAGGAGAAAAGCTTCTTTTCCTTAAACTGTGTTTGCTTTTGTAACATCTTTTTGCACTGTTGTGTTGATGCATCGTAGCCTTCACTCTTACAGAGGGCACAAGGAGAGCCTGATGGGCCTCCCTGGCATTTCCATGCTTCCCTAGCATTCAACAGTGCGACTTCCCCAGCCAAACCTGCATCTGGGCCATTGTGTTTAGCAGCCAGTGCAGGCCTGAACTCCGGTCTTTGTGGCATAAACCTGACTTATCCGCTGAATCCTACATTTTAAAAATGCTTGCTGCAAAGGTAGGCATATATATGCACTGTAATGGGGTACAGGTGTGGCAACTGTCCCTTAAAATGTGAGAAAAGGCGTTAAATAATCTTGCGCTGCTTACATGCTCTGGACTGGATCCTATGGCGTATTCCATATTCAACAAACCGAAGATGCATTTGACTGGTACTTGAATGAGGATGATACCGTGTATCCGCCCGCCACTTCCAAGGTCCAAGCACTGTGGATTTACCTCACCTGCGGCAGCGGGAGCTCGCTGCCCCTCAGGTGTCCACAGCTTTGGGCCCACCAGCCTCCACTCACCGCGGAGGGGGCCGGAGCAGGGTTCCGGCGGCAGAGCACGGTTTCTGTGGCCGCGCACGGTGCTTTCCCGTCCCAAGAGGACCGAGGGCTGCGGTCACGCTCCGGCGGCCGCACCGCACCTCACCGCGCGGGGGCGCTGCCCGCCGAGCGCGCTCGGCCGGCCCCGCGGCTCTGAGGCGCCGCCGGCTCTGCCAGCCCGGGGCTGCCCGCCACGCTCCGGCCCCTCACCGCGGCGAGGCACCCGGCCCCCGGCCGCCGAGCACCGCCGCGCAGCCGCTCCGCGCTCCCCACTCGCCCCTTGCGCGGCTCCGCCCCCCGTGAGGCGCTGGGCTGCCCCCGCCCCGTCAGCTGACTGCCGCGGCCGCGCCCGGCGCTGTTCACGCCGCCCCCTCCTCTCGCCGCTCTCCGGTACCGGTGGGCCGCGGTGCGCACGCAGCGGAGCCTGCCTCCAACATGGTGCTGGAGTCGGTGGTGGCGGATCTGCTGAACCGCTTCCTGGGCGACTATGTGGAGAACCTGAACAAGTCTCAGCTCAAGCTGGGCATATGGGGGGGTAAGGAGCCCCTTCGCTCTCCCGCCCGTAGCTTCCGTGGTGCTGCGGGGCCGCTGCTGTCACTGAGGAGGGCGGTGGGAGGGAAACGGATTTCGTTGGCTGCGGTCCCCCTGTGAGGGGCTGGCGGGCTGAAGCACCGCCGGCCCCTCGGAGGGGCGGTCGGTCTGTACTTTGCCTCCCCCAGTGAGGAGGGGACGAGCAGCGGAGCCGCGGCCCCTGGTGAGCTGCGGGAGGGCAGCGTGCGGCCGCAGGCTCGCCTCGCTGAGGTAGACGGTCGGTCCCTCTGTGCCCGTGGCCTCTGCACCTTGTCTCTCTCCCGCCCTCCCTCCTCGTGAGGGTCGATAGGTTAGGGCGGTCTGTGGCGGCTCGCCCCTTCTCCCGGCGGCGGCCGGAGGGTCCGGCTGCTGCTTTGAGGATAGCTGCAGGAGAGCACCGTGAACAGGGCTCCAGCTTGAAGGGGGAGAAAGAGCGAAGTTGAGGTCCCTCCGAGTGCTCCGAGGCAGGAATCTGTCGGCAAGGGGCAAAAGAAGCGCCATTTTTTCTTCTTACTGAGAATACGCTGGGTGGAAGCACAAGTGTGCTCTGGGGTCCGCCTGTGGCGTGGTGGAGCGTGGGGTGGACTCTACATGGCGGCCCCCGGAGGAGGGCAGGTCTTTTCTGTGGTGCCTGCGGAGCTGTGTCTCTCACCTGCTAAAATAATGTGCATTAAACAGACGTGACGGTGCAATAGTGTGGAGTAGCAATGCTCAGTGAGCGCATCCACACGTCAGTTTGATGCCCTGCAGGCATGCAGAGGAGCAGTTGAAGTACTGATAAAAGTTTGACATGACTTAGTGACAGGCTTAGCAGTCCTGCGGTAAAGATTGGACTTGATCTTAAAGGTCTTTTCCAACCCAGCTGATCCTGTGATTCTGTACTGTCTATAGTCTGGCTATTTTAGATGCCTTCCATACTTAAAGACTTTTCTTGTCATCTTATTTTTGATTTTGCCATGGTAGTAAGTATTTTAACATTTATAAAATAATAATATCTCTATTATGGAATATACCTCTGAGGAATCTGGCATTAAAGCCCTAAGAGCTATATGTGCTTTTCTCAAGTATAATTCTAAGTGCTAGCATTCCCTTTGGAAATTCTATTATGCTGCCAATGACAGTTAATGTGTTTGTGAAAATAGGAGTGTGTTTTTGTGGCTCTATGATTCATGATTTTTTTATGTAAAGTCAAATCCAAGATACAGTTTTCCTAGTCTACACTACCTTGATAGAGCATTCGCAATGAATACTAAGAAGGATTTCCTATTATTGTAGGTGTATTTAATGAAATAGAAACATGCAGACATCTAAGGCATCTGTAATCTCTTCCTCCATGAAATTTTGTCTGAATAATCAGTGTTTAATAACTCTAACAAATCATTCATTTACTGTACTATTCTGTATCTGCATTAAGTTTTTCAGATTTTAATAACGTGTACTTGCAAGGGTTGTAGTCGTGTTTCTTGTTCCGCTTTACGTAATAGTTGAAGTCACTTGTTCTGTACTTTTTCTCCTAAACAGGTAATGTGGCACTTGACAATTTACAGATAAAGGAGAATGCACTAGTAAGTATTCTAATAATTTTAAAACAGCTTTTATGGTTCTAAAGATGAAGACGTAGGGTAAAATATTACTATAGTCTCATGTTACGCAATATCCTTTCTTTACTGGTTATTGGAAGTAAATCCTTTCTTAACTGCTTTTAATTTTGCTCATTACTTGAACAGACAAAGAAAAGAAGCTATGGTTAAAAGGATAAGTGTACTCCTTTAGAAGAGAAGTTAGCAATAGGATTTTGAGGTTTTTCCATGTTATGCATGCGTGCATAACCTGTTGTAGTATTTGAGGCTTGAAATGATATTTAAATGATATTTAAAAGCCTGCATCAAAAGGAACATGGCCAGCAGGTTGAAGAGGGTGTTCTCCTCCTTGGCTCTCATGAGGACTCCCCTGCAGTCCTACATTTAGCTCTGGGGCAACACCACAAGAGAGCTGTTGGAGGGAGTCCAGAGGAGGCCACTGAGATGCTGCAAGGGCTGGAGCAACTCTGCTCTGGAGACAGGCTGGAAGAGCTGGGCTGGTTCAGCCTGGAGAAGATAAGGCTCTTGGGGAGACCTTATTTCCTCACTTTTATGTCCACGCAATAGATGTTTGTATGTTTCTGAACAATTTACTGGATCTAATGGGGTGGCATAGGCCTATGTATGCTCTTTTTCTTTTTTCCCAGCTTTGCTTGCATAAATGGATTTTTCAAGGCACAACTTGTGCAAATTGATTGATCTTCTGAAAATTGAAGTCTTCTGAAACACAGTGGTTCCTTTCTCAGTTATTGGTGTGAGAATGAAAGGAGAAAAAGTTAATCCTTCTACATCAGTTGATGAGATTGAAGCTTATATTTATGACGTTCTGTGTAAATCGATGCATATTAAAACTGGCAGGCAGTAAGATGTGTACTCTGTGAAAGTAAATATAGTTATTCAAATGCTCGGTTCAAAATAGGAGTGATGGAGTGAAGGAAAAACAAGAAATAAATTGCATTAAGTACTCATATTCTTGCCTGAAAAAAGAACTTGACTGATTTTAATGCTCTTTAATTGAGCTAATAAACACCTGTGCAACTGAGAGAAGCTCACTGCAGCTTTCAGTGTGCTTCAAATTTCAATGAAGAGAAGTATTACTCTTCTGTGAACTGAAAGCCTGTTGGATCTTTGTATGGCCTAACCACTGTTTTCTCTTCACTGTTCTGAAGTTTCGTATTTTACCTGCCCTTTTCATCCATTCCAGATAACGTCGTCGTATTTGAAAAGTTTTGACACAAATATCTTCATAATCTGGTAGTTAAAAAAAAGGAAGGAAGAAAGTGTTATCTGCTTTGTACCTGTCTTTCCTTCTTGTGATTGTTGATTATGCTTCTAGAAGTTCTGACTTACAAAAATGCAGAGTCATTTGTGTGACTGACCAGAGCTGAGAACAAGCTGAGGCAAATTCAAGAACTAAAACTAAGGGATGTTTGTGACTGCTTTCCAATTGCAATTTATTAGATTTCTATGCAAAAGTAATTAATGGAAAGTTGATGTTGAACACCGTTTTTAGAGAAATACCTATACCTTCCTGAAAAAGAAGAGATAAAAGGAATACGATATGATGCAACTTTTTCTGTCCTAGTTTGCCTGTCTGCTACTGTCTGGACTGGTTTTGTTTTCCTTTTGAGGGTTTTCACTAGAAAATTACTAACTTTTAATTTTTGTATGTAGATACTAGACTTTACAAATGTGACAGAAGAAATTCCTAAGGGAAATGGGCAAATAGTTAGTGTTATGCTCGCTGAAAGTGGCTTTTTTTCCTTGGTCATAATGAAAGAGCATTTAATTAAAATGGAAGTTTGTCAGACCTTTCTCAGAATTTATCCTTCAGCTCATGTGAAGTCAGCTCAACAAGATTAGTGTAGGATTTCTAAAGTAAAATTGTACAAAATTATTTTACAAATGAATTATTATTATTCTTGAAAAAGTAACCATTTAACTATTTTTTTTCCCAAAACATGTTAGAAAAAGAGTTTGCTGACACATTGCTGAAGTGTCATTCTGTGAAATACGTACTTCTCTCTTTTGAGACTTCTGTTTTGTGTGACTTCACTTATAAAAATGCAGGAGTATAATGGGGTAATTGCTATTAATGTTCCTTTTTTACTTTGTTAAAAACTTACGATAGTAATGAATTCTTTCCAATGGATTTCTTCAGCTTTATCTTTTTTTTTTCTTCAATTATAATGAAAAATGGCTGATGACAGACTATGATCTAGGCTCTTTAGAAAATTGTTACGTATTTCTGAGCTTATATTGTTAGTCATTACCATCAAAAAGATTAAAATCTGAGCTTCTTTATTTGTCAATTTGTATCCAGTATCCAGTTGGTCAAAGCTTTTAAAATCTTCAAAGGTAATATTGCATGTTTCTCCTTAGTTATAGTCTTGAACTATTTTCAGTAAATCACCTTTTTGTTGTGTTAACATCAGCCCCCAGTTCTCCCATGGTTTTTAATTTATGGGCCATTAATACAGTATTAAATGAAGGAGATTTAGTTTGTGGAGCAGTCTTCTGCTTCTGATTTTATTAAAAGCAGAGATCTTTCTTTGCTCTCACAATTTGTTTTAGCCTCTTCTTAATGTCTGTTCTTACCACTTAAAAGAAAGTTTGGAGATAAAACTATTTTAAGCGAGTTTATTTGCTCTTTCTCTTCTGATATATTTAAAAAAAAAAAACCAAAACAAACTGAAAAGACAGCTTCAAGTTAAGTTTATTGACCAGATTTTTAACATGTAGCAGCCTGCAGGAATAAATATTTGGGAGGTATTGAAGGATAGTTGTCACCATAAGAAATCTAAAGCTTTATGAAAAATTCCTAGGACTATGCAGTTATAACCAGAACATGGTTCAAATATTCCATAGCTCTTGCTTTTCAATTCTTTCTTCAAGGTAACAAAAAAGAATAATCTATGGAAATGTCACACATTTAATCACTTTTAATTAAAAGGGTTGATGAGAGGCTCCTAAGTGCAGCTCAGAATGCTTCTTAAAAACTTTGCAAATCTGGCAGAAATGTGAATTTCTTGTTTGGAGCAGCCCTTTTAAATTAAGTTGCTGGAAAAGTGGTGAAGGTTGTTTTCTAGTACAAGAGAAGAGATAAGTGGTTAGTATCCATCTCTTTTGGGAAAATGGGTTTGCTTTTTATAATCTTTGAGGTTAAGATTTATCCTCAGGTCTTTGAACTGTGGCTAACTTGTTTGAAAAAAATACTGAAATGGTAGACATTTCTGGAAGCTTAATGTTTTCACTTCTTAATATTTCCACTTATTTTCTCATGCTACCTCTTTACCTCTCTTTTTATGTTCTTGATATTCCTATGGCTGCATTCTTGCTTTTACTGAAAGGAGAGATACTTTGTGAGATTTAAATTGATGGTAATTGATGGTAATAATAACATGTTTCTCATTTGTGAGCGTATCTTGATGTTTGGTAGGCATTTTGCAGAGACTTTCTCAGTACTGTTAGCAAGACTTACTGTATGTTTGTAAACAATAAATGCTGTTATTAAAAAGAAAAGACCTATGTGGCAAATTAATAAAAAATATAAAATGCGAATTTTTGTATATGGATAAAATTTTACTCTTTAGTAACCTTTGGAGTGAAAATATTATCATACTTGGAGAGAATTGCTAGAAATGTATAAATTCTTTGTTTTGAGGCTTTCTACAAGCCTTAACCACATTTATGCGTTCCTGAGTTCATGTGAGTATTGCTGAACTGTTAAATCTGTTATTTGTAGAACTGTTTCTGTTGTGCATCTTCAGTTCTGGGTAAATAGTTGTAACAGAAGATAGTTATTTTGCTGTATAAACCAGCTTATCTTTAAAACACATGGATCTCTTCAATGTTTCTTCTTTTTCTTTTTTTTTTTTTTTTCTTATTTCTGTACAGAGTGAACTGGATATACCTTTCAGAATAAAAGTTGGTCAGATAGGTAAGTTTTTGCTTCAATGGAATTGTTGAAATGGAAACATTAGTATAGGCCTAAAGGTCAGTCCTGCCTCTGACCTGAGTCCTGCTTCTTTCATTGAAATTTCTTAAATGATCTCATACGTGCTGTTGAAACATGCTGAAGTCCAGTGTAACTGCCCTGGATAAATCATAAAATGTTATCTGGCAAACCCTGTTTGTGTAACTTTACCAGCTGCTATGAAAAACCTGTCTGAGAGGTTTTTTCCAGGTACGTGGTTGATCAAGAGAGCTGTTCAGCGTGGGCAGAATGTGTGTGGCTCTTTAAAGGACAGATAAGAAATGCGAAGAATTTAAGTGAGATTTCTAAGACTGGCAAACATGTCAAGGGTTTAGGGACTCTCAGATGTATGTTTTTAAAAAAAATTCTTTCCCTGCATTGCTTTTTCGCATGAAATATTTGTTGAAGATGAATGTGTGTTGTGTTTCTACTTCCCTGAGAAAATCACATTCATCCCAGTGAACTGAACTCTAGTCATGATCTCAGGTTTTGAGCTGAAGTCTTCTGACTCAGACTGTATTTTCTTGCTTATAGCTGTGGTTTATATTTTCTCTGCATGTTTTTTATCACTTCAAGGACTTTATAAAATGCTTAGGCCCATATGGTTTCTGCTTACCTCCTATTTAGGATGTCAAGATACAAGGCTAATGCCCTTTGATGCGGTGTTGTTTGGACTAAGCACAGTGTAGATTTTTGTTTTGATTAACTCTATCTGCTTTGTTTAGATAAACTTACTCTGAAGATTCCTTGGAAAAATCTTTATGGTGAGGCAGTTGTTGCAACTCTGGAAGGATTGTATCTTCTAATAGTTCCTGGAGCAAGTATGTAAATTCTTCAACAACACGATTTAATGGAAAAGAAAAATATCTAAGGGTACCCTGTAGATGCATATACATAATAACAAGTAGTTCACATAAGATGCCATTTATATGTTCTGTTCCCTCTGGGAAATTTATATACAAATGTTTTTTCTATGCATAAGTTAGTGGAAGAGGGGTGGGAGAAAACAGCACCTGTTGCTTTTATGTAAATCCTTGGTTGTATGCATTCCAAGTTTAAGACAACAGCCAGTTGTCTTAGTTGTCCTCTGAAGTGTGCTTATTCTGAATCCACTTTTCTGGCATGGCTTGGGTCTTTTAGCTGTTGCATGGTACGGTTCATCTGCTTCTAACTGAGAGCAGTTGAAAGTAGTAATTCCATTAGAACCGTTTTTAGGGAGAGGGAAGAGGATCAAAGAGCCAGATTAGTTTTCTCTGAAATCAGAACCTCTGGTGTGTTAAGAAAAGTTGCAAGTTTCTAGGATGTTAAATATACTTGTAGTAGAACTTAGAAACCTGCAGGATATTGCGCAGATCACACTGGAGGGCCTGAATTTCCAAGGAAAGATTCTCTTATGAATTAATGTTGGACTGTTGGTATGATCCTTCTGTATTTTGCTGTGTAAAAATTTACTATTTTAGAGGCTGGATGCAGCTTTCAGCAATTAAACCTAAAATAGCTTTTATCTCAAAGAAGGTTTTTTTTTTTTTTAACATCATATTGAATATATGGCGTGTATTTCTTGATTATGTATTTATGTAACTTGAAATTTAGCATTAAAGCTGTCACAACTTGGCTTACAGGCATTAAATATGATGCAGAGAAGGAAGAAAAATACTTACAGGATAATAAACAAAAGGAACTGGCAAGAATTGAGGAAGCCTTGCAGAAAGCGGCAGAGAAAGGTACTGAGTTACTAATACAAATATCCACTGGAATTCGAGGACTTAATATGCTATGAAAGGAAAGTTCTTTTTTGTGATTGACATAATGAATTTTGTTTTTTCAAGTGTCTGGCTAATCTTACTGCAGTGCTTTGAAAACCCTTTTTCCTGTAAGGCTTGAAAGAAATGTTATTTATTTACTTTTACCACTCATTTATCCAGCTTCCATTGGAAATGGGAATTTGATAGTCTGGTATGTCTTTGTTTTTTCTTTTCCTTTTTTTCTTAAAGCTATAGGGAAACAGGACCAAAGATGGAAATTGCATTACATGAGGCTGATGTTGTTATATTGCTTTAGAGCTTTGGTGATAGATGTTTAATAATGTCTTTTAGAGGTGTTCTTGGCTTAAAGAAAAATCTAAGGATAGTGGTGAAGTTTGCAAGAACACTCCTTTCATATCAGTTTCTGTTGTCCTTTTATGATATACTGCATTTTGACTGGTTTGAGAAGTGAGACTCTCTTGAGCAGGAAATAATTCATGACACAAAACCACAATTTAGCATGAGTCTAAGAAAAGTTTGACCTAGGTCATTAAAAAATTTTAAACTTTCAATTATAAGTTAAAATAATTGATAATTTCACTCCGGTTAACCTGATTTGTGGTGGGTTTATTCTTTGTTGTAACAAATATCTGTAGCAATTCCGGTATATAACAGGCTTCTTTGGACAGAAACCAAGCTCAAAACCAATGACAGGTAACTGCATATGACAGAGGAAAAAGTTATTACTGAAGTTTTTGTACGAAGTGAGACCTGTTTGTTTGGTGGTATAATGGTTCTTAAGATGCATCTTTACGATTCATGTAATGCTGCAAATTATTTGCCTTGGAAAAGTTACTGAAGATGAAATGAAGCTCGGAATACTTGAAAAAGAGAGTTTTGTAATCTCATTTATTTACTGCCTTGTTTCTGCTTTGCTAGTTGATTTACATTTGCAGTTTACTTCAAATAGCAATGTGGCAATCTGCTTACAGAATCCTTGCTTTATTTCTTGTCTTTAATGTGCCAGAAACTGTACAAAAGCTAAGGCAACTTAAGTCGATGAATTTTTGCAGCCATACTTTATACTGGGGCAAAGGAATGTTCATAGAAGTTTAACCTCGGTTATGTAGGACATGAATACTGTGAAGTGCCAATGCTTCAGCCATTATTCTTCGCACTAGTAGCAATGGGATGAAGTGATAATATAGCGAGAAGTTTAGCCTAATGAGTACTGCTTGAGGAATTACAGTTCTGGAATTTCATAAATTTAAGAGTGAGTCTGTGCACCTGTGACTGTCATCTTTTTTGAAAGAAACTTTACTGCATTCAGCATTTGTAAAGCTTTTAAATTTTATTTATTTTTTTTTGCGGGGGGGAATCATGTAAAATGATACCTCAGGAGCTCGACTCCTTGTATATAGAACTAGAATTAGATTCAGATTCAGTTGTGTTTTGCAGTTTTAAACTTTAAGCCTTGTGAAGGAAAAGCTAGAGGAACATTCAAATTGAATTCTTCTGAACTCTAGTTATCCTCTCAGTCACGCTACAAGCAAGATCCTTATGGGTCCTTCCCAACTTGAGATATTCTGTGATATCTCAGTGATAAATATTTGTGTTTCTGTTGTACTAGAATATTGTACTTGTATAGTTCTTGCATGAGCAGATCCCCTGCTTTTGCTGAAGTCTTAGGACCCAAGTTGCTCTGCTGCACCATAAACTGAGAAATTCAGCTCTTCCTATACACTTTGAAGAACACAGTAATTGGTGAAAACCTAGGAAATATATTGAATAGAAAGTTGTCAGTGTCCATGAATTCTCAGCATTAGTACTCAGCTTACCTTGGTATGTTTAGAACCTTGTTTCAGCACCTGCATTTATTTGAGTTTCTTTGCATAAACAGTCTTGGGGATATTTTCTTTAGACATGCTGTTCAAATATTGAGCAAAATAGTCATGTCACTGTGTGTTTAGTGTAGTGTGATGAGGAAAGGATAACAAGCTCTGCTGACCTGACCTGGCAAAACATTATTTTTTGTTTTCTAAGTTATTAAAATCTGTCAGTATGAAAAGTCATATGTGGAGACCAAAGCTTGCAGCAGTTTTCTTTTGCTGGTTATGAGTAAAATGAAAATTGCATAATTTGTCTATGTAGATAATGTGTGAGAGTTGATATTCTGAAGTGACTAGATGTCAGGTACTGTACTGGAAATACTAACATGTCATGTGAGTTTTAAAAACTTAGTATTAAATTGGGAACTGCTTTCCTTCTTTTAAACAAAATGCATTTTTTTGGTTATTTGCTGCCATGTGGACCAAGGCACTCATTCACAAGATTCCTTGTACGGGTTGGAAAGCCTGATTTACAAGGACACCAAGCCTGGTGGGTATGCATGGTTAGTTACATTTTGTATGTAAAAACAACCCCTCCCAAAGCGCCCAGACATTGAAATGTGGAAATGATACTTATTTGGTCATCATCCACATGTTGGTGGTTCTAGTAAAAAGATATTAATGACTGTGGATTCAAGAGGAAACTTGCAATGACAAGTCCTGTTTTAATTGAATGGCTGTTGAAAAAGACTTGGGCCATTTAGAAAGATTTCCATTAGTTACACTGAGGTCAAGAATGTTATAAAATGCTAACAGCTTTCTACTGTAGTTTTAGAACACTATATTTAGGTGTTTTGAGAATAGAGGGTAATTACTGTTGCAGTGTCTGGGCTTAAGACATTGAAAGTTCAGTCTGTCTTGAAGCCATGGACAGGCAAAATGAACTGTAGCAAATTGAGGGCATTTAGCATGCTTTTCCCTGGTTCTGTTTATTTGGATTGCTCTGAAGTAAAGATTTTCCATTGACATTCAGAGGAGCTGTTACTGTGTTGTGTCTGCTGTACTTCTATCTTGAGACAAGTTTTCAGAAATTTCTTCTTAGCCCATGTTACTTAGTGGGCTTTTATCTGAGTGCAGGTTTAGAAAACATGTAAACCCATGCAGTTAGTTTCTCTGTAGTAATGGCTTAGGGTAGTCAAGAAGAAAATCATGGTGCCTTGGTTTTGTCATACATGGGAGTGAAGGTCTTAGAAATACAAAATCAACATTAAGTTCAGGATGCAGTCTTTCACAAATATCATTTATAGAGGATTATGTGTAGTTTTAAAAGGAGCTATGCAGAAGAAAATGTTTCTCTTTGGCATAGTTTCTCTTTATAGGGTGATCACCTTACTTGCAAGACAGGTTGAAGTCTTGGCAGGCACTTTGTTCTTTGTTTGAACAGGCATGCAAATTACATAAAGATAAAGCTGTTGCCCAGACATAGACTACTGCACTTGCTTCCTTCTTTAGTAGGATACACCCTTACTTTGCTACAACCTCTTAAAATTAAGCACCAGCAGTCCTATTGCCCAGTCCTTTTACACTCTACATGGCCAGAGAGGGGACAGTAACAATGCAACTCACCAAACTTAGAAATGTGTAAAAATATGAACATTAATCTAGTTCCTGAAATGGTTGTGACTGTGTGGATTGTAATTTGTGTGTAAATAGTATATTTGGTTTCATATAAAGCTTTTAAAGAGCAATCATTTTTGTATGCCTTTTCTGCAGTTACTATATTTTTCTTTCACATTGCTTTGATACCATGCTGGTGATTTACAGAAGAGTCATATTGAAGAGTGCTTGTTGAGTTTCCATGTACATCTCAAATATTTTAACTTGGAGGTTGTGCCCTTGTATGGTAGAGGCCTCTTTTGGATGTAAACTTCCATGGTTTGTTTTTTTTTTTTTTCCTCCACATGTGTATATTATTAACTGTTCAGTTATGACAATTACTCCTTTGTCTGAGGGCATTAAATAAAAAACAAACACTTAAATCACTGAAAAACTTCTTCCTCAGGCTTTCTAATAAACAGTCATGGCTCTGTTTTTCTCTCTCTTTTGACCATATGTGATCTGGAATTGTGTTAAGCAATGCACTCATGAAGGAGTCTGGGTATGTATTTGCTGAGAAGCCTGGTGATTATTTGTAATTCCTTGAACTCTTGAGACATTACATTTAAATGGCTTGACCTTATAATTGTCAGGATGATTGATCCAGTAGAAATCTGGATACGTAATCTAAAGTTTTTACCGGTCACTTGGTTTACCTGGGCTTTGAGCTTCAGTGACTTGGAAAAAAAAAAAAAGCAGAGGTGGGGAGGAGGAAGCAAGGCTCCAATTGCTTCCCTGAAAGGAAATGTAGATATATGTGAATTAGGAAAAATTAGTAGGCTCTGTGCTATGAGAAGTAGCTGATTACTTCATTAACAGATCTGAAAGTCTTTAAAAGCTTTTAATGAGACCTTAGTAAGGCATTCTGCTTTAAAGCAAGCTGAACTTTCTGCCATCTTTTCTTACGCTTTCTTACACTTCTGCTTTACTAACTTGAGTTTTATCCTTTTCCCCAAAAATTGCTTGCACTGAAAAAGGACGTAAGCGTAAAAAGTATAAAAAGCATTTTAAGAGACCCTTTAAAGGTCGTGATCACTCAAAAGGTGGGTAAAAATTATGGCGTTAAACTTTTTTAAAGACTTTTTTCTTTTCTCTTTCTGTTTGGAGTAGTTTTGCTTAGGCTTGGATATACATCCAGTGGTACCTTTTGTTTTCCTCCTGTTTGAAAGAGGGTATAAATTGGAGGGAGCTCTTTTGCTGTTTATCTGTTCTCTGGAACCTTGTTTCTCTCTGCTTAGCTAGCTGTGCTTTTTTCTCCAACTTGAGCTATCTCTAGCATTTACAACAGAAATGTACACATTTGGTAGGCCGATTAGTGGCACTTTGCTGTGACTGCTGGAAAAACTGCATGTGGAAAGATCTCTGTCTAATTCTTTGTAATATTGCAGTAACACCTATGTAAAGTAAATCTAATGCTATACTGATGGGACAGCAGTAAAGTTTTTTCAGCACCTTTTAGCTTCTGTTCTAAATAGCTAACATAGTGTGGTGACTGATACTTCAAGCACAATGAAATTAATGTGGTTTTTTTTCCCAAGAGGATAATCATTGTCTATAAGTACCAAACTGTGCAGGTCTTCATTCCTAGTCACATACTACTACTAGATTACTGTATCCCATGTGGTTGTATTGTTAAGTATTTGATCTTGGAGGAAGCTGCAGCATAGGCTTGTAATTGGAGTAAGAACTTTGTGGGGTCCTTTGGTGAACTTTCTAAGGTATCAAACTTTTATTGGGGTTGGTAGCTGCATCTGGCTGGAAAAATGTTGATGGATTTCCTGCTTACACTTGAACGTTATGAAGCTTCGATAAGCACTTCTGCCTTTCAACCCCCTCCTCCCCCCCCCCCCCCCCCCCCCCATCATTATTGTGTTGGCTTCTGTTACTAGAGAGTGGGACTTGTGAAATAAACAGGAGGAAATGTGAGTTGCATGTAAAAGTGGTGTAATGTTTTGGTTTCTTCTGAGCTTCCGACTACTTTTTTTACTAGATATAGAATCATAGAATCGTTAGGGTTGGAAAGGACCTTAAGATCATCTAGTTTCAACCCCCCTGCAATGGGTAGATATCAAATACTCTCTTGACTAGAGTAGTATTCTATCAGTGTTCAGTAGTGAAGTATTTTAATTCTTAAAGGAATCTCCTGAACCTCCCTTAGAGCTTAGGAAAAAAAAATAAATCCCAATGTTTGTAGCAAGGTGTACAAAGTTTTATTGTTTCTTCAACTTAAGCTGTGTGTAGCATTTCCAACTAAGATGTACAAGTTTGGCAGGCTGATTAGTGGCATTCTCTGGGATAGCCACTTTGGAAGGTGAATACTGAACAAAACAAGGGAGCTGTGAAAATAGAGACCAAACAGCTCATCTAGACATATGTTAGTAAAATGTTAAAATGCTCAGCCTTAGGCAATATTTTTAGAGTTATGTCATTAAGTAATGAGGGATTGTAAATATTGTCACTGTCTCAGCATGTGCATGTTTGTTGTGGGTGGAATGCTGAACTTCTGTGAGTATTTAACTTCTGCTACCTTCTCTTGGTCAGCATAATTTCAAGTATCACTAGTATCAAGTATCAAGGACCCCCCCTGAAGAGAGCCTGTGCCCTTTTGGGTAACTCCCAGTTACCTCCCTGGGCATGACATGCTGTGGTATGGAATACCCCTTTTGGCTGGTTTGGGCCAGGTGTCCTGTCTCTGCTTCCTCCCGGGCTCCCCTCATCCCTGGCAGAGCATGAGACTCAAAAAGTCCTTAGTCTGGGTAAACATTACTTAGCAACAACTAAAAACATCGGTGTTACCAGCTCTGTTCCCAGGCTGAAAGTCAAAAACACAGCAGTGCACCAGCTACTAAAAAGGAGAAAAACTGACTGCTACTGCTAAACCCAGGACAATGGCATAACAAAGTCTGATACGGACCTAGCTTAGATGGTTGCAGTATAAGTGCATGGAAGAAATGGAATATTTAAGAGTATAAGAAATGGAATATTTCTTTTCACTTCTGTTATTCCAGCTTTTTAACTTTCTTAGACAGTGTTGTATAAAACCTGTAATGGACTGGTCTTTTGTTGTGCAAGTGTTACCTTCCCCTGGTTATTCAAGAGTATGTTGTTCTAAAGTACGCTATTTTGCTGATTTGCTTGTTGAAACTCACAGTTGCTGAGGGACTCTTGAGAGAACATTTTACCTTGGAAGGAGTGGGGAGAAGTATATTAAACAAGAACTTGCTGTAAGCTAAACTGCTTTGACTGAAACGTAGAGATAAATTTTCTTATGGTTGTGTTGTATACTCAGAGCTACCATCATGTCTTCAGGATATGGATGTACAGGAAAGGAAAAAATGAAAATATATAACCTAAATAAAAATATGTTAAAAAAATTAAGAATTCACCTTAGAGTAAACTTTAAATGTACATGAGTGTAGCTGGTTGGTGTGGTTAAACTCCAGATGCAACAACTGCCTTGAAATCTGACTGTTTAAAACTTTACTGTTTCAGACAAGCCGAAGGTGGAGAAGAAAGATACTTTCTTAGAAAAGCTTGCAACTCAAGTTATCAAAAATGTGCAAGTCAAAATCACAGGCATTCATGTGAAATACGAAGATGATGTAAGTATCTGGGACACACTTGTTTCATTTTATATTGGGCTCTAGTGCAGTCACGATTGTTTAATCCATAGAGAGAAATGGTTTTCTGCCATCTTGAGAAAGTTGCTCTGATTACTTCTGCACTTCCTCAGATAAGGTACCTCAGATATGACTGACAATCAAATATTTTGGATCTTTGAAATATATATTCTCTTTTTTTGCCTTGTCCAGTATTGCCTTGCTCATTATCTCTAGATGGTGGCTGTTCTTCATATGTTACTGTGTGCAGATGATGTACAGAATTTTTCAGTGTCCTGGGTAAGGTTTGGAATGACAGAAGCTGATGGGGTTACAGGTTAGAAAGGGGGTGAATTGTTGGAACCACTTAGCTCATGAATATGAATGGTTATGTGAACCAAACTGGTCTTATTCTAGACTCCTTCCAGCTTCCTTTAGGAAAATGCTGAAGCAGTTTGTGTTGAGATAATTCAATGTTAAGGAAAAGCATTAGATAAAGAATATTTCTCAAACCTATTTTGGGACTATTTCCAGAGACACTAGGTTTATAAAGGTGGAAGTCAAAATGATATAGCTGACTGAGATGTGGTACTCTATAGTTCTTAATTCTTTCCTAATGAAGATTTTAGAAGCCAAAAGGAAATTGTTGGCTTCAGCTGAAGTCTTAAGTCTTTACACTACAGCCATATTAGTTTTGGCCCAATTTAAGGTATTCTAAGAATGCTTCATCTAGAATAATTAAGCAAAGGAAGATGCCCAGAACAGCTCGGGATTTCAGTCAACTTGAATTAAGTGATATATCTCTGTTTGCAGCAGGAGAAATACATAGCTGTTATTTTTCTATTTTTGTAGATCACGGATCCACAGTGTCCAATTTCTTTGGGAATGACATTGGGCGAGCTTAGTTTACTGGTAACGTGTGTGTGCATGCGTGTTCTGCTGGTTTGGATTTACTTGGGAGTAGTGCAAAAAAAAAGTAACATATCAAGATGATGATATAAAGAAAGTATGCATACATCTGGAAGAGAAGACAGTCATGCCATTAGTACTTGAAGTTTGTGCTAGCAGAAGAGATGATGATTGCAGAACATCACACTTCTTGAGACTAGTGATTTGTTCTTATAATCCGTAAAATTATCAGTAAAATTCAGTATGTTTATTTCATAGAGCAGGTTATATCCAGGCCTAATAAAAATGTTGGAGCAAACATTACATCATGATGATAAAGAATAAGGTATTTTGCCAGGTCTCTCGAAAAATGAGGGAATAAAATTTCAGCTATCACCTCTTTTCCTTAGGTGTTAGGGGTGCTGTGGGTAGGATAAGGAGTTGAAATCAAAGTAAATGGTCAGATTTTATATTGGATTTTCACTTAAGTGTATACAGTCTAGAGAAACCAAAGTAATGCATTCTGTGCCTGAAAGCAGAGAATAAAACCAGATGTATGTTAAGATGCAAAACATGACTTTTATCACTTTGAACTTTTAGACAACAAATGAGAACTGGACACCTTCTATTCTGAATGAAGCTGCAAAAATAATATACAAGGTAATGTTGTTTGATACTGGTTTTTTTTCCTACACAAGTGCAACTGGTCTTGGAGAGCAGTAATCTGGGGTTCTACATAACAGTTGGAAAAGTAGTTTGTTTTGTGAGTTTTCCTGTTTTTCTTAATTTTGCTGTGTGTTCAGCGCAAATAACTGGCTTTTTGTAAGGCATAACTTTCAAGTCCATGGTTTAAATAATTTCTCTTAAATGCAAACATTGATCCCCTTATTAAATGTCTTATACAGCAAGTCTGCATGGTAACTGTGATTTCAAGTAGGTTGGCAAGTTGCCATTTTCTCCTCTAGTTTCTATGCCTAATGTAATTGGGATTCTTGTATCTAAGCAGTCGCTCTGTTCTGCCCCCCAAATCCAAAGGAGTATGCAAAGATCTAAGAAATTATTGGAATGATATAAGAAAGGTTTAATAGTCTTGATTTTTTGTTTTTCTTTACTAGGCTAATGTTGGGTTTGTGCACCCTTGCCTCTGTAATCCCCAGTTGTATTTATGAGATGTGCATGAACTTACGCACACGAAGAACTTTATTTTTAGCAATTCAATTTTCACTTTAAAAATAGTATTATAAGATTAAATACATCTCACTGCTAATGGTGGGTTTGTTGTCTAGTCAGCTTTCATTTGATTTCTGTTTTCACAAATGGAGAGCTGATTTCTTAGAATTGGTTGAATACTGAGTGTGGAATCTGTTGCATGTTTTCTTTTCTGCACAGCTTTTGTGCCTGGACAGCCTCAGTGCTTACTGGAACATACATAGCAGAATGTATTATCATGGCTCCCGTGAAGAAATACTGGTAATGTAGAAGAAAATGCACTCAACAGTACTACATTCTGTAGTTGTAGTATCACAACTACACCATACTTACGATGAAGATGAGGCAGCATAAGGGCAGTTGAGGGGTGAATAAGACAGAATGAGAGGTGAATATATTAAAATGGGAATTACAGGGAAAGAATAAAATAAGGTTTGTGGATGGGGGCTTTCTAGGGGCTATGTCTACTTTAAAACAAAAGTTTTGTTCATGTTTTCGTGTTTCTTCATGGTTTTTTGTTCATGTTCATTCATTCATGTTTTGAGTTGCTGTTGGCTAGATGAGTAGTGGATTACTGCAACTTGTAATAATTCAAGTGTGTGGAGTACTTGTTTTGCTTTCATTTCATTGGTGTGTTATTTGTGAACTCCT
Source organism: Lathamus discolor (assembly GCF_037157495.1). Classification (NCBI taxonomy): domain Eukaryota; kingdom Metazoa; phylum Chordata; class Aves; order Psittaciformes; family Psittacidae; genus Lathamus; species Lathamus discolor. Next base: position 18,025,937 of record NC_088891.1, on the reverse strand, counting down.
ACTTTCCCAGAAAAGAAACTGTGAACTTGGGCAGTATGAATAGGACAATTATATAGACATAAATTGTGGCTGAGAACATACATTCTATACAACAGCTGAGGACTTGTGAGTTGCAAAAGCACCATTACTGTTAAAAACTTTATTTCGGATGGCTACTTCATTCATTTGGTTAGAGAAGACGTTTTTAGGGAATGGGAAACGTGGTTATTCTAGTGAGTTTTTGGGTAGTGCACTACTGAATATCTTAGGTTCTGAAAGAAAGCCTTAGAATGAATTAGAAAACAAGTCATTTGCTTGGAATAGCAGACATCTGATTACTGCTGTTAGTTTGTCTGAATCTATTATCTGCATTCTGTTTCTGGTGTGAATAAGTGCTCTCTGCAAAAATGCCACATTTTTGACCCTTTATGTTTGTAAAGGTTATATGAGTGTTCTGTATGTTCTTGTACAACACTGCTTGTTTCCTTTTTTCTGTTGTGCTCATTTTTACTGATGTCTTTCATTTTTGTTTTATTCCCTGCTTAAAAAATATGCACATAACCTGGTGAGCTTGGTACTAGGGAGGGTTGAATCAAAACTGTCAAGTGTTTAAAATCAGCCAGAATCTTATCTGTTAAGTGGAACTTGAAACTGAAGTGTTTTTATTTTTGTTCTGGTTCCCCTTTTAGGGCAGTATTTACTGTCTCAAAATTGGGGGTTTTTATTCACTGTATGTAGAAGATAACTATGAATATGTTGTGTCTTCTTCCTGTCTACAGTCTCTTGGTTTGTTCTTTAAATCTGCAGAGGACTTCCACTTCTGTCTTTTTCTTTTAGCAGAAATGCTTACATGTTTTTAATAATAGCCAAGCTACTTCAGCTACAGGAGCCTTCAGAGTTACCTGTCTGTGGATGTTTTCTCTTTTGCATCTCAGTCTGCAGTGTAAACACAAACCAATATGCATTTTGAACTGACAGCAGTAAAAATCTTAATCCTTCAAATGTCATTCCAACACTGTCAGAAGGATCCTTTGTGAATCAGCCCTTGGTGTGCTTGTGTACAGATGGCTTTGTGGGCTTCCCTGGTGTTGTCTGACACATTAGATCTCAGCACTTTTCCTAGACACTTCAATTTACTATTGAATAAGCTGCAAGTGAAGAATGCTGGTGGAGTTTTGTTGAACTTGTTTCATGTGTCAGGAAGTACCACTTTCTTTTCCATCATTGAGCAAGTTTTTAACAAGTTCTTCCTGAAAGAATTGGGAATTTTGCCCTCCGGGACTTTAAAATGCAATTGCTTGTTTCCAAAGCCTGTGGCTTGTCCTGCATGTAAACTTTTCTTTGAGTGCTGAGGGAGAGCAATTCCAGTGTGGTGAACAGTATTCTGACCATTTATTGACTTGAAGCATCTCACCACTTACAGTTTTTCTAGTTCTTGAAATCCTTAGCGATTTTGGTGCTGTATACTAATATCACTTTGCATACTGGCATCATCTCCATTGTTTGGTTTGGGGTTTTTTTGCATCTTTTGACTGTTTCATGACAGTTAGTTAATTTTTTTCAGTTGTGATTAGTCATCTTTGTGTCCTTGTGCCTAAAAGAGGAAGAGAGGGAGAGCCAGGAATAAGCTCAGAAAACATCCGAGAATATTTGAAGAAGCACAGGGAAAGAATGGAGTTTGTCATACGCCTAAGATTACTTGTGTACATCTTCTTTGCCAGTTGTGAAGTCTTCGCTGCTTCAGAACTTTAAAACCAGTACAGGAACTGAACAGATGACAAATAACGTCTCATTTAGTAACGTCTATTAAATGCCTGAATACATAGAATAATTTTAAGCAGCATTATCAGGAAATCAGATTCATTGTAGTAGCTAACTGGACTATGTTATAGTAAGAATTAACTGTGGAATCTGTAGCATCTGTTACTTTCATGCAACAGTCTTCATATTTAAATAACATGAGTATATGGCTGGTTTTGAGAGTAGCTGTTTTATATTAATCTCATTGGAATTTATGTTTCAGTAATACAGATCAGCAGACAGGAAATAGGTTGAAATACCAGTATTTTGAATGATAGAGTGTACCTTTTTATAAAAGACAAGCCAGATCTTAAATGAGGAAGTGGGGAAAGGATTAGATCAAAGAAATTTGTAGTTAAAAAATATTTTCCTTGTAAAAACAACTCTTAATATTGATAGTCTTTATAAAATGTAATGGGAACAATCACTTCATCTGCCTTTATGTAATAGGTAATATGGATGTTTTCTTAAAAGCAGGCATCCTGCTCTAAGTGATTGTGCCATTGCAATTCTGAAACGAGATAAAATGTTTGGGCATGAATATAGCATTCCAAAGGGCATGAATATAGCATTCCAAATAAACTGGTGAAGAGTTGTAGTTTCAGAGAGACCTCATTCTAAATTAAGACTCAGGTCTAGCATATTTGTCAGGTCTGTTGGGCTGTTCTGATACTTTCCTAACTACTTTTTGTCAATATTTTCTCTTGTACCTGCAGATACCAGAGGGCTCAAGTGGCCTCCTTGTGTGTCCTTCTGTGAGGAAGGGTAGAATGTGATTAGATAGTCCTGGTACCTTCAAGGAGCTTAAAAACAAACATTTGCTTTATTATGTACATGTGAGCTATTTTTCTAAATGAACACTTATTTGTTGTTACTGCAAAATTTAGAAGTTGAATATGAACTGTCTGCTTAATAGGAGAAAGAGTTCTTTTCAATTAGGTGTATTTAAACCCTTGACTCTTAAGTGCTTGTTCTATAAAAGCTTTCACATTTACAGGCAAGAGGCCCTTGCAAAATACATGTGAACTTAAGCTGGTCTGCTCAAAGCTTAGAGAACTGTAAATGAGTAGTGCTTTTTAGCAATTGCTAGACAGTATCACATTCCTTTACAGGATCAGCTGAAAAGAGGAATTCCATGTAGTGGTAACCAGCCTCAAGACTACCAGTATAGTAAGTAAGCTGGGAATATGAGTGAGTATAAACTGTTCTGAGCATGTTAGTGTACTAACAGCCTGACCTGATCATGCAGGCATGCCCATACTAACTTTATTTTACAAAAGCCTAAGCATAACAGAATGCATTAGAGCTTGTCTGCTTTCTGACTGCTGCTGAGCAGTTTTAGTAAAAGTTGCATCCTGGTTCTGTGGGTCTTGGGTGTACACATTATCAGTATAAAGTGGTTGATACATCAGTGGAAATAAGTACTTGAAGATTGCTTTCCCGCTTTATTGTAAGCAGAAAATGAATTATTTTTTTTATCTTCAAGTTTTTAGACCAATATCAGCCTCTGCTAGACTGTATATCAACCCATATGCAGAAGTTGAACTGAAAACTCCAAAGCTTGATTGTAATGTGGAAGTACAGAGAATTGTCATCGAATTCACAAAGCCACAGGTAAGTTGTCTTTGTATCCAGCTTACTTTGTATCTTTGTATCAAAGTCTGTGATAAAGTGTAGGACTTTTTTTGTTGGAAAGCCACCTGCTTTGAGAATTTTCTGCTTATGTGCAGGTAGAGTGTCTAAACTATTTAGCAATAACTATGGGGAAAAGTGTAGGTTCATTTTCCTTTGTATAACAGTCACTTCATGGTGCTAGATCCTGATGCTCTGACCCTGTTATATGTGGACCCTCTGGGGACCACCTGATCTGTATTCAGCTCTTCCAATACCATTCCTTTCACACAGAGAACAGGATCATTCTTCTGACTAGCCCTTAGCTTATAGAACTACACCATTATAACTGCAGAGATGCCAAGATACAAGCAAGGGTGGAATGAATGGAGTACATTGGCTTTGGTGACAAAGTCTGCTAAAGTATGAAGGTACTCATTTAGATAGCTCCCCAACAGTGTTAGTGATTTCATTTATTTAGTAATAATCTACAGTTAATTTGCGAGATAGCTTTTTAGCCCTTACTGATGTTGGAGTGTAATCTGAGTTCAAAACAGTACCAATAAATTTACCTAATGCAAAGGCAATTCTGAAACTGGGGAAACTGTGTATTGACAAATAAAGAGAATAGGATTGGTCTGAGAAAGCCTGAGACTTTGCACTCGGCAGCCTAACAGAAATACAGTTTGGTTTTGTTATTCAGGGAAGCCAGAAGTTCTGGCAGTGGTGTCCTTTGAGAGCAATGAGTATAATTGGTCCACCTTCGCATACTAATGAAAATGCACAGGCTTGAATTTCTTTGTAGTTTGGGGGCTACTGAAGACCATGATGTACATGTACTTTAAGCACTGCATGCAACAAAATCCGAACCTCTAAGAAACTAAGAAACTTGTTTTTCTGTGCTCAGTATCTCAGCATGATAGACCTTCTGGAGTCCATAGATTACATGGTTCGCAATGCACCATACAGAAGATTTAGGCCGAATGTATGTCTACATAAAAATGCCAGAGAATGGTAAGCTGTGTATGTTCATGCATTCTTTGGGGGATGATGGAGTCCTCTGCAGTCTCTTCATTCTCCTTTGTGGTTAAATGTAATTTAAAAATGAGATTCTGCATAGCCTTATAGCTTTCACAGAGCTTTGCTTAGCCAAAAATGTTCTCTTCCATAAAAGGCTTGTGGAAGAAAACATGTTAAAGAACCAAGTGATGAAAATCTGACTTGGAACATGTATGTCAACTGTAATTTTGAAAGTTTTGGGCTGATAGACGTTGTCATGGAATTTTTTTCCCTAAGTGTTAACTGATGCTGGTTATCAAAGTCCCTGAGTGTTCTTAATGTTGTTACAGCCCAAATTTGTAAGCATGCAGAAGTCAAAAGAGAAGGCAGATTGACAGTGCTTCATGAGTTCAATATAGGCACTTGGTCTGCTGTTAAAAAGTGATGTTGAAATCATTAAACCTTTTGTCTTCCTCAAATGACAAGTGATAAAGTGTTGGCGTATCAAAAAGCTGTTTCTGCCGTGTTTCAAGTTGTAATGCACAGTGAAATGGTAAGTTGCTTACAAGTGTGGAATTGTTGTAGGTGGAAATATGCAGGCAACAGTGTTCTTGAAGTTCACATCAGAAGACATACTCGAATGTGGTCATGGAGTAACATAAACCAGCATAGGCAGCTTCTGAAGAGTTACAAAAATATGTACAAGAACAAGCTGACGCAGAGTAAACTGTCAGAAGAAACACAGAGGCAAATTCAGGTATGTGTTTTTTTCCCATTGGTGTCACTTCAGCAGCTACTAGGAGAAAACTAACTGTTATGGCTGATACCAGGACATTTGAAGAAAATATGTTTTGATCCCTCTAAAAAATAATTATTTAAATATACACGACAGTAATCAAGGTTGGTGGTTTTACAATAGCAAGAATTCTGAGGGATTACCATTTTAATCGGAAGCTGAGTGTAGCTTATTGTGGAAAGAATGAAAACTGATAAAATACCATTTAAATGCTCTTTGTTTGTGTATTAATGAACACAAACACATTTAATGAAGTGCAAGATTAAATTCTTTTAAAAGAAGGTTGATTAGACTGCCTAACGTCAGGTTTCATCTTCTAGTGAGCTGCTGGGAGGGGACTATACCCTTGAAAGAAAGGAGCGGGTCTAGAAAGAGACTGGAGTGTAAATGCAAAGGGGCTGCTAGAGAATTTGTAATGGTGAGCCTTTCTTAAATGTGTTTGAGGCAAACAAATTCATTTTTACAGGACCTAGAAAGAAAGCTTGATGTCTTCAATATAATCTTAGCAAGACAGCAAGCACAAGTTGAGGTAAGAAATAATTTTTGGTCAATAATACTATAACACTTCAAATAGGATGGTTTTGTCATGAAAAAATTTGTGCTGATGAGTATGATAGGATGGAGGGGTGGGAAGGCAAGTTTACTATCCTTTCAGGAGAAGAAGAAATCATTTTTCAAACTGAAAACCAGTTCTAAAAGCCTACCAGTGTGTGTGCACAGTGTTACCGCTACCCACTTTGTAGTGTCAGGTAATTGTCGAAGGGTGATGATTTAAGGATTACCTTCTGTCTTTGACTTCTGTTATTTCAGTACTGGTTCTACAGCTGTTCACGATCAAGCGTGTAGAGCTGTTCACATCCTGCCTACACCTTTAGATACTCTTTAGGGGGCAGCCAATCTAACTAAAAGACAACTCTCTAGCTGCATGCTATTTTGGAAATAATTTGTGGCACTTAATAGGGGGTTGCATGTTATAACTTTATGAAAAGTGTATCTGCAGCTGAGATTAAAACCATGTAGCATACTGAAAGCAAGCTCAGAATAGCCAGCTTGTGAGAAGCATGCTACTGGTAGCTGTTTTCCTAACATGAAAATTAAGCTCTGTAGCTGCATCGTAGAATTACTGTTCACACCAGTGTAGCCTCCATATTTGTCTACACATCTGGAAGGTATGTGAAATGAAAAAATAATAATGATTTTCCTTATTTTTGAGATGTTTTTGGTCATACCTCGATTTTTAAAATACAAAGTGAATGTCTGCCTACTAATTAAAAGTTCTAAACATATGCAATGGTACAGGATCAGTCTTCAGGTTTGTTACTACAAGATTTAATTTAATTCCTTCTTAAATGCTGTCTTTTCATGTTGTTACTGCCTTTTTTATAGTCTTAAGTGCTAGTGAAATGTGTAGGAAAAAAGGCCATTCAAAGTTGAAGTAACACATGCTTGTTTCCACACATGTATGCATGCACATGCCTCCATCCCTGATCTTCCTTTTACTTCTGTCTAGTGCATTACAAGAGCTTTTCATCTCTTACAGGGTGATGGTGCTGTCCATCAGTTAAATGGCTGTTCACTGTGTGTGAATATATGCATTATTTAAAGCAAAACAAAATATATAGTAATTAATTATCTAATCTGATGTCTGGTTTATAGACAATAAGATCAGGACAAAAACTGCTGAAGAAGAAAGCAGAAGCAGAAAAAAAAAGTGGAGGATGGTTTAGTGGTTTCTGGAGTAAAAAAGAATCTAGGAAAAAGGAAGATGAAGAATCACCTGTTCCTGAAAGTAGGTGTAGACTATAATGCATTCTATAGAGATACGAAGTTTTTATATATACATATATAAAGAAGAAAGTTATAGTATGTTTTGGTTCCTACTGTGCAGAAGGAGAGAGTATGGCAATGCAGTATTGATCCATTTTATACTTTTACTTACTGTTAATGAATATTGAGCTGGCAAATAAGCCATACTTCTAGAACAGCCATTAGCTTTTCAGAACCTTGGTAAGAAGAAGAGTATGGCTGTAGTGTCACAGGCAATGGCTGGAATACTGTATTCTGCTGATTTGCTGTCTGGACAAGAGATTTGTTCTGATAGTACTCCTCAAAGCTACTTTCATCACTAGGAGTTATGGGTACCTTTTGTATTCTAAATTATGTTGATATATGTGCTATGTGTGTAATGCCATATGCAAAGACTTCTGTGTAAATTGCTTCACAATACGGATCTTAGTGCAATGTGAAGAATCAAAGAAATGTGTCAGCAGTAGGAAACAAATGGGAGGAAAAATTGTTATCATTATGCATTAAAGGGCAAATTTTTGAGTCTTTTTTGTTTTGTTGTAGCTATTGATGAACTAATGACACCAGAAGAGAAAGCGAAGCTTTTCACTGCCATTGGATATAGTGACAGCTCCTATCACCTTTCCTTACCAAAGCAGGTAAGCAACTTCTTATAGGAATGGTTTAACACCCCCCCCACCCCGCCAACTAAAAAAACAACCCCATGTTTCGTATGCTTCCAAACTAAAAAAAAACAAAACCATAAACACCTTGTACTGCATGTTAGCCTTAAGATAAGCAGTAGAATGTGTGTCTGTGCAAGTCACATCTGGTGAATGCACAAAGAAGATAAAAACAGTTATTCAGAAAACACAAAGAATGGCAAGCATTTTTTCTGTGGTGTTCTGCCTGGTGCATAACCCTGATCTAGAGTGCTTTAGAAGTAACAAACTGAATGAGATACCTATTTGCAACTTGGAAGAAAATAAGAAACGATAACTGTAAATGAAATGAAGGTTCCATGTTATCTTTTTCATTGTATCTGTTTCTTGCTACATGTTGTGATGGAAACTAAATTAGTCTGTAGTTTGATTTTGATAATTGAATAGTCACTGTTCATATGAAGGTGAACACCAGCATGTGATTAGCTCGTATTTGACCCAATGTTTGTACTTTAAGGGTTGCTTTTTTTAGAAGGATTATGTTATGCTTCTCTTGAAATGTTTTTCCTAATGAAAAATATGAGGGGATTTCAGTAGTACTTTTTTCTACTACACAAAGGAAAGCATAGAATGAAAAGAACATATTTGAGACAGATAGTTTTTTGGCTTGTTAATCAAAGGAATAAAAGAAAAGCTTTACAAGTATAGTGTTCTTAAGAGGGCTCATAGGGCAACTAAGAAAATGATAAGGTTTCTCTCAGTAGACTTATTTTCTGTGGGCACTATTACACGTCTTAAATCTTAACATAACTGGTGGTTCTGCTTCAAGTTGGTCACCACTTACAGAAGCGTAAGTTAAGACCATTTCCTTCAAGGAGGATGGTTTCTCTTCTCCCCACAGGCCTCCCTAACCCCCAACCCTCCAACTTTCCAGTCTTAACATATTTTTGTTAAATTTAATTGTTAAGGGCTTATGTGTGCCTTAAATAGGGAAGTTCATAATTGTTTGTGCGGCAACAAGGAGGCCTGTGTGCTATTGAATATTCCTGTCAGTTAGAAAAGAGCAGAGCAGCAGCAGCATCTCTTGCTAACAAAGAAGAGAGACAGCCTGAACAGTGCTCAGTACTTAAGCCTTTCTTTTTAAATTCTGTTTCACACTTTCCTTGCATTCCTGTGTCGAAAAACTTCATTTTTTAATTTGGATAAATTAAGTGTAAAAGTGCCTTCATCTCTCTGAGTACCCTGAAGAAAGATGCAGGCTTCAAAGGCAGATAGGAAGCTGCTGATTGACAGTTACAAAATGCTACATGTGTCAGGAAGCCACAATCCTTTCTTGAAAAGGTCAAGATATGACATTCAGCAGCAAGAACAGCAAAGGCATATATGCAGTGTCTTCTCAAATGCAGTTATTTGATGGGATTATGATGACTTTGTTGATCTTGCAAACTCTTTACTGCGTGTAGTTTATCTATGCTTGCTTTGATGGTTTAAAAAAGAAACTTCCCTGAATCCTGAAGAGATACAAACTAGATCTGATCTGCATTTGTTGAAATACTCTGGTTTATGTTAAAGAAATGATTGGTAAGGTTTGAAAGAAAGTGAAGACTCTATACTTCATTTCCTACGTAAAGATATGTTTCTTAGCATTGTCCACTGGAATAGCTTTAAATACCTCTTTTTGTTAGATTTGTTGAAATTAGAAGTTCAGAAAGTTATTCATATCAGGGTGTCTAACATCAGTTTTCTCTGTCCTTCTCACTAGTATGTTGCCCATGTTGTGACACTGAAGCTGCTAAGCACTTCTCTTACAATTAAAGAAGACAAGAATGTGGCAGAAACTCTGAAAGTCAAGATAATTGATCTGAGTACCAAAATATCACAGCGCCCAGGAGCACAAGCCATTAAGTAATTGGATTGGAATTTTCTTTTTTGTAGAAACATCTCCTTTCTCCACTCCTGACTTCTAAAATCTTTTCTTGGGTAGTGCTTTTTGTTCTGTATTGATTTTTCTTAAAATTAATAGGCATTCAGCAATTGCACTCTGAAAAGTTACAGTTAGACAATTTGGTGAGTAACATGGAATGGAATGAAGAAAGGAATGCTACTTGTTAGTCTTCATAAACAATAATAAGCTGTTTCTTGAATCCTGATGTTGAAGTGCTGCATATTACTTTTGGGAAGTGATACCTATGCAGTGTGAAATGGTCTGGCTAACAAACTCCAGCCAAGCTACTGAATGTGTTGCTTCCTGCAGAAGTGAAAAGCTGTATCTGTGTGTTGTGAGTAGGAGATAAACCAGAATGTAGGAGTCCTTCCTGTGTTTTGAGAGCAGGCACACCAGAAATATTGAACACAAATTACTGGATTATGCAGTCAATGATTAAGATTTTTCATTGTCTAGAAAATGAGCTTGTGCAGTTTTCCTGCTTTTATTTGCGGTTCCTTCATCGTCTGGCTTTTTGCATAAGGTCACCAGCTCAGCTGCTGACTCTCTAAATATTCTTGCCTTCCGTTTATTTATCCAATTTTTGAACTGTGTGATTAGTCCTGTGAAGCTACTCAAGTTTGGTTTTATCAAAGGTTTTCTCATCTTGCTTGTCTTTCCTAGATGGAACTGTGTTCTGTATTGTCATGAAGTATATTTAACTATTCATCTTCCGTAGGGTTGAAGCAAAGCTGGAAAACTGGTATGTTACAGGCCTGAGACAAGAAAACATTGTACCATCTCTTGTGGCTTCCATAGGGGATAGCAAGTCTTCTTTGCTTAAAATAGAGTTTGATGTTAACCCTGAAGATAGTACTGCTGACCAGAGGCTTACTATTGAATCACAGGCTGTGGAAATAAAATATGATGCAGTGAGTAGTAACCAAAACTCTTACCTCTTTTTCTCATTCTCATTTCTCTGCTGTTATTCTTACTCTGTTACAATCTGGTTTTGAATGTTTACCATGTGACATCTGTATATATTGATAATTTTTTTTTCCCCTCTTGTTTGTTGAAAGAAAACAATAAATGCAATGGTAGAATTCTTTCAGACAAGTAAGGGAATGGATCTTGAAAGATTAACATCAGCCACATTAATGAAACTGGAAGAAATAAAGGAAAGAACTGCTACAGGTAAGATAATAACAAACCTCACCTGAGGTGAACCCTTGGATGTCTTAAAATGTTTCAATTGGAGTATTAGTGGATGTTCTTGAGTTCAGTGAGAGATCAGTAGACTTAGAGGAGTAAGTCTCCTCAAGATGTGTTATCTTTCATGTTGACTGTATGTTGACTGACACAAATGCTTCACTTGAGAAGAGCATTTAAATTTTAATGTCCTTTCCTTTTTATTTAAGGATTAGTTCATATTATTGAAATGCGGAAAGTCCTTGAATTGAAGATAAATCTGAAACCTTCCTACCTTGTGGTTCCACAGACGGGTTTCTACTATGAAAAATCAGATTTGCTGATTTTGGACTTTGGTACATTTCAGGTATCTAAATGACATCTCTTAAAAGTTTACAGGAAGTATATAGTATTTTCTCTTAACATAGCTGTCATCTGAATCTATCTTGTTTTCAGAAGGCAAAGATGATAAACTGTGTAAATGTGGTTTTAACTTAATATAAATTTCTTACCAAATAAATTTGGGTCAGCGATTTTATCTGTGTTCAGAGCATTGATCAAATGATTGTCTTTGACATACTTGTACTAGTAAATTTCTCCAGGAAACATTTTCATTTTGTAATCTTGATTGTAATAGCTTATCATTGAATATCTTCTATTTATTCAGCTAAACACATGAACATTTGTTTTCTTTATTGTAAAATGCAAGCCTTATATCAAGAAAAGAGAACAGAATTTTTCCCTTGGAGTTTGAAAGTTGAGAAATTGAAAAATGTTAATAATTTAGCTTGATTTTAGGTGACTGATTAAATATTTATTTTAGTTGTACTTCAGCAGTAAGCTTGTGAACAAAAATAAAGTACTTTTGCTTAACTTGAATTAAGTTGATTGATAAAAGTAACAAAAAAAAACCCTTATTCTTGATAAGTGAAATGCGAGATGAACCAAGATTGCTTCTCTGTAGTAATCCAAATGTCTGTCATGAACTCATATGAATCACTTTTTCCATCTTCACTAGAATTTATAGCATGTTTTTAGACCTAACATTATCTTGTCTTTTGTATGTTTAGCTGAACAGCATAAATCAAGGCAGTAGTCAAGCTTCTACCTTTTCATCTTTAGAGGAGATTATGGACCAAGCTTATGACAAGTTTGATGTGGAAATCAAAAATGTGCAACTTCTTTTTGGAAGAACAGGTAACAAATAATGTAGTTACTGTTTAGTCAAGAGGTGGGGGAAGCCAGCCTGCTTGTAATAAGTATGTTTTTTAAAGAAAAAGGCAAATCAGAGCTAGTAATTAACTAAAAGATAGATTGTAATACACATGTCTGGCATTCAACTGTGAAAAATCATTGATTTATCTTCATACCACAGCTTGCTTTTTGTTTGGACTTGAGTATCACCTCTTTACTTTGATGCCAGCAAGCAGTATAAATGGATTGAGCTATTATATTTTCAGTCCTAAGCACAATACAACTAAAATTGTCCTTAACACTTCATTTGGACTTCAGTTTGTGCAGTCAACAAAATGCTAGGTTACTGATTTGTATTGTACTGTATCAATTTTTTTTAGGGTTCTATGTTAAAATACATCTTTTAGTGTAGAATTGGCCTTAAGGGCGCTAAGGCAATATAGCGTTAAGAACTACTGAAAGTGGGATTCAGAAGTTGTTATAATGCTTTACCCCAATTGTTCTAGGTTTCTGTAGCTGGTGAGTGGGTTCTTTATCCTTTCTTAGAGATGCCATTTGATTATGTTAATTATACCTTAATTACAGCAATTAGCAAGCAGTATTTTATTTGTCTAAATTTACTGAGTATTTGCAGGTGAAGACTGGAAGAAGGCTCGTTTTCAACATCCATCAACTTTACACATATTGCAGCCTATGGATATCCATGTACAGCTGGCAAAATCAATGGTGGAAAGAGATACCAGGATGGCAAGGTAATATGTTAACGTTGAAAGGTTTTCTTTTTAATTACTGTCTACTGGAGGGGGCTTTTTACAAAGGCCTGTAGGGACAGGATAAGGGGGAATGGCTTTAACCTGACAGAGGGGAGATTTAGATGAGATCTTAGGAAGAAGTTCTTCCCTGTGAGAGCGGTGAGGCCCTGGCACAGGGTGCCCAGAGAAGCTGCGGCTGCCCCATCCCTGGCAGTGCTCAAGGCTAGGGGCTTTGAGCAGCGTGGTCTAGTGGAAGGTGTTCCTGCCCATGGCAGGCGGTTGGAACTAGATGTGCTTTAAGGTGCCTTCCAACCCAAACCTTTCTAGGATTCTATATGATGAGTATAGATATTCTTAAGATTTGCATCAAGAATTCGTATTTGTCTTGGTGTTGAATCAGTTGTTTGGCTTTTGTTTTTGTTCTTAAAGGTTTAAAGTATCAGGAGGACTTCCTCTGGTGCATGTCAGACTCTCCGACCAGAAAATCAAGGCAATTTTTGATCTGATTGATAGCATTCCATTGCCTCAGAAATCATCTGTGTCAATTCCAAGCACAAAAGTAAGCTGGCTGTAACTAAGAAAAGTGAAATAAAAAAATGACATCACTAAAATGGTCATTGTAAATGTGAAGTCCTGCTAATGGCTGTGGTCTTCTTCATTTGAAATCAGAAATCTGTTGCCCAGCTGAATTAGGCAAAGTGCCTTCATTATGACTTAAAATCTGTAGGTGCTGGGCTTATTCAAACAAGTGTAGCTTAGTCTTTGTCATTGTCATGCTGGTTTCAATGTAAGTATTGGCAAAACTGACCTTTCTAAGGAATATGGAGAGGCAAGATTAAAGATATATCATCAGTGAAAAAGACTGCACATACCAAGTTACTCAGAGTGTAAAATAATGATTTTTTTTTTTATTCTTCTTTTTTCTTCTCCCTCTAGGTACCGGCTATTCCCACAATTTCTGTTGGTAAAGGTTTACTTCATACACCCCAGTTGTTAGCAGAAATGGTGTCAGGTAAGAAGCTACCGGTATGTCTTTGTAGAAGGCCATAACTTACGGAGTAGCTAACATTTTCAGGCTGCAATTGATCTTATAGCATGTTATAAGGACAGGAGAGGTGAGCATGATTCATCATCTCTCATTTCAAGTGCGTAAGAAGATTTGATTAAGATGCTGATGTTACCTCAGAATAATGAAGTTGCTTTTTAAAAAGCAAAAGGACCAACCCCTTTTGGGGATTAATTAGTATTATGCACAAGCAACCTCTACAAATGTGAGCTATTAATAAATGTATTAGGATGTCATTAGCAAACCAGTTTAATTATTCAGTTATCATGAGGCATCTTATTAACAGAGCATATTGAGAAACCTGTTTTTTCAAAATGGATTTAAATCCAAATATGAACTTAATCAAATACTGATCTGCTGCTGCCACTCCAGGGCACATAGTTTGGGTTGGGCACATGAAAAAGGTGAATAACATGTCTAAAGGGGTGTGTGCATTTTCATTAAGCAGCTAAGATGTGGCAAAAATAGCCTGTTACAAATATTATGTGTCCTGTCCTGAGTGTTTTGTAATAGCAGATCTTTCTTTTTTCTGAAAATGTATTGACACTATGGATCTGACCATTTACTTCCACGCCTGTTCGAGGGAAGAACTTTCCTATAGTGGAGTCTGGGGAAACCTGTTTCCTGGGGCTTAGTTTGTAATTGTTTTTCCTTATCTGTGTTCTTGCATGTCTAATGATACAGCTATACTCCTTCCTTTACTTAATAGGGCTTTAATTTTTTCACTTTTCATCCACTGGGTAAGAAAGTGGTATAGATCTAAACTATATTAGGTTTACAATACTCATACAGTTTAAAATCCCACTAGAATGGGAGAGAGAGTGTGGGATATTTACCCCTGTTTATGGACATAAAGTTTACTAAGGAGGAAATCACTTCTTTTCTATAGACTCTGAAGAAGAATATTTTGATTTTGAGGAAAGTTCTGAATCAACTGACAAGTCACTAAGTAAAGGAGAAGAGATAAAAAATGAGGAGACAGCTAAAGAGGAACTGATAGATCTTCAGTTGAAGTTTGAAATTAAAGAGGTATGTCTCTTAAATTCTATTTTTACCTTCTCCTTAAGAATACTTAAAAAATGTCCCCAACCCAGAAGTCTATTGCTAGTGTTCTTCAGATGTAGTGGATGCTAAAACATAGCCACCAAAGCAAAAACCCCAACATGTTAGTACAGATGTACTTCTGAGGGTTATCTATATGTGGTATGCATATGACTTATTTTTTATATATGGCATGTATATAAATAAACATATACCTAGTTCATCTGGGTGTAGGTATAAAAAAAGCTCAAAACACTTTACTGGAGCATTCTTGGTAGAAAATAATAGTGCCAAGTTGTAATTTGGGGGTGGGTGGTGGGAAGTTTGCACTGGAAGAACAAAGTAGATATCCAGACAAATCACTTGCAAAGAGCAAATCTCCAAATATTTCAATGTTGTTTCCATCTTTCACCATCAATCCTTTTTTTTCCCTATTTTTACCTTTTAACTCTGCAATAAAAGTAAGAGTTCCAGTAAAGCAGGCAAGGCAATATTGTTTTTCCTTTTTTTTATTGTTGAACGATGTGTGAAAAGGTGGTATTAACTGTGTGTTTCTTGCTCATCAGGTTTTAGTAGAACTCACCAGGCAGAAGAAAACTGAGGAAACAGTACTTGTATTTGATGTAATGCACCTTGGGACAGAAGCTACTGTCAGAACCTATAATTTAGCAGCTGTGTCTTATTTAAAGAAAATAAGCTTGGATTACTATGAAATTGGAGGTACTAAGCAATGGGAGAGAAGTGTACTTGGGTGTGCGTATCAGTCTGAAACTGGGTCTTCTGTCTCTTGTGTTCACTGAAATCAAAATGTGGTTCTAGTTTTCCAGTGACAATACTGTCCACTGGCAGTGCTTGTCCCAGTGATACACAGCTCATGAGCTCTGGAATCCCACCATGATACTTATAGCTTAATTTTAAATAAATAGTACTCCATCCAAATTGCTCAACCTTTAGATGGAGAAGGGGTACAGACTTGCCATTTTGGGCTTAACAAAGAGAAATGGGCATTCATGTTTGGTGGTGCAGTGCATTTTAAGAAATGGTATTGAAAGTTAATCCCTATCTTCAAGGCACAAAGTCTTTGTTCTTTGAAAGAACAGGAATTACCCTAATTCTTGTGTATTTCATGTGGTATGTTACAGGTAAAAAAGCACCCATTCATCTAATTAGCTCCTCAGATAAAGCTGGCTTAGACCTCCTGAAGGTGGAATATATAAAGGTATACATACAGCTTCTTACATTTATTTGTAAAGCACTTTCATATATTATGAAGTCTTAAACCTACAATTCAGAGCTAGTGGATTGTTTTGAATCTTGTGAAGAGCACAGTGACTGGTTGGAATTAATATTAACCTTCATGCAAATGATTATTTTCACAGGCTGACAGAAATGGGCCACACTTTCAGACTACTTTTGACAACACTGAACAGATGATTAGAGTGAGTGCTTTCAGATTTTACTGCCTATTTTCTTTTTGTTTGCTTGCTTGCAAACAGGGATCAAGAATGGTTTTTTTGCTTTCCTGTTCCCCATGGCTTTGCAGCAGGGATATTTAAAGAGTTAAAAAACACTTGAAAGTTTTTATATAACTTAATATAAAAGCAGTATGTTAGTCGGTTTCTTAACTCTGATGAAGAACTGTTTAGCTAGTTCATGTAGTTAAAATTCAAACTAATGTAAGAATGCATCTTCTCATACATATGAGATGAAGTTCAAATGCTGAGTATACGAAAATGATCAGGGATCCAGAAGATTTTCCCTATACTGTCAAATCTGTGTGTTGTGAGTTCCACATAATCAGCACTCAATTGCCTAACTTGAACTCTTAATGCTTTTAAGTTATATTTTTTTGTCACCTGGAGTCTCTTGTTTTCAACAGGTAGCTTTTTCATCATTGAACCTTCTACTGCATACAGAGGCCCTTATGTCTGCTGTCAGTTTTCTAACAGCTGTTGGTCCATCAGGTAGTGGAAGTACTGGAGACACACCGGCTAAAGATAAAAAGCAAGAAGATGACACAAGATTGAAGAAAGGTAGTTATGTTTGTCAAAATGGTGGTTCTAAAAAGCTATGTATCTGTTGCATGCTGTCAAAATGATCAAATCCAGAGAAACCTGATTAGCTTTGCAGTGTAGGCTGAAGATCAAAGCTCTTGTTAATGTGGCTTACCAGGCTGGAGTACAGCTAGCTACTGGGTGGATATAGATAACTGAAAAAAAAAACCAAACCCATACTGTGAAACTATTGAGTTACTAATCTAATGTTGAAAATAATTATGCAATGCTATTTAATTCCTCTTAACCCAGCAAATACCCTGAATTTAAAAAGAGCAGAATTGTTCCAGTAGAGAGCTAGATGGGAGTCATACCAGACATAGAATTACAAGCAAGTGTTGGCATATTGTACTCTTATCAATAGAGTCGCCTTCAGAGGAAGAGTTGTTGCTCTAGGATGGGGTCTTACAGAGTTAGTCATGGTAGTGGTGACGAAAGAAACTATAGGACACAAAACTGTGTCATCTGGATGACCCCCCCAAAAACCCTAAACCAAAACATCCCTCACATACCTTTTAGGAATTTAAATTTTAAGTGAAAATATTCATTCTATCTACACTGAAAATCTCCCCTCTCTCATTTCTAGTGGCTAGACCTTCCAAGGATAAAGATGTCTTCGACTTCAAGCTTTTTGCCAAGCTGGATGCATTCTGCTTAAATATTTGTGATGAAAAAAAGAACATTGCAGAAATCAAGATACAAGGTATTGAATTCTTAGTTAATAATAACTGATTTGGCTTCAAAGCAAGTGATAATAATTAGACTGAAAATATTTAAGGTATAAATTTTCAGTGTATAACTCTGTACAATCAACATTTAGTTGTTGTACAAACATAGCTTGTGGTATTGTTTTAAAAATCACTCCCCTAGTGTGTCATAATGGTTGGGCCTCCAGCTAGAAAAGCATGATAAATTATTCTTCAGGTAATCTCCTTCATGTTTTGAAGGAGTTGGACTATGAGTGAGTTTTCATGTTGTACTGAGCTTTGGGTATTTTTCTACTATGCCTGAATTATTTAGGGCAAGAAACCCCTTAAAACTGCTTATTTCGGTTTTGTACTCCTAGGGCTTGTTTGGGTTTCCTGTTCTGGTTTTGTTTCTCTTTTTTTACCCCTCAGTGGGGTATAAATATTAAAGAATGTGTGATATACAAGAATATGTAATCAGGTTCATTAAAAGATTTCTGCTTGTGCTCATCTCTAATTCATATGATGTATTCACACAAGATTTTTTTATGCAGAAGGGTTGTAGTCAAATACGTTGCAGTAACTCTTATTAAACAAAAGAATCTCAGTAATTAACTCAGTAGCTTGCTTATTAAGAGATGAACTATTGTTTGAAAATTTTTCTGTGAATAGCAGCTCATTTTTTTCCAGACATGATTGATACTGAGCCAGTGTCTGTATTTGAAATATTTCTATTTTCAGCTATGGTATTGGCTGCATTTTCAAAGCTTAATGGCACCATAGTGGATGCACTTGGGTTTGAACTCTAGACAATATACTTGTCTTCTGTGTCTGAGTGATAAAATGCTGAAAGTCTCTATTTCCAGAACTTAACTTAAAATACTTTATTTTGGGAGTTGGGGAATTACCTCTAATTATTCTGATTTGGATACAGAGAGACTAAAATGCCTTGGATCAGATAGAGCTCTTTTATTTACAGTCTCTTCAGCAAGGCATGTGTGTAACTGATTTAAGTAATTTGATAACTGAGAAAAGAATCAAGTGTGCTTAGGTATTTGTTGTGGGTTTTTAAAAAAATATTTGTTCAATTTAGCAAACTATTAAGTTTATCAGTTTATTGCAATGTCTAATTTCTCTAAGTTTTTCTCACCTCCACTACTGGTGTGGTGTGTGTCCCTAGTCTGAAAATGAGGGTTACTTCTGTTATGGGATACTACCATTTCTCTCTTGATGCTTTACAGGTCTTGATTCATCTCTTCTCCTTCAGTCAAGTCACACTGTATTCTTTGCCCGACTAAAGGACATAATTGTCACAGATGTTGATTCAAGGACTCTTCATAAAAAAGTACTCAACTACAAGATATTAAGTTTTACTTGATTCTTGGTTAGTTTTGTGTGTATAAAAGTGAAATGTCATGCATATTCTTATTCCACTCTTTCTGAAACATGGATTTGTCATGAATACCTCTTCAAATCAGATAGCTGGTAAAGCATAGGCTTTCATATTACAGGAATGGGTGCCCCAAAAGATGAAAAAAAAATGAATCTAATATGCATCTGTTAGGCTGATGATATCTTTAGCTCTTATGTTAAGTCCCATTTTAGAAGCTGCTGATGGCTAGTACGTACTGTTTCTCTCTTTCTAGGCTGTGTCAATAGTAGGAGATGAAGTTTTCAGTTTCAATCTGACATTAGATCCGTATGCCACAGAGGGAGAAGCTTACACTGACATGTCAAAAGTGGATGGTACCATATCTTTGAAAGTGGGCTGTATTCAGATAGTGTTCCTTCACAAATTTCTCATGTCTCTTTTGGTAAGTTTTTTTTCTTCCTTTTTATGTTCCTGCTCAAATTAGTTTTCCTGGGTTCAGCAGTAGCAGTCGTGTTTTTCCTTCTTAGTAGCTGGTGCAGACCCAGGACATTACTCTTCCTTGTTTGTGTCTCAGTGCAAGTGGTAGCTGAAGTTTCCAAAAGAAAAGGGTGGGCTTAATTTTTGTGTGTATTATGAAAAAACTTGAAGCTCTAACTTGTTTGAAATTCAAAAACTAACACAGTGCAAGTAGGCCACTTGCCACACTCTGCTTTGAAAACAGAAAAGCTTGGTGCTACTAAGGTAATTTGGAGTTTTTGTGTTTGCTGCCCTTTCTGCCTTGGCAAAAGTCTGAGTTGATTGCAGACATAGCTGAACCAACAGAGACAAATCTTTCTGCAAGGTTAGATGCTGTGAGGACTACAAACTAACCACTGTAAATATTTGTACCTTCATCTAATATCCTAATGTTAGGTTTTTACAGCACTGGTGAGCTTTCTGTCATTCAGTACTGGCTTTGGAAGGAATTAGTATTCGCTGATGGCAAAGAGGGGATCTGAAAATAATATGTAGAGATGGGTTTAAAATTAGTGATTGTATTTGTTAGTATGTTTTTGACCCTCTGTTGGAGATCATGACAGAAGGCGCTAGGTTGCATTTCCCCAGGATGGAATTTAACACCCTAGGCAGTGTAATTGGTTGTTGACATGGGTTATGTTGATCATGTAAAATAAAAGTAATCCAGGTTAAAAAAACACAGACATTTTTCTTTTCTTTTCAACTGCTTATTCTAGACCTTCTTGAACAACTTTCAGACAGCTAAGGAGACACTGAGTGCTGCTACAGTCCAAGCTGCAGAGAAGGCTGCTACAAGTGTAAAAGACTTGGCTCAAAGGAGTTTTCGACTTGCAATGGACATTCACTTGAAAGCACCAGTTATAGTCATTCCTCAGTCCTCAGTTTCCCCCAATGCTATAGTAGTAGATCTTGGCTTGATTAAAGTTCAGAACCAGTTTAGCTTGGTGTCTCCAGCAGGCAGCTCGCTCCCTCCAGTCATTGACAAAATGGATGTGCAGCTGACACAGCTGAAACTGTCTAGGTAAAGTACACTTTACTAATTAACACCATAGCTAACTGGTAATACTCTGTAGGATATTAATCTGCTTGCTTAGAAACCATGATTGGTGGCAGTATCAAAAAATTGGCAGATTTAAAATGCTAACCTGTTGTCTTCAGGCAAATATATCAGTAGTAGAATAAGATGGTGTTCTGCTTAGGAAGCTGTGGGAGCCTATAGAGATGCCGCATTTGAGATTTTAAGATGTTGCTTTGAAAATGTAGCATATGACTCAACTTCTAACTTGTCCACCATGTGTTTTGGTTTTGTTCCCACCACTTTGTTTTAAGGACTACTATGGAGACAGGTTTATTGCATCCAGACATTGAGATACTTCACCCTATTAATTTAAGCCTGTCTGTGAAACGAAATCTATCTGCAGCTTGGTTTCGTGAATTACCAGTATTGGAGGTCACAGGGTATCTGGATACAATGAATGTAAGTCTTGTGAAAAGAAGGTGGTGATAAGCTCGTGATAATTCTTAACACAAGACTAAACTTTGTTATTTCTGGACACAAAGGTGCAAAAGTTGCATTTTAGGGATGCTGATAAGGTTTAACCTACCTGTGTGAATGTGGAGGTTTTAAAGTGTTATATAAACTACCCAAACTTCTGTGTGTATTTGTGGAACTGAGAGAAAGTGAAGGGAAAACTCTAATAAGAAAACTGAAAAGGGTGTCAAGGAGTCTGGGTTATCCCTTACCAGAAGGCAGGACCAACTTAAATGTTTTTGTGTCCAGTTCTCTGAGCAAGTCTCTTTTTCACTACCTTTTTTGTTTGAAATGGTATCTTCTTGAGAGGAGTTGAGATTAATGCAAATATTTGCCTTAGTGACTCCAGCTTCGTTACTTTCTGTCACCCTTGAATGACCTCAAAATAGTTTTTCTCTGGCAATTTATGTACTATGAAGGAAAATATCAGATACATTTTGGGTGAAACTGAAATTTAATTAACATGAAGTAGCATGTCATTATACAAAAATACTAAAAGCAAATATGATATATATTGATATATATTGACTTAACTTTAGAAGCTCCTAAATGTCCTAATCCTTCAACAATAAAGGATTGAAAGAAGTTAATTGTCTTAATTAAGGGATGATGCAGCTGACAATAGATCTGTAAATAAGCACTCTGCTTGCCAGGAAACATTGCTCTGCTTTGCTAGTTAGTGATATATTAAAGAACAGTATGTTTTTATTGCAAACTGTCATCTGCGATTTTGTAGGTTGTATTGAGTCAAGAGGATTTGAATGTCTTTCTCAAAGTGTTGACTGAAAACCTTGGTGAAGCAGAAGGAAAACTAACTCCTGCAAAATCAGTACTGCAAAGAGAAGGTCAGAAATGGGATTTTGTTGTTGTGAATGTTAAGTGTATTAGTTTTCAGGAATAAGGCGAAGTGTTTATTATCTGGAAAGCAAGCTTAGATCTAAGAGCTTCATGTATGAGTGATAAACGTGTCATAATTTTGCAAGGACAGTATTTATACTTTAACTCTTGAAAAAAGTGAAAGCATTACAAGATAAAAGTTGGTAATCATGTTAGCTAAATTGTCTCAGAACTAGCAAGGTATTGAGATGTCAGAACTTTCTTGTTGCAGAACGTGTTTCTGTTTCCTTTGCTTGCTCTGAAGTTAAAGGCTGTGCTTGTGGAAATGTTGCTAGCTTATTTTAAGTGAACATAAGCCATCTAAATGAATAAAAGAATTGGATGTGTTTCTTGAGCTGAACAAGTGGTGGCCATTTCAAAAGTTAACCAGTTCAGTGGTGTTTCAGGTAAAACCAAAGAAATGGAGAAATCTGTTTTGACACAGGATAAGAGTGTTCCAGAAGGAATGCTGCCTGAAAAGACAAAAAGAATATTAAATGAAGATGTAGTCAATATGCTACTTAATTTTGAAATCAAAGAGGTATGTATCCATCTGTGAACTGTATTGTTATGATTTCAGTAGCTGAATCAAGTCTATTTCTCATAAGTAGTGAGCTACCAAGTCCATTTTAACTGCTTAAAGAATATGGTACACAGCAACCGGAAGAAAACAAAAACCCAGAACCCAGATTCTTCAGCTTTTTCGTGAGCTGTCTTCTTTGTCTGTATTATGTGAGATTATATTTATAGAATATTTAACCTAGACAGTACAACTAATGGGGAAAACCAGACTTATTTTAGATGTTATGCACTTTCCTACCCTTAATCCTTCATTATGCTGTGTATGATTCTCTTACTAACAAACCAGCTGAAATAAGCTAGAACTAGTATTTTTCCCTTAGGGATATTAAGTCTGAAGGTTAGGTTGTAGGTGAAGGACTGGCTAAATGCAATCTATTAACAAAGATACCTTATGCATAAGAAATCATCCAGGCAGTCAGGGCCAGCAGGGAAACGTATTCTATGTGAGGGGTAGGAGATAATGTAAAAAACCTAAGTTTTACGGGCACGAGAACTACTTCTTCCATAGCTGGAGTGTAAACAGGTAGCAAGTTGATAGCATCCCAGGTTTTGGGTTTTTTCTGTTTTTGCAGAATTACAGTTGCAATTGGCTGATGAGGTACCTGTCAACAAAGAGCAGGTAGTTATCCAGTGGGTATCCCTAGCACCCTTGGCAGCTTCTAGGTTTCAGAATTGCTGTTTTGGCTGTGAAGAATTTTATTTTAATGGTAGGACTGAGGGATATTACAGGCTAACCTGTGGTGCTTTGTCTTGTCTCATTTAATGTATCTTATGGACAGTTTTGTCTTAGAATCATAGAATAGTTAGGGTTGGAAAGGACCTCAAGATCATCTAGTTCCAACCCCCCTGCCATGGACAGGGACACCTCACACTAAACCATCCCACACAAGGCTTCATCCAACCTGGCCTTGAACACCGCCAGGGGTGGAGCACTCACAACCTCCCTGGGCAACCCATTCCAGTGCCTCACCACCCTAACAGGAAAGAATTTCCTCCTTATATCCAATCTAAACTTCCCCTGTTTAAGTTTTAACCCATTACCCCTTGTCCTGTCACTACAGTCCCTGACGAAGAGTCCCTCCCCAGCATCCCTATAGGCCCCCTTCAGATACTGGAAGGCTGCTATGAGGTCCCCACGCAGCCTTCTCTTCTCCAGGCTGAACAGCCCCAACTTCCTCAGCCTGTCTTCATACGGGAGGTGCTTCAGTCCCCTGATCATCCTCGTGGCCCTCCTCTGGACTTGTTCCAGCAGTTCCATGTCCTTTTTATGTTGAGGACACCAGAACTGCACACAATACTCCAGGTGAGGTCTCACAAGAGCAGAGTAGAGGAGCAGGATCACGTCTTTCGACCTGTTGGTCATGCTCCTTTTGATGCAGCCCAGGATACGGTTGGCTTTCTGGGCTGCGAGCGCACACTGCCGGCTCATGTTCATTTTCTCATCGACCAGCACCCCCAAGTCCTTCTCTGCAGTCTTCTTTAATATGGTTTTGCACAGGCTTCACATGGAATTTTTTGCCAATGTCCATGTTGTCTGTGGACTCTCTGTGTTGGATGTTTACTGTTAAAATGGTGATTTGTTAATATACAAAGTGTTTGCCACCTGATGATGCAGACAAAGTATCAACAAACCTGAATTCTTTAAATTCCTCATGTGGTAAACTGTTAGGTGAGGCAATTCTTAGTCTGTGACAATGGAAGATGATTGCCTTATGAAATAAGTGCATTGCAATGAACATTATTCATTAATAACTAGATCTACTTCTACTTAAATTTTCAGCTACATTTAGAAACAAAAGTTTTTTTCTCATTTCCAAAATTCTTGTCAAGTAATGCTTAAAACCTTCTATAAATTAAGAGTTGTAATGTTGAATCATTTGTGGCCTTAATTATTATTTTTGTAGTAACAAATACTCAAAAATAGACTCATGTTGCTGTTTCCTGCTGCCCTTCCTTCCAGACTAGTATGATTTGTAGTAATCCTTATTTCCATAATCAAACCTTGTATGTAGCACTGTGTAGTGTCTGATTACAAAACTGACATATAGCTTGATAAGATAAGGGTGTACTGCCAGGACAACAAAAGTAAACTCTAGCCAGATTTAGTCTAGATTAATACTGCTTTTGAAGCCTACGTACTACTGCATGCCATAGTATTTGGACAGCTTTACTGAGGTAGCAAACTTGTTTCCCTTTCCATATTCCAGGTTGCAATAACCTTGATGAAGCAGGTTCTGAAAGAGAGACATCCATTACATATTCTGACTGTGCTGCAGCTTGGAACTGAAACCAAAATTAGAAATCATGAGTTGACAGCAGCAGCATATCTGAAAAAAATTATGATGAGATGCATTGAAATCACTGGTAAGTCATCTCAAAAGCTGAAATGCAGTCAGTGCAGTGTGTGCAGGCAGCTTGTGTAGCAAGAGGGTAGCATAGTCATAAATAATAACTCGGGGAGAGGGAAAGGGCGAAAAGCTACATTCCGATTTAACTCAGTGAAATGTCCTGTGTCATTTAGATTGAATTAATCTGTTTTACTCCTGTTGCTAGAGTTAGCTTGAGTTAATCTGAGTTAGTTGCCTGCTCTGAGTAGGAAGGGTCATTACTGAGAAGTATCCTATCTGTTTTGGAGGGTTTTGATGAACTTCTGAAGCTGTGCTTTATGACCAGTTCTGATAACACTGGAGATCCATCCTGCTTCCTCGATGGGTCATGTAGCAATTCAAAGGGATATTGAAGTAATGACTGAAATAGCCAGTATTCAAAGTAGAAAAGTATACAGTATAAAAATAAGTAATTTTTATAATATATAATACGTATTTCTATAGAAATAGAAAAATGTAAATACAGGAATGAAAAACTAATTAAAGGAATTCAAATAACTTTCCAGTTTTGAATATTCTTCCAGGACCAAGAAAGTTAATTTTTCTATCTTAATTAAAAATAAAATCAAATCAGTGCAGCAGTTCACAAGGTAATGCTTAATCTGCAACTTCTCAGTGAAAAGAGATGCTTACCTGAACTATTTTAGCAACAACAGTATATTATTGAGAATTAGCATGGAAGTATTCCGTAGGTGGAATAAAGCTTGTTAGTGGAAATAATTTATGGTTTTATTTCTTCATTTTCAGATTCAAAAGGAGATCCCCTTTGCATTATTAATTCTTCAAGTGAGACAGATGAACATCTTCTGAAGATGGAATACATTAAGGTTTCAATACCTTTTAACTAAGATTATATGGGAAGTAAAATAAGGCTTCTCTACTTGGCCTGTGTTTGGGTTTGTTGTTTTTTTTGCTGGTTTTAAAACTTGTAGGATTTGTATCTAAAGCTTATGTATGTCTTCTTCCAAATGCCTGTGTTTAACTTCCACACTCCACTGCTTCCATATAGTGCTTGCTTCACAAGTCAACACAATTACTGAAATCACTGGTGAAGCCAAATGTTTGTATGCGTTCTCTGTGAACAACACAGATGAGGGCCTTAGTGAAATTTAGGAGGTTGAGAGTGCCTTGGCTTATGTAAGTGATAGTTGGCTCTCTACAGATGGTAAGCAACTTCCAAAAACTGCACAAAAACTTGGGAAGCTGATAGGTTGTAGAACCAGTGGGCTACTAGTTTTCTTATCTATAATGGCAGAAACAAATGAATTCGTTCTGACAGAGTACTAAGCATCAATTGATCCAGTTTAAATACATCCTAGGTAAGAGAATATCTTGGAACTGGCCAGTTGAACTTTTACAACATGTATGTTATAAAATGTCACTGAGCATTTGCAAGTACCCTGTTCTGGTTGCACTGACCATGTGCTATATTTAGAGAACTTGTTTATGCATCACTTCCCTTTGCTTTCTTTTGCAATGGGAATAATCCTTATACCTGCGTGTGTGTGGCAAATTCAATTAATTCAGTTAATAAATTCAGTAAATTCAATAGAGACTGACTGTGTGCTTGGGCTCTCTCATTTCTTCTGTTAGGCAGATGCTGATGGACCAGAATTTGTTACTACTTATGGAAGCACCAAGCAAAACATCAATGTGAGTACTGGTTGTGTGTAATTTGCTTTAAGATTCTCAAATAGCAGCAGTTGTGTGAACTAGTTAGTTACTCACTTGTTTTCTTATTTAAGGGGAAAAAAAGCCCCAGGAAACAAACAAAAACCCAACCCAAACCCTATCTCCTAACTCTCTCATTATGAGAGCTTACTGCTTTTTATTTAACTACTTCAAAGAGGAATCCAGGAGGAAAAAAGGATGATGATGATAATGATGATTATTTTACAGAAGTATTCAATTGTATTAATTTTTTAAACTAGAAGCTTTACATTTTTAGCTAGTTAGAATTTATAAGGACATATTTCTAACTGAGACTTGTAGGATATGTTTTATTTCTAGAGTAATACACTTGATACTGTGTGGAAAGAGGGCTTTGTGTTCCAGAGCTTGAAAGTTTCTAACAGTGAAATTGTGATGTGCGGTGGGAGGTCAAACAAGCATTTTCAGGTCATTTTGCTTTTAAACTGTTTCTTTTAAAGTAGTAGTGGTGGATGAAGTTCACTTCTTAACAGCCATATGTGGAGTTTGAAGTGGCTGAACAACTTCAGAGTCAAGAGAGTGACATCCTTAATGTTACCAGTAAAACCAGCATTTACCAAGAATTGCTTTGAGCCAGAAGTCAGCTAGCAGATGTTAGATTTCACTAAGTAGTACTGGCTGGAGTAGTTGATACTCACATAATTTCTGTTCTGATTGCAGATTTTGAGTCTTGTTTCATTCTGTCATACATACTAAAATATCTCTACATGTGGTTGGTTCTGGAGATGTCAACCAAAGTGCTCAGTAGTCCACAATGAAATGCAGCAGAACTAAGCTTACTGAAAAAAGCATAACCACACAGAGCATCCATTTTTAGATTGACACAGTTCCTTTATAGCTATATTAAGCTTCTATTCCATAGCTCCCTCATCTGTTCTGGAGCTTGTGTAGTGTTAACTTGGAGGAAATAGAAGCTTAATTCTGTGACAGTAAATCTGAGTTGTTATGCAATAGACTACTACTAAATAACAGTGTCACTCTGTCTTGCCCTCATTTTAGGTCATCTTTTCATGTTTGGATATAGTACTTCACACAGAGGCTTTGCTTTCCATCATGAGTTTTCTCACGTTCAGTATTCCATCAGGTGGTCTTCCCAGTACTGATAAAACATCATACCACAAGCCTCAAATAAAAGAACAAGAAAAAGGAAGTACAGTTAAACCAGGTAATGTGACGTTAGAAAGGCCATGCTTTTGTTGCTTAACAGCATCTAGCCTGTGGTTTCAGGATACCGGTTTGGGTGGTTGCAGTACAGTTTGAGAAAATAATCTCATAAAAAAAAAAAAAAAGGCACCAGATTGTTTTTTGGTTTTTTTTGATTTTTTTTTTCTGTTGCTTTTTTTTCAGATTCTCCTTACTTAATCTAACATTCCTAGGTAGTGGTGTGACTTTATTATAGAAGTTGAATAAATGATATTACAGTGACCAGTACTAAAGGCTTTCCAAAGCCTCAGTGTCACAACCATGTTGCTTTCCAATTGAAAAAGGCTCTAAAGAGTGCTTCCGTAGCTGAAAATAAACATTCTTAAGCCTACGGGAAGCAAAGAGAAGTTCTGAACTCAAGGCTGTTGTGCTTCTTTTAACGATTGGTACTGTAACCTTGAAATAGTGTGAGGTTTTTGTATGGAATCTACTTCAGAATGTTTTCTCAGGTCCTGTGTGATTGATTCTTATGTTTGTAGCATTGTTTGGGAAATTCAGAGAACATTCCTCATGTGCAATAGTGTTTGAAATAATGAAATGCACACTGTATTCTGCATACTGTTGCATGAAAACTAGGTATAAAAAAGGAGCAAAAAACATCATCTTGATTGCTCTTTGCCTGGGTTAGTTGGTGACTATTGTTGTGCCAGAAGAAAACTGTGTTCGTAGAAGAATTGTGTCATGTATTAACTGAAAAATAGAGTAATTTTTAGGGAATAACTCCAGGTTGCTTTTGGAATAGCTTATGTATGTACAAAACAAATAATCTGTTCTTCTGAACTTCTTACATGACTTTTGTGTTTCCTATCCAGTGTCTGGTAATACAGCCCATGATGATATCTGTGAACTAAAACTCACTGCAAAGCTAAATGCATTCAGTATTACAGTGTGTGATCAGACTTGTAGCATTGCAGACATTAGAATACAAGGTAAGTTTGTTTGGCTGTAGCAAATGTTACATTGTTCCACTCCATTCATTTACTTCTGAAAGGTTAGCATGAGTGTTTCGTAGATGTGTTTAGTATATGTTTGAATGTATTGTCATTGTATGATATGATTGCAATTAAGTATTTTAATAAACAAAAATCCTGCAAGGGAAGAAAATATTTTGTGGAAAAAGAAGACAATTTCAAGTGGAGTAAACTCAAAAGAAATTAAGGCACTATGTAATAACACAAGCTTCCATTTTTCGCTAGCTAGATACTAGATGCTGTTGGGAATTCTTACTCCACTCTTAGAGTCGATTTATGCTGGCAAATTTATCATGTGTAATAAGGTTAGCATTGGTTGTTACATAGTAGAATGCTGGTTTCTAAGCTGTTCTTGTTCTTCATAGTCAGTAATAAATAATGCTTCTATTTTAAAAAGCTGGTGACTTTACAAATGCACTTCAACAAATTATCTTCTTCCTTTTGTCTCAAATCAGGAATGGATGCATCTGTAGTAATGAAACCTAAAAAGATTAAGGTGTTCTCCAGACTTGAGGACATAGTAATTACTAATGTTGATCCAAAAACAATCCATAAAAAGGTAATGTGATGTGCGGACTTTAAACAAAATTAGCTAGTTCTTTGTTTAATGACAGCTCTGTAGGTGGTTTGTGGTGTTGTATAATACTAAGTACTATGTAATGTACCAAATGTTAAGCAAAGTTTCATTGGTAATTCCCTTTATCTCAGGGTAGCAAAACATGTTTCCATTCTTCTTTCTAACCATGTTTGTATTTGTGTGTTTAATTGTGTAGGATGGGTTAAATATAAAATGGGCTACAGAAAACCAAGTGCAAAGAGACAAACCTTTTGTGCCTAACATATGTATGTCCAAGTATTGTTCATAAATTGCAATTAATCTTTGTGTAGAAACATTTCTTGTCTGATAACCTAAGCAGTAATTCTATCACAGATTACTGTCTGCCAGCAGTAACTATACACACTTAATCTTCTAGGCTGTCTCCATAATGGGAGATGAAGTGTTTAGATTTCACATATCACTTTATCCAGATGCTACTGCCGGGGAAGCCTACAGTGATATGTCAAGGGTGGATGGTAAAATGTCTCTGAAAGTGGGCTGCATCCAAATAATTTACCTACATAAATTCTTTATGTCTCTCTTGGTAAGTCATTAGTTTCAGTTCTTTTCTTGACATCAGAAGTTTATTAAGAAAATAAAATGCAGTCAGCTCCTTGTAACCTGAGCTCTATACAAGCTTATAGAATTATTTTGCTGAAGAGGTGTCACTTAAGTTGCACTGCTTTATGCAAGAATGACAAATAAGGAAAAGGATGACAAAACAAACACTGAACTAAAGCTGTTAGCTTTACTAATATCTTAAAACCTAAATAAGCAAGCCATGTCTTAGCTTGTGCATTATTTTAACCTTTTTCTGGTTTGAAACTTGCCTGGTTGAACAGGAAGGTTCATATTTCTGCCAGAGGTATATTACTTCTCTTAAGTTTATGTTTTGCCTGGGTCTTGCCTTTTTTTCAGGGCTTATTTCCTCTCACAGAACTCTTACTTTTTTCACTACCTACCAACAGAACTTCTTAAACAATTTCCAAATGGCACAAGAAGCCCTAACTGCAGTCACTGTCCAGGCGGCAGAAATGGCTGCTTCCAGCATGAAAGACTTTGCTAAAAAAAGCTTCCGCCTCTTAATGGATGTCAACCTGAAAGCTCCAGTTATAGTTGTTCCTGAATCCTCAACTTCATCTAATGCTTTGGTAGCTGATCTTGGCTTAATCAGAGTTCAGAATGAATTCAAGCTGGTGTCTTCAGATGAATCTTCGCTTCCTCCAGTCATTGACAACATGGATGTGCAGCTAACTCATTTGAAGTTATCAAGGTATACCCAGGCTTTTCTTCTGAGTAGAAAAGTGTTTGTATGGAGAACAGGCTCATGTTCTATGTGCAGAATTGTTCTATTATTTAAAGATGATAGGTGATAAAAAGATATTAAACCCAAACACCTATCTTGCTCACCCCACAACTAAGTTTAGGAGTGCTTTTAGATAATGGCATATATCCACAGTGTCTAAAGCTTCATGGGAAGAAAGGAATAATAGGGCAGTAATTGAGTTCATCTTAAGTGAATACCTGGACATAAGTGCATGTAAGCGCACATTATTATTAATTATGAAATTAAGTGTACCCATAATCCTGCTAGATCAGTATATTTGGGATTCTGTAGCTACTAAACTTTTCCTCTGCTGCTTCCACTGTCTTTTGTAGGTGCATTATATCCACAGATTCTCAACCAGATTCTGAAATTCTGCATCCTGTGAGTTTGACTTTACTGGTCCAGAGAAATTTAGCAGCAACTTGGTATCATGAAGCACCACCAATTGGTATCAAAGGAGACTTGAAACCAATGCAGGTAATACCATGGCAAAGCAGAGATGTATCAGAAGTTACGTGTATTCTCAGAATAGTATTTAGCCTAGTGAAGGAGCTTGTGAACTAGTTGCAATTTGTAATTATTACAGCGTTAAAAGACTTCCAGCTTGACTGTCTAATTTCTAGATCTGTTAGAGTTTTGATACTGTATGATGAATAGTTTTGGTGTAGCAGCGAGTATTTCATACAAATGGAATAAAACCTATTGTAATTTTTCTGAGGGTCTGTTGGAGCTATCCTTTGACTCAACAGTCAGTAAATTCCTTGTGGCCATCTGTTGAGTTAGCATTTAAAATCTAGATTTCAGATTTTGAGTTGTTTTATCTGTAATGTTCAGGTTATTTGAGTGTTTAGATTTATTAGAAATGAGAAGGGTAGATGTGGAACTTTAATATACAACAGGTAAAAATTAGGGTTGATATGCTTGCGGAGGGAGGGTTTTACTTTTTCTCTACATTAACCATACAGAGTAAGTGGGTAAAAATGGGGGGCTTTTACTTGTTCATGAGTCCTAATTCATTGCTGTGTGTGTGTTGTGGCCGAACGTGGCACTGTGAAAACGTAGAAAAAATATTTGAACATTGTAATATGGGTTTAGTGACTGCATCTTGTGACTTCATACTGCTTATTTTTTTTCATGCTTATAATTGGATTCAGATCCATTAACTCTTTAAAAGCCTACTGAATAACAGTTTATTTAGCATATACAATATAAATCTTGACATTAATGTTATCTGGTAATGTTTCTGGATTGCTTAATTGTTAAGAAGTGCTTGTGATTCTCAATTACTCATATTTTTAGCAGGCAAAAAGCTTTTGCAAGACTGGAAAGTGTTTCTCATGTGGAGTGTTAGTGCTTGTTGTAACTTCTGTTCCTAACAAGTAACAAATGGTATTTTAGGAAAAATGGGCAAATTATTTAGGGTTATTTGGCCAGGATCATTTTGACTAGACAGCTTGTGTATGGTGGAAGCAGCATGTTGTTTCTTCTCAACATTTGTGTACTGTGTTGAAAAGAAATACTGTCACTAGAAATGAAATTGTGGGTTTATCACTTTACAGATTGCGCTTAGTGAAGAGGATCTAACTGTTGTCATGAAAATTTTACTTGAAAACCTTGGAGGAGCTTCTTCCCAGTCAAATACTGTGCAAGAAAACATTGAAGATACACAAATACTTAAAAAAGGGAAAGTTCCAAGTGAATCAGATTTCTGTGAAGGTATGTTTGTAGCTTTTGTAGTGTGTTTTTTGTGATTCATCTTTTTTAATATGATAGTTCTGCAGTATAGCAATGACTCTTGTAAGTTGCATGTGGTTTGAAAAAGAAAGCCAAACCAATTATGTTTATGCACAGTTATAACAATTGAGGATGTTATTAGTATTCGAATAGTATCTTAATATAAGCACCTTATATCTCTTGATGAAATACTGTTAACCCTTTGTAAAAACCTTTTTATTTGTGTCCAAAACTTAACATTCTCAATGTAAAAAAACTACTGTTCAATCAATACTTGGTTTACTACAGTATGAGAAAAAACTGGAAGGAAGAGTAGTGCAAACTCCTCGAGCAGTACTTTCTGTAGTTGTTAATTAAAGCGAATCAAGAACTGCAGTAAATTAATGACAGTTTTCTTTCAAGGTTCTTAAGCCCCTCTGTGGTGGGTAACTTTACATGCATTGAATAGAACAAAGTGATGTTGAGTAAATGAAAGTGTGGCATGTTCTGAATAATCTCACAGATTTGGGGCTTTTCCTCCCTTTGTGACTTTCTGGTCTTAATTAAAAAAGAAACAAAACAACAACAACAAAGCCCAAATGAAGAAAAAGCAACAAACAAGGAAAACCTCCAAAAAACCACCTCAAACTTGCTGTTCTAATGAAATGTAAAGCTGTTTTCTTTCCACTGACAGGTCCTCTTCTTGCATCCGGACAAAAAAGTGTTTCTGCAGTTCAGTCTTCTGTGGAATGTTACACAACACTTACATTTGACTTCAATTTTGAGTCACTTTCAGTAACTCTCTACAACAGTGATATGAATCAGGTTTGTGACTAAGCTTCTATCCTGTAAGTGGGGTGGGGAGCTTTGGCTTCTTCTGTGGACGGATCTCAGGATAGTAAACCAGAGTTCCGTTGGTTGTGTTGGCTTTGGAATGCCTGCTTTATGGATCTTATGCAGTTTCTCCTGGCATTTTGAGGTTTTATGGGCAGAGAATGTGCTTAATTTGAAGGATGTAAGTGCATTTTTAAAAATCCCACTGAATAAAGGCAATAAACCAACCTAGAAAAACCACTCAGCATTTGATTTGGTCATTCCAGTTATCAAAAAATAAAAAAGGTCCAAGGTGTACATGGGCCAGGCTTCTCTTCTGCATATCTCTGACTGTGAGCAATAGTGAGAAACTTTCCTGTGTTGAAAAGAGTAGAGAAAGATGTGCAATGTTGTCTTATTTTTATGACTTCATATGCTTTGTCCTGATGGGAAGGTGCTTGCTTTTTGAGTCTTTGGTACTACCTGCCAACTTGTATTTTCTTACTGAGGTACTTTAATTTATAAGAATGGAGGGCTGAAGGCACCAACAAATTAAATCAGATCCTTAAATTCATGTGGCTAGCAGCAACTGAAGCATGGTTATTACTTTGTACTGTAATAACTAGTCCTACTGTTTCTCATTATGTAGAAGTCTCTGCTTTCACTGCATAGTGACAAATTACGCCTTGGTGAACTTCGACTGCATCTCATGGCATCATCAGGAAAGATGTTTTCGGATGGGTCAATGGATATTAATGTTAAACTCAAGGCATGTACCCTGGATGATCTCAGAGAAGGAATTCAGAATGTGACTGCAAGGTAAGTTGGAGTGCACACAAAATGAAAATACTTCATGCAGTTTGTTAGGAAGACTGTTTCCTTGTTCTGTCATTTGCTTCACGTGGGATAGTTGAAACTTCAGTTTAGACTGTTTAGTGGAATAGGGCTGTCAGTTGTTGAATGTCATACTGTGCACTAAAGCAGTGAATGTAGCAATGAAGAAAAACATTGGGGATAAAATGATTCTATGGATGATGTCATTTTAATAACATTGAGAAAGTTTCTTCTTTTATACATTGAAATCAGATAATCCAGAATAAAGAAATGTCTGGGAGGATTGAATCATAGTACGGTTTTGGTTGGAAGGGACCTTAAAGATGATCTAGTTCCAACACCCTGCATGGAAATACTGCAGTAAACTGTGTAGAACAGCTGAGTAGAGAGCAACCAGCCTCCGCTAGAGATAACTATGCACTGAAACTTCAGTCTGATTGGTACATGCCACATATGTAGGTTAAAAACTGTAGCACACAGATTTTAAATTGAAATTACTGTGGAACTCTGTACCATCTTATTTCTGGAGGAAGCATAGATTGCTTATTGTACTTCTTATTTACAAATGGCATGAAGAGAAAAAAATTGTACTACTTACACATCCTTGTTTTTCTAGATCTGTGTGTTCTGCTGTTTGAAATATTTCTCATTAAACTTGTTTTCTAGAATGATAGACAAGAAAGATGACACAAGTGACACATCTATGATAGATATAAACTACAAGCAGGATAAAAATGGAACTGAAGTCGTTGCTGTCCTTGACAAGCTGTACATATGTGCCAGTATGGAGTTTTTGTTGACAGTAGCAGATTTTTTCATTAACTCAATGCCAGCATCCTCAACTGAAAGATCTGCACAGTTGCAATTAAAGCATGTTGCTCCTGGGAAATCCAAGCCGGAAACAGGTCTGTAAAACTGATTTCCACCTCCCACCATAACTCCCCTCCTTTACAGACTTCATCCTGAAAATAAATCATCCTTTAGTATTTATAATGCAATCTTGCTGTCAGACTCAAGAAGTTTATTCTTCCCAATGTGCAAATTGGCCACTTACACCATTGTTTTAAGCAGTAGTAGTTGTAAGACTGTTTAGTAGAGTTGTGTTCTTCAGCAGAGCTAAATATATAAAAATCACTCATGCTAAATAGGATTTATTTCTTTCCTTTGAAATGTAGTATTGCTAAGGAAGCATCTTTAGGATAAAAAGTGCCCTGTATAGAGTAGTTAAGGATTTAAAAAGAACAACTTACTCATGGGACTACACAACAGTGTTACTGGCTTTGCTTTTCCTTTAGTGCACCAAGCCTCAACTTGACACCTATTCCATTGAATAGATGTAATAATCTGATAATGCCAGCAAGTATTAGATGTGAGTAACCCTTACAGTGGGTCCTAGTGTGCAGGAGGGTCACACACTACCATAATGTGGTGGCAGAAATGATGGATGGGGTAAAAGAAAACTGGTGTGAATAGTGGTTCTGCACTTTGTCCTTCTCTAATTACAAACAGTGCTGCCTCTGCAGCTTCCTGTCATTATCTCAAACCTTCGTGCCCCACGTTGGGCGCTAAAAAGAACCGTCGTGGTTTAAGTGCAGTCAGTAACCCACACAGCCCAGTCACTCAGTCCCCCCGCTTTCTTCCCCCCCAACCCCGCTCCCAGAGGGATGGGGAGGACAATCAAAAGAATGTAATTCCCACGGGTTGAGACAAGAACAGCCCAGTAACTAAGGTATAACACAAACCCACTACTGCCGCCACCAGTAATAACAATGATAAGGGAAATAACAAGGGAAGAGAATACGATACCACTTGCTGACCGATACCCAGCCCAACCGAGCAGTGACCTAGCCTTTCTGGGAAACTCTGTTACATCCTGGGCATGACGTGCTGTGGTACGGAATACCTCTTTGGCTAGTTTGGGTCAGGTGTCCTGTCTCTGCTTCCTCCCAGCTTCCCATCCTCCCTGGCAGAGCATGAGACTCAGGAAGTCCATGGTCAGACTAAACATTTGAGCAGTAACTAAAAACATCGGTGTTATCAGCGCTGTTCCCAGGCTGAAAGTCAAAAACACAGCACTGCACCAGCTACTAAGAAGGAGAAAAAATGACTGCTACTGCTGAACCCAGGACACTGAGAACCAAAGTGACTTGAATCCATCACTAGGTTATAGTGTCTTGCTTTTAACTTAGATAAATATGTTAAGATTCTCCCCTTCTGTTTGGAGACTGAATGTTCAGACAAGAAATTGTATATTGCTGATTTGGATTCAATTAGTAAATCTACACTCTGAAGAAGTTAGTTACTTTAGGGTTTGAGCCCCAAGATAACTATTTCTAACTTGCTTTTGTAGTGCCAGTGCTTAGATTGACTACAGTGTATAGAGCTAATACTGGTTTTTTATAATGTTGAAAGAAAGACCTTTTTCCAAACAAAACTTGTGACCTGTTCGCTGCTCATTTCTGAACATCGTGTCCTATTCAGTTTCAGCAATGTATTCGTGTAAAAATGGAAACAATAATTTTTAAATTTGTACCTCTAAATTATGTAGCAACTTTTACTCATGGTTCAGGTATTATGTGCATAATAATGCTTTCAAACATCTTGTATTCAATGGGGTTTTTTACTTCACAGAAATATCTACACGGCCAAATATGACAGTAAAAGCTGTGATCCTAGATCCAGAAATTGTATTTGTTGCTAATTTGACCAATGCTGATGCCCCTGCCTTAAAAGTTTCCTTCCAATGTGATTTTTCTCTGACATCTGGAAAGCTTGCACAAAGGATGACTGCTCAAGTGAAGGGCTTCAAAGTGTTGGCCTGTGCTTTTCTCAAACCAAAACAAGACAATAGCATTACTACGGTAAGAAAGAATGTTGTTACTCTGAAATGTGGTATTTTATGGAAGCAGCATCCCTTTGTTCTATTATGGGAATAAAAAGTACAAGAACATTAGGAAAGCTTAGATTCCAGGAGTTATATTAATAATCAAATTAATTTTTCTCTCAGGTGTTACGGCCATGTTCTTTGGTCATGGAAAATATGATGCATGCCTCAGGGATGCAAACTGTGGTAGTAACAATAGAAGAACTTACTATAAAGGTAAGATGATTGAAACTGTCGTTGGAGGAATGGGTGTTTCTCAAGCTGTAGCTTTTTTTTTTTTTTTTAACTTTACATATTGCTCTTTAAAATTTCCATTTTCCCTATGAGTTTAACGCCAGAATTAGCCATTTATCCTTTTTAATGCTGCTCTGGGTTATAAACCAATCATTACATGTTCCTTGTTTTGACAAGTTCTTGCCAAAAAAAAAGAACTAATCTAAAAACTTCAGATACTGAGCTTCCTGCTACCAGTTTCTTTCAAATTTATTAAACAAACCTTTCCCACTGCTGCCTCCACCACTGCTTTTCTCTTCAGAGAGACTTGTAAGCAGAAGTATGCATACGAGTACATATACAGTTAAGGCTGTTAACGTGATTTCCATGATTAAGTTGCATCTCTTATAAGGGTCTTTAGTGCTTCCTACCTGTATAAAGAGCCTGAGAGATACTTGCAGTTTCCATTGATGGTATCTTTTGTATGCTAATCAGTTATAAAATGTTTTGAGCTGTGAGGGATTTTTTGTTTGTTTTTTTTTGTTCAAGATCTCACCAATAATTCTGAACACTGTAATGACCATTATGGCTGCCATAAAACCCAAACCAGCAGAGGAGGATTCTAGAGGAGTTACTGAAGTTCCTGAGAACCTGTGGCAAGTGAAGCCTATAGACGAGTGCAATGCTTGGTTTCTTGGTGTTGATGTAGCCATGGAAGCAACGGAAGCTTTTACAGACCGTGAACATATTTCGAAACAGGAGAAATTTGACATCGTAGTGAAATCTGTTCAGATTACCTTGGAATGTGGCCTGGGTCATCGTACTGTCCCTTTGTTGTTAGTTGAATCTGTGTTTTCAGGTGTCCTTAAAAACTGGTCCTCAATGATGGCAGTCACTGCTGATATGTCACTGGAGGTATGTAGAATCAACTTGTTAGCAGTTTAAAACACTTCTGCATGTTTCATAACGTTCAACTAACTGTTCAGTACACTTTCTATGTGCTAAATTGATAATAGGTTTAAGTTGTAATGCTCTTTGGAGTTGGTTAGTAGTCAGACAAGAATGACTAAGCATACTGTAGTTTTTAGAGAATCTTTGCAATCAGTGGCAGATTTTAATGGCAGTTGCTACTGTGAGATAGCCTAGTCTTCCCTTTTTATCTATTGTATTTGCATGTTAACTTATTGCTGTAAGAACAATGAACTTGGCTTAGTTGACTATTCCCATTTATCTCTTATTGACCACTCTTTTGTTTCTGTAGCATTATGTGTACTGGTAAGATAGAATTTACACTCTATTCTCAAAATCTTCTCGGCAGCTTCGATTGTAATCACACCTTACTTGTTTTGCCAGCTATTGAAACTCTTGTCTCCAAGATATGATAATCTGAAGATGATATAAATCTCTTACAGAGGGAGGCAGCATGTTAAAATTTCATACATCCAGATGTGCAGCTGCTCTGTGTGATAAATTAACTAAATCTGGTATTTTGTCAGTTTATGGAATGTGCCTCATACTCCATTTTATACTGGATATACCAGTAGCCTTCTTTCGCTGCTAGATGTGCCTGTCATAAGAAGCTGTGGAAAGTGTATGCCTAATCACATACAACTGGGGGAAGTCACTCTGCCTCCAGACGGAGGTATAGGCTATGAATTAGATGAACTGTTCCAGTGGACCAGGTTCAGACTAAAGGTTTCTCAGGCTAATTGTTATGTCATAGTATGATAAACTACTTGCAGTGCTGAGATTTCCGATAGCAAAATCATTCTCTCAAACAGTGTAGGAGAGGATAGAGACTTGATTGTATAAATTGGAGGTGTTACCATGCTGTCTGGTTGCTCTAAAAGCAAGCCAGGTTGTCAGTTCTTCAAAAATGATGTCACTTATGCAATATGTATCATACATTACATATTTGTGTATTAATTTTTGAAGCTATTAAAAGTTAATGCTAGACCTCCAAAATGTGAAATGAACATGGACTGTTTTCTTAGCAATATATTTTTTTTTATACTTTTAGTGGAAAGAACTTGGTCCTTTATTTTTAGATGTCTTATTTAATTCTGTTTCTTTAGATACATTATTACAATGAAACCTATGCAGTGTGGGAGCCGCTTATTGAACAAATTGAAGGAGGAAAGAAGCAATGGAGTTTAAAGCTGGAAGTATGTAAACAGACTTGAAACTTTGTGAAGAAGCTGTAACAGTTCTTAATAAGAAAGCTCTATGTGGCAGAACATGAACCTCTTGATTGCTGTTGCTTTGAGAGCCAGGCTATTTTACATTATAAAAAATCAGTTTTTAGACATCCTAAGGTTTTTCTGAAGAAAGTTAATGCATGGGCAAAATGTTGTGTGTTATCACATACACAGAGAAGAAAGCAAGTGGTGTATGATTTCTGTTTGTGTAAGGTGTTAGAGATGCTCATGGGAAAGTAGGTTTTCTTTTGCTTGGTGAAATTGTCAAGTGTAGCTCCATTTATTTTTTTGTCTTAACAGAGGAAAAGTAATGTATGTGTTCATAATTGCCTAATGCAATTTTTATTTTAGATGAAGACTAACCCTGTCCAGGAGAGGAGTTTGATGCCCGGAGATGACTTCATTGTTCTTCCTGAGCCACAAACTGCAGTTAACATATCTTCAAAGGATACAATGAATATAACAATATCCAAATGTTGTCTTGCTGTGTTCAGTAATTTAGCCAAGGTAGTCCCAGCAGGCAGAAGGTGTCAAATTATGTGTTTCTGTAGGAAGTTTTTTTTTTTTTTCACTCCGATTAGTCCTTTAGGGTTAACAGAAAGGTGATGCTAGCTTTTGAAATAAGTTTCTGTGTTAGAAGTTTACTTCCCTTCCATCTTTTCTCCTTAATAGAATACTAAAGTATTCATTTCCGTATTTGCCTTCAAATCATAGAAGTAGAATGTTTAGTGTGTTAATATTTTTTTCCTATTTTTCACGTGATATGTGTGTGCTTATGAATGTCCTATGCTCCTCTTCTTCCCCCCTTTTTTTAGGGGGAGGGGAAAAATTTTGGTTACTAAAGCAGGTTATTTTTACTGAATGTGAGTTATTGCTATTTGGTTCTGGGTTCTAAATGAGTAACAGTTCTCGAAGTTAGTACTTGCTTACACTGTAAGTCTCTATTGGCAGTCAGTCTCCATGGCTTCTGTGTAATCAAACTGATGCTTGTAAGCATAAGTTGTGGTTGAATATGAAGTATGTATGTGGTGAATGTACTTGGGACTTACGTGTTCCAGATCTGTTCTTTCTCTTAATACCCAACAACTTAAAGCAAATTCCCTATGAGGAGTGTGAATGCTTGTTGTAGCATCAACATGTGCTGCAAATCACAGAACAGTAATGATATTTTTGGGAAGTAAGCTTCTCTTCCCTGAAATACTGCTATCCAAAGCATAGGTATTAATATATATGTTATTTTTTTTCTTTAAAATGGTAATGGTCTTTAAAAGCCTTTATATATATTTTGATGTGGATATTTATGTACAACGCCTTATGTATGTTGTTAATTACAGGCATTTTCAGAAGGGACAGCATCCACGTTTGACTATTCCTTTAAAGACACAGCACCTTTTGTAGTGAAAAATGCCCTAGGTGTTTCTCTCAAAGTGCTTCCCAGCTCAAGTATACGGATAGTTGGTGCAGCTGGAAAAGAAACCATGAATGATATCGAAATTGGTCAGAACATGGAACTGGAATACTCTGGTTTTGAAGTGCCCCAACAAGGAAAGTTGTCCGCATTACACCGACAAGAAAGCTCTGTCTTCTCCTTGACTTTAGGTATTATGCTAGGGAACACTGTGTGTTTTGACATGTTAAGAATGGGAAGATGGGGGAGACAATGTGCTCAAATTCCATGTTACCAGAATTCAGAAGTACTGCAGACGTGCAGAAGTAGTGCTCAGATCCAATTTCAAGGTACTTTTGCCAGAAAGTGCTTTGATCTTGGTTGTTGCTGAGTTTAGAGAAGATGAAGTTTGTTCAACTGGTAAATGGTAATGTGATGTGTTTTGCCTAATTAATAAGGCTTTTGTATATTTTTATGGTTTAGGACTTCACGGATATAAAGAAGGGGTAAACATTCCCATAGCCAAACCAGGTCGAAGACTGTACAACGTCAGAAACGTTCTTGTTAATCATTCAGACTCAATCATTGTACAGATAGATGCTACAGAAGGAAATAAGGTTATTACTGTACGATCTCCTCTGCAGGTAAAAAAGCCAGCCGAAGAAACCAAAAGGCTGAAATCAGTGCCTCTCTCTCAGAGCAACTTTTTTTTTCCTCCTTAATGCTTTTTTTTTTTGATTGAAAAGTTACCTAAAGGCAAATTATTTAGAAGTGATTCACTCTGTTTGTTACAAGATTTTTGATCTATATTCTGTTTTTGTGTGTCTTCCTGATAAATGAAAAATTTGGTTTTTACGTTAAACTTTTGGCTTTGCAGTATCCTCAGCATTGAGGTGGGAATATGTGGTACTTACGTGACTTGACATTTTAAGCATGTCTTCAGTTACAATTAATTTCAATTTATTTAACTTTAAAGTAGCAGTTTTCTTATGTACTTGCATATCATTCTTCTTCAGAGTTGTATTTCTTACTAAGATGCACAGAAGTCTGTTTTCCAAAGGAGTTCGTTTAAATC
This sequence comes from Lathamus discolor, assembly GCF_037157495.1. Taxonomy (NCBI): domain Eukaryota; kingdom Metazoa; phylum Chordata; class Aves; order Psittaciformes; family Psittacidae; genus Lathamus; species Lathamus discolor. The sequence goes on along the minus strand of NC_088891.1, from coordinate 17,984,210 downwards.
TACAAATGTTTTTTTTTTCCTTGTTACTCATACTTTTGCCTTTAGAAATATGCACCATAGAAATGTAATTAGAATTATGCTTTTTGATCCTAGATTAAGAACCATTTCTCCATCCCATTTATGATCTATAAATTGGCTAGAGACTCCAAATCACTGGAGCCAATTGGCATATCCAAGCCAGAAGAGGAATTTCATGTTCCTTTACATTCATACAGGTACGTTTTTTCTGTTCTGGAGGCCTAAGCTTTGTGAGACTGCACAAATACAGTGTGTGGAAGATTAAATTTGCACTTGGAACTCTTCTGGACTAGGCTAAAAAACCCCAAAATGCTACCTTTACTAGGGAATCAGTGTGCTGCAAAAGCCTTTCTGAATGGGTCCTAAAATGAATGAAGTTAGTTGTCAATGCAAAGCTATTGTGTACTATTACTCATTCTGTGCTTCTTCCCATAGGTGTCATCTATACATTCGACCAACAGGAATGTTTGAGGGTCAGTTTAAAGAGTCCACGACTTACATTGCCTGGAGGGAAGAGCTACATAGGAGCAATGAAGTAAAGTGCTTGTTACAGTGCCCAGCCACCGAGACCAACTTCTTGCCTCTAATCATCAGCTCAACTGCTGTGCCTGATGAACTAAACTTTATTTCTACTTATGGAGAGGAGTGGGATCCTGCCTACATTATCCACCTTCACCCTACACTGACTGTGAGGAATCTATTACCTTACTCCTTGAGATACTTACTTGAGGTAAGTTATTTCATGGTTTTATTTGTAAATCCTTTGTTTGATTTTAAGTAAGGCTATATCTACTTACAAGTGGAGGTGAATGTAGTGTGGAAGATACTGAATGTTGGGTTTTGCATTTTCTATTGTAAATGAGTCAGCTGATGGATTGATTCTGGGAGTTTTGGGGATTAGTTCCTTTCAATTTGCGTGTACCTGGCCAGTACTGTCTTCCTTCTTCAGTGTGACTTCTGTACTGGTTTGGGCTTTCTCCTTAACGTTTTCCTGAGATCCTGTTTGTGGTTTGCAAGATATCTTTTGTTTTCACAAGTAAAGGCATAAGAAAAAGCTTATGCTTTTCTTTGTACAAAACACAACTTCTCTCCGTTCTGGTACTGATTCTTTACTAAGGACTACTGTAAGGTCTCCCTTGCACAAATGGGAACATTTCTTTGTGGGATGCTGCACAAACTATATTTCCTTCTCTTCCAGTGTTTCCAGCATCTAGTATTTTTTAAGACAGCTGAGTGATTTTAGCTAACAGAAAAGGTGTGAGGATTTAGAACTATCATCTTAGTTTTTTCTGGTTTGTCCTACTCCTGTAGCTGGCTGTGGCATTTATTTAGATCTTTCTTTCACTTCTCTTCAACATCCCAGTGGCACTGTTTCCAGTTTTCATACCTTCACTGTGTACTTGAGCACTCAGAGTCACAGAATGGAGAACAGAGTGCCAGTGCCTTGACTGAGGAGCCAGAAACAGAGTAAAATCTCTGTGAAGTCACTGTACCCATAGATGAGTATGTGCTTATTGTCTTCACATCCCTTACCATTCAAAAACAGTAAAATACACTCTTTCTCAGTAAAAATTAGCAAAGCTGTTGTTGTGAGATGCTACTGCCTGAGGAAAGCTGTGCTATCAAACAGTATGGCACAGTTGCCAGCTTTCTGCCTTGGGTGTTAATGTGAAAAGTCTTGGCTGTACATCTGCAGCAGTATCCAATTCCATGTTGCGGCCAGTATTGTAAGTATATAAATAAGAACTCATTGCCAAAATCCACTGGAAATCACAGAGGAGAATGGGAGGCAACAGAGACAAGGGATTGGAACTAGTATGCCTTCCTGAAATCCAGAATTAAGCAGTCTTTACTGTCCTGCAAGAAAAGTGCAGTTGATCTCTAATTTTTCTTAGGATCAGGCTTAATGAAAGTGACTGGAAACTGGGACATGTGTTACCAGGGTATCCAGAATATGCATCCTGCAAGAAAAGAATAAAATGCTGTTTTTTGAATACCTAAATTTCATAGATTAAAAGCTTCTTCTGCCTCTTTTAATTTGGCTACAGGGAACAGCAGAAGCTCGTGAATTGATGGAAGGGAGTGCTGCAGATGTTTATCATTCCAGAATCAATGGAGAAATAATGGAGCTTGTGTTGATGAAATACCAAGGCCAAGACTGGAATGGGCATCTTAAAATCCGCAGTGGGATGCCTGAATTTTTTTCTGTGTGTTTCACATCCCATTCTGCAACAGTGATGACCGTGGATATTTACATACACACAAGGCGAATTGGAAGCCGTGTGATTTTGTCTGTGTTCAGTCCTTACTGGATAATCAACAAGACTTCCCGTGTTCTCCAGTATCGAGCTGAAGACACTCATGTGAAGCATCCAGCAGACTACAGAGATACTGTTTTGTTCTCCTTTAAAAAGAAAAATATTTTCAGTAAAAACAAGGTATGATTATTTTAGGTGTTGGTTGTGGTGGGTGGTGGTTTAAAATCCTGCTCTGAGGGGGGAAACACGCATTTGGCTTATGGGGATTTTTAGGTAGTATTTAAATCTGCAGACTTTTATTTGGCTGCTGCTTTCTTCTTCTTTGTCAATTAAAATTAATTTATTAAAATACTTTCCATATTGTTCTTTTTTGTGTGTAGATCCAGTTATGTATTTCAACTAGCACGTGGTCCAGCAGCTTTTCCCTTGATACTGTAGGAAGCTATGGATGCGTCAGATGTCCAGCTAGTAACATGGACTATCTGGTAAGATAGTTTTCTGTGTTTTGTGAAGCTCTCGTCGTGTACTTTTGGCTTGTCTTCTTTTTCTCCTTAAGGCCTTTGTTTCAGTACTTGTAGTGCTTTTAAATCATGATGGTATTTAACATCTAGGGTAATAAGTTTTATGCCCCAGCCATTCAGGTCTGCATGAGGTGACAAGTAGTTTCACCAATAGACATTCCAGTGTAATTCCTCAACATGTGGCCCCAAATATAGAGTATTAGACAGAGGAGAACTTGTGTAGTGGATGCGAGAGTTCATATCCAAGATTTGAAATTGTTTGCAAGTGGTTAGGTCTTCACTCAGCAGCCTTTTTTAAGACCGCATTTCCACAGTTAAGCACAATAAAGGATCTACTTTATAATATTATGCAGATATGTAGGGTGTTGTGTTTCCGTATACTCTGTAGCTGATCTCTCATGATATGATCTTTTTAGGTTGTCTTGATTTACTGTAGAGACATTCCTGTTGGATTCTCCCTACAAATGCTACAGCTAGAAAATGCTACAGCTAAAGCTGTTTCTCTGCCCCTGCATTAACTGTGTTGCATAGTTTGCTCATTTTACTGTTTGGTTCTTCTGTTGCAGGTGTTCAGAACAGGAGTGTTGTATGTTAGTCTGTACTTAGAGGAAATGTTGGCTTTTCTTGTTTTCCATCCTGGCTTTTCTCTTAAGCTTGTTGATTGTTTGCTCAATTTGTCCTTCAACAGGTGGGGGTTAGCATCAAGATGAGTACTTTTAACCTTACCAGGATAGTTACCTTCACTCCATTCTACACAATAGCAAACAAATCCTCACTGGAACTAGAAGTTGGAGAAATTGGTCCTAATGGCTCTTTTCCAACTAATAAATGGAATTATATCTCAGCTTCAGAGGTAATGTTTCTGTTTTTTTCTTTTGAAAGTTATTGTAGACAAATGATTGGTCTCTAGCTGTCACTTAAGGAAAAAGCAGCTCTCTTACAGAAGCTCTGTCACTTCTGATGGCAGGATATGGATACTTCACGTCTCAGAGTAAATTAAATAGCACAGATTGAATATGTTAGTAAATTCATCAAGTCTTTCATTTTAGATAATTTACTAAAGGTAGATGAGCTGTTAATCAGTAGGTACTGGGGTAAGAGCTAAGGCATTTGAAGAAGGTTTAATCCCACAAGACTTTGGTTTACTACTGGCTTGTTAAATTGAACATATATGAACTATAAAGTCATGCATGTTTCTTGTTTTACAGTGTCTTCCATTTTGGCCTGAAAACTCATCTGGTGAACTTTGTGTACGAGTAGTTGGCTATGAAAGCACATCCAGACCATTCTTGTTTAAAGCCCAGGATAATGGTACTCTGCTGAGGCTGAAAGAATTGGTGAGACTGGCTTTCTGGGGTCTGGTTTTAATACTTCATTTTAGCCGTGTGGTATTGAACTTAGCAAAGCTTGACTCACCAGGGTGATCAAGATTGCAGCCTTGTGCCTTAAGCTGCTGGTGCAGTGCACTTCAGTTCTGTTGCATAAAAAATGTTGGAATCAATGTTGTTAATGTTTTCATAGCTGTGGGAAGTACTGATTTTGTTTTGACAAGCTTATAGGAAGCCGAACAGCTCTATTGCTATTGAACTAAAAATGGAATACTCCGCCTCTAATGTATTCTTTTGCGTAGGGCATTTCTTAGATGCCTTCATTTGGTGTAAAGATCCTAAAATAGAATGTGTTTTTTGATTTCTTGATAAGCTAATACATGGAGATACAGTTCATGGCTAAAATAATTTATGATTCAATTTTAATAATTTCCAATGTTAACCTAACCTAGCATTAAGGAGTATGTATATAAATGTAGCATGATCAGACAAGTGTCTGGAGATGATGCTTATCATAACTAGCTGAAATACAGGTGACTGTGAGGATAGTTGAGCTCTCCACATTTGCTGAAGCAGTTAGGAAAAATGCTTTTGGAACAAGATGTCATCAGTTATTTGCTGTTCTGTTGCTGCCGCACTTCATTAGAACAGCGGGGAAAGGGGGATATTCTTCACTGTTTTATGATAGTGTTCAAGTGTTTAGTGTTCAAGGCCAGGCTGGGTGGAGCTCAGGGCACACGCTCATGGGCAGGAAGGTGTTCCTTCCCATGGAACTAGATGAGCTTTTTAAAGGTCCCTTCCAAGCCAAACCATTCTGTGACTGTAATAGCAAATAGCTCAGCTTTGCAAGAGAATCCTTTCTAGTCCTTTATGTAGTGAGGTTTTACTACTGCTATGTAGAGTGCTAAACATAATTTCTCAAATCCCTCTGCTGTGAGCTGGACAATCTGTAAAATCATCTTGTTCAAAAGTAGATGTGTCCCCTTCCGCCTCTTCTCCAGATCTTACCAACAAAAATGTCAATTTATATTTCTTATACAAGCATTTGATAAAGACATCTGAAGAGAGTATTCAAAAGTGAAAGCATGAGGTACCTCCTTTGTATAAGCAAATGAGAAAAATTGTGGTATATGTATCTTGGAATTATCTTACACATGTATTGGAAGAAAGCAGGATGTTGAAAGCCATTAGAAGAAAGACTCAAGAATGACTTATTTAGGGTTTTAATCAACACAACTTTTCTGCTCAGTGATCAGTTATTGTTGTGTTTATCGTACCTTTAAAGACTTTCATGTGTTTGTCTAGAGTAGTCTTTCAGATTTTTAACGAGCATGCAGGAAACTGCAGGTTTTAAATAGAATGTCAAGTTTTGTAACAAAAACTGAAGGGTATATTTGCCTCTACTTGTTACTGAACTTAGGCAAATAAAGTAATTCTTAAAAATGATATAATCTGAATATAATTTTTCAGTGAAGCTAAATCAATAAATATTATGTGGATGTTCCTGATGTCTGTTTTAAGACAGTGTCCAGTGTATTTGAGCTTACTGTTACTGGATAATGTAGAGTACATTTCCTTTTTTGATTTGTAAAAGGCCACTGTAAGACTGATATAAAAATAAGTTTAGTCTGTTCCATCTTCAGTTTATGTCTAGAACAAATACTGAACTTTCTTTCTAACTTTCTTTCCAGAATGGGGGCTTGCTGGTGGATGTGAATGTTTCTGAACATTCTACTCTCATAAGCTTCTCAGATTACCATGAGGGAGCTGCTCCAGCTCTTATTGTTAACCATACTTCATGGGACTCTCTCAGATACAAACAGAGGTATGTGGAAGAAACAATTCACCTTTGGTTGTTTAACCAGGGGGCATCCTTTGTGAAGAAAGTAGTTCTCTACCATTGTGGTACCTTGAAAAACAGAAAAAGCCCTTTTCTTTATTGTTTTAGAGAATAATTTTGTCTTTTTTTAAGAAGTCTCATAGTTTTGCAGAGAATAAAGGGGGAGTAGAGATCATAGTTCACTTTTTTGGAGTGGATACCCTCGGCTGTTCATGCCTCACCCTGGAAGGCTGGAGGGGTAGAGTGCTGTGATCTCCTTGCACCACTTCAATCAGTGGTCTTAACCAAGGAATGCTGTCATTTTACTCATTTTCTTTGACCTTGCAGTGGATTACAAGAGGAAATGGAATTGAAACCAAAGCAAGTATGCCTGTTTGCATGGACAGATCCGACTAAAACAAGAAAACTGATTTGGGGTTACTCCCAAAATTTTGGTGAACATGACCTGCTTAAGGTAAATTTCAGAAGGGGAGAAGTAAATGCTGAACCAATCTAGGACTGTAACAAGGTTAAAATTAGCTGGGAGAAAGCTTCTTGAGTAACTTTGCATCTCACTTGTCCTGTGAGAGACTTCTGAACCTATTCTCAAGTAGCAAGATTTTAGATGTTTAGATTAATGTAATTGGAAGACTGGACCCAAACTGCAACCTGCATTTTCTCCATGGTCTTCTTGTATATGAAGGAAGAAGGATGAAGTGTATGAGCTGTGGACGTATCTAAGTAGTAAAGAGGATGAGTAATTCACCAGTTGCCTAGCAGTGCTACATTTGGCTAAAGAATTTCCCTGAAATGGAGAAAACCCCTGACTGTTTGTGACTCTGTTCTTATGGGGAATGCTTGCATGGAGTTGCTCACTAAGGGCTATTTTGGTGTTTCTAACTTGTGCAATATTAAAATAGAAAAATAAATAAAGTGGGGGTAAAAGGATGGTGATCTAGATAGGAAATGAGTGGGGGAAAGAGGGAAAATATAGCTAGAAGCAGAAGTAAATCTGGGATAAGACTGGGCACAAGTATTTGGTTAAAGAATGGAGAAGCAAGTATTGATGGAGTAAGATGTTTTTCTCACTTAACTGGCCAGTAGACTAAATAAGGTCCTGTGTGTCTGTCTCTAAATAGCTGCCCTCTGGCACCTTTTACCAAACTCTGAATTTAGAGGTGGCTCGCTTTTTCTGTTGACTAGGCACAGAGTTAAGAAAACTGAGAATATTGGTAGTTAAAAGTAGGGACGGGAAAGCAAGTTTGTATTTTAGTTATACTGGGAATGGATTTGGTTTCTCACAGCTGATCTCCCTGGAGTTCAATACTTCATAGATTCACTCCCGTGATATACTTTATATATATATTCTTTTTTTCTCCCTCCCAATACAGGATGAATGTGGCCAATTCCCTTACAATGCAAATACTCAAATACACTGGGTGTCCTTCCTGGATGGACGCCAACGAGTGCTACTTTTCACAGATGATGTTGCATTAGTTTCTAAAGCACGACAAGCAGAGGAGCTGGAGCAACCTGATCAGGAAATAAACTTGTCAATCCATAGTCTTGGACTTTCTCTTGTTAACAATGAAAATAAAAAAGAAATCTCCTATATAGGAATTACTAGGTACTGCACATGGAGGCCTAACTATTCCTTTGAATAATCAAAATTTGACAGCATATTGTAATGTTAGCATTACAGTTCAGTTGAAGGCGATATCTTTCAAATGAAATTAATATAAATGGATCCTTTTAAAGTAAAATAAAGTTCTGCTTTTATTCCTGTTGTGCAATTTGAATATACAGGATTTAACTGCCTTCTGTCTTAGATTCTATTAAAAAAATAGTAAACAATAGTTTTGCATAGCAAAGGTTTCACTACTTTTAAACTATTAACCTTATTATTTGTTTTGCAGTTCTGGTGTTGTTTGGGAACAGAAACAGAAGCAGAAGTGGAAACCATTTAATCAAAAGCAAATAAATCTGTTGGAACAAGCCTATCAGAAGTATCTTTGTAAGACTGCTTCCCAAACTCCAGGTTGGCATAAACTAGACAGCAATGTTGAGGTATGTTCTGAGGTTTCAGAGTTAGAGTGATTGCAGAATATGTGTAACTGTTGAAACAGACTTCTGTCTTGCTAAGTAAGGATAGATGCTGCTTTAACAGAAATGTGAAAAAGAGCAAGCTCTTTTTTGGAATAGTTTCACATTGTACACAGGAGAATATTTTGGTATGGAGGCAATGCACAGGCAGTATTGAAGTGTTTTGGAGACTTGTATTATGAAGAAAGAATCTCCAAGAGTTTTGCTTTTGTGTGGTCGAAAAGACTGTTTGGTGTGTGCATGTTAGTGATGAACCTGTGTTCTCAGGGATGTAACTTAAATTCTTTGCAGAATCTGGAATTTATCTTCTTAGTAAGCTGCAGTTCCCATTACTTGGTATGATGAAGGGGCCTATAGCGCTCAAAGACTATGGAAATTAATTCACTTAGCTGAGATTTTTCAGGTGTTAATTGTACATGCCTGTGTTCCATGCATAAATGTAGCATGGTCAAATGGCTAAATAAAATACAGGCATTTCAAAGTACTGTAATCAGCCTTGTTTTCAATATCATCCTTTCATTTGAAACATGGGTGCCCCCAGTTATATGAATACTGAAGTTTTGTACATTGCACTAGTGCAGTTGAACCATGTCGTATCTAAACTTTGTATATATGTCATTACATTTGACTTGAAATAAATTAGAGGTTTTTGCCTTTGCTTCTCATAACTTAAATGTTTCAGGATCAGGGTAAAAGCATCAGTTGGGAAAGTACTCAGCTGCATGTAAATATCTAATTATTATGCCAGTGTAATATGTAGCTCATAAAGAAATAGTCACTAAGATGACACAGAGGTTCCTGCTTGGGGCACATAAAGTTGTAGTGTAATGTGCTTATCAGAGTAACTTGTGGTTTTTGGTCCTTTTCTTGAAGATAATTGGATTGAATAATTCAGTAGCCATGTGATCATAAAATAAGCAAAATACAGGTTTTATTTGCTAGTCTGTTCACTAGTAACGTAACATTTTACTATTTCTTTTATTAAGCTGTGTTAGCTCTGCCTTCTTCTATTTTAGGTGAATTTCAGTAAGGTTCCAATGGAAATGCGTCTCCCAGTCAGATGCAGCATCCGACGCAACTTCTTGCCAGGAATTAAGGTTGAATTCAAGCAGTCGCCTCACCAAAGAAGCTTACGGGCGCAATTGTATTGGCTGCAGGTACTGTCTTCCATCATGTTCTCTAAACTAAACAGACACTTTAAGACTTTTGATTTCTATGAAGAAGTATCTCTAAATTGTACATATGTGGTGCTCTGCTCACTGCATCAGAGTAGCAGAACAGCTAGAAATTTATGAAGTACTGCAGAACTGCCATCCCAGGATTTTGTGAATAGTATGGGAAAAAGAAATACACAAAACTGGGTAAATATAAAGTAGGGTGCTATGATGAAAGTTTATTTCAAAAGAGAGTGTTTTAGTGTTTTAAACCAAACAAAAAGCTCAGTTTTGTACATAGTTGTGTACCATTATTCTAGAGGGTGTACCTAGAGGTTCAGAAAAAAAAAGCTACCTGTCTGATGGAAAATAAATAGAGATTTAAATACTCAAAAATAGCACATAATAATATATCTGCATGTAATATTACCAATGACTTAATGTGCAACACTTGCAGTGATTAACATACTCCAGTCAGTACTAATGGTGTTGCTAAATTAACCAATAAAGTGCTTGAGGAGGTACTAGTGAGAAGGTTTTGGTATCAGAAGAAAATGATGGTGAGAAATCATCATCATTTTCATTGTCAGCTGCATTTGCTGGACTTCAGAGTCTCCTAAAGGAGAGCAGTCATTGAGTCTTTTCCTGATTTGCTGGTGGGGAAGAGCTTCCTCTTTCCTTCTGTCTTTTGCACTTTAATTTTTGCCTTAAGGTAATTTTCACTATTCTAGCCAATGTATGCCATCAGCTGCAGACCCTCTAAATGAGTCTTTGTTAGTGTGAACTTGTGAAAGCATCCCTTGTGCAACACTTTGAACCATCTGACCTTTTATAATTGAATAGGTAACAATCCAAAATAATGAGAGTAGTCCTCATCCTCTTGTTTCTTTCCCACTAAATAAGAACGAGGTGGCTCTTGAATATAATCTATATAGCCTCTAGCCTTCTAAGATGGAAATGGTCTTTGATTATGGCATCATTAAAATATTACTGTAATTATGTAATAATTTTTTAGGTTGATAACCAATTACCAGGATCGATGTTTCCTGTTGTATTTCACCCTGTAGCCCCTCCCAAGTCGATTGCTTTGGATTCAGGTAAGAGAACGAGTTTTATTCAGCATTGAAAGTAGTAACATGGTGATATAATTTTTGGATATACCTAAATTCATGTTTTTTTCCTCCTTAGAACCAAAACCCTTCATTGACATCAGTGTCATCACTAGATTCAACGAATACAGCAAAGTGCTGCAATTCAAGTGAGTCGAGCCGCGCGTTGTAGTACAACTTGAGAGACTTAATGCATTTTTGAAGTGAACCTTGTTTTAAAGTTCACATTCTCATATCCAAACAATTCTTATCTCTTGATTGAATTTTTAAACATCTCCAGTGAATAAAAATATCATTCCAAAAAAGTTACTTGTAGAAAGTCAGGACTGACCACATGAAGGGATCTGTTGCGTAAATTACATAGTAATCAGGGCGATTTCCCTCTTGTGCTACGAGATGCATGTATGCCTGTTTGCCATACCATGCTGGGTTTATTGGGTGCTCTAACAACAGCTCATACAGTCTCTAATGAAGCCTATTACATTAGTACAGTGTGTTCTATTGTGAAATGTATGTTCTTTAGTTAATAGAGTTGCATCTTGAGTTTTTGTGCCAAAAATGAATTAAAAATGTTACGCTGATTGTTTCTAATGCAAGTATCTATATCCAACTATTAACGATAGGAGATTTGAGGATGGTGAATTTTAATAAAAGAAATATTGTATAATATGATTTTTGGAGAGGAGCGGTTGGATAAGAAGTAGTATGCTGTTTAGGTAAGATTGTTCATGGAGCATATGAAATCATAATGTATGAACATAAGTATATGGTGATGGTTAGTTTTTTTTAGGATAATTTTGATAGTGTTAGGATATGAACAATCTGCAGTAATATATAGCTTTGTGAGGCTGGTAAGCCCTTCTAACCGTAAATAGTTGATATTGTAGATTGTATGCCTTAACATGAGACACTGTGTAACAAAACTTGAGTTATGTAGGGTAAACATGTGATATTCAAGTTAAACTTCTATGATTATATACTGTTTTGTTTTTCCCATTTTAGGTACTTCATGGTTCTCATCCAGGAAATGGCACTGAAAATCGATCAAGGATTTTTAGGAGCACTTAGTGAATTTTTCACCCCATCTACAGACCCAGAAGCTGAAAGACAACGGGTAACGTATGAGAGAAACTGATTCTTGCAGAGCAGGGCCTTCATAGTAGCAGTGTTGTAATTTTCTGAAAATTCAGTTTAAATGAGTGAATGTTTCATTTGACGACAGGGACTAAAGGGACATGGTGAGGTAATTGTCAGTGAAGCTTTGGTTATTTCTGTTAGATTGGCTGCGAACATTACTAAGTGGCAAGTTTGAGTAACTGTTCTATTTGGATATGTGTAACTGTTTTCTGTTTTTTTAATGTTTCATTGATTGACACAGTTGTTTTGGCTGTGGCTACAACGTATTACAGGTGACATGAAATAACCTTAGGCTTTGTAGAATGTTCTTCTAAATGTGAGTCTACAGTGTCTTTTCTCTTGAGAGAGCAGAAGGAACAGATTTTCATGACTCTAAATTAGTTCTTATATAGGTGGATAGTTTTCAGAAAGATCACATTTGTTTCTAGTGTGTGTAGGAGAGTCATTCATACAAGTTTCTTTTTATTTGAAGTTATATTTTTGGATGTACAGTATAAAACCTCCAATTTTGTAAGGAAATGCAAAAAAATGAAAAAACCTCAGGAAGTGAGTTATTTTACTAGTATTTCTAAATTAATTTAGAAGAGAGACCTGGTGTGATTTAACAATTTAAGGGAATATCAAGTCATAAAGCATAAAATGGAAAGTCATGCAGAAATTGTTGTGTGTGGTTTCTGTGGGGCTTTGTTTTGTGGGGTTGTTGGTTCGTTTGGTTTACCCCTGGATTAAAGAAATGCACTAGTACAGTTATAATAAAGTATACGGAAGTAATTAGTCAATTTCTAGTTTTGGAGATGTTGGCTATTAAACTAGTTGGGTAACTTTTTTATTACATTTGACTATGGTTATTATTTCTGCTGTTTACTTACATTTGTATATTTTATGTGAATTACATAGAATTGTATTGCTTATATTACATAGATTTTGATGAGATAAACTTATGTTCTGTTTTTTCTTCTTTTTTTAATGAAAGTCTAAATTAATTCAGCAAGATGTGGATGCTCTTAACACTGAACTAATGGAGTCTTCCCTGACAGATCTGTCAATGCTCAGCTTCTTTGAGCATTTCCACATTTCTCCAGTTAAGGTATGTAATAGAAGTACTTTTAATTAATAAAATACCTTACAACAATGATCTCCCAATTTTTTAAACACATCTTCAGATCAGTCTTTGGATAATTGAGGTCTTCATGTTGGCAATGTTTACATTCTCTTGAACTTAATACTTCGCTGGAAAACTTTTAGTTGCCCACGAATGCCAATGCACCCTTAACCACCACTAAGTGGGAAGACTCAATGGGTATGATAATGAGGAAAGCTAGATAAAATGCTGACCTGAAGGTGATATGTGGTAAATTGTAGTAAAATACACTTTCCTGGGCTTGTCTGCATGTCTCTCTTGAACCAGTTAGATATTTCAGAGTAAGAAAGGTTGATCATCAGTAACTATTCATTGTTCTGAATCAACATGATGCTCCCCTATCAGCTTGAATAAGAATTTGAAGGAAAAAAAAAAACCACTTACTTTTCTTTTCATTGGAGATATACAAGACAGGCATAGACCTCAATAGAGATGATGAAATTCCAGCACTTTTTTCAACTTGTTAGTTATTTCACTTGATATCTGCTAGGATACCCTTAGATTTCCCTATTATTGCTTTTTTTCCTATAGGATTGTGCTTGTAAACTTAGGAATGTGAAACCAGGGAAAATGCTATAGGAACAAGACACTATTGTGGCATTTTAATATTATCTCTAGCTAGTCTGGTTGAAGTTGTTGAAGAAATGGTTATAATTTTAAGTCTGTCTTGTATCTTTATGTGAAATGTCTAGATGTACTTACTGCCTGTTAAGTACAGGAAGGGGCTTGGGCTTCTTTTTTTCCTGTTTTTTTTTCACCTTACTTCAGTGACTCATCTTAATATTTTAAACCACTGGATAATGCCCTCTCCACCCCTAAGAAAAGTGAGTGTCTTACCCACACTAAGGAATCTCATTTTGTAGTGTTAAAGTTGATGTATTTCCCCAAAAGCATGACTATTTGCAAAAATAAACACAAGCTAGTTAAATAAATCAGAACTCAAAATTTAACTTGTATTGGAAATTAGGCTCCACCTATTTAACATGTCATTTCTCTGTGTTTACACAAAGTTTACAGATGCAAATATGAGAAAAGCTAGGGCAATCTGACCCTTCTCTATGGCAATAGTAATAAATACAAATGTTATGGAAGTTATACCACTGTCAGTTCAAACATGTTTGTTGAAAATTTACGTTTCCTCAGAGCAGGTAAAACCGCCTTATCACTGTTCCACCACTGTATATGCACCACACAGCCTGTCTGGCATGTATCTTTTTGTCTTCCCTTGTCTTGTTTTACTAATTCTGTCACTGCAGCTGCATTTGAGTCTGTCTCTGGCTTCTGGTGGAGAAGATTCAGATAAAGGGGAAGAGATGATAGCCATCCATTCTCTGAATTTGCTGTTGAAAAGTATTGGAGCTACTCTAACAGATGTGGATGATCTTATTTTCAAGTAAGCTAATGAAGTTTGTTTGGTTTTAAGAAAGCTACTATGCATTTAATAAGTGGGTCAATGCTAAACTGACTCTAGTATAAATGTATGCAGCCATTGGGAAAAGGGCGGAGTGGAGGGAAGGTAGGGCTTGGGCTCATTTTTAAGAGAATAGGGCTTCAGGATTATCTGAAAGAAAAGAACTGTTTAGAAGGAGGAAGGGTATCTATAACTAACATGTGATTACTTGTCTTTCAGACTTGCTTTCTTTGAAATTAAATATCAGTTCTACAAGAGAGACCAGCTGATGAAGAGAGTTGTTAGACATTATAGTGAACAAGTAAGCTTATTTTATCAAGCTTTTGTGTAAGATTTTAGGTGACCTACAGAATGCAGAAAATAAGAAAGAAAAAAGGGGCAATGGGTGTAAACTGGAGCATAGGAAGTTCCACGTTAACATCAGGAAGAACTTCTTTACTGTAAGAGTGACAGAGCACTGGAATAGGTTGCCCAGTGGGGTTGTGGAGTCTCCTACATTGGAGATATTCAAGGCCTGCCTGATCAAGTTCCTGTGTGATGTACTGTAGGTTACCCTGCTCTTGCAGGGGGGTTGGACTAGATGATCTTTTGAGGTCCCTTCCAACCCTTGGGATTATGTGATTCTGTGAAAAGGTGAATACCCCTAAAAGCTACTGGTTTTGTATTTCATGATGCTGAAGTAGGAATCTGGTGGCACATTATGAAAATGGAAATACAGAAGTGTCCTGAAAATGTGTGTTAAGAATTCTAAGTGATTGCTTCTGTTCTTTTTATGTATATCTCTGTTCACCAATGTATTCTAGTAGTTATCCACACATATACTGAATCTTTTGCCCAAGCCTGTCTTTATTAGTAGGAATACTTAGTTGAGTACTTAAACACCTTACTTGGGTAGAAAAGTAAAAAATTTACCATGGCTTCTAGCATGGAACTGTGTGTAACAATAAATAGTAACACTGCTTTTGTTTTTCCCTTCTTTTTTTCTTTCTTCAGTTCCTGAAACAGATGTATGTTCTTGTACTTGGGTTAGATGTTCTTGGAAATCCATTTGGCTTAATCAGAGGCTTGTCTGAGGGAGTTGAAGCTTTCTTCTATGAGCCATTCCAGGTATAACTTCTTGATCCTTCAACTGTGTATGAATAGTAGGCTGATTGAATATACTGGTACAGTTGTGGTTTTGTTGCCACTGTACTCTGCACCTTAAACAGCTAAGAAAACAGTAATTCTGTATGTTAACTTGAATAACTTATTCAAATGGCCTTATTTTCGTCAGTGTAAAGGAATTGCTAGTTTTTCTTGAGACAGATTAATAAATGTATAGTTTTCTGCTATTACTAATGAACTTAATTTTTAGGGTGCTGTTCAAGGACCTGAAGAATTTGCTGAAGGCTTTGTAATTGGTGTTAGAAGTCTTCTTGGGCACACAGTGGGTATGTATGTCTTTGTTACTGCTTTAATAAATTAGGTTAACTCATGGACTGCTTTTTTTTTTCTTATTTTGAAGCCAAGTTATATTTTTAATATATCTACGTGATATTTTTTGATGAGTGTTTGTCAGTTACTGTTGCCAATATCATGATATATCATTCATACCTATCTTAGTTGAGACTGTCTAAATGTCTGTCTTGCAGACTGAGCAAGCAAACTGGGAAGCATTTGTAATATGCTGTGGATGAATAAGGAGAATAATTCTAATGGCCCTAAAATATCTGGAGAAGCCCAAGAACTGTTCATAAGAGCAACTACTGTTACAGTTGCCTTATATTTTTATTTAGCTATGTGTTTATGGTAATGATGGAAAATATTATTTCATCCAATATGCTGTATAGCATGTACAGAAGTGATTTTAAGAGTTACCTTTTGCTGCATTTATGGATTTCAGGCTAGATTTTGGAGTTTTCACAGGGACAGCGTGTGGTAGTTACACAGCATAATTTGGAATATCTAAACTGAGTATGGAAGGAAATCACTGAGCTTTGTGGTTTCTTGTGTGTTGCTTGCTGTTAAATTGTGAAAAACAGTGACTTTTGCTTTCTGACTTGGTCCATCAGGTGGTGCAGCAGGAGTGGTGTCTAGGATCACGGGTTCTGTTGGAAAAGGTTTGGCTGCTATTACTATGGATAAAGAGTTTCAGCAAAAACGAAGAGAGGAAATGGGTCGGCAGCCGAAAGACTTTGGTGATAGCCTGGCGAAAGGAGGAAAAGGCTTGTTACGGGTAGGAATTTGGAGTTAAGATAATGATGTGCCAACCCTTAACTCATGCTTGAAAATTACAAGCAAGAAAGTTTTCTTTATCAGTTCATGAACTAAGTACAGGAGACAAACAGGCAGTTGATCTATAGGAGACTGAGAATAGTCTATCAGCTTCATTATTTAAGGTAGTGTTTTTACCAAACTGAGGGAATTGAAGGTAGGGTCTCAGAAAGGAAAAGTGTAGGACATATTACTAATTTTTCCAGTGACATATAAATAAACAAGTAGTTTTCCATGTTCAATGAATGTTTTATCTAATTAAAGTAACTGGGCACTTATTTTACTTTTAAGTCAGTTCTGTTATTAAAATCAATTGGAATTAGGAGCTCTGGGCATGTGCTGCATACTGTGAATGGCTTTCTCTATGCTGAGGTCTTATAAATAACTGCTAGGTTTTCTTGATTTAAAGTAAACGTAAAGCAAGTGGAATGTGTATAAAGCTAAGTACTGCGTTTGGTTGGAGAGATTTTTCTGCAATAGAAGCTGTTCAATGCCTGTTTTTTTGTTTTTTGTTTTTAATCCAAAGTCAGGAACCTGTTCGGGTTGCTGAAAGGTCACATCTATTTCTAGTTGAAGTGTTAAGTAGGATCACAAGTCATAGAATGGTTCGGGTTGGAAGGGACCTTAAAGCTCATCCAGTTCCAACCCCCTACCACAGGCAGGGACACATTCCACTAGCACAGGTTGCTCCAAACCCTGTCCAACCTGGCCTTGAGCACTGCCAAGGATGGGGCAGCCACAGCTCCTCTGGCCACCCTATGCCAGTGTCTCACCACCCTCACAGGGAAGAGCTACTTAGTATCTAATCATGTAAACCATTGCTGAGAGATCTGTATTACCTGAATACCATTTAAGTCTTCTAATAAATTCTATTACTTTCCATTTGAAATCAAAGCAGTCAACATATCTCTAAATAATTATAAGTAATAGACATTGTGGAGTTGTTTCTGATACTGTTTGCTGTAAATTTGGAAGTTACCTCAGTGGAGTTCTAGTTTTCTGCCTTAGTGTCGTTAAAATACTTGACCTTTAAAGTATTTCAGAAGTTATTTGATGTTAATTTATCTTGAATATGTGGTATTGCTCACTCGTGACTGGAATTCTTGCAGTTTCCTGTTAGTTCTGAAAGTGAAATAGTGACTTTCTTAATTATTGCAAGACTGATTGCTGTACAAAACATCTGTTGGTCTTTCTTGCTAGCATAAATGTTGATTCACCCATTTTAGATTTTCTCCCTCTCTTCTTTCCATCATGTTAAAGTAAAAAAGAACAAAAGCAAAAACCCCAGGCAAATAGTGTTTCTGATGTTGAACTTCATCATAAAGTTCTAAAATGAAGGATGAGAGACAACTGGTTGCCTAGTTGGATTTACAGCATTCCTGTTTCTATGTAGGAGCATAATTCATTTATGGGTCCCTTCATTTTAGGGTGTCGTTGGAGGTGTGACTGGCATAATCACGAAGCCTGTAGAAGGTAAGCACTAAGGCTGCACAGCACTGCTTGAATGGTTTCCCAATACATTGTAATTTACTTGGTAATTTCAAGAAATATTAAACCAAGTGTGGGTAAGACATAGCAAGATCATCTTTATATTTCTAATTCAAATGTGACCTTATGAGATGCTTTACTTGAATCTGTTCCTAGCTGTTACTGGCTTACCGCCTTTTCAGCTTTGGTATGAATTAAGGAAAGGTGAATGTATCTTCATGATATATTTTGTTAGGTCTGCTGTAGTACCCAATTTACTGTTTAAAGACAGAAAAAGCTACAAAAAAAAAATAAATTAAAAAGCAACAAGTGAGAAGGTTTTTGGAGACTCCAAAGGTTGGAGCAATCTATAAAAGCATGTTTGATTTCATGTCTGAGATCAGTATATGTTTTTGTGAACACAGTCACTTTATCAGTATGACAGATGATGAAGAAATCCAAGATAAAATGCCTCTTATTAAAATTCATGTCAAAGTGATTTAAATCTTAGAAGTTATTTGTAACTGTATTGTATTTTATCTTTATTGGGAGACACTTTGAGACGTAGTCCTTCTCTCACTGGTGGATGGGCAGACATGCTTTCTAAACATTGTCTTGGCTTTTCTATAGTTACATACGTGCAGAAAGATGTAATTTTGAGATAGAAATAGTTGACTTCCATTGTACCTGTGCGTTCTTAGAATCTTTAGATTATTTTGTTATTATTTTCTACCTATCCGCCTATAAAAATTGGTATTTTGGTCTGCAGTCCGAAGTGAAAGTGGGCTTCCAGTGGGAAGGAGTTAACATCTTAGTTATACTGGTTTCAGAGGCTGGTAAGGTGTTAAGTGAATAGCCGTGTGTTTGAACAGACAAGGAAGCTATGTGACTTCTCATGGAGAAGGGTTTTTTTGTAAGTGGATTGTACATAATGAAGTGCTGTGGGCTGTTTCCCATACAGACCAGTTCTAGTGCAGCCTGGAGCAGTAATGGTTTTATTCCATGCTTTATGTTTTTAAAACTATTTATGTTCTTTTTTCTTTTTTCTCTCTTTTTTTTTTTTTTTTAAAGGAGCTAAAAAAGAAGGTGCAGCTGGATTCTTTAAAGGCATTGGAAAGGGGCTTGTAGGAGTGGTAGCCCGCCCAACAGGAGGCATTGTGGATATGGCAAGCAGTACCTTCCAGGGAATTCAAAGGTAAAATGTCAGGAGGAACTTATGAAGTACTTAATCTCCATATACTGGGTACCAGGTGGTAAAGTGGTCCAGTAATAACACACAACTGTTTGTAGTAAGTACAATATGAACTAGGATAGATGGGGTTGAGAGATGTGAAGTAGCCTCTAATGAATGTATTTTATGATGATCTGGGAATTGCTGCTTCAAAATCCATCTTGCAGTGTTGGAGTGCAGGTAATCAGTGACTACTCAATTTTCTCTTGTCATTCCCTCCCCTGCTCAGAAAGTAACCAAAAGATCTTGTGTAAACGTTTTAGGTTAAGTTTGTGCAGTGCTGAATGCAGATAGTTAGATGGCACTTACACTTGTGCTCTAACAAAATCAACCACTGCAATTGCTGGTTTTAAATTCGGTTAGCAGTGCGCATTGTGGGCTTCTTGTGTTTTAAAGGGAAGTTAAACGTGTTAATAAACATGAGAACCCTTAGTAAATTATCCATGGTTGGGAGTAAACTTCTACAAACTATTCTGTAGCTGCCTAGTTGACCAATGTTACTTTGGATTTATTAGTAGCAGTGTGTTTTTACTATCTGCACCTGTAGAGTACCTAGGAAGCGCAAGAGGGTTGCGTGGCAAGTGAAAGGGGGACTTTTAAGTCGTATT
Organism: Lathamus discolor; assembly: GCF_037157495.1. Classification (NCBI taxonomy): domain Eukaryota; kingdom Metazoa; phylum Chordata; class Aves; order Psittaciformes; family Psittacidae; genus Lathamus; species Lathamus discolor. The sequence goes on along the minus strand of NC_088891.1, from coordinate 17,964,652 downwards.
GTTGAAACTCAGAATTATTGTCTATTGCAGGGTGGCAGAATCAACTGAAGAAGTATCCAACCTCCGTCCTCCACGTTTCATTCGTGAAGATGGCATCATCCGACCATACGATAGGGTGGAAGCTGAGGGTTATGATTTATTTGAGGTATGACTTGCATTGTAAATACAGTTAAAATGCTCTAACCATAGGGTTCCATAAGGATTATGTTACAAAAAAAATAAAGCTGCCAGGAACCTGTGGCAGTCGTTACCTGTAGTGAAAATTTGCCCCTACAACAAAACCTACAGTTTTGTTGTTAAATGATCTTCTGCCCATTATGTTCTGTAATAGCATGTCTCATTATCTGGAAGGAGGTAGTGCTATTAAGAATTACTAAGATTATGATTTGGGTATGTGGCAACAAAACCACTTAAGTACTCAGTTCTAATGTTTTGCTTTATAACAAATCTGAGATTGGTTTATAAACTAAACAACTTTTAAATGAGACATAGAGCTTAAATACAACTACTGAAATTTGGTTTGTATGTTTTTGGTTTTGGCTTTTGGTTGTTTTTTTTTGGTGGTATCATCAGTTGAAAAAATCAACATGAATTCTCAAAATACTACCTTTTGTGTTGCCTTATGTTGTTCTTAATAGCAACGTGTCATAGCTACATGCATTGTGTGGATGTTGCACTTGCTTTTACATCTGGATCTGGCTAACATATAGAGGATGAATAATAGTTCTTTCCAATGGTAATCCAGTTAATTTATATTTCAGCTATCATGTTCTCAAAACTTATCTTAAAATGCTTGTTTTGTTGCTAAAAAGTGAAAGAACTGTCTACACCAACAATGAAAGACGAAAATGTTCATATTTGCTACTTCTTTCTAGATGTTCTTTTAATCCTTGTTTCCTGTTCTGTTTCTAATGTTACTGTTCTTTCTTTCTCTCCTGGCATACGCAGCAAGAACTGGAATAATGGAGTAAACCTTTTCCATATTTCTTCTTTATTTTTGTCACGGTCTTTTCTCTGCCTTAAGTGTTTAGATTAAGGGCATGATTGCATTTAACATGTCCTCGCTACTTCATTCCTGTCTTTTCTGTATAGCAGTTGAATAAAAGAGTTTCATGTTCTCCAGCCTAAGAAAAACAAATAAACTTGAACTAACCATCTCCAGTTAAGACTAGATATTTGTTTTTCTAAGGACTTGTAGCTCCTTATGAATGGCAGCAGCAAAAGGCACTTGGGGAAAAAACCCAAACCATGGTAGGGTAGACGCTGTTCATTAGTGTTCTCCTACAGCTAGGGCTGTGGATGAAGGGAGAAAGCAACATTTTGATACTCGGCTAAAACTTCAAATAGTGATATTGAATGGCATTATCATCTGTGAAAATGCTTATAATTTCATGGTATAGAAATACTGTTTCCATCTAAATGCTAAGAAAACTTGAATTTGTATCTTCTGTAATATGCCATAGGCCTGCCATTTATGTGTGTGGTGATCCACTATCACTTCAAGACTTCAAGCTACTATTACTACTTTGTTACGAAATTTTGTCAATTAAAAGATACAGCCAGCTCAGTTGACTCTGGTTTCATTCCGAGAGTCTTCTGAGGCTTTCTTGTTCGACATACTGAAATGTAAATTTTCAGCTGTTAACATGAATTTACATTATATATACAACAGATATATAAATATCTGTTTCTAAATTAAGTGCTGACATAAATGTGATTTCTAATACCCCATCTTATAAATTAACAAGCTGTTCTCAGCAAATTGGTTGCCTGTGATACACAAAAAAGTAGTTGAGCAGAGACATCTCTCTGCTAAAGCCTAATGTGAATACTCAACTTATATAATTTAGAATTGCTTAAGAAAATAAATCATTTAGTGAATTTTGATTGCAGTTGACTAGATGAAATGAAGTCATTGTGACATACTGAGCTGACCAAAGTTCTTCATGTAATGAGATACTTTTATTCTTTGCACTATATTTTTTGCATCTGTCAAAAAGAAACAGTTATCACAAGTAACACTGAGAAATAGATATTATGTTGTTCCTGCATGTTTAGTACTTGTATTTTTCTTGGATCTGAATGGTGTAGATTGGAATTGCATGCTAAACAATAATGAATCCTTTTTATATTTCACTACATACAGTTTCTTCTTTTCAAAAGTCAGTTAATTGAATACAGGTTTGTTTGGGTTTTGTTGTGTTTTTTTTTTTTTTTTTAAACTATCTAATTTTGATTATTATGCAAGACGTTAGTGTTGGGAAGGTTTTGTTTTCTGAAGTAAATTACAAGCCAGGGAGGGACAGTGTCTTTACAGGAAATAGGATATTTAACAAGGAAGACAAGTTAGAATTCAGTTTCATATATTTACAAATTTATTTTCAAGTAACTCAACTTACAGGTACTAGTGGTGTTGATTTTTTTGGATCGAGTTCTGGCCCAGTGTTAGGAGTAGCTTAACCAGAATCTCCACCATCTCATCTCTTTCTTAACCAACTTTAATGCATGTGTCCCTTTAAAATATGTGCTTACAAGGGTGAAACCTTTTAAGGTTTCCTTAAGGAATGGATGGCTCAATACTATCAGGTGGTTGAAGAAAAAATTCACTTAAATAATTTCACTTAAATACTCGCTAGTATGTGCAATACAGACATTGACAGATACTGCAGCTTATCTTAGGAGGAGCATATGCACAGGTTTTCAAACCCAAGTTGCTCATTTCCACTCAGAAGGTGTTTTGTGTGCAGGATGAGGACAGTAGCCAGATGGAGTAGGTCAATGCACTTGTGTAAACTTGTTTATGCAGTGCATTTTCCCCAAAGTGCTGGATCTAATGTATTTGGGCTTATACATAGGGGTCTGTTCAGTCAATTCAACATCTGGAAAGTCAGGTCTTTCAGGCCCTGTCTCTAGCTCATGCAGTTAGGCTTTGTAGTACAGAATGTATTTTATGATACATAAATGCACAGTACATATAGCTGGAGAAATAATGAACATACAGGGCACCTTGAGGAGAACAGTTGTGCAGGGAATAAGTTCTCATGAGTCTTAATCTTTGTATGAGGAGTGATGAGATTTGCTAGAACTGTAATGAATGCCTTTGGCTTTGTTAGTCTTTGCCTTTTAATACGCAGGTATTGATGCCTGCTATGGTGAGGAGACTGTCTTCTAAGCCCAGCACTTAGAGTCTGACATGGTGCAGTTCATACATTATTCAATGTCTATGGCATTGCTTTGCTTCATTTCCCAGTTAAAGCATGGAGCTTTATAAAGAATGCAGAACACTTCATGAATAATTGAGACCTGGTGGTGAGACAGTGCTATGTGGCAGGAGAGAATACTATGCTAGAAACTGCAGAATCTGTTTCTGGTTGAGTAGCTTTCTGCTGTGTAAATTAGCACTGGTTCTTTCACTTCCACGTAAAATAAGAGTGAGCTGAACTTCTCTCAAGTGCTGTAGTAGTCATAAAAAAGTAAAAGCTTTTGATAAAGATGCTTGAATTTTTAGAGTGTGCAGATCATGGAGTAATTTGCATCAAGAGCAATCCCCTTTTTACATAGTGTTATTGTGCTGATGTCTGTGAGGTGTATTGAGAATAGTGCTGAGAAATATTGCATCTCTTAGGTACAGAGCTCTGTGGGAACTCTTACTCCACCAACATACTGCATATGAAGTCTAAAAATATGATCAGGATTGTTACTGAGTTATGAGAAACAGGCTTTCTAACCAAGCTTTGAGTTGAAATAGAGGATCATGCTTATGAATAAATCTGTTTTAATATGAGGCGCATCTCGTTACTGCATAGCTAACAAAAGGATTCAGAACATGGATTGCAGCCTTTGAATTCCAGTCTTACATGTTGGTGGATTTTGTATTTCTTTAGTTTACACTTGATTGTCCCTGCCCATGGCAGGGGGGTTGGAACTAGATGATCTTGAGGTCCTTTCCAACCCTAACTATTCTATGATTCTAAAATGTTCAGGTATAAAGCATGAGTTAATACTTCGATTTTATTCATATGCTGCCATCTTTCTTCTGATGTTTAGAAGAGAATTTAAGATAAGCAGTCTTTCTGGTGTTCGGGGTTTTTTTCCCTTTCACGTACATTTAACAGTTTCAGGAGTTTTTAAGATGGTCAAAGTGATATTTTTTTATAGAAGATGTGGACCCTCTATTTTTGGTTGCTGTAAAACGCTGAATTAAAATGTTTTTCAATCACTGCATCACTAGGGAACAAACCCAGGAAAATACTATGCTGTTCATTAAAACTCATGAATATGAATCCACTTTTGATCTTAAAGGATTTTTGGGGTTGGTTGCAATGTATGGTGATGCTTTGAGACAGTTATTGAAATTTTAAATATGTGAAAATAAAATGCAAACATAAATACATGTTGGAGCATCTTTTAATTCTGTTGTAATCTGAGTTGATAAAAGATCTTGTAATTTTGGTTACTTAAACTGTGTACAGTTCTTAAACTCTATATGATAGGTTGATCGTAGATAAATGTGGAGTCAAGTTGTGCTTCTGTTTTCATCTTGCCAGTTTTATTGATCCAGCTCTGAAATACAGAAGGAAATGCATCTTTACAAGGAATAACTAAAAAGATACTGAATTTTCAGCCCTTCCTCTTCAGTTGGTTCTCACTCGTTTATCAGAAATAACTTGAGAAATTTATTGGTAGATGGTAGAGTATATGTTTGAGATGCATGGACCATAGGTTAAAGTTCAGCATCTCAGGTGATAGCTCTGTGATGAAAGCTGGAAGCTCTTTATTTTAGCAATAGATGGTAAGTTTTAATTAGCTCATGGTGGTCAAAGAATGTAACTGCCTTAGTGCCCCTGACTCAGCTTTTGCGACTACTGTGCTGGAGCCCTGTGTTTGTTCAAAACTGCTTGAGCATACATGGAATCCAGATGCTTTCACTGGCTGGATGAGGCAAAGTTCTGGTGTGCACATCTTCTTTCCAGCAGTCTATATTCATAGTTTGTCACTTGAGTTGTCATTGTCTAACAGAAATGTGCTGGGTAATTTGATCTGTACTTTCATATGCCTTCGTATTTTGGATGTTGAATAGACTTGTCCATGCAGTACTTCAGATGCCTGATCTGGAGGTAAATCGAGTATTGGTAACTTGTTAGATTATTTCTAAGGATCTGGGTCATGTGCTGCCTCCTTTTAAAGGTGCTGTTGCAGGATTTTCACTCTTGAGGCAAGTCTGCAGCATGGGGTGTAACAGTGTGAATGTTACTAGACAATTATTAGCACAGAAAGGAAATTAAAGCTGAAAAAATGGTCTCATCCTGCAGTGTCAATGTTCCACCTTTTGAGTGGGACAGATCAGACCTTTCAGTGACTCAGCTTCATGAGCGAGAACACTTTGAGAGACTGTATTCAAAGAACCAGTTCAATGAGATAACTTTTTAAAAAGGCTTTTGAATTGAAAACCCTGCTTTGAGTTTTCTTTTTACAGGCCAAAAATTAATTTCTATTTCTGTTTCAGAAATTGCACATCAGAAAGCTGGAAAAAGAGAGCTATCGATACCACTGTGCACTTCCAAGAGGCAGAAGAGCAAGCCTTATTGTTACCAATAGGTATTAATTCTTGAAGACTTTCTCTAAGGGCTTGTCTGCATTTCAGCTTGGGGATTAGACATCTGCTAGGTTTAAACTGATTGCTATTCTCTGCATATTTACTTTCCTTATCCATTTTCTTCTTGTTTTTTTCTTTTTTAAAGTTAATTTTGTTTCTTGTATGGAAAATGTAATACGGTAATGTTGTCAATACTAGATCATCAGGAAGACAATTTACTCTGAGGCCAGTGACCCTTTATCATATGATGGATGTCATTGTTTCTAACTTTTCACATAAGCTTGTAGGCAGTTTTTACAGTCAAACCAACATTTTTATAATGCAAATTTACAATCTTATTAATTAAAGGATACTGTAAATTGTGACTTTAGTTTTTGTACAGGTCTGAAAATTAATATTAAACTCATCAAAACTGCCACCTGTTTTTGTTTTAGTGTGCAGGCTGACATTGGAGCTTTGGAGTAATTGAAAGGCAGGGAGCTAGCAACTGTATGTAGTAGCAACTGATGTTCTGTCAGTCTAGTAGTAGTTGTGTCACTGTGGACCTAGCATGTAGCTGTTTGACTACTTTCATCTGGTAAAGGCTGACTTCAAGGTACTGGTTTGAATTAACTGATGAATGTCTAGTATTCAATTTTGGCAAAATGTTTGGATTTGGAGGGCTGGGTGCATTTTGATTAAGTTGGCTGCACATACTATGCGATACCATAGATCATCTGTGAGTCTTAAGGACCAAGTTATTATCTCAGAACATAAATTAAGGAAATACAGTTCTGCTGTGACTGAGTGGGTACTTTCAGTCCAGATAAATACCTTCTCAAAGAAATTTCTTCATTTTGTTTTATTTTTTTTTTGCAAGTTCTAATCCCAGGGAGAAATTGAGTATTAACAGTTTTCTTCCAAACAGGAGACTGATACATGTAAAAGAAATGGAAATCTTAGGCCATTTAACAACAGAGTGGGAGTACTTATTTGAAGACTTTACCCGCTGTCCCTGTTACGAAGCAAATGTTTTAAAAATAACTGTTTTGGTAAGAAAAACATGTAAACATTTTTAATTTAACATTATTTAGAGGTCTGTCATGGATCCCTCAGGTGGGATGGGGAGGAGAATGGTAAGAATATAAACCCCACATATTGAGATAAGAAAAGTTTAATAATTGAAATAAAGTAAAATATAGTGATAATAGAAATAATGCCAACAATACTACTGCTAATAATAGGGATCAACAATGAAAAGAGAAATTGAAATTCGGAAAACATAAGTGTTGCACAATACAGCTGCTCACCACCTGCCAACCGATAAGCAGCACTGGACAATGATTGGTCTCTTCTGGGTGCCTCCCCCCAGTTTATATACTGGGCATGATGTGCTGTGGTATAGAATACCTCTTTGGCTAGTGTGGGTCAGGTGTCCTGTCTCTGTGTGCTACCAGCTTCACGTGCTCCTCCTCACTGGCAGAGCATGAGAGGCTGTTAAGTCCTTGATCAGAGTAAGTGCTACCAAGGAACAGCTGTAACATGGGTGTGCTATCAGCATTGTTCTTGGACTAAAGCCAAAACACAGCTCTGCACTACTGCTAGGAGGAAAATTAACTCTATCCCAGCCAAAACTAGGACAAGGTCCAAACATGCTCTTAACTTACTTTATGGTTCTAACTGCTAACTATGGAACTATGAGACAGGATTTACTAGGTTTTCTTGAAAGTGTATGTTGGGATTGGACAGGGGCCACATGGAAATGTAACCTGAAGTTGATATTCAAGCCATTTAAGTATCATATTCTGCATTCTTGTTTTGTGAGTCACCTGAAGTACATTTTTGTTCCCCTCTGCAACAGGATCATAAGATGTTCCAGAGGAAGGACGGTACAAGTCAGGAATGTGTAAAGACACTTCAGCTTCAGGATGAAGCTACAGCCAGGGTATCTTTTTTTTATTTTTTTTTAATCTTCTTTCCTTTTGATATTGTTAACAGTTCTTGCAACTCAGCATGTGAAAGAGATGGTAATGTTCAGAGACGCGTTATAGAATAGGCTGCTCTGCCTGAGGAACGTTCACCGTGCTTTCATGTTGAAGAATGAGTTAACAAGGAAAATAATGAGATAAGATAGTCTAGAGCATTCCAGAGCCTATATGCAATAATAGTTTAAGGTTGAAATTGCAGTGTCTTAAGTTTTGTATATTAAGACTTATTAAAGGAAAATAATTCTAAGACCTGAAGAATTGACAGTATCACTGAAGTTTTTTCTGGGTTGAATATTATGCATGTGAATCAGAAGCTGTGTATCTAACTTAAACTAGCCAGTGAGTATGTAGGTTTGAACGTTTGTTGAATTAGCTTCTCTTAGTCATATCCTATGGAAGAAAACTGTGTGGTTTAATTTCCTTTCTGTCAATATGTTGCTTTACAGAGGATTTGTTGTGCCATTCAGGAAGCCCAGGCAACAAGAAAGCAACAGAAGCTGGTGAAGCAGGCATCATTGCGGTTGAAGAAACCACAAATACTATCTTGATAATGACAGGATTTGTCGGGTTTGACCTTTGGTATGCAATTTTATCCCTAAAGTTACATGGAAACATAGTGTAGAAAGAAAAGATAAAATATTTGAGGTCTTCCTTTGAAGGTAATAGCCATAAACACTTTAAGAAGCTGTGCCTCTTTCTAGAACTATGGATTTCATTATCCTAAAATACACATTTAAATTTAAAAATCACACTCTAAATTTTCTTTTCTGCCTATTTTTCATGTCAGGCATTCTTGTAAATGGATTCTAAAATTAAGTGGTTATCTGATTTGCACTCTTAAGTTTATGGTTTACAGAGAGGTTGTAGTAATTGTGGTTCTAGTATTTTGCAAAATAAAATACTTAGGTTACTGATTGAAACTAATTAAAAACACCTTTATTTTAGGCAGCTTTCTCTTAAAATTGAGACACACATGGACATAATTTAGCTACTATAATTTCTTCCCTGCCCATTTACTATTGTAAAATATTGCACTAGAGCAACATAAGAATGAATATGTAGAAAAGAATAGGCTATTTGTTGTCAGGAAATGCTTGGAATTTAGAATGTTGTCACTTAGACTATAAATGAAAATCTGCACTTTAAAAATGGAAAATGGTATTCACCTGTCACGTGCATCTGTATGGTTTTGGTTGTATCGCTGTAGCTTAAAGACTTCTTAAGGAGGAGCAGCACGCTGGTTTTAGACAGAATTGTGTATCAAAAGCTTAAATCAAAGTAATTAACTTTCCATATTTCAGTGGAAGAGTGGAATTATTTCCATTATTTCTGGAAGAGTGCCATCTCATTAAGCTCAAAGTCACTTCTGGTTTAATACTTTTGCTGCAGTTTCTCTTCCTGAAGACTATTAGTATTCAGTTTAGCAAGATATTTAAGCACACTTAAAGTACGTGCCTAGTTCTTAATGGTAGGAATAATGCCATGAACTTCATTGAGAAAAGTTCCATTCTTAACAGTGGGCACGTACATCAGTAACTGTCTGGCTCAAGGATTTTATGAGCAAACACATTTGAGCTCAGTGATGACTGAACTGAGAGCTCTTGCTGACAGTCTATGGCACTCGAGTAAGAAATGAAGTGTCTTTAAAAATACTCATGAAAACTTGCTCTTCCCAATTTTACTTGGAAAGAATGGTTTCTGTTCTGGGGTTTTGTGGGGGTTTTTTTTTACTTAATTTTTTAGTAGAGAAGAGCTATAGATACAAACTCAAAGACTAAAAGTGGCAATTTTCTTGCATAGATCTATTCAGTAAGTGGAGCAATCATGAGAACCAGGCCTTGATTTTGAAACTCTGATTATACTGAAGGGCTGGTGAACTCTGTAAATGTACCCTTAACCTGTGCCTATGATCTTGTCAAAACTACAAAGCTTAAGATGTTTCAAAGTAGGCTGCAGAACAGAGAATCTTCAGAGTGCATCTGCAATATGATTTTATTGCTGTTGTATTCAAATGGCTATTAATCTGGTTCGCTGTGGTGGAACAAATGTGGTACAAGCTTTAACTCTGTGATATTACCTATTTTCTAGAAAGCTCTGCTCAAACATTAACTAAATTAGCTGTCTGGGATGTATGTATTGCAAGCCCATGTTTTTTTAAAGAAGAAAATAAATTTTTATATGCAGTTATTTGTGCTATGATTTTAAATGTTGTTGCTTCTAAAATACTTCATATGTTATTGGTTTGCCATGTGTCACTGACACTGTGTGAAAAAAGCTATTGGGGTATGGGAGTACTACAGAAGATCGTTTCTTCAGCTTGGTTTCTGGCATGTAAGGGATAGTTGTATGTGTCTTGCCTGTTAAGTCATAGTTGAAATGAGATTTCCTGTTAGTCTACTCTCAATGCATGTTTAGATGGTACCACAGGCCTATTTGGAGATGAAGAATTGGAGCTAGTTCTGACGACATGTTTCTGGCTCCAGTCTTCTCCTTGATTCGGTTCTGTACTTCCTCATTGTTATTTATAAACTTCCAGCTTGAACTGTGAACAGTAGCTACTTTACTTTCTCACTTTATATGTGATTAGGTGCAACAAAGTGGATTGCTATTTAAAATAGTCTGAAGAAGCAGTAGGATTCTATAGAAAGATTTTTTTTTTTTGGAAATGCATGTCTTTGCAGTTTGGGCTGCTAGCTGAAATTGAACTCATGGATGGCACTACAAATTCCAGCTGAGATAATGAACAACTTTCTTTACCACTTGGATCAAGCACTCAAGAGGACACAAGAGAGATTGTTTGATAAGGAATTCCCATTCTTGCTTAAATGAAGATGGATGTCAAGGCCAATAAGTTTCCACTGCTTTTCCCGCTTTCCTCAAGTGTTCCATTCCATTTTACCATGCGTCCTTCTGTCTTTGCTCTTGTTTTTCATCCAGGGTTTTTCATTGCTGTTTTCTCTCCAGCTGCCCATGCTGCTGGCTGTTCCAGGGCTTTGCTGTCTTGAGTTTGGCAACATTCTTTTCCCTTTCTGCTCATTTCCTTAACCAGGTGCATCTTCTTGAAGTGATCAGGCTGTTCAGAGACAAGGAGGGTCTCTTGTCTAGTCCCTAAGTATATATCCAGCATAAGAACAACTGCAGAATTAGATCTTGTTCAGATGATCTGTAGGAATGAGGTGCTGAGGTAGAGCGTGCTTTCAGATGACCTGTAGGGATGAATTTCAGCTAGGTGCTGCAACATGAAGTGAAAGAGAGGTTTTCAAGTTTGGGGCTTTTTTTTGTGGTTTGGATTTGTTTCTTTTTACTGTCTGGCAATAAAGTCATTTCCTATACCTTTTATATTATATGTTTCAATGAAGCTCTAGGGTTTCAGTAATATTAATTCAGAGCACAAGTTGACCAGACTGTTGAGATCTTCCTAGACCTTTCCTTACAATGAGCTCCTGTAAGTTTTTGCTGTCTCAAAAGCTAAGTTTTATGGAATCTAAGACATGGAATACTTGTTAATTAGAACTTCAAGCAGTTAGGTTGGGTCTGGATCCTTGACTGGCTTCAGTTACACCATTGCTTTCTGCCTCATCGTATGTTTCTCCAGCTTTTAAGAATTACTTTTTGTTTTCTTTTCCAAGGCCTGGATGGGTGTTTTGTCCTTGCAACTGTTTTCTCAGTCTCCTGCTTGAGCTGTGGCCTCCTTTCTGAAACCTTCTCAGCCCTTTTCCATGCACTTACTTGACAGCAAGCTCATTTGCTCGCTTGGTAAACAGTGTGTCCTTCTTCGGTGTAGATCTTCCTTAACCTAGTAACCAATTTAAAGGATAGTAGCAGAAAATGATGGTATAATCAAACTGTTCTATGCAAAAATATTTTAATATGCTTTTGCTTATATTTTTATAACCATATAGTGCTTAAAAAAGAAAAATAGAAGAGAAAGACATGGACTCGATAGTGGATATTATTTGTGGTTCTCAAAGGGTGGTGCTATCAATTGCCCTTAACTGTGGACTTACTTTATAGAGTATCTTACTTGGATGTTTTTCATGGAATTTCTGTCCAATCTGGAGACTGGTAAATCTTCACATGCTGAAAACACCATCAGCCTCTTTAATTTAGTGCATGAGCTTGGTCCATTTTGCTGTTAACTCTTCAGAGGGACTTGTAGGATCTCTTTCAATTGTAATTTTATATTCACTTTTCCCTCTTACAGGGACCCTATATTCATTAAGGTTACTACTACCAGTCATTCTCTGCAGAATTACAGTAAGACAACCGCTTAAAACTAGTGAAGTGGACTTTAAAAAGAAACAAAATTAATCATCAAAACAACTTGACGCTTTTCACCATCATGTTTAACTATTTCCTCACCACTTGCAGAATCTGGAAGAATGTTTGGTTTATTACCGTAATAATGTTTTAGTAGTGAGAGATTAGTGTTAGAGGGAAATAATTGTGAAGTTGAAGGCTGGGTCAAATTAAGTAATAGAGCTTAACAATTAAGGTACCAATATTTTTATTTCATTGCAGTAAATATGCTTCTGTTGTAGTAGAGTAACATGCTCATTACACTTGGTATATCCTAATCTTAGTCTTTGGTATTTATATAATGGGATCTTGGGTCACTCAGAGTATTGAAAAATACATTGAAAAGGATTTAATTTCAAATGTGAAAACTGACTTGTGAAACCTTTCGAAACCAGCTGGCCTCAGTTAAACAAAATAATTCTTTCAACAGCTTATAAAGTCACATTTAGTCAAGCCTGAGTGTGAAGACTTAATTTGGAATAGACATCAGTGGACTGAGCACTTCAGGAGAAATCTTAATATAAGAAACAAGTGGAGGGATTTTGAGCATCAACAACTTCAGGTTCCACTCGAGAAATCAAAGCTTTAGTGTCTTCATTAAAAGTTCCTGGACAGAGGTATGCTTTTGAGGGAGAGGGCAGTTACCAGCTAAATGTACGATGCCACAAAGAACATGAAGGGCAGATTGAAGGGGAAAAAAGGTTATTAGACACCTAGCTGTAAAATAAAATATGTTCCAAACATATGAATATTGTTCAGTTTACTGATCCTGATGCAATTCCCTTCCTTGGATTATGGATCTCATTTGCATAATCACTGAATAACAGTGATGCAAATACAAAGATCATCAGACTTCAGTATTATTATCTCTCTGCTGTAATTTGCTCCTGGTTTGGAGTTTTCAAGGTATTTATCAGCAGCTAAGATGGTGTAGCTAAATCTAGTCACCTGGCTTGTCTGAAGGAGAAAAGTTCAAGTATAAAAGGAGAAACAACTCTAGAAAGGAAAGAGTTGACCTATTAAAAGGGAAGGTGCAGATTTAAAACTTGATTGAGTTCATTGTATCCATGCCTTTCCTACAGGTCAATAAGTAAACTTCTACTTCGAAATTATTTTATTTTCTTTTTGTCTCTCCTGATCTGGTCTTCAGATTGCATTGGCACAGGGGGGTGAGGGAGGCAGGAGGAACCCCATAAGATTGGTGGGTTGGGAGTGAAGGCAAGTGGAAGAGGATGGTGAGGAATCTGTAAAATGGCAAACTCTTTAGAGGTTAAAAATTGCTAAAAAGCTAATTTGATACATTGAAATCCTGCTACAAATTCCTTTTATACCAGTAACTGGAAAAACACCTTATCTAGTTATGAAGACAGACTGTGCCACGTGAAAACAGTAAATTTGTCCAACACTGACAATTCTTTTTATTGCTGATATGACAATACCCAAATTCCAGTGTTCATCTTGTGTGCATGTTGACATTGTTTCCAGAGTCTGCTGTTTCTCAAAGGTAAGCACAGCAAAGATGCATAATTCTGAAAAATGCTTGTCCAAGATGAAAAATAGGGAAGCTGCTTGTATGCTGTACAATGTACTTACTTCTAGGGGTTTAAAAACTTTACCCATCATGTAAGACATAAATTCTCTCATAGACAGTCAAAGCTTTATAGGTAAATCACTGAGCTGTGCAGGTACAGAGCAGGTACAGAGCACAGAGCTCTGCTCTGATGAGTCTGGCCCTGAATCTGCCCTTGACTCAGTTGATGTATGAGGACTGTATCGTGCTTCTAATGCTTCCTCTTGTGTTTATTGTTGTCTTCGCCTCTGGCTGTATTTTCGTTTCCCTGCTGGAAAGAAATTTGCCATTGACTTTTAAAGGGCTTGGACTAAGATGTTCTTAAGGAGTGTAAAAGGACTTCTGCAGCTGATCCCATAGGATTTTTGCAGATTAATTATCAGTAAAAGCAGCACAGAAAATATCTCAAAGTCAGTAACTTAAGTAATCCAGCATCATATCTCATCCTGGCTTCAAATTTATATAATCAAATAACAAGAGAAAATGGGAGTTTAGTGTAATGTCATTCTGACAAACATATTGGGGAGCAATTGTACAATTATTTTGAAATGAGAACAGTATCAGTAGTCTTGTCCCAGGGACAGTACCAGAGATACTTTTCTTTTAAATGTAAACCCTGGTTAGCTAGCACTTTTCTGCACACTGTTTAGACAATCTTTGCACTTCAGCAGAGTGCACCAGCCTTGCGCACTTAATTACTGATCTGGTAAGTATGAAAAGAGTGGACATTCTCTTAAGTTTTTGTGGAATTTAAAAAAATAAAATGGAGCATGATACAGAAATTTGAGTTAATTGCAAAGATTTTTTTGAAGTTTGATTCCCTGTGGTGTAGCAGAAATCTGTGTATGAAATTGAATAGATGAATCTGTCTCAAGTTGCAAATGATGCTACTATAAATTGTTGTTTCAGTAGTTACCCACAAGGTGGGGGAATGAATCTTTGTATTTTACTGCTGTTGTCTTACAGCTTTCCTGCACACCCTCCTCCTGCCTGGATACCATACTGTTAAAAACATCTAGTTCATGTGGTCAAGGCAGAGCATAGAGCTATAAATCAGAGCTGTCAGAAGGTTTACAAACTGTAGATCCAAGCCTGGAGTTTTAGAAGTGTTAAAAAAAAAATACTACCGTGAGCATTCACATGCTATTCCTTACTTGTACATAGTGTACAAGTACTAGGAGTTGGTACAGATTTCCGTGTGTACAAATTTGTTTAGTAAAAGTAAGGAGTAAAAGCCTTTCTGTATGGTCTGTACTTAAGTGTTCATTCTGCTAATGCTACTGTTGAATTGCAGAATTGATCTGAAGCTGGCTGTGTAACAGACAGTGTCCTGTAAGGTACGTCCTGTTTTTCTGCTCTGTATCTGGTCAATTCAGAGAGATGTCAGGCAGCAGTACCAACTGCCTTAACTTTGAGACCAAAGAAACAATGGAAGGGTGGGAACTGTAAGTGTTAAATATTATTCCCTGCCTATACATTGAGTACTGTGATACCAACACCTAAACAAAATTATCTGGAGCAGATTAGTTTATTAAAGGAATATTTCCCTTTTCCTATGCTGGATTAATTGTCTGCCCAGTTAACAGTCAGCTGAGTCCCTAGAGGGAGGAAGGAAAGGGAGTAAATATTCCCTTTGGATGATGGCAAGCTTTTAGGCTGGCTCAGCTTCATCCCAGAAGTTAGTGGGGCTGAAGCTGAACACTAAAGATGTGGTGTTTCATTTAAACTTAGCTATTCATGGAAAACTGACAGCTTTCCACAGTGTTTCCATTCTTGTTGTCACTGAAGAATTGACTACTGTAAAATAAAATTAGAAAATAAAAATTGTATGGAAGATGAAATACTCTGGTTTTGAACTGTTACAGTGTCAGATACAAGGTGTTCTTGTGCGGATGGCTTCATTGCCTCTGTTCATTTCCATTTGCTGAGGGCTGTGATCGGTTGGTTCTGGAGCAGGTGAATAATGTTTGCACTGGCAGACTGAAACCAAAAATACCCCCAAATGCCCCAAAACCAGGGGCAGTTGACGAATCCAACAGATGCACAAGTGTGTGGTGTTTCCGAAGGCCTGTGCCAGATGAGCAAAAAATAGGCAGTTAAACCTCCAAATCCCTCCAATGACATCAGTCAGGCAGATGTCAGTGTGCAATAAATAGGGCCTGATTTAGGACCCAGCCACCAGCATACCTAGTGACGGTAAACAAAAGCTTTGCAGGCTCAAGTCCATCAAAGATGTCAAACGTATAGGTGCGCTCACATCAGTGCACCTATGCACTTGCCGTAAGCTTATAGTGCTTTCCAAGGAGTTTTGGGAAAAAAGACCTCTTAGCATTTTAGGTTTATAAGCTTATAAGAAAAACAGTGTGAGAGCACGTGTCTGAACTGGGGCCACCTGAATATATAGCAGTTCACTGAAGAGACTTCCTGTGCATTTTCAGTGGAACCTGAAGTATGTTCAGTTCACGAGATACAAGTTGATACAGGGCAGAACAGCAGCATTGCCCTTTCAACGGGTGAATGTTCCTACTATCAATTTCTCCTAAGAAAACATGCTGCTTTTTAAGCATCCAGGTGGAGATCATAGCATAAGTGAATGTATCCGTAATATGTTATTGAGATGTTTCACCAGGTCTGGTCTATTACAGGTGGTAAAGGCTAGGAAATTAAGTCTTGTGGGGAATGCATTTCCATTTTGGAAAAACTTTTATAACTAAGAGTTACAACCCTGCTTTTAGCGTTCATTCTGGACTAGAACTAAAACTCAGGTGAGGACGGGAAAAAGAAGCCCAATATAGTCTTGCATTTCTTCAGTTCCAGTTACAGTAAGTTATGTAAGGGTGGATCATGGGGGGAATCACTTTTATGTTGAAACTTGTGAATGTTAGAAGATAGTTTGTGAGTGGTGACGGTGCCGTATGCTAGCAAGTACTGCGTTGTCTGGTCTGTATTAGAATATAGTGATAGTGTTAGAATATGAAATTAATTATGTCTTTCACAATCCTATCAGCTTGTACAAGCTAAGCAACATACCAGATGAGGTAGCTGAGATCTCCAAGGAAGTGCTGACAAGAATAGTCTATTATGGAGCATAAAAACCACTTTCAGCTTGGAACATGAGGATGCTGTGAGAGTAGCAGATTTCTACAACAAAATGTATGGAAGTGATAGTCATTTAAAGGTATCTTAGCCTCCAGATAAGCAATACTGTAGCTACTGATCAAAATAATTTAGTTTCCTTTCACAGCTGGTTTGCTGAGGCATTTGCTTTTCACTGTGAAATGAGCTGGGAATTGCAATGCTAGTTTGGGATTGTTGTGCAGTTACTAACGCTGCTCAGACTTCTTGCAGGAGAGTTCTTAGATGCTTTTTAAAGCCTCACCCTTAAACACTCCAGCTTCCCATCTGGCAAATAGGATTGCAGAGCTTTTGTAACTGACTGGTATTTCATGTTTAAAATTGTCGAGTTAATCAAATATAATCACGTAAATGCTGTTAACTAAAATTAAATCTCTGTTCAGGTGACCCTCTGCATTGACAATGCAAGTATGTCAGTAACGAAGTGTGATAAATGTTTGGTGGTCCTTAGTTTTGTGACCTTCAGAAAATATCAATCCCTTTGCATACATTCATTTTGGCTGATGCTTGTAAACTAAAGCATGCCAAATAAATGCTGTCTGTCTCTTTGTATACCTTGCCCTTCATTTCTTTAGCAATTACTTGGAGAGCTCCTGTGGGGCACCAGAAAATACAATAATAATTGCTGTAAAATACCTTAATCCAAATCTGTGCATTCACTGAAATCTAAAAAAATTGTTGGGTTATGTCAAAAGACTGATCTTTTTGTTTTACAAGAAATGGCTTTGATGACAGACTGATCCTTTGCTATCCAGACCTCCTACTTACTGCTTGATGAAATCCAGTTTCCTATTATGGCAGCATTCCAATCTTGGAAATGTTTTGTTTTTTTGTTTTTTTTTTTTTGCAATGTGCACGTTTTCAATCCTAGTGAAAACAACTGTATAAAACTTGAGATTTTTTTTTTTTTTGCAAAGCTGAATGAGTGCATTGAGCCCAAACTGTCTTGGAGAACACACAGAACAGTGGCTTGGTAGCCTTCCAAATAATGTTATGGGAATAAGTTTGAGAAAGGGAGTTATCATTGAATTTCTATAAATGGAACATTTTGTTAATGGGAAGGAAAGTAGATTCATTAAAAGCATAAGCATGTTGACAAAAGTTGGCTTTCAGTTAAAAACTGAAATCAAAACAAGCGACTTCTTTCTCTCCTTCCCTGTGCATGATGGATAGAGCACCAGTCTCCCATGTTCCAGGTAACCGTATGCTGATGAAACTCTTATTTCTTTGATTGCATCGTGAAACCTTCAAAATCTAGTGGTTTTCCTTAATGAAGTGATGAAAAAAAGGTGAAAAAGGTAATCAGATTTTCTTATAGCTGTGAATCAAAGCTGGATTTGAAATTCAACTAGAATTCCTGTTATGTAGAAAAAATGTTGTCTGCTGAGTACATCAGTCTTCTCGAGATACTGTGGGATGGAGAGTACAAGACAATGCTGAATTCTCATCAAGGTGTCAGTATTCTAGAGAGGTTGGAGCTATGGTTCTGTGTCAGTGTTCTGAGCATTTGAATTCGCCATCTCTAGGGATAGCAAACTGCTCAAACTTTGGATCCTTCTTTGTGATCTGTTTCTCTAACAGTGTGAGGGTTAAACTAGAGTTCTAATCTACAGAGGGAATTCAGATGGCTAGCCATTCCTTTTTACAAAAGATGTGATTATCTGGAGAGTTTTCCTAAGAACTTTAGAAGGATTGGAAATAAAAGCAGTGAACATTTCTAGGTTATATTTAAATTCAGAAGTATTTGCTTTATGTGTTCTGAAGCTTACATTGAGTTAGTTAAAAATCATAGCTCTACAATAAGTAAAATCTTTAAAGAATTTCCACAGAGTTTAAAAAAGCCTTAAAATTTGAAAACCAAAAATTAGTTGCCTTGTGTCTTTCACTTGTCTCCGTCTTCACTATTATCAGTGCTGAACCAGTAAGCACTGTTTATAATGCTTCTAAACTGATTCCTGAAATTCACTAAGGCATTTTTCATATATGCTATAAGAGAATTGGCTTTTGCTCTGATTATCCGTGTATTTCCCAAGACTCCCATTTTTAGTTCCTGATGAAGCTTACAGCGTTTGTCTGGGGTAGGGTTTCTACAGATTGCACACACTAGTGAGTCATCCTGATGTTTAAAAGCTCAATAGCTTGCATAGCCACTGGTTGGCTTCAGCTCTGAAGTTTTCGTGAAAGACCCTCAATTACAAAGCTTTCTGCTTTCGACAGTTCAATATCTATCTCAATTTTATTTCTTTCCTAAGAGACAATGATTTAAGATTCACTGTAAACATAATGTAAATGATCGATGGTAGCTGACAGTTGCCATTGTTTGTTTCTTCAAGCAGGTTGTTATGTGCAGGGAAGTCTGAACAATTAGTTCTGGTTTCAGTTGTCTTTTGGGCTGAAGCTAATTATGTACACAGAGTTTGGAGTTTGGTTGACTACATAGGAAGGTGGTTTTCAGTGGTTTAGAATCTAGAAAGTATCAACACTGGCAGTTCTAAGGAGAAAGTTGAGATTTAAAGTTGTAGCTACCTTGCAAGAAATTAAACCCCCCTATGGAGGGGCTGATACTGTTAATGAGACCTGATGATAGAATTACTTTACAAACAAGTTCTCCTTGTTTTGGTGGTAAATTCCTAGAAACAGGATCCTTGTATTCTATTTGTGTTCTATGCTAGACCACAATGTCTTGTCAGTGGCTCATTTAAGGAATTCCAGAAGCCCTGAGCAAGCACACAGTTGTCTTTCCTTCTGGTCTATCTTTATTTCAAATTCAAGTCCCATAGAGGAGCAACTGCGGAGGGGTTATTATTTTTGCCATAGTGGTTCTGATGAGAAAATCTGCTCTTTCAGAATGTAAATTCTGTGTAGTTGAAGAAAGCAACTAAGCAGAGGAACAAACACGTAAGTAGATTTACAAACACAGGTTGTTTCACATCAGTGTTTGAGATCAAGTGTTATCGAAGGTTTCTAAACACCAGGTTTCTAAGTCTATAGAACTAAATAGGAGGTCTGTGCCAATACCTGGAAGCTTCCATTTCTCATCTGAAAAGAATGTTCACTACTCCTTTCATAAACCCTTAATTTATCTGTCTCTTTTAATTATGTGTGGGTTTGGCCTTCTCATTTTGAGTTTTGCTCACTTTTCTTCCTGCCTAATAATTAGATCAAGATCCTTGGAACTCATATGATACGGTTTTTCAGAAAGGAAAAAAAGGAATACAAACCACACTCCCCTGCCCCGCAACAAAAACCCCCAACTGCCTAGCCTGAAGCAGGAAGAGATGGATAAGGAGTATATTTAACATACAGCTGTTTCTTTTCACGGGAAACATTGGTTACAGATTCTAATGAAAAATGGAGACTGTTTTTTAAGGTCGTTTGCAGTGGCCCCATCTTAGCTGCTTTTCTTTCCTTCCTCTCTCATTTATCTGCCAATACATGAACTCTTTCTCTGATAGTGGAAAAAGATGAAGTGGAACTTCTCCTGGCCTTGCTATGACAATATCTACAGAGTTTGGTAATGGTTCTGTATTGCTGTTATAAGCTGTCATTTCCTGAACTATTCCCTAAACATCTAGCTGAATCCTACAGGTTTCTGTGATTATGAGGGGGTGTTAGCACACGGTTGGGTGATTTTATAGTTTTGGCCTGACAGTCAGAATGAATATTTTGAAGAGTTAAGATAATTTTCCTCCACAAGGGATTTATATTAGTTGTTTTAACATAGGGGCTAAACCCAGTGACCAGTTTGAGTGCAAAGGAAGTCAGAGTCTCAGGAGGGGAGAGGTTGCATGCTGCAGTTTCAAAGGGCACAATACACATTTGTGTAATGTACAGACCTGTTAGTAATACAGTGTACAAAAATAGTTGAGTCTGCATGGTTTCAAAGAGTTAATGGTAAATGCAGTGACATAGTTAATGCATAATGGCAAATTTAGGGTAAAGCATATTTAAATGTCTCTCTTTTTGACTCTGGGGCAGATTTTATTATTGCCTATTAGCCCAGTAAATAACTTCTGCAGTTTGGTGTCCAGTAGTAATGTCAGAGGGAGGGATGACCAGTAGCGTTCAAGATGAGCAACACAACTGAGATTCTTACATAAATTTAGCTTTATTGAAGAGATTGGGTTTTTTTTTAAGTTGAGTGCTGCTTTTTTTTCCTCTTCGTTTTCTTTATCCATTCATGAATTTATAGCAAAATTCTCTAGGAAAAATAGAGCCTCTTACATCGCAGAATTCTCAATTCATCCTTCTGCTCCAGCAGAAGCAAGAGCTGTCATGTAAGGTCATTGGATGAAAATTTTGAGGTCTGTGCACAATGCAGACGTGTTGAGGAAAATGGTTTGTACTGAGTTTGCTACAGCAAAATCCCTTGGCCTCTATTATTCTGTGAGTATGGTGCAGGTGCCTGATACTTTAAATTTAGGCAAAGCACTGCATAGCTTGTTTAAGAAATATCTTGTGGTCATTGTATGTGAAGTGGTGTGAAATGTAGGGCTATTTGTAAAGGTCTGTATTTGGGTTGAGCATAAACAGTGAGAGCACAAGCTGTCTTAGGGAGACAATGTTCTACGTGGTATGTTCTGTTTGTAGCTGATACTGTCCATTGTGGATCTTCAGGAGGAAGATAGCAATAAGGTGCCATTTCCAAGGATTAAGGAATGAAGTTCTGGGTTGATTTGGGGGGTTTGGTTAGGGTATTTTTGAATGTTCATGTTTACTTCATGAAGCCCAATTAGTAAACTGTAACAATTTGACTTCAGCAAGATAAATAGTTAATTTTATACCAGATCTGTGAAAGCAGGACTACATACTGACTGGGCTTGTAGGAATATGAGCTTTTGAAAAGCCAGAGAGAATTTCCGTATTCCAAGAGAATAGCTTGTAAACCATTCTTCGTTATAGTGGTGGCAACTGAATTTTGTATAGGAGGAGCACTGCGCTGGTTTAGATATTTCAGTGCTTTAAATGGAGGTGAACTTCAAAAACACCTTTTTTCCTGAATAATTGCTCTGTTTCTGGTGATGGAGATATACTGATAACTTTAAAAAACTACTGCTTCTCTACTTTGTACTCTCCTCCTTGAACATTGCTTCATTCTCAGCTTCACCCGTATCTCCCAGCTAATTTGCTAGTTGTCAGAGGCAGTGATATACTAAAAACACCTGGCAACACTGCAGTGAAGTTTGGATTGATAGCAGATAGCTGGCAATTACCAAATGTGCCAGTCACTACTATGTCATGTGAGTAAACACTATGATTGCTTCAGTAAGTAATCATCCTGCTGTTGATGCTAGCTGAACACTTTCCCACATTATTCATCTGGTTGTGGCAGCACCACTGTTTATGCAGCTAGAATTGTAAGCAAAGCAAATAAGTGTTAAAAAGAAAAAAGTACCTTTTAACCTGGGTCAGTTTTCTTATCCAAGTCACAGCCTGGCCTTTCGGGCAGTTGTATGAGCTCAACCAAATGGGCAACCTGAGGGCAAAAGCAAACAGCCAGTTGGAACCCCTTCAGTTAGTGTGATGATGAAGGCGGTATCTAGAAGCATATCCTAAGCAAGACAGGTTAAGTATTTTGGGGCTTGAACAAAGGTGCTCTCTGGTATGTGATGAGCTGTTTCCCTAACCAACCATGATTAGCAACACAGAAACTGTAGATATTCTTTGTAAGTGATTTCGTATATTGGAGAAATACCAGATTTGTCCTCATTCTGTCCTAGAGGGAGCAGACTGCAAACCCCCCAGATTCAATTAAATCAAGAAGCTAGAGAAAAGTGCCAAAAAATACGTCTGGAAATTCAAGGTTCAGCAGCAAACCAGACTGAGGTGGCTTTAGCAGTTGCTGTCATCAGTCATCCTCTCTGTCCCTTTTCTGCTGGTCACAACATGTACCCAAAAAGGCTACTGAAGATGTGTAACCAGTCTTCTACCTTCTTTGTTTAAAAGCTATTTCATTAATAGGGTTTTATAGTAATACAACAGATTCTAATTATCTCTTAAGCTGACAAGAGCTATTCTCAGCTGTCGTCATGATGCCTGTAGTTTAGACACTATTGGGAAAGCAAGCAAACTGACACAACTTGTTTTCCTGTTCTAGTGGGAAGATGTGGTAAGCACTACTTGTTCAATGAGAATTGATTCTGTTCCTGTTACTGAGATAGGAACCTGTGGCTTAGCTACTCATTCAGTCACTTTACCTTGGTCCACCCCCAGTGGTAGTTGTTACCCATAGGGATATTGAATGCTATGAATTTGTCATGATGACTACAGACAGTTACACACAAGAACAAGGAACAACCTCTACCAGAAGGTATTGAAAGAATTGACTTGTTTCACAGCTAATATCCTGTACATTAGGGCATGCAAAGCTTTACGCAAAGCTCCATGAAGAGGACACCTTTGAGAAAATAAAAGAAAATGGGCATTAAAAATGTGAGACCAAATACATTACTGTGGCACAGAGTTGGTGATCTATTTATGGACTTACTGCAAATAAGTGATGCCATTTTATTCACCAGGCAACTCCAAGATTAAACTTTAACTAGCCACACAGTGGTTTAGCATCTTGTCCACGTGTCTGCATGCACTCTCAATTACTGCTAATAGGAATTACATGAAAAATCAAGGAAGGCTGGACAAAATAGATGTCCTTGTGCCTGTGCTCACACACAGGCTAATCTTTTAAATCTAGTTTGGAGCCTAAACTCAATTCTATGTCTCTGAAAGTATATGAAGGAAGCAGGTTTGCATATAGAGAGGTCAGTGGCAGGAATAGACACATCCTTGCATTCACACTCCATGTAGCTTTACAAAATGTTCCCTTTTCTGAAAAGAAACAGGGACATAGAACACAAGGGAAGGCTGCTTTGTGCAGTTCTGAAGTATGCGTTGTGAGGCTTTCCCTTCTTTCTCTCCCCAGATGGGGATTTAAGCAAAGTGCAGAATCTCTCTCTATGTTTCTGATGAATAAGACAAATGAGCAATGCTGTCAGGCATTTCTTTGATATGGTGTTACTTGTTTACAACTAATGCAGATGATCTTACTTCCTTGAGCAAAGGAAACCAGTTCAGTAAGGGTTAGGTACAAACAGAGATGCTACGGCCATTTATAGAATCATAGAATAGTTAGGGTTGGAAAGGACCTCAAGATCATCTAGTTCCAACCCCCCTGCCATGGGCAGGGACACCTCACACTAAACCATCCCACACAAGGCTTCATCCAACCTGGCCTTGAACACTGCCAGGGATGGAGCACTCACAACCTCCCTGGGCAACCCATTCCAGTGTCTCACCACCCTAACAGGAAGGAATTTCCTCCTTATATCCAGTCTAAACTTCCCCTGTTTAAGTTTTAACCCATTACCCCTTGTCCTGTCATTACAATCCCTGACAAAGAGTCCCTCCCCAGCATCCCTATAGGCCCCCTTCAGATATTAGGTCCCCACGCAGCCTTCTCTTCTCCAGGCTGAACAGCCCCAACTTCCTCAGCCTATCTTCATATGGGAGGTGCTCCAGTCCCCTGATCATCCTCGTGGCCCTCCTTTGGACTTGTTCCAGCAGTTCCATGTCCTTTTTATGTTGAGGACACCAGAACTGCACACAATACTCCAGGTGAGGTCTCACGAGAGCAGAGTAGAGGAGCAGGATCACCTCTTTCAACCTGCTGGTCACGCTCCTTTTGATGCAGCCCAGGATACGGTTGGCTTTCTGGGCTGCGAGCACACACTGAAGCCGGCTCATGTTCATTTTCTCATCGACCAGCACCCCCAAGTCCTTCTCCGCAGGGCTGCTCTGAATCTCTTCTTTGCCCAGTCTGTAGCTGTGCCTGGGATTGCTACGACCCAGGTGTAGGACCTTGCACTTGTCGTGGTTGAACTTCATAAGGTTGGCATCAGCCCACCTCACAAGCGTGTCAAGGTCCCTCTGGATGGCATCCCTTCCCCCCAGGGTATCAACCGGACCACACAGCTTGGTGTCATTGGCAAACTTGCTGAGGGCGCACTCAATCCCACTGTCCATGTCAGCGATGAAGATGTTAAACAAGACTGGTCCCAACACTGATCCCTGAGGGACACCACTCCTTACTGGTCTCCAGCTGGACATCAAGCCATTGACCACAACTCTTTGTGTGCGGCCATCCAGCCAGTTCTTTATCCACCGAGTGGTCCATCCATCAAATTGATATCTCTCCAATTTAGAGAGAAGGATGTCGTGTGGGACAGTGTCAAACGCTTTGCACAAGTCCAGGTAGATGACATCAACTGCTTTACCCTTGTCCATCAGTTCTGTAGCCCCATCATAGAAGGCCACCAAATTGGTCAGGCAGGATTTCCCCTTAGTGAAGCCATGCTGGCTGTCACCAAGCACCTTGTTGTTTTCCATGTGCCTTAGCATGCCTTCCAGGAGAATGTGCTCCAAGATTTTGCCAGGCACAGAGGTGAGACTGACTGGTCTGTAATTCCCCGGGTCTTCCATTTTCCCCTTCTTGAAAATGGGGGTTATATTTCCCTTTTTCCAGTCGTCGGGAACTTCACCTGACTGCCATGATTTTTCAAATATGATGGCCAGTGCCTTAGCAGCTTCATTCGCCAGCCCCTTCAGGACCCGCGGATGGATTCCATCAGGTCCCACGGACTTACGTGCGTTCAGATTTTTAAGATGGTCTTGAACCAGATCCTCTCCCACAGTGGGCCCAAGGTCTTCATTCTCACAGCCCCTGCGTCTGCCTTCGAAGAGCTGGGTGGTGCAGACAGAGCCTTTGCCAGTGAAGACCGAGGCGAAGAAGTCATTCAGAACCTCAGCCTTCTCCAAATCCTGGGTAGCCAGTTCTCCTGACAGCTTCCTCAGGGGGCCTATGTTGTCCCTAGTCTGTTTTTTGTTTGCTACGTACCTGTAGAATCCCTTCCTGTTATCCTTAACATCCCTGGCTAGGTTTAATTCTAACTGGGCCTTAGCCTTCCTAACCTGGTCCCTAGCTTCCCAGACAACATCCCTGTACTCTTCCCAGGCCGCCTGTCCTTGCTTCCACTTTTTATAAGCCTCTTTTTTCCTTTGAATTTTCCTCAGCAGCTCCTTACCCATCCAAGGAGGTCTCCTGGCCCTCCTGCTGCACTTCCTTCTAGTTGGGATGCAGCACTCCTGAGCTTGCAGCAGGTCATCCTTGAATATCAGCCAAGAGTCTTGGGCCCCCCTGCCCTGCAGGGCTATATCCCATGGAACCTTACTAAGCAGGCTCCTGAAGAGGCCAAAGTCTGCTCTTTTGAAGTGCAGGGCAGTGAGCTTGCTGCACGCTCTCCTCACTCTCCTGGGGATCTCAAATTCGACCATCTCGTGATCGCTGCATCCAAGGCTGCCCTGGAGTACCACATTCTCAACAAGCCCTTCCCTGTTGGTGAGCACAAGTTCAAGCATGGCACCTCTCCTTGTCGGCTCTTCTATTACTTGCAGAAGGAAGTTGTCTTCCACACAATTGAGGAACCTCCTGGATTACTTCTGCCGTGCAGTGCCATCGTTCCAACGGATGTCAGGGTGGTTGAAATCCCCCATGAGATTATCTTTACATGAAAATATGCTCAATGTGATGAGCCAAACTATGTTCGAAGACAGTAAGATGCTGTAAATAAAGTAGTGATTGTTATTACAGGTTTCTTCCAAACACTACTTGCAAGGCATCTCCTACTTTGCAAAACTGGAGGGAAAAATTACGTCTAGAAGAGGATGAGCAAAGAGAGCCCTGTGTCCTAGAGCCTGAATTTCCTTATGGTTGTGCCAGCCCCAGAAGCAAAGAAGCAAAGTTTCTGAGGAACTGTGCTGGTCTGTTAAGGATATTCCACTGGGTTTGGCCGTCCACGAGGGATGTTACCATTCGTACACAGATGAAGCAGTGGCTCAATTAAACTAAAGGCTGAAGTGCCAGGTGATCCTGCTTGCTGCATATTAGAATTAACCTGCACTGCAAAATCACATGGCAGCATGACTGTCACCTGAAATTCTTACCCTTTGCTGCTTGAAATTGAGGCATGTATTTTCAGAACTGTCAGAGTCCTTCCTTGCTATTTCCTCTCATATGGCAGACAGCTGCATGGATGCATTCTCTGCAGTAATACAACTGACAGAGGAGGTGTTCCTAGAAGTCCTGTTGTCCTGCTGACAGAAACACTGTCGCAGGTAGAAGTTTCTGTGTACTTGCAAGGACACTGAGAGGGGGTGATGTTTGGTACAATGGAGTAACAAACCAGGAGGTGGTCTGTGGCTGAGAGCTCAGAAGGTTTTGTAAGATATGTCAAATGTTGCCATGATTGTAGTTGCAAAAGATATGAATGTGAATTAACCAAGAAAGTAATTTTTAGAAGTCCTTGAACATCACCACTTTTGGGGATGGCCTCTAGTCCTGAATACTAATTCAGAGCTGAGGTGAATCATAAAATCCATAAGAGTAGCAGTGTCACACAGACTTTCTGCTTTAGAAGTTCAACAGGAACTTAAAATGCATCTTTGCTTATAGTTAAAAGGTGCAAATGGCATATTGGTCACATACATGAACCTGCTAGGTACCTGAACTACTATTAGCCTTACAGGCAAACTAACTGTAGGATGGTTTATTGTGAAGAGATCTCAGGCTGAGGTGTAAAAGCCACTTTACAAGATGAATATTGTTACCATCTAGCAATGTATTTCTTGGAATTCTGGGGTGTTTGTTAAACCAACAATTCTCGTATAAATCTGTGTTTATATTTTAAAAGCGAATGAGAACATTATCACATATCAAACCTGAAGAAGCTGCAGTTCTTACTTGAACAATTATTTTTATAATTCTAATAATCACAGCTCTTAAAAACACTGATTTAGCTTGCATTCAAAGTGTATTCATATCTTAGATAAGAATCGCATATCTTTAATACGAGGAATCGGTGCTGTAAAAACAGAGTCAAAGGCAAAAAGTGTAATTGCCTTTGTGGCTTTGAATTTCTGACTTGCAGTAGCCTAACTTTGTGAGAAAGAGTTAGCATTGGTTTGTCTCCAGAAATACTGTTAACAAGTGGAAATATACAGGATATATGAGGAGTTTTAAAAATTTTCTTATCTTGCCAGTTCTGTTTTCCTATAGAAGAAAACTTTTCTCTGCTGTATGATGGCAATAGATTAAACAACATGGGAAAGGGAAACAGCTTACCCAAGCCTTCATGATTGAGAGTCTAAGTTAAAAATAGTCCTGGTGATTTCAGCCACTATTTTGTAATCATTACTCCACAGATGATAGATTCTGACTTTTCAGATCCAATAAATTAAACATCTGCTATATTCTGGTTTCAAGAAAAGCTGTAAATCTGTATTAAATGCCCACAGCAAAACTATTTGCCTTTGGCTTAGCCTCTAGCCTGAAGACTGTCCCAGATTGGATGTAACTCTAGGAGCTTGGTTTCCAAGGGTTTTGCCATGTTAATATGAAAACATTATTATATACACTGTATTTGGGCTTATTATAAACTTGAATTGTTTGTGACTATCAGAAACAGTGAATTTTCCTAGTAATGCTGAAATAGATTTCCTAAGGAATGAGGCTGTACACTTTAAGTGATGCACAGCCTGGCTGGTGTCATTTGCATAGTTATTTCTGACTCTTAGGATGTTTTGTCTACCTCTGTGTCAGTTGACTGCCATAGATCATCCGAGTGGGAGTTTCCTATCTGGAAAGCTTGATTAGCAGGTACTGTCCAGTGGTGTTGACCAAAAAAAGCCAAAACTCAACTACCCCTCCCAAAAAAACCCAGAACCAACACTGATTTCCTAACCTGAGCCATTGTGTTGCATTCTGCTGTGCTCTATCACCTGATATCTGCCTGTTAATCACAATAATTGAGGAACTTCTCTGAGCTGTTTCACACAATGTTAGTGCTAGTTGCTACATCAGGTACTGAGGTGACATTTCATCTTAACTTTGGCATATTATGATTTAATCATAAATCTTTCTGACCCAACTACTTTCATTTGGCTAAAAGTTGGCTTATTTTCACAAATGGACGCAATGATAGTCATTAGTATTGGTGAGACTGAGCAGCTGCAGGTTTCCTACAGCAAAGTCCCTACTAATATTGGCTGTTTTTCCAGTAGAGTGTCATCTTCATTAACGCAAGGTCATTGCCATTTCCTTATTTCATTTCTCCCTGTCCCGCAGCATTCCTCAGCAGGTAAACTTAAATAAAAAAGCTAAATTAAATAAATTAATTCCTTTTCAGCTGCACTCAATGTGCCATGTGGTTACATCATTTTTAAAGTGCTATTTTTAAGTGATGGCTGCAAAGGGTAGGGAATCCAAACGCAAGGGCATCTCTGTCTACATGTCTTCTGAAAGGCCTTATCCTGAAGTCTGTTCTCTTGGAGCATACAGCCCAAGGCTTCTTCCCACTGAAACTGGAGAATGGGTGTGCGTGTTGCAGGCTAACAAATATGGTTTCCATTGAACTAAATCAAAGATATTTATGGAGGTATTCACTCTTTAGGTTTGAGAAGCTGTCTCCTAAAGTTTCTTTTATAGCTGATCAAGAGATCCAGCTGATAGTGATGCAAAGAAGGAAAACAGCTGTTCCTCAAGGATGATTTGTCCTTCAGTACCATACAAGTGGGCCAGGGCGTGTGGCATCCTTGCATGAAGGTTTTGGAGCTGGAGCATACTGTGTGCTGTAGGACCTGATCCTTGGAAGGTAGACTGCACACTGACCCACTGCCCACTGACCCAAAGCATAGTGGTGGGATGAGAGGTTCAAGGGCACCCTCCTTCAGCTTGCAGATGACACCAGTTTGGGTGGGAATGTTGATCTGCAAGGCTCTGCAGGGGGATCTGGACAGGCTAAATTGATGGGCTGTGGCCAATTGCATGAGATTCAACAAGGCAAAGTGCTGGGTCCCACACTTGGGTCACAATAACCCCATGTAATGCTACAGGCTTGGGGAAGAGTGGCTGGAAACCTGCCTAGTGGAAAAGGACCGGGGGGTGTTGGTTGACAGCTGGCTGAATAAGAGCCAGCAGTGTACCCAGGTAGCCAAGAAGGCAAGCAGCATCCTAGCTTGTATCTGGAACAGTGGGGCCAGCAGGACCAGGGAAGTCATTGTCCCCCTGTACTTGGCTTTGGGGAGGCCACATATGCTCTCTACCTGAAAGGTTGTAGTGAGGTACCTGGTCTCTTCTCTCAAGTAACAAGCAACAGGACAAGAGGAAATGGCCTTAAGTGGCACCAGGGGAGGTTTAGACTGGATATTGGGAAACATTTCTTCACCTAAAGGGTTGCAGGCACTGGAACAGGCTGCCCAGAGAAGTGGCAAAGGCATCATGCCTGGAGGTATTTAACAGATATGTAAATGTGGCACTCAGGACATGGTTCAGTGGTGGACTTGGCAGTGCTGAGTTAATAGTTGGACTCTTAGAGGCTTTTTCCAACCTAAATGATTCTGTGATTCTTTATGCTCTTCACTTCTCCAGCTGATTAGAGTATGAGAAAGAGGTAAAAATAGGAACTGTGAGCACTTGGGCTGTCGACTGCCATTCAGCCTTCTGATGCTCCTCACTTAAGTAGGAGAGGGGACTCAAACAGGCTTCTGTGGCATTCAACTTAGGAGATGCTTTATTGTCGAGGACCACTTGGACAGGTTGTGACCCATCCAAGATACCAAGACAGGTCTGGAGTCTCCTGTGTGTTTCTTGGAGTGGACTACAGGCTTACTAGTGAAGTGGCCATGAAACAGTGGTCTCAAACTGGCATTCTGAAGTTGGAAGTTTTGCATTCTTATTCTTCTCAAGGCAGTAGCAAATATGGTAAGATTTGGATGGAAGCAATAATTCATCCAGAAGATGTTTTTATCTTGTTGCATAGCTTCTGTACTGCATTCTGAAGCCTGAAGCGAAGTGATGGAGGTAAAGGAAAAATGTGTGCCAGGCATTCTAGCTATTTCAGACTTTTTATTGAAATTATATAAAAACAAGTCCTGGTGAAAATGTGAAGTTAGCATAAGTATGAGAACTGATCTGTCTCAGTAAATGACCAAATAAATGGCTGTTAATTCTTCCACGTCACCTGGAAATCGTAGTGGCCCTTCACTCAGTGCATTTCTTTGGTGTTCACAGAGCATTTGGTTAAAATAGAAAATCTAGTTAAAAGCACTCTGTTTTCTCTCGACTTACTAGTGTGAGTTAAACTCGTTGAACAACTTTTGCATTAAACTCCTATAACTTTCATGCCCTGTTCATGCATGGTTTACTTGACAGGCTTGCAACAGCTACACTGCTTGAGCTCCTAGAAGACAAAATTTGTTTCATACCTTGAGGGTGCAAAGTCCCAGGGCAGCAGATGGTCCTATGATTATTATTTCCAACCTGTCTTACCTGACCATTCCTTCCCTGTATGAACAGCTGTTTCATTCACTTCAGTGCAGCCCAGCCCGAGCAGCTATTTTTCTTCTGCCCTTTTCTCTGCACATAACATAAATCTTCTCTTTCCTTTGACCTGGCCTGCAGTTCTATCCACCTGTGCATGCCTTAAGCAATGTCAAGCTCTTGCCATATCCACTTCCCTTTTTCTAGATAAATTCTTTCAAAACTAAACTTTTGTGGTTTTTTTCACAGCAGTGCTGAATAGATAGAAATGGTCCATTCACTTCTTAGCTGCTCACTTCCTAAGTGCTTGGTGGGTGTGGATTTAGGCAGCTTGCTGTGTTTTGGTGGACTCAGCCCATTTATTGAGTGGTGTCAGGCTGTTGGTGTTAACCAGTGAGTGGGCCCATATTCTGCAGCTTGCTGGTTTTCAGCTGTGCGAAGCACTTCATGTAAACCAGACAGTTAAATTCATCTCTAATCTTGCAAAGGCAAATGTTCCAGTTGGGAAGTGTCAAAGTTAAGATGTTCCCATGTGACTTCAGTTTGGCCTCCTGATGTGCAGATGCATTTATGAGGTAATTTTCTGCAGGACCTCATTTCATTCACTATGCAGGGTACCCAGTACTCAACAAATGAGCAGTTCTTCAGTGTTTCTTTTTGCCCTTATTGCACACATTATGGCTCGTGGCCTATTTACTGTGCAGTTTTCACACTGTGCTGAATATGGAAGTACAAATTTCCATGAGGACACTCATCATTCACATTTAAGAATTTATTTTCAGAATGCCACTTGTAGACAAGGAAGAAGCATTCCTTCCAGTTTACTGGACTGCTGGGGCAGATGAAAGTCTGACTATAATCTACTGAATGGTGACATTTCCAGTAACTGATGTTCACACTTTTTTTTAACTGTGGGGACAACTCCTGCAGTGATTAACAATGCTCAGGTTCTGCAAATCAAACTGCTTGAGCTGGATCCCCATAACATGAAAAATAAACAGAAACCACAGAGCTTCTGCCTTATGTAATTTGCACAGCATTGTGAATTCCTGGGGACAGAGCCAGGAGCAGAATCCAGAGTAGAAAGCATGACACGAAGTCTGTCCTTTCTCTTATGATCTCTTTTTCCTCAAGCTTTCCAGATCCGTTTGGAAAGGAACACAGGCCAAGGGAACACTGCAGGCACCAGCTTTCTTCTTCCTGCTCATCACTGTATTTCCTGGACCGTGTACTTTCACTCCCTGAAGTGAGACAGGGCCCCTGTGACAAAATGACTGCCAGGTGATGCACACTCACAAAGCAAAAAATGCTGAAGTTGCACAGACATTCCAATTGTTAGCATTTGTTGACTTCGAGCACTGTATTTTGTGGATATGATGCTCTTTTGATCTCATTTTTTACATTTCAGTCCAATGGAGAGTTCTCTGTTATCATCTCCTTCAGTA
Source organism: Lathamus discolor (assembly GCF_037157495.1). Lineage (NCBI taxonomy): Eukaryota > Metazoa > Chordata > Aves > Psittaciformes > Psittacidae > Lathamus > Lathamus discolor. The sequence continues at coordinate 17,932,272 of NC_088891.1, read as the reverse complement.
GGTAAGAAGAATCTTGCCATGGTGTAAGAGAATGACTTGTAGTACAGTGAATTTCTGTTGTTGTGGCTCTTTCTTTTATTACATGGCTATTTTATTCCCCTCAATCAAATGCTTCGATTCAGACCCAAATGTCTGGCTTTATCCACTTTGAAAGGCTGATAGCAGTTCCTTTTAAGAAACTAGAAATGCAAATAAGGGTATATTTGATACCAGCTAATCCATAAAAGGACTTGATGAAGTGCTGTAAGCTTATTTTTCTGAAAGCTGAGTCAAGTCCCACTTAAACATCAAACTGTCTCCCAGTGCATTCTACACAAAATAATGAGTAAATGATGCTCTAAAAAAGCATCACCAGACACATTTCTGATTGTTCTGTGATTTTTTTAAAGTAGAAAGTGTTTTGCTAGATCTAATTCTCTATCACAAGTAAAAATACATTTTCCCCAAATAATAATATTGTACAGCAATTAGAAGATCTAAAAGACAGTGGCTTTAGAGAAGGAAGAGCTGTTCCTGAATAAGACTCTATAGGTCAGCCACTTTAAACTAATAAGTAGATAGCTATAGGTATATTTTACCTCCAGATCTGCTTTTCCTTGGAGGCAGAAATATTTACCAGAAAGTGGAACAGTTGTAAAACTGAAGGGGTTTATGCAAATTTAATTGTGATATAACTGCAATTTGTGATCAATTTCTATGGAGAAAAAAAACACCAAACAAAATCTTTTGCAGAGACCTGGGTAAGAAATGATTAATTTTCATTTAGGTTCTAAGTAAAAGATCTGGAAATTGTTCAGTATTTGTGAATCTCTGGAAGATGTGTAGTGAAGAATGTGATTAATTATACACGTACATGAAAGTTAGTAGGAAAAAATCGCTTGATTTCAATGAACATGTTAATTTGCAAAGTTAAAGATGTTACACAAGGATAGTAGACATATGTTACTGATTCTGTCAGGTGATGTGGTGTATTCCTTCTGTCTTCTTGAAGCTCTGTTGTCAGAAAAAGAAGTTTCTTATGTTTCCTATAAAGACCTGGGTTTAATGTCCTGGATAGTGATGTTCATGTCTTACGTGTGCAAACACCTGTAAACTCTTACAAAGAGTACTTAGAAATGGAAAGCGTCTGTTGTAGACCTATAGACACGAGAGAACATCTTGTATGTTACCTGGGCTCTGCTATTTCTTCTAGGAAGACAAAGTTAATTTTCTCTGTACTGTTACACTGCAGAGTCATAAATGCAGGAGTTGTAAATCATGACCATAAAATGAGGTATAAAAGTAATAATAAAAAATACCTCATAACTTTGAAAAGTAACTGTAAGGAAAAGAAGTAAACAATGTTTCTGAAGTATTTTAGTAGATGATAGGGCTATTTATTCAGCACAGTTTGGTATCACATCTTAGGTATTTCTAAGACTCATGTGTATCAACAGTGTGTTTGGTGGCAAAGTATGTGCATGTATGTGTATATCCTTTATGATAGACTTCAGATACTGAAGAGGCCTAGAAGAAATCTAGAGAGGGACTTCCTTGAAGGGCTCATAGTGACAGGACAAAGGGGAATGGCTTTTAACTGACAGAGGGGAGGCTTGGATAAGACGTTAGGCAGAAGTTGTTCCCTGTGAGTGTGGTGAGGCGCTGGCTCAGAGAAGCTCTGGCTGCCCCATCCCTGATAGTGTTCAAGGCCAGGTTGGATGGGGCTTGGAGCAACCTGCTCCAGTGGAAGGTGTCCCTGCCCGTGGCAGGGGTTTGGAACTGGATAAGCTTTAAGGTCCCCTGCTTGTCATTCTATGAGTCTCCTGCTTGCAATAAAACATGTTCACAGCTCTATCTTGACTGCAGCTGTAGAATGAGTTACTGTTCTCCGAGAAGCTGTGCCGGCTGGTGAATAGCCTGGTTACCCTGTTACCCTGATGTACATGAAATGATGCTGTTGACAGCAGAGAAGTGTGTGTAACAAAACACACAAAACATTTCTGGATCTGACTCTCTCCAGTGAGCCTGGCTGTTGTCTTTTCTTGTCTGTACATAAAAAGGCACACAACATCAGAGGTTGATAAACTGTGATAACAGTTGAATAATGAATTTCATCAAATAACTTTGGACATAAAAATAGCTGTTCATTATCGCTTTGGGGATATTTCAGTGTCTGATTCTTCTTGGATCATTCTAGTTATTTGAATGAGATTTTCAGAGAGCTTTCCCCCTCCTCCCCCCGCTCTTTGGGCTTGATAACAAATGGTTTGAAATTCAAATGTGCAGATAAAGCACAATACACAATATACAGTATTTTGTTGTTCAGCTGGATGCATATCACTGTTGTGGCTGCAGGACCAGATGACTTTCAATCTCTTAAGGAATTACTGAAGAAGATTAGTTCTGAAGAAATCCATGCAGCTGTAATAGCCATGAGCTGTGTGAGTTTAAATGTCAACCTTTTCTAGCCATATTGTGACCATGTTGTGAAACATACCTGACTGCAGGGAAACTAGTTTCAGGCACGTTTAACTGCATGTTTACTTTGGCCCAGGGATTGCAGAGCCTTGTCTCTTACATTAAGCCCAGTCCCATAAAACAATAAATACTGAATTACATTGTGATTGTCTGTCTTCAGTTGTTGACACGCTGATAGACATTACAATATGTGTAAGCCAAACTGTTAAAGGTTTAAGTTTCCCTCGTGTCTGTTCATAGCATGTCAATTGAGGCAGTACATTGCTTTCACTGTATTTCTTTCCATCTAAAATGTACCATGTCCCTTTGTAAAGTCTTGGTTTCTAATCCTGGCTTGACTTTTGGTGATTATCTCTTGCATACTGCACCCACATGCAGAAGAGAGATGCAGAAGGAAGCTTGAGGGAGGAACTGTTTTTCTTAGTGTTTGTACTAAGCTTTTGTGTGGGGTTTTGGCTGGAGTTTACACTTTTCTATAGGAAGGAAGCTTATCTACTGGTAGCCATATAGCATCTTGTGTTTTGGAGATTTTAAGTTTGTGTGGGCTGTACACTAAAGTTTCTGCCAGCTTCTGGAACTCTTCCCCAATGAACAATGCCATTCATATTGCTTCCTTGTAGTCTTGCTCCTGTGTATCAGCTTGATACTACAGAAACTTTCATGTTGCCAGACATCATGAAGATTATTGCACTGCCAAAATACCTAATTCCAGACATAGACTTTCTTCAAAGCATAGTAAAAATAACCCTTTCTTTCCAGTGCTTCTGCTAGTTATGTAAGGCACAAATTCCAAACGTATGAATGCCTTGCCTTTGCTAGCTTCCTTAGTGTACTGTATCAAACCCACACCAATCCTGGTTAATGAATTATTAAGCTTTCTAACTTTTCATGAGCATCTATTGGGACTGTGCTAGTGGAGTAAGCAAATAAACAGTGTTCACCTGTAGTTTGCACAGACAGCTGTTCTGGGAATGATAGAACAATGTATTTTGTGCTGAAAATAGGGAAAAGGAGCAGCAAAGACTGGCTGACACTGACAGGCTTCTTGGAAGGTTAAAGAAAGCTAGTAAGCTTATTTCCAAAGGTGATTCCCCTTCCTTGACAGGAAGAAAGTATCAAACATATTTACAAGAGCCTGTCTTTTTTTAACAAAATGTACCAACTTTTGAAATGTTATCCTAAATGCCAGTGTAATTGCCATCTGCTCTTATTCTGTTTGCGTTTTCCATCTGGATACCAACAAATCTCTGTATAAACATAACCCACCTACTAACTCATCTGTCCTCTAGCCTGCCTCTTAAATTGCAGCACTTCCACTAGGATGTAACCTGTCATTAGCTTGATCAAGAGTGGGTTGTGACCTTGCTAAATGAATGACTCCAGCTAGAAGGGCATGCTGAGTAGGCATTAAGTGGCAGTCAAACAGAATTATGTCCGTTTAGAAAGGGTGCAATGGATGGTTTGGGGAAAGGGCTTTGCCTATCCAAAGCTGTCTCCAGGCCTGTGTTGGCCCATTGTGATGATCTTGAGTAGCATCTGCTATAAGGATCATAAATGCGCAGGAGAGATTGGTGTCTTTATCACATCATGTTTCTAATGTTGGTCAGTCATTAGCTTTCTGAGAAAGGATTAAATATGACCTCTGTTTTGAGCTTTCCTTTTCCTTTCTTACTTCAAGAAGGTTTGTCTGAGCTATTCAATTACATATTTTGATTTGTTAAATCTATTTGCTTTATTCTTCACCACACTTCTAGGTAACTGAATGAATGCAGAATGTACCCAGGTTAGAAGTTCTTCATCCATGGTAGAGGGACCATAAACTGGTGGGAATAGCAAGCCAGGTTATGTGACCTAGGAAACTGCCTCCTCTTTCCTGACTCCTTCCAGCATTCATTGTTTTACTTTCATGGTCTTGCCCACTGTTAAACAATGGAACATTATTTGTAAGATACATGTTACTGGTTTTATGAGTAGAAGGCAGGGGGAAAGGTTCAGTAGGTGTATGCTGTAGTCAGATCTGTTATACTTAGCCAGCTGGTGTTTACAGTAACTGATATAACAATACTATTGTTATCTCTGGATGGGAGGTTAGAAAGTCTGTCTTTAGCTTTGTCTCATCAGGACAACAATCTCGGGATGGTACTTTGGAATCCATATTGAAGCAAAACCTTAACAGAGCATCTAAGGGACCTCCGAGAGAGATGCTTGTACCTGTGAAATGGATGCTTTACATGTAAAGATACCCATTTGAGTAAATCACATTCTGACTAAGGAAATTTTACCTCTACCTTCTGCTATAAATTGACGTGTAACACCTACCAGTTTAACATGAAGGCAAGGGAATGGATTCCTCTAGGTTCAAGTTAATCACACTGGGTTAATTTTATACATAAACTAATACATAAATTATTGGTGGGATCTGCCACTAATCTTTCATCAGTTCCTTTAGATTTCTGCTATTTTTAATTGAAGGTAAAGGTCCCAGACTCTTCCTCCAGTTCAATCTGGTCATATTTGTCCTGTGATTGAATAAGAGACAGGGTAGCCAAAAGACTGGGCTAATGCATCCAGAATCATTAATTCAGTCAGTCAAACAAATGGGAGGTAAAAGAACAAGAAACAGTGACCAATTGGTTACAAGGCAGGGGATCTGCCCTGGAGCATGAAACACACTGAGTTCAGCCCCTAAGCTGGATGGTCACAAATGCCATAATGATTTCCTAGCATGGCCCTGGCTGGGGTAGCTGATGCCAGCCTGCTGCGCAAGCTTGGCCAGGCTTCTTGAGATTCACAGATAAGATTTATTCCTGAAGCCTGACCTACATGAGTGTGTATCTAAATGTGTGAAAGCTGTGATTTGATGGCAAGCAATGAAAGGTCATAGAAAAAGCAGGCAATGCATTTAAATCAAAATGATGAAGCTGGGTAATTTCATTAGCAACAGTTGTATTTACTGGAAGTCACAGATGGTGCAGTTTAGCTTATGGCCAAGACAAAATAAGTATAAAGAAAGAAATATTCCAAGTGAGAGGTGGTTAAAAATTAAATAGGCACCAGATGGCTCAAGATTGTCCTTCATACAAATTTGGTGAAAGAAGACATAAACAATCCAAAAGCGTTTCTGAATGGGACACTCATAGGCTGGCTAGGCCTTTATTAGAGCTAGGTTTAAACGCAGAGCAATTAAACGTCCCACACATTGTAACATCTGATGATATCCCAGCAAAACGTTCCATGTGAACTTCTAAATTATTTTCTATCTATCTCACGTATTGTTTAAACTGAGAAACAAATCCATAAATGTTTCGACCTCCAGCTACCATTAAAGTAACCCCAGCTTTATTTAAAACAAGGAGGAAACTTTTACTGTTCAGTGTGTATTTATACATCTAGGTAAGTGCATGTCAACATACAAGCCTTGATGCTCTGAGAAAGAGCCCTAGCCTGTATTCCAGGGGATGCAAGGTCCTTTTCCAAGCTGCATCACAAATATTTTCCTGGCTCAGCAAGCTCACTCTCAACACATATGCGCTTTGTCTAGGGTAGCACCTATGGGGAGTTTTGGGGGTCATAAGCTATTACTATTTTTAGCATAGTTTCTAGAACTTCTAGAGCTGATCATTAGCAAGCGTGCCTTTGAACACTCTTGTAAAACAATTAAAGATACCCATTCCCCATGTTTTAGATAGATAGCATGATTTTATTCTATATACTGGTTTGGTTCTGTTTTCTGCTTTTGTGCGTAACATAGTTTCTTGCACAGGTAGTTGTTAGGGGATTTATAATGTTTTGTCCATTTTAAAGTTAACCCCTGCGAGATACCGGTAAATTTAACAGTACGTATGTGTGTGTGTAAGTACTAAAACCATTATAAATTATTCCAAGGAAAAGGAGTCAGCATAATGTTACTAAAACGTGCTCCCTGGTTTTATATGGAACACTTAATATAGGTGCTATCAGAGACACAAGAGAAATCTCTTTGAAGCAAGCTGCGTGTCTGGAGCTGGTTTCCCGGGGGTGGGGTAGGGGTGAGAAAAGCAAAGCAAAAGAGCCTTGAATAGGAGAGGCAGCTGGAGCCTCTGCTGACTAATTAATGAGCAACACACACTTAAGAGCTTTTACTCCTCTCGCAGTAGCTTTGCACATTTCCTCCTGCATGCTACATTCTCTGGCTATGAAAGCTGTGCAAGCAGTGCCTGCTTGCAGGGAAAAGGCTACACTTGAAAAGATGGCTGTACTCACTGAAGGGAAATGCAAACAGTTCCAAATGTCCTGAAAAAGCCTGGAAGAGTCCAAATGGGGAACACGGTTTGAAGAATTTTACAATTAAATGAAATAACGGGAGGGGGAATCACTATGATCCAGGGATAATTTTCCCATGTGCTAAGGTAACAGTAATGTATATGCACCAATCTCAGCCTCACTAGGGAAATACATTCTTTATAAGGAAGATGTTTTTTGTCTCAGCTGCCGCAGTCGCACCTCTGAACAGGAAGGTACTTGAGAGTCATGGGTTTGTGTTGAGAAAGACTGTCTGAGTTATGGTGGTAATGATTATTTTTCTTTTAAGGACAGAAATACAAAAGTGATTTTACTGACCTTGACTAGAAATATCCCAGACTTTTTACTGTGTGTATCTTCAGTGTTTTTTGCGTGGAAAGAAAGAGGGAATGGTGCAAAGGCAGGCTGCGAGGAGATCAGGCCCTTTGAAGTGTGTAGTGAGAAAATATTGTATTCAGTTATTGCTGCCCTTTGCAAAATGGTTCGGTCTCAGTGCCCGGGCAGTGTTTCTGATAATGTGCTACCTTCTGCCTGACATTAGACCCACTCTGAATGTACACAGGTAGTAATGGTTAACCCCAACAGTAAACTCTGACCCTGTCTGTTCCATGCATCATACACCACCCTGCACACCTCTCATCACCTGGACTGTTCCTAGTTCATAAGCATCATTCTCCTTCATGCTTATAGGTAAATGCAGATTGCCCTGAACTTGCAGTTATCTTGTTTACAGGGCTGAAGACTAATGCCAGTTACAGAAATAGTGCTGAGCATAATTTGTCATTACCTATGTTTAAAGCTAATTATGTTCCGTAGCCAGGCAGCCCCTGACTGCTGATACCCCTTGTCAGCAAAGTGTAGGGGCAGTAGCATAAGTGGAAAAAGAAGAAAAAGCCTTATGGGTGATGAATGACATGACGAGTTGAGGCTTTGTAGATAGTTGAACCATTGCTGAAGGTCTGAAATATATGTCAACTCCCTTTTAAATGTGGCAGAAAAACTACAGTGGAGGAAAGCATAAAGCTTGCATATTACATAGAAAGCCATTTGTAAATGGAGTGATTTTTCAACTCTATGCCCAGTTTTCTACCACATGAGCTTCACGTTTAAGCAGCTCAGATGTTTGTAAGTAATTGCTGGAGATGAATTTAAACTAATTTAAAACTTTTGAATTATATATTCTGCATATCATTGAAGAATGTTTGAGGCTTAAACAGCTGTTAGATGCTGTATGTATGTGAGTGGCATTAGAGGTGGTGTTAGTGTCTTAGGATTCATTCATGTTGCCTTCTGTATGTGTAATCCCATGTGGTTTAAATGGTGTGTGGGTTGTTAACTCTTGATGTCCAAAATAATGCAGGACTGTTCTCAACTCTCTTATTTTTGTTAGTACATCTTTGGGGTTTACTCACACTTCTTAGGCTAACTGACTTTATTGTGCACACCTACAGTCTGCCAGCTGAACAGAAATTTTTCTAGCAAACCTAGGCCTTTAAATGTTGTTATTACAGAATTTTTGAGTTCAGGTGTCTGTTGTCTGTCCTGGTATGGCAATACAAGATAGAGCACTTCTTATAAAGACCAGAGGCAGAGATAAATTGAGAACTTTGTGTATTGCATTGAAAAACCTCTTCACAGTCCGTGGATTTGCCTGCTAACGTTAGTATTTGGACTGTGCAGTCAAACCTTACGGAAAAAGAAAACTGCGTTGTCGTTGATGTTCAAACTGTCTTGTTTCATAACAAGTCCCGTTATTTGCCAAGAGAATAACATTCCATTTAAATCTGCTAAAATGAAACTACCTGAGAAGAATTACTGGTCCAATCCCTCATTCCCAGAGGTGCTTACAGGCAGCACGCTGTGGCAGAAGCTCTCTGTTACAGCCAGAAGAAGGTATAGAAGCGTGACTGAGGAGCTCAATTTACGTGAGTTATATGAGAGGGTTTTTCTGATTCCTTTGCTAGCGTGTGGGATGCTGGAAACATCAGGGGATTTCGTGCACATCTCATTTAGCTGGTGCTATGTCGATTCTTGTCCCAGGAAAGCTTTTCCTGGTTAATGTTTAGTCCTGCAATAATTGTCCTTTTGCTCAAATATTCCCTTTGAAGACCTGTTCATTTTTTGGGTTCCTGACTATGCCAATACTGATGGAGCCAAGATGCTAAAGCGTTTTCTTCCCAGGACACAAATTTACCACAAGTTTCTTTTTTTGTGGGTTTTTTGGTTAGTCCTGATTGTGTCACAGAATCATAGAATGGTTTGAGTTGGAAAGGACCCTAAGCTTATCTATTTCCAACCCCCTGCCATGGGCAGGGACACCTCACAAGTTGCTTAGGGCTCTGTCCAACCTGGCCTTGAACACTGCCAGGGACGGAGCATTCACAGGTTCCTTGGGCACCCTGTGCCAGTGCCTCACCACTCTCACAATAACGGATTTCTTCCTTATATCTAACCTAAATCTCCCCTGTTTATGTTTAAACCCATCACCCCTTGTTCTGTTGCTGCAGTCCCTGATAAAGAGTCCCTCTCTGGAACCCTTGTAGGCCTCCTTCACATACTGGAAGGATGCTCTGAGGTCTTCATGCAGCCTTCCCTTCTCCAGGTTGAAGAGCCCCAGTTTTTTGAGCCTGTTTTCTTATGGCAGATGCTTCAGCCCTTTGTGTTTTTCAAGTGTCAGCACTGATGAATGTTTCTGTAGGGTTTGTGTGTGTAGTCTGCTCAGTTTTAGTGACCTGTAACTTCTGGCTTCGTTCTGTCACTGAGGCTCTACCTGTGTGCATATCAGCAGAGTGATATGTAAAATTGAACAGTTATCCTAAATGCCTATTGTGTTTGGACTTTTGCAGTGGTTGGTTAGTTTTCACTAGCACTGTATTCAGCCTAGATTGTTAAGATGCATAAAACAAGTACCAGGTTTAGAGTGCAAACTAATATATGGGACTTGAGAACTTCACCATTAAAAACTTGCAATACAAATTTCCCTTTCTCTAAGGCTGACTCAGTACTCAGTTATAGCCCCCCATTCCCTGACGAACACCTTAGAACTAGTAACCAGTTCAGAACTGGGGAAAATATCTAGGAATATATATGCTTGAGACTGAAAACTCTAGTACGAGAAAGTTCACTATATAGTTAATTCTTCTGCAAGATGAGAAGATCAAATGCATAGTGATATACTGCAGGTGAGTTGTATGGAGGTGTGTAAGCTGGTAGATACCTCAGCAAACACAGTGTATATACATGCAGCAGCTAGAACTGTCAGACAACTATAGGAATTGACATATAACACTTAACACTTTAAGAGCAATTTGCATCTTCTAAGGACCATACTATATAAACACTAATTAATCTCTAATTAACTTATCTATATGTATTAGCCAATTAATCTCTAATTAGTTTATTTGCAGATTCCTTCACGTTGGGAACTAATTTAGGTGAGGCTTAATCCTCTTGGGACTAGTTCTGATCTCTCAAAGAGGTGTAAGTCGGGAAGATGTATAAATCCATGATAATACAGTCACAGGGATACACCAGTGAAAAACCGCTCCAAGGAATGTATAAATGAGGCTGTTTGTGAGTTCAGAGAGATCTGCTATGCTATGGTGAGGAGCAACATCCAGATACTTGGAACTAATTACCCAGTGTCAATGCGCTCTGCTTGTAGTGTTCTGGGGTTCTTGTAAATGCTATTTTTCACAGGACCACACATCACTGGAAGAGTATTAGCAGGAGCGTACAAAAGTACCTACCAAGCCTGAGCTGGCAAACTGCTGGTGCATCTGTTGTGAGTACAGCTCTCTCAGTGAAGGAGACACAGTGAGGGAGAAGCCCTAGACAATGGGATGATGCTCCCTTTGGAGCAGGAAGGAGCCCAGGTGTGGAAGCAGAAGGCAGTAGGGTAGTTCAGTTCAAACTCCTGAGGATTTCTATGAGCATATTGCTGTGCCTTGCCCATGTTGATCCCTGTATATAGAATGTAAATATAAAGTCTCAGCCTGGCCGAAACTGTAGTGTTACCAAATTGCTGTGCAATTTTATCTGCTATGCCATTAGGGGAGAAAAATGTGTTAGTTCTTAGAAAGTTAAACAGTTCCTTATATTACTTTACCAAATTGATTAAATCAGCTGCAGTAGCTGGACTACCACTTAGTAAAACTGCAGAAAGACGACTGCCAAATGCTGACAGGTCATGAAATTGATATTTTATTTAGATGTCCTTGCAGCATATATGCGTCTGACATCATGTTTATAGCCTGCATGCAATAGAAATATGAGAAATCCTATACGTTTTGGTAGGTAGTGTTCAGATTCAGTTGTAATAATTCACAGTGTTGCTTCAGGGCTTCCATATTGCTTTGGGCATAAAGCTGTATTGTAAATTACAGCACACAAAGCTGAGTTTGACCTACCAGTTGATGCATAATAAACTGACTTAATTCTGAATATTAACTACATATTGTGGCCTAGAGGTTTTTTCCTCTCGAAGTGTAGTGCTGAATTATACACGAATCTTCTTCTCTTGGGTGAAACCTAAATATAAATACATTCCCAGTCTTAATACCGCACAGAAAGGTGCCAATGGGAGAATATTTTCATCCTAAATATTTCTTATGGCAGCAGAAAATAATTTCTGAATATTGCCAAGTACAGGCAGTAATTATTGAGACTTTTCAAAATGTAAGCATCAGGAGCTGATAAATATCTGCAGGATTACAGCAGTTATCATAGTGCATAGAGAAATACTTCGGTTGCGGGGGCATATTATTCCTTGTTGTATTCAGACCTGCCTTGTGAGCATGTATTTTAATGGATCCTAACTCAGGTCTAAATTCTGCCTTAGGCTGAAGCATATGATAAACAATTTCAGTGCTGGTGAAGATGTCTGAACTAAAAAAGAGCTGGTCAAACCCTCTCGGAATTGAAATTCCACTCACAAAGTTTTTGCTACAGATCAATACTGTATGTTTCTGTAATCGGCGATAGACTTGCCCACCAGTGAAACTAGAGGTGTGTCTTCAGAGACTGAATCAAAATGTGCTCATTTTATATGTGAATATCACTGCAGAAAGCTAAACTAGTTCTTTAGGTTATTTCATAATTATTTTGTCATTAAGAAAAGATTTCATCACATTATCCTAGAGTTAAATGCCTGTAGGTTACATATAGCATCTTAGAATCATAGAATAGTTAGGGTTTGAAAGGACCTTAAGAGCACCCAGTTCCATCCCCCCTGCCATGGGCAGGGACACCTCACACTAAACCATGCCACACAAGACTCTGTCCAACCTGGCCTTGAACACTGCCAGGGATGGAGCACAACTTCCTTGGGCAACCCATTCCAGTGCCTCACCACCCTAAGAGTAAAGAATTTATTGCTTATATCAAATCTAAACTCCCCCTGTTTAAGTTTTAACCCGTTACCCTTCGTCCTACCGCTACAGTCCCTGATGAAGAGTCCCTCCCCAGCATCCCTATAGGCCCCCTTCAGATACTGGAAGGCTGCTATGAGGTCCCCACGCAGCCTTCTCTTCTCCAGGCTGAACAGCCCCAACTTCCTCAGCCTATCTTCATACGGGAGGTGTTCCAGTCCCCTGATCATCCTCATGGCCTCCTCTGGACTTGTTCCAACAGTTCCATGTCCTTTTTATGTTGAGGACACCAGAACTGCACACAATGCTCCAGGTGAGGCCTCACGAGAGCAGAGTAGAGGGGCAGGATCACCTCTTTCGACCTACTGGTCACTCTTCTTTCGATGCAGCCCAGGATACGGTTGGCTTTCTGGGCTGCGAGCGCACACTGATGACGGTTCATGTTCATTTTCCCATCAACCAATACCCAACACATCTGTGACATTCTTATTAATTTGTGGGATTTTTCCAAGACAAGTGCAACAAAACAGATATTTTACATCCTTTATGAATTGTATCTCATTCGTAGCCAGTTTTTGATTGTATTTTTCTCTTTCAGCTATGAATCAGCCTAATCAGACTTCTGAGCATTATAGATATAACAGTATCATTTAATGTAAAAAGATGCAGCATATTTGAAGTGCTTTAACAAGCAGGGATACAATCGCACAGCACCTAGCAGTGTTTCCCATTGCTGATGTGTCGCTGTTAATTCTCACCTCCAGGTTTAAAGCTCTAGGTCTTGATGAGCCATCAGCTTTCTCTGTTGGGTTTTGTTTTGCAGGGTTTGGTTGGGTTTGGTTTTTCCCATTTGTCTAGTGTTATTGCTTAGAACCAGAGACTGGCACTTGTTACCTCTCTGTTAGCAGGAAGTCTAAACTGAGCTCTGAATTCATTAACTATGAGGGCCTGTTTCCTTGTACAGCATGGTCCCTAGGGAAGATATGATCTCTTCCCATGCCCAAATCTACCAGGTGACAGGATTTTCCAAGGGGGTCTTCTTTGAGCCATCAACTGGTCTTGTACAAAAATGTTGCAGCAGTGTTTTCCACAAGTTTCTCCAAAATACTGGACTGAAGGAAGAATTTCAGTGCATGTTCTTCCTTTTGGCAGCTCAAAAAGTGGGAAAATGAGGAGGCTGTTTTTGCTTCTGCTACCATCCCTCCTTAGGGGGAAGGGGAATGGACAGGAAGAATGTGGAGTTGGTCTGCTTGGGACCTCCTTGCTGAAGAAGGAAGACTAAAATTTTCAAATCCCCAAGCTCTGCTTTCTAGCAAGGTCCATACCTGGTATCAGTCTGGGCAGACCAAGACCAGCTTTAACAATTGACCTTGCCATCATTTCTTTGTGGGTGCTGTAGCGGTGAATATCACCCAGGTTTTGTTTATCCTTGCTTGAAATAGTTCTGGTGAAACACAGGGGATGAAAATTCCTCCTGAATGATAAAATGCTTTTGAAAGGTTGTGTTTCAAGAGTACTTTAAATACCATCATCAGAAAAAATTGTTTTCCAGGAAAAATACCCAAGCCTCATTTCCAAAGATTCTGAAAATTGTAAATCAGCTTTTAACTACTTAGATTCCCCTCTGCCTCCCCCCCAGTATTTCTGTCTCTACAATTTCTTACACTCTTTTACTTTGGAATGAAAATCTCTTGTGATATTATTTCATTTTCAGTAGAGTCCTGCTGAGAAGCATATGACAAACAGCAGTACCCCCAATCATTTCCAAATACATACTTCATCCATCATAAATATTTAAGATTCAATCATTAATCAAACCAGCTGCACACTTCCTTCAAGTGATCAGCCACTAATGGCTTAAGAACTCTGATAGATCTTTAAGAAAACAACAACCCAGCAACTGTTTTTTATAGGCTTTCTCCCGGCCCATCCCTTCTTTCTGCTTTGCAGAAGAGAGAATCCGTCCTCTATTAATCCTCCAACTAGCGGCCAAGTTACCTTGACAGTTAGAATCCTTTCTAGGGAATTTGCATCTACTGTTTGGAGCCTGGATTGGTGTTCTCAACTAGGTACTTGACTGTAAGGAATGTTGCTATGTTTTTTCCAGTCAAGGGACACTAAGAGAATTGTTTGTTGTGTACACATAACCATAAGGAGCAGGAAAGCTGAAAAAGATTGTAGCCAAGGAAAACAACAACAAAACCAAACAAACCAAAGTTCATCTTTTATTTCTAGGCTGAAAACTGCAAGTCTCTTTCAGGTCTTTGCCCTATGTGAGTACTTTAAACTTGGTGCAGTTGCTTTGCAAGAGTGAAAGGTTCTTGGCGTTGCAAGAACTTCTCTAGCTTGCAGTCACTGTTATTTTAAACCTGAAGCTTTTGCCTGGCAAATTTGGAGTGAAGCTCAGCAGTGGCAGCAGGATACAACTGTAGTGATGAGTTTTGGTCTTGGCTGTTTCTCGCCTGGCAGGGTAGAGTGTTGGTTTGTTCTTTTATTTATTACACGTTGGCAATTGCATTTATAAGAAAATAACAGCTGATATTTATGTGATATCTGAATGTATGTAGCTTGTTACAGTCAGATTTCATCTGTTCGTGCATTTATTTAAAAATGTATGTGTGAAGCATCTGATGGTGTGACTCTATCTACTGTAAGAGTGCATTGGAATAGGGTTGAGATTATCTGATATCCTGCGTGGTGAAGAATGCGTAGTGTTATATGATGCATCGTCCTTCAGCTGTGACACCACGAGTCCTTATTTTTGTGCTGTTCAAGTCCACAGGCTACATTTAGTGCCATATTCATGCAATATTCTTTAGTTTCCAGCAATGTGACGGATTAGTGAGGTATAAACAGAGTTATTGTCTGAAGTCACCCCTTATCTCCTGTCTCCTCTCCTTCCATAGAAGAATTAGATAAATTAGTGACACTGAGCAAGTCTCTACAAAAAAGAAAAAACTTGGTGTTTGCAGAGCAGTAAAGCTCTTGCCTTGCAATTGCCATTTCCCCATATCAGGAACATTGTAGACCACCTTTTCCCTTCACCACAGGTCCACACGTATGCCCCTATCTCCAGTTCTTTCCTGATCAAAACCATCCTGATCCATCTTAGCTTGCAGATCTGTATGATTCCTGCCCACACTTGACCTAAGAAGACTTGCAAAAGCCAAGTGGTGCCAGTAGTGCTGGCTCATGTTGCCTATATAGTAAGAATATGTATAACATTTATAATGTATTGGGTGAAAATTGTGTGTCAAGTGGCACTGCAGTTCCCACAGCTGCCAACTCCAGTAATTGTCCAATACTCTGATTTGCAGTCTGGTGGTCTAGTGCAGAAGACAAGTGAATTCCTTGTGCAGTGTAAGGTTTGATTTTATTTTACTTTATTTTCATCACCATGTAGATCTTCGTAATATGGTAGCCGCTGAATGAGGGAAGAGGGCTTGAGCACATGACCAGATATCATCTAGTACAGTTCTAGGTAGCACCATATGCAGATTTTTCTGAAGAGATAGCAGTGAATGGTCCAAGAGCTCTGTATGTGCCAGGATATGGATAACTGCGATTTCATTTAGTTTTAAGTTTAACATTTCTTCAGTTAAAAATACTTCAGCAGAGATTCATGGGTAGCTGGTAAATTCTCCAGATATAAACTCCCAGTAGTGATAATTTCTGCCAATTCTCATCCTTCTTGCTAAAGAGACATGATGCCCAAAATCAACATTCAGTTTTGAACTGTAGGCTCTTACCGGAAACTGGAATAAATTTGTTTCTTGACAGCTGACCATGCGACAGAGCTTGTGCTAGCAGCATTGTTGACTAATTCTCACCATGCATCAGCAGAGAGATTTCAATGTATCTTTAATTAAGTCTCTCAGCCATTTTGCATGCAGCTGCTGACACACTGCTTTGGAAAAGGCCATGGGCACTAACAAGAAAAGATGCGCTGCATGGAAGTGGCTTGGCTTATTGTAACATAATCAGGATCTAGAGGTAGATTATGGATATATGCTTTGCAGTAATCTGGCATCTCCATTGAGGCACTCTATAATCTGTCAGGGATGTCTTCTGCTTTCCATGAGACAGCAAAGCATCACTTCTATTCAGATCTCTAGTTAAGCCATGGAGATAGTTATATAGCTTTGAAAATGCATAGGAAGTTGAATTTGCTTTGTAAATACCATGGGTAAGCAGCTCAGCAGATGAATTTTCACTGTGATTAAACAATGTTTGGAGGGGAAAAAATGCTGAAAACAGCACACGTACTGTTGAATTTAATCTACTAATGGTAAAAGACCTGTCTTACAGGTTCATCAAGGCATTAAATGTAGGTAAAAAATGTTTTCATTCGAAAGACACTGGAAACAGAACTTGCCATGTTTATGTTGCAATATTAGCTATTTATTCATAACAAGATTCTCACATGGAATGTTTGATGTGAATGTAAATGTTACCTTTAAAATACTCTTCAGGATTTGGGAAACAAGCCTGTCTGCATAAAGAAAAAATATCTCAGGAATGATCTCCCAGCTATTTAAATGGAGAACTGGTATTCCTGAACTTTAAGAATGCAGATTAAATAAGGAATTCAAGGCTAAGAAGGATATTGGATGCATTACATGCCTAATTAAAAAATAATAGTGACAAATTCTCAAAGGAAAATTGGAATGGAACAATGGGACATTCCTTGTAGGAGGGAAAGAAATTACCTTTTTCCTTTTAGTTGCACAGCATGGTTTCAGACCTGTAAGCCAGACTGCTGAAATACAAATTTAGTTACACAGCCATTGACAGAGATGACAGATTTTCACATCTGGAAAACTGGATAACAACAATTCAGTTCATGTAGAAGGATGGAAATTATGCTTTCACTTCTGCTGCATGGCACAAACTCTAGATGAGCAGATACAAATTTCACATTGTAGGAGTTGTCTATTTTAAGGAAAAAAAATGAAAGAAAGAAATCCCAGCTTGGAGAAACTGCCTTTCAGTGAATTCTAAAAGAATTCTTATGACATGTCTACTTTTTTTCCCCACGCTGCTTGCAACCTGCATCATCTACAATGGAGTAAGTGATAAAGTACCATCTGACTGAATGCTAATGTTTCTGGGCTATCAAGCAGTAGATTACCCAATTTGTTGTGTACACTGCACATGTGCACCTGCTAATTTGAAATGCTGATGCACCAGAGAGAATCTAGGCTGCCCAAGGAGTCAGCTCTGACCCATTTCTTTGATATATGACTTATTCTAGCTTTGATATTAGCAAAGAAGTTTTCTATCCACTTGTGGTTTGAGCAATAATATCTTTAAGGCCTGAACATTACCTATGACTTCCACTCTATTGTGAGAATCTGTATTCTATGTAAACCCAAAACACAGCACATCTATAGACTTCAAAGGAAAAAGAAGTAAGAAGACAGGAGAAGCATCTTTCCTCCACTCCTCCGAGGTTAGAACAAAAAGCAATATACTAAAAATGAGCTCACAGAAAATGTCAAACTTTGTGTATTTTAAAGAGAAAAATGTGACATTTTTCCCCGATTAAAACATGTTAATGGGGAAAAATTGCAGCCATAATAAATATTGTATGAAAAGCTGCCAAGTAACAAAGCCTTGACAAACTCAGGAGAACAAGGAACTTCAGTTGATGCTGCCACTTTATTTTTGTACTGTATTCTATCAACTCTTCCTGTGTATGCAGAACTCTTCAATGTCACTAGGAGTTTGGCATAAAGTGCAGATTAATTTAGACATCACATTGATACGTGTCTTCTAGAACAATATGTAACCCCATGGTGCTGTTACTGTAAGATACTACAGTCTTTGTGATCTCATATGAGAGCCTATATAGCCAAGGGTGATCCCTACACACTTCATTATCATTTTCAGTTTTGGTTTTATGGCTGGGCTCTCACAGCTTGGCTGCTCAAGAGTCGCTGTTGATCACCCGGATGTTTCAGCAGGAATAACATTCTTTTTCCCCCTCCAAGTTCCTTGATGAGGCTGTAGCTTTCTCGTTTACTCTTGAGGCCATGCCTCCCTGCTTTCCATAGATTTCTGGCTTGAAAATTGTTTTATATCCATTTCTGAAACACTTATCCACAAGCCCAGCAGAGCTGTTATAGAGGCGGCTTCCAGTTTGTGGAACAGAAATCCTGAGAAGGATGTTGAAACTACAGAAATTACTCTAGTACCCAACCTGCAGATAGCTGGCGACTCAGCTGCAGTAAGAGTACTCCAGAGAAGCATCATATATTCCAGTTCCACACTTGTACTCCCCTCTAGGTACTTGCTTTTGGTTGCTGTTAATAGCAGGATGCTGTGCAACATGGGTCTTTGGACTAGGTGCAGTTGTCTTATGGTAGTGTCTCTGCTGCAAGAATTCCTCTTGCATCCTCCCACAATGTTCAAATTAATTTCAGTGCAAAACACGAGGAAGGCAAAGCAACTATTGAAAATTGACTTTCCAGGAAGACAGAAATGTAGCTAATTATAAGTTGGACAGAGGCAGTTTTGTGAGGCTGGCAAGAAGCAATGCTATTAATCAAAACGAATTTAAGGCTACTCTTATTCTGTGCCTTATAGCAATATACTGTGTTAATTTCACTGGAACCCTGGTTGCAATAAGAATTGCAATGTTTTGCTTGAAAGCTCTAAGATACAGGTGAATCTTAAGGAGATTTTTGCCTTTTGCTGTGTCACATATAGGAACTGTTGTGTTGTGCTTGAGCCATCAAAGCTAATTAAAAATGCACATTTTCAAAGCAGTGAACTACTAAATGCAGTAGAGAATAATAAAGATGTGGAGGTTCAGTTTGGAAGCGTAAAGGAACATTGAACAAAACAATATTAGATGAGTATAGAAAAAGACAGAAATTTAATTTCAGACATAGAGAAGGTCAGCTGATTGTAAGATTTCTTTATCTGTGGTAGAATAGGGGAGTTAAAGGGCAGAAGACAAGTGGCAAGCAGGACTGATGATCCTTCTCTGAAGTATGTTTCTGTAACTCCTCCTAGATTGTGTGGAAATGCTGTATGCTATATGTCTGTTAGTAGAATAGCTTTGTACAGGTACTTGGTAAGTGAGGGTATCCACAGTGATCTGAACTGCCACTGTTTGCTGCTGCACAGTGAACGCAGAATCCACGTTGAAGAATTCACTGTCTTTCCGAATTAAATGTGTAATAGTCTACTCAGTGAAATGTAAAGCTATCATAATAGTCTTAAATCCAAAATTATCCAGATTCACCCCAGAATGGCTGACTGAGCAACTGTAATAGCACTGCTCCTGTGGGTGAGGCTTAGCTAAATTCTGCTGGTTTTATCCACAAAGCTGGGTGAATCTGCAATGTCGCTGTCCACCGTTTTGCTAGAAAGTGATCTCTCTGGCTCTCTGCTTCTGTTTCTCCAGTGTACTGACCCATACCCTTCTCAAAATGCCCTGTCAAAAAACCACTGCAGTGCCCAGAGCTGGATTTCAGAGTCTGTCTATAAACAGCTACTTTGAAGAATGGAGAGACAAGTTACCATGTATGACCCATCATTTGTGTTGTCTTAATAGTGAGTAATTCTGTAAGGAGGGATTCAGTCTTGTTGCAGAAATGCTGTGCAAGCTTCCCAGACCTGTGCTTAGTGATCTCCATTTTGCTTCTGTTGGGTGTATAATGTAAAGTGGAGAAGAACAGACTGAAACAGGAAGAAACATTTGAAATCTGAAATACAGATAACTTTCTGTTCTGTATGTCATTGTGTTCAGCTTGTTACCCAAACACAGGAACATTTAAAAGCTAAAAATTGGACCTACAAAGTGAAAATGGGAAGGAGGAAAAGGGGGGAGGGATAGAGAAAAATGAAGCCGCATAGGCAAGAGAGCAAAGCCTTTTGATACTGTGTTTTCAAAACTTAGATTAATGCAACTGAGCTTCTTAGATTGCTTTGGAGTACTGCACGTGAACTTCATCTGAAAGATAAAGGACATTTTCAATGTAACCTTCACTCTATAGTTCTGAACAAGCTGCTTGCTAGTAATGCAGAAAACTTCCAGCCGCTTCTAAATGTTAAAGCATCAAGCCAAAGAAAGAAAGAATGACTTATTAAGGTGGTAGCACAATGTGAGTGACCTTCTTGATGTGACATTTGTTTGGCATAAGAAACACCTGCAGCAGATGCTTAGTAGATAAAACTATTTGAGAAGACTTTTCTGTGGAAGTAAGTTGCTAGATCCTTTAAACAACATACAACAGACTCTGCACACACAAGGAGCGGCAAAATAGATTTTATGTAGATAGTGTATTAGAAAAAGGAGGTGCTTCTTTCTGTCTGAAGTGGAGATGCAAGGCTTTTCCCTCCCTGCTCCCTCACAGAGTTACTCCTCTGTAAATCATTTCTGCTACATGTAAATTGGTGGTGGAGAGGGGGAGTCCTGTTTTGTTGTTCTGGGTTTGGGGTTTGTTTGTGGTAGCATCACATTGGTTGAAAAATTTGTCTGTTGTGTCTGAAATGTTTTGAGCATCCTACTGAGAAATAGGGCCTGTCATACTGCTTCATACTGTTTGAGGACTAACCAGCCTCTTGTTCTTGGCTGAAGGACGTTCACGCCCGATGTGGTATTCTCTTTCCTACGTCAGGAGGATGACACAGCATATCCTTTGTGTCGCTAGAAGCGAACTTGACAAGGGAGGTACTTTAGAGCTGTGTAGTTAGCCATGATGATTTCAGATTTGGAAGTATCTATCAGTGTCTCTGGAGAGGAAGGGGAAAGATCCGAGTTCTGATCCCTGTGTCAAATTGGTTCCTCCCATCCTGCTGGCATTCCACAGTGGATGCCAGGCCGCTAGTGACTGGGGATACAGAAGAATGGTTTTCACTTTGACCTGAAAATCTGCTGTGGACCCAAGAAACCCCTTCTGATTAGCATGTCTTTGAACTCGATACAGCCCTATGAAAGCTCTTTGGGTTTTGACCAATCCATTGCATTTGCATTGCCTGATGAGGAAACTAGAACTGATCAGGAATTTTTGTGAGTTGAGATGTTCTGTACTTCATCAAACCCTTAAAAGAGGAAATGGAAAGGAAGAGAGTGGATGCAGCTTGAATCCATTTAGTTGGCTGACTTGATCAGAGAACATACCTTTAATGAACAGCTCAGAGTCTGGTGCCTCACAGGTTTTGCCAGTACCCCTGGGGCTATGCTGTTGCCTGACATATTTGCATATGAAAGCATTTCAGTATTCTAGTAACACAGTAGATTTTTCCTCTCTGGCAGAAGAAAGAGCAGAAGGCAGTTCACAAATTCCGTGCACCGTAGCTATGGTACTTCCTTGAACTGAGTTCTGTGCTTGAAGGCTCTATTTCCAGGGTAAGTACTAGTAGAGTCTCATTTCTGCTAGAACTGGCTTGGTGCTTTTCCAGTGGTGGTATGATTTCACTTCTGCGAGGGTGTTTATAGGGAGATCTGCTTTGGCATACCTGATTTTCCTAGTTTTGTTTTATACTGAGGCTCTTAAAGAGCGTGAAGAAGCCCTGCTCCTTCAGTGAAGGTGAATTTCCAAGTTACATATCCAGTCTTTTGTTTTCAAATCGTGAGGGATGAAACAGCTTCAGAACAGGAGGGGAAGTAGAGGAGTCTCTTTCTCAATGCAAAAATAAAAAGAAAAGAAGCTGCAGCACCAAACAAGCGCTGCTTGTGCTGCTCCATGAAGTGTACTTGCTTCACAGGAAGTTCATGCGTGTTCAACTTGTTTAAAAAGCTCTCTCAGGAAAAAGGGTAATGGCTATGAGGAAATCTGTAGAAAACCCTTTGAATTCCTATATTAAGAAGGATGGATAATGCAGCAGTGAAATCTCAGACAAAGTGAGACTGAGAATGCCGCAAGTGACAAACTAATCCTTCCAAGCTGATGCAGGGAATTCACCTGCAGTAGTTCATTTTGGTGTAGAGAATTCATCCCTGGGTTTCCATCGATTATTGACAATATTTCGGTGAGGTCTTTGAATATCACTTAATGAAGAGCTTTGTGTGAAATTGAGAACTGTCAGAATTTGAAAGTGTCATGAACTGTATGGCTCCCTAGTGCAGTTACACACCCCTGTTTGTGACAGCAGGAAATTCATGCTGTCGTCAGCATGCTAAGTCTGAATAACTCCACTAAATAACATAATATAATTTCAGCTAAAAGATTGAAATGGTGTGGGTAGCACAGTATTATATATAATATAAGGTTTGTTTGTCAAATTGCACCTTATCTATTCCCAGAAGGAGGGACCCCTGTTTAAGGAGGTCACTTGGCAGTAAAGAAGTAATGACAGAATTCTGGGAAGCCAAAGCAGTGTGGATCTTTGAAAGTGGCACAGAAAATGTTTCTATTGGTTAACAGAGTTCGGAGAGCAGCTAGTCCCCGCCTCATGATGTGTAGTACCAAGTTTCCTCCATGTGTAGACTTACTTCTTTCGCAGGTTTTGACTTGAAGCAAATGTTGAGGTTTGCCTTTCCTGCTTTGGAGGTACTGAGTGCCTGTCAGGGTAGTTCTTGCCTTACATCTGTCATGTGAAACCTGGAGCAATCTGGAGCTGAACTCCTAAACTTGTCTGTGTGTACCCAGCAGGTCACACAGCTAACGGCAGGCCATGGTAGGATGTGCATGACCATTGCTCAGACTCTCCTTCCCCTCTTCCTCTACTCCCTCTCCACTTCCTACCCAGTCACCTCCCCATGCCCTCTCCTTCCTTCCCCTGCCTCAGTTGCATTTCTCAGGACCTTTCAAAGAAATGCCATGGTCTAAAATGCTTGACTGAGCTGTGAAAAGCTTTTTATTACCTGCCAGAAGTCACTTGTCTTTGCAGCTCTTGCATGCTCTTCTGGCTATTTTTACTTGCAGAGTGTTTTTTCCCCCCATTCTTCAGCTGCTGGGCAAGATGGCGTTCATTTGGCTTCTGTTCTGACAAAAGATAAATGAGCTTTGGGCCCTCAGTGATTCACTCTGGCTGCCAGGGGGTTCCAAAATAGCAAACTATTTTTCATAACCGCAATGTGATATGAAGTGAGTTGCAGCAGGTGCTCTAACATATACCACAGCCGTCTGTGGAGTGGGGAATTCATTAAGTTTCCTCATTTGTCCAAAAAAAGTCACCTTTCTGAGTGGCTAGCATTCTGTCTTTGCCAGCTGAAGGCAGACTCTCCCAAAGCTACAAAGAGAGTGGGGTTTTTTGGTTGTGTAGCAAGTACATATGGAAATGGTACTATGAGGTTAATTTGTTCATCTTGAGAAGAATCATTCTCATTTGGTAGATTCATCATTTACTTTTCCATTCAGTGTAATTTGTTTTGTCTTTTCTTTAAGGGATGTGGACAGCACAGATCCATGCTATTTTGATCTGTATCTTATTTGTGATTGCATTGCAGTGTCTTTCGAGTTTATAGATTTGCTGCAAGTAGAAATGGGGGTTGTACTTTCAAGACGTTTGAGGGAAACTCCTCCACAGCCTGAATACACTGCTTGGAAACTGAAGGCAAACAAGTGCCAGGGCCTTCTACCTCACCTCCCCTAGGTGTAAAATGGGAATCTAAGGCTGATGTAATGAAAGATGTCTTAAAGGCCAAGTACAGATCTTCCACAGGTCCCTGCCTGAGATCCCAGTGACATAAATAGGATACCATGTCACCACTCAGGTCCTGCAGAATCAGCTCTTGAAGAATTTATGCCTGTATAATTGCTCAGACATGGAAAATGTAATAAATATTAATGGTATTCTCAAGGAACAGTTTCCAAAGAAGAAATGTGTGATACATTTAAACTTATGCATATTTTAATCCATAAAATATAGATTTTTCTTAAAGTGCTGGAGTATTTAAAGCTTGTATATAGCCAAATATTCCATACAAATATTTTCATACTGAGTAAGATTTATCTGGCCATATATTGTACCTAGAGGTCAAACACACAGCATCATGTTATAAGCACATCTTAACCTAAACACAGCTTTCTTCTTTGAAGTATGTAGGACCCAAATAAATAAATGCTGTCAATGATAAATGCTGTCAGTGACTCAGAGACCCCTCTTTTGTTGCAAATACCAGCATTACAGGTTCTCATATGGTTTGGGTTCCATTCTGCTGCCCAGCAGGAAGTCAGGAATCCCAAGGGCTTTGCAGAACTCACCTCATAAAACCTTAATAAAAAGTATCCCCTCTGATGCAGTAAAATATGTAATGGATGGCTACATCTCACCCCATGCACTGAGTTTCCAGAGCATGGTTTGTTCTTTCTCTAGGGACTTGTAGTAGGATTTATCACTGTAAAATCTGGTCTCAGTGGTTTTCTGCTGCTGAAGAGCAATGTAGAAAAGATGAGACCATGGACTAACTGGCAGGGAAATAGAATGGTTTATGAACTATTTGTAATACTTGTTGTCATTCTCTGCCTCCGATGGAGGTGGGCAAGAAACCGCTGTTACAGATACATCACTTGTGCCCTTTCAAGGAGCAACAGTACAATCAAACTTCCTAAATCCCCAAAAGCTAAAAGCAAAGCCAGGAGACAAGACTTGGTTTTGCTGTTATGATATATCTAAAACACATTTTAAAAGCTTGCTGAAAAGAGGTGATAGTGAAGACTAATGTGTTCAGGCTTCTATCACACAATATAAAGCTAAAGGAAAAATGAGGTTAGATAAGCAATAAAGCAAAATAATTAAAATATATCAATGACATGATCAGTTTTGCAGTGTTCATTTAACACTGAATTTATCAGCTACAGTTTCTTATAACAGCACACTTAGTTACTCATTGATTGTACTTTATTTGACTTTCTACCCTCCTTTACATTCATTTATAACAGTGTGCTTCCCCCAGAACTCACAGGGCAGAATTTGTCCTTTGGTTGATAAGAGAGGGAGAACAATAAAAATAACCTTTAGGTTTATATTTGCCGTTTTTTCCCTTTATCTGTATAGAAACTCTGTATATGGTGCATGATCAAGAGCAGCTTCCAGATAGCACAAGGATTCAGGGGTCTTGAGCAAGGAAGAAATCTTGGCTTTTGTGGAAATGCTGCTGTTACCTTATTTCTTAGGAACAGAATGGTGAGCTCATCCTTTGACTCTCAATTCTCGAGCTAACTGCTCTTCAGGTCTCCCCCAGCACACTTCTTTGCATCTAATATGAAGCGTAGAAGCACAGATTTCACAAGATATCCATAAGTGTTTTGACAGATGAGATCTGGCAAATTCTTTCTGTGCTGATTTGCAATGTTAATTAGAACAAAAAAAAAACCTTTCCAAACTTTAGCTGCTGAGATGAAGCAACAAGTTGGAATTCCAGCACAGTGGTTAATGATTCCAGCCATGTTGGAAGGAGAGGGCAGTCCTCTACATCCTGCAAAACTTTTTGCAGTTTACCTGTGTATGTTTGCAGTATTACCTTGTGAGATCCAAGTGTTAGCTTTTGAGATGTCAGCTGAGCATCGGTGGCATTGTGAGATCATTTTTGTAAAAGAACTTCTGCCTGGCAGTTTTGCTTATTCACACACCCAGTTTCTTGTGCTATATGAGAGGATAAATTAGAAATGCCTCGTTTTACTCAATACATTTTGTACTATAGGACATGCAGAAAACAGTAATAAAAGAATATTAAGCTTTTAAACCATTTATTCATTAGGATAATAAT
Organism: Lathamus discolor; assembly: GCF_037157495.1. NCBI lineage: Eukaryota > Metazoa > Chordata > Aves > Psittaciformes > Psittacidae > Lathamus > Lathamus discolor. The sequence goes on along the minus strand of NC_088891.1, from coordinate 17,906,499 downwards.
GAATACTAAAATTAGAGATGCTCAGGAGCTTGTTGTTTGACCTATGTACACTTTGTATTAGCAGATGCAGGCATCATTACAAGACTTGGAATAGTTACTTATGTTCTAGTCACTGCTCCTAAAGAAGCTGAACAGAAATGTTATGCCTACAGTTCACTGCCTTTGGGACGGTTTTGTTGCAACTATCCCCAGGAAATTCAACATAAGGGGCATACCAACCTTATAGAGGCACCTTTGCCATCTCTTTTATAATATTTCTGTAATCTGTTATTAAAGGGTTGGGGTTTGGTTTGTTTGTAGTTACATTGGTTGGGGTTTTGTTCCATCTTTCTTAATCGGTTTTGTGTCAATGTTTTATTTTGTTGGCATTGAAAACTAAGCTCAAGTTTGCAATCTGAGTAAATAGATCACATTCCTATTTGAAAGATGAGATGCAGGATATCGTTGCTGTTGTTTGCTTTGGATGATTTATGCAAGTATATTCAGGAATACAAAATGGATTTAAATTGCCACTGTTAGAAAAGAGCTGTTTGGAAACAACCTGTAGAATAAAAATTATGATAAGAAAACAGTGATTTCAGATTTTTTTTCTCTTTTCATGTAACAGTTGAATGTGTTGAAACAACCAACATAAACTTTTACTGTTACATTTTTTCAGTATTATGCGATAGTGCCTTTTTAGTGTTACAATATTATTTGATATTTCAAGATTGATATGATAGTTTGTTAAACTGCTCTTGAACAGATGTTGCTGTGTTTGAGTGGTTGCTTGTAGCTGAATTCCCACCCGTGAGTTTAAGGAGCTCAGATTTCTCCTCTTCTTATGCAATGTCTAACTCAAGTCCCAAATCCACTCAGCTCCCAGCTTTCTGCTTTTCAGAAGAAAAATGACAGGGATCATTACCACAGTGGTGATTCCCTCAAAAACTTTATGGAGAAGATGTGTTGTGAGGCCTGTTTATATGTTAGTTTTCGATCCAACTGATCTATTTGAGAGGCAATATTGCTGAATGATAAGTTTGGTAAAGCTGTAAAGCAACAGCACTAAACTGGGACTGTAAGATTGTGGTACACACATGAGGCATAAGGGTTTGAACTGTGGGAATGAGGGTTTTTTTCAGGAAACAAGGGGTTTGCTAGATAATAAATTTAGGTTTAAATACATAGGTTTACAAGACAGTAGTTTTTTGGCTGGGCATCTCAGCTGTTACTGTTCTGGTATCCTTATCTAGAGCCTGAAAAAATGCTGCATTCCCTAAAAGGGTGTCTGGCACATGTTTTGAGATGGTTTCCTGCTCATTTTATCTCCTACTTCTAGTATCTCTCCCTCCTGTTAGGAGGGAGCCCTACTCTGACCCGCCTCCACACAAGGAAATGTCTGTGTATATGAATTTCTCCCTCTTCTTTTTTGCATTAGGTTGGCACTTTCCAGTCAAGTATTTAATGCTTCATAGGTGTATAAGGAAAAGCTGTCGAAAGTTGGCATTTCCCTTTTTCTGGCTTGGCATCCCTGATCCCATTGTACTTTGGGGTGCCCCTTTCCGTGGAGAAACGTTACCACCACCTTCTTTTCTTCTGTCTGGTGGCGGATGCAGACATTGTGGATGCCTATGAAAGCAGTCTTCTCTAAGGATCAAGCATTTGGCTAACATCATCTTCTAATATTTAGGTAACTCTCAAGGTGGATCTGATGCAATGCCATGGAGTATGTCTTTGAGCATCATGGTGCAGAACCTAGGTTTTGTTCTAGAAAATCAGTCATTCACCACTGTATACCTGTCAGCAACACTGCCCTCCACTTTCCACCTATTCCTCTGTCTATAACCCTTCTGAGAAACATATGTCATAGACTTATTTGGAAGTAAGAGATGCATCATTTTCTGCACCCAGTTGTGTTGTTAGATTGAAAACAATGCCACCTGCAGCTCTAAACACCCTCCTTTCTCATTATAACAACATCCTTAAACCCCAGTCATTTTAGGTGTTATCAAAAGATGTTATTGTAGAGATGCCTGCTGTAGTTAATGTCGCATCAGCGCTTTTATTTTAAAGATGTTTTTCTCAGGCCTGTAACTACGCCACAAAAACTTAAGTGAGGCAGCCACTTCTATACGGGGTTATTTTGAACTGCTGGTAATTTCTGATGTTAAACGAACTCTGTCAAGCATTGCTAAACTTCCTAAGAATAGGAATGTCTCATTAATTAGTCTAAATATAAATTAATGTTGAAATTCCTGCATTGTAAATGCTAAGCAATCTGCTGCAGTTCTGGAACTTTCACCGGAATACAGTGGTGTCCACATTCCCAGCTGACCTTTGCCTCCAGAGAAGAGAGATGTGCTAGAAGGCCCATAGTAAGAGAAACAAATCACTGAGAGGGATAAAGCAGATCTGGGACATATTTTCAGGCTTAACGTCTATGAATCAGACTGGAAAAGGATGCAAGTTGAACCTGAACTGGTTTGGTTCCACTCTTGCATTAATCTAGCAGTAAACAAATGAGTTGGTAGTGACAGTCAAATATGAAAGGTGTTTGGCTAGTAAGCAGAAGGGCTGTTACAAATAGTTTGACTCCTTTCCAAAAGCTTTGTAGGTAATTGTCCTTTAGTGGTTAGAGTGGCAGACAAGCCTGACACCTGCACGTGGCTATTTGCTGTGTGCGCAGATACCTCAGGGTTGCAGATGTGGTTCAGTCCACCACCTGTTTTTCAAAACTAAGGGTCAAAACCCGTCTGTGGGGGATATTCTGGTTTGCCTGTCATTAGATTTTGCTTATGTATTGTCATCTGAGAAACCTGGGCTACGTCACCTTCAGATCTATTAAAATGTTCAGCCGAGAAATCGCATAGTAACTGATCTCATTGCTGACTTAGTGCATTTAGGAAGAAAGAGAAGGATTATGGCAAAATAGACTACTAAATCCTCATTTTTCCTGTTAATTCCATGATTATGTCTACATTTCTGTACATAAAAGCATCAAAAGGTAGCTTTCCATGGCACATGCTGCTTTTCTGGAAGGCAATTGGGGATATTAAACAAAGCAGGGAGGTGTCATCTGTTATATGGAACCATCCTTAGTTCTTAACATCTATTAACATCTTAACACCTATGTCTCTGGCTGATTGCTGCAATGAGTTCTTTTGGGGGGTGATGGCCTCTTGGCTAGAGCCAAAATACTGGGGAGCAGCAGTTGTAATCTCAGTTATTACTCTGGAAGCTCTTTTCTGTTGGCTATCCTGCAATTTTGAAGATTCCACTTTTGGTTAGAAACTGCTATCACATCACTTTAATTGAAGATACTTGTGTTCAGAGCCTCCAGAGCTATTTCTGCAGGGCATCAAGGGGCTATGCATTGTCAGAGGCGGCCTTTTACCATAAAAGATGTCCTGCATGGAAGTCTCTGATGCCACATCTCGGGAAGAAGGCTGTCTCTTCAGTCTTTTCTGCCTCATCAATCTGCATTGTCTAACTTGGTACATCCAGACCTGAGTTCCTAATGTTTTCCAAAAAGTGAATGAAAGGATGAGGCCACTGTTTTTCCTGTCAGCTCTACTTTGTAAAGGGCAATTAGATGTTGAACCAATTAGTTTGGGAAATACATTGAATACGTTTGTAATGTAGTTTTATGTTGATAGATCTTTGTTATATCTACAGCGTTAGTGCAGTGTCAGAGAGCAAGAGTATGTTTTGAATATGATTTGGATGTTACAAAAAGCTTTTATGCTTTTGATTTTATTTGTTCACAATAGAAATGTGTTTTTAACAAAAGTAAAAACCATCTTTGGCTAGCAGAATGATCCTATTCAAATGAAAGTGTTGTTCCTTAAGAATAAATTGTGTGTCAAAGCTAATATTACTTTTTGGCTTTGTATTAAAGTCATCTTGAGAGCATGAGCACATCCTAATATGAATATGCGTTCTGAACTTCCTTTCTCATATACCTTGGTAAGAAATGAGATATATGCATTGCAGGAAGAGAAATATACTGCAGAGTGATATAATGTTATCCTTCGGTCCTCAGCTACAGCAGCTATACTTAACCTCCAATACAAAATGAATTACAGAGTTCAGTGAATCAGAGATCACTACGGGTCAAAGAGAAATTGCTTTAATATCATGATGGTTGTCTTTGTTCTCAACAGATGCCATATTAAAATATGCTGTGTAGTGGTTTCCAGCCATGAAATACTCTTTTGTGGAATCCCAGCGTTATGCCTGGGAGAATTTAATATTTTCCTCAGCTTTAGTGGTGGATGGCTCATGTTTTTTCTCCTGGGGCAGCACCCAGAATGCTGGGGTCCTAGAGACATCGTCCAAATGTCTGTGTAATCCAGCAGAAGGGTTGGGTTTATTACATTGCTACTGGGTTATTTTGATTGCTTGTCTGACATTAAGCAGAACATAAGAAAGTGCCTTGCAGAAGATTCCAAGTATCTGGGTCCTGTTCTGTTGTTCCGTCAATGATCCAATATGTGAAAATACAGGCCCCAGAGACATTTGTGCTCTCTGGGTCTTTGTTTATCCCCTCATTCTATCTGGGTAGTGCCGCTGTCAAAAACTACCATGATGTTTGTGTATTATACTGGAAAAATCTTAAGTGCTCCTATAAGATTACTTTTCCATGTGAAAAAGCTTTGTTTCCACCCAGATATTATGCAGCTGTGAATATGCTTTTGTCCTGTTGCCAGCTGCTAGAATAATGTGGTCCCGGTACTATGAAAAATGAACTCAGGTGTGTAAGCTTTCTGAGAGCTCTTTTGGCTTCCTCAGTTTTTGTTAACAGGGGCTTGTATCATCAGTTCTTTTGTCAGTTCTGTGGCTTGCATTGATTAGCAAGCACACACATAGACATACCACAGATTCTGATCACTGATCCTGGAAACTGCATTAGTAACAAAGCCCATTAATAATCCTCGGAATCAAGGAAGAAACAAACCACAGTAGGAGCTTGTGACTGTGGGTACTGACTTGTGTCTTGTATATGAAGCATTTTAAGGAAGCCTTATCTTCAAAACCTGCTGAGCCTGAAAACAGTGCTCTTTATGTACAGGTCTGCATGCTCTAACTGCATGTATACTGGTGCTTGTCTGGTCTCTGGTGACTTCTACAAGTTGAAATGTAAAGGGCTTGCAAATTATTTAAAAGGATACCATCCTCTTCCTGCACACTTCTCAGTAAATGCCGAAAGAGAGGAAACTCAGAGAGTTGCTAGATCTGTTCTCAATCCCACGTTCTTTTTTATACTGCATTCAAGTCCAAAGTCCTATCCAGCACTATATAGAAACTTGGTAGCTTTCGAGATGCTGGTGCTAAAATACTCTCCCTGAAACTCAAGGCTACCCTACTAATAAAACTGCAAATGATGGGGAGCAGCATGTAACGTCAGACAAATGCACAGTATACTTTATTTCTGTGTTTCTTCTGGTTTTTTTTTCCAATATCCTATCTTCCTTTGAGGCTTTCTATTCCTCAGAAAAGAATTGTTACCATCCCTCTGTACTATAGGAAGTACAAAGGTTTCTTGTTATTAATTGTACACAGAGGCGATTAGTTAAGCTAGAAAATGTAAACTGGATACACGTGTCAGTGTTTCTGCTGCTCTGCATTCAGATGGGCTCTCCCACTCTCTGTCCTTGTCTCTCTGCCTTCCTCCCCTCCTCCTTGACTGTCAGAATATGTGAGCAGAATCTCTAAATTCAAGTGAAAGTGCTATTACAAACTGTGCTGAGCAAGAAGACTCAAAGCAGAGCACTCGGCTCTAACGATGCTTTGATCTCTCCCTTTGCACTGTCTTTTTAAATTAAAAATTGCAAATATCTCTTTGGCTGAAAACATGTTCTCTCCTTCACCAAGTATGTCTCATAGCTCAAGAGTCATTCTCCTGGGCTTATTTCCTGAGCTTAGTTTCAGATCAACTCATGGTAAGTTGGACTGCAAAATAAGAGGCTGTGTGGCTTTGTCTGATCACCTGAAGAAGCTGGAGGAAGGTTTTCTCTCTCTGGCACAAATGGCTAGACCCACCATGGGAGCGCTTTGTTTTCTGCTGCTTTTAAACCATGCCGTGCAAGCTGCTTCGGAAACAGGGAACTGAATTGGACGATTTGTCTGCTCCAGTATAGCAAACCCTGCATCTCTATATAGAAATATTCGGTTCCATTTGGTTTTCCCTTTTCTTGCTGAAAACACACAGAGTGGTGAAGCTGACTTGCTTTGAAAGTTCTACTGCAAAGTGGCTTTGTAAATGAAATATCAAGGCCTGCATTCTTGTCTATATAACTATTTGCATGCATTTTGTCTGCCACTTTGGTCCTTAAACTTGGTTTAAAAAGCCTTCTGTAAGTGTCTGGACTTTGAAGAATTGACCTTCTGAGATTAACTTCTTTTTGGTTTACGCATGAAATACTTTTGCAGTGCAAATGCTGCCCTCATTTCTACCTGTGCCACACCATGACTTTCCCAGAGGTTGCACAGGTGTAAGTGGTGTCAGAGTTTGAAGCCCATGAGGCTGCCCAGCTGGTCAAAGCTGATCTTTGTGCTGGCAGTGCCTTTTCACTCTGCTGTGCTGTGTGGCTAATGCAAGCCTCTGCCTGAACAGGGATTCAGGTCCCTGATCCCTTCCTGAGATGCTCTAGTGCAGGATTGTGCTGTAGTGACATGTGAACCCAAGGATATGGATAACTCCCTCATACTCATCTTGGCTTCGCAGCACTGTAATAATGAAAGGCAGCTGAAAGCCTAACGTAAGCAGAGATGAGGCTGAAAATCCATGCAGAGATGATCTGTTGAGTAAGAAGGTGCCATCTTCACAGTGTCGCATCTCAAGAGTAAAACTGCACGTTAAATATCTCAAAAGCTACAGAAAAACAACACCTGGATATGTAACAAACTGACACGTCTATTCTGGGATGACAGCATTATGGATATAGAATCTTTCTCAGTCTGTCTCCATGATGTTTTCTTTTAGCATTCTCCCACAGCTTTTCTGGTAATCTGGGCAAATCATATAGTTGTATTGGGTTTTTTCTTCCCAAAATGCGGAAAGCTTCTAATATTTTTCAGTTGGCTTTTCAAGATGTTTTTCATTTGATTCCTTTGCAGTAAAAATACAGTTTTACAGCCACGGGCAATGCAAAAACTTCTGAAGTATTTCTGGTCAGTTCTTTTATCTGGTTTATTACTTTGAGATGGCCTCATTGTGCCCTGGTATGGATCTCATTAGCTGGTAGCTTTTCTGGTGTGAGGTGGCAGAGGGGAGGGGATGTATTAGCTAGTCTTGCTGACAAGGCTGCTAACAGTGATTAACAGGTAGAATCAAGTCTGGATATTTCATTCTTCTAAAGCAGAAATAAAAGAAACAGGTTGACGGCTTTCTTGGGGGAGAAGTGTCCTACCCTGGAGATTTCTCTTTCTCTCCCCGTTGCTTCATTTTTCTCATCTCTCCTTGTTTGTAGTCTCAGAACAGTGAGCAGCAACAAATGAGCAGCTTCTGGATATTTTCCTGGTCTGCGAAGTTCTTCTCTTTGTTTGCTCCATTTTTCACAAAATTTTCACTTTTTCTTGAGCTTCTGTAGTAAAGTTCAGTGGTTTTCTGTAAACGGAAACATGCTGCTTTCCATCTTGTATTGGTGTAGAAAGGGGGGAGAGGAAACCCAGACCTGCTTCTCTTCTCCCAAAGATAAAGACAAGAAAAAGCTGTGTGCATTTGCTGCTTTTTCTTGTTTCAGCTCCAGGACTTAGCTGTGCACTTGAGCAGCTGGTAGAGATGGAAGAAGCAGGAGGAGTTGCCATCCACCACTGATCAGTGCCTGAGATGCACTTTTGATGGTGTGGCTCTCAGTGTTTCCACCATTGCTCTGTTTCTAGAGAGACCGAGAAAATGAGAGTAAGGAGTACACAAGCATTCAAGTATACTGAATTTTCAGGTTTTCTGTGGGTTGTCAAAAGCGGGAACCTCAAACTAAACTTTTAAGTGATGAGTAAGGGCCTTTTGGTGTATTCAGCAGTTCACATGAAGAGTCAGCTGAAATCAGTGGGAACAGCTAGGTCCTCAGCAGTTTGGTAAATGAGGGCCATTACTTAAGGTAGGCTAGAAGTGTATTTAGGAGTGAGCCTCAGGGAAATCTGTTTGCCTTCCTTTTAACGATCCCTGTTTATGTACAGAGAAATGCAACTCCAGTTCTAAAGAGAAGGGGAGGCATAAGTAGAAAAACTTTCCCAAAGTATTTTTTTCCTTATGTTTTCAATTAAGGCTTTAAAAGAAATCACTGAAGTCTTTCTGTATTTGAAAAGGATGAAGGATAACGTGTCTTTAATTATTCACTAATAAGCAGTATGCTTATCTCCTGCACCACCTCTGATAACTATCTGGTTTGTGGTAAGGGATTGTTTCTTTCTGTAGCTTCCACCAGAAACCTGTGCTGTAGAGTGCAGGGTCTCCACTGTGATTTGAGATGAAATGCATTCTGTAACTTCCATGTCCTCATGTCTTGAGGCCAAGCATCTCACTGGATCTTGGTATTATAGTGCTGTATGCCTGGGAAAGGTATTGGAGTGATACTGGAATTTGGGTATATTACACATCTGCTGCTGTTCAGGTGAGCCCCCTTGAACACAAAATGAACCTTCGCATTTACTGAAGAGGATTTAACTGTATGAGTGGTCCCATCTCTGTTAGCACAGTAAGATCCACCAGTTTAAGTCACAGCACTTACTTAAATGCTTTGCTAGGTTAGGTCTATACTCCACAGTGACGAGATTTTTGAAGAGGCTAACGCTGTTCTGAGAAGTCTTTGTGAAACTATTTAGTTCATAGACATTTTTAGAATCTTAAATGTCAGAGTAAGAGCGCAGCAACTTGGTGCTGGGAAGGAAACGAAGTAGGATTGGATCAATGCAGCCTAGGTTTGTTCTGTCACACACCTGCTTTATCTAAGATTATGGAAGCCAACAGCAATGATACCTCTTCAGCTCCTGTCACTAGGCAGATCGGTGGATATGTCCCAGTTGTTTGGCCTCAGATTTCCCTGTCTCTGCTGGAATATAGCAGTGATCTAAAACCCTGAGACAAGACAGAAGGGTTTCTTGTCTGTCTGAGACAAGTTGGCACAAGATAAAATATTGTGGACCTTCTTGCTGAGAAAACAGTAGCCAAAACTGCAGAGTGGCTGCTACAAGATGGAGTGGGAAGGTAATGAAAGGCAGCCAGAGGTGGCTGTAGCATAGCATATAAATTGACTTAAAACAGGGCAGAAGGATTGAAGGACTTTCCCGGAGTGAATGATTTCATAGATTATGGATTTAGGCAGCAGTTTATTTAAACATTAAAACTCTGAATGAAGCAAGTTACCCTGAAGAAAAATGTGTCAGGTATAGAACTTGTTACAGCTAACTGGTTAGCCTCTGAGGACTTTGTAAACTGTCCAGATATATTTATTACAGAAAATATTTTCTGGAGGAAAAAATAGACTGTTTCCCCCTCCAGAGGATACCATGGTATTTTCTGATGTGAATGCTTGAATTCTGTGGTCTGTTATCATTACAGTTTCTGGATGACTGTGCTCAAGAGTTGTTAACAACCTCTCTCTGTTTGCCAGGGAAAGGGAATAAAAAACAATGACACCAAGGAAAGAAAAACTGCTGCAACAGTAAATAGCAGCAGTTGTTTCATTACTGCTGCAGACATATTATACTTAGTGCTAGCTCTGAGGAGTGCCCCACAGAGTATAGAAGCACTTAGAAGAACCTGTCATTCAGCCATGGAAAGGGGCTTTAGGACAAGGAATGACAGAGGGTATTCCTGCATTCCTGACGGCTCCTAGCAGTCTGTGCGTAATATACCCCTCAGATTTCTGTTTACTGCCAAACAAGACTGGTAAAATAAAAGTCAGCAGTCAGTAGTGGGAGAGATTATGAAGAATACTTTATACTTAGAAAGGACCAATTCTTCAGTCCTTTACAGAGCAAAAGGAAGGGCTGTAGGAGAAACAAGAGAAACAGGCACTGTCGACCCTGATGTCAGGGGTAAAGGCAGGCCTGTCCAGAGGCTCCATGTGTGCTCTGCTATTGTTAGGAGTGCTGGTTTTATCTCTTGTCTATGTATTCCCTGTTCCAACACTAACAGACCAAGCTGACTCCCATCTAATGTGATACAGCTTGAAGTTGCCTCCATATGTGTGTGTATGCGTTCATGCTGGAGAGGGGAAGGTCTGGCTAGGCAATTTTGAATATCAGGATCAAATTTAGCACCTAAAATCCTGAGATATTTCTATTATTCTCATGGCTAGATGATTTGTGGAGGCTAATGAGCTCATCCCCTCAGCTGCAACTAGCATTAAGTGGTTTCCCAGGTTTTGAAACCTAGGCTCAAATAGTTCCTCATGTCCATTTCTGTCATTACTCTGCAATTCTTTTCTGCTCCTCCTTCCTTTCTATTCACCTTTGCCTCCCAAATTTTAATCTTAGCAGTGTTTTTCCTATTTGCCAAACACAAATCCCTTCACTTCCAACCCCCAGTGAAGAGCAGCATCAGTGCCCCTCAGAACCATCTCCTGGCAGTCTCACAACAGCCTGCCTGCATGTTGCATGATGAATGTGATATTCGTCAAGCACAGCTCATCCCTATGCACTTCCACTCCAAGAAGCAGTTCTTACCTGAAATGTGATTATGGTTTGCATGCGAAAGTTGACTCCCAAGCTCTAGAAAGTGCTTTAAACTGTCTTTGAAAATGATCTTTCTGTCCTCTCATAAGCTTTAGTCCAATGCTTTCCAGATGATATTCAGGCAGCATTCAAAACCAGGGCACTGGTGTTGAATGTCATGCTGTGTGGAAGTAAACAGTTAAGATGTGTGTCCTGAACAGGAAGGCCACATTCATTTCTGTGTAATGCTTCATTCATGGTAGAAGTCAAATACTCAGATAACTGCTGCTTGTCATACCTCCTTGGCACTGGTTGCAGATAGGACTGTATCACACACATCTGGAACCCAAGACAAGTTCAGTCAGTGTGGTAAAGTGTTCACAAGTAGCAGCCTTTCACAACAGTTCAATCCTTGTTGGCATTGTTTTCAAACATTTTGCATATACGTTTTGTTTCCTGCTTTTAAAAGACCTCCAGAATGAGTAATGGTCAGCAATTCACTGCACAGAGGGAATAGGAACAGCAAATGGGTTATTAGCACTGCAACACCTGCAGTTCATGTGAGTTGAGTGGACAAAAAATGTGCAGTTAGTATACAGATTAGAAGTGCTTGATACTAAAGCTCGTTATTTCGGAACTATAGCTAGTCTGGGTTAGTTTACTCCCGGGAAGTGCTCTTAATGGCATGCCTACTGTCCAGCTTGTGTGGTTCCTTTCCTGTGATTAGGAAAACCAGTCACACACACACAACCCCCACACCTCCAGATTGCACCACTTGGGATTTCTGAGGATTACTTTTCTTTGTTGTGTGTTTCTGTAAGTGGGCACCAGGTCCAGGTGTGTATTGCTGTGGGCATAGCAGCCCAAGAGTTCAGCTGCATGAATGCATGGCTTGCTACCTTAAACCAGACTTAAGTATGTCCTTCACTGCTACATAGATGTAATACAGTGAAAGCTGCATCAATAATTTCTGACTGTCCCTAAAGCAACTACTGTAAAGCCGATAAGCATGGTGTTAAGGTTCATTTCAAAGGAGGAAACTTAAGCAAGAGGGCACTTCACTGTCCTGTGTGTGACCTGTACAGAGGGCCATCTCAGCACAATAAAGGTATTGCAGGATTTACTGTCCCTGAGCAGTTTGAACAGTTTGGGTTGGTTAGATTTGTAAAGTGGGCTTGATTCTTTTTTTCCCTTGTGCTGCTAGGAAGCATGAACTTTTGTACCAACCTTCTATTTTATCATAATAATACTTTTAAATTCAACTTTATTCTGATTTATCTTGGTAAATTATGGTTTTCTGGGAAGGCAGGGAACAGAGAATACCAAAGAAGACCAACTAAAACATCTCTGTCACATATATACCACCTTAAATTTCTGGTAGATACTCTACTGCAAATCCACATCCCCCGAGCTTTTGTGGCTTAAATATTTAAACAATAGAAATTACTAAAGCTCTAAGAATGATGTCTCATGATATTCAGTGACCTGAAGATAAGCTGTATCAGCCCTCAAGAAGGTAAAGGAAAAACTTGCATGTAGAAGGTAAAGAAATATAGTCTTACTAAAGCTCTGCAAGTGAAATCACCCTTAAGATTCTCTCATGCTAGGATATGTTATCTGACAGGCCAGTTCTGGAAAATGCCTGTTGTCTTCAGTAATTAAGGTACATTTTTGACAGGACGGATCTCTCATAATCTAAGCAAGCTGTACACAAGCTAATAATTTAATTTTTCCAAGCAAAGCTAACTATGCTGTGCAAAAAAGACCTGTCACAGGAAAATGTCAACGTAGCAGAGGAGCTGGGAGTCAGTTGGAATACATTTTGAGGCAGACATCTTAAAACCAGCTTGTATGTCTACCTGACTGTATGTACAAAGCTTCAGCCCAGGAGAATATGGTCCGTTTGTACTTTTTTGCACGTTGCAAAAGTCATTGATGCTGTCCTCTTCATGCGAGAGGAATGTACAGCGTGGTGATTTTTTAACCTAAAAGCACTTACCATTGTATTGTCTTGCAGCTGTAGTACTTGGCATTTTCAGTTGAAACGAAGAGAAGGAAAATTATATTAGAAAGCATCCTGTGTATTTTAGGCATGTACATTACAGTGGCAGAGTGGATTCATTGGGACTTTCTGGGCACATTATTTGCGATGAGTTATTTGAAAAGGTATGTTGGCTTTAGTGCAGACAAAACTCTGGCTTTGTTGTGGAGCTTGATTGTCACTGCTGGGTGATCTTTCCTGGGCTGGGTTGGCCCAATGGCTCGCTACACCTTGATGAACCTTTCCCAGGACTGTCTCCTTTATAGTCTTACTCCAAAGATTTAATACTGTATAGCAAAGCTGCCTACATTTATTCCTAGGATGTTATAAGACCTGGAGATGGAAATCACGCCCCGACAGCATAATGTGAATGGGAAGAAACAGCAGGGACAGAGGTGGCAGGGACTGGGGATCCTTCACTTGGATTTTGTATATGATGCAAATCTTCTGCTTCTTCTTACAACGGAATAACTGAGAGATGCCGCAGCACACTCTGCCATCTCTGGGGAGGAGGACTCATGCTTAAGGTGACGGAAGTTATTGTCTCTGTTTCCCACAGTTTGCTGCTGGATTGGCACCCTTTGCAGAAGGGATGCTCCCTAAGCTGTGTTGGTGTGTGTGTGGTGTGTCTTTTTAATGTTGATTCAAAAACCAAACCCAAAACAGTGAACCACAACAAAGTTCTTTTGTCTTGGGTTCAAGAGTGTTACAGCAATTATGACCAGCAACATTGGCTGGTGTCACACTAAGGCATACCCTGCATGGAAAACAGCCCACTGTGGTAGCCCTTGTGCAGTCCATGCATTAAACCCTGCAGATAAGCTGCCAGAGGGTATTTTATGCTTCTGCTGTCCTTTGGAAATTGCTATTTCATCTGTCATGTGTTGAAGTGTAAGGAAATGGATTTGCTCAATAATTTCTCTGTTGAAAAATAATGACATATTGAGTCATGTAAGATCATAATCTAAGTTTGTCATAGCATAAATTTCAAAATCATATATTTTCAATCAGCACCTTGCTATAAATTTGAAAAGTAATTATTCACCCCTTCTGTTAAGCAGGAAAGTAAGATCTGACAGTCCTTGGGAAGGAAGATGAGAAACGCACTGCTTATTGAAGAGATCCTAGCATTCCTCTGCTTTAAATAGTCAGTGAATTTGAGTCCTAGTAGCAAGACCTAGTTTAGAACCTGGGCTTGGCTGTGCTTGGTACTGAGTCTTTTTGCACAGGCAGCCCAGTTCCTCAGTGAGCAGTTGCCCCAGCACTGTTTGGTTAAGTGCAACTCAAATTGAGGCCCATATGTAAGGGGAATCCCAGATGGCTCTGTGCAGCTAGGTTTGTGCAGTTATTTATTTATTCTTTGCTGTGTCCCTCAGTGGAGCCGAGTTTTCCTGTTACACCTGCTTTTTAACCCTTCCTTCCTCAATAGAGTAACCAGATGGTGATTTGCATTTCCCAGGGGAACAACATCAGTGAAGGCTAACACTGGAGCTGTTTAGTTCTTTCTGAGCATCCCTTCTCTGACTTTGCATTGCTGGGCACATAAACCAGCTGCAGACAGGTGTTTCTTTAAGTTTGGTGGTTTACTAATCCACGTTCTGCAGTAGAACAACTGGTGGAGGCACTGTTTCATGGTGTGGTCCCATATGAACCCATGCTACTTTGCACAATAAAACCCACCATATGTTTAATTCTAAAAAAAGGGTTTGCCTAAAGGGATGGTGTGAATCTCTTTGAAATAGAAATGTATTAAATTTTTATGTGTGAAAGTGGAAAAAATCCCGGCTTTATGTATTACCAATTTGTTACATTAAATATCATTTGTGTGGTCCGTGCCACGTCTACAGCAATATGCAGCTGTGCAAATGGACATGTTATTTGGCTTTTGTCAGGTTGCATCAGTCAAAACAAATGCTGCCTTCTGTTCCTCAGCTGCTTTGCCCACGCCTGTGCCCTCCTGGTTCCTTTGCTCAGTGGAATCCCTTTTTTGCTCTCATTCTGTCTGCTACAAATGGTTAGGAGTGGGAGTCAGCAGAAACAGTTTGATTTTCATTCCAACCGAGGGCAGGAGCAGGCATAGCGCAGCAGCCAGGCTCTCCAGACCTTCACTGGGGATTTCAGGAAGCTGGGAAAGCTGGATTAGTGTTAGGAAGCACTTGGATTTAGATTGTTTCTCTCCTGCAACCTAAATGGATCTGAGTGGTAAGGAAACAACAGTGGGAGTTAAAGGCAAATCAGGCAGTAAGGGAACAGATACTTCTGGTCTTGTGAGAACGGGGCCTGTGCCTTTGGCTGGTAGCCATGTGACTGTCGTGAGGGTGATGGAAAGGCAGGAACCTTCCTGCCCTGCAGTTTTGTTGCTTTAGACAGCTTCCCACCCACCTCATGAAATGACCTGAACCTTCTCTCTCTTCATGCCACAACATACAGCAAGAAACCGTATCAGACTGCATTGTTTTGGTGTCATTGAAAGACACTTGGGAGCAATATGAGGAGTAACTCACCCAACATACACTTTGTTTGGGTGCTGTCTTTCCAGCTGCTGTCTGGTACTTGTGCTAATGCATCGAGGCAGTGCAACTTCTCTTCCTGTTCCTGGGGTACGAGCAAGAGCGAGGCTGTTAACAAGGACTCGGTTGTGAAGACCTGTAGAGCAGAGTGGCTAAACTGTCTGTGTAAGAGCTGCTCTCAGCAGCTATGGTAGAAAAGCTGGAGAGATGTAAGGAAGTTCTAAATGATCAGTGACCTCTGAAATTTGAACTGCTGCACTGCTGTTTACTTGGCATGGCCAGAGTCTTGTTCATTTGCAAGCCAGCCTAACAAAATCAAGGGGTGGTAGAAAAAGCAATGCTGGCATGGCAATGACAAGTCTCCAAGTCTGATCAGAGGGCGAATGGTTCAGGCTTCCCGTTTTGGCCTAAGTTTTCTTAACAGTATTGCTGGTGGGTTTAGTCCAGTTACGCTGCATTGCACTGCAGCCATGGACAGGGTGATTGGAATGGCAGTATTATAGGAATTATTTTAATGCCCCTTTCTACTTTGTTATTTTGCTTAGTTTAAGTTCCTCAGAATAGTTTGCAATTCAACAAATGGCCAATTTCCACTGGCTTTTTTTCCATCTTTTTTCCCAAGTCTGTTTCATTTTTCCATAGACTGCTTTATTTTCCCCTCTTCCATTTGGAATCGCCCAATGTAATGGCTGGCTACCTAAGTAAAACACTCTTCGCCTTTGGGATCTCATAGCCTCTTGGGTCAAAATTTCCTTCTTATGAGAAAGCTTTAAACGCGTGGTCATTAAAACACCATGGATAATCAAGTGAGGCAGTGAAACAGTCCCCTAAGAGAAAACACACTTAATTTCGTCAAATATTCCCTGCAGATGTCATAGGAAATTTTCCCTTTCCTCCTACAATTCCCGGTAGCAGTGTGACATGCTTTGCATTGGAGATATTTTTGTGAGCGTCAGGCATAAGGACTCCTTAGAAACACTGTTCTTTTTCGTTTGCTGTCAGTGAAGTTTAACCTAGGGGATTTCTTCCCAGGGCATCCACAGGCAGAAGCAAAGATGGATACAGACCTGTCTTCTGTGCTCTGCTGTGTTAAACAGGCACGTGGAGTCTCTTCTTCTAAGCAGCTGCATTAGATACACTGGGTAAACCTCTGGCAAGTAAGTAGAAAGGCACTCACTTTGGGCTTTTTACCATGGATATGAGATTTTGCCTCACCCATGCAAATAAAGGGGTGTCCAAGGTACTCTTGCAGGGACTTGGCTTTTATTTAGATGCAGCAGTGTAGTGAAGTGCCTGACTTTCCGAGTGTATTTGCTGCAAATAGTTTGAAAGCAGCACACAGGACATGGTGGTCTGAAATCTAATGCTTCCCCAGTCCAGTAACTAAGGTATAGCACAAACCGCTACTGCTGCCACCAATAGTAATAATGTTAAGGGAAATAAGGGGAGAGAATACAACTGCTCACCACCCGCCGACCGATACCCAGCCCAAACTGAGCAGCGATCTAGCACTTCCGGGTAACTGCCCCCAGTTTATGTACTGGGCATGACGCGCTGTGGTACGGAATACCTCTTTGGCTAGTTCGGGTCAGGTGTCCTGTCTCTGCTTCCTCCCGGCTTCCCCTCCTCCCTGGCAGAGCATGAGACTGAGAAGGTCCTTGGTCAGAGTAAACATTACTGAGCAACAGCTAAAAACATCGGTGTTATCAGCGTTGTTCCCAGGCCGAAAGTCAAAAACACAGCACTGCACCAGCTACTAAGGAGAAAAATGACTGCTACTGCTGAACCCAGGACAGTGGGTAATTCTGTGCAGATGCCTGTTCCAGTAAGTAGATGCTTTTCATCCTTTCTATGAGTTTTGCTCAAGGCCTAGTTTTGGTGTTGGAGAGTCATGCTGAATTTAGTTCTGCCTTCCCTTTATCAAAGACCTGTTCTGACCAACACACAGCACAGTGCAGTGCTTGAAAGCTGCTGTAGTCTCTGTAGCTGCAAATCCTCAAAGAAGGAATTGTAGGACTGACTTCGGCCCTAAAAGCTGCCAAAATAATTTATTTGCTCTGGCTTTCTCCTATCAAAATGGCATGATGCAGTGCACTGAGAAAGTAATGTTGGTTGGGTTCAGTTCATTATTTATTTTGGTATATAATTTAACTGCTTGTTTGGATTTTTTCCTCCCAGCTGTGGCATAATTACCTATTAGGGTGTAAATCAGATGTTTATAAAGCAGTGCTGCTGCTCTTTCTCTCTCCTCTCCTCCAGTATGACCTGATCCTGGTAGATGTTGAGGGTTTGGTTGGTTGTGTTTTTTTCCAAACAGCTCGAGGGCCAATAGTCATGACTGCTGTCATGTAAAACACCATCTGTGACTCTGGCGTGGCTCTGCTCTGCTCCAGAATGCACAGTGCAGGAGTTCAGTTTGTGGTGAGTTTGTGTTGCTCTTTCATGGTGCTGTATGTACAAGACAGATTTCCTTAAGGACTTTCCTAAAAGCAGTGTGCTGAATAAACAGAACCAAAGCTATCAGTTTAGCAAGGTTTGAGGTAAATGCTTCACATACTTACCCAATTACAGATCACAAGCTGGTGAAAATCCCCACAGTGCATGGTTTGTTAGCAGGCAAATGACAACTGAGTGAATATGTAGTTCCAGCTGAATTAATGTCTTTTATTGAGGATAGCTGTAAGATGGGGTGAGTGACCTTAAAAAGACACACTAGCTCTGGCCAATCCATGAGAAGCATTTTAAGGATTACCTGAAGTTGTACAAAAGCAATTCCTTAACATCTAAGGACCGCATTTCTGCAGATGTTGGGTTCCTGCAATTTCCACAGGCCACCACCTGCCATAACCCTTGATCAATGGTTTGAAGGCTCCTGTTGGCCATAGCACAACCTAACAATTATTTATCTCATCTTCTATGAAATAAAATGAAGAGATTGAAGATAAACCTAAGCATCTTTCAGTCCCAACGAGAACAAGAGGCATCTGCCAGGAAGAGGCCCTGCCGGAATAAATGTAAAATGCTTAAAGGATAAGTTACATAAACCTTGTGCTGTAGTAATGTCGTATCTATCAGGACTGGTCACAGTTACTCCTTCCTCTCATTTGGGGTGAAAGACTGTTATGGCAAATGTTTTGGCAGAATTGTCTTCCATATTTAGGTTTGGCAAGAACCTTCTCTACTCTGGTGTCCTCTCTCCTTCCTTTCTTATTTCCCCTTAGAAATGGGCTGTAAGCAGATGAAATTTCTTGCAGGCGCCCCTAACCTGAGCTCTGAGGGCCATAGCATTGGGTATTTTCTTAGTAAATTGGTGTCCTGGATCTAGCTATGTATATATAACAATCGTAGAATCACAGAATCCTAGAATGGTTTGGGTTGGAAAGGACCTTAAGATCATCCAGTTACAACCCCCTGCCGTGAGCAGGGATGCCTCACACTAAAGCATGCCACGCAAGGCTTCGTCCAGCCTGGGCTTGAACACTGCCAGGGATGGAGCATTTACCACTTCTGTGGGCAACCTGTTCCAGTGCCTCACCACCCTTACAGTAAAGAATTTCTTCCTTATATCCAATCTAAACTTCCCCTGTTTAAGTTTAAACCCGTTACCCCTTGTCCTGTCACTACAGTCCCTGAGGAAGAGTCCCTCTCTGGCATCCTTGTAGCCCCCTTCAGGTACTGGAAGGCTGCTATGAGGTCTCCCCACAGCCTTCTCTTTTCCAGGCTGAACAGCCCCAACTTCCTCAACCTGTCTTCATACAGGAGGTGCTCCAGTCCCCTGATCATCCTCATGGCCTCCTCTGGACTTGTTCCAACAGTTCCACGTCCTTTTTATGTTGAGGACACCAGAACTGCACACAGTGCTGCAAGTGAGGTCTCACGAGAGCAGAGCAGAGAGGCAGGATTACCTCCTTCGACCTGCTGGTCATACTCCTTTTAATGGAGCCTAGGTTGAGAGAGAGTTAGCATATCTAAGTCCAGCTCAACTCCATGAACAGATACTAGTTTTATTTATAGCCTTGGATGTCTGTAGGTGCATATCTAATTCTAGCTCACCGCAAACAAAATAGAAGTTTTTATTTATAGATACGTGTACAGCATGCTCATCTGTATGGAATCTCTGATTGTTCCTCAACAACACTGACAGCTGCCAAGTCTGACCAGCTTGACAAGGTGATTTTGGACAGATTCCCCAATATTTAAAAGTAGCAGGCAAACTCTCCACTGCTTATACATAGATGAGGTTGTCAGATAATCAGGGTGCAAGTCATTTACAAAAAAGAAACCCAGTAATGCTTTACTTTGATAAGCGCTGGATTACAAACTCTCTATCTTGGAACTTTCATTTCCTATTTTAAAGACTAATGAGATCTGAAGACAAACAGCAAACAATCCTCGCCTAATGAAAGAGTGAACTACTGTTTGAAGCACTACTTGTTTTTGGTAGTTTACTGTCTAAGTTGGTTTGGGGATGTATACAGAAAAGTTGCATTTAGTGAGTATGCCCTGGATGACTGCTGTTAGAGAGGCAAGGAAGGCTTTTTAGTGTCATTTTTATCTACTTGGTAATATTTGTACTGCTTGGAAATTGCCAGGTGGGTTGAAAATACTTTCTCCATCTGTTTCTTCAGTCTGCACTTGCCATGTCTTTGGGGAGCACTCAGTTTTCCACGTGACTGCAAGCAGAGATGCAGGCTGACCATTAGATGGGTCATATTTCTGACACAAACAGCAGAAAAGCAGTGGCTGAGGGCTGGAGAACAGGAGCAGTTCCTCTTAGCCTGGAGTGGGAACCTACCCTCTGTGGGCAGCCAGGACCTTTAGGTGTTGGATGGCTAGAGAAGTTTTTGAGGGTTGTGTTTACACTGGCCAGTATATTGGGACTAGCTGGTAATGTTCTTATTTGTGTGGCTATTGCCAGTGGGTTGCAGTGTGCAGCTGAGCTTCTTTGGTGCTTTACAACTGAGAGGAGACAAATAATGCCCCGGCTCTGCAGAAGTTGCAAGCAAATGTAAGGCAAAACTCTACAGGGGGAAGCAGACAGGGTAACAAATAATTGGTTCCAAGTTTTCTTCTTCCTGAACTAACAGATTTGTAAACAGCTGGAGATCCCAATTTAATTTCAGGCTACACACGTATAATGATCAAAGCCATATTTCTGAAGTTTGATTTATGAATTAACAATACTTTCGAAATAGCAATAAGCTTTGTGTTTAGGCTTAGCTACACCAAGGATTTGTACCAGTCCCCACCCATACCTGTCCTTAAACCTAGATTTGGGGTTTGCACCTTGAAGGCTGCTCCAACTTCGTTTGTGTCTCTATAGCAAGTCAGCTCTGCCAATGATCCAGCAAAACCTCATTCACACTTTCTCTGCAAGACCAACAGCAGCTCCTGGCAGAGGGTATTTCAGGCAAATGCCGTTAGCCTGTGACAAGATATACTGGTCTAAAGCAGGTTATGCAAGCAGCAGTACTGCAAAGTCTAGTTATATCTGATCTTTGTCACTTCAGAGGCCTTAGGAAACTTTTGACTCAAATCTCTGCTTTGTCTCCAAAGCACAACTGGATGAGTGAATGGGCACAAAGATGCGCAGGTAAATCTCTTGTGTAAACACATGGACAGTGTTTGTGAATGTGACAGCATGAAAAATAAACTTGCTGCATCTGAAATCCTCAGATATGGTATCACATTTTAGTAAGCTGTTTTCTCTTCCGTGTCTGTTGCTTGCAGACAAGGATTCACTCCCAGCTTCCAGCATGGGTCGGCTTGCAATCACAGTGGCCTCAGAAGGAGAAACAAGCCCAGCTTGGGGAGAGGATCACTGCCAGTCAGTGCCAGCAAAACCCACCTCAGAGCTTTTCGCTGTGCATTAATAAGGCCAGCAAACTACATGAAGAAGAGGTGTGATTTCCAGCAGACCTTACCTGTGCCATTGGCTTGGAAGTCAGCCTGGTGGCAGATGAGACCTTATGTTCTGATTCAAAAGAAAACCAGGAGGAGGAGAGAGGGTGGCAAAAGGAAAAGTAAGCAGCCAGCAGTTGCGTGCTGAGGAGGGTGGGGGGCTTTGAGACAATGGTCTTATTCATTTTTCCCCTCTAGGTGTTGTGTGAAGTGAACCTTCATAGCAGAAGGGACTTAGGCAGTCAGTCGTGCTGGTAACGTTGCGCTGTTGCCACACTGGTTTGTATTCCCAACCTTGCTACCTACTGAAAACCAGAAACAATAGGAAAAATACCTTCTGTATGGCAGTGCTAGTGGATATCTCTTGGCAAACAACTACAATGAGCATAGCTTGAATTTGAAAGTACAGCTATTAATTATGTGCCGTTGTGCTAAACTGATGAATTTCTTTGTGGCAGAAAATCTGTGCGCACTTCTTCTAGGCATTACAGCCTTTTCTCTTTGGTGGTGGTAATTAAAAAACAAGGACGATATGACTTGCAGAATGGATTGCTTTTTTCCTTCCCTAAGAAGACATAATTTATAAATTAAAAGCAGTATGTCTCAGCCAGGAACAAGCTGAAGGGTGTTCTTCTGAACTCTGGCATAAGTGTCATCAGTGAAAATGGAAGATAAGAGGTGAAAAGCATCTTCCTTTCCAGTTAGAATGAGCATTTTGCTAGTATATTGAAACTGCACAGAGACACTCACAGACAGGGACAAGCCATCAACAAAATGCTGGCTTCCTGAAACCAGTCATCCCAGGAACATGGTTGAGTCACTGACACTTCCAAAGATGAACAGAGGGAACACCCTGATGTCAGGAGTGCCTCTGTTCATCTGGGAAGGCCTTGCCTCTAGGAACAAAATCAGACACAAAAGAAGGGTGCGTGAAGGACCTGGTAACAAGCGCGAGTAAGTAAAGAAGTTCTTATAAACACACTTTTACTTTACAAATGAGTAACGATAAATAACATCTAAGGAGCTTTTTCCACCATTGCTGTGGGTAAGGCTGATATATGTACCACATGTAATGCTTCCTACAATGAACACTTCGCCAAAGTGGGGTGCTCTTTCCTCATTGATTTAAGGCTCTCTACATTTGCCACGAAAGGAACAAGTTCATCCCTCCTGTCTTCCTCTTTCACCTCTTTTCCTTATCCTAATATTCATGAGCAGCTGATCTGAATGAAATTTAAGCCGTAAAGAAAACAGGAAGATTTTAACCAGTTCAGGTCCTGAGTCACACTACTGAGCAGCCTTGCAAGGGAACAACCAAAGAAGCCCCAGGTGAGCGGAAGGAGAGCAGATCTGCCTCTTTCAGAGGTAATCTGAACTTTGATCAATTTAAATAAATCATGAATTAATCCATTCTTAAACAGAGCCCGGTGTGTGAGAGCTGGATGCAGTCAGCTACTTGCCTTGTTGTTGAGGTGCATACTCCGAAGTGCTAGAGTTGAATGGTCCTGGAAGGGTTTTTTTGCTGGGTTTGTTAGTTTGTGAATTGACTTGTCTGAGGTGCCTCCCAGTTGCTCCCAAACCCATTCAGTGGTGGGTGGCTTGACCCCCTGGCTGTGAGTCCGCATTTTGATCCACGTCCCTACAGAAGGATGTTGCAGCTTTGACTTCTCATCGCTTATTAAGTGGATGGTTTAGGTGTTTCTGCTCTGCTGTGGCTGTGGAGGATGGAGCTGTACAGTTAATTCTCTCCAGTCATGTCTTTGTTCTCATTTTGATGACACTGTTATTCTGCCTTGTGCATGTCAGTAGTTCAACCATCTCTTTATCTCCAAGTTCATTAGAAGGAGGGTTTAAGGCTGAGTTTTTTCAATTAAAACCAAAGCAAACCCCCTATTCTGTTTTCAAAACTATGTCTCTAAACTTTTAAAACCTCTGTGAAGATCTGTGGGGTTTCTAAGACCTTTTCTCCCACACTTGTTTGTTCTTTTGTTCCCTTTCCCTGGGCTCTGTCCCTTGTTTTTTCTTTTCTTTTCTTTTTTTTTTTCTCCTAGGACAAAACTGGGGGGAAAATGGTTCAGAGAGGTGGGAAATAAAACATCTCTTTCAAGTCTCCCCATACAAGTATCTCTCTTTCAAGAAGTGCGGGTTAGAACTAGCTGCAAATGCGTTTCTGTGGCCCCAGTATGCCTGCACTGTGCGAGCACCTCTGCCCTCTTCTTGGTATTTTTAGCCTTGCTTTTCTTTGGTGTATCTCTGCTCTTCCTCTGCATTAGAGGACAACGTACCTTCCTGCGTGCTTCGTCTGTTTTCAATGCCCTTCCCTGACCCCTGGCATTTTTGTCCTAGAGGCAGTAGGATGAATTTTACGGGTGTTCAAGCTCCAGGCACGACACTGCCTTAAGTCTCTGATGACACTAGGTATCACAGGAACTGCTGAGAACTCTGCTAGTGCTGTTGAGAGGCCTGATTATGCAGTAGGTGTCTGCCTTTGCGTCCGTATGCTGTGTTACTAAGAGGGAGCCGAGCAAGAGAGGAGTTAATCTCAGCTCTTGGGCCATTAGAACAGCCAGAGCCTGGATGGCAGCATGTATTGCCTGGGGCCATCCTCCCACTTGGCATCTCCAGCCTGACATGGCCTCTGCTAATCCCTTTTGGGTTGACTGCATGTTGCCCCAATACAGAGGAAAAGCAGCAGCATCTGCCTTTGTCTGCCACTGCTGTTAGAAGCTTTTTGCTAATGGCAGCTAATGCAGCAGTAGCATTCATGTTGCCGTTATCCTGATACAGGAAAACTGTGTGGGAGCTTATCTAAGCACTGAGTAGTTGGGAACTCATTGGTGGGTGACAGATGAAAACCAGCAGCGAGTCCTGCTGTTCTGTGTTATTCCACAGGGATGCGACTGGCAGAATTCACCTGACTCCTCATTTTCATTCCCTGGAGGAGTGAGAAGATGGCAGGGGGGACACAACCAGAGCTCACTGCTTTTTTCTTTTCCCTTAAAGTATTGCTGATTTCTGAAACTCCCAGAGATGCCTCGATTAAATACAGAAATACTGTCACAGGTGCTACAGCTGTCAAAAGGAAAATGAGAACAGGGTGCTGATTGTGAGGGAAGTCATGGCTTTCACTAGTAAAATACTTCACCAAAGTGATGATTATATGGGGGTTTTTTTGTTGTTTAGGTGGTCAGAGTGGGCATAGATTGAGAGTTCTGGGCTCTTTTTGATGTTGTGGTTTGGTTTTTCTTCTTTGTCCTGATCTGCTAACAATAGAAGTGAAGTAGTTGGTGGTTTTACTTCTGATTTGTCAGGTGAGAACAGTTTGCAAGGGAAGCTGCTGACTGAGTGAATCGTCTCTCTGGGTCACTCCTGACAGAGTGGAGGAACTGATGTATGTGCTTATGGAAGACTTCATTCCTGGTACAGTCAATGTAAGAGACAAAGTGAAAGGTGACAGAGAATATTTAAACCTGTGACTTTGCTCTGGATATTTAGGTTTTTATTTCAAGATCTCAAAGATGAACAGTATTGTATAAGACTGAGAGACAGGCAACTAAGAGGTGCTTGGCATGGGGCAGTGTAGGTGGATGGCCTGAGCAGTCTGAAGCTTTAGCATCAGACACAAGATGACTGTTCTGTCAGTAATACTGTGTATTCCATGGAGGTTTTCTTCCAACTTTAGTGATAGCAAGTTGTTTTCATCTCTGCCATGACCAGAACAGGCCTCAGGGAGCACAAAGCCATCAGGCCCATCGAGAGCTTCCCTGCACCTCTGGCTTTTTGCAAGACAAGAGACTACAAATGCTTCTGGATGCCCGGTTGTGTTTGGGTATTTCATTTGTTAGTTTTTAAACCTGACAGCAGGCACAAAATGTGTATGCAGACCAGGGAGCCTTCTCTCCAGCACCAAGTATGCAGTTGCACAGGAAATAAGTAAGAAACATAATACGTAAGTTTTCATTCATGTTACAGATTTCTGTTACTACAGAGAGGTCCTGGCATCTTTTGGGCGGCTTTTTTTCAGCAGCTGTATTGGTTGGGCTTCTTGTTTTCATTTCTGCTGTTACACGAGCTGACTTTTTCTTAGGGTGCTTCAATTCAACATTTGAAGTAGAAAAAGTGACCTTGTTAGGAGAATACCCAGCAGACAGCCAATATGCCAGCAGGACCAGCCTAGTCCAGTGAATGGCTTGAAAATTCGATTTTGAATGGTACTTTGATTTTTCTTTTTTAGAGATAATTTCTCTTTGCAGCAAATTGACATGTGAATAATGTGGTTAATTCTACCAGCAGATGTATTAAAAGCAGGGGTGTTTACGTATCACCTGCATGTGGCTGCTAGGTTAGCTGTCGGGCACAGTGCAAGAAAGAAAACAGGAGGAAAAAGGAGACAGTTGGACGCTTGAAATTCAGCTACAGGATTTTAGCAGTTTCTTTCTTAGTTCTAGGTGAAACTCTTATTGTAGATCTTTGGTATTTCTGTCTGATAAACCATCAACTGAATTCAGCTTGTCTGTTACTGAACTATACTGAAGCGTGGTGCAATGTTTCTCAGGGATATGGGAAGAAATGTGTAAGGAGAAACAAGCAAGGATTCAACTGGATTTGCCCCATTTATAGAGCATGTAGACATCAGAAAACTGGCAAAATGCAATATAGTATCCGAAGGTATGTAGAGTTTTGAGATCTTGGTAGGAGACTTCAGTGCAGCTCACGCAATGTTTCTTAACACCCAGTCGTTATCTAGAGGAGCCCCTTTTCCACGTGTGTTTCCCTAGTTAATGGGTTATTTTAAAAGAAGGATTTATGCAGTTGCAAGGCCCAGCAGGCTCCACTGGGACAGCCCACAGGAGCAGCAGCAAATCAAACCAAGGACTGCTTTTACAGCCAGCATTCAGCAAACTGCTTTTCATAGCCAGCCTGTGACTTAGCGGACAGGGCAGCAGACAAGGGGTTATGTGAACTCCCGTATGCTGGAGCACAAACATGTCAGAGCCAATTTTAATCCTTAAGCCTGCTTTTGTTTCGAAGGTTCTTGTTTGCTGCAGGTATCTAAATTTAGCCATATTTTTGTCAGCTAGAACTTATGTTACAGAGAAGAATGCGAGCAAATCTCAGCAATGTCACACTTCGTTAGTCATGCAAGCACTTAAAAGCAAGGTTAGAAACACAAAATTCTGGAGATTTGTGGTGGCAGTTGTTTAAAAATGCCACACTGAGCTTTTTAGGATTTACCTTCTGAAAATGGACCAAGTTAAAGCATTAAATTTCATGAACAATGCGGCTTTCTTAAGTTTGGAAAAAGGACTATTTAAATCCTGAAGGAAAGCTTCACTGGACATGTATGCTCCTCTTTCTTTGCAACACTTGCAAGTCCATCACATTTTCTCCCAGGTTCAAAGGCAGAAAAGAGTATTTGCTGACAACCTGCTTTTCTCTTTGGTAGTGGGTGCGGGCTGCTTGGGGCCTGCAGATAAGCTTGAGGGACTCATGGCATCCCCTTTGGAACATGCTTTTTCCTTTCTGCTACTGCAGTGTGGGCTGGCTCTCTTGGGGTTGCTTTGCTCTGGTGGTCAGGGTGAGAGGGCAGAAGTTGAGCTGTGCCATAAGGCAGTGAGTCCAACGTGTGGCACCTCTCTGATAGTGCCAAGCATGAGGCAGTGTTGCTGTTTCTGCTGTCAGGATCTGTTCTGCAGGTAGCAGTATATAAAAATCTGCCTTGTGTCTGTTGACGTGTATTTGCTGCAGTGTTCCGTGGAAAAGAGAGAAGCTCCTCAAACAGTTATACTTCTTTTTCTTTCTTTTGGATACAGCTGTATGGAATTGACAGGGGCAATTAAAAGCCAAAGGCTCTCCCAGTGTTTTCACCCTGGACTTGTTCTGATTTATTACCTGTATTTTTCTGCTTGTGACCATTGGCTGCTTGAAACCTTGGTAATAGAATACCTTTATAAAAAACTATTTCTTAGTAAAAACATGCACATACCAAGAGAGCTGAAACATTTTAACGTACTATGGCAATCATGTCCTTCCTGTAATAGTGCTGCTCTGTAAGAAACTCTGGAGCATCCAGGCCAGTTTCCAGGCAACCTTTTTGTCCTGTGGTGCTTGCCTTGAGGGAAGAGCAAACACAAGCACCAAAGTGGCCATGTGCTGCCATTAGGTTTCTAACATGGGTACCTCAGAAGATCCCAACCTACCACATACAATGACTTTCCAGTTATTTTGTTAGGGATACCATTCTGAAAAGGGAATGGCTGACCACTTATCAAAAGAGCTATTCAATAACCAGTTGAGCTAACCAAGATGAGAAGGAATGAGCTTTGGGAGCTATGGCTGTGAGCAGGAGGTTCAAAGCAATCTCTTGGCAGTCATTGCAGAAGGGAAGGCCAGAAAACAGAGAGCCTGGCTGCCAGCCAGAGCAGGCAGGGAGGCCTAACATAGCTGCTTTAAGAAGGAACAAAGTACATGGCTGAGAGAAAAATCGTGTGTGGAAATGTTATGCTGAGAACATGTCAGGTGTTGTCCTCTTCAAGTTGCATTTATCAAAGGTCTGAGTCGAGAACTTGTGGGCAAATCCCTGTTTATCCATACTGTAATGTGTCCAGAAATGTATAGAGGAAACTGAGTACATAACCAAGGGTCTTGACTTTGCTTCTCTGTTGAGGGTTGCACCTAAGTCTGTCCTCAGAGCATGTGGCAATCAAGTGGAGCAATGGTTTCACCTCTGCTGGGAACTTCCACAGTTACGAGTGTTGAAGTACAAGGCCAGGCTGGACACAGGGGCTTGGAGCAAGCTGCTCTAGTGGAAGGTGTCCCTGCCCGTGGCAGGGGACTGGAACTGGATGAGCTTTAAGGTCCCTTCCAACCCAAGCCAGCCTGGGATTCTGTGACTCATTATACTGACAGTTGCAAAGCTCTGATGAAACAGATTCACAGATTATCTAAAATAGAAAATATTATAAATATTTCAGGCCTGAAGACTTGGTATCTGCTGTCAGTAACTATTTGTTTTGACATCTCATTGTACGCGGCGTTTGGTTTTATTTTTTCCTTTTCAACTTTGTTGGCTTTCATAGTATCTTGGTTTCTGCTGACTCAGAAATGTGGATTCTTTCATAAAAGAGCTTTTTTCATAGCACCTTGCCAAGTTGATACAAGTTGTCCTGACTCCAAATTGTATTATACATTACTGATATTACTGAGAACTTTTCTGCTCTTCTCTGGGCAGGGTGGATGTTTTGTGGCTCTAATTTGTGCAAAGAGCTGTCTGTTTCAGTGCAGTGCATCAGCCACTGAATAACATCTCTAATTGGAATAATCCATTTTGGATTATTGTTGAATAATGGGTGGGGAATTATCCACCCTTTTCAGCAGAACTGTCCAATCCCCATCGTGATTTGTTTGTTTCTTGCGTTTCACGAAATACCTAATTCTGAGCTCATCAAATGACTCTTGATATTCTTGGTAATAGAGGGTACTCAGCATTTAAACAGATAAAAGGCTTCAGAAATAGGGGTCTCTGGAAGTCTGGGTACAGACTGTACACAGCAGATAAAAGAAACCCTATACAGGGTGCAAGTACAGAATAGTCACCTGGAAGTAAAGGGCGTTTTGAAGGTAGCATTTATTAAACTGGATTTGAGCCAAAGTCAGAAGTTTCAAGAAATAAAATCCAAATTCCACCTTTTCGACTCCTTTGACCCTTTCCCAGCTATAGAGCTACCGTTGCTTATTTTACAAGCTATTCCACTTCCAGGAACAGCAAACATGAACCATAAACATCAATGAATTGCACTTAATGTGGCTCCTAGAACAGCTTTCTGAAGGCAGCACAATGTGAAGTTGTGGGTAATTGAAGCCTCGAGGCATTCTTGTCCCTTGATTTTTACCTGGTTACAGAACCTCATCTTCTGATGCCAAATCCCATTAGGATACCCCAAAATGACAGATGGCTCTGCCTGTCTGCCAGTCGGCACAGATGTGATCCTTGGTTTTGGATAAACAATAGGACTGTCTTTTGTGTGTACTAACCTAAATTATCCTGGCCAGAGTGTAGCTGCTCTGTGACAGTAATGCAGGTTGTTCCATATAAATCAAGAGTGATATGTGTGCATGTGTATGTACATGCATACCTATAAAATCTCTGTGAGGCCGAATTCAAGATCTGGGCCCTGGGAAAGCTGTACTAACATGAGACAAGGTGTGGATTTTAAACCACTCACTTTTCTATAGCATAGCTTCTCCTGTGGAGCATTCAACCACCCAGTTCTGCTTTAGTTAAGCTCCAGTGAGGGGATCTGTGTGAGAGAGAGCGGCATGACAGAAGTGGCTTAAGCACACCAGCATCACAAAGGATACTTTTCTCTGTAGACTAGCCCACAGGCTAATATAAAAATATGTATATATTATTCAGATTGCTATTGGCAAATGTTTTATTAAGCATAGCGAGTATAAATGCATCCTCAGAAAACAAGTCAAGTAGAACATTTAGGCTTCCTATTATACAGCTGTTAGACAGTAAATAATAATACAAAGCAGTAATTTCCACAGGGTATGGTACCTTGCTGTTAAATGTACTTCTATTATTGCTATTAGTGACTTCCCTAGCTGAGAGCGGCAAAACTGCATAGTCCGGAGGAATCACAACACAGGAAGAAAGGGAAAGGCAAAAGGAGTTCCTACATGTGGGGGTACAGGAGTGGTTCATTGTGTTTGTGTACTCCTACTCCCTTTATTCTTTTAGGTTATGAATGATTACTCTTGATTGGAGGAGTAATTTGGAATGTGTAATTCACTACTTCTACATACCTCCATTCAACTCCATGGTAGGCATTCCCAAAACCACCAGTGAACCTGGTTTCCTCACGGGTTCAGTTTGGAGGCTGAGCCATGCCTGTTCAGTCGTCAGCAGTGCAGAGCCACCTTAACTGCTCGCTCCAGTTTCTCTGTTTGTCTCCACCTGAACAATAAGAAATCAAAGAACTCAGACTTCCCTGCTTGCTCGGAAAATTTTGATGGTGTGGTGCAGATTGCCAGGCACATTTTCTGCTGTACTCAGTTCCTCAGGTGGCACTCATTGCCCCACCAGTGTTTTGTGGAAATCTACTTGAATATGAGTTTAAAATAACCTCAAGCGCTTTCCTTTTGCTCCCTGAAAACAGCAGAATGACTTAACTCACACACTGCCCCTGTGACTCCTGCGTATGCTGCTGGGGGCTGTTTGCTGTGAGCAGTAGGACATGTCCAGAATGACAGTGGAAAGCTAAGCTCTAAGGGCAGTGACAGAAAGCCCATAGACCTAATCAGATGCTGTGAAAGCTGCTGAAAAATGTCAGTCTGGAAGAATTCTGTTTGCTGACTCCTGGAGCCATTACTCTAAGTGTTAGAGAGCCTTCTTTGGAAGCTTCCACCAACAGAGTGGACAATGACTAGTTCATCAACAGTTTGAAATCCAGCCTTAGAATAATTCACAACATTTGCGCTCATTCAGGTGAGATAGATGAACTTTTCCTTTACTAAAACAATCAAGTGTGGACTTCCCTCAAATTTGAAAGGGAGGAAAGTAGGACAGCATTAGTAGCTGACAGACAGGCAGAATTTATTGGTCAGCTGCGCTGAGGAATTGCTTGGACTGAATCCTGTTCCCATGTGAGGCAGGGAAAAAATCTGAATGCAACTGAATTTGGTTTCTGAAAAAAAAAAATAATAGAAGAAATTATAAAAAAAAAAATCAGAAAACTCTGTTTAAAAACCTCTTAAAAATGCAGTATCTTGCTGCTAGTGTTTCAAACATTGATTTAGTGAATTCTGGATACCCCTTTTCTGTCTTTCCATTGTGAATGTGCACAGGGTGGATGAAAAATCCTCCAGAGAGGGTAACTGGAGTAGAGGCAAACGCTGAGCTCAAGGTTGTAGGCTGCCTAGGAAGGAGACATCCATCCATCCCAGCTCCAGCACAAGATGCTACTTACATTAGAGTCTTGGCATCCACACTGTGTAGCTCTGTCCATAAATTCTATCACATTTGCTTCTTAAAACACTCCCTGGGCCATCTTGACAAGTTGTTCTGTTTGTTAGCACAGCTAAAAATATTTGTAGCTGGGAATGAAAACTGTGCCTGTTCTCAGCATGGTCTGAGTCACTCCTCGGTGAGTGTTTGGGTGCCAGGCTTGCTGTGCACATCCTGAGC
Source organism: Lathamus discolor (assembly GCF_037157495.1). Classification (NCBI taxonomy): domain Eukaryota; kingdom Metazoa; phylum Chordata; class Aves; order Psittaciformes; family Psittacidae; genus Lathamus; species Lathamus discolor. Next base: position 17,875,217 of record NC_088891.1, on the reverse strand, counting down.
TGCCTCTAGGACAGGTTTCTCCAGCACCTGCAGAGCAGAGGAGGCCAGAGCAAACAGGGGACATGTAGGGTGAACTGGGTTTTGGGGTATGGGGGTGAGCCAAATGGTTCCCATTTCTATTGCACATGAGGGGATTTGCCCCAGTTGATCTGTGAGCTTTAAGGGACCTTAAAGCTCATCCAGTTCCAACCCCCTGCCACAGGCAGGGACCCCTTCCACTGGAGCAGCTTGCTCCAAGCCCCTGTGTCCAACCTGGCCTTGGGCACTGCCAGGGATGGGGCAGCCACAGCTTCTCTGGGCACCCTGTGCCAGCGCTTCAGCACCCTCACAGGGAAGAGCTTCTGCCTAAGAGCTCATCTCAGTCTCCCCTCTGGCAGGTTCAAGCCATTCCCCTTGGCCTGTCCCTGCAGGCCCTTGTCCCAAGCCCCTCTCCAGGTTTCCTGTAGCCCCTTTAGGCACTGGAGCTGCTCTAAGGTCTCCCCTTAAGGAGCCTTCTCCAGGCTGAACAAGCCCAGCTCTCTGAGCCTGGCTCCAGAGCAGAGCTGCTCCTGCCCTCGCAGCATCTTTGTGGCTTCCTCTGGACTTTCATGCAGGATCAGGCTGAAGAAAAAGAATGGCCATACCCATTGTACTCAACCCCCTCACTGCAATCTGAGACAAGGCATTCCTTAATGGGTTTGTGGTTTGTTTTACTGGGCTCAGCTCTTCTGGGTAGCTATAGGATTGGTCTCAATGAAGGTAACAGAGAGGAAAGGTGCTTGCAATCTGACCGTGCTTGCATTGGCACTGTGCTTCTCTTATACCGATCTGGCTGCTATTTGGGACTGGGAAGGATGGGGCTTGGGGAGGGCAGCCTCTGGAAAACATCCCAGTCCCACCACTTCCTGGAGAGCACCCAGAGAGAGACCCTGTTGGAAGGGGACGTTAACCCCAGCAATTCTGTGACACAAACCACAGCAATTTGCCCTTAGTCCAGTAGAAACACCTTATTTATAGAAATTCCCTTCCTCCTTTCCAGGTTAGACCTTTAGCATGAGAAATACCCACTTACTGGAATGGTTGTTCTTTACATCTTTCTTAATTTTGTAGCAACTTCTTGCTTTGACATATTCAGCTAAATGAACAGGGGGAAACTTGCATTTGTTTACTTGTTCTGTTAGAGATAAAACACCTCTGTGCCTCAGCCTTTGAAATACTGTGAATGATGGGGTTTGAAAGTGAATTTAGAAAATATTCTGAATTAAATATTTATGTTTAAGCTTTTACAAGGCCATCTGAATAAGCCTTTTGGGTTTTTCCACAGCTGACTTAATTGTGCTTAGCTGTATGTAAGAGTTTGATTCCCTAGCTACAAAAGCCTTCTGTTGGTTGTTGTGGAGCGTTCAGGCCCTGTGTAATCTCTGTGCTAAGGTGTTGAGCTAGGGTACAGTTTAGAGGGGTTTGCCATGAATTACACTCCTGAAGTGTTACAATGTGGATGAGTCCGGAGAGTGCAAATCTACATGGCTGTAATAGCTGATGGATCAGAAGAGGTTAAATGCACACTGTTCTCCCCAGTTCCCCTGTGCCATTTAGATAACCACCAGACTGTGGTATTGAGTAGTCCTGACTACTTGGTGTAGAAGAGAAATGCCTCTGTGCTAGAGTGAGAGGTGCAGGAGACTGCAAAAAAGACCAGAAGACAGGATGCTCTGCAGAGGGAGTGCAGGACGCTCTACAGAGGAACTGAACATCCCTACTAACAACAGAAGAGAGAAATGTGTCTGGGTCTGAGCTTCTCTGCCTGTCCTCAGAGAACAGAAGCTGTTTTTCAGGAACAAGGATAAGAAATTAGGGATCAGAGGCTGAACCTACATGTTCTGCTGGGAGCAAGCAAGGCTCCACTAGATGTCCTTCATGTCCACATAAATGACACCATCAGATTTCACGGAAAGGGCTGGAAGGTGTCTGCAGGAGGTGAAGGGACACATCTGAATGCATGTATCTGTGAGCACCACAGGGTTCCTTTCTGCATGCAGTGAGTTCATAGTGGCTGGCTTGCTCAAAAATGTGACCTCTGTCCCTGGAGAAGTGTTTTTCTTGGTGAAAACTACTCTTTAGATCGCTGAAAGCAAAAACTAACACCTTTTGGGGGCTGGTTATGTGTTACAGTCTTGTTTCTATGTTTTAGATGGCTGCTGCAGATTTTTTACATACTTTAATTTACAATATATTGCTGTTTATGTTGACTATGGCCAGTAGGAAACTGGTGTAGGTGGTAAGAGTTTCCCAAACACAATCTGATGGAGAGCTAGTGTTCAGTAAAGAAGGAAGGAGGTCAAGTTCCCAGCTTGGATAAGAAAGTGGCATCTCTGTCGGTAAAGTAGATCACTATTAGTGTTATTAGTGCTCATATTATTTATAGTTATTATTAATCTTTGCTTTGGGGTACAAAGAGATGGCCATATTGTTCAGATAGCTTGAGATCTCTAGCAATGTTCACAGACTGGAGAAAGTGTTTGTTACTGAACGCAAAGTTGTAAATGAAGAGGAGTGACATGAAATTGGTGGCAGTTATGTACTGAAACAGAGAATATTAGACCATTCCCATTGGCTCTCGAGACAGGTTATGGAGAGCGGTGTGGTGACGAGTATGCTGCCATGGTGGTGAGTACTCACCATGGTGGTGAGTATCCATTAGTGCCCTGGAGAGTGCTGGTGAGGAGATCATTTAAGGTGCATAGTTTATGGATGTTGTGCTGATGGATTAATGCTCAGAGCATTAGCTCCAGGATGGAGGAACTGGTACCAGCTGTGCTCAGTGGAGAACAGATATCACTAGGAAGACAGAAAACAGCTCTCCTGAGCTGCTGTTCTGTGCTGTACTGGTGCTTGTGCTATCTGTTTTCCACACGATTGCACTCCAGGTCTAGTAGGAGAACAGAACTTGGAAAGAGAAGAGCGGGAATGGGAAAGAAAGGGAAGTAAGAGAAGAGAAAATGGAAATTGCTGAGGAATTGATTCTCAGGCAGTACCTGCTCAGTGTTCACTGACAGAATGTCAGATGTTTAATTTCAAAAGGTTTGCCAGGTCTTTTAGTGATGCTGGGCCGTTTCAAAGTACTCTGTGATCTTAGCAGCATTACTGGGTTGCTGCGCAGCTTGGATGTTCCCGTACAAGATGGTAGCAATAAGCACAACTTCCAAAGGCTGAATGTTCACTTACGATCAATATTGACAAAATGAATGTCAGCTTGCACATAGCACATCTACATCCTGCAGCAAGCTGGGAGATCACTGTCTGGAGGAAACCTGCATTCAGCATTGAAGGAGCAGGACTGGGAGTGCCTAATGTCATGCATTTGAATAGCTGCCTGCTACGCCACGCTCACTTAAATTGCTGCTTTCCACTGTGTTTGCACAGAAAGTATTACATGAACAAAGCGAAGCTTCTTGATTTCTGGTGTTTAATGCTGAAAAAATATGGACATATGGTTTTATGGTTTCTTACTTGGGTACTTTCTTTTTCCAGTGGGGAAGGATGAGGAATTTTAGCAGCCTACGTGCCTTAACAATGTGCATAGGCACACATGTGCAAAGTGATCTGTTGTTCGAAGTGCAACGGCAAAATTAGTATTACTGGTGCCACGGCAAAGGTGTGTGATGAATTATACCTCATAAGAAAGCACTTTATATACACTGGATTTTGAGTACTTTTATACTTTGTGCCTGCTGGTATTTAGAAATGATTGATTAATCTGACATTATCTGAGAAAACTGCGACTGCACTGTTCCTTTGTTATGTTACAGGAACAATATCTCAACTTAATGGAATGTATAGCAATTTGCTGCTGTAGCTATATTCCGCAGAATCAAGTTGAAAAATATAGACATACGCTTCTGGATGGTATCAAACCGAGGCTTGGCAAAGAGAAGGGTCTCGGAGTAAAGACAGGTTGAAGAAGATTGAAGGATGGTTATGGTAAAACGGGAATTCAAACAGATGTGGCAATTTGTTTTACAACATAACTGTAAAATGCCACTTTAAATGCCTCATTTGTATTCTGTGTTGATGTAATAGATGTAAATCTTTCAGGGAGTTACTAAATATACATTTCTGTTGGCAAGTACAAAAAGCATATGATCAATGGGAGAAACTTGCAGGGATGTTTTGTTGTGAGGGCAGCATGACTGAACTTTCTGGGGCTGGGTCACTCAAATGGGCCCTCTATTTCAGGCCATTCACTCTTCTCCCTTTTTGACATTTTATCACTTCACAACATTGAAACATTTATTTTCATCTTATAAGTCATAGTAAGTGGCTAGTGACATGTCTGCTTTTGACACTCATTTGCTCATTGCACAGAGGTCCCATCCATCTCACACATATGCTGCATCTATAAATAAGGCCTTCTGCTAACTGCTTTAAATGATCTGCATTAGGAAGAGTGGCACTCCCTATGAATGTGGATATTGCTGCAAATGAAACCACTATTTGTCAGGATTAAGGGAAGCAAAGGGGAAGATAAATTTTTGTTACAAAAGGACTTGTCTGAAAATACTCAACGGATATCAGTGGAGTTATTGAGACTCCAGCTCTTCTGAGGAATAACCCTGTAAAACCAGTGTGTGACGGTATCTGTGAGTCTCACATTTGCTTGCCAGGTCCACTCATGGTTCAGCTTGAATTTCAGTTTGCAAGTAAATTCCAGAAATTTCAAGCGAAAGCGCTCTTGCTGAGGATTGCAGGATGTCTAATGAACGATTTCCAAGCTCCAGTTCTGCAGGGGAGCTTTCTCAATCTATTTGTAATATGTTTCTCAGGGATTATTCAGTTCTCTTCCCCAGGAGGATTATATTCTTTTCATCTCTGGCCCTCTTTTCCCCTGGAGTGTTATAGGAGAAGCAGGATAGTCTCACAGAGGGTCAGTGAAGTGTATTACCTGTATCACGTATATATTAGGAACAAAAGCCTTGTCATACCTGCTACTAGGTCCTGATCCTGTCCTCTGTAGTCAAAGCAGGGAACTGTTTTTACCTAGTCCAGCATTCAATTCCAAATAAAGCTCCTAACTGAGTTATAAGATTCCCCAATCCTGCTTTTTCTAAGAAGTGGGAAGTCATCATTCTATTTGTGTTACTAAAAAGAAGTTGGCATCTGGAGAGGTATTGGCACAAATGGTGCTGTTCTGGGTTTTCCTTGGGTTTTTGTCATTACAATATTTAGGAATACTTCTTTATCCAGAAATAAGCATGGTCTGCCTCGTATTTAGATGTATGTTTCTCTCTGTCATGCTTCTCTGACACGTTCTTATTTAACTGAACAGTCTTTACACCAAATTTAACACTTTATTGGCTATAGTACACAAAGGTTAACTTTCTCCTTCAAAGTTGTCTGCTAAGTGAGGAGGCTAAGGCACCCTTCACTTGCAATCTCTGTGAAGCCTTAGTTCAGTGGTCATTGCTTAGAACACCAGGGTGGAGATAATCTGTTCATCTCTTTGTACCTGTAGTTGTCCTGTTTGCTCATACTCATTTGCTATGACTGCATCCATTACAGAATCATAGAGTCATAGAATGGGTAGGACTGGAAAGGACCTTAAGCATTGACCCTATAGTCTCACCTAAAAAGACTAACACTCTGAAACCTAAACACTGACCTATTGTGAGGAAGTTCCCTTCCGGGGTGTTTGCAGAAGTAGTCACAACTACCCTGCACAGCTTTGTGGCAGAGAGGCTGTTTCCATGCTCTGTGATTTGGTCAGGCTGCTCTGTGTTTGCGCTGCTCACTTCATGAGGTTGGGTGAAGTGCTGAAGGCTGATGGGTTTCATGTCACACAGATCTGCACCAATGCAGTCTAGATCCAGAGCCTGCTCTCTTCTCAGTGTGCAGCCCAGTGTTGGAATGCCCACTTTCATTCCTTCACAGCCCTTTTGGCTTGGTAGCTACTAGATGGAACAGGCCAGAATATTAAGTAATAACTGGAGTTTAATGCCTTTTTCTTAGAACTTCACTATGAGTTGAGAAAATGGATACAGCAGCTCTTTGCTACTGTTTCTCTTCTCCATTTCCATTTTACCAGAAGTGTTCAGAAAACCTAACATTCATCTTCCAGAGCACTCAGTTTAAAGTGCTGCTTTGAAGTACTCTGAGAAGTGGCATGTGTATTTGTTTTCTTTCTGTATCTGGAGGAGTGTGTATTTCTTGGATCTGTTTGCAGTGTCCGGAGGAGTGTGTATGTGTAAACTGCCTTGCTTTGCAGTGGTTTCCCACAGGTACTGCTCAGGCACATACTCCAGCTGCTCTGTACAACTGGTAGGCAATGAAGCAACCAAGTGGTGATTTGCCGGGAAAACCAGGGTGGAGGGAGTCTACCCCGAGTTAAGCCCCATATGTGATGCATCTGTCTGTAGTCTCCTCTTACCTGCCTCTTGTTTCTTTGTTCTCTACTCATTCCTTCCACTGATTCAGTGCTCTCAAATGGATAATTCTCTTGCTTTCACATCTTCTCCTTTCTACATGGACTCTCTTTTCCAAGAGGCTGTTGTTTTCCCCGTTACTCAGGGGACATTTGAACGCCGTGGCAGTCTGTAAAACCTCTCTCAGTGAACTCCCACATCACCTATTGCTCTCCTTCCATCTTGTTGAACTACATTGCCAAGGGGTTTTTGTGCCATCTGATTCTCTAAATATTTAAGCTAAGAAATGTGCCAAGAATGGTGTTAGCAAAAAAAGGATACTGCAAAACCTAGAAATATATCAAAATAAGTCAAAATACACTTATCTTCTGAAAACCAACATTAAATAAAGTCTCATAGAGCTCCTTGTTTACTCCCTCTCATGGCTGAGTTTACTGAAGTTGAAGGTCAAATAGCCTTCCTCCAGTTATTTGTTAGGATTGGGTTTAAGCCTTTTGCCACTAACTAACAGAACTAAAGGAGTTAATTCTTCAGTGATAATGGAAGGTGGAGTTGCTGTGGCTGCAGGATTAGGATTTGGTCTTCAATGAGGTATCTTACAGGTCTTTTCCAACCTAGTTGCTTCTGTGATGCTGTAATTCTATAGGTTGTTGTGTCTATGGTATCAGAGAAGATAGCTTAGAGGAGTTATAAAGTTGGAGTCTTCTCAGAGCAGCCTAAAATTGCACTCTTGAGCACAAGAAGTCCTGTTTTACTTGTACACCTTCTCCAGACACTTTGCTAAAAACCTCCAGACAGAGTTCCCCAGTCTGCTTTGCGATTTTAATAACAGAGAAGAAGAGAGAAAAGGAGAGAAAGAAGAGAGAAAAGGAGAGAAACAAGAGATGGGTATTAGTGGCAGTGCAGCTTAGACTCCAGAGCTACAAACCCCAGCCCTGGGGTTTTCTGATGATGTTGGGCAGGTTGATGTTCGATGTGCACGCCTCTTCATCCAGGTTAGAAAATCTTTGGCATGTAGCCACTATTCTCACTGCACATATATGCAACTTAAAGCACCATGGGCTGCTTAATATGCAAAAATTATGCATAGACCTTGGATTCTGCATATTCAGTTGGAACTTGGAGTTCATCCAGCATTGCAGACACTGATCGAATTCTACAGGTTTTATGGACTGTACTTAGAACTGCAAGCGTCCTGTGTTTCCTCTGTTTTCCAATTGTGCCTCCCTGTCTGAAGAGCTTTCTGTCTGTCAAGATTTGGGTTCCTATAATAAAGGACTTGACTGCAGAAAATTCAGGGAATGAATCTGTGAAACTTCCAAACATTCCACTGACCCCTTTATCCCCCCCAAACACACCCAGTCTCTCTCTATCTCAGTCTCTCATCCAGTATGCAATGCACAGCATAGATGACTGCATCCCAGAGATGCCTTCAAAGGATGCTCTCCCACAGTCTCTGCCTGGCACTTTACTGTGATGATTTGACCAGTGAGATGTCCTCAGAATGACTGTGAAGTACGTAGTCATGGCACTTGGCCCTTCCTTTCTTGCCTGACTTGCTGCCTACCTTTGCTTAGTCCTGATATGCCAAAATAACATATACAGGCAGGGTTATTAGAATTAGTTCAGAATTTAGTGGACACCGTTGCAGCCTAACACAGACAGTCAAGGCTTGATATCACCAGCATAGCTTTACTCTGACAAGAGGTGTGTGAGACTCAGGGAGGTCAGCAGAAACAATAAATGATGGTGGCTTCACACGGTATCCTTCTGGCCTCACCACCTTTAAAAGGCTGGAGACCAAGAGAGCCAACTGCTATGCTAGAAGCCTTTCCAGACTTGAGCAGAAAAAAAACCCTCCAAGGCACAGGGCACTTCGACTGCCAATGGGTGAGGAAACTGTCCAGCTTTTAGCCAAACCTACTTCAGTTCTTTAGGGAATCAGTCACTCTTAGCAGCCCAGACTGATAGCCACAGTAATGTATTTGAGATGGTGTTTATGTTAGTGGAGGGCCTGTTGGGCACTGCAAAGAGAGCTCAATAAGAAAGAAAGATGAGACAGGTGGGAGGAAATAACTAAAGAGTATGTTTTACTTTTCTCTTGTATGGAAATCTCTGGGAAGTAAATGCAGTAGCCCGCTCTATCCTTGTATCTTCCACTGATGAGAATAGCCCAAAGCAAATTTAGCAGAGAAATCACATGTTGTTAGTAGTTTCATATTTTTACTATTCCTGGACAGACTGAAGGCTTGGGCAACATGAAGGAAGGAGCAATGCTGCATTCTGCTTTTCCTCTGGCGAGATATTCCTCAGCAAACTTACAAATATTGACCAGGCAATTACAGAGCAGATACTGCTCTGAACAGATGCCTTATTCTAACATTCTAACAATTATTCTAATTCTGATTCAAGTGACATTTAAATATGCTTAATCCTGAATTTTTATGCATTATTTTGCATACCACAAAAAGATGCAAGCAAATGTACTGTAAACTGCAAATTTGATGTCTTTAACTTTGGGGCCATGTAATAATTTGTTTTGCTTTCACCACAAAGCTTCACTGCTTTCATTTATAGCACTTTTTCGCTCACTGGCTTTCAAGCATATTCTTAATCTTGAGCTGCATTTGCTATAAAAACAAAAATGCTCTTGCGAAACAGTTCTGAAATGTGTTTCTTGGTGTTATGTGCTTTCCATCCCCAGAAACACACTGTTAACCTCAAGGAAATGTTAATCTTTGGGTGTACACAAACAGCAAATCTTGTTTCCTAATTTCATACTTAAAGATAATAGGCTGATTCACACTGGAAGCAGTGAAGCTTGAAAGTGAAATGGGTTTAAATTTACAGCGAAGCAGTCTAGTTTGTGTTTTGTCTTGCTATAAAACAAAAGATTCGTGGCTATTTACATGTAATTGTGTGCACAGAGTAAGTCCTTTACGTGGCTATATGTCTTTTTCCCTGATTAGAGCTTCTGTTTCTTTTTCCAATCTTCAACCAAAACCAAGGTTTAAAAAAACTAGAATGGGAAGGCTAAATGCAGAGAGACTGGATCAAAATGAAGCAAACTGTCAGGAATCTATGAATATAAATAGTTTTTAGCAAAAACATGTTATCAAGGAGTTCTCTCAACTATATTTGGCATTTTTGGAGCAGGGGTGTTGGTGCTTTATTACAGAAAAGCTCCATGAAAAGGGAGAGTTTGTGAAGCCTCAGCCTGGAGTGTCCTTGCAATGAATGTAGGAAACCTAAACTGTGTACTCTGCTCCTGTGGCAATAGCCAAGCCCCCATGATTATTTTTGTGTGTTTTTGGAGCACGCGTCAACCAAAAAGCTGTAAATAATCCATAGGAATGCTGAACTGTCACAAAATTATTTATGATGAAAGTGAAGGTTATAAAATATTCATCTTTTTTATTCATGTATGATGGTAAAATGAAACAAGGTGAGCAGCACACCTCTTTTCTGTGTCTCCTACTTTCCCTCTTGCTGCCTAATAATGATGGAGAAGAGGCAGGCTGGAAGCATTCCAGCTATAGTTCTGAGCTGAATTTTATATTGTTGCATGCCTCAGACTGGCTCTTAAATTTGTACACAGCCTGGTAACTTAGCCTACAAAGCATATGTTCCCCCTCAGCTACACAGACTATTAAAGCCAGAATTATAGGCTCATCTTCATGAAAGAGCTGTATTTTGAAGCAGGAGCTCATGGCTCTCGGCACAGCCGGGCACTGTTCTGACTCTCCAGAACTTTGGTTACAGCTGACAGGGGCTGCATGCGAACGTGAGCTGCAGGATCAGACTCCAAGGTGCTACATAATGGCTCTATAGCCACTGCCATGTGGTGGGACTGGAGGTTTGTTGGTTGCAGGCTGAATTCTTCAATGTTTATTCAGCAATTAAGCAGCAGCTGCCTTGGGAGAGTTTCTCTGTAGCTGCTGTTTCAAGCCTGATGACCTTACACCTTAACCATCGTCCTGCTTTAGCAATATGTTTGCTGCTGTAGGTGCTCACCACGTCCCTGTGTGAGCCGAGAATCACTCATGCCCTGGTTTTAGGGGCAGTGGTTCTTTGAGGAAGGTGAGTTTGCAGGCATCTGGAGCAGCACTGGTACTTCTTATCTCTGACCCTCAAAGAGGTGCTGAATTCACAAAAGAGCTCCTTTCCCAGTGCTGTACATCACATCCATACTGGCCAAACTGTGGGCATCAGGGGAGAAAGCAAGGTTGGAAAGACACCCAAGGGTGGAGGTTCAGGTAAAGCCCACAGCTGAATGCTTAATACTTACTCTCTTCAACTCCAACATGGGAGGGGAAAAAAACCCAAACCAAACCCCACAAGAAGAACACTCACTTGTGTGGGTTCCCATTTCTCTCATTCCTTTCCTGTGCCATTTTGCCCAGAGCCTTGAACGTATTAAAGGAGGCCAAAAGGGAAGCGGGGAAAGAGCATGGAGAAGGGGTAGAAAGGGGAATAGCACCATCCAGTCCCTGTTATGTGGAATACTTGCCAACAAAAAGGGATACCACCCACTTTGAGGATGAGGATCAGGCTGTTGCAAGCGTTTATTCAACTGCCAGTGGTGTATTCAGTTCTCTGGATGCCATTCCTGAAATCAACTCCCAGACCCCAGCTGTAAACATAGATACTAAATGCATACCTCAGAAAAGCACTTCTAAATGCAAATGGCCTGCTTGTCTTTGTCTGCATGAAGCCACTTGGGCGTGCATGTGGGCGTGCATCATATTCAATTTGTCTGTGATTGATAGAATGTCTTCCAGACCAGAGGGATAAAAAGAAAAGTGGAAGTCAAAGCCTCTGATTTTTATTTCAGCAGTAGCCAGGCACATACATCTGTGTGCAGAATTTGGCATCAGCGCTTCCAACTTTTGCCAAACCAACAAGAGTAATTGGTGTAACAAGGCTCTTGTGAAATGAAAACATGCATGAACTAAGTATTTCACATCTCTGCAGTGGTAGTTATTTTTAGGGTTAATTTGGGTTATGTGGTTATATTGTTCATGATTAATACATGGCCTTTACTATGCAAATAGCGCTTGTAAGGAGCAGAAACCATCTGGTTTAGGTAGTCTTAATGGCACCATAAACATGTGTGATGATATTTTCCTGTCCTGGACCCCTTAAGAGTTCACTCCCAAGCACAGATCACTTTTGTGATAGGTTGCAGACAGTGAGGAGAGGTTTGAATGATACGCAGATGCTGACTTAGATACTGTAGGGTTTCAGTTTTTTCACTGTCATGTCCGTACTGTGTGTAGTTCTGTCGCCAAGGGATGCTCTTAATAGACATTACACTGTGGAAAAGGAACTGATTGGAGCTGGTTATGTGGCATAGGGATGAAATTGCTTTTCCTAAAATGCTTCTTGGAGCTAACACAGGTGTTTAAAGTCTGAGCTGGGCTTTCCTAGGGTAGACCATGCCATTACAAAATTACTATTTCTGGACTGGTATTAACTAAGTTGTTATTATTCTTTGAAACTTCATGTGTTCTGTATGTGGCAGATTATTTTCATGTGCTTCCTGGTATTTCTTTCTGTAGGGTGTCCTGGGATCGCACTTCAGTCTTTGCTCTGTGGGCAGAGTAGCTAGAATTTACACAGGAAAGAATTCACATGAATCAAAGATTTCAAATGTTGTACGCCTTATGATAACATCAGAAGAACTGGATACACTCATTTTGTGTTCCATTCAGATAGTGTGCTGCAGCATTTTGGGTACTCAGGGGAATTTTATGGGGAAGGCATCGTGTTACCAGCTCTTCACCCCCTTTAAGACAAAGATTGGTGAAAAGGGAAGGGGGAAAAAAATTAAACCTTCCCACAAATAATGAAAAGATACTGCTTTACAACAGGCCATTAGTGCATCAGCTTTATTGCTTCCTGACAGGGAAGGTGGAAAATTGGTTTGTTTTCACATAAAGTTTCCATGAAATGTCTTTCTTTCCTGTGAAACTTTCTTGGGTGGGAGAAGGGAAATCCTCTGTTTTCCCTTCCCCAAGGTAAATGGGGACATTTGATACCCTGGCTGTAGCTCCACAAGACATGGCAGAGATCTTTGAAATAGGGATTCTGTGTGATTCATGTGAAAACTGAAAGCTGCACAGCTCTGGTCTTTAAAGCTGGTCCTGCTTTAAAGCAGCATTTTTGGCAAGGAGAGAGGATGCCTTTGATGGAAATGAAATTGGGTCCTAAAGACTGTTTCAACAGACTTATCAAAAAACTCAGAGCTCAGACCAAGAAGTATCGCCTGCCACGTACTTTCGGGGGCTTGCTTCTTGCTCGGCACTGGTCTGCCTTGGAACCTCTTTCTAAAACCAAACTAGAGGCAAAATTGTAAGAAACAAGGAAAGAAAGAAAGAAAAACAAGGTAAAAGGAAGAAAGAAAAAATATCATCTTTGATATAAAGAATCAAACTGAAAGAATCAAAACCTTGTGAGCTTTACAGCTCAGGTTTTTAATTTCAACTTGTGTAGTCACAATAAGCATCTGACCTCCTGGATTGCCGTGTAACCTCAACCTAATCATGCTGAGCTCTGTGTGTCAGGGAAGGAAAGCGTATCACTGCACATGTCACCCACACTGTGATGTCTTTACCGATACCTTTGCAGAAACGTAACGAGCAGGTTCCTAAAACTACCTAAAAATATCTCTGAACAAAAATTAAAGGCCATCTCTGAAGATGAAAAGCAGAATGCCCAGCTACTTTGTCTGGAATAAAGCAGCAAAGGGTGCATCACGCTGAAGGTACGCTGCTTTTAAATAACATCAACTCTGAAAACAGAACTAGAGTCTTGGTCCGGTCCTGAAAGAGCAAATATTTCTTGCTCAACAGTGTCAAATGTGTTTCATGTCTTATTATTCTGTTTTAATAGTGCATAGCCCATGTTATCTCTGCATCAATATCCCCTAGATAATGGCCATCCATGCTTTAAAGGCTTTATAGGTAAACTCCAGCTATTTAATATTTTCTTTTATAGTCAACCAGTCTTTTCCTTTTCATGAAGGAGACCATAGTGATCTACAGATACAGCCTGGCACTGCTTTGTCTGTTACATGATTGTTATGTTTCCATTTATATCACAGTCTCCTCTGTACTATTCAGATCTAGAAAAGGCAAAAGAAAAAACCCTACTGCAGAGTTAGATATTCTGTTTGTGGGAATGCATTTGAGAGCAGGGGGAGGAGGGGCTTCATAAAGTCCAATTTTTTAATAAAACCCAATTTCCTTTTCACATCCCAGCCACACTGTGACAAAGGAATTGCAGCAGGTGTCTTTCACAGAAAGAACGTGATTGTGAAGCTTGCTGGCATCCTGCTTGCTCAGTGTTTCCTACACTGACAGCCATGTGAAGGGCTGCCATTAGAGGAAAGCTGTAGCCTGGCTGTGGCTAGAGGGGTCCACAGCAAAGGAAGCAGCAACAAACTGCAGGGCTATGGTGGTCTCTCTCCTTTGCTCCTTGTCTGTCACCATGTGGTGTCCCCTGTCCACCTGAGCTGTGTGCTACTGAAGCGCAGTGTGAACTCTTAATTCCCAACATGCTCCGCCACCCAGCACTGAGGGCATCACTGCCATTGGAACAGACTGCCCAGGGAAGTGGTTGAGTCCCCATCACTGTAAGTATTTAAAAGATGTGTGGCTGTGATACTTAAGGACATGGTTTACTAATGGACTTCACTGCTGGGTTAACTGTTGGACTCAATGATCTTAAAGGTCTTTTCCAACCTAGTTGATTCTATGATTCTGTCACCATGTGGAAGGTTATAGGGTTGCACCTCCATGTGTCACTCTCATTACAGAGCAAACTTCTCTGAGGACAGGGGCCTCTCCCTGGCTCTGTGCTGCAGCAGGGCAGGGAAGAAAGGGCACTGTAGTACAAGAGGGCTGACCATAGCCATTGCCTGTTCTGAGTAGGAGGGCGGCTTCAGATAGCCTCTGGTTTGCAATGTGACCCTGCACTTCCTCTTGCCATCCACAGTCCTTAGTTCTGGGCTTGTAAGAGGGACAAAACAGGGAAACCAATGGTGATTCTCTCTCTTCCTCTGCCTTTTGCTTCCCAAAACGCTTGTTATCACATTCCACTTTAGAGGGCATAGCCTGACACCACAGTGAGATGGGCTGCTGTCATGCTGCAGACAGACATCTGGGTGACTTTCATCTTCGTAGCCAGTGTGCAGTTTCAAGCAAAGGTATGGTGTCCCTGCCATGGACATCATACCTTTGTCACACTCTAAACCTGTGTTGAAGCAGAGAAAGCATTAAAGATTAAATAGAAAGATTTACAGTAATGTGCAATAGGCTGCAGGATAGTACTTGTGTTCTGGATCTGAATAAGCAGCTCTTCCAATATTTCACTTCTTGTTCTAGTGAAAAGACCTCAGGTACTTCTTGCAGGGATTGGATATGATACAGTGACCTTAGACTGTGTTGCCCAGGCCAGGTAGGGAACACATTCCTCCAGCCATGTTAATACAGCTCTCACATCTGAATTCCTTAATTTCATGGCTTTGTTTCTGGCTCATAGCATGGAACATTGAGGCTACTGTGCCCAGTGCCATGTCTGTAGGTGTCCTTTCCAAATCTTGCTGACAAAGTCTACTTGCCCAGAAAGAATCGCCATCAGTGTTTTGAAATCACCTGAAGACAAGGTGTCCTGCTGAGCACTGTGTAATAGCAGACAGCAGCTGCTATGTGCTTCCTTGCTACTGTTTTCCCCTATTTAGTAACCTTTGATTGTTCCTGTCAGTTGTACAAGGCTTATAAAACCTGATTTCTAGCTTCAGCTGTGTGTGTGTATCTCTTGTTATTGTGTCTATGCTTAGGTAATCACTCATGTTGACAGAGAATTTCCTTTGTTCTTCCAGGTCAGAGCCCCTCTAGTCACTACATTAATTTGAACAGTTTGAGAATGATCAACAACAAAAGCAGAAAACACCATTTGCTTTCTTTAAATAAACAGCTCATCTTCCTGCAACTGCAATACCCTCTGCTTATCTCGCTCACATATTATACCATACATTTATGCTGTCTGCGAGCTCCTGCCTCCTGGATGTTTCATAATTCTTCGGATTGCATCCTTAGCAACAATTCTGACTTGCAACCTGTCATTAGTTATGTTGTCCGATAGCTGAGATCAGATGCAGTCAGTGAAGAAGTTGGTGGAGCTGTCGCAGTTCTGACACCACTACTACAGCGGGTTTGGGGTGTTTTTAAAACGGATTATACTCTTAGTCTTCAATAATACGCCTGTTGATAGGTTTCAGCAAGGTCTTGATTTATGTGGGTTGTTTTTAACCCAGTGTTACATCAGAAGTGTTACTGAATCATATGGGATGTTTTCTTCTGTTCTTTGGTTCTTCTTCTTGTTTTCTTCTTTTTTTTTTTTTTTTAAATCTGCTCTTCCCGTAAGTGACACTTCATGCCAGTTAACACCTTCACTTTTCCATGTCAAACTGTCCCAGTTTCAAAAAGCAATGAACCCCTAAGAGCAATTTAGCACCATCGTACCAGTGATAGATTTAACTCTGGACAGATCCATGCTGAATTTGTTCATCTGTCAGATGGACTTTCCAATGTGAAGCTTCAAAGCAGCACAGCTGGTGCAGCCGTATGTGCTCCTGGTTTATGCATAGAACTTTACCTTCTAGTTTGTGCATCCACACCCTTAATCTTCTGAAAATGTTTTCTGAATGAATCTGCCTGTGTTTAATTTGTGGCTATTTTTCACATGCAGCCAGTGTTTCCCTGCAATGTTCCAGCTTCTAGAAGACTGCTGGTGCTAGATCAGGGATCCATGGCTGAGAGGAGCTGTGATGAGCACAGGGTCAACTCAAAAGAAATGGAAGGTGATACCAAACCTAGCGGTTTTCTCCTGCCTCCAAACATCCACCAGCTTGTCGGTGCATACATTAAGCTGAGAGCAGAGGAACTCTGTCCAGTTTTGCAGCTGACTGATCAGAAACAAGTCAGAACTGCTGGCTGTGTTCATAACATCACTGCAGCACAAACCTGCCGTACACTGTCCTGAAAAAGACCTGAGCAAAAGCACAAGCAGTTAATGCTTCCTCTCCATTCAGCTCATGGTGTCTCTGGTGGGGCTGCCAGTCTGATTGTTTTGAGTGGCTGTTTTTCATTCTCAGCATTTGCCCAGCAGAAACTGGATGGGCCCATGCAACTCAGAAGCTGCTGAATAGCTCTCATGTGGAAATAACTCTTCCTTGTGGTGTTACCTGAATTTCAACTATACACCTGAAAGCAGAAGGCTGGGTTTGGGTGACATTTCCAGGCAGATACTCACAAAGCTTTCCACCCTTTTCAGTTATAAATTAAGACTTTTGGTTTGGGATGTATAAATTGAGATCACATAAGTTCAAAATAAGATCCTCTGTCCCTCCCCACCTACACACACACACACACAGACACAGAGTCGATCAGCTTACATCAGACCTTTTCCTTTGGCTAATTGTGGGTTTGCTACACAAATTGCATGTGGAGTGCTCAAATTTAAAGACATTGCATATAAGTTTGGAGATGTAGAGTGCAGTAGGGAGGTTGCTGGGGCCCCTCGCACCACAGTGACATTTTCTCGCTGTAGACATGAGTATGTTCCTACAACATGTTTGAAGTCGATGTAGTGAAGAAAGAGTTTACAAAATAAAGAGCATTTTTGCAGCCAGGACTGCAACTTGCAGGAACATTTGAGGTCTGATAAACCATTTGATTTCCCACCATCTACGTTCAGAAGTTACGTCTGTTTAAAATACCAAGCGAGAGGCATATCAGGCTATTGCAGTAGTAGGGTATTTTGGATTCCAGCCACTGATTTAAATGCATGCTACCTGCCAGCAGTTTAAAGGGGAGCTAGTGCTTGTTTTTAGTGTGAGACATAAACTCCACAAAATAAATCCAATGTTAATAGCCTGTCTCCTCCCACCAATTACTTCAAAGCAACTGGCTGTTTTGAGACAAGTATTGAATTGTTATCAAAATGTCTCAATCTCTTAGCTTAGACGTTGACATGTTCCATAGGGACTTTATTTCTTTAGCCAGAAATACAGCTTTGAGGATTCCACTCAGTAACTTCCCACTTGAGTTATAGATTTTCTGTCAGGAAAAATAAAATCATGCTTGTATACAGCTACAATTAAAACATATGGCTCTGCTTTGGCATCTGTTCTTTTTTGCTATTTAAAGACTTGGAAGTGTAGAATAAAAGGCGTAGTTCTATGACTATAGTTTTTGTTAGAGATTTTACACTGGTTTTACTCTAGCCTTTCTTTAAAAGCTATAGCAATAGTTCTTTACTCTTGGTCTCTGGATCATAGCTTCTTCAGGGAAGCTGTAAAGCATGAATTAAAACGTGTCCAATTAAACTAACAAAAGGCAAGGTCTGGAAAAGGTATTAAAGTTTGTTGTGGAAAGCCAGCATAATTAAGCTGAAGATTTGCATAAATACAAATACAACTGAAGACCCCCTTTGTGCCTCTGAGCTTTCTAAATTAGAGATAAATAGTGTTACAGTTGTAGCAGAGTAAGAAAAGCCCATTCCGTCCTCAGTACCTACCTAGACTAAATTTGGAGAGCAGAAAAGGTGTCTGAAATTTGCATGTAACTTTTCCTTCTGAGCCATGCACTTTACATCTCTGTAAAGTGTATCGGTGTTAAAATAAATTTGTTTTGCATTTTGATGCCATTTTTACTTCTCATGTTCCAGATTCCGAGTTATCAGATTGAGTGTTACAGTGTTATGGACACAAATATGGAAACGATCTTGGTTGTTTGGCAGTACCTTCACACTCACTGATCAAACACTAAGTGCCATCTGATTACTTTAACAAATCACAGCAAAGAATACAGTTTACAGTTGGATTATCAGGATCCACAGAGCAACGTGCTAACATATTCATCACATTCAAAGATGAACACATTTGAGGAAATCAGGATCTTCACATTGATAATCTTTGAACCAAAGTAGGCTGATTTCAGTGAATAAGTTACTCATGAATTATTTGTTAAGCTCTGAAAACAATGATGAATCTTTTAAAAGCAGCAGTGGATTTTTTGATAAATAGAGAGCCTTGAAAGCATCTGGTTTGGATGTATCTGTATATTCAGATTTATTTGGAGTCTCTTTTCACCAGCAGGCTAGTGAGACAAATGAAACTACTGCCAAGAGACAAATCCTCCCATTGAAGTTTTTGGGACAATCATTTACAAGTCCCTCTATGACTTTAGCAGTCTGGGTAGAGTATTGGGTAATGGTTCCACTGGATGCCAAGAAAGCAAATTCCATCAAACAAGTTTCTGGAGCATATAGCTTCTTATGACACATCAGAACAACAACAGCAGTGATAATAAACCCACCAACAGAAGCTGAGAGAAGAAAGCATTTTCATTAACCTCTTTGGAGTTACTGTAGTGACCTGCTTTCCAGTCATGGGATTTAGTGTTCCAGAAGGCCCTTAAAACAACTACTTTGTGGCTGGTAGACACCATAAGAAGAGACAAGAGATCTCATGCTTTGGGGCCATGTTAAAAAGGCAAGGCAGAAGTCTGCACAGCTGACCACAGTGGCTGCAGGAGGGCCACTGTACCGGGACCTAGAGAATGGACCAGGGGGGATACAGCTCCTGAGGGGAAATTCCTGCCTTAATCTTCCAGTACTTCACACTAGTGTGTGGTGTACATTGCATCTCTGTGGCTCTATTAAGTCACAGAATCACAGAGCAGTTTGTGTCGGGAGGGACTGTTAAAGATCATCTAGTCCAACCCCAGATTTATTCGTATTTTTTAACCTTTCCCTTGTCTCTGACCAATGCAGAAGATCTGTTTCTGGATGAGTTGGAGATATTGCAGAAGTCATAATGCCAAGCTCTCCCATCAGCAGACTTCTAAACACTTCAGTAAGAGTTTCCTTATTTTCTCTGTGGGGAAGCTGAGGCATTGTGACATGACAGAACCTCACTGAAGTTAAGGAAACAGCACAAAATCCACCACCCCCATCTCCTGAGCCTTGTTCGTGTGCTTATGCCATCAAATTGTTGTTGCCCTATGCTATTTGGACCCAATAATGGCAGTAGTCTTTTTTTGGAAGTGATCCTTTACCCATGATATTTACTTATAATGTTCTCTGTCTTTCTCGCAGCCTTGTTTCATGCATATTTTCAGATCCATTTGTACATTAGTCCAGTTGTTTATTACAGCTGGTGCAAGGAAAGTGTACATTAAATGACAATATACATATATCCACCTCAATTTCACATTTGAAAAAGTAAGTTATGGTAGGTCTTTTTATATGACAGCACAGTATGGGCCCTCAGGTTCTTAAATCAGCAATGCCACTTTATGCCTTTTAATTTTTGTATTTTGGGTGTTCCAGCCTGACATATTTTGAGCATAAGACATACAATGAGTGCTCGATCTAAAAATGTAGATTCATTGCTGTGACTCAGAGAAACAGAATTACCATATCATAAATTCTTGGGAATCTGTCTTTCCTAGGGCACCTACAGTTTTTGCTGTCTGCTCGTTGTGACTTCTCCCTTTTGGCCAATGGAGTAGCCAGCTCCTTGAAACAGCAGAGATTTTCATTATATTAATGACTAGAGATTGTGCGATGGCTGGAGAGACAGGCAACAAACATATCAAAAGTCTTTCCTTTTCAAATGCTCTCAGACTTTTAGCTGTTTGCTGTTCCTGCAAAACCTTCTTCACTTATTGTCCTCTGTGGATGCACTGACTTCCAGAACCTTCCTCCCTTGCTGCTCCTCAGCGAAAACCCTCTTTTTTCCCTCTACTATTTTTGAAAGCTAATCAAGATGCTACTTTGTGTCTTTTGCATACTACTTCTTTGGAGAGAAGTCAGAGGGATATTTAGCCGGATGGAGATTAATACCTTAATCGCTCCCACTGCTTCTTTTGGCCTTGTAGACGTACATTTTGCAGTTGCCAAATCCGGAGAAAAAATATTGCTTTAAAGCTGAAGATCTGAATTATTCTCATGGTGCTGAATGAATCAAGATTTTAGACACTTGAGAGAACTTTTAGTTTTGTTAGCTTTGACCTGTCCTTGGAGTAAAGCAGTTTGGATGGTGGGTATTTTTTTAAGGTGGCCCTGGTGATTGGGAAGAAATCAAAGTTAGATGCCGGGAGCAGGTGGGAGTTTCAGAACAAAAGGTCATAATACAGCTAAAGAGAAGGATGAAAAGGGAGGATCATGGTGGGAATTGCTCCATATTACTTTCCAGGGAAAAGTTACATCTAAATGGAAGCTGTCTAATGGAAGTGACAGGGAAAGAGTAAAAACAGAAACAGAAAAGTAGACATTCAAAGGCCCAGGAAAGACTCCCAGTTTGAAGCCTGGAGAATGTGATATTGTTCATATGCTAAAAGTGAGACCTTAGCAGGAAGGTGCAAGGAACACAAAAAGCCTAGGGAAAGAGTTGGAAGTGTGTTTTGTTTAGCCTGCTTTTTTAGTTTAACCTTGCAAGGGTAGAATTTGGCTTTGGGTAGAAGACTACAGTCACAGGAGCTTGTCTGAAACAGCGGGAGGCAAAATAGATAAAAGAGATAGATCCTGTTACCATTTTGTTTTAACAGGACAGTCTGGGGCCTGTAGAGGTCTCCATAGAATATTTGTTAAATGTAACATGTGAAAATTCGTTAAGTGATAAAATCTCTCCATGCCCAGTTCAATGGTAACTGTGGCCCTACACAGTGATTTCTATCATGTACCATTCTGTTAGTCAAACTGAAAACTTCTGTGTGTGGTATCCCATGGAGAGCAGAGCTATTCTTAAGATTTTGTTTCCATTTGAATAATAATGGCTGTAGTTGTGTTTGAATAAACATAAAGCTGTTATTCCCCCAAACAGCTTTGTTCACAGTGGATGTAATAAATCTGGTTTGCCCTTTTTATGTATTTTAGATCCCAATTCGGACACTGAAATGAATTTATCACGATAGCTGATACTACCTTTATGTGAGCATGCTGGTGAGCAATTTTTACTGGGAAGACTATTTGTAGAAAGAGAATTTTAGATTTATATAGAAGTTCTTGTGGGAGCCAAATGTTGGATTTTTGTGAAGAGTTGCTCTAGAAGTGCTAACCAGCTATTGTGTCATGAAATCATGAGTTACCTGAGAGCTAGAAATCAGAGAAAATATATTGAGCAGGGAATTACTGTTATTAACACTTCATAATTCATAGCCTCACTTTTTATTTCCTCCAAACAGTATTAAATTTGTTTTAAGAATGAGGAAACTGATATAGAAATAGCCAGCAGCTTGTGGTTGTTTTGCCACAGGGGGCCAATTCCATCACATTATTTTCTTAGTTCCAGCTTTCTTGTTTAGACAAGCTACCATGGAGGCTTGTTTCTCAGGAAAAAAAGAAACATGTCAAGCAAAAAGAGTAAAGTTACAGAAGGGCATTTCTTTTGTCTCTTTTTTCTGAAGGGGGCAGCTATTCCCTCTTGAATCAAATCTTTGCATTTGGCCTGAAGTTAGTATTATTTTCCCTCAGTGCTTTGCTTCTGTGTGCTTGATAAACCCAGCCTCCCTGTGCCAACCCCTGCTTGGGGGAGTAAGCCTGTCCCTTACGGTTTTGGGGCCCAGAATGGGCTGTGCCTGGGATGGTGTGGGGTCTGTCACTCAGCAGCAGTTTGCATCCATGTCTCAGCTTCCTGCTTCTCCTGGTCCCAAGTAGACAGAATCACAAACGGGTTTACCATTCCTCATGTTTATAATTTAGATTGCATTTTGGCAAAAATAAAGATACTCTTTTCGCTTAGTTGCACTTCTGGATCACGTGGCTTGCATCAAATTCCCTAGAGACCTATTTGCTGAACTCTAGGTTTTAACACTGTATGTTCTGAATGCAACTTTTCTCTCCAAGCTCAAGTGCTATATAAACACTTCCCTTGTCACATGTGGGAGAAATGTGAGACATATGTCACTCTAAAACCTGATATAGCTGTCTCTTTCTTGGAAGAGGTAGACTTTATAGGTAGAGTTTAGCTAAAGGAATGATGGTAAGAGATGGCTTCTGTGACCGTGGAGCTAAAGGCTTCTGTTGAAGTTCAGTGTGTGCACCCCTCACATAACCACAGCCGGAGCTAGCAGAGAGCCTTAGCACTGAATCATAGAAGGGTTTGAAGCCTTGCTTCATTAGGTCTTGCAGTCCTCAGTGGAAAAGCAAAATCTCCCACTAAGCAGGGGAAACCTTGTGAAGTGACTAAGATGGTTTCTCTGAAACTAATTGGAAACCACTTCAGATTACACCAGGTCTGTACTCCAGAGTATTTTGAGGAGTATTTTTGGACCGTGCTGGAAAGCATGGGGAGTTTGGCACAAAGGCATTGTGTGTTTTCATGTTCAAACACCCAGTGAAACAAAAATGGAAGTAAAGGAAAATGTATGAGTGAAGAGCTAATGGATTGAACCGTGGATGATGGTGGGTAGAAATGGCTGTTGTAATACACCTTGAACAAATCTTCTGTCTGTGTGGAAAGTACTACTTGCAAAACTAACGCAGAGGTTAGTAACCTGCAGGCTTT
Source organism: Lathamus discolor (assembly GCF_037157495.1). Taxonomy (NCBI): domain Eukaryota; kingdom Metazoa; phylum Chordata; class Aves; order Psittaciformes; family Psittacidae; genus Lathamus; species Lathamus discolor. The sequence goes on along the minus strand of NC_088891.1, from coordinate 17,852,243 downwards.
TGTGTCTCAAATCGCAAGCTTGAATAGCCTATTAAACCCCCCTAAAATTCATTAGTTCATTAAGGCACAGATTCCCTTTATCTATGTACATTGAATCCTGAGCAGGGTGTTGAATGAATGAAACACAGAAAGTTATGGTGGGCAAAGGAAATTGCTGGGGCAGATTCTTCCACTGTGACCTCCAGAGCACTGACATGCTATAGATTCCCTGTTTGTATTTGTCCACAGAAGGAATAGTTCCCTACTGGGCAATCTCCCATGCAGAGAGGCAGCAAGGCCTTGTCCTGCAAGGGCACCAAGGTGAAAAAGGCATCTGTCTGTTGAGAAGCTAGAACAAAAGGATTTATAGATTATTTCCCTGAATCTTTATAATGAAGTCATAAAGAAGTTGTCCATATTAAATTAATATATGGAGAAAACTTGTATATGCTGGTATTTGATAGCAGGACAAGAAGAGACTTTCAAGTAGTTTGCATAATGAAAACACATTTCCAGGGCACCCAAACCCATTTATTAGGTGGTGAGAAATGTCACTTGGTTTGGTTTCATCTATGGAACAATCAAGTATGTAAGTATCTAGTTGTTGTGTAACCCCCTTAGCAGCAGATAAATCAGGTCGACACTGAATTCTTTAGTAAAATGTCGTTACCATCTTACAGAAAGGAAACAGGTCCACAGGATCTCCTGGATGCCCCCACAGTTCCTCATGCATTAGATCATGCTGCCTGCCTTCTACAGAGAGAGATACTTTCAGAATGGAAGCCTCCTCTAATTAAACCCATTCCTTCTCCCCTACACACACCAAAGCTGCAACTGCCAATGGTGCTAAGGGAATGGGAATTGTGAATTACTCAATGCAGTGGATTTGCGTAATTTGGGGGTTTCATTCCTTTTCAATATCTGAGTTCCGTTATCTGAGCTGACTTGGGGTCGAATGGCTGAAGGCCATAGTTGTGATCCTTAAGGAAATGAAAGCAACATACTCTCTGCAGAAGGATCACAAGATTCTCTGCAAATCAAGGAGGTGCTCATGACTTACCACAGGACAAAGGGGAGAGGTGTGGGATAAAAATCTGATGATCTCCAGGTCATTATTCATTTGTACCCTTCCCAGCGGCTGGAACAGCACACAAACCAATGGAACCAGAGCTCCTGTGCAGAGCAGGGGAGGGCTGAGGGACTTTCTGTTTCTCTTCAGTGTTGTAAATGAGGTTTCTGTGCCTCTGACTCTGCTTCCTTGGCTCTCCCAGGGAATTCTCAGGACCTAGGTAAGTATTCCATTGAATCAGACAGAGGGAGAAGCAGTAAGTAAGCTCTAAAGAAAAATACATAAGAAAAAAAAACCACGAGCATCACAACAGCTTTGCAAACAGAATGGCATAAAGCTTACCAGGCTGACATGTCAGCACCTCCCCAGAGGAAATACTGGGAAAGAATTCAACATGGAACATTTTTATATCTAAAGGGAGAATGAGGGGTAGAAATCAGAACAATTCTTTTAAGCAAGCAAATTCGAGGAAACATATAGTTCCAAAGAAGCTCAAATAAAGCCCCAGTGAAACTGATTGCCCCTGTCTTACTTAATAAAATGAGAGAAGCAAACCTTTAGCTAAGGCCACAGTTAACTAACAGAGCATCGCTGTGCATCAGGCAGCCCAGAGGGGTGTAGTGCAGCACTTATGGGGAGGGGAGGATTGGGGAGGCAATAGTTAGAGATATTTGTGGATATGCAGCATGGGTGTGCCTTTGTAGAGAGGTGAAAGAGATACAGAGAAGATGGCTCTTTGGGATGGGAACAGGCAAGGGGAGTGCTTCCTGGTGCCCTTAGTGCACAGTGATGGGGGACTGGGAGGCTAGCAAACGGGCATGGGGCACTTGAAGTTGTGTGTTACCCCCACAACCTTGCATTGCATTCCTTAAGTTTATTACCTGGTCATATCTATCTGAAATATCCCAAATTGGGTATCTCTTGCAGGAGAAAGGAGGTAGTCTTCAGGCTCCACAAATGTGGGAAAGACCTCAGGTATCACTGCAGTGCCTAAGTGTGCAGACAAATTTAGAAGGGGTAGAAAATCTTTAGTTCCCCATGAGATGCCTCTGCACAGCACTGCAGCACCTCTGCAGCTCCTCACTCCAGCCTCAGTTGCCGTCCTGAGTTTCCTGTGCAGGAGAGAAATAATTTTCTAATATTCCTGCTAGCAAAACAGGCTTTTTTTGTTTCCAGTTGTGCCATGTTCTTCTCATGTGTGCCCCACTCCTAAGAAAAATGGCTGTAAAGTCTGTCCAAAACTGTCATGAGTTGGTGTACTACATACAGTGTTGGAGAGAACCTAAATGTTGCATAAAACTGTCTCTCAGTAAAGGGTAAGAGCAATATACACTTTAAAATGTTAAAACCTCACTTAGAAGTTGGCTGCAAGATAACTACAGCAAGGAAAACTAGTATTAGAAAGGCTGTTTCTGCACTGATCCAGTGACTGGGTTTCTGTGGGAATGGTGATGATGATCGGTGGGACTCAGCTGAGGTTTACGCTGTGAAAGATTTCTGAGAAAAGGAGTGTTTGGTACTTTCTTATGTTAGGAGAAATAATTAAGGTCTGGATTTTCAGATACTGACTTCATAGTGGTAGTGTATTATCTGCAATTGAAAGACTGCCCTTTTTCCATTGGAGCAAAATATAACGAATTTCATTCAATGCTGCTATGGATGTGTGGGAATCGAAGTGGAGACTGTCATGAACGCCTTCTTCTTCTGTGCTAACTTGAAAGACACAAAAACTGTTAACATATTCCTAAATATATCTTTTCTGATTTGGACAAAATGTTACCTCAGTAGATATAAATTTCAGACTCCAGTAGTGGTGGTGGAGGCATTGTACTACTTTACATACAGCATTTTCTTAGTTGTTTTATAACTTTAAATAATGGCAGTAATCTGAAGTCCAAGTGTCTAATTTAAACCCAAGGTGATTATAGTTTCACTCAGCTAAAGACTGTCAGACATCTGAAGGCAAATCTGTGACCAGTGTCATGCAGTATAGTAATAAAACATAGGTCTTCATATTCTTGATTGTTGTTTTAGTTTCATAACTAAGAGGAAATAATCTATTTAAATCAACTCATTCGTGCGTCACGTTGAATAGTGAATTATTCCAGTAGTGTATTAACTTGTTATTGCAGAACAAAATGAAGGGAATAGTCTAGTTTATTCTACCTAGGAAATAACCAGAAAAAATAAGAGGGGTTTTCACACAGCAGAGACAATCAGTATTCAACTCCTTCCGTTCTTGTTGGCTTAGTAATATTTGTCTGGATCAGTTCTGGGAGGATGTGTGAGAGCAGGGTAGGAGGATAGTGAGAGATCTGGAAATGCAGAAGCTTAGGCAAGCATGGCAGTGAGAGCAGGCAAAGCTCTAGGTCAATAGCTGGCAGATGGCTTATGAGCTGAGGAGGCTGCTGGCAGATGGTATTGATGGTGTGGACAAGACAAAGATTCTGGCTACGGAAAGGGAGCTTTGGAAAGACACTAGAAGTCTATCTTTCCTGATAAGAATGCTGTCCAATTTGGATTCACATCACATCTTGTTTTTACTTGGTTTTTCTTTTTCACCAAAGAAAAGGTAGAGAGGTTTTGCTGCTGTAAGAAAGAAAAAAGGACTGAAACAGAAACAGAGCTCATATTCTCTGAAACAGAGGATATGAGGTCTGTTATTTGGTCTAGCTCCCAAATTCTGACCATTCAGTGACAACAAAAACCCCTTACTATGCGTAATTGGCACATAATTATTTGTGATTACTAGTCTGATTCCTCTGCCTCTCTCACTGTTACTGAACTAATTACTCCTCTTATGCAACATTAGCAAATTAAATCATTCCAATTATCCACATTTATATCCTTGTGCTTTCTCCACTGCCACCGTTCCTTCTCATCACCCGGTGTGACGGTGCCTGTCATGCTTTCATTTGCAGCCTACTTTCTTCTTAGGCAATTAGTGGGTGCTGGGGCAAGGTTCAGAGGCAAGCAAGTGCCTAAAAGGGCCGCCTGTGCTCCTGCAACTCTGTGTGCCATGGATAAGTAACTGTGACAGGGGATGTACAAAATCAGGTGTGTGCCTGTGAAGTCAGGGGGCAGAAAGCTTGTAACTCACAAAGAGATTTGGAGAAGAGGGAGTCACTTCAAACAAAGTAAGAACTGGCTTAAAAAGTCATTTTAGACACACACAAAAGACAGAGTCCCAGGACTCAATTACTATGCAGTTTGGTGTTCACTTTAGGATGCCAAAATACAAAGGGCAGTGAACGCTTAAGCAAACTGAAAATACTGTAGGGAAGTACAGGCTTTGCTACGGATATGTTTGTCAACAGTGAAACTCTGAACTGGTTTGGCAGAAAGGAGAACTTGGGATCTTAGAAGCATGGCATACCTTCTCCCTGGGGCTGGGAGCTGCACCAGGGGGGTTTAGACTGGATATTAGGAACAAATTCTTCCCCACAGGGTGGTCAGGCATTGGAACAGGCTGCCCAGGGCAGTGCTGGAGTCACCGTCCCTGGAAGTGTTCAAAAAAGTATAGACAAAGCCCTTAGTGGCATGGCTTACTGGTAGTCCTGGGGTAAAGGTTGGACTTGATGATCTTAAAGGTCTTTCCAACCCAGATGATTCTGTGATTCTGTTAGCCCTTAATTGCCCTGATGAACCCCACCTGAGGCCTCTCCACGTTCCACCCATGGCCCCAGAGGGCTATTTGAGCTCAGCCTGGACCTTTCTTTCTTGTTTAGGCCCTATTGGAGTGGTGTGTTTTTGCAGCTCAGCAGTGGTATCTGTACTCAGCTACAGGTCTGGCTGCTCCACACCCCTTGGAGAGCAACTGGCTCTCACCGTACTCTGGCTCTTACTCAAAAAATGGGGGTTGAAGCCTAAAGCTGTGATCTGGGTCTCAGCTTGTACTCAGTTCAGTTGAGCTGTTGAGAATGACGGCACAAAAATGGCTCTGGGTCCAGCCCTCATCTCCTCAGTGCCAGGAGCTTGCACCTTCAGAACCTAGGCACAGCTGCTCACCCAGCGCCACATCAACTTGTCTCTCCTGGTGTTGTGCTAACAGGAAAGTCAACGTCCAGAGTTTCACTTATTGCCCAGGAATAATTCCCGCTTTCTTCCATTCTTCCTCCTGAAAGAGGCATTACTGTAGCTATTATGTACTGCTGCACAGGTTATAACACACCAGCTTTTCTGCTTCATGGGATTTAGGCTGCATCGTGTACTTGGAATGTTCTACTGCTATAGTATAATTGACTGCTACAATGACATATAGAAACTGCAAAGCAGAGGTGTGTGCCTATTCTGCTGTTGATCTAACAAATGGCTAATATGCTAAAGTCTGTTTACTTAAATACTTGACTGTAAACCAGCTTTCCTCTGGGCAGTTGCAGATGATGTGCAGTTGCCTGTTTAGGCCTCTGTATTTTATTTCTTGTTACATTGGCTTTCTTGTTATATTTCATTTCCCGCTGTCAAAACAAATTCCTTTGTAAATATAATACCTATTTCTACTAATTTTCAGATAAAATGATTTTAAATGGCAATCCAACAAGGTAACTTTTTGTTGCATTCAACTTTAGGAGAAGAGCATGAAATGCTCTGTTATTAGATCCTAAGTAGGAACAAAAGTAGACTCAAGAGAAGTGCAAAGTAACTTCTCAGCAAAAATGCTGGTGGAGAACTGAGTGTTCTTTGCTTAGGCCTTAACCTTGGTTTCATAGGGTTTGAATCCTAAAGGCCATGGAAACTTAGAAGGGAGTACAGAGCAAGTGACTGGCCTAGCTCAAGCATGAAAGAGTATAGTAAGCAGATGACAAGCACGAAGCATATTTGCATATCTCAGACTTACCTGAATGCTTTTTCCCCCTGTGCAGAACTGAGAACAGGTGAAAAGGGTTGGTAACTAGTCACAGAAGGGGGTTGTTTCTGTCCTTCCATAATAGATAAGGGCCTTGCTTAATAGAAGGACTAGAAACAGACATTTTGTATTTAAAATATTTCCTCAAGAAATAACATTAATTCTGAATGTGTGCCAACAGGATCTAATTGGACTTCTTAGGACAGTGCTTGCTGTATAGAACATCCAGCACTGCAGAGCTGTTATGGCAGGTCTATACTATAGAAAATCCCTAAATCCAGCAAAATTCTATCTTCAGGAAAACCTGACCATGTGCTGCATTAGCACACACTGCAAGTACGTGGTGTTTGTGGTTACCTCTGGTCTGCCACTAGAGTTTGGCTCTCCGTTCCAATGCAATAAGCTTAAAGGAGGAGTGGCTCAAATCGCTCTTGGTGTATGGTAGTAACTTTGCCCATGGTAGCAGTAAAAAGCGCTGTATGCTTGGTTGTGGTGAGTGGTACTTAGGATGGATGAATTTTTCCAGAACTTGACATACGCAGGTACATATATTTGCAGGCTCCGGAAGAAGTGAGGAGTTTTCATCAGTCAGGTTAGTTAGCTCTGCAGCAAGCTGAGGGCATTCCGAGGCCTTTCTCCTAGGAAAATGTAAATGATACAGAAGGAACTACTTTCATGTCTTTATTACTAAACTTGCTGCTCTCTGTCCTGCTGGATGTGAGCAGCAACAGCAAGATTTAGATATTGGAGTCACAGGAGGGCTTCAGACTTCTCTTGAGTGTTGTAGGCTGTTTAATTTGATATTAGTGGGGACTACTTAAGGTTTTTGTTAAGTCTGGCAACTAAAAGCTCAAACACAAGCTTTTACCTACTTAAGAGTCCATTGTCAGCTTGTACTTGTGTGGTAACAGTGTGCATAAAGAGGTGAATTTCAGTCAGTGCTCACCAGCTGTCCTGTGTGAGGGAGGGCATTCACCCAATCAGGTCAGTTGGCGGGAAACGGAGAGAGCGGCGGCCATGAGACGTGAGGGGAGAGGCCATTTTGCCCTTAGTGACATGGCTCAGTGTTGGCCTTGGCAGCCCTGGGGTTTGGACTTGATCTTAAATCTCTTTTCCAACCCAATTGATTCTGTGTATTGTTAATACCAGAAACTAGCCTCACATTGGGCATATCAGTGTTATATCAGCTGTTGCTTCTACACTTCAAATCCTGCCTGTTCAATGACATGTTCTGGCAGTTATAAAATGTGCCCTGCCAGTGGTTCTGCGGTGATTCAGTACTCTGCTCTTGAAAAAGTGAAGTTTTGAAGTTCCATACTTGTTAAATTTGCTGGCATCTTCTTGACAAGATATTCTTGGTGTTAACTGCGCTTCTCAGGTACTGCCGTTCTGGGAGCATGATTACAATGTTTAGTGTGATTCTGCCATCCATTATCACCAACACCACCTACTTTTGCAGAGCTGTAGCAGTGGGCGTGATGGTATCTGGTTCGTATTATTGGCCTACAATCCTGTACACAGGAGGAAAATAAAATTCAGACTTGCAGTAACGTAGATGCACATTTTAACTCAGTTTTAGGATTAGTATCTGTATTGCTAACTCAGGAATGTTTTATTGAGATAGGAAACTCCTTGCAGCCAGGGAAGTGCAGTGCTTCCTTCCCATGGCATGTGTGCCTGCAGCAGAGAGGCAGTGTTTGGTCAGCAAGATCAACCAAATAAAAATACGTGTGTGTTTCAGGTTGTCATAAGGGGGAACTGCAGATGCTCAGTGCTTACCTTGTAATCTGAATGTGATATGATAGAGAAAAAATGCTGGTAGGTCTTTTCAGGCATAAAGCAATATTCATCAGTCCATTCCTGTTACCATACCGTGTTCCCCTGCGCACCCGAGATGATGGCTAATTCTCTGCAGCTGATGCTAACAGATGCAAGTATTTGCTGTATTTTGTACACAGTGATGAGAAGTTGACAGGGACCAAAGACTTGTTCTATGGTAACAGCCATCTGGTAAAATATAAAGGCACAATATTTGTGCAGGATGACTTACAGCTTCAAGGTAGGGTAAAATGCTGCCAGACTTGCTCTTGTTGCTCCTTTCTGGTCAAGCGCAGTCCTGCACTTTTATCCACATACCAGAATGATTGGTAACCAGATGTTTCATCTCATGTTCATTAACCAGTATTCATTTTCAGTTAAATGAGCAGATTGTTGAAGCCAGTAAGGTAGCAGTGTCTGCATTGCAGGGTTTCATTTTGCTCAAGGGTTAATACATAGGTACTTGGCTTCCTCACCTCCTTATGACCTTTGGTGCTTTTAGAAGAGATGAGGAGGAAGCTCCTGTCTCTCTGTTCCCTGTCCCCCCTCCCCGGAATTCCTCACAGCTCATTCAGCTTCACTGTTCTCCCTCTAGAATCCCTGTGCAAGCCCTTCAGCCTCTGTCTTGTCAATGTATCACTTTGCAGCCATTCCATACCCAGCGCAATTTTCCTTGGTGGCACAGGTCCTTTGCCTGAGCCAAAGGCAGGAGCAGGGAGGCCACATGTATGCTCTCCCGCCTGGACTGAGTTTCCCTTAATGAGGCCAGTTATTCTCTGACAGGTGCATATATAATAGTTATTGCAGAGAAGAATTTAAATTACAAAACAACTTTTATTCCCTTACAGCTAACCTCAAAGGAGCATGAGCTTAAATAACCTTGGCTAGATTTTGAGCTGCATAATGTATAAATAACCTGCATAGCAATACATAAACATCTGAAGCTTGTTTTCAAGTTCAGATAGCCCTGTTTCTTGCACTGTGATTGAGAAACAGTAAAAATAATAGACTTTTCTAATGAGACTATTAGTCTTTCTGGGAGGAAGTATGTTTTTCATGTGGGGACTGGTGTGTTCACTGACGTGATATAACTTTCTGTCCATACTACCATGGTGAAGTATGTGGTAGTTTCTTTTGACCTAGTAAAAGGTGAGAATAAGGTGCTTGTGATGACTTAATTAGATGTCAGCTGTCCTTAATTCTGTTGAGCATGGAACTTGGGATGGCTGGGTGGAAACAGCAATTTTGGGTGAACTTTCTCAGACTGTCAGGTTAGGTCTGATGGGAATATTGAGACCTTTAGTCCTGGCTCAAATTACTGCAAAGTTTCTTTGAGTTTCTGTGCTACTGATGTCTGATGTCCAGCCACACAGAAACAAGGTACCGGTGTCTCTTGAAGGCAAGACTGGATGAGGTTGGACGTGCTCAACTTTCAGGTAAAGAAGTGAAAATATTTGCAATAGGATTTGTGTGTTGCCAGTATCGACCTGCTGCAGGGAGGTATTTTTCGTAACTTTTGCCTTGTGGTTGTCTTTAAGCCAGGCTGGCTGTAGGACAAGGACAGACCAGCTGTTACTTGGGAAGGGAAATCTGCCAAAGCTTGGCTGGAGGCATGTGACTTTTTATTCTCAAAAGTTACCATGATTTTATGTTTTGGTACTTCAGATTTTGATTGCAAAGACAGGTTTGACATGAGCTTAGAGGCTGATATTCTTCTCAATGCTACCTTAGGAGTTCAGGGGCTGTCTTGTGGCCTGTTACAAGAGCTCTACACACAATGGCTGTAGCTCTGGTACTTGAAACTAGGCTAAATTGAAAAATCATGGGTAGGGTTAGTTTTGCCTGTGGAACGTAGGATGACTCAAGTCAGTCAGCTCTGTCTTCCAAGTGGATTTTTGTGTGGTTTTTTTTTTTTTCTTCAAGTAGCTGCAGCCTGAGGAAAGTCATTCCCACTGGAACTCCCATGGGGCTTTTGGAAGGGTTGTCAGCAGACTTTCCAGCTTAATACCTCCTCCAGAACCCATTTCACATCCTGCATCTTTCCCTCAAAACCCAGACAGTGCCACTAAGGTTCTGCTGTTGTCTTCAGCTTCTTTATTCAACCTGCACACAAACCTTGGTGTGAGTCAGCTCCCCCAGGCATGTTACATAGTGTTCTGATCACAGCAGCCTGTTCAGACAGTTGCCTTTCTGCAGCTGAGAGGATGTGTGCTCCTGGTTCTGGGGCTGGCACAAGATCTGTCCTCCCCTTCAGGCAGGGTTCAGCTTGCCTTGGCGGAAAGGATGAGGAGGCTGTCAAGACACTTGAGTAACACCTTGCCCTAGCCTATAAGTTTGGGCCAATCTTGTTGCTTATTTCTGTTATCTCAGATGGTGTAGTGTGTTCTCATTGTAGCAGCCAAATGTAGGGAACCTCTGGAGAGAAGAGGAAGGAAGGAGACTGGTGGTGATGAGAGCTTCTAGTGTGCAGCTTTCTTCCTCCTCTATCCCAGGTTTGTCTGAAAGCACAGGGAGAGATGCTGTTTTCATAACTTTATGATCTGACTTGGTTTAATAGCTTCTGGCTTGTTTCACTTGAATGTGCAAATGTGATGGCTGAAAATATGATTGTGAATGATGTTAACTATTTAATGGTATATTAAAGTTTTGGGGAGATGCTGCAGTAAATGTTTAAGTGCTAAGGAAGTCAGAATTGATGTACGGAACAGATGGGAAAAGATGAAGGATGATTTTCTTAGTTTTACAAGACACTGCATGGAAATTAATGGGATTGTGTGGCATGCATCACATGCCTTTATTTTGTAAACAAACCTGGATTAGGAGACATATCTCTTGTGATCATTTGATATGTTATTGGTGCTCACGGTGGGAAGACTGGGAAATGTTTCCACTCTGTCCCAGCCTTATAGTCAGACTAGTTAACAAGTTTCTGGTGCTGCTTGTGTGCTGTTTGATTATATTGGCATAACTTTGTACATTGAAATAAGCCTAAGAATACAGTTATGTTCAAAAGCTTTTCAAAGCTAAGATCCTGGGCAAAGATGCAGGGTTTTCAGATCTCATTGCATAGTTACTTTCACAAATAGAGTAAGAAAGGTGCTTTCCAGAAGGTTGGGGGTTTTTTTGCATTTCAGTTACTGGAACTGTGAAGTCCAGTAGTGAAGTCATTTCCATAATAGTCTTTATTTACTCAGATCTTATAAACAGAGCAACAAGCACATTCAGATGTACGTTTTCCTTCTTGTATGAAATACTTTGTACATTTAGCATGTTTTCAACTGTTTACTTCAGATGGGAGACTGGCTTACATTAGTTAACATAAAAATGAGATTCATTTGGAACCCCAAAAGTAAGAGTAGTGTCATAAATATGGATGTATTAACTAGGTAGCTTGCAGGGGAAACAGTACACTGTCTGAGTGCATATTTAATGTCCTTGGAAGTAGTGAAAAGAAACAAAAGGAAATAGTCCTGGATGCAGAATTAGTAGTTGCTATGTAAAGTATTCACAATAAAATTCAAAAAGCTTTTGAAATTAATTCGCTAATGGTCCTATGGTTATGGACACTTTTGCAGTTGTGCTAGTGCACGAGTCTTCTAAGAAAAGAATGAAATTAATATCTCGTGAAATGGCCAGTTCTGGGTATAAAATGGTTTATTTTTCAAGGGCAAGTCTCGCATACCAGACACAAGAAGCAAAGCTTGTGTTTTGTAAATTCAAATTGCAATATGAGATGTCTGTTCTCAAGTGATGGCAAAATAGGACCACTGAAAAACACGTGGAATAGATTGGTGTGTATTGCAGCAGTAGCTCACAAAACTGACTTTTGCAGAGCTTTAATTACTAGTTAGCCAGATTCAAGATGGATCTGTATATAAGCTAAACAATATATACAAAAGAGCATTATGTGGAACATAACATGCCTCTAACCATTGTTTGTTCCACTTGATTTGAAGTTCCACATAACAAGATGCCATTTGGACTGGAGATTTACTGCATGCCTTACCTTTAGCAGTTATGCAGAAATGTTTTAATCATTTATAGTCATTACTCCAATTAGAAGAGAACTACTCTAAAGCTTTTAATTTTTTTTTTTATTTTTTTTAATATCTTTTTTCTCTCCATTTCTTTATAGTAGACTGGAGTACAAACCTGCAGCTTTGGGGAGCTGGAACTCCTTACTTTGAACACCTACATGCATTATTTATCTCTAATGATTTCAGATGTGGCTTGAGCTATGTGCTTGATGTATATGCACATACATGAATGTTTTGTAATCACCTTACCTTCTACATGATATTTGAGCTAGGCTGGATAGTAACTGGGCAATTACTGGGGAGTAAGTGCATCTAAAGCAATCACAACTTCTTTGGGATGAGGACTTGAAATAATTTTCAGTGCTTAGTGACTGCTGCAGTGCTCAGGTAGAGGACTCACCTTGAACATGAGGAAAGGAATATCCATTTTGAGTTCTCCTCTTTGATATGTGGCTTGGTACTGTCAGGTGTGCAGAACTACCTTGGTGTTGGTATGCTATGTCTGGGAGGGAAGGTAAATCCCACTGGTCTGGCTTTGTCTCCCTTTCAAATAAGGAGTTCCCAACCTTGGCATTGCAAAGACACTTTTCCTTCTAGCTTCTAGATTAATAGTGAAGTATCTGCCTGTTGTAGCAGTCAGGAGTACACTTAGTCTGGCAGTAGAGCTGCTAGTTTTGTATGTCATCTCTTGCTTACAAACAGGTAACCCAAGGCTATTTCAGGGTGAGACATAGTATATAAACTTGCGTTTGGGGAGAGCACCCTTGTCACTATACTTGCCTGTCTTACTGTACTGAATGTGAGTGAGAAACAGCAGTTCTACAGCTGATGGGATTGTCAGTCAGCATCATGCAAGCTATTGCTAAAAGTTTCTAGATTAGGTGGATTGTTAAAATGGCAACTTAACTAAATCACTGACTATGTTGTGCTTTCTTCTGAGTGTCCAGAACAAGGTAGATCTCACAGTGTAAGTGTTGCACAAGTTACACTATGGTGTCAAGTGTTTTTCTGCTAGTAAATAGCCCACTGAATTAAGTGTCAAAATATAGAGGATGTGTTTTTTTTTAATTAAATAATGTCAGAAAAATGAGTTGTTTGTATGTCTGTGCAAGCAATTGTAGCAACATAATAGCAGGTATGGAAGAGCTTTACTGCTTTCTGCAGTCACTGGGTGTTTGTGGAACAAATGGCACTTACAGTTCATCAGAACATAAATTTGCGATCCACATTTTAAATGCAGTAATAGCTTTGATCTGTACTTGAAAATATGTACTTGCAAATGGCTCTCATAAACTTGAGAACTTCCAAAGAAAATGGGTACTGAGGCGCAACAGGGGAGACAAAACTTCCAGAGTTAGGGGCTCAGAAAAGTCAGCAGTGAGGCTTCCAGTCCTAGGTATGGATGCAAGATACTGGTGAAAGAACTGTAAAGCTCTTGTGTCTGCAGAGCTGGCTGGAAAGGACACTTGTACAATAACAAGGAAAGGAGTAAACTATTGAAGTATGTTCAAGGTATAAGCTCTAACAAGCCAATGCAGTAGCTTATTCTCTTCCTTGCTGCCCGTGTTTTGTGGTATCCTGTGATTATTACATCTCCAGTCTATGATGGAGTAGCATGGAATAAATTTTCTTCTATTGCTGAAATCTGCAGAATACTGCAAGTTAGCAAGTTGTCTGATGCTTTTTGATAGTGCCAGTGGGCAGAATGAGCAGAGAAATGTCAAAATGCTTGTAGTTCTGCTAAAAAGCTTCTGTGCCCTGTTCTTCTTTGTCAAGTCCTAATGAGGGTGTTTCACTGAGTTTGCGGCAGTCCTTTGGCAACAGTAATACAAACCAGGGATCATGAGCTTAAACTTTTACCAACTCAGGTGGGAGTACTGAGCCATATGCTGCTTCATTGGAGCCTAAAAAGGGCTTACTTTCATAATGGAACAGAAAGTAAAACAGGTTAATTGAAAGGAATTCATAAACACTTACTATGTATAAATCCAGGAATAACTGAGCTGTTAGAAGAAAGATCAAAGAGTGATTTTTACCTTCACCATTGGATTCATTATAAAAATGCATGATTCATTACTCTTTGAGTGTCATGTGTATCTACTGAATTTGCAAATTAAGCAGACATCAGTACAAAAAAGATGATGTATTTTATTGACATAAAGTAGCAAGCTGTGCCAAATTTAGAATATGAGCTAAAAAACCTCTCACTTGGATCCGATGAAACATAGCTACATTATACTTTATACTGCTTAGGTGCATGTAAAACTACTTGGACAAATGTGTATAAGGGGTTGTGCTTTAAGTGCCTTTATTTCTCAGATTCTAGTACAAGGAGAGGCAGCTCTTGTTCAGCAGGTGGGACTTGCATGGATGGGAAACTGGGCTGGTCCAATTCTCTCACAACTTGTTATGTGTTTGTACCCATGTTGCTTGAAAGCTAGTTGTTTCAGGCCAGACTGCAACCAGTAAATGGTAAAAGAATATGTATCAGTGTAATGTCAGAGTCCTGACTAAGATTTATTAGCTGCAATATAGGGAATAGATATGATCACTTTTGCTATCCCAAGTCTGGGGAAAAATGATTGAAACAAACCCCAGAAATCTGCCATTTGCTTCTTTCTTCATTGCCTGGCAAATGCCGTCAAGGGAAGGTCAGTGGATGCCCACTCATCACTACAAGAAGGTGATAACTATGTTAGATCATACTGTGTGAATATTTCCCTTGTAAGGACTTTATGCATATTTGTTTTAAAGTGAGATGCATTGAAAAACACAGTTCATTTCACTCAGCTGCTTTCTGTGTGTGTTGAGAAATAAATGTATAGATTTCTGTGATGAGATATTTCTATGGAAGAAAATAGCAAGAGGGAATATTGTCCTGCTTGTGTTCAGGGCAATTCTGGGGGGCTCTAAAGGTGTAACTGTGCCCAGTTTCATTAACTTAAACAGAAAACTGCACTCTTAAGGGGACTGGTGGACTTTCAGGTTGGCAGTGGCTTAGTTTGGAGAGAAGTCGTTTGCGGCAGACATACCCACTCCTCTGAGGCACTGCTGTGGGCACTGGCATCCAGTCCTCTGAGCTGCTACTGGGTCCTTGCACTGTCACTGCCTTCAGGCTCCCTGGCAGGCTGTGTGCCATACTGGATTTAATTAACTCTGGTGTATTACTGACCACATCATGTTCTTTACAGAGTCCTTATGCCATGTCCTTGGTTCTCTGGAGGTAACCAAGTAGACACTGGTATCTACTTGCCAGTGTCAATTGGTGGCAGTTTGCTGCTGGACTGCAGTCTTGTGGTTTGACCTGAGGATGGCAAAGGCAGCACCAGATGGGGTTTTGACTGCTGCAGCCAGACTTTTGAGGAGTTAGGAAGTAGTAATACCTTTTTCAGCAGCTGTTGATAACGTGGTCTTGAAGGAAATGCTAGCTCTGCTGTGTACAGCTCAGTCCAGGAGGGAGAGAACATTTTCTAAGGGCTTTAGGTGAGTAGCCTCTTGCATCTACAAATAGGTAGGATAAGGTAACGTATCCATTAAAGGATATGTTAATGTGTTTGTGGGAAACTTTTAAACAGCACAGTGGGGAAAAAGGAGTATCAGAAGTGACTCGAGACAAGACACCACAGACTGGGTTTCAGAGATACGCAGTATTTAATTACTGTGCTGATATCAACATAATCGCAGTATCCATCCAGTGCACACGGAAAGCAGTTCTGGTTTTAAGTGTATTTAGGGAAGTCTAGGTCAGGATGCAGTCCACACCTCTGTGCAATGCTGCTTAACAATATTTTTGAGGTGTGACTAACATCAAATATTTGCATAATGTCTCTTACCTGGAATATTCATGTAACTCATGAAAATTAGTTGAGAGCAGGTAACTGCTTTGATTGAAAAGCCCAGAAGTGTCAAAAGCTGTATGTGTTTTTGTAAGCTGTTGCAAGGCATACTGTTCTGGTGATGAATTTTTACCTGGAAAGGAAGCTCAGGCTGGTTGTTAGGGTATCTCGTTGCACTAGGTGGCAGGGTGCTAGAATGGACATGAGCACATAAAACATTGAGAGAGAAAGCAGGGTTTGTGTTACATGGCATCAGCTGCTCTGCAGCACTTGCCCAAGTCCATATTCTCACTCTGCAAACACTGGTGTAACAGGTTTCCTGTTTGGGAGAGTCTGTGCAAGTTACACTCTCCAGTTACACTGTGGAGGCCTAAGTTCACACCCCAGCTGACTTCGCAGTAGCTCATCTGCTTATTGGTTTCTGGTCTTTGTAACACAAACACTTCAGGGATTTCAGAGCAGCCAAGTTTGAAGATACACAGTCATACTGGGACAACGCTTTAAAGAAATTCTTTCACAAGGATTAAGTGTGAAAAAACTTTGGGGTCTAAATGTGCTGAGAAGTGTTCCTAATGTTATGGTATAAGCATATATTTTAATGCCTGTAATCCATTATCACTTTCTTACTACTATTAGACCCTTTCCTCCCTTCCCTATGGACAGGAGTTTTGGTGCGATTGCAAACAGTAACTCCTCGAGAGAGGAAAACATTTTTCCTCTTGTGAAGGATAATCTGTCTTGATGCTGACCTTTCTGCCTATGCCCTGAGAGCTTATGGAGGGTACTGGCAGTGTAGTGATTCCAGCAGAGAACATGCTTTCAGACCCATAGTTATGGTCACTTACGAACTTCAGCAGAGAAACCTGACTAGTGAGACAATACATTGTCAAGGTGCAGGTGAAATTTTATGTCAAATTTAGGAAAAATTGTTTTGTGTATTAAGAAATTGTTTTTAAACTTATTCTAAGGCTACTCTGCTGTTCAAGTTCTGTGTTGGAAATAAACTGTCTAGTCAGCAGAAGTTTAAAGAAACACATGTTGCTTTGCTCTTCAATGTCACGAAGCATATTAGAACCCCTAGAATGTCTAGGGCATGTATCATATCTAGAAAAGGGGTTTTTAATGTAGAAAACCTCATTAATGAGTTTATTTATGCATTGTTACTGGTAATCTGCTTCAATCACATGATGTGAACTAAAGGTAGTATTAGCAAGAGGAAAAAGATAAGCAGAAATATAGACAATTCCAAAGTACCCAAACCAATATGTGCTGACTGTTGAGCTGATACAAACACCGATGGGATAACCTGAGCATTTGATGCAGACCACAGATATTTCGTGCTAGTTCTGCTGGAAAATGAGGTAGTTGTTGTGTATTCCATGGCTCCTTTGGCTGCAGGACGACAGGGCAACATACCGCCTTGGGGTATTGCATGTTTAGCTCAGCTGGCAAAACCCAGCACATCTACGCATTCTCCATTTTTTCCTGATAATTACCTGTGCTCAGCAGTAGGCTTTTGGGCTAGTGTTCTCTAGCTGTAATACTCCTTCTACTGCAAATACAGCAAGGAATTAATGTTTTATTTGAGCAGTTAGAAATCGTTGGAGAGAACATAGATTATTTTTTTCCTTGTTGGCAGCTTGCTGGTATGATGTCAATTGACATCACTGGGCTGTAATGCTCTCCGAATTTTCATTTTTAATTTTGGGTCCTACCTGAGGGGAAAGGATTACTCCGTACTTACCAGATAGGGCAGCAGTTGTTGTTCTTGTCTAGTTAACTCACCATGTGTCCAGACTGAATTATTTTAATCATACTTTGTTTTTAATTCACAGCTGTGGGCCAAGTTGCATCTTCATCTTTCATTGGCTTTTTGTTGATACCGTCACTTCTCCTAATGTCTTACATGCACCATGATGTATTCCTGAGTTTTACTGCTCTCTTATTTCATACCACACTTCTTCGTTCTGTGTTACCTTAACTTTCTGCCCTGGTAACCTTCTTGCAATACAGTGTGTGGTGGTTTTTTGTTATCTACCATTACTGTATATTCTAGACTTGCATTTGGTGTTTTTTGTTTGTTTGTTTGTTTGTTTTTTAAGTCCAAGTGTGTGTATTAAGCTTTAACCAGGCTTAATAGAAAGTCCATTGTTTTGTTGTTAATCTGTATGTAATCTGTAACTGATGGCCATCTTTGAAGCCAATGGTATTACATGGGAGTGTGCAGAGTATCTAGTTGTTGCTTTTAACAGTTGTAGTTCTTTCTCCAGTTATTCCTATAACTATTTCTGCATCTACTGTGGATTTTAACCTGCATAGCTAAATAGAGGTCCTACTTTTTCAGCCATGGGATAAAATGTCTTAGCTTGAAACTATGTCAGAATTGTCACTCTAGTACATACAAGGAACCTGAAGGGTCAGAGACTCCTGCGCTTACCGTGTGGATTGTGAATGCTCATGAGAACGTGTTTTCATTAATATTCATAGAACACCCTCATTCTGCAGACATTTGTGTGAACAGTATTTGTCAGAATCTACTTATTATACCTAAGTCTCCAGCAGAAGTTTAATATCCTAGGCCAGCGTTTATTTCAAAGCTGTAACAGGTTATTCATTTCCTTAAGCAGGCTGTTTACACCTTGTGTTTAACTGCATGTCAGCTGTAGGAAATTGTGGATAAGGTACGAGATTGGCTTCTCTATGGGAATTCCTGTCAGCTTGCACAGAACTTCTTTAGCTAACCCTATTGCTGTACATTTATCATCAAGTAGATAGATGTGGTGCTGATAGCATTCTGACAGGAGAATACTGTATTACATAGAAGTTTGCAAAGAAAAAACCTGAACATTACATGACAATCATATGCCCAGAAACCTACATACTGGATTAGAATCCATGTAATTAATATTAATTGTAATAAGGTTTGACAAAGAAAGAATAACAGGAGATTCTGCTCATAAGTCAAGACCTTAGTAGAACTGAAGAAATAGAGCCAGCTGGAGTTGGATGATGTAAGAATGCTGGCACTGAATAATTCATGAAAAAATACAGTATATTGCATGTGAAATCTGGAGCCTTTTAAACACCTATGAATAGATTACAAAGTTCACTCCAGGTAAGTAAGAGAGGAGAAGGATGGAGAATATATGCATGATGTAACATAAACTCTTAATAGAGTTAAAAGGTCATATACTTCCCATGTCAAATGTGAATGATCAGGAACAAAATGCCAAAGGATATGTGTAATACATAACTGCTAGGGAAACAAAACACAGCCTTTGTCGCAGTTTTGATAACGTAAAGGCTTGTTAGATGCATGGTTTGGGCATTTAAAAAAGATTAACTACTCCATTTTGTGAACAATATGTGCATAGGGTATTAAACCCAAGTGTGGAGCATAAAATATGTAGGAGCAGTAGGTAATACAAAACATAATGAACACCAGTGTTGTACAGTTTGGGTTATAATACAAGGCGAGTGTGAGAAGAGAAATTCTACTTGGTGTGTGAATGTTACAATCTCATTTAATATTGCTTCAGGAAGTTATGGTCATGCTCTTTAAACAGGTCTCAAAAGGAGTTAAGGCTATGGGGGATTGATTAGAAAAGATGTGCTGAGTGAGGATTCCTCTACAGATATGAACAAGTATTTCTGGGGAAAACATGTTTCTGTAGAAAGAATATTTGACTTGAAAGAGCAATGATTGAGGCTTGCCAACAGGATTTAATAATGGTCCTTGAATTCTGCTAGCTTCATGGAAGTCAATTAATTTGAATCATTGGCCTTGTCAGTGATCAGCCTGACTTGCACTCCATTATAAGGTTGTAAAGAAACATTAACTGCCATTTACAAGGGTCTGATGGACCTTTCTGGGCATAGTCCTTTTAATTTGCTCTAACATAACAAATCAAATTACTGCAATATGTAAATAGGAGATAGGTTTTGATTATTGTTTTATCTAGGAAGTTATCAGTCTGCCAATTTTCTCCTGGCCAGTGAAGCTGTTGATCTTATTCTTACCAAGAAGGTAGAATGTAAGAGAAACCTTAAGTTAAATGTGAGAAAGGTAAAGCAGGTAAACTGGGCTGAAGGGCATGTCCCTGCAGTGATATGGAGTAGCAGCCTTTGGGCTGGGAATACACCTGGAAGTGCTGGCTCGTATCAGGTGGTGTGAGAGAGGCTGCAGAGGTTGGGTAGCCCTGAGGCTGGCAGCATTAATGCCTCTTCCAGCTCTGCAGTGTGGAGGCCTGTGTAAGTAATAGGACTTTGAAGCCTTGTTTCTGTGAGATGATTGCAGGACAGTTATTTTCCAACACAATTATTCAAGAGTGCCTCTTTCATATGCCTTTGGCTTTTGTCACCCTCTTACAAGAAATAAGTGCAGCCAGTCCATGGCCAAGCTCAGGCTTGGTGAGGCCATGTACTGACAAAGCAAGGGGGTTTTTGGTACTGACTTGGCTTTCTGCTGCAACTTTTCCTAGCATATAATCAAAACGTTTTCATGGAGTCTGATATTTCCTGCTGTAGATATGATACAATCTTTGTCAGATATTTGGATAATAAACTGTGTTTATTTTACACTGTCCTCCCTTGTTTCTGCTGTGACAGATTTGTGTTAATGTATATAGTTGCACAGTAGAGGTTGTCACAGGGAAGTGAGAAGTTCTGGCGGTTGAGTAAAGGGCATTTGGGAGCTATCGGTATTGGGAGTGGTGTGGGAAGTAATTTGGAAGCCGGGTATGAGCATGTTGTTTCTGCCTTCAACACTGAAGGAGCAAACAATGTAGCCTGAATTTGCAATTCAACTGAAATGCATGGACAGTTCACACACTGGATTTCTATTGTTTTGACTTTTAACAAATCCTAGAAGCTGTGTTGAATTCAACTCTCATACAAGGATTCAAGATGAAAATGCGCCTGTTTTCTCATCTAGGGCTGTAGCTAAGTGGGAGCATTGGCTTGTTGGGCTGCCTTCTATAGCCCCTGGAAACAAGACAGCAAATGTCTGTTTTATCAGGAGACTTTTTGTGCTGAAAGAGTGAAAATAAACATTGCAATTAACAGTATAGTTGCTTGTGTACTGCACTAGCTTGTGTATGGGGCCAAAATGCTTAGAAGCTGCTTTGGTGGTTTTCAGCAAGCATTTGTATTTGGCAATTCTTTAGGACAAGAAGCAGATGCCTTTACGGCATCATATTCAGCATTTTGCTGTGGTCATTTCTACTAAGGAGCTGAAACTTGAAAGTCTATGCAAACAACACATCTAGAAAATGGAATCAGCCCTTTTCTAGGGAGTGGGGAAAGCATCTGTAAGTATGGCAAGGTGATCACTGAGGACACTTGCACATGTGATTGTAAGAGCAGATGGGAGAAGGCACTTAGCTGAAGAAAGTCAGTTACTGTAACTGAAGTGTGTTTCAGGAGCACACATTAATCCTAGCTTTAGGTGGAGTTAAGCTATAGGAGTTAACCAATAGGAGTTGGCTGGCAAGATGGTCTTTTGCACATGTATATGCTAATGTAAACGTCAATGCAAATTTAAGCACTCAGGAACATTGTGGATTTGGGAAAATCCCCAAAATTTTAATTCCATAAGCAAAATATTATTTTGGCAGCACATGACAGAAATAATCCTGCTCCCAGATGTTTCATACTATTGCAATTGAGACTAGTTACATGGTCTTCTTCAAGACAGCTCTAAAATAGCACAAAAGCTTCTCAGATTGTGAAGCAACTCAATTATACAATAAAGCAAAGAACCACGTCTGAAGTCCTAACATTGCAGAGTCTTCTGGGGAAATACAATGGGGAGCTGTCTTAACCAAGTTTTAAAGTATGTTACTTGGAAGACAGAGTGGAGGAAAATTCTTGAAACTGAAGGAGAAGGGGTCTCCTGTAGCTTTTATTTGAATGCCCTGACATACTGTAAGCCTGCTTTTCTCAGGCTGGGTGCTGACACTGTGGCTGGACCATTCTGTAGCTTACATGCAGAAGTCTATTGAAATCTGAGTATTCAGACTGTTTCTTGAGCACTGAGGTATCTGTATCCTTCTTAAAGTGGATACCTTTCAGACTCATCTGCTGCCTCTTTTATCAGGGTGTAGTACAGGTTGTGACTATTACCCTCAATCTGCTTCAGAGGTGGCTTTTCAGTTCCACTGCTGTTGCAGAGTTCCACTGCTGTTGCAGAGTTCCACTGTCCTCAGGTGCAGAAGAAAGAAATGGACTTCAAAGTTAAAAATGCCCATCCTAGTAAGTAAAGCAAAGCCATGCTGCGGCGGACCACCCCATGTCAGACCATGTCTGCACACAGCCTGTTTCTTTGGAGGTGTTCAAGGCCTGAGCTGGTGAACCTCTGCCAGTGTAGGGTTTGATTGCTCCTGGGCTGAGGGAACAGCTCAAGACCTGTCCCTCTGCTGAGCCCCACAGCTCCCTGACAGGACTGGTTTGTGGCCTCCTCCCTTAACAAGCTTCTCTTCTGGTATTTTGACTTTTAATGGCAGCTCAAATACGTCTGTGACACATTAACAACATCATCACTTTGCAAGTACTTCTTTTAGAATTTTAATTTATCTAAGTGTTGACAGTGAGTGTCTTCTTGACATGTGCTGGTCAGAATTACCTGGCTTTTCATCTTTGATTGTAGCTCTTGTGTGGTTTCAGTAGGGTCCTGTTTAACAGCCTCATGTCAGTATGGTGCTTGTCCCAGGAAAATGGAAGACTGTGGCAAAGGGAGAGGTGTGTGCACATGTGGTGGTGACACCAGCTGTCACCTCGACTGTCAGCATCAGTGATGGCTTGAAATGTCATCTTGCTTGCAGCTCTCAAGCTCCTTGCATTCCTATAAACTGTATTTTACATTAAGTACTTTTGGTTTTCCCCTGCTGCAGGGTGAATCCTACCTGAAGTCAACTGTGCAAGTGCAGGAGGGGGCTTTCTCCATGGCAAGATCCTTGCTGAAGATGGAAACTCTCGCTGTGGACCGCCATGTCCCATTTCTGAGGGCTAACTTCCCCTGCAATGCTGAGGACTTGTGAATGGTGAGTACAGTTGTTACAAGCAAGAAATAAAAGAGCAGGGTATGGAAATAAATCTACAGACTGGAAATGAGGTGTTTGTAAATATTAGTTTATATAGCGTATATTTCCTGGTTTTACTTTTCAGCACCCTGAAATTTTTGAAGTATTGCAAATGTGAACAATGATGTCATCACCCACTATGGGTGGGGGGAGGAAAGATAGCTTGTTTACAGAATGATTTAATAGTACAAAGTCTTAACAAATTCATTGTCACATGCACCTTTTATCCTCTGGTCCTTCTGCCCTGGACTTAACAGTATTTTTTAATGTGCATGTCATAGCCTAGTACCTTGTACGGAAGCTTTGCTTTGCTGTCTACTTGAATGAAGGAGCATTACAGCATAGCAGTGGAAAGTACTTGTTATGCTTTGTTTTTGGGGGAAGTGGACCATAGTTTAAAGTGTGCTACAGCTTTGTAGGATTAGCAGAGGCTTGACAGCACAATATACTAAGTGTTCTGGCAGTACTGCTCGTTTTTGTGTCCCCTGTGGTTATGAGCGCAGAGAATATCCTGAGATATGAGACTGAAGAGAACTTAGTAAGGATTTTAGAATGTTCACTAGTAATAAAATTAAGATACAAGTTGAGGGGGAGAATCCCTGTAAATTGCTGTTTGGTCATACAATAGTTGCCATAAGGAAAGGCTGAATTTAAGGAGCTAAAAGTGAGGCTGGACCCATTCTCAAGCACTTTTTACACTCTTATGAAAAATTTAAGGAAATAGCATGTTGAGCACTTTCAAATTTAATGATGAAAAAATAAATTATAAAATCAGAGTGCCTGGCTGAAATCTTTTGGACTGTAACAGTGTTGTTCCTTTCTGCTGGTCTAATGTAGCCTGTAGTTAGATAGGGTTTATTTTAGACAGAAGCTAGAGGAGTCTAGATTTCTTTTTTTTTTTTTTTTTTTTTGAGATTTTTAGAAACCTGGTTTGAGTTTAATGACATCCGGTGAGGCAAGTTTTCCTAATGCTAAATGAAGTGAAAGAAAATAATTTATTGTCATTCTTCTCCATCTGATACCAGGATACTTTGTAAGCACTCCCTTTATGTACTTCCAAGCTAACATGCCCTAATGCTTACTTTGTAGTTAACCCTGTCTTTAATTAAGGAAGCACATGGGTCTGTCCTCAGACTGGGAAACTGAGGCTGTAAAGCCTCACTTTTGACCTATCACAAAACTTCAGACTCCTGTAGAGCTTTCCAAAGGAGGATCTCCACATGTCTCACACTCATTAATATATTGAACTTGGCTGCTGTCTTGTGAGGTAGGTGAGTACTGTGTTTGTATGCTGCTGCTACAGATGGGGAAACTGAGAGACAGTTTCTGCTTTATTGCCTGAAAAAGCACTTTACAGAGCATGCAGAAGACATGCTTGCCTGGGGAAGATTACAGAATAAAGACAGACATAACAAATGGATTGAAAAGAACTAAAGAGATTGGGGTGAAAGAAAGGAGGAGAAAGGCTGCAAGTCCATGTGGTCACTTTGGGAGTGATATGCAAATCCTAGTGCTATGGCTTGGTTTTTTTTTTTTTTTTTGTGTTTTCTTTTTGTAAGACTTCAGGTTTCTCTGTCAGGTCAGTTTGTAGACTTAAAAACTGGAGGCAGTCTAATTCATGCTTTTTTGAATGTAAAAGTGTACCACTATTAGTATTTGTGGCAAAAAGGAGTGAGAAATTCTGGATGATAAGCTAAAACATTTGCTTTGCTGCTGCTAATGCTTTTTTAAGATATCTGAGGTCTTGCATATGCAGTGGACTCCTGTTTTGGTGCCAGCAGATAGAACTGCAACCTATATTGATCAGCTAAACAGCATTTCTCCTCTTAGGCTCTGGAAGCTGCCCCTTTTCACTATGATTTTTTTGTTCATTTGTTTGTTTGGTTTTTTTTTGTTCTTACCCAGTTAAATACACAGCATCTTCTATTAGAAAACCTTCAACACTGGAGAGGGCGGTGGAACCAAAGTGCATTATTCAGGGCTCTAGAAATTGCTATTACTGTGTTGCATTTTCAACTGTACTCTATTTCTGGATATGAAACTAAACAGCATGGTAAGCCTTCATAGGATCAGTTTTGTCAAAAGTTTCATGCAGAGAAAGGGAAACTAGACCTTGACTGCTGTGTGATAGAAACTATTGGCAATATTTTGATTAATATTTGTCACTAGTAGCACTTAATGTCAAATGCTTATTCAGCTTATGATTTAAAGTCATCCAATGCACTGCATAATTGCAAGTAGGAGACATTTGTGCATCTGGTATTTAAATGGAGTATGTGTACTTTGCATTCCAGAGCATCCCTAAGCACTGCTGTTAGAATTGTCATTTTAAAAATATGTTTTGTCCTGCTTTTAGAGCACATTTAATCTTTTTGCCATTAATCTGCTTTCCCTAAACCTTTCCCTAATTCTTCTGAAGGATCCCCCACCTGCTGTGCAGGCTACACAACACAGTGAATCTAATCATGTCTGGAATTATCATTTTTATCAGTTTAATCCATATTTTGATTTGCTTTCCAAAGCCGTAGACATTTCATGCACAGTGGTGAGTAGTGGAGCAGTTGTGGCTTTTCAAAAAAGCACTGACAATACAGTTCAGATAATCAATTTAGATTATTTTCTGGAATGCAGTATTAGTGTTCCATGGAAGTTAAGCTTGATCCTTAGATCTATGGAATAGATTTTAAACTTCAAATTGTAGATGGGGTGAGACATGTCCCTCTGCTTGTTCGAGCAACCATTCTGAATTGTCCTGATCAACACTTGCACATTCTTGATTGTACACTCGACATTCTGCTGCCTCTCTGAATTTGTTCAGATGCTTTTTTCATGTAAAGTCTTGTATTCATATTTTCTGGCAAGTCTTTATAAAATGACTTGCAGCTAAGACAGCAACTGTTTTCTTTACATTACAATTTGCTAGCACCAAGTGCACCTTCAAACATTTGAAGAAGGCACCAGCTTGATTCAAGCAGGTATCTTTGACACAGTGGTCTCAAGATGAGAATTTGGCTTGTTTCTTTCTCTTATTCCTATTACCTATGCTGTTTAGGATTATTAGTCAGACCATGGTACTGACAAGGCCTTCACTGAACAGAAAGTAACAGCTAGCAACACCCTGTCCTAATTTAGAAGAGGATGTTATGCCATAGATGAGATACTTAGGAGCAAACTAGATGACTTGATCTAGATGCCATAAACAAATAGCTATGGAGGTACCATCCTGGATTTAAAGTTTCATCCTTTCCTTTTATATATGTCAGAGCTGCTTTTTTCTCTTCTGCTCATGTCCTTCACTTCTTTTGCTATGAAATTCTGGAATCCTCAGCAACAGCTAGCTGCTTGTCCACAAAACACTTTAGTACTGCTACATTGGTAAAGCTGTTCTGTAAAAGTGTCTTTTAGAAGACTTCTAGCATAAACTGTCAGATGGTAAAATATTTGCAGAGGGCCGTGGTTTCTACTATTTCCATTCAAAGCAGGACATTAGGTCTCCAGCCACATTTCGTTATCCATTTGAATAACTTTTTTTCCAATTTAAAGCTTTGTCTAACCATGAGCACTAAATTAATACTGGATTCTCTCTCTGCCTAGTGGGAACACTAAATAGATAAATAAAAGTCATCGCAGGATAATTGTAGGTGCTGTGGGCTGAAAGCCAAACCAGGCCAATTCAGCCTTTGAGCCCTGTCTGTCTGTCTGCTTTTCTTCTTCCTTGCCTATCATAATAGGGTATTCAATTATAATCTTTTTTCTGCATGCACAGTGGAGGTTTGCATACAGTGGCCCAGAGGCATTATTAATCTCAGTGCATTTGGAAAGTGAATGAAAAGACTCAAGGTTCAGGGCGGGGTGGGGGGGAGAGGATTCTCTCCCCCTCTGCAGCTGTATTCATCACTTAAGGTCTTTGTCAAAAATGTACTTCTCCTTCCCCCCGCCCCCCTTCCCATTCCTTGGAGCATAAGCTGGAATTGACTCCGAAAGTTAAAGGACAATGGAAGCATTAGCACAGGGATTATGGATCTTAATGTGCAAGATGGGGGTTGTGGGAAGAAGGTAGAGGCCTGCTATTGGCTGGATGGAAATTTAAAACATGTGGCTAGACCAGTGCTTACCACTACATAAATAAAAGCAATAGTACAGTCCCTATTCATATGAGGCTTTTCAGGCCACTGAAAATAGTATAAAAGAGCTGTTTCTGTAGCTGGCAAATAAATAATTGAGTTGCAAGTTTAGTGTAAGGATCTGAAGAAAATTTTTAATGAATAACATGTATTTTGTCCTTTTTTCCAATGGAAGAATTGTCTTGTAGTAGCTTGAAATTGTCTGGATAGGTTCTATGAATTATTTGAATGATCCTTGACTTTTTTTTTTTTTCCCCCCTCCTCTACTCTCATGGGAACTTCAGGGTTGGGAGAAACTGCATGTCATGCATGCCTGCTATTGGCAGGATTATGGTTGAATTTAGCTGCATATATGGCTTCTAAAATCAGATATTCAATGTTATAGAGCAATTCTACATGATTTTCAAGGTAAGCTTCTGCAACAAGAGTAGCCTGGATCAGCCACGGAACGTGATAGAGCAATCAGTGAAGTCATCCAAGTCATAATGTCAATTTGATACACATTAATCATGCGTAAATTCTAGTGGTCCAAATTATCAAGCCTAACAAACGTTGTTCTCTCCTGTGAAGACACTAGATTTTGGTGCTTTATCTTTAATTTTGGTAGTCAAGCCGATTTGAAGCATTGCAAGTTGAAGGAGCATTACTGCTTCCTCTGCTTCAAGGAAATTGGTTCACCGCAGCTATAGTTACTCAAAAGGACTTCCGGAGTGTTTTCTAGTCTTGCTATGCAGGTTTAGCAGATGCCCTTTGGTAACTGTAGTCTTTCAAAGAAAACCAGGTGTGTTTCTGCTGTACTAGATCCTTTCCAAATGGTTAGGCACTAAAACATTGTTTGAGAAGGTTTTCTGTGTCCCAGGTTTGCCTGGGCATATCTAAGTTGGGCAACCTAATCATAATAGGTTTTCTTCTAAGATGTCTACTATGTTCTGAGTGGTATGGAACCTGCCTTCATTATACCCTACTGGCCTAATTAAGCAAGATCAGAAATAATGACAAATAAATAAATGGTCCTCCCTTGACCTGCTCATTCCACCCTTTCAATGGAACCACTGCAGTGAGTTCTCAACAGGAGAAAATAAATGAAAATCTAATGAATCTGTTAGGGTGTCTTTTAAAATAATAAACAAAACCTCAAACAAACCAAGCCACCAAACTTGCAGAATTTCTCAGTGGAAGACTTCACGCCTGCCTACTAGTAAACTGGTGTTTTACAGAATCTGATTTAACCTGGATAATGCTTTAACAGTGTCTTCCAGCATAAAAGCTTTAACATTTCACATCAGGACCTTGATTTACTTACCATCTGCTCAGAGGTCTGTCATCAACAGAGAGATTTCTAGCTCTCTTCAGATAACTGGCGTTTGGCAGAGTTCTGCTAAACAGTCTATAACCTTGAAGACAAGGGGAGTATATGATAACTCATTCATATCAGTTAACCTTTAAGAGGCTTAATAGTCTCTTTTCCTAAATAAAACTGGTAAATATTTCAGTTTGGTCCTGGTTGTTTCTGATTTTTTTTTTTTTTTTCTGTTCTCTTCCCTTAAGTCAGAAAAAGCCAATGAGAACTTGGAGGCAGTGAAGAAAGTATCTTTGGATTTATTTTTATGTGCCATTAACATCTTTAAACTTGTTTTTCTTGTATTTCTTACGGCTCTTGCAATGGTGTTTCTATCAGAAAAGTTTTTCTGGAGGTTAATGTATTTGTGGGAAAATGAAGCAAGCTATTTTTGTTATTCCAGTAGAGTCAAGAAATGTATTAGGGTAAGTTTGTTGAAAGTCAGGTAGTCAAAAAACAACTTATCTCAATTTTAGCTTTCGTAATAAGTTTGACATTTCAGGAAGTTAACAATACATTTCTTAAGCTGTTGAGTTAATGTTAGAGTTAGTCATTAGGTTTAAAAAGCAGAAGAATATTCCTGTAGAGGAACCTGCATGCTTAAGAATTTACTTTGTTTGGATGCTAAGACAAACTTACTGGTGTTTGGTTCAGACCTATGCATCTAAGGAGTAGTTAGACCATGGCCACTTTTAGATGAAGCAGCAGATCAAAATGTTTGTAAACAAAAAGTTTTCTGTTAACAGATAGGCATAGAAGTTAGTGTGGAAAATAAATCACCTGAAATTCCAGCAGTGCTTGAAGCAGTCCAGATTTTGCTAACAAATAGTGTAACTTCTCAGTGTGTGCAGTAGGGTGACCAGCTACCAGAGAATGTCTCAATATACTGGATCAGTTACAGACCACATAGGAGGTTTTTCTCTGTATGCTTTATTTTTTACTCTGTTCAAAATCTGCCTTTTTCTGTACATGGCCTTTTTGACTAATTGGGATGGAGGATTTTTAGGATAAGCTGCGTAATGGTTTTCTTCAGACAACCAGAAAGCAAGTACTCCAGTTGGTCCAAAATCCAGCTGGAGAGGAGAGTTTGTGCTGTGACCAAAGCTCTACATTGTACCTAGTTAAAATTCTTCTCTGGGCTTTTTATATTATGGGGGCAATTTTGATTTGCTCACTATTCACATTTGTAGCAATAAAAAGAAATGTAAGTCTGGGCAAAGACTTTAACTCTGGTGAGTTTATCTGTTCTTCTACTTGACCTTTTAAACAAGGTTTCAGCTTGTAGTGTATCAACTCCTTGGTCACTTGAGGAACAATCGCTAGAATCTGTATGTCTACTTAAAGGAATTCTTTTCAGTAAGTGTTCCTCAATTTTTAGCCTCATCTCATTAAAAACTGTCAAAAATAGGTCAATTTTGCTTCCTCCTGGCAAAAGAAGCACCAAGCAGTTACAGAAAACTTGTCACAGCCATGCTTCTGAACAGGGAGACATATACTGCATCCAGAATGAAGCTCAGTGTATTGCTGCATGGTGAGGGCTTGCATTCAATATATTGCTTTATTTGGGGAGGTGGGTGTAGAGTGTGCAGTGAAAAGAGTCAAATTATTGGAATCCTTGCAAGCTTGCCTAACTTTGCCAGCTTTTTTCCAGCCTGGAATGTCTATGTAGTTAACGGTTCTCTTATTATACAAACCTGAATGGATAGCTTTGAGGGAAGGACCATGCATATACCGCTTCTAGGTTTGTATACTATGATGGAAGCAAGCTTCCATGTTTGCTTTAGTTTTGGGGATTTTTTAGATACTTCCATCAAGTTAGCAAGGATTTTTCTCCTATGCTTTGAATTTAATATTCCACCATGCTAGCTGGTAACCTCTCACTGAAGTGACCATCAGCTGAAGCAGTGCAGATCTGGTAGCAGATTGCTTCTTCCTTTCCATGTATTTGGTCAGTTCCATATTGGTGGTTGACAGTAAGTGGACCTGCTAGGTGTGTTCAGTGTTTCAAGCAATTGAGTACTTTGCAGTGATGTCAAAGAGATGATGAATCAGTAGTATCTCTGGCTTTTTTTGAACTGCGAGAGAAAGGGACTGGGGCTTACTTGAGCTCCTGCTGAACAGGTAACAGAGGAAAAACACAAATAATGAAAAAAACCATCCAGGTTAGGATACGTGATTTTCAAAGGGAAGACCTGACATCTCTCCTACACAAAGGGTAGTAGATCCACAGAGGCTAGTCAGAGTCTTACTCATGTTTGCTTCATGGCTTTTACCTGAAGAACAGTGATGGAAGATGGTGGCTGCGAGGCTTGACAATGTGAAGCTGTGTATGTGCATGGAGAAGTAGGGGAAAGGATTAAAACCACATTTGCTCAAGACACAAGCTTTGCACATTATCAGCTTTCATTAAGTAGATGTCAAAAGAAATAGCTCTTTCTAAATAGGACTGCTGCTACTGTTTTTCACATACAGAACACAGAGGTATAGCAATTAGCTTGAAATTATAGAACAATGCCAATGTGCTTTTAGGTCTTGGGAGGCCAGCTGGGAATTGAACCACAAGCTATCCTTCAGTCTTGATTTCTAAAGCAGCGGAGTTGTAAAAGGAGTCTTCTAATGCTTAATTTGTCAAAACATCCTGCAGTAATCTCTTGGATGGCTTGGATATCAATTTTAATGGCATTAGGCCTGATATGCTTTGTTTTCTCTATTTAAGATGAAAAACTGAATAGCGTAACTCTAAATGGCATCCAGGTGCAACACCACCTTTCTGTATTGCTTTTCAAATTCCTGACTATGCACTAGGACTGCAATTAATTTATAATAAGGTTTGGCACAAAGCACCATAATTTGGCTCTGAAAGAGCCAAAATTAGCTTAGCCATGATTAGCTTATGAATGTTTCTATATTGCTAGTGATTGACAGGAGTCCTGTGGACATTGTACTACAAATAGGTATGATTTATCTATTAATGAAAGTCGCTTTGTTTACTGCTAGGCACGTTAAAATAAGGAAAGCCACTCAGCAAATGCATTGTTCTTGAGACCCTTTAGCTTCTTGCTTACTGAACAGGCAGTATTCACAAGTATATGCTTGTATTGTAAGCCACTGTTATCTCTGCCAATGTACATGTTCATTTGTGGATACGTAAGAGAACGGGTTATGATCATTTATGTGTACAAGAAGTGGCTATTGGCTATGCATGAAATATTTCTGTGTCCCAAGGTGTCTTGTGACAGAGATCAAACACAGAGTTTTTTTTTATCCTTGTAAGGTATTTTACTATAAATATTTATAAAAAAGATAGGTTATACTTCTGGTTCTGTTTTGGAATACATCAAGAATATATTTTGACAGAATTTGGTATGTTCTTGCTGGGATTTTCAGAAGATCTAACATCAGTGTGGCATTGACCTACAACGGGTGAGCTTGAATGCTTCATTTTGAAAATCTACATAAGGAAGTTGAAACTTGTTCCTCTTTGAGAGCAGTATTTCATTGGTATTTTGAGAGCAGTATTTCATTGGTACTAGACTTGATTTTTAGAATGTATTTTCAGCTGAATTCCTTCCTTGATTCCTTCTACTATCTGAATGTCTTCTGTACATTCCAACAGATCTACATTCCAGTTTCTATTTACCATGCTCTGTGAAACTTGCTACTGTGGAATCTTCAAGCAATCTATCTTACTTTGACCTTCTGCAAGGTGTCTCTTCGTGTTTCAAAGTGCCACCCCCACTAACACCTGGAATTGTTCCAATAATCTTCAGAGCAAGGAACATGTTACACTGAAACACCTGTAAATGTAAACTTCAAATGTTGCATTCAAAATAGAAAATCTCCCTTTTGTTAAAGAACTAAGTCTTTTTGATGCAAGGCTGGATTAGTTACCACATTGTCAGCCCTTCAACCCTTCTGAGCTGGTGAAATAGTACCAATGAAGAGATTTTTGCCTGCAAATGGCTGAAAGGAAATAAAGAATGGACAAATCAATTTTCACTTGCTGATCCTCTTCTGGCCTGTACTTTTTAAAGTCTTTCACAGATGGTATAAATTAGAGCAACCTAAAGGAGCCAGAAGAAATTAGGGCAACCTGTTTTGGAAGTAAGGAGCTGTAAGCAGTGACAATACTCCCTATTTCCATGCTGGGTGGAGCAATGGCACGGGGGACTCTTCCCTGTTCTCTTACATTGTTCTAATACAACAGCATAATTACTTCTTCAGCACTTAATATTCTTTTGATATGCTTATTGTATTTAATTTTCTAAATAGCTGGTCTTTTTCTTGAATGTCCTGGGTACATTTCCCTGATTTACTTTCTCATTTAAGACTCTAATGATCCCTGGAGCTGCCAGTAGTAGTAGATGATTTTGATAAATATTTAGAAGCTGTCCCAGTTCCTGCTTCACCTTCAGAGGTGGTGATCTTCTGTTTCAAGTCCTTCATGATCTTTTCTCATTTAGAACTTCTCCAAAATGCACTCCAGCAGACTGAAAACATAAATCAGGCTTACACAAAATGTACTTTGGTATCCTTACTAAAAGTAAGCTAAATGAAAGGGGCTTGATCTCCTGTCATCCTGTCTGTTACTCTGGATACAAAATCTCACAGCTTGGTTTCTGTCTGGATGTTTACTCCTGGAGCAAATATATATGATAAACTTAATGTTAATTGCATTTGGTTGGATTTCTTATTCAGTAGATATTCCTTTTTCTTACCAAGTAATTCCTGCAAATCATAATATTTTGCACTAATTTGAACTTCCGTAAAGCCATCTTCATACAACAAATATTTAAAAACTTTGTATATTACAGAAGCTTAAGGAAAGCATTACAATCTGCAATATCTATTTTTGCCTCAGAAGCAGGCCAATCTTCCTATGCCTATTTTCAATATTGTGCTGATTTTCCATGTTGCTTTATATATTTCCAGTGTGATCAAAATCTAGCCAGAATAGCTAGTACCACTCTACCAAAAATCTACTCTTTAACAACATTTTGCATTAGATATTTACAATATGGAGGTAAAAGCAAGCTGTGTCCTCCTCTTCAGAGAAAGATCAGGTGAGGGAATCTCTCTACTGCTTCTGCCTAAGAAACTTCAGTGCAAATCTCTGGGTGCCTTAGAGATGACAGGAGGAAAGACTTACATACTGTTGATTCTTGATCGAACTTTATTTTAATGAAAGTGTCTTTTACAAAAAGGGTACATAATTGACCTGTCTTTGTACAGCCTATTGTGATTGAGAGGAGAATTAAATAATAACTGACAGAGACATCACTTGTTTAAGCATACGGAAACAGCTACTGTCAAATATGCAAACACAGAAAGGAAGAAAAAGCCTCAAACTACTCTTTCGTTTCAGTTGAGATGAACTATATCAACTGATCTCCAGCAATTCTGAATCTGTTTCAAATAATGTTTTCAGTATAATAAAAATATCCTTTCTTACTACAATCTTAATGTCAGGAGTGGCAAGAAACAACTCTGACTAGAATAACAAATTGTCACTAGTCAGCTTCCTAGTGGGTGTCAGTGGGCACGAAGCCTATTATGCTGCAGGAAATTTTCACTGTAAATGTGTTGAGGCCCTTTGAGTGCTCCTAGCTTGCTGAGTCTCCCTTGCTGCACATACTAGTATGCTACACTTCACAAAAAGGACCCTGTTGCACGGAACTGAAGATCTAAACCAGATGAAGTACAGCCAAATGATCAAGAAAACAAATTGAGGTAGAGATGTCTTGCTGGCATCATCTGTTTGTTGCTTTATCAAATACTGAAGAACACTGAGAGCATGTTATAATTATTTAGAAGGCATGCAGGCAGCGCAGTTCTGGTCATAAAACAAGGAACCAGACCCAGAAGTTTTGGAGCACCTTGTGGGGAATGACCTGGTATTCTGGGAACACAAAGCTGCAAATAGAAACCAGTTCTGAAAAAAAGGCTGTGGTGAACTTGGAAAAGGTAACTGCTAATCACAGGTTCAGGTGTGTTGCAGATGAGGCCCAGTTCTGCTCTGCTAATTCAACACGACTCTATAAATCATAAGTTTTGATGAGTATTCTCAATGCAACGAACATAGATCTAACACGCGTTTCTTAATTAGCCTTACAATTCTGCAGAGATGATGCCTTGTGTCTAACAAAAAAATGAATAGTAATGCCAGATAATTTGCTAGCCAGGAGATGCTAAAAACCTGACTAGGGCAATAATAATAATAGCTAATAATAAATATTAGGTTTATATTTGTTAGATGGAGACAGCTTGAACTAGAGTTGAACAATACATTGTTTATAGCTGTAAACAAAGCATTAAGTGGATTATCATAGTAATGTGAATGTTCAGGTCTGTAAGGGGTGGAAGGAGCTTCCTGCTATATTAAGTGCAACTAAGTGTTTATCTTAGTGAACAACAGAGATACTAGAAAATAATTGGACTTCTCTAGTCTGAAGTGAATATGGCAAGCAATCCAAGCCATGGCTAACAAAACAAAGACATCAGTATTTCAAGTGAAATAGCCCACCATAAAATCAATTTTAACACCATGAGCTGCCAGGAAGTGGTTTGGTGTTTGTTTTTTCGGCTTCAGTCTTAAAAAGACATCCCCAATTCATCCTGGGAGGTGTGGAGTGGTAGGACTGAAGAGCTTGTAGCTGGCATACTGTATTTCATGCAGCTTTCATGCAATGCTGAGAAAAGAAAGGATGTGATCTGTACTATACACAATTTCTGTAAGCAGTCAGCTAGTTAGTTCCAATTAAACTAGTCAGCTGAAAGGCAGTGACCACGATTGGTGCCATAAGCTGAACAGCACAATTTTATAATCAGTTCATTGACTTAGTTGCAACTGATGGAACGGCTTTACAATCAGCACAATATGTTCAAATCATCCATTTCTCATGACAAACAGCAGCAGGCTCTGCCTGCTGGAGACTGTGCGGAGCCCTGTTGTGCAAGACAGTCAATACAGAATTACAGTAATCTAATCCTGAAGAAAGACAAAAGTGTAAATAGCCTTTCAAGGGCTTTCTGAGATGGAAATGACAACTACTTGGCAATAGCACTTTAAAATGGTCCAGAGATGGTGATGTGGTGGAGATGAAATACTTCTCTGTGGTCTAACATGATTCTCAAATGCTTCCGTC
Source organism: Lathamus discolor (assembly GCF_037157495.1). NCBI lineage: Eukaryota > Metazoa > Chordata > Aves > Psittaciformes > Psittacidae > Lathamus > Lathamus discolor. Next base: position 17,816,971 of record NC_088891.1, on the reverse strand, counting down.
TCCCAAAGAAAGTACTTGATTGCAAACCACAAAAATATGTGGTGGAGGAATAACCTCCTCTGAGCTTTACAGCCAAGAGGCAGCATGACTGCCTCACTCAAGGGAAGTTTGACACAAGAGATTGAACAGCCACCAAAAATGCTGCTGCTGATGTTATTTGGTCTGCATCTGTAGGAATTGTTTGAATGCTGGAGGTGGATAAGCTTGCATAGTGTTTGCTCAGAGAATCATCCCTCTTTGGGTCACAGTGACATACACTCTGTCCCTAATGTGGAACTTTCTTCATTTCTTTAGGGTGCAGAAGGGACTTGCTGATTCTTTTACAGTCAGCAAGATCAGGCTGTGGTCTTTGCTCCATACAGGGCTTTGAGCTCAACTCTTGAACAACTTAAACTCATTGTTGCTGATTTTTAAAGGACTTGGGAGAGTTTCTTTTAATGTCTTTGAAAAGGCATTTTCCATTTCATACTCAGTTTTTAGCAGTGTAATGCTATCTGACAGCAATAAGGTCTCTTGAAACCACAGAATTCAGTATTTGTAGTCCTCTGGAAGGGGAAACCCACACATTTTAAAACAATAAAAGGAAAAGACAAGTTGCAAAAGACAAGTCTTACTGAATCCTTACTGAGGAGTTAACTGCTTATATGTTTTACTACTGTTAGTAAAAGTTTCAGGTAGTGTTGTGGTTTAAGCCCAGCTGCTAACTCAGAACCACACAGCTGCCTGCTCACTTCCCCCCCTCCCCACTACCCCAGCTCCTGGAGGGATGGAGAGGAGAATTGAAAGAATGTAGCTCCCATGGGTTGAGATAAGAACAGTCCAGTAACTAAGGTATAACACTAACCGCTACTGCTGCCACCAATAATAATGTTAAGGGAAATAACAAGGGGAGAGAATACAACTGCTCATCACCCGCCGACCGATACCCAGCCCAACCCAAGCAGTGATCTAGCCCTTCTGGGTACCTGCCCCCAGTTTATACACTGGGTGTGATGTGCTGTGGCATGGAATACCTCTGTGGCTAGTTTAGATCAGATGTCCTGTCTCTGCTTCCTTTCGGCTTCCCCCTTTCCTTGGCAGAGCATGAGACTCAAAAAGTCCTTGGTCAGACTAAACAGTTGAGCAGTAACTAAAAACATTGGTGTTATCAGCGCTGTTCCCAGGCTGGAAGTAAAAAACACAGCACTGCACCAGCTACCAAGAAGGAGAAAAATGACTGCTACTGCTGAACCCAGGACAGTATCCACCCCTTATTCCATATCATACATGTCATGCTCAGATCCCACATTTCTCAATATACCATCGTCATATCATTCCTTAGTGCATGGACCAATCTTTATAAAGCTGCTGAATTCATCCAGTCCATGATGTTGGTCTCCATCTCTTGTAGCAGTCTTTCAGACTAGGAGAGGCTGTGTGCAGTCTTGGATTGTTGCCTGCTGATGACACTGCAAAACTCATCTGGTTTCATCTAAGTTCATTCTTTGTTGGGATGATGGTTGGACAGAAGTCAGGATCAGTCACTGGTGACCTGAAGACAACTAGTTGGTGGGCATATTGACTAAACAAACCCAGGACTGATTCTGTTGTAACCTCAATTAGGCTATTCACTACAGAAATGAACATCCCGAGTTTGTGGAAAGCTAACTTGAAGTCAAGGCAGTTACAGACTTGCTGTAATACAAGCAGTAGATGTTCAAAGTCTAGCTAGGCAGTGTTATTTCAGCATAGCAATTTCTGTGAGATGTATGCATTCTTGGAGTCTGATTTTTCTTCACCTTTACTTTATATCCTAAAAAATGGAAATAGAGATACCAAGATACTCTTTCAGGTTAAGCTTTCTAATTTTTAATCAATGCTCATTAAGTTGTGATGAATCGAGGTGGGGAGCAACAATCCTTATCTCTTCCTTGTTGACTTTCTTGAGACAAAGAGGAGAGCAGCAGCTCTGACTTTTGATCAGAATGCAGGACTCCTTTTCAAAATAGCTGCTTAGAGAAACAGTGAAGGCTGAAGGGTTGAAAAGGGTGCAGCTGGAATTACGCTGGATCTGTGACACAAGTTATATTGTGAAAATAAGACAACTCTCAAAACTGCCAGGTTGAACCAGAAAGAGGTGACAGGGAATAATAAAGCTGAGATGGAGAAAACATTTCAGGAGAATGAAGTGTATTAAAGATAATGGGAGAAGGAAAAGGACTAGTGAGAAATGCCAAGTGACAAAAGATAAAGAAAGAAAGGCCAAACCAGAGAGAACAAAAGGGAAGAAAACATACATCCACCAAAGTTAGATTTCTTGAAATAACTAAAGTAATTGAGCTGTATTAAAATATTGTAGAAGCGAGGTTCTTGATCTTAAAGGTTATCTAGAAGATTTTTAGATCAGCAGTTCTGGTGGCATTTGTTCTTTACTGCATTCCTCTGGTGCCTGTTTGCTTATGTAGTTATATGTGTTCATAGGAGCATGTTGATAAGGCTACCTTTTTCACTGGAGGCACTGAAAAAGAGCACTGGAAATTTTATAGAGCCAATTGTTAAAAATACTTTAAAAAAAAGGTAAACCCAACAATTTCATTGATGTTTGAAGACTACATGATATATAAGGAAAGAGTTCCACTCATTGCGTGGAGAATACTTGGGTTTTTTTTTATAAGGAATCTCATGAAAAATATAGTACATTATTGTATAATCAAAGGCTACAAATTTTCTCATGAGACACTAAACTGATGGCTCTTTTTATTCTGAGGATGGTTTGCTTCTTTTCAAACTGCTGTTCTTAATAGTTTGGCTTGCTTGCTTTTTGGCTTAGTTTGGGGTTTTGTGGTGTTACTGCCCTATTTTTGTAATGAAAATCTGGTCTGGCATTTCAGTACAACTTAACATTCATATTTGACCTTAAGGTAAGCATTTGCTAAAACTGCATTTGCTAAAATGCAATTTGGAGACTCCTTTTAAAATTCATACTGGAGGAGCTTCTGTAAGTAGGTATTTCTTTGGAGCATTAGCAAACCAAATACTGGATGCACTACTAAGGGCTCTGGAAAGAATACTGACTAGAAATTGTCTTTGAAATGTTTTATTTTTCTGAAAACCAGTTTATCTGCCTCAGTTTGTTCAGAGTAGGTTAACTAACACCATGGAGTGTGATTTCAATTATACGGGTATGTGCACAGTCATGTCATTGTGGCGTAATAAGCAAGTAAATCTAAAAACCCCACCCTTATCTAGGTTTATGTTGATATAAAATCTGTGTCAAGATCATCTCTGTTTAAGATATGTTTAAAAGGTTTGATGTCTATGAAAATCTGAAGAGAGATTTAAAACAAAAAGGATGAGGAAAAGTAAGTTTATAGTTCAAGATTTCCTGGGATTGCTTTCTGTAGGCCTGAATTTGGAAGTCTTTATTCATTGATATAATGACTGAGAAGAATTTCTTAAAAGTCTAATCAGTAAAAACTTCCTTTAGGGATTTCTTGTCTATATTGTATGAAAATCACATGGAATTTAATTTTGCAACAGGGAATAGAAGATGAGGCTTTGATAACACAGGGGGTGGGAGGACGAATAAAATTCTTGCTATGGGTGCTCCTTAAACAACAGAACTGAATATATCAGGGCTTGATCTAGAGCCAACTCTTATGTGAAGTCTGATAAGTTTTACAGTCTGTGGAAGCAGTGATTTGGAAATCTCTTTGCACAAGGAAAAAACAAACAATAGTGCCTAAGGGTAAGAATGCAAGAAGTTTTGTCTTTTTCTAAAGCTCTGAAGAATGCCTTAGACAAGGTGTTGTGATGTTTGCACTTGACTTCTGGAAAATATGGAAAACCTTAGTTCCTGCAGTGTATGTTTTAACTAGATGCACTCAATGCAGTTTGGGGTCACAGTTTTATTTCTTTTTAGAGTTAAAAGCCATTTGTGGCCAAGTTTTCCTACCAAAGAACAGGATGAGCTGTGCAAATTATGCAATGTGTAGAAGTTTATCTGTTCAGCTTACTTGTCTCTGGTTTTTGAAACAAAAGTAATTCAGCTTGCTATTAATAAATTAGAGGAGAACTGTCAAGACCTCTGTTACTGTATATTGTGTTAGTTTCCTTAGAACACTCACGAAGTTTGAGTCTGGTGTGGGGAGAATGCCTTTTTTGCCTTTAAAAAATTGTTTGAGTCTGCAAGTACATAGTGGCATTAATTTAATAATAAGTGGGAGTGCTTCCTTCCTGGAAGGCTTGGTCCCAATCTCTTTTTCTGCAAGGACTGAATGCTAGCAACGTATCAATGGAGGATAGCAGCTATATGATTTCTGCTCTCCTCAAGCTCTGAATTGTAGTAAGAGACTCATGTATGAATATAGTAAGAGGTCTGGATATAGTAAGAGGTCTGGGAAATATTTCTTGTGTCTTCAGTCAGGATTTAAACAAAAAGAGAAATATGGAAACAAAGTCAGGAATGGGTAGTCTGTATCTGACCTAGCCAGAGCAGGCTGTGAGTGAATGCTGGCAAATCATGGTTAAAGTCTAACTACCAATCTAAACAGATTTTTCCATATGAAAGTTTGCTAACAGCCAAGAAGCTTTGGAGAGGTAATAGACTCATATGCATAATATTTAGCTCAAGAATTACCTGCTGCTTATGTCCAGCCAGTATTTTTACAGTAGAATACAAGGACACAGAAATCTTGCAAATACCTTGAGGAAGAATCATAAATTCTTGGTTTTGAACATTGCTGTACGGAGTTATGCAAGTGTGGACTCATGTATTCAGTGTGTTCTGTGAGCTGTTTGGCAAAACACAGATTGATTCTAGTCAGTCTGCTAAATCCAGTTGTGGGATACAAGCTCAGATGAGAAGGTGCCAATATACTATCATACAAAAATTAGAAATTATGCAAGTAAAATGAGCAGCTCTTCAATGCAAATAGCTTCTCATAGTGATAGTCTTTGGGCACAATTTCTAAATCAAAGCCAGGGGGAAGTGTGACATATAAGCTTTATGGCACGCCGTTTGAAAAGTGACATCTTTTGAAATGAGATTTTTCTTGTAATCGCTGATTGAATTAATGTTTTGTGGAGACTGGAACTCACTGTTTAGTAATAGCTTTGTAATGTTATTTGACCACTAAATAGATGATAGTGATCTTGAGCTAAACAAGCCTTTACAAATCTTAATGAACACAACTATGAAAAAAGTCACATTTTATGTGGGTTTTTTTGGAATAATCAGTCAGACACTTTTACCATCTGGTGGTGGTTGTTAATTTGTTGGTTGCTAACAATGCTATTCCTGGAATAGCATTACACAAAAATGCAAATGAGGCCATAATGAACAGGTAAAGCTGTCAGGGAAGGTTTAATGGAAGCAAGTTCTTGGTGAAAATATCTAGTAATGAAGCAAAACTCCAGTATGGAATGGGATAAAAAAGCCTGAGGAATATGAGTGGAGGGGAGGGCAGAGTGAAAACTGTCAGGGGTGTGTGTGCAGCAAAATAACAGGTTGCAACCATGTGTCAGGACTGAGAGCTTTGTAATTCATCCTGGTTGTATGTGAAGAAGAGCCAAGTTGAGTTGCCCAGCTCTCAGGAATAAACCCTTTCCATAATAAAGTCAGCAGAAGTTTGAAGTTACTAAGATGAGAGCTGGGCAAGGCCTTTGTATAGCTTCCACCTAAAGCTTTAAGGATGAAATAGTTGTGAGATGCTGCCAAGGCTAATGTGTTTCATCAGTCTGGGGGAAAAGAATGAATTGCCTTTGTCCTAGAGAAATACCCATGTGTCAGGCATTCCTTCCAGGAGTTTAGCTTTGCCTAAGTAACTGTCTTTATAGACATGGTAAACCACAGTTTTGAGCATGACTTTTTAGGTGTATCAGTACTCTAAGGTTCTAACAAGTTAATCCTTAGTGCAGAGGACAAGATGTGCAGTCTCTGTCTCCCACTCTGCTTCTCTCCTACCTTCCCCAGTTTGTATTTAAACTTCTTTCTAAGACCTGCAGTACTCGTACAAATGTTCAGCAGCTGAGCTTTGCTCATTGAGCATCTGCTGGGGCCAGAATTCAATCAGATGAGAAACATCAACAGCCCAAACAGATGCACCAAACTGTTAATAACCTTCTTTCCTCCAGGCCTGAGAACTCAGTTTACATTAGCCTAAATACAGCTGCGACACAGCCTACCTTCTTATTTTGACAAGAGACTTAAAACAAGTCTTAATTAAAACAACTATTTCATTTTTTTAGAGTGTCTGCGATATTAATATTCTGTCTGACATTTCAAATACTTTTCTCATTGTAATTTTCTCAGCTGAAAGAGGTTTAAGGCAGCAAAGAGCATAAATTATATCTTGGTTTATACTATGTATTTTGTGGTGTGAATGTTCTTCCAAATGTACCTTTTAAAAACCTCTTTTGTATGTGGAAAAGTAGCCTTGATATATATTTTGAGTCAGATAAAAATTCTAAATATCAAACTTTTCAGCTCAATGGTTTTCACTATCAATGGTAAATACTCATAATATTTTTAATCTAGTACCACTTTCATACATTCTCAAAATAATTATTAAAGGGAATGTTTTCCAGTGCAGTGGTGTAAGACCAAGATACAATGTAAACCAGGGAAAAAAACTAAAGACCTTCTAATACACTGCTGTGTTTGTAGTGCTTGTCTGAGCTTGGAGGTGTACTGTTTTTATAGTAATGACTGCTGAGAAATTACAGGATGCTCCTAGTGAAGCAGGCATTCAGACGTTACCATTTCAGCAGATAGCAGCCAGCAGCAGCAGCAAAATCTTTCTGTAGTGAGGACTCCTGAGGAGCTGTGTGGAGATCAGCCTTCTTCTCTTCTGTATACCTGTAGCAAGGCTGGGGTCAAGTGGTGAAAGTCTCACTCAATTCAAAACCAAATGCAACAGTTTAAATACCAGTTGTGAGTAAACTGCAATCACAGGGACAGAGGTGGAAGCATTTACTGGATTTGAGATTGTGTGTAACTTAGGAAGGAGGAAGCACACTAGAAGTTTTGAGCACTTTTAGCAGCCTTATGACAGTTCCCTAAGCAGGGAAAGTGATGAGTTGAAGCTGGCCCATGTCATTTAAAAGTAGAGCTGAACAACTGAACCAGTTCAAGGGCACATCCATTAGATTTGAGCAAAATTTCCTCCCTTTACCTTGGGCCTCTTGAGATGGATTGAACTATAGTTGAATCATGCTGGTTAGGTGGGCAGTGTTGGGAGGAGAATTTGCATCTAAACCTGGGAAGTGTCTCTGCTCTGTAGAGGTTGCTTCTGAAGATTCCTAGCTGAGGTCAGTGCACAGTGGGGCTGTGACCATCTTCCTCTCAGCATCTCTGCTTCCCCTGTGTGTACTGCAGCTATTTCGTGGAATGCTATAAGAAAGTGTCTTATGGCTCCCCACTGCCACTGTGTTTTAACTTCAGCAGAAGCTGGGAATACAGAAGGATGGGGAGGCCATTGCCCGTCATAGAGAAGCAAGTTGTTAATTTGCTTGTAAAAAGGCACTGGTTTCCTACTCACAGCTTCTGCTTACTAAGAGTTCAGCAAGAGCTAGGAACTCCTAGCAAAGGTGTGATGGTGCCAATCAGCAAACTTGTCACTATGGAAGCAGTGGCTGTGCCTAAGCCATTTGTAGGCATGGGAATTGCATGCTAAAGGATGAACGTGTTTGGTGTTGGAATACTGGGAAGGAAAAGCTAGCTTTGACATCCAAGCCAAACTGCAACAAGCTATTGTAGTGTGCTCTGCATGTTCTGGATGCTTTCTGCCTGAAGAGTAGGTATTGGTGGCAGTGATAGTTGTACCTTATAGTTCATGCCACTTTAAGCAAGTTCACTACCTATAACATCTGTTGTTCACTGCTTTTAAAATGGGAAACAGCTTGTAGGTAGGTATCTTACGGAGCAGTATGTAACTACTGGGTTATAGATACACACCATTCTCTGTCCATCTTGTCTTCAGAGCAGCTGAGAGAGCTTTAACAACAGAAGTGGGAAATACAGAATCATAGAATAGTTAGGGTTGGAAAGGACCTTAAGATCATCTAGTTCCAACTCCCCTGCCGTGGGTAGGGACATCTCACACTAAACCATACCACACAAGGCTTTATCCAACCAGGCCTTGAACACTGCCAGGGACAGAGCATTCACAACCTCCCTGGGCAACCCATTCCAGTGCCTCACCACCCTAACAGGAAAGAACTTCTTCCTTATATCCAATCTAAACTTCCCCTGTTTAAGTTTTAACCCGTTACCCCTTGTCCTGTCACTACAGTTCCTGACGAAGAGTCCCTCCCCACCATCCCTATAGGCCCCCTCAGATACTGGAAGGCTGCTACATTATGCTCCCCTGTATCAAAGATGTGGACCTTGGGTGGAGGAGGAATTAGAGGTGAGAGCTCTAACTGCTGAGCTATTAGATGAAGAAAGCTTTTTTTCTTACAGCTATTTAAGAAAGACAAGTGTACCCTCTGCTTTATGACAGAAAAAGCCTCAGTATTGGAAGTTCAGATAGGGGCAGCTGTCTTCCCTGCAGTGAGGATTCCTCACCTGGTGACTGCGACCTTAAGACATCTCTTTTACTCTGTGTGAACCTCATCTTTCTCTAATCCTCCGTCTGCATTGCAGAGAAACCCTGGGCACCTAACTGTGCACTGGGGATTGGTTTAAGCAGAATATGACTGAGAGTCAGACATTGTGAAGCTCAGTGTCACTGTGCAGAAGTATATTTGTGAATTCTGTTCCAAAGTCTCATGAGTGCTTTTAAAAACACTTAATTTTTTCCTAAGCCTGATTTTCAAAGGTGATGCTGGTCCCTTTTCAGACGTCCCTCCTGAAAAGGGACTTGCACTTCATGGTCTACAGACAGTCAGCACTATCCAAAAATAATTCTCAGGTTTTGCTCCAATGTAACCGTTCTCAGTATAATCACGTGATGTTCTATCTTGATATGACCTCTGCAAGTAGTCTTTATTCTCATCTTCCCGTTTCATCCAGATAAGCCAGTAGAGCAACCGTTACTTTGACTGTTACTCTGAATAAATGAGATAAAATTGAAATTTGGCAGAAAACTAAATGCTCAGAACATTACCTTAAGAAATGAGAGATTTTCTCTGGACTTGCATAAACATGGGTGATACTTATGAAGATTAGTAGCTCTTCTTGATTGAAAACCTGACTGAAAGTGACAGATTCGTTTCTTTATCCAAACATTACCATACTGCTAATAAGGTATGACTTCCTAGATGCACAACATAGCCCATATTAAATTGATATATGGTCTTTGACTAGAGTATGTTTTCCTAAGTTGTCTTAGTATAGCCAAGATGGATGCAAGTGAGATATCTACAGCTATTTTTATCCATGAAAAGTGATAAAAGTAAAACCTGGAAAAGGAAGCAAAATGGGTGGTTTATTGTGATTGCCAGAATCCAGACATTGGCATTTTAGTTTCTTATTTATCTATTTTTCAGTAAATCCCTTTCTCCCTTTATGAAGACGAACACCCGCAATATTTCCCCCTAGAGATCTTCCCAAGGTTCCAGTACAGAATGAAGTTCCATCTGCCTCTTCTGGCATCTTTAATGGTGCATAGAAACTTTGAACAGGAGATGATTTTTTTTCTTCCTGTGAATGCTCAACAAATTAATATATGGCTGTTATTCTGGCCTGTATTTATTTTGTCCTACCATATTAAAGATCCCCATCAGAGAAGAAGAAAAGCATCTGAATCCCTTATCATAGATTCACAGTTGTAGAATCTATAGAGAAATAACTTGAGAAAGCTGCATTATTAGTTTGTGCAGCACAATTAAACTCATTAAAGAGTTAAAGCATAAATATAGAATCAAATAACATGGCTTTATACTCAGTAATGAAACATCCATCATTCTATATGCCTACAGCCCTATACTTTGTTAGAACCTCTCAAAGTCCAAGTGATTCAAAACTATCCTTGAAATTCTGTAGCTGGAGCACCCTTCTAAGGGTACAAGAAGTGCTTCTAAACTGTCGGAGGCAGTTGTAGGACACTGCTGGGGTAATGTGCCAGCTCAGCAATTTTACTTTGTCCCTCTGAGCATTTCAAAAGCAGAAAATACGACAAATAGCAACTCAGATATACCCCAACCTCTTAGTACAAGTCCCCAGTTGGGGGGGGGGGGGGGGGGCGGCGCTCCCCCAGCAACTTCAGCTGTGCAAGCTGCAGTTCACAAGTTCCAGCTCGTCAACATCCTCAGCTTGGTAAATCCATTTACAACACAGAGGTAGCTCTAGCTGGCCTGTTCTTAGCATCTGAAAGCACCTCCTTAATGTGAAAGACACTGGTCTGTGGGCTTGACAACAACCTGCCTCTCATAGGGTCCTAATGCTGTTCACAACATGTTAGGTAGCCTGGACTTGCTGCTGTACTTGCTCTGTAAGTGCAGATATCTAGCTTGAAACTGTGTGTGCACACATGAAAAGCCTGGTCTTTCAGAAGTCTCTTTAAGACAAACCCAGCTCTGGATTTCCAGCTCCTTTCTGCTGTTTTCACATTATCTCAAGTGTATCGAGTCCGGGGAACATTGAGGACATAATGCAAATCTTGATTCTTATTTCTTTGTAAACTTTAAAATGGCAGTGGGTGGGAAAACTGCTGGGACACAACTTTTTGTGCTCACTATTGGGTCTGCATTATGTTGCATCTCGCTACCATGTTTCCCGGGCATGAATTTTGCTGTTTGTTAATGAGTATCAAGATTCTTCGTAATTCCATGGATACCTCTGAGCATTCTGATTGACCAGGCAGTCCATTGTCTACAGCAGGAATTTGCAAAGTATGATCATGGAGTTGCATACTTAGGAATTGTCTCTCTCAGGAGAAAGGGGCCTGCTATTCATTTTGCCAAATGAATTGCAGTAGCCAAATTAATTTTGACTGAACTCACTAGGCTACCTGATCACCAAAGCTGTAGTGGATAGAAGCTCTCTCCCAGCTACTCAGGGACTTGTGTGAGGGACAGGAGCAGTCAGTTGATCACATAAGGGAGCGAGAAGATAGGAAAAATCTGTTCCAAAGATATGCTGATGGGGGGAATATGGTAAATCTATTTCTGAGGGTGGAAGGGTAAAAAAAAACAACTGTTTGACACATGGTTTTGGAGTGATGTGGTTCCCAGCTGGTTGCTGATTAGGCTTTTTTTGGGTATACAGTGGGAGAGTCCTGCTTGCAGCAGACTCTGGAATTGCTTCTCATGAGCAAGCCTCAGGGTAAGAGGGGAGCAGTAATCGTGTTCTTCAGGAAGCTACAGAGACGTGCACAAGTTAGTCCACCAAAAATTGTTCGTTCTAGAGTTAAAACAGATAATGGTTAAAGGAAAGAAGATAATGCAGTGTTTGCAGATTTTTCTATTCGTCTTTTTTGGAGTCTAGAAGAGTGGCTCTCAGTCCAGAATTAAAGAACTGTGAGAAACTGGTTAATAATCAGATGTTCAAAGCTCATCTTTGCATGATGCCAGTAGTATTGTGGACCCATTTACTAATCTGCATGGCTTCTTGGGGAGAACTGCAAAAATTCACTAATTAGCTTCATCTTTTCACTGTGTGAAGAACATATAGCTCATAGTGGATTTCCAGCACTTCCCAAACTGCACTGCAACCTGATCTTTTCTTCTTTTTGGAGAGCCAATTGCTTCAACTGTTTTCTCAAGCAGTTAGAGACTTTGGTTTTCAGCCTGTTCATCAGTAGCTGCTACTCTATTTAGACTCAGGCAGTACAAACACAAAACTCCTTGTCTTGCTCAGCTGAGCTGGCATAGCAGTAAGTGAACTTGCACTGGGAACCTGCTGGGATAAAGAAAGTGGCAGTGACCAAGCACTAAAACATCCCAGATCTTCCAGAGGCAGTGGCACTAAAATTGGAAGCATTAAGCACAAACTTGCTTAAATAGAAAATAGCTGCATGCTAACCCATTCTACTTCCTCGGAGTAATGATAATAATAATGCTGTTGCAATTCAAAATTAAATTAAAATTAAAGAAAACGATTTCTCTGTAACCAAAACCAAGTCCATGGCAGGGATAAGTCAGGGAAGTCTTGAAATGATGGAGAGGGTTTCATGCAGGAGCCTCCCTCCTTTACCCTGTTACCAAGGAAGGGTTCATAGGCCACAGACTTAATTGGTTAGGCAGACAACTTGTTGCTGTGTAAGTCATGAGCAGCTGACACCTATTCTGTGTCTTGGAAGGCTTGCATGCTGTTTGGATGTGTTAGAACAACAGTATAATGCTTTACAACTATTTTCCTGAAGCCATTTTTCTCCCTAGGTTTTACAAATTTAGAGCAAACCACTTGCTTATTTGAGTAATGTATTTTGTTCTTTCTGCTTTTTTCTAAATAATATACACTATCAGCTACAATTTTAGTTCCCTTCAAGAGCAGGGAAACCTTGGGTCAGATTAATCAAAAAGGATAACAGATAGTTTTCAGGTATTGCATACTAATGAAGAGCTGGTTCTTATTCATTATTTATCTACCCCAGAAATTTAATGAATAGCTTGAAAGCTAATTATTGAATTTCTGTATTTGTGGAGAATGGTGAAAGATCACTGTTCGGAAAGGGAAGATCACTGAATTCCACAGAAAAGTTTCTCTGTGTGTTCACTTGAACATAGAAATAGGATTACTTCAACCATGCATGTCCTCATGCATTTTTCTGTTTGCCATAATGGCTTTCTGCCACCATTTAAGCACTTTAGAAGGTGGGCATGTTGTGAATTCAAGACAGTTGCAAACCAAGGAGCTTAAATACATGTATTTGCAGTATCACGTCACCTTAACACAGCTGTGAAAGAACCAGGGTTCTGAAGAAACTGACTGGTATCCTGGTTAAATGGCTCCTGATATGACTGTCCTTTCAATGCACAGCTACAGCTGCTGGGCTCTGACAGTTCTAAGGTGCTTCCTGGAATTCTCCCAGCTGTAGGTCGAGTCCTACTTTTCAAAACCCTGAGCATGGGAATCTGAATACCTGGAGCCTGTTCCCTTTGGGAGTCTGCAGCTCAGGTGACTAGGCAGCTCTTTTAAACTGGGATGTTGTTTTTTAACAGCAGAAACAGAGCAAAGCAAAAGGGAAAGAGAAAAGGGAGGTAAGATTTAGTGCAGTGGAAGGGCTGTGATGAGCAGGTCCTGTCATTCCTGAGGCTTGCCATCTCTGTGGTTTAACTTGCTCGGAAGCTCAAGCAGGTTGCTGCATCTGTCAGTCTGCCTGACAAGAACAGAGGGATATTATTTAACTATTCGTGGGCCTTCTGATGTCTTGCTTCCCTGTACTGGCAAAACAAGTACTGTAACTTGGCTTAAGCTTCTTCACAGCTAATACTGAAAGCATTAAATGATTCCACATATATTTCCAGCAAGGGGCTGGTTTTGAACTATTGCGCTGTTTCTTCTGATGGACCAAAAACTAAACTACTAGGTATATATAGTAAGCATTCCGATTACACACTGGATATATACATATGCATATGGACATATAGTATATTCCAGGATGAACATAAGAATCTTACGGAAGATTGGTTTTGTCATGGCATCATCTAACTCTCCTCTTGGTAACTCCCTAGATGCTGTCAGGGGAGCAGAAGTGGTATCCTGTGACCAATCAAGAACAGCAGCTCAGTTTTGAAATAATGAAATAGTTTTATTGCTAAAAAATATTTTTTTGGGAAAAAGAACCAAGTGAAATACAGTGCAACTGCCTGGTACCACTGAGCTACTGGAGTCTGAATCGGAGCTTTACAAACAGGAGGAATTAAAAGGAAAAAGACCTTATGATTTAATTTAGGCTTTTGTTCTTCTCAGAAGGAAGCTTCTATAATTTTAAAATATTGTGGTTTAATAGCCCATTTTCAGAACTGAACTATTAAAGACCGTATTTGTGGCATTTATGATGTCCTAGTTCAGCAAAGCATTTGGGCATATGTCACATAAAGCATGTGATTATTTTCACTCTTCATTAGCTGTATGCTTTCCCACCCTCACTTCTCCAAAACGATAACCTTTTAGTAGCATAAATGTGTTTAAGTGCATTGACACTGAGGTTTTTTGCTTTCCGGGTGTTTTGTTTGCCTGGAAAGTCTGAGGTATATGTTCTATTAATTGTGCATAGCCAAAAGGGGCTCGCAGATGTCATTACCTGATACAGAAACTATTGAGCAAGTGGATGGCTATCTTATATCTGTGTATGCAGTCCAGAGGGTACATGATTTCACTCATAAAAGGGTTGTAGAAGCATATGCAAGCATGGTCATTTGAACAAATATTCTATCTTTGAGTATTAAAAATAATCATGGGCTTAAAAGAAGTATTTCTGGAAACTTTTAATGATCAGTTTCAGAACTGTCCCATTCTCCCCCCACTCTCCCCATCCCTCCAATGCTTTATTCTTGGGGAAAAGCATTTGGAGAGTGGGATTATTAAAAAAAGAAAAAGAAAAATCATCCTTGAACCAAACTTGTGCAGAAAAACCTCCTGTGGTAATCAGCACATTCATCTGGGGAAAAAACAGAGCTGAGCTATTTATTTATCTTTAATTATAAGTGGTTAAACAAGGAGAATAGACTTACAGTTCCTACTGAACTTAAAAAGACTGTGATTTGTGCCAGCTAAAAATTAATTAGTAAGGAATTTTTAATTCCAGCATCCCAGGCCAAAAATCTATTCCTTGATAAAGATGTCCCCGTGGAATAGAGTTATGAGATCAGATTATAAGGAACTTCATAACATTTGAAACTTGTACTTGGCACAGCAATGCAAAGAGCATGCCTAAAATGATTTGGTTTTGGTGTTGGAACATAAGCTTACAGCTGACCAGATGGGGCCCAGACTGCCAAATGGAAGAACACAGGATTCCTGAATGTAACTGGAAGATTTTGAGGTGGAGAAGTATTGAGGGCTTTTTAATCTGGAGTATCAAATTGTTCTCCTGGAGTTGTTTGTGAACCTGAAATGATAAAATAGCTAATGCCATCCATTTGGGAAGATCATTAATTACCTGCTGCTGCTTCCCTCTTGTCTACTTGAAGCAGAGGGGCATGAAGCACTTGTGATAAAAGCCCTATTAGTTGTTTCTTACTCTTTAAACCTATTTTCCCTAATTTTGTCAGATTAGGTCATTTTTTTAGAGGTGTGGATAGAAACTGGGGAAGGCACAGTTTCACCGTGAAAACCAATGGTGAATGGTAGATATAAAGTATTTAAGATACTTTTTTTGTGAGAATATGAATCTTTTGGCTGATTGATTTCAAACATTCAGAATAATTTGCAACACTAGGGGAAAAAGATCAGAGGCTTTAAAGGAAAGTAAAATTGTATTAGTGTGAAATAAGTGCTGTAAATATTAAATTATTTGCTCAATCTATTGAAACTGGGAGTAAAGGACTGTCATTGTGCTGAGATATAAGCATACTGTGGCCAGTGAAATTCGTGTTGATGACTTTGAGTGACTGGTATCAGGCCTGCAGCGATGACACACGGTACAAGCTGCAGAAAGAAACTGGGAAGAGTCCTGTGGGCACTTCACTAATGTGTCCGTAGGGTGGCACATTCATGAAGGATGTGGAAAAAAATACATTGTTTGACATAAGTTAGTTGATTTTCGTGTTAGTTATTCACCATCTAGGATTGTACCTTTATAGGGTTTTTCAATTGTTATTAATCTGTAGTAGTTTTGCCTGAGTTGCTGCTTTATGTTGTTTTTAAACAGTGGTCACATTTCTACATGGATCACCGAGGTGATTTGTAAAAGAACCCCATGCATTGTGGAAGATAGTAAAGATAGAAAGAAATGTCACACAAAACTTGCTGCAAGCAACAAGCTCAAATGGAAGAGTGCTCTAAGTATCTATGGAGCATGGCAGGTTTTAGTTTTGCTTTAACCCACACAGTTATTTTGAAGTTGATAATGAGGACTCCCAGTCACAAGATTGAAACCTCAATTAAAACAAACTTCGTGCAGCAAAGACCTTCCTATTTTGACTATGAAACCTGTAAGGCAATTGTTTTTTTCTAAATGAGAGAATATAATGTGTCTAAATATGTTTGCTGGGGTATTTTACATAGCCTGCTTTTGCTTTTAAATAGTAGCTTTCTTTTAAAGAAAAGTGAAGAATCTTTCCAGAAGAAAAAGAGAAATGCCTTACCTGTCCCATTTGATTCTGCATTCATAGGCTTGGAAAGATTCAGAAACAGCAGCCTGGAGTCTTGCATTGCCTGGCTTACTTCAGCTGAAATTTGCTTTTTTTTAATTCCTGTGGCCTTTGAATGAGAAGGGGGGGAAAAATGATGTTTTGATACAGAATTTGCATGGTTTGAAATGTAAATCAAAACCACTGGCAAGACAGTTGAAGGTAGTAGCTATTTGGCTAACAACCCGATTTATTTATATGAAAGATGCTTGCAAATAAAGAGTATGGAGAAATCCACCCTTGAAATAATTTTGTTCAGACTGGATGCCTATTTTGCATTTTTCCCCTTGGCTTCACTGAGGGAGTGTGTCAATGTGTATTTCCTCCTTCAGCCTTATCTTTGGCTTTTAATTGATCAAAGTTTTGATAATTGTTCTGTTCTGGCTCTTTCTTTTGCTGTTCGCAGATTGTCTTGGTGCTTCGAGAGACAGAAGCTGCCTTTTGGGGAGTGTAATATGGCTATGGGCATTGCTGTAAGCAGCTGATGGTCATTGAGATTGACCCTGTGAGGGGAATGTATCTATACTGTTCCCAGGAACAGCAAGTATATTCAGCCAAAATGACATGTGGAAATAGTGTGCCAGTGGTCTAATCCCTTGTCTTGTGAGAGCATCCTATGGCCTAGCACAAACATAGGTCTCACAACACTCGTGCTGATCAGAAACTTGAGTATGAAAGCCATTTTTAGTGTTCCAGTAAGACCTAACTTTTTAATGTTTACATGGCTTTGAGGACTCCTAGTTGAGTCTTCTAGTTTGAGGCATACCGAGAGTCTCTTGATGCTACTACTGAGTAGCCTATTTTGCATTATATGTGTACTTCTGTAGTTGAAATTGTGAAAGAGTCACCATGTTGGTTGTACAAGGGCTACCAAAGAGCTATCAGAAGCTTTACTATATCCACAATGGAGTGGCTTTTATTGGCTGGAAAAATACATAGTTGGGTCAATGTGATGAACCCTACTTTGTGATTGATCTATTCAATTGAAGAAGAAATGGGAAAACATGCAAAATCTTTATGTTCTTTTTTAAAATATGTTCAGGGGTTTGTTTCTGGTTCGGTGTTTGGTTTTTTTAAGGACAATATTGTTTTACTTTAAGGTACAGCTAAACTTTGGTTTTAGCAAGGTAAAAAAAATCAAGGTGCAAGATGCACCTTTTAAGTTCAGGTCTGGTAAAATATTGTGTCTCAGTAAAAGGTACTTTTTCCATCTTATTTTTCACCACAGGAAAACAAAAATGCTGAAAAAGCTGTCAAGTGCCAAATGCAAAGTGAGCTTTGTAGAACATGAAGACAGCTCTAGCAACCACCAAAGTATTTGTCTTTTTCCCTATTAGAACTGTCACCTGTGGAAGTTCAGTACTTCTACCCTCATCTCCAAACACAGGGAAAAATGGATCTTATTCTTCTTATGTACCTTTGCTTCATTAAGACATTAGAATATAATCACTATGAAATTCCTCTTCCAAGGGTTCTTTTTTTCTTGAAGTTTCATATTCATCCTTCTGGTCTGTAGAAAATATATTAAATTTTGGACTTGCTATTAGAAAAGACGCTGTTGTGTTCTACTGTGGCATGTTAAGTTCTCAAAGAGTTAAAGCAGACAGGGGAATACATGTTTTCTGTAATGCCAGGTGTGCTAGCTGACCTTTGTATGCAGTAGATGGTTTTCCATTTTCCCTTGAAATCAAGGTATTTTAGTAGATAGTGTTTAAATAAATCAAATGAGGCTTCAAATTATGTAAAACCTGACTAATTATTTTAGCTTAAATTCCAACCTCCACTTCAGCCTTCCTGGCATAATTCAGTTGTAATGCTCATCTGAGCTGTAACGTCTCTTCTGTGCATTTGGGCTGCTTGAATAAACTCATGGTTAGTGTAATTTTTGGGTACGTGTTCAATGAAGGCAATTTTTGTATTTCTAAGCTAGCTAGAAGATCAAGTCCTGTGACCTGGAGAAAAAGGAGGCAAATCAGAAGGTGTACAGGCATGGTATTAGTTTCTAGAAAGTATCTTATTAATTACATGTTAGTGCACAGTATTACAAGGTAACTTGTAGTCTTTCTGTTCAGATGATTTGGAACTCTGAAGTTCTAGTTGGATATGCTTTTGTTTGGCTGCTACAAGCTTCCAGAATGAATCTGAGTGAAAGTGAGCTTTCCCAATGCACATGAACTCTCTAATATTTTAGGATCTCACTAGTGAGCTGACTTACAATGGTTCTTTTAGGTAAGGTACTTTGAAAAAGGGGTTACTGATGGAATCCACTGGGGAATGACAGATGTATGACAGCACACACACAGTGGTCATCTACACAGTGGTAACTTTTTTTCTTGGAGAAGCTGTTTTTTTTCCTCCTTGCTCTAACCTGCCTTAAACACTTAAATGTACTGCTGCTTGTAGAGAAACACAAGTTTTGCACAAAACATGTGAGTTATCGGTCTGATATAAAGGATAAAATCTATAATAAATGTGGTATTTGATGAAATGGCTATTGAGTAAAAACAGTCAAGTAGAAGGTGTATATCTGAGCCTTTTGCCTTAATTCATTCACGCCAAGTATTGCATTCTTAAGAACTGGCCTGTGCTATTGCTGCTTACTCCTTATATCAGGGAATGCTGTTGTGCACATAGGGCTAGTACAGATAAGCACAAAAGATTCATTACTTCGTATGTTGTATGCTTCTCCACTTAAGCTTTTTTCAGAAATAGCAAATCCAGTAAGGAATGAATCCACATGGCAGGAGAGAAGGAAAGTGGAAGCTGAGGCATAACAAACAATGAAAAGCAGCTCATAGTTTATACTGGGAGTTTGCAGCAGGAAGGAGATTCCACTGAATTTGTGCTGTGCTACTAGCTAGTTAACTAATGCTCCTTGGTCTTTAAAACAAAGACAATTATATCTGGGAGTGTAAATTCCAGATAAACTGCTTGATGAGCCTCCCACTTTGCTTAGAGATAAAGGCTGGGGGAAAGGGTCCATTGAAAATGCATCCAGGCACAGTGCCTCCAGCACTGTTTTCTTATTTCTTTCTTGTTATTTTGTATTTTGTTTTCATCTAGACTAAGAACATTGTTAAAGTAGTATTTAATTTAATTACTTCCAAATATGCAGCTTCCATAATTAGTTCAGGTTCTATATGTGTAGCTTTCTAGTCTGCCTGTTTTTGCTGAAGCTTAGTGGGGTGCATAACTTCCTCTAAGTTGCTCTCAGGTATTAGGCTGTATGTATTTCAAGTGGAAGCAGTTTCTTGTCCTGCTGTACAATTTAATTAACTGAAATTTTGTAAAACATTAAAACATATGCCACAGAGTAGGGTTACACAGAATGACTTAAATTCTTTTTTCAAGACTGATCTATGAGTACATCAGAACTGTACTAGATAACTCCACTGAAGTGGAGTGGGTGTCCTATGACTTGCATGATTCTGAAACTTGCTCTTCTGAATGGCCTGTGACCCCTTGCTTTCTCTTTACCTGCAAAGACATCAAAACCACATGCAAGGGAATGGAAGCAGATGTGCCTTACCCTTCGTAATGTGCTGTACAGGAGGAGGAGGAGGAGCTGTAACTGGAAGTATTTGGGGGAATGTCACAAGGGAACAACACCTAAGAAAGGAAATGCCACTAGCACCAAAATACATTGGTCGTTGGTTTTGTGCAGTATTATCCAAGCTTTGCCCTCATGATCATTTAGCTCTGCAGCAATATGTTCTCTATAACTGTTAGACTGGAGATAACAAAGCTTCCTGGGAAGGTTTGACAGTCCTGGTGTGGCCAGAGGTCTCTAGCCGAGATCCAAGGGAATGCAGGCTATCATATAACAGAGTCTGGTCACTGTTCCTAATCACATGGTTTAGTTTCAGGTAGTCCTGCAAGGAGCAGGGAGCTGGCCTTGATGATCCTTACGGGTTCCTTCCAACTTGAGTTGTTCCATGATTCTGTATGCTTCCTGAGTCAGGAATGTACTTTGGCAATCTTCTTCAAGTGGGGTATTTCAACAGCTATATTAGTTATGGATGCAGAAAACCATTACTGATACCTCAAATCCAAACTATGCTTACATATTAACGGACCATAAACACTAAAGCACTATGGTGCTGTGCTGTTCTCTTGTGAACTACGGTTTTCTTCCTTGTGTGTGCACTCTGTGTACCTTGTGCCTGTCCCACACAAGATCTTGCTTTCCATGGTGGTCAGTTGAGTGCATGACAGCTTTTCTGCCCCTGCTCCATCATTGTGCCCGTGCTCTGAAAAAATGTCTGCACGATCTTGTCTACTCCAGACTCATACAAGATTTGTCTGATTATTTAAATTGTAATGTTAAATACTGTTAATCTTTGTATCTACATGAAATCAAGAAAATCAACAGGAAATGTTTGGTGATGCTTGTCCCTTTTTGTTTCATTACCGTTAATTCTCATAGGATCTGTTGCAGCAATTTCTAAAGCCCTTCTCAATCTAACCAAACATTTCTTCTCAAGTTTCTCAGCATACCTGTCTTTACTGCTGATGCCATCTCACTTGTTCAAACAAGCTTAGTGATCATAGTTAATGAACCATTGTGGTATGGATTGGAAACTACAAATAGAAGACCATTTCTGTGCCCAGGAAATGTCTCTGCAGAGCAGATTCATAGAGAGTGTCTTGACAAGAGTCATGATGGTTTTCCTCCATTAGATAAAGCTCCAGCAACTGTCACCCTGTTTTTTTTTAACTCATGGTGCTTTCAGGCTTTTTGGACACCCTCTTTGTCTCTTGGCTTGCGTAAGTGCTACAAACCCTCTTAGATTATTGCCTCTACAAGCACACTGTAAGTCTGTCCTGCTTTAGCCGGTTCTTATTGCTAGTGACTTGAGGAGATGTTGTTAACCAACACAAAATTAATTATTCTTCTTCATAGATTCAGCTGATGTAAGCACTTGGGTTTACTTCTCTCATTTCCTGCCCATAACTTCTTTTGAAAACCAAAGCTCTACTGTATGCCTTCAGTGTTCCCTTTTCACTTCTAAGAAAGTAAGTTGAAAAATTGTTTGGTTTTAGAAAATAAGGGGAAAGATTCACTAAATGGCAATTGTATAGCTAAGGTAGGGGTCCTAAATCTCAGCAGCCTTTAACACATAAAAAGGGGAAAGGAAAAAATGAGCCCATGCGCTCTGATAATGTGAAGTATCTGTGATACTAGAAACAATCCTGCAAAACACTCACATGAATGATGCTCGCTGTAGCAAGTAGTGCAATTGTTCCTGATGCTGGTGAAAGGCGGTGGTCTGGCAACTTTGAGGAATGAAGTCTTCTCTTTTTATTAGCTGGGCAAGTTTCCCAACACACATTGCCTGGTCAGCCTCCTGCTTAAACCCTGGTCTGAAGAGGCATAAGCTTTCTCTCAGGATAACAGGCAGTTCAGTTTCCACAGCTCACATAATTCTTGCTTCTATTTGGAGTCTGCCAATTAGTGAGGAGGGAGAGAGTTTGCAGGAAACTGTAGCCCTAATCCCCCAAACTCCAAACTTGCATCAGAGAACCACCTCGCTGGTAGCAAACTGTACTCCTGCCTTCCACTTCCATTTTCACTCATCCCCCACCTTCCTCCAAGCCTGCTGTCTAGGAACAGCTTCTATCAGGCTAGAGGCTGCTTCACTTGTCACCGGTGACAAACAGTGTAGCCTTTTGTCTCCTTACCCCAGGGCTTCCAGGCCTGCCCTAACTGAATACTTAATCCTCAAGAACAAGCAAGGGTTTACCCAGTGGGCAAGGTCTCTAAGTCCAGCTCATGTTTATTGACAGCCTAAAATAAATGCAGAATCATTCTTAGTGTCTTCTGCAGTCTATGCCCATCCTTCAGACGAAGGCAGCCAACATATCTGTTGTGGGTTTTTTTCAGACACGGGTCATTGGAGCTTCAGGACTTCCAAAGGAGCTGACCCAAATGAACAAGACTCTGCCCTTACACTAAACCATCAGTGGTGCAAGATGTGATCCACTTTGTGGGCAAGCTCCTGCGGCAGGTAGGACTCATTGTACGTTTCACAGTTGTTTGTGAGCAGTCACCATTTGTGACAGCAGTGCACTACTAGTGATTAGACTGCAGGATGTGGATTTGTTCAGGATCTACCGATGGGTTTCACCAGGTACCAGCACCAGCAGTGTTGATAGTTGTAGCAGGAGTTCTTGGCTGGCAGAAGGTGGCACATCAGCTGCTTGCATGCATGGTTTTTTACCATGAGGAAAAACCTTGTACTCCTACCAGTACAAACACCATGATTTGGCTTCCTCAGGCCAGTCGGAGCAGTCAAAGCAGGCAGCTTTAGCACCTTCTGTGTAGGAGGCAGTAGGGCTGTGTGTAACATGGCCTCTGTTATACAAGAGGGATGTGATGTGCTCTTCAGCACACTGTTCCTGGCAGCTGTTACTTTAACATCGGGTAATGGAAAAGGAGTTGACCATTACTGAGACTATGAACTGCACAAGCGAGCTTGCAAAAGTCAGACCAGATCTGGAGGTTTTCTGGCACCTTGCTAGTCACCTTTTGTCCTGCATCAAAGTGTACTTTCTTGAAAGTGAAGTATTGTCTGAAATGTTGTCTTCTCTGGCTGCTAAACCGGTGGGTCCCAAGGCACTTCATACAACTGGCATCTTCTGATGCATCTTCAGCTGAAGGAGTCCTGGGGGTAAAGAAGCTCGG
This sequence comes from Lathamus discolor, assembly GCF_037157495.1. Taxonomy (NCBI): domain Eukaryota; kingdom Metazoa; phylum Chordata; class Aves; order Psittaciformes; family Psittacidae; genus Lathamus; species Lathamus discolor. Next base: position 17,794,065 of record NC_088891.1, on the reverse strand, counting down.
GAGCAAATCCCCCTGAAGCCGGGTGCTTCTCGTGGGCCTGGTCACCTTGTTGGACGGGCCCCACAACCGCGTCGAGCCGTGGGTCTCAGCGCAGGCAGAGGTCGGGCCTGCTTCCCGCATCTTCCCTTTCCCCGTACGCGCTCGGGGGCTGTGTGGGCTCCCGGTGTCTCCCCGGAGGGCGGCGATGCGGGGTGCTGCTGCCGGTGGGGGGGGGTTGTGCGGGGTGTGTGTGTGTGTGCGCGCAGCTCTCGCTAGCGCTGCTTGTGGTCACAGCCAGGCAAGCTCACATCCCATCTGGATCACGCTCGCGCTCTCCCTTCTGCTTCCCTACCATAGAGTTGCGCTGGAAACAGAAGATAGAGGGAGTGTAGGAGCTTCGCCATCTCCAAGCGATCTACATTGGGAAAAACATGGAGTCCGCTCCGGCAGCCCCCGATCCAGCAGCCAGTGAGCCGGGCAGCAGCGTCTCCGAGGCGGCCGCCGGCGCCAGGGACACCCCGGTGAACCTGGAGCCCGCCCGGAAAAGCGAAGCGCCGGCTTCGGTCCGCAGGCAGAGCTACTCCAGCAGCAGCGGCAGCAGAGGTAGGGAGACCTGGGGAAGGGGGAGGGGGCCGGGGGAGTGGGATCGGGGGTGGGTGGGAATAGGAAGAGGGGGGTACGAGAGAAGGGGGAAACGCTGCGATTTAATCCCCTGGTTTATTGCTCGTGCGTGCGGGAGGCGCGCACGCAAACAAGCCGCGCTCCTACCCCCCGCCGAAGCTTGCAAACTTTTATAGCTGCTCCTAATTGCTGCGGGAGGAGGGACGAATGCGATGGAAATATCGAGCGGTGTTTGGGGCTTTCCTGCCTCTCTGGGTTATTGCCTCCCGTCTCCGGATGGGTACCGTGCCTCTGAAATTACATAATTTTATAAATATATAAAGCAGCAGCAGGAGTATTGGGATTGAAGGGAACAAACTTTTAAAGCTGCAGCGTCCTTCCTCCCCCCGTTCTCCCCCTCGTCTGTCTCCTTTTGACAGTTCTCAGCGGGTGCGCTGTGGCTCGTTGTGAATGGGGGATCTGTGATTGCACCGGAGGTTGCGGGTGACTTACTCTCCCGCGCGCTGTTTCCCCCCTCCTAATTCATTTAAGTGCATCATAAAAATCATTTTCCTGGCGGAGCGGAGGGGCTCGGAGCTGATGTTTCTTGGAGGCGCACAACTTTGCGGAGGGTGTCTCTGCTCCCGTGGGTTCTCCTTCGCTTCCCCCGTGCGCCCCCCGAACAAACCGCTGCAAACAAACAAACCAACCAAGGAGCCCCCCTTTCCCGTCTCTTGCCCTTTCCACCTCTCTCCTGCCTCAGCCCGCGTCTGGGAGCCGCGCGGGTCAGCTCTGAGGCTCTCGGTTGAAGTTTGCCGTGGGCTCGGTCCTGGCCGCGCTGCCCGGTGGAGGGGCCCGGAGCGGAGGGGCAGGGAGAGCGGGCCCCCGCTCCCGCCGTGGCACGGTGAGGGGCGCCGGCTCCAAACACCGCCGGAGTTTGCCGACACTGCCGAGAGAGGGAGGAGGCTGCCGCTTTAATTACTTGTAAATAATTTATGAAGCGTTGCTCCTACAAGGGGGGGGGGGGGGGGGAGTGCGCTAGAGAGGCTTCGCTCTTTAAAATCACTTGGTGATGGGGAGAAATGAATTAAATAACGCGATGTCACAATACACACGGCGGCTGAAAGACGTGTCGGGCGGAGGAAAGTCCGTGCCCGGGGAGAGCGGCGGCCCCTCTGCGGCCGAGGCCGGGGCAGCGATGCCCGGCCGCTGGCGTGCGGAGCGCGTCCCTCCTCGGCCGGAGGGATTTGGGGATGTAGGTTGGAATATGGCTGATGATGTGTTGGCTTGTGTTTTACAGTATTTTTCCCCTTTTGGCCACACCCCCTCCCCCTTCGCAGGCAGCTTCCCACTCAGGGAATCCGCGTACAGTAAAAGCCATCGAGATGACACACGCCGAAACGTTTAATTAGAGGCGCTTTGCGGGCGGGGAGCGCGGTTCGGCGGGTGCCGAGGCGGGGGGGAGCGGGGCAGGGCCGGGCGGCCGCGGGCGTGTGCGCAGGGAGCGTTCGTCTCCGCGGGGAAGGGGGGGGGGGTATATTTAGAGCTTGCGAGAGTGGATTTGGAATGCAAGCGCCTTATGTAACGAGGTTAATCAGAAACACGGGAGGAAATTTCTTTAATGTGTCGGGGAGTTTGGTGCATGTTTGCGGAGCGGCTGTAGTTCGCGGTTGTTACACAACGACAGCCTCCCCTCCCCGCCATCCTTCCCCGGGCCGAGGGCTCCGGCGGTGCGGGCAGATGGTGCTGCCGGGCAGCGGGGCCGGGCTTGGGGAGGAGGAAGTGGGGTGATTTTGGGATCCCATAAATTATGTAACGCTCGGCAGTCGTTCCTGTATGGATGCGAAAAGGAAAGTGGGGGGGGGGGGGGGGGGGGCTTCGTAAACCCCGCAGGTCTGATGGTGAGGGTGTCTTTTCTTCGCGGTCCGGAATTGTTTAGGCTTTGGTACTGCTAACCTGCTGACCCAAATGCCCCTCCTCCTCCCCCGCCCCCCCCCCCCCCCCCCGAATTCGGCGGGCAAGGATCGGGAAGGGGGGGTCCGGCAGCGGGCTCGGGCTCGCCGCACGCGGGCGGGCACTGGGTTGTGTAACAGTCGGGTGGAAGAGGAAGGTCAGTGATGGAGGAAAGCATCCGTGTGCAGGCGAGGGGATGCTGTGGCTGTGCAGCCCTCTGAGGGAAATAAAGCTTCCGGCAGTACCTGGCTTGAAGGGCTTGTTGGGGAGGGAGAGGGGAGAAGGAGAGGGGCAGGGATCTGGAGGGAAGGGGAAAAAAAAAGGAACTGTTTGGGTTCTTTCGGGTGATGTAATGGAGTTGGCAGAAAATACAAGTCTACTCCTAGAGTGCAAACAGTAAGGGAATGGAGCTGGCATTCTGCACTCATGTTGCATGAATTAGCGTATGGGAAGTAGATGGAACTACACACAGCAGACCCGGTGATGGTGCCTTTCTGATGGTTCCAACCTGAACAGGGAGAACTGTGTGGGAAAACATGACAACATGCACATCTTGGCCTCCTTGAAATCAGGACTTGATGGATTAGCTGTTAGGTGTCCCCGTGGACTTGGAGATAATTTTTTCCCCCCTTTTTTAAGCCATTGAAATACAATTTGATTTCTTGCCTTTTTTTCTTTTCCTTCTTTTTTTTTTTTTTTTTTTTTTTTTTTTTTAATATGGCCCTTTATTTCCTGTGGCAACAGCGTGACCTTAATGCCTGATCGGTATAGATGAATCTATTTTTTAGAACAGCTACTTTATAAGCTTATATATGTTGAGCTGTGTGTTGAGTTCAAGATTTGACCTGTTTGGGTGGTGATCCTGCAGTGTTTGGTAAGCTGGCAGAGCTGGACTGTGTAATCTCTGTGGAGGAACAATACAGATCTACAGATACTTAGATACAGGGACACGTGTGCACCCCTCTAACTGTAAAAAATCCTTATTTTTGACTTAGCAAAGCTTTTAAAACACTAGAAAGATTACCTTCATATCCCTTCTTTTCATAGCTGCACCTGCTGCAAAGCTGCTTCAAGTTTTCAATAACCTGTTTACAAATGGAAGAAGCTGTAGAATATATTCTTAAGTGAAGCTTTAGTTATTATAATACCTGCATTTCAAAGCACCCCGTTGCCTGATAAACAAACCTGTTTGGAGCACCAGATCCTTACATACTTTGATTTGTATTTTGCAAGGGTTAGGCTGTTCGTGTTGCAGTGTCGAAAGCTTAACTGAAAGCATAAATTTAGGAGTTACCCAAAGCACTTTTCAAATGGAGAATTGTTACCTAATTTATTTAGCATACAGGAGTGTGAATGCCTACATATGTGTTTCAGGAAATAACCCACAGTCTGATACGAAAAGTGAGTGTTAGAAAATTGACACTGTACATGGGAAAAGCAGGAAATGGACAAAAAGCCTGATTTTCCCTCAAAAAGGATATTTTTTTACTGCTGACAATAATTCTTAAGATTTTTCTTAAAGGCAGTCACTATCCAGCAGGTTGAATTTCAGCCTGTGTGTGTTCTGCAGCAAGGGTTTGTGGTTTGCCGTGGTTAGTAAATGGAATGCTTCACTCACCAGCTCTGGCCCTGGACTGTGACTGTGAAGTGCCATTTGTTTCACTTTGCAGGCTTCGGCCTCCTTGGAGTTCTCCCCATGCTGCAGTCTAAGGCTTAATGTTCTACTCATCCCCTTAGATATTGTCGTAATTGAATAAATGATATTTTAATAGAGAAGTATAGTCTCATTAAAAATGAAAAGTATACAAAACGCTTTTTAATCTGATAAAAATTGCCCTGGTTTTTGGAACCGAGCTCTTAGTCTCAGTAGTAAGTCAATCGAGAGAGGATATCTTGCCAAAAAATTTAATGGCAGCTCTTACACACAGCATCTTCCCATGATGTAAATATTTTTATGATGCTTTGTATTTAATAGCAGAAACCTGCAGCTATGTAGGTGCTTGTTCTTGATTTCTCACTGTTGGGGTACTGAGAGTATTTGCTGTTTTCCAGAAGCCTTTGGAATTTATTATCTTGGCATCTATTCAGCCTGATGCCTTCTCTACTGATAGATGGGGTGGAGGGTGTGCTCACTTTTAGTGTTTTGTTTTAATCTGGGTGATCCTCCTCAAGTGGGGACATGACATCATTAATAGTGACATCAGTAGGTTTGTGGTATTCTTGTCTTTAACAGATCCTTTATTGCTAGATTTTCTCCCTTTCTGGATTTAGCCTATTCCACGGAGCAGAGTCACGGTACAAAATTGCATATGTTGTTTTCAGAAGGACTCTAAATTTTATAAATCTAGATGTTTTCTGTAGATTCTTTGGGTTGCCTTTGTCATCACTGAGGGCTATTCTGCATGCACCACTGGTTTAGTCCTATTTTGGTAAATGATATGTGCTGTGAATCCTTTAAAGGACAACACTGTTTTAAATGCTTGCAGCACAGGAGCAGTAACAGCAGCAGTATGTTGTTCTCTTAGGAACAATGCAGTTCTCTTACTTCAATAAACCGTAACCTATTCTCTTATTTTATTTGCTTGAGAAACATCTCAGGAGCTCATAAACCAGTATGTAAATACTGTTATCATTCAAGCAAATGCTGTAATTTTAGTAAATAAAGAACATGTTTTGTAATGGAGATTAATGGGCTGTGTGACAATTTCAGTTTGGGGTATAGCACTGAGTTTGAATGGAAAGGGCAATTTCAGCTTTGGGAGGTTGTCTGATTTTTTTCTTTATTTTTTTTTTTCCCATTTCTCTGAGTATTTGTTTTCTAAGCTACAAAAACGTGCGCTGGGGAGAATCTGGAATGGCTCAGTTGATCTCAGTGGATTTAATCGGAGAGCTATCATTGTGAAAAGAGAAGGGAAAAAAACCCAACCTCATTTTACATTACTGTTATCTGTATCACTCATGAAGCTAATTCATGAAGAGGGGATCTGTTGTCTGCTGAAGCATTTTGGGAGTGTGTTTTCAGTGACACACAGTTGTAAAACCACGTGTGGAAAATAATAGAAGTAAAACTAAATAGAATTGGGGGTCTGTCTGCATGCACTGCTGAGTCTGGGTGCTGTGTAATTTAAGGTTGTCTGCAGACTCTGTGTTTCCTTGCTACTAAAGCCCAGGCCGTTCACAGGAGCTGTCAAAATGGAACAATACACTTGACCTAAGGCCTTCCATTTCTGAACTGCCAGGTCATTGTCACCTCTGCTGTCTGTCCAGCCTAGACCATTTAGCTCTAGGCGCCTGCACCATCAAAGACTTGCTGGCATCTCGGTTCTTTGGGGCAGGATGTTGTGGGGGGAGCAGTGGATGCTTCTGAAGTGGGGCTGAATATCTTCTGTCACAGAACAATTACACCTGGACCTGATCAAGGGAGGTTCTGTAGTGTTCTGAATTCCTGTGGCTTTGGTGGAAGAGGAATTTCCTACAGGTAAGGTATTGGGGAACCTTCAGGATGTGTGGAACTTCCCTGCTTCGTATGCGGATTTGTGCTCTCTTGTCTTCTCTTCCTCTCATTCTATTTTCAAGTATCTTGTTTCACCTATTGCTTTGTAGCCTTGATCATCACTTCTGGAAATGTATTTTACAGAGCTGTTTTAAGTTTCAAGATTATACACACAAACACACACACACACACACACATATATATATATAAAGTTTACATATATATATATATATATAAAGTTTATATATAGGTTATATATATGTAGTTTTAAGGTTATATATATACCCAGCTGGCAGACATGTCTCCTTAGCTGCACAGATTCTTACAGATATATAGGCCAGGGCCCTGCAGAGCAGAGGCTAAATCCTCTCCCCTCCCTAGATCCATGCTGTAGAATTCACCTCGTAGATGAATCAAACTTGATTTTAAGGGTTTTAGCTTTTTCGGCCCCAGTGTTGTGACAGGAGACTCTTCCACAGCTTTGCTGTTCTGGTGATTAGAAATCCTCTTCTCACTTCGAACTAACTATGCCCACGATCAGTTGGCTCGCTTGCTTCTTCAGTGTTGGTTAGAAAATCTCCTTGAACTGAGAATGATGAAGAGGCTGGTATTGTATTTTGTGATAGCTGAGCTAACGTACTGAGCTCTGTTCTCTGACTCATGGTTTAGCACTTCAGCTATCTACTGTAGATGGTCTGTGCTGATAGAAACCTGAGAATAGCTTGGGCTGTATGTCACGAGGAGTTAATTGTCTAATTTCTTGAATGTAAAGGTTGTGAATTATTCTTCATACTCTTATCTGAAGTCTCATCGAGGTGTGTTTCATTCTCGGCAACAACTGAGCTCTTCAGAGACTAAATGTATTAGGGTGTGTACTTTTCTGAAGGAATGGTGGGGCTTATTTTACAGCAGTTTAATCTATAGTTTAGCCTCACTGCACTGTTCATTTGGAAGGATCCCCAGGTGTGTTAAACACTATCGGGAACCATTTTGCTTATTACTGAAATCTAGCCAGTTCTTGTGTGGAATCTGACAGCTGTTTAATGGTGCTCAGCCGTGCTAAGCAGATCAGAACAGAAACTGAAGAATACCATACCTGATTGAAACACTCAGAGGGATTTTAGATACAGATAATATAATTATCTGCATTGGAATTGGGTCAAACAGCTCTATTCCTGTAGAAAATGACTAGATATTTTCAGTGGCAGTGTATGGTAAAGAAATTGATTTGAAATACCTTCCTGAAAATGATACCCCCAACAGCGGGATAATTGAAGATCCTGCTGCCTACCCTGTTGTGATCACCAGTTGCCTATGATCAGTGGTATCTTCAGGTATTTCTAGATGTATTAATTGTTTGGTCCCGTGCTGGTATGCGCAATCTTATAAACCAGGGGGAACCACTGGGATGTTGTAGGTCTTGCTTCGTAAAGCAGATTCCTGTGGAATTGCTTCTTTAAATAGTGAGTTGCACTGCTGCACGTGAAATGTGTTTGTGTTTAACAGACCTTTTACGAATGATTGTAGGGGATCTGTTGACACTAAGCCAGTAGGGATGGGGGATGTGGGTGCCACAGTTTTTTTTTTGCTTTTGAGGATATTGGGAAGTATAGGGAAAACACATCACACTTTTTTGCTTGCCTTCAATTTCACTTCCCATTTAATCTAGCAAAACAGAACATAAACAGATCTGTAAAGGATGTAAAGGAACAGAAGTTAAAATTCATGATTAACTGCATGTACATAAATGTTCCAGTAATCATGACCAACTGCAGAGTCTTTCATTTGTAATTTAATCTAATAATTTCCATGCACTTCTAAAGGAACACACTATGAAGCTGGCAACTTCTGAGAAATTGCTGTGCTGTTACAAACAGCATTTGAGCTGGCATTATAACAGCATGAGAGATGGCGAGATGGAGAACAAAGTTAGCGTTGAAACTGAGCTGAAAAAGATTGCTAGCAGAATGTGGGAAAGCAGAGTTGGATTATGATGACCTCCCTTGTAGAATCAAATTAAACCTTTTTAAAGGTTTTGTGGATTTTTAGTCTGTAGCCGTATTATGTCTTTACTTCGCATGGGTACATGAGATTAATGAGGCAGGTGTAGTGATCACGGAGCGAAAAGCTGTGAGGCCGCTGTTCTTTTTAAATGTTTCATTTTGTACAGGCTGTGGGATATTTACAGCACTAATTGACAATATGTCCGTGTGCTTGGGTTCTGCAACTGTTCAGATGGATTGGAAGTGTTTTAATACGGAAGCGATGGAAGTGAAGACTCCTGAATGCCAGAAGGAGGTTGAGCAGAGCCCCCCCCCCCCCCCCCCCCCTTTTTTTTTTTCACTGCTTGCCTAACAGTCCTTAGGACATGCTTGTCCAAAGGTCTGGGCTGTGTGAAGAATGCTGAAGATACTGCCAAGGAGGCTGTAGCCAAGGAGGCTGTAGCTGAAAGAATAAAACATAAATGAAACCCTCAAAAAGCAGAGGTAGACAATTTGGCACAAGTGCTATCAAGTATGCATCCTACAGCAGTGCCAACGCCTCACATAGGAGAGAGGATTTTTTTTCCATAGTTACGTGGAAGTGTATGCCATCCACTTCTGAAATACATACATATATGCAAAACTGCAGGCACCACGGGGAAGACTTAAATTATGTATTAGTCGAGCTTGACTTGACTGTTTTGGCACTGAAGCAAGGTTTGTTAGATACAGTCAAGGATAAAACCAAGGCCAAGGCTTGTGAAATACAGATTATAGGTTTTATTTTCTTCCTGTCGTGCAAGTGTGACAATACTTTAAAGCAGGATTTCCATCAGAGTTTCTCTTCAAAGGTGGTAGTGGGTAAAAAATGCCTTTTTATGACTTTAGCGAAGTCTACACCAAATGGAGATTAGAGGGCTGTGCTGCATTACATCTGTTAACTAAGGGCAGAAAGGTAAGGTTTAAACTAGTCCTTAAAAATAAGTCTTGAAATTTGATAAAGCAAGGTAAAATACAGCTTTTGTTAATACTTTACTTGAAGTCAAAAACTGTCAGCATAAAGCATCTTCTAAACCCTGTGTATATTAAAAAATAAACTAAAATGAAACAAATCTCAAAGGAAACTAGGGCATATCAAAACTCTCTTCTCTCTCTGCGTCACGCTTAATTTGTGTAATCTTCAGCAGAAGTTTTGTTAGTCATTTGTATTGTCTTCATCACAGTTAGGAAGGGTCCCTTATTGTCTGGGTTGTTAGAGAGTCCTTAAAAAAACTCTAATGAAGTATATTCTGAACTATTAACATCAGGCGTTGAGTCATAGTGTTCCTGAGATAATAAATGGAAAAGTCTGTTAGCAAAAGCACAAAAGCAGCTCTTTCCAGGGTTAATGTTTGGAGGAATAATGGATGAAGAAATATGGACTGGTGGTGTACTTTCAGTCTCTTAAGCATTTTTGCCCATCCATCAGTGGCCAGGGAGTCTTTTCACTTTGAGAGGCTTTAAAAACCAAACCAGTAAGTCATTGCTACAGATTTCCTTGCCCTTCAGCACTCCTACCATTTGTTATGGTTTACTGTTTTCTGCTAAAATCAGGTGTAATTTAAAAACTGAAGTAATCTGATTTTCACAAACATGAATCTGCAAGACATCAGGTTAAGGTCAGGCCTATGTTAGCAGCATGGAAGCTACCCTTGGCTACTGAAAGAGTTGGGCTCTACTGGCAGAAGACTTGATCCTGTGACAGCTTCTGTGGATGTTTAATACTAAGTGTTGTGAATGATTCTGTTGATGTTGGTGATACTGCTTCATTGTGCATACAGAGCTGGGGTGTCTGTTTAGTAAAGATCAAGGGAGGACTGCTAATAATAAGACTTGCACTGCAAAATTCATAAAGAAAAATGTGAAATTCTAATACTTTGGAAAAAGGTTGAATTTAACCCTTGTTTTCAAGGTAGGGATGGGTGGGTGAGTAGCTGTAATTACTTTGGCAAGTATATTGTTATCCTGTTATAATACTGCTTGTAGGATCATACTGTGGCTCTGCTTCTGGAGAAGGATTTGTCCTTACTTAAGAACAGCTGTTAGGAGATAAGCAAGAATTTCCTCACGTACAGGACCTGAGTTGCACTTGTCTGTCACTGTACATGGAATGTGTTTGCTAAAATTACTTCACGTTTAATTTTTTTATTGCTGAAATCCTCACTCTGTTCTTACAACAATCAGAAAGTCTCATCTGTCTCCTGATGAAGGGAGGGAAAGTGGAACAAATTGTAGGGCCTTATGTGCAGAAAATCTAGAAAGTTGACTGTTGAGGTGACCTGGCTTATTGGTGTTTGTCTCTGGAGTCTGGCTAGTTGTCAGCATGAGTTTATGCTGTCTTAGCTGCTTCTAATTGGGTTTGATCATAAATGAATTCTCTTCCTTTATCTTTTTTCTTTGTTTTCGTGGTATATTACCAGCAACCTGCTCTAGTGGAAGGTGTCCCTGCCTGTGCAGGGGGTTGGAACAGGATGAGCTTTAAGGTCCCTTCCAAGCCAAACCAGTCTGGGATTCTATTATTCCACTGTACCTTTTCATTCACTCCTTGCTCTGATTTGTGAGAAGTAGCATTTGTTTGGTTTTGGTTGTTTGGGTTTTTTTTTTTACCATAATATCCCACTGAAATGGCTGTGTAAGGTTAGCAGTGTCCCAAAGATGCTCTAGTGGGACTAGCAGTATAACATCCAAGGCTATGCAAAAGAACAAGGGAAGACTTTTTTTTTTTTCTTTTTTTTTTTTTTTAAGGGAAGCAAAATCCTTCCAAAATTTCAGCAATTTATCAAATTTCCCCAGCAGTGCTTGCATCTCTAGAAACAGGCTCAAGAATTTCTGCCACTGAAATCTTTCATTGCAGTCCTCCAAAGAATGCTCCCCATATGACATTCACCTTAGACAGGGTGAGGACAAAAGGCTGTGGATGAAGCCAGGATCAACAGAGCAACTGGGTTTAGGGGTAGCCATGCACTTCCATTAGGAGCCTGTATTTAGTCCCAGTGTGTTCAAATGGCTGACTGGCATTCACAAGTCCACCTTCTTGTTTCCAGCGCAGTTTTAAGCCTGTAGAAACGGCTTGCCACAGATCTCTGCAATTGGCATGTCTCCTCTGAATTTCCTCCACGAATCCTTTCTTTTCTTTTCCACAGCAGAGGTTCAAAGCAGAATGTCTTTAGGGATTTGAGAGCAAATGATCACAAGTGGCGAGGTGGGGACTTGTGCCAATACACAGAAAATATTTGGTTGCATTGCTTTTCTCTGCACACAGCAGAACGCACACTGGAAGCAAACTCTGCTCTGGAAAGGCAGCAATAGAAAATGTAAAAACAAACCCAGAAAGGAAGTAAATGAAGCCAAAGGGGGAGCAGGGTAGTTTTGGGTAATGAACAGTAAAAGAAACATGTGGCACTTAAGGAAGAAGTGTAATGAAAGGGCACAAAGGAAAGATGAGTGATTTGGAGAACAGCCTGGAAAAAAAAAAAAACAACACATTTGGAAAAGGCCTGGAGTAGTGGGGGAAGCCACAGTGCCTATTGGGGGCGGGAAAATACTGCTTTACTGCCTCCAGACAAGTCCTGTATTGATATTCTATGATCTTGTCTTACTATGGAATGTAATAAAATGTACTTAGTGCATGGTGGGGCCTCAGACAGTTGCCTCTCTCAGACTTGCTTTCAGCACCCTTTTGTTTCCCACGAGCTCTGACTAAATGCTTTTGCCATAGATGTTGTGCTAATGTGTTATATGAATTATTTGTCTTATCTTAGTGCTGTGAAATTAGAAGCCCTTTCCCACAGTGTGTTAAGCAGATTAAAATGAAAGCCTGTTTTTATGGTCCAGGAACAGTGCAGATGTTTAAAAGAAGGAAATAAAAAGGGGGAGAAAGAAAAAAAGATGTGATCTAACAGTGGGACACTATGAGGCGCTTAATGAAGCAAGTGCATTTTGTCACCTAAATTGTGAGATAAGTTCCCAGCTTCCCTTGAAAAGGTTTATATTTTTTCCTTGGTGCCTTAAATCCATGGGGAAGAGCTTGGGATTGGTAGTTTCTACAGAGGTGATACCTTTTGTTGTTGTTTTCTTTTGAAATGAACTTAGTAGGCATCAGTACAGTTCCTCCTTCAAAACCTGGCGAGGGACTCAAGGGCTGTGCTTACTTTCTGGCAGACAGCCCTGGGACAGATTTGAGCTGTTCTGAAAAGCACTAAGCAGCATATTGGAGGCTGCCACCAGCTTTGTTTTCAGTAAGAGAAATTGCTTTAACAGGTAGCCAAGTGATAGCTTTGCACAGGTACGCATGAAATTCAGGGTTCATGTTACTCTGCCTTTTGAATTCCTGTCTTGTGTATCTGTCCCTCCTACCTCCTGGGTCAAATACATTTTAGTTACAGCAGTATTTTATTTCCACTGACTTACTCTAATCTTACTGTCATAATGTTCCAAGACACTTTATGTGATAACTACTCCTCTACCTGTGTGGTTATTTGTCACATATAATGTCTACAGCTATAATGAAATTACTGCAGATATGACATATGCTTGAGATAAAAAGAGTGTCTTACTGTGTTTGAGCAAAAGCTTAATTGAGACATCATATGTTCTTGTAATATGTATTTGAGAGAGGACAATATTGGTATGAGAGAGCATTGTGCTTTTTCTGGGTTTGTTCCTATTTCTGTAGTTTTCTCATTTATTTCTTCTATTTCCCTATGCAGAAATAAGAAACAAGGGATTGTGTATTGCTACATCAGTAATGTTTCCCCTGGGGCCTCTTGAGATCATGATAAGGGTTGAGAAGTCATGGAAATGTTATGGACTACACTGTACCAAGTTTTAGGCTGGGATGCATTGAGTTTGAAATAACAAGGACAGAAAAAGGCAGGAGATGCGAGAGAGTTGATGTGTTATTTCGCTGTCTGTGGAGGAAGTTAGCAGCACAGGGCCACTGAAGTGCCATAGGAGGTACTTCAAGGTTTGACTTTTTACTTCCTATAGAAGGAAGGGGTGGGCAGAAGTCTGGCATTTTTCTGGCTGTCAGTCCTGGAGGAGGAGGAGGCAGCAGCTGTGCCTGAAGGCTTTTCCTTCTCATTCTCTAGCATCTGCTCTAGGTGTCCTTTCATAAGACTAGCTCTGTGCAGCCACGTGTCCCTGGGGTACCTGTGTGTTTTGTCAGCACAGGAAATGGAAAATTTGCACTCTGTTACTGAGACTGCAGTCTAAACTGCTGGTGTGGATGCAGCTAAGCTAGCAGAAGGGAGCATTTATCAGTTTATCCCATGATGGAGGGAAGAGTGTAGCAGTGCTAGTGTTTGGGGTTTTTTTGTGGTTAAAAATTGTCCTCTGTCAAGCTGCAGCTTGTCATGCTGGAGATGGTGAGGGCTGGGGAGGAGGGCGATGGTTTTGGTTTTGTCAGATGTGTTAGCAGAGGCTCTGCTGTGCAGGCGGTGATTACCAGTCTGCAGGAGACTGTAGGGATCTCTGGTTAGCCCTTATCAAGGGGCAGTTATACCACTACTGGTCAGTGGAGTTATGTGGATTCATTTATATGAAAGACTTCAGATCCCCCTGCAAACTGTACACTATGGTTCTGTGGTGTTCTACAGAAAGATTTTGCTATGTGTTACATATTAAAACATTGAGAAATCAGTGGTGCTGTTAGGGGGGAAGCAGCGTATCTTCTTTTGGTATAAATTCTTACCTGTTGTGAGCAGTTTCATTGGTGTATCTTGACCAGACCAGCACAGAGGAATTCGGTTTTAATCTTGTGTAGTGTCCGATTACTACAACCATGTTTAAGTGTAGATGTAAGCAGTTGAAGGCTTTGTGTAATGCTGACATTTCTATGTGATTTTTTCCCAGAAAGGTAAATATTTCTCCATCACTGGTTCCAGTGTGGTGTTTTCTCTGTAAACACATTGCTTTTGACTTGAGTTTCCTTTTTATATTTTTCCAATGTGTTTAATTTTAAGCAGGGACCTGTAGTTGCTGGATGTTACAGAGAAGAAAAAAACCTACAGACATAAGCCAAAAATACAGGGAACAATTAAGCTACCTGACTATTAAGACATTTAACATTTTTAGTATTTTTAAGGTAATTTACACTTAAAACATAGTTTAGATTTAAACCGTATCATGAAACTGTTCTGCATTACTTTCACCAGCCTTTATTAGTGACTAAGCAGTCTACTTCTCTCCTTTTAGAGGTTTCACTTTTATTTGTAATTTGTTAATAGTAACATGGCAATCACTCAGTTTTGCAGAACCAGCCTGGACTTCCAGCACTGTGGAAAGACTGCTGATACAATATAAAACCACATTAGTCAAGGCACTGCCATAACATAATATGTCGGTTCTTCACATTTTCCTTAAGAACAATTTGGAAGAAAATAAATTCCTTTCAGTGGCACAGATGTGCCTATGAATCTGTTTTCTGTCATAGGTGAAATATGCTCATGGCTATTTCAAATGGGAAGGTGTCCATTCCTTCAGGTTTCTTGAAAACCTCATGTGGTGAAACTGGGAGGATATAGTTGCAAATGTGATGTGTTTTTTTGAACATCACATTTGTTCATCTGGATACAGGTGTCCACAGAGTTACTGTGGTCAAGGGTAGGACAAAGTGCTGAAATATTCATACTACATATTTTTTACATTTCAAGAAATGAATTCAGTTCATTGTCTCAGGTGAGAGTTCTGACTGTGGCCATTAGGTTATCTAGGAGAGTACAAATGCAACCGACACTTGAATTCCTTGGTAGCAGTGTTTCGCATGGCTTACTCTACCTGATCAGATCCATACTTAGAAATTAAAAGGGATAATTTGGCTTTAAAAACTCCCTTGCTCTAGAATCCTAGAATGGATTTGGTTGGAAGGGAGCTTAAAGATCATCCAGCTTCAAATCCCTGTCAGGGTGCAGGGACACCTTTCGCTAGACCAGGTTGCTCAGAGCACAGAGAAAACCACACCTACTTCTCTTCACACTATCCTTCCCAAGCCCAGCTGTGTGAGGTACCCACAGTCGCTGTGTCATGTGCGTGAAACATTACAGCCAGGAATAGGTATTAGCAAGAGCGAGGGTGAGAGGTGTTGGGAGGGCTCTGGTATGATGGCCACATCAAATGCTACTGCAGGTTCTGAGCTCAGGATGCAAGTGTTTGCTCTGTATAAGTTGTTGATATCAACCATCTAGGACTGTTTAATGTGAACGGGAGTTTCAGATCCAGGATGTGAAAAGAATTGAAATACAGTTGCTATGTAAGTTTAAGTTGCTAAAATGCTGTTTTATTACAGAGAAAGATTAAGGGCAAGTTTTATCCAAAGGCACTTTCAGGAACTGGAGAAATCCAAGATATTGTTAGTCATCCTTCCAGCTTTTTATTAACAGTACCTTGCTGAGGCAGGTAATTGTTAAAGTTGGTAAGGAAAGCTGACTGGTAGTTAACATCTGAAGTTGTAATAAAGTGAATCTCCAGCAAAGGGGAGATAGGTCACTGCCATGGGCTTTAGACAGAGAAACGAGTTGAGGATCTGCTTTTTGGTTCCTCTTTTCAGGGAGCACTAGAGAAACCGATGTTTGACAGACTTCAGAGTAAAAAGGAGCGTGGCTGCAACCAGTGAAAGTATTTTGACAAAAGAAGTAACTAGTAAAGTTCAGAAACATGCTAGCATAGGGAAAAGGGGACAAATATGGGGAAATCTGGCAAATAGGGTATCAGCACACTTGGAATGGTGTATTCTGGATACAACAACATCTGTACATGTTTGGTGAGAAGGGAGAAAGTATCCTCTAACAAAAGAAGAGGGGCAGATTGGCTTGTAGTGATTGCTGCAGATGGATTCTCTGTCCTGGGAAAACCAAGCTACAAGTCTTAAGAGA
This sequence comes from Lathamus discolor, assembly GCF_037157495.1. Classification (NCBI taxonomy): domain Eukaryota; kingdom Metazoa; phylum Chordata; class Aves; order Psittaciformes; family Psittacidae; genus Lathamus; species Lathamus discolor. Next base: position 17,778,148 of record NC_088891.1, on the reverse strand, counting down.
CTTGTAAAAATATTAAACCAAAGCCATACTGGTTTCTGCTGCCCAGTTCCTGGTTCCGACCTGAGCTTCAGTAAACAAATCTGGAATTCGGACCATGTCAGCTGTCTGCCTTGAGAGGACAGGAGGCTTGTGTACCCGTCAGAAGCTGGGGAAGAGATGGAATCTCAACCATCGTTAGGCTATGGACTTTCCTCATATCAAAACCCAAAGCAGCAGTTAAGGTGAGTGGGTACTGCCCTGGGCCTGCTGCACCATGTATTTCAAACACAGGTCAAATTCAGCAGTAGGTTTGAAATAGAGCTTTTCATCTAGAAACCAGCCCAAACAACAACAAAAGACCTCCCATTGAGGTGTCACTCAGATCCTGTAGTGACTGTTAATTCCCATCACTGTTATGTCAATAGATTTTCAGCTACTTGATTCATCGTGATTTTTGTCAGTTCTATTGAAGAACCTTTTTATATTCAGTTATTAAAAAAAAAGGGTTTAGGCTTCTGTTAACTCTAATTTTTGCATCTTTCCTGAAATAACCAATGTCCTGAATTAAAATACCCGTTTTAGAAATATCTCTTGAAATTCTATTTCCTTACCTCCTCCATATAAACGTTGTCCTTTTGAAATAGATTGTACTGCTTCCCAAGAGACTAAGCAAGCTTCTGTTCTTCTTTCTGTTTGAATCTTGCTAATGCAAGTGTTACCAAGATATTATGTGTTAAATCTGCAGTGAAACAGCATTGATTTCTTTGATTCTTTTCTGTGTGGTGGAAGGAAGCAGAAAAGGTTTTACTCTTAGCATTGATCACACCCAAGTGGGCATGGGAGTCATTTTGCTAACATAAGAATTACTTCTAAAAATACTCTTATATTTATTCAAAGCAGCAGCTTGTTTAAGCTTTCGTTTCCAAGCTAAGCAGGTTTCGAAAGAGCTCTCTTCCCAACACGAAGATGGTGGGAACTGCTGGATGTTAGAATTTAAGTGAAATGTTTATATTCCTGGAGGAAAGGTGCATCTTCAGGAAAAATGAACATCTGCTGAATTGATAATGATGCATGGACTGTGTTTGCTTTCAATGAATAGTTGTGAAAATTCATCTTCCCTTATGGGAGCTCGGACCTACTTTAATATAAGCTTTTTTATGAGTGGGATCAGTAAGATTTTCTAAGTCTTAGATTGAGTACTAGTTAGGAGGATGGAGGTGCCAAGCTAGAATTATGGTGTAATTAACCAGCTAGTAAAACATCCTGAATGTGAGGGTTTCATTCCAAGCATTTAACAAGAAGCTGTATCAAGCAATTCTAAAACAGTAAAGGAAGAGTTCGGCTAACAGCAAGTGCAGGGGATATAGTGTCCCATTCACAGAGAGCACCTGATTTATTAATAGACAAAATGTTCAGGAATTGCAGTCCTGATGCACCAAAGCACTGCTGCTGGGAAAGGGTCTGAGCAAGTGTGGATGTTTTTTTTTTTGTTATGGTAAGATAAGTACTGACCATCAAACCAATAAAAATACTGTTCCAGCAGATGATTATTTTACTGACTTGGTGCTTTGTGTGTCGAAAGTATAATGGAATTGAGGTCTCCCTCCACTGAAAATTAATAAGCTGTGATTCATTTGTGCCTCATGTTGGAGTAACTTTGTTTTACTATTTTGCTTTTTCTCTTCTTTGCTGTTTGTGCTCCAGCCTTCTGAGTCTCTTGCCCGTAGCTATTTCTCACTTATTTGTTCCTTATATATCTTATACCTCATTTATAGCCAAGTGTTTTTCATGGTGAGTAAACTTTGTGGTAGCTTAATGAAATTTAGCTTTGCTCATCGCTGTCCTAACAACCTTCCTTCTGGCTAGACAAAATTAAGCTAGAATCTCTTTGAAGACATTTTTGCGTACAGATTTGACAAGTAACTTTAGCTGATTGCTGAAAACAAGCTGAGATTAGGGGCCTGGCAATAGTCACTACCAGTTCCGAATGTTAAAGAGGCAGAATCTAGTATTTGCTGGGAAGAGAGCCCCCGTTAAAAGCAGTGCTTAGGTAAAGGAAGCTGCTAGCTCTGCCGTGCTTTAAGAGGTACCATGAGCATGTGCAGAGGCTTAAATGGCCTCAGAATGTTTCCTTTTAAATCAATGTATTTAGCTTGTGAAAAGTAAAAATAGTGCCAGATTTTTTGTTTGCTTTCAACTTGGTGATGCTAGATATGTGATCAGTATCGTGTGGTATGAAATAGTCATGCAATGCAAATAACAGTCTTGCCAGACAAGCAGAATCAAATCTGTGGGCTCATAAAGGCAGTAAGAAGAATATTCCTCAAGTTATTTGCTGGAAGAACAGCGTCGCTGCTATTGTCATTGGTGATACTACACAATAAAAACTGTGGCATTGTGATGTACGTAAATGGACTTTTTGGAGGAGGAATACTTTGGCTATTACTTATTCACTTACTTTAAATGATATGGTAATATCTATAACTTAAAAAAGGAAAAAAAATTAAATGTAGGCTCTCTTTCTTCCCCAGAGAGACTAATGTGGATGGAATTCTGAGGAACTTGGGCCTTCTATGGCAGATAAGGCAGGCAGTTTCTAACATAATGTATACAGAGTTGTTCTCTCCAAGAGTGATTAGTGCTCTTCAGTTGAGATTTAACAAGTAAGAGAAGGGTATGTTCTGATGCTTACATCAGATTTCCCCTGGATCTTTGTGTGTAGGTTGTGTGTGCCAATGACATTAAAGGGTTGTGGCAGAAATGTAGAAAAATCCCAGTGGTATCCTGAGTAGATCTTGTCTCTGGAAGCATAAACCCTGAAGAGCAAGTGGAAGCTGCTGCTCGGAAAGGAGTATGAATACACTGTTTGTGTGTTAACTCATGAATGGCCAAATTAAGAAAATGCATAATACTGACTGGGAAAGAGCAAAAGATGGGAGAAACCTGTTCTGAGAGGCTTCTGATGCCTGGAAACCAGAAGAGTGAGTAATGTACTCTATAGGTTTTGAAATGGCTTCAAGTATTTAATATTGATAATAGTTACCTTAAGCCATAGTGGGATAACATTGTATGCTGACTCTCAACTGCATTATTTTGTTGCAAGTCCCACAGTATGAAGCGCTGTGGTGAAAGATGTTTGCCTCATTTGCTCCCGAAGTCTAACTTTACAGCTGTTCTGATCCTCATTCATTCTGTAATGGCCATGAAGCTGCAGCCAATTTCCTTGCAAGCAGGCAATAAGGTCTGTGTTATCTGGTTTCCCTTTCTTAGTTGTCTGAAAAGCATTAGAAGGGAAGAGGCAGGTCTCCAAGGTTGATAAGAAGGTTGTGTTTCACTTTCCACCGTGATAGCTGCCATAGGGTGTTCTAAAACTACTGGTCTTCAGGTATGCAATATTGATACATCCTACTCGTCCAAATTACAGAATATAGAGTAGTCACCTTGTAGGATTTGCCTAACAATACGCAGATGTTTGCACACTCAATATGTATATCTAAGTTCTTCAAAATGTCCCTTATTTAATATAAAGAAGTGGGCATTTTTAGGGGATAATATAGGATGGTAACTCTTTTGAACAGTGATGTCCAAATGAAGTTGGAATTGCTCTGAGTGTACCTGTTTCTCTCCTTTAAACCATAAAGATTCTGCACAGCAAGCCCAGTGTGTTAGAGTACAGGAAATTCACGTATCAACACTGTGGGTGCTTAAAGCTAGGAGTAAGAAAGGGATCCGTGTCACCAGCATGGCTTACCGGTAAGAATTAGAGGTGGGTAAGTTTACTTAGGGTGTATTTCCCACACTTGCAACTTTGAGGAAAAAGATAAATAGAGACTAAAGGATCCCTCTTCGCTTTTTCCTTCTAGCTAAGATTTAAAAAATTGTTACAAGGTTGAGTATTGGATCTTTGTGTATTTAAATGGCATAATGCTGAAACTGCTGAGCATGACTCTCAACCCAGCCAAGCTGAACAGGATTTTACTGAGATGCAGCCCTGTGTACTTGTTAATAAAGGAAAAGTCCCTCCTTTCTTTTGACTATTGCATTCTTTGCAGCCTTAATGCAGCAATCACAGAAGTCCAACAAATAATTCATTACGAGGAAAAAATATAATAGTCAAAACTATGTTGAGAGTAGATGGCCCACTGCATTTAGTCTGTTCAGGTCAAACACAATTGTTGTTTTAAACTGAGACCTTTCCAAATTCCTTTTATTCAAGCACTATGTAATATTCTTCATCTTCAAGTAATTTACGTCTGCCAACGACTGGGAAATATTTCATGTTGAATGCACTGGAAATACACTTCCAGCTCTGTGTATGCAATATCATTTAAATTTTTATGGCTGACTCTAGGGCCTAAATATGCTTTCATGTGCACTTATGAAAAGCTGCTGTCAGAATCTACATAATGCATAACTGAGGGTAGTATTTGGCCCTTTGTACCACTATATTGGTTTTAAAAACATACACAAACCACCAAACACAAACCAAAAAGCCCCAAAATGAAACCCAGGAACCCGCATGAAATTGTCATAATACATATGTGACTTTACTAGCTGAAAATCTTCATTTAATTACAGTAATTTGAAATTTCAGCTTTCATTTACACAGATCTCCCCCAGCCATCCTCATTTTAGCTGCTTCTTTCTGACTCTCCAAAGAATCAATGATTTTACTCCGGAAACAGTCATGGATCAATAGACTTTGAAGATTAGCAGGTCATGGCCAGGTACAAAATGCATGTTGTAAAACCCAGGCTCTTCTATTTGTTTGAATCCTTTCTCAAAAAAAATGAGAGAAAGGGTAGCTTTGAACAACAGACATCTTTGAATGAATTAATTCCTCGAGTATTTCAAAGCGTTGAGAATATACGGAAGAAACTACAAATGTGGAATTAATTTCCAGTGACTTGAGAATTCAGCTAGCTGACAAATAGTTTTCTTAGATAAGCCACAATGCTGAGGATGAAAGTAAGACAGTGAAAAAGGCTGAGGAGTGCTGTGCATTGAGTTACATTTGGGTTTTCTTGCCCTTCCCACCTGAGATTGTAAACAGAGTTGCACAGAAGTAGCCGCCTTATTACTTTGTGTTTTCAGACACATTTTCCTGAATTAAGGGCTTTGTTTTCTGTGCACAAACAGGCACTAACAACTCTAACTGGGAATGAGGATAAATCAGGCTAATTTGTGTCTGCTAAGAGCGCTAAATTATTTTTTACCCCTCCAGCACTCAGTTACAGCCCCTGAAATGGTCTGTCTAGACTTCATAGAGAAGCTTAACTAGATCCAAGTAGCTCTGAAGGTCTCCAGTAGTTGTGTTCCAGTGCTTTGTTGGTTTACTGCTTGTACATCAACTCAGTGAGGTTTAAAAACGGTGGAAAGTTTGAAGTGGCAGATTACTTAATAGTACTGTTGCAGCTAGAATTGCAAGTTGTGTTTGTTTCTTGTCAATAAACTAATCATAGGATGTTTGCATTCCTTTTCCTTTCTTACTCTTACCCTCAAGGTTGTCATCTTCATATTCCCTTTCATTCTCGTTCTTTCACTGGGACTTAAATTTTAGCTATGTTTCCCCTCCCACCACTATTTTGTAATCCATCAGTTTGGGTCATGCTTGACAGAAGGACAGATGTTTCAGAGATAATGACATATCCGCAAGTTTTCTGAGAACAGGCGTACAGAAGAGGCTTAATTGCATGCAATTAAAGGAAAGAAAGTACTTATTATTAGACACTAGAGAATCCATAGAGAGGAGTGAATTTAAAAATTATTCCTCTGCAGAAAAAAATGCCAGTGGAATCTGTATTTGATAATGAGCATCGGACCCCCCTGTGAAATCCGATTTTAATAGTGGCAGCTCCTCACTCTGTGTGCCTCACGGCTGGATTTATGATGGAGGCTCACTAGCACTGGTTATATTAGAGGTAAATCTGGTTCTTCATCCACTGGCTTACTAATGTGAAGTAGTTAATTCTTTTAGTACAGCAGCCAGAAAGGCTGTGGACCAGCAACAGCCGTGAGTCTTGTGTGTACACTCCGGTTAGTAAATTACCTCGTCAGTCCTGACCCACAGTACTGTGGGAACTGAAAGCAAATCTTCCCCAGGACATTATTACCTGCTTTCTTCTCTTCCGGGATATTGCTGCTTTTTATTTATATGCTGTGATATTGTATGGAAACCTGCATTTGGATCAGCATATCCATAGAAATGGATATTTTAGGGGCTTGCTGTATGGATTTAATCTGTTGTGAAAATGTTTTTGTTCTCCTGCATTGTTATCAAAGATATTTCGTGTGCTTTGCCTCATGCCTGTCTTTAGGGAAAAGAGAATTATCTCTGTAGTTGCAAGGTGCACACTGAATTTTTAGGGCCATTGACAGTTTAATTCAGGAATGATCTAATTAGGGATCCAGAGAACTGGATTCAACGTATCCTTAAGTATTGGCTGTCCTGAGAGATGCTCTGGCAGATGGTTAGTTCAAAGTGAGTTTACCTTGGGCTCAGTTTCTTTAGACTGACAGCTTTTTTTACTCAATTAAATGAGACAACTGTCAAAAGAACAGACTCTGAGTTGATGCAAATAACTCTGCCGCACAGATAAAGCTTAAATGTGTTCCTTGAGTCAGCTGAAACTGTCAGGTGCTCTGAGTAACTAGTTCAGCCAGCCAGAAAGGCACACTGGCAAGCAAAAGAAAAGGTTGGGAGGTGCCTAAAAATAAAATAACTCCCAGGTTTTTGTTATCTTTCTTCATTGATTTTACTTTTGTCACATACCAGGATGGCATGTTGGAAACCGTTCTTTGTTTTTGCTCTTGTATTTCATTTAAGGAATTCTCTTAATCTTTTAATTATCCTCAGAAGTTTATTTGTTGTTAATGTGCCCAAAGTCCTTAGGCTATGAAAGCATGAAAATAATGAGCTATTATGATGGAGCTGTCAGGCAGTCCCCAAACTAACTGTCCTTTGCTCTGATATTTCAGCTGTTTGCAAATAAATTAATGTGTTTTTTTTTCCTGGAAATATAGAAATCCATATGTGATGTTTATATTGAAAGCTAGAGCATGCTCTTCACCCTTTCTTGCCCCCCAAGAAGAAGTGAAGTAGGTCTTCCTGGTGCTGATCTTGCTGAGCAGGCAGGACCTGGCCTTTCAGTGCTCTGTTTAGTCCCTGCAGCTTTGGTTTCCTCATGAATTACTAGGTTTCATGAACTTTGTGGGGTAATGAGGAGGCCCTGCTAATGTTACACTGCCATTTGGATGGTGTCTTCTCTGCACCGGGCTTTGCCCAAGGTAAACTGGAGGTGAAACTGGTGAAAGCAGACAAAGTATTCTCGTGGGTGAAGCAGAAACCACTTGTCTGCTGTTAAGCTGAAAATCAGCTGTGGGCATCTTAAAAACGTGGATGTAACTGTGAAGGAAGAACAGCAGACACCCAAGGAAAGAAGCCCAAACCTGGTCTGCCTGTGGAGAAGGCTGTGATATGTGGGCATCTGCTGGTGCACTTTGAAATGCAGGGTGCTTGAATTAAAGCTTAAGCCTTTAATACGTCTCTTCACACTAGAAATTTCCCTATTCAAGAAGAGGAGTGGGGCAGGGCAGGGGAAGAGCAGTGTTCATCTCATGAAAAGCAGATCAACTGCTCTGATCAAATCACACAGCTTTTATAATACTTTTTGTAAGCCCTCAGACATGGGTATGACTCATGGAAGACTCAACCTTTCCATAGTCTGAGATGATCAGAGATGGTAACAAACCTTTGTGATTTTACGCTTTTACCAAGTGAGCATAAAGTCCCTTGTGAGAACCAGGTCTGACTCTAAGTATCTAATACAAAGATAAGAGCCTCTTAGTGTGTTCCTATGATTGTGTCCAATAAGTGTTTTATCATAGATTAGTAGGCTTTGACTGGTAACTTCCATCTGTTGGCTGGCTGAGTAATTTTCATTCCTTCAGCATCTGGGAAACATGAAGTTTTCAAGTCCTGCCTATGAAACTTCTATGCTATTACTTAAATGAGAACCCAGGAATCAGAAAGTCAATGCTCTACTTTGGGCACCTCCTCCTTGCTACCTTTGTTGCCAGCTGCCTGAGCAACTGCTTCCAATTGTCCCTCCTATAATTATAGATTACCCCGTTTCTCCTGCTGTCATCAGAATGTAAGTCATAGAGGAGTGTACGATACCAAGCTTACATAAAATATGTGTAACCAGTTCAACACTAAGGAGTTATATTTAAAATTCCTTCCTCCCTCATTAAGATGGGCATTTTTCAGGACTTGTGTTATTTGCTTGGCACTTCAGCTTGATCCAGAAAGCAGCATTGTGGTCTCAAGTGAAGCCCAGGCCAATGAGTGGTGTAGGGGGTTTGCATTTAGAAAACATATATATGTCACTTGATACATTTTCATGAACTTACTTAAAAGCCTCTTTAGGAGCATTAAGCTCTAATTTCAGTCTCAATGAAAATGCTGACTATAATGGAAGTTAAAGAGAAGTGATGAGAACATCAAAGGCCTTGTTATGTCTGTTAGGAAACAAGATACAGAACTGTCTACAAGCCTAGAGGGAAAAAGGAATGATGAAGCCAGGAGTAATGGGAAAGCTGGGTGTGGCTTGTGGGCTGTAATCAACAGGCTCTGAAGGTAGGAGGAGTGTCTGGGTTGATAACATCTTGTAGGTGGGCAGGGTTTCTGATGCTAAGCTTGTACACAAAGACTAACAGCTAGGTACTATCACTTAGGGGTTTTTCTGGTTGAAAGATCACTTTTTACCGCACTTGTTAATGGGAAAACTGATGCTTAATACTACAACTAGGGGATAAGTATGTAAAAGCCAGTGCATATGTCTGGCGCAGCTACTTTAAGGCTGCACAGCAGTGGTTCTGGTTTAATAAAGGTATGTAATTCTTCTAGTAGATCTTGGTGGAACTGATTCACATGCATCCTCGTGTGAACATAATTTATGGGTTGAAGAATTGAAGATTACTTGGTCAGGCCTAATTGTGAGCTCTTTATTCTATCAATGAACATTCACTTTTTCTTTGTAGATCTGTATATTTGAAGGCGGGGGGGGAGCAGTGAAAGTGAAGATAAAGAAAGCATTATGGCATTCATTGACAGTCTTAACTGCTGAATTTAGTTAGTCCTCTGCAATACTGGATAGCCAGGTCTGTGTCAAGCAAGCTTTGAACCTGTAAGATTGGTTTGGCCTAAGCTGCGCTATCCACTAACTGCTAAAGAGTACTTTGGCTGGCTGCTTTTATCTCTAGGGAAGAAATCTATGGATCTCATCATTCCAATTATTGTGTGAGCTTATTACATTTTCTTTATAGAAGTTATGCCTTTGGGCAATTGATGGGGCTTTTCCTTAAAAAGAAGGAAAAACTGACATTTGCTGTCCCGTGTGTAAGCAGTGGATCTACTGGTGTGGAAGGGGTCAGACTGGGCCAGCCATGCACTGTAGGTGATCTGGGCATGCTCAGTTGGATCCCTTTGGATGCTGGGCTGCCCAGCAGTGCAGGCAGAGCTACTTTCTTGGCTGGCCTGCAGAATGTCTCGAAATCCCTGGTTTTGTAAATCCTGCTTTTCAGCCCCAACAAGGTTTGCAGGTGGAAGAAAGTGAACACGTCTCTTTCACAACCCGAGTGGTACATGTCTGTGTATAAATGCATCATTGCATATGAGCATGTGCTTTTTTGTTGAATTTCATAGCACTACTGATTTTTCTCCACCATTCTCCCTTCTTTGTTCCCTTCTCATCCTGTTGCAATCTGTTGTACTTTGTTTATGTGCAGAATTATTTTGATGAGTTTCAAGAGACATACTAATGTGCTTGTCTTTTAAATATATGAAAACATCTGTGGATGTCACTTCAGTACATGCTTTCATCATGTCACAATCAGAGTTTTAGCTCATGGGGTTTCAGCATATTTTCTTTAAATGCTTTTCCTTTGGAACAGAATAATTTGCAAAAAGCTTTGGCACGTTCTGTCCCTAACCTGTGAACCGCAGGATAAATTGTCACCAGGAGGTAATCCAGTGGAAGTCAATGATAGGATCTCTTTTGCCTCTGCAACGTCCTCATGTATTTACAATTGAAAACAAGTTTCTATTTAGAAAAGTGAAGACAGTTCTAGCAAGGGCAGAAGTTGGGTTTTACTCGCAAGTAAGCACAGGCATTTCCCAGCCAGAAGCCAGAGTGACCTCCTGGCTCTTGCGTGGTCAGGAGGGGGCACAGCTACGCTGGTGGAACAGGGGTGAAATTTGTGCTGGTAGAAGCATCTCTTCACCTGAACGAAGCTCTTGAGCTGTGTGAAATGCAAAACCAACCAAACACAAAAGGCAGCTGTGTGGTATTTCACATTTATTAGAATGGTGTATATATAATATATCATATATAATGGCCTTTAGGCCCTAAAATGAGACTCTAATCAGGCTCAAGAAGGCTTTTCTAGAAGTATTTCAGTTCTGAGCTATTCATGTATTTATTGCTGCTAGGTTTTGTGTTTATTTTCAGATGGTAGTTGTTTGAGCTATGTTCTTACCTGACACAGTTCCAATGTCAGTACTTACCACTTTCAGCTAAGAGAACTCAGTGACTTGGCTGTTGATAAATGATAAAAGCAGGAAAATAGATTCACAGATTAACTAGTCATAGGGAAGCACTAATTACAAGTGCTAAAACAGTTTCATAACAGTGCTAATAATACCCTCTCTTCTCATTATAAGGCTCCCTGTTATGATTTCATCAGCGTACAAACACGTGCACTTTGGCTCCTTGCTGCATTAAACCCTGGAACTGTGCATGTTGCCAGTGCCTGCTCCCTGAATGCACAGGGAGAAGGGAACCGGCTTTGCCACTGAACAAAGCTGTGCTCTCCTCAGGATCTGTCATTCTTGCTCCCAGTGTTACCACCAGGTTTCTGGGGCTGTGATGAGGGAATGACCCATCTCATGATTTCTGTGTAGGAAGGAAACCGAAAGGGGCCCTGTGTCTTTAAATTTCTGTGATTTCACACGGTCTGCCTGGCGATAGACCTCTGTCCTAAACCTGCAGAGTTAAATTTACCCAGAATGACAACTGTATACTCAGGATTTAGTTACATAACAGCAGTTGCTGCGTTTCACATTGCACTAATCCAAACACAGTGATAAAGCAGGCCCTGAAAGAGCAGGCTGGTTTTGGTACGATACATAGGAGGATAAGGAGCTTTTTCATTTTCCAATCTATGTGGCTGAAGATATTCCAAGTTGAGTGTTTGGCCACTTGATGGCTTACTTGGTGATTTAACTGATGTGTTGGCAGATAATGTTGTTTGTTAGACAACTTTCTAAGTTACGAAGATGGGTGAGAAGATGGTTGTGTTTAAGTAACATGCACTCATCACTGTATGGGTTTAGCTAACAGTATTAAGGCTGGCATGTTGTAAGTACTATGGTGATTAAATGCTGCTTGGCTTTCATGTACTGTTCTGAAACTGCTCCCACCCCAGTCCCCCAGCAGCTCTTTCCAGCGGTACTCCAAGGAGAATCCTTGTGCTAGTGCAAAGCAATTACCTCTGCATGCTCACTAATCCACCGTGGTCAGATCATCTATCATGTATCATATTGTGCATGTGTTCTGGCTCAGCATTTGAGTGCTGCTGAGAGCATGCCCAAACACACTTCTGAGTTCTCTTTCTGAGTGAAAGCAGTCAGTTCCCCATGGGAGTGTTTGCAGAGCTTTGTTAAATAATAAAGACATTTCTCCAACTTCTTATGTGTTTAATCAAAAGATGAGCTCTCCCAGGAGGTGAGGAAAGCAGAGGATGTTGAAGATTTGGATTCTTCCAGGGGCTTTGAGTTGGGAGACAGCTTGTCTCGGGCTGTGTATTTCCTTGAGACCCCCTCCAAATCATTGCTGAGGCCTTGTGTTTCCCCCTCGTCCTTGTCTTCTTTTTGAGACCTCTGAAGGAGTAATGGCTTTAGTGTATTCTGTGCTAGCATCCTGCTTGCCACTCGGTAATTCAAAATGCATCCCCTCCATGCCACACAAGGAGCCCAAATGTTGGGTGTTTGGACCCTGGGTAGTCCCTGGAGGGGCTGTATCTTTTTGCTGGCAAAAAGCCTGTGGTATGCAGTGGAGGCTGGCAAAGGGCCATTAAAATCTCTCACGCTCCACTGCACAGCACACTGTTGGGCTAACTTCCTAAGGGAAGCTGCAGTATGCGAGAGAGACCTGGGCACAGGCAGCAGTGAGAGGGCCCCAGGCAGAATTGCAGCAATAGCTCCAGAGGGCATAACTGCCATGAAATGATGCTGAGATTGTTAAGGGTTTGGTTTTGGGTGCTGAAGAGAAGCCTTAGGAGTCTATTAAAGAATCAAGTTGCTGAAAGAATGCAGGTTACCATAAGCCTGGCAGGGTGTTGTTGCCAGTGGAGAAGGCTGATGAGTTAGTGTTCAGGCTCTTCAGACTCACTTGCAGTATGTTCAGAAGCCTCATTGAATGTCACCAATAGTCGGAGATAGCTATTACAGAGAAAAAAGGTATTTTCTGAACAGTATCTCACTATTGGTAAATACAATTTACATATGTTATTGTTAGCCATATTAATTATTTGGGTTTTCTTAACTGTAGTCTTCCTACTCATTTTTATGCTCAGAACTGTTAAGATTAGTTGAATAGCTATTCAGTGGCTTAGTGAGAGTACACCGAAATTATTTGTATGGATACATTACCTTTGATCTCTCACACATCCATGTCGCAATTTAGAGCTTTTACTGCCTGGTCAAGAATCCAGCAAAAAGTAAGAATAATTTGCTTAAGCCAAATCAGAGCTGCAGTCTGTGGTATAAGGAATCTGTGCTTTAATAGGTGTTCAAGAGCAAAATGGTTTCTTTCTGCCTCAAGCAGAGCTTATGGGAGCTAATAAGGAGCCATAGTTAGATGATATTTGAGTGTTCAGCTTGCTCTTTTGCTAGAGAATGATCAGAAAACCCCAGCATAATGGATGAAAATTTTTGTGTTGTTTTTCATTTTGGACAGACAGAGCTCCATTTGTGAGTGTTCCCTGATATTTGTCATTCATTTGAGAGCTAATGGGCTTATTTTCTCTTTCCAGTGAACACATGTACTGTTCATCCCAATTAGAATGAGGAGATATAAAACACAATTTATTTTTTTTTTTCCTTCCTATTCAGCTCTCCCGTGTTTTATAATTTGTGTTCCATTTCTTGGGCACGGAATGACTTGAGAGTGAAAACTCATGATGGTGAAAAACAACACCAAGGACAAACACAATTCCTGTCTCTTTTGAGTATATGAGAAAGATCTCTTTGGTTGTGGAAAATAATTGTGTTTCCTAGCTTCATCTCTGTGTAGTTAATTCCAACTTCTTACACAGATATGGATGTGCTAATGCAAATCACTTTCTTTTAAAAATGAAATCAGCAATAGTACAGTCACGAGTTTGGAGTCCAAAATTGAGTGTTAGTGGACAAGGGGAAGGGCCCTGCTCTTGACCTCTGAGCACCATATTCAGACACATGTTGTGGCCGTCCTTATACATCAGCAGCTCCAGTCTGTAACTTGGTTCCTTCAGTAGCACTGCCAGGTAGTTTAAGTACTTGATGGAGATGTGTGAAGTGGGAAGGGTCAGTGCCTTTGCTACCTGCTCATCTTTGGCTTTTTGAAACCTCTTCCTTCCCCTTAAAACTTTGTCTCTGTTTGCCTGAACCTCTGCTTTGAGACTGGTGTCATGAAGTTGCTGTGGGTAAGCCAACCCTTCCAGCCTTTTGCTGCTAATAGTGACTTCTTTTCTTTAAGGAAGGTAACTGTTTTCACCTCCTCCTTAGGAAGAGGCACAACGTGAAGCTGCTTGTCTTTCAGCTGCAACAACATTCATGAGAGATTCCAGTATAGGCTCTGTTACTGGTATTCTGAAGTTTTCCTGGAATTTCATGGGTGTCTGAATGCAAATGTATTTCCCTCCCCACCACGTGCCCCCTTTTTTTTCCCCCCTGTTTGAAGGTTAGTTTTCTTTAGGGTATCGCCTCTTTCCTGCCAATCTGATAAAGCTAGCTTAATTAAAAATACTACCATTAGATCATACAGTTCTCTTTATTAGTTTAGTCCATAGGGCTCCTTTTCCGCTGGGAAATTATTTACTTCAGAACTTGCGAGAGTAGCCTTGGCTGGCTTTGTTTAATGCAGCTGCTTGAAAGCTTTCCATCAGATTTATGTTTTTCCAGGTCTTTTCTTGCATGTACGCTGTTACTCAGAGATAATTCTGATTGCTCTGATCTGGTGCATTTGCTACAGAGCAGTGCTCTGATTGAAGGGGTTTATGGCAGAGCAGACACAATGGTTTGGATGGTTGGTCCCTTTTTCTTCCACATCCCCCCCTCCCCCCCCCCCCTTTTTTTTTTCCTTCCACGTTGCCTTTTGCTGTATGGACTATTGGAATTATTTATTTTCTGCTCCAAGGATTTTTTTGCCTTTCCTTGGCAGGGGAAGGGGAGAACTGCTAGAGAAATTATGTGGCTATCCTCTATTTCTCACTAGCAGTAACATGGCAGCTTGTTTAGCTGGAGCTCTGGTCTGCAGGCTTTCATACTTCCTATTCCTTGTGTTGTAGTGTGAAGGAGCCATACTGTACTGGATGCTATAAGCAACCTTTATGTCATATAATATGCAGGTGTAGGATAGAGTAGAACAGTGTGTAAATTCTGTGCTATAAAACAAGTTGCAGTGTGTCCTCACATATTTACCTTCATTTTCATATTGCACTTTTCATCTTCTATCTGATGTTCCTTATAAGTATTCTCTTCTCCTGTGTTTTTGTAAAGCCTGGCATGATCCCCAGTAGCCTTTCAAATCTCAGTGCTACTCTGGTGCAAGTAGTAACTGGCAGTGAAACTCATATTATGCGTTTGTTCAATATACTTAATTCTTTCAGCACAGACATATTTTTCTCTGCTCTTTATCAATGCATCTAATCTAGAATTCAAGTAGGTGTTTTTACCTGAATTATTTTAAAACCCTGATACAGATCAGATAAACTTACTTCAACACATCAGCCTATAGAAACAAATTGGCAGTTGGCTCTGGGTGCTGCTGCAGTATGTGACAGTCCCAGCCTGGGCAGACTCAGTCCTAGGTAATGCACTGGAGACCAGGAACAAGCTGAAGGCATCACTGGACACAACTGTGCTTGCAACTTATGTTTAACCTGTTCAGTAACAGTCTTCTGTTTGAGGAGCTAGAGATAGGGCTGTTGTTTCCAACCATCTGTCTTCTGAAGTATGTGACCTGATTACCTACATGCCTGTATTAGTCTGTACACGAATTAATATTGCTTGTGCTCAAACATTTTTAGGCTGATTTCTGAATGCTGAATCTATCCTTGAGGCCAAAGCGTTTTCTCCTCTGACTAGCGGTCCTCCTGAAGCGGAAGTGGGTAGGTTTTGTCCCCCTCATCTCGCCTATTTTATTTTCATGGGAGGTGACTGCTGTAGCTTAGACCATGCTTACTGCTAAGATGCAGGCGCATTATTTATCAAAATTCTCCCTCCCTCATAATTAAAATTCATGAGCAGTTCCCCAGAGAGCCACCTGAGGTAACAGAGTCTTTTCAGCACGCCATTAATATACAGGGACACTGAATACAGGCATTTGGCTGTGCTCATTCTCCCTCACTCTTCCCTGGCTGGTCGCCTGTATGTGTTGTGGAACAACAAAACTGAAATCTGGACAATTTATATTTCAGTAGTGATGCGGTATTCTCTCTTTCCCTGTCACTTCACATTAAGGACCTGCCACTAATAAAACTAATTAATAACTCTTGGCTCCACGCAGAACACTTGGACTCCCTAGCGCTGGCATTGTGCCACCGTAGCTTTTGAAAGAAGTGCTTCATCTTAGTCAGGCACAGGATGAATATTTCCCCACAGTTCTAATTGGACGAAGTGCCTTGGATTTCAAAGACAGCAGATTAGCAGGCTGTATATACTCTAGGTAGGATCTCCTGTCTGTAGCTCCTGAAAGGATGAGCTGGGGGGGGCTAGAGTGGGACTTGTTTTGGTGCTGTGACAGGAGCAAGATGGGGTTGAGCACTGCATGTGAGAGGCAGTCCATGTTGCAAGGCTTTGCCTGTAGGGAAGATGCAGGTAACACCTGCAAAAAACAGGATGTGTAGGTAGCAGAGTCCTGCACTCCAGGACAATGAAATACTGTCAAAGGGATGCCGTTGGCTGTTCTAAAATCATCTGTTTAGATGATAAAAACTGTACTGACCAAATGACAGACTTGCTGAAAAGTTTCGTGTCTAAGGGAGGCTTTGTTGGCATTGTGATGCCACTTGTGGGCGTATTTTGGGTTTTTTCTTCTCGCTACTGACATAACTGTGCCAGCAAAATTTTGTAGTATAAGCTGGGCTGTGTTACATGAATATATTGTTCTATGTTCTACTTGCACCTCTCTGTTTCTCTTTAGAAATACTGTTCTCCCCCTCTGCTCTGGTAAGACCCCTCTGCAGTCCTGCATCCAGCTCTGAGGGCGACAACGTGAGAGATGTAGAGCTGTTGGAGAAAGTCCAGCGGAGGCCATGGATATGCTCTGAGGGCTGGAGCAGCTCTGCTCTGGAGACAGGCTGGGAGAGCTGGGTTGGTTCAGCCTGGAGAAGGCTCCAGGGAGACCTTAGAGCAGCTCCAGCGCCTAAAGGGGCTACGAGGAATCTGGAGAGGGTCTTTGGACAAGGGCCTGTAGGGACAGGCCAAGGGGAATGGCTTTAACCTGCAAGAGGGGAGACTGAGATGAGCTCTTAGGCAGAAGCTCTTCCCTGTGAGGGTGCTGAGGCGCTGGCACAGGGTGCCCAGAGAAGCCGTGGCTGCCCCATCGCTGGCAGTGCTCAAGGCCAGGTTGGACACAGGGGCTTGGAGCAAGCTGCTCTAGTGGAAGGTGTCCCTGCCTGTGGCAGGGGATTGGAACTGGATGTCCCTTCTAACCCAAACCATTGTGTGATTCTCTTTGCTTGCACACTCTGTTTTCAAGACCCTTTCCTGTGATGTATTCCTGTTCAAGTAAAGGAAGTGGGCCTTGGTGGCCTTGGTGATCTGGGATGTCCTGGTATATGTGTTTATTCATTAAGAGATCAGTATCAACATAGAATGCTCTGACACGTGTGAAGTGCTTTGCACGTGCATTAGCTCCTGCTCAGTCAGAGGCAGTTCTTCCTTGACAGCCCCTTTCATACACCCTTCGTTTGGTTGCACTTCACATTCAGCAAGGAATTTGGTTGAATGTGAAGTTGCCCAGGAATTACTGTCAAAGAAAATGAAAAACATTAATGTGAATGTATGTCAAGAAAACAGGTTGCAAACAGCAAGCCCTTTTGGATTTTCTGACCTGGCAAAAAAGTGTCTAACCCCTTACTGCCATTTTCCTCAGCTTTCTGAATGTGCTTCCTTATAATTGGTAATTATTTTATAGGCAAAATTATTTTCAAGTGCTTTGGGAAAGGACAGGCTTTAGGCATTTTCAGACATGTGAGTAGATTCATAGCTGGAAATACCAAGCATTGGTTTTAATATGCCACAATGTATCAAGCAAATGAGCATCTTTTCTTCATCACACCCACCAGTTTACTGTTAATATAAGACACTACTTGTTTATTACTATTAATTTGTTATGGCTGTGGATGTTGCTTTACTGACAAAGGTGGATTCTCCGGCAGAACTTGTTAGGCAGGTTGAATGAGGCTGGAGGGGGTAGCCAGTGCCAGGTTGGAGGTGGAGAAGGATGGCAATGGTGAGAGCACTGCAAGCCTCAAGCCACTGCAAGGTGGGCTAACCCTCAAGAACACACTTCATGTGTTTTCCTGAGTTCCTGGTGCCTCTTGGTGCCTACTGTGCCTTGCCAGTAATGGTGATGGAGTGGCAGCAATTAATATGCATCAGGTGCTAGAACAGGGAGGAGAGAAGTGCTTCTGTTAAACCATAGTGATGTCTCTGTTAGCAGGAAGAATATATTGTCAAATACATGTGGAGTTGTTGCTTTTTCAAGTTCCTTGTCCTGTTCATTGTGGAGATGGTAAAAGATGTGAAATGGGTCCAACTCCTTTATGATGATGTAAATCTGTAGTACCACTGACTCCACTGTCAGTGCTTTGGAATGACACCAGTGAAACTACAGAGAAGAATTTGCCTCCTGGCCTTTTTGCCATGTAAACCTTAAAGTGTCAGTATTAAATTACTGGAGAGCAGCCCCTTGCTCTACGAGTCCTGGAGAAGTATTAAAATCTATGTTGTACTGTCAGATGAAGAAAAGAGTCCCTAACACCCGGCTATATGCTTTTCCTAGTCCCATTCTTCAACAGTTGTCCTTGATATTACGCTTAAATCCTTTCCAGCAGAGCAGCCAGTTGGCAGCCCCCTGGTCTCAAAAAATGTAGTAGTTGTCTGTGTTCCCCCCAGGTATGAAAAAGGGGGAAGATTGGCCGGAATTATAACTGCTAACTTCAGTTCCCTCATTCCCGAAAATGCTTTCAACTGCTGCCATCTCCTTCAATTTTTGTCTGGATGTCAAGAATAAGAACACAGCAGAGCAGAAGTGTGTTCCTTTGCAGCTCTGTTGCACTGGGCTGTTTTTAGTTAGTTATTCTTGAAGTCAAAGGTGATGCACATGTGTAGGATCTGCAAGATGTGACCTTCCATTCGTCCTGGGATTTGCTGTTCCACCTCTATCTGTTGCTGCCCCCCTGCCTTTGTGGATGATTTTTGTTAATAAAAGGGCTGCATTTTTAATTTTGAACAGTAGTCGCCTTCACAGAAATAGTAAAGCTGTCAATGTCTTTCCTACCAGTGATTCTCTGTAATCAAATCCGTGTTTTCTGGGCAAAAATCCCTAATAGTTTGTGTGTTAGCATGAAGACTTGTTTTAAAGCGGTGTTTTGGGTTGGTTTTTGTTTTTAAAGGTGTAATCCGCAATGGTGTGCTGTTAGAGGAAAGCAAATGCTGGGTTTCTGAATTACCACTATGCTGCAAACCACCGTGTAGCAGAGGAAGACAGGCAGTGTTAGAGAGGTGTCTTGGGGTGATTGCGCTTGAGGATTAGAGAGGGCATCAAAGGAATTATGGGCAACAAAATGAGCTGAGCATTTAAGCAGCACCCAAGGAAGCCTGGTTATGTAGAATTACAGGGATGAGAAATCAGACTTTAAGGCACAAGTGCTGGTGAAAGCAAAGCTGTTGTTGGATTTCAGTTTTGCAGAGAGCTATTCTTGTAATGAGACGGCTTTGTTTCAGGGTATTTAACTATCGTATCCTTTCTACAGCTGTTGGGATGCTTTATTCCAGGGTTATTCCCTCTGTATATAATTCTACATGATTACTTCCATGTGGAAGTGGTACTTTCAGACAGAATCTGAGATGTGGATGGCTGCTTGCTCTCAGGGGTTTTGTCTCTCTCACAATATTTGTGCAAGTTCTTCTTAAGGGAAGTATAACATGGGTGCAGCCTTAGTGCCTCGATGTACTCAGCTTTAATCCTTAAAAAAAAGGAACTCCAAGTTTGCCCACATAAATAAATTCTTGATGAGGAGGGAATACAGTGCTAGTGCTATGTATTGCTCTAATTCTTGGACCCTGGTACAAGGCAATCAGAAGCCTGGAAGTATTTCTACAGCTGATTTCTGAAATGGGACTGCTGAGAGATGCTAATGCAATGCTTGTTTGTGCTTAGTAGTCAGAAATGGCAGAGCTTGATGGCAGTGTCTTTGGAAGGCTCTCTATAAATGTAGTCCCTACATAAAACCAACTGGTATGTGTCAAATCAAAACTCAGGATCAGGTCCAGACTGCTGTGCTGTAGAACACATTCTTGCAGGTTACCTTGCCCTCGTGCTATGGGCAGCAGCAGCTCCCTGTGTCCTTTGTGCGCAGGAGGTGACATGGGCTGCTTAGGCTTTGAGGAATGCCTCCTACAGGTCAGACCCCTTTGCTAACAAACGTGCTTGGGGAATAGGGAAAACAGAAGCGTCTTGTCTATAGCAGTACAGGGAATTCTTTTTTCACACGAGGACCTGTTGAAAAGGAATGTAAAAATTGAGGATATTTCAGTGAGTTGGAAGCTGAAATAGAAAAGAAAATTTAGCTGCTGCTTAGCGCTCTAATTTGGCACACGGGATGTTCTAAAACACCTTGTTGGTCTTGTTATTGCTGTAGCTTTATTATGGAAGTTAGGAAAAAAGTGTAGAGCCTAGTCTTATCTATGTATGTCTGTTCAAAAGCTTACTTGTTCAAAACGATTATTTATTTGACTGGGTTTGGGTGCCTTTAGAGCATTGTTCAATGCTAGCTTATGTGCCATTTGAACTTGGGTTAAATTACAGTGTTTTCAGGGAGAATACCATTTTGTATCTAACTTATGGCTGTGGCTGTTTGGCTGTTCACTCTCTAACGAAACAGTAGTGCAAACTTAGATTCCTGTGCATCTGTTATCTGTATGAATCCCCCTCAGCTTTTGGTTTAGTTTAAAATTTATTCATAAAAAAAAATAAAATAGTTCTTGGTTCTGTTCCTTTTGATGATATAAATATATAGTGATATCTGTGTTGTCTAAACAAGTTGTGCATGGAGAAAAGGACTGAGTTATAAGTCAAGATGGGAGACGTTTTTACAAAGTCTTTACCTTGAGGGTCATCTCTCCTGTGCTGGATTCATGCCATATACTTTACAGATAAAATACATCATTTATTGATAACTGAGTACTTGTTGGCTATAACTAGTTTATTTGAAGTTGGAGGTCATGATATGTTATGCTCTTGATAATGCAGAAATTGAGATAACTTGAAAGTTGTGGGGTTTTGTACTTGCCAAAAAGTCCTTGCATTTTCTTTCAGTTTTCCATTGACAGCTATTAGCACTGGACATTTCCTCGGTACTTCATAATCTGAACAACCTCTCAGTCTCTGTGGCTGATTTCTAGGTAGTATTCTGCATGCCTGTACAGCCACAAAAAGTGTAATTTACCTGATAAGGCTTGATAATTGCAGCACAGATCTGTCAATGTGTTTATCAGAACCTAGGTGTGTAAATACTGGTACAGTCTGGTTTTATGTTTTCTTACACAAGTGAATTATCTAAGGATTTATGACTTCTGATTTATTCCCAGAAGTGCTTCATACAAATGTAGTACGGGAATAATCTCTTGATAGCCTCTCTTGGTAGTGACGAAGGTTTTATGTAATATATATCTGCAAACAGAACAAGTTCCAACTTGTTCATCTTTATGATGAACAGGCATGGGTATGGCTGGCATGCCTATAGCTCAGTTTGAAAACAGAGCAATTTCAGAAGAGAAGGTATGCAAAAGCACAACTGCAGTGGTTATGGAAAACAGGCTAGTTACAGGTACTTCAGCGTGGTATCTGCTAGGTTATCATTAATGACCACAAAGGTACAGAATTGTTTGTGTGTACCTTAGTTCTTGCAGTGCTAAGATATTAGGGAATGTATGATACATGCATGAACAACGGAAAGCCTGAATAGTGACTTTCATCTTAAACTGCTTTCCAAGTGTTAATAATAAATCTCCTAATAATGAATAAAAACTGAACCTAAACCTGCTACTTCCTTGACTGAAAAGTGGTAGTCCAAGTGTATTGCCTGATTAAGGAAGTCTCACACCCACTAATGACCAGATACTGAGAAAGGACGCTGAGAGAATAACTCCATTTTTGCCATATTCCTTATGCAATGAAAATCCTGCAAAACAGCTTCTCACCGTTTTCTGACATAGAAATGTTTTCAGAAATCCTTTTACCTCAAATGCTCTGGTTCTCTGAATCCTGTATGAAAGAGCACAAGAATCTGCTGCTGCAGTTAGGGAGTAGCAAAATACCTTCCCTGGTACACTGGTTGCTGTAGTTTTTACTGTCCTATGATGCATCTATTGTAGAGCTTGCAGATACCCAGAAAAATGATGTCTTAAGACCTAAATCTTCAGTACTCCTTTTCACTGTCAGAAGCTTTGACTGGTTTTAGTGTGTTTCCTTTTATAGGTTTTTGCTACTACCCTTCCTTATTTTTTCTTTCCTGGGGAAAAATATTGCAGTGTCTGCAGTGTGTATTGTTCTTTCAAGATCCTACAGAGGCTAAACAGTCTTTTGCATAAAGCTTAAAATCCTAATTTGCAGCTTGCTATGATTTGCTAATGTGTTGATGCTTATTTCAGACAGGTTTATATCTAAATGCCTCACAGAAGTGCTGTAATCATATTGAAGAGATGCAGAATGTGTTGGGAAACTTCTCTTTTCCCTCTTTTATAAGACGTAGAATACAGAGTTGTAGGGCACCGTGCCTGACTGTGCATAGTGTGTGTCAGAGGACCTTGGGTACAGCCACTTCCTTCCTCTCTGAAAGGCCTTGCACTGAAGATACTTCATGCAATTCCAGATAGAAATGTATGACAGTAGAAAAGTTTTAGGAAAACCATGGTGTCTTTAAAAATGGCACATAGCCACAAATGGTGTTGGCCAGTGACTGTGTTGTTTCAGTGGCTGAT
Organism: Lathamus discolor; assembly: GCF_037157495.1. Lineage (NCBI taxonomy): Eukaryota > Metazoa > Chordata > Aves > Psittaciformes > Psittacidae > Lathamus > Lathamus discolor. The sequence continues at coordinate 17,755,635 of NC_088891.1, read as the reverse complement.
CTTTTATTTCCTCATTTGTGAAATCATTTAAAGTAGACCTGGGTTTTTTTTCCACCAGTTTCCAGTTCTGAAACATTCAGTCTAAGGGTGAGGATTTCTGTTCATCAAAAAGAGGTTTCCTAGCTTCTTAATCAGTAAAAACATGTATCATGGAGTAGCGTTCAGCTCTGTGTAACCTTTCGCAAGTTATTCCCTTGTGTAGGACTTTTTATTTCAGTTCAAATATGCAATCGCTTTGCAATGACCTTTTTATGCTTAATTTTTTTAAGCATCTGGTATTTAGCACTTGCTGGACTGCTTCATTTTGTATTTTTCAGGCAGGGTCTTAATGGTTTTGCCTGTATTCAGGCTTTTGGCTGACTTAGTGTCTAGATTTTTAGAAATCTTTTCTAGTGAAAACATCCAAGTCTGTTTTAACTACATTAAACCTAGCTATATAGGCAGACACTTAGGATAAGACTGGAGTCCATTCTGTAAGTTCTCCTTCCCTCCATGTATTATGTAAAAGGGATAAAGAATTGTAGTTAATTTCTTGTGTCTGCCTTATACCTCAGGACATACATTACTGGTTGCCGAAGTCCTGGCCATTCTGTAGTATAGAATTGCATCAGAATAATCTATTCTGCTGTTAGTGCACCCTGGTCCTGTCTGGCAGAGATATTTGGACATCACACCAATTTTCCATGAAGACAGGAAGTCTCCATGGAATGCAGACTGTGATGACCTCTTTTCAACTTTCAACAGTTGCCCACGATGTGGAGGAGACGACTAAAGGAACAGCTTAAATGGGGTAAAAATACTTCTGCCACCATTTGCTAAAGAGACAGTGTTTTGAAAGCTCATATTATAACTGAGAAAAAGCAAAGGAAGGAGTGTGGAGGGGAGGTAGGGACTGGAAGGAGAGGAAGGCTCCTTGCTGGCCACTCAGGCTCTACTAAGACAGTCATCTGTGTGGATATCTGGAGTTTGATGCGAGGTAAAGTCTGAGAAAAGATCTGTCTTGGGGCCATTGCTAACAAACCCCGTGGCTTCACAGTAACAGCAGTGTGCATGCCTGTGTTCATCCTGGCAATAAAGAAAAACTGTAAGCCTTAGAGGCTCTTTGAGTGCTATCCTAGAACGAGTTCTGCAGTCTTCACATGAGTGATATAACTTGGCTGGAGCAGAGCTTTCATCCACCTCTCCCACCTGCCTACTTGGTTTCTCTAGTATAATTTTTACCTCTTACCAATCCTTCCAAACCCATATGTCTTCTAGAGTGCATGTTTCACCTATGTCAACCTGAGCTCAAAAGATGGCTGATTGTAAAGTATCATCTTGGAAACGTATTTCTGCAGTAAACTTAAATATGTATGTGAAAGAATACAGTGGGAAAGTGCTGCATTATTGCATTGTACTCTTGGTTTGAAAATGAAATCTCTTCTTAAAGTAACTGAATGAGATGGGAGGAGGTTCTGTCATTCAACGCAGGTTGCCCAGCATTTTGAGGGTAACATCTATGTGTGCAGTGTGGGTGCTGTGATTTCTTAATTGCCTAGTACAGGCGATCTGATTTTCTTTGACATTTGAACCAGCTTCAGGGACTCTGGAGCAGCAGCATGGTAGAGCCTGGCTGGAACTACGGAGGTTTTTCTCTCTTGGGACCCACTGTATGAAGAAGCAGGCCTCGGTGCCTGTACAATGCTGATAGCGGGCAGAGGCTCTTGCATGGTGCTGAGTTCCAAGTAGAGTCTTACTGAACAGCCATATTTTGCTGTACTGAGACTTCAGACTCTGTCCCTTTAGAAACAGTTCCTTCCTTTCCCTAAAGATAACAAGATGAACTTTTCAAGCTGGTGTAACTTAGGTTATGAAGTAAGTTGTTAACTTTAAAGATATTCCAATGATCATTTTTTGGCCCAAGTTATTTAGTATCTTAACATTTACTGAAAGATCATATGCCTTTTCTAGAAAGCTTCTGAGCATGCAGAGTGATTCTGTCATATATTCAGCAGCTTTAAACATTTGCTTTTAAGTGTTTCTTATTTAATATATGGCTATGAATTTGAAAATACGGTATTTCTGAGTTGGGGGGAAGTATTAAACACAGGCTTCTGCATGTCGGATTTCCCTCTGCAGAGATGATGATTTCTCTTTTAAAATAAAAACAGTCCCCATGAACTTTAAACTTTATATAACATCAGAGAACACATTTGACTTTCCTGTGGTGTGAGAACGTAGATGCCTGTATAAATATATGCTGGCACATGTTTTTTGCCTTCAAAATGGCTTATGGGCCATAACTGAACAGACTGCTCAGTTACTATGCTTGGATTGCTTATTTAATACTTCCAAATTTAAGTATTTTGTGTGTGTTGGTTTGTGGCAAAAAAAAAAAAAAAAGAAAAAGAAAGCAGTCAAAAATGAAACCTGGCAGTTTGTTTTTCTGAAGGAGAGTTACTCACTGGCTGAAACATCCGTTTCTCCTACAAATGGTCGTTTTCTTCTGTACTACAGCCATTCCTTTTCAGTGCTTAGAACTTAAGTAGGAGCGCTAAGTACACTGAATGGGAAATAACTGTTACCAGTGGTATCTTGCCATAAGAAAATGTAATTCTGGTCTAGCAAAGAAATGTGATTTTTCTTTTTAAAATATGGGGTGCAAATGAATGTGCATTGTGTAGGCATGAGATGAGCTGCTTCACCCAGAATCAGGTACGTTACAGAGCCTCTTGCAGTTTCTCCAAGTTGCTGCTGAAATAATGTTTTATTAATGTCAATAAATAGCATTCTCCAGTATTTCTGAACATCCCATAAGCTTTTCAGGCAAGAGAGGTTCTTTACCTGAAAATAAGCTTTCTGATAAACTTTCATACATATATTAAGGCAGACCAGCTTCTGTCACAGGTCACCTCATTTGTGAATGTGAAGCTCACGAATGACTCAGAATTCAGAGCAGGTATTTTCAGTGCAATTAGCATGCAGAAAGAGTGTTTCTGAAGGTGTTTCCCACTAGGGAAAAAAAAAAAGAGAATTTAAAGTAACATTAAAAAATGTAAAAACAGTCTTATTCCCATGGCCTTGGTTGCTATAGAGAATATGGAAAAAGGTGAATAATAATAATAATAATGATAATAAAACATCAAGTGGAAGTAGTATGGTTGGAGATGGCCTGAAGTTATTGCCTCAGAGTTATGTGTAAGGTCTCTCCTTCCAAAGGATAAAAAAGGGAAGTGATGGGTTACATCTCTCCATTTGGTGGAAGCAGCAAGATCAAGGATGGTGCAACGAGTGTACGCATGGAGACAGAAGAAACTAACAGTGGCTGGGAGAAGTAGAGGGAGGAAAAGGCAGGTTATGAATCTGGTGAGACTTATGAGGAATCTGTTCTTCAGGTGACTTAGGCCATTTAGCTGAGATGCTGGGAGGAGAAGGGGAAGAACGTTCATGGCATTGATCTGTTTTCTGCCATCCAGGTGACTGATTGTGATCTTATGCTATTCCTTTGTGCTGGTTTGTTTGGTGTCCCAGCTCAATTGCAAAATGCATCCCCAGTGTTCACAACATGTTTATTCTGATACAGTAATTTCTGGTGCAGAAGAAAAGGTGGTGAATTTTGTTTCTTTCCTGCTGGAAAACATTTCTAGGTATTTGTAGCAAACAGTGCAGATGCTATCATCTTCCCATCTCCTCCCCCTAGTACCTCAAGCAGGGCAAAACACTGTTAGGTAGATTTTAGACAAGACAGAGTGAGATGATGTGGTGGGAGGAGGAGTGCACTTTGAAAAGAACTTCTTATTCCCTTGCTAGTGTTTTGTCTTCCGCTAAAGATAATTTAGTTAGGATCTTGACTACCGACCTGTGTGTAGTTGTCATACCATGCGTATCGGATGATAGCTCTTACTCTCTGAATATACATTTGTCCTCAAAGACTCCCATGTCTACCACCAGTAACCACATTTTGGAGAAGGAAGGCATGGATAAGCACTCCAGCTGGTTTTCTGAAGCTCTGTACAGTGACAAAGATCCATCACTCTGGTGTTCATGTGATGCTGCCTACTTGTCTTGATAAGATGCCAGTTAGCCCTGTTTGTCTCAGGAGCTCTTTTTGTATTACAGGAGTTGTGATGCATCTAGTTACTGGCACCTTCAAGATAAAGCTTTAGTGGACAACGAAGCAGGAGACTGAGCTGTGAAATTGCTTATGCCAAAACAGTAGGATGGGAAAAGCTCTTAGCACTTATAATTGAAATAGCAAATAAGAGCTTTTGGAAGTGCCAAAGAAGAAACCTTTCAGGAAAAGATATGGAAACAAATTACAGTCTCCCTCCAAAAGGCAAGGAAAACTGTGCAGTTTTATGAGAGACCTTGTCTCTTTGAGAAAAGTATGGCTTCAGGTCACCTGTGCTGCTCAGAATCTAGGAGGGTGGCCCAGGAACAAGAGAAGAAACAAAGTGAGCACTGAAGCTGTTCATCACTGCAGTACTTGTTAATGTTCTTCTGGGTAGTAGCAATAATGAGCAGTTGAAAGAAGTACTTTATGTACCCTAAATAAATTGGCTTCCAGACCTCGTAATTGCCACAGTTCTGTCTTTCAGCAGACCTGGTAATGAATTTTTGACTGGTGTCCACATGTTTGCCTGTTTCTGTACTCGACTTCCTTCTTATTTTGAGTGATCTCATCAAGGGGTGGACGTTACCTGAATTGCATATATTAGTCCAAGGTGTGGAGCAGTAGTGATGAGATGGAAATAACTCTGCAGCTGACTGCAGGTGATTTATTGGGTTTTTTTTTTTCCTTTCCCCCCTGTAAGGCCACCTCTTAAGGATTGTGCTGTGTTATTGATAGGTGTGTCACTTCAGATGGTACTGCCTGAAAACTTAGTGTATTGATTGCGAGAATGAAAGAATACAGCAGCCTCTTAAAGGGTACTTCCCTAAGTGGGAGAAAAAAGATGTCTCCTTGTCTTAGAAATGTAGACACCACTGAGCTGTTTCAAATGCCAGAAAATGCCTTAGGTTCTGATGGGCATGATGAAGCTTAAATGTCCCTTAAAGGCTTGTGGCATGTGCCTGTGATCAGAATTTAACACAGTTCTTGTCTTCTGCTGACAAAATAAAAAAGAAGGAAGTGGCAGATATTTTTTTTGGGGGGTGGAGGTGTGTGTGTGAAGAGAAACCTAGAGAAATCTGGAGAGACTACCTCACTTACATGAGCTCTTCCTATATGTATAATTTAACATGACACCTTATATATAATTTAATGTGTGAAATAAACATAACATTTGAATTTCACAACTGGAACTCTTCTACTTACAGAAGTGGAATTTTTTCCATCTGTTTTAATTTAAAAATGCAGTTTCTTAGATGAACATGTATCATCACTTCAATATTGAGTCCTAAGAGTAAAGACTGCGTGACGCCTTGTGCCCTTCCTAGGACGGTGAGCTGAACCACCATAGGAGGTATATGTTGCATTGGTGTCAGCATCATGACTGCTAAATCACTTTCATCCTGCAGCAGAGCCTTATTTATAAATAGCTTTTGAATAGAATGCCCCAAGTTTGCAGTGATGCTTTTCAAACCCCTGAGAATGCTGGCTCTTGCCTCTGAGAGCTTATAGTCTAAATGAAATAGATAACCAGGAAAAAAGGATCAAAGAGGAGAGAAGCGGTGGGCAGGGAGAAGGGAGGTGGGCACAAATCCCTGGGGAGCAGGTCCTGGGTTTATATTCTTGTGCCAGTTTCTTATTTTTAGAAATAATAGTTTGGTGTTGTTATAATTGAAATCAGATAATGTTTTGGAGCAGAGGTCACTGAACAGACTCATCAGCCTTGATGAGTTTTGTAGAGGAAGAGAAGGGTGTTATTTGTGTACAGATTGAAGAAAGGCTGTCTTGGACATCAGGAGTAACATGAATGTGCTGCTTGCAAGGGGATTTTGCAATATGTGAGCAAGTAGTGGCAATAAGCTTTGCTTCATTGATTTTGATTCATTCCAGCTGAGGATATAACCCAGTGGGAGCAGTTAGGAGAAAGTAATAGACCTAGAGGGGAAAAGGACATTTTTTAACCTATGTTAAGCCTTTTGCCTTGCAGTCTGAATTGCACCTTTGCTTCTAAGTGAGTGCTTTGGTGCACAACAGTAGCAACTTGCTGTGCTGTCCCTCTTGAAGAACCAGAATAAGGGTTATTCACATTGCCTCTTCCCTGTCTTCTGACACGTAGGTGTTTGACACAGACTGTGAAAAGGGGATGCTACATTTATTTAAGATTTCTTAGCATAGCGGAAAAAATAGTCCAAACCAACAAACCTGATTGCTTGGTGCACTTGCAGTTAAAGGGGTGTATTGTGCTTTTTGTGTTGGGGCTTTTTTCATTCTGCAGAGAGTTTGCTTTTTATGTTTTCTCATTAGAGTCTTTGAAATAAAAGGTAGACTAATGCCCAGTGACTGTCAGATTTCCCTGTGACTTGCTGTGATGTTTATTGGCCATAATCTATAAACATTCATTTTCTTTCTGCCTTGTCTGTTTTGATTACAAAGCAATCTTGGCTTTGGTATTTCACTAATAGAGCTGATCCTGTTTTTACTTGTCATCATCGCAGATCTGGTCTTGGTGGAATAGCAGCGGTGCAGAAAAATGAATATGGAATATTTTGAAATACGGCCTAGAGTCAGGTGTCCTGGACAAAAGATCACAGAGAAACAAGAGTATGTCAAGAAGAGAACAGAGATTCAGAAAATCTGAATCCAATTTGTGCATAATCAGAAAGTCCTACAACGGCAAGCCGCTTAATTGTTCTTCGAAATAAAACCTCTCTCTCTTGTCTGACTGTGAACTCTAGGACAAAAGTCTATCTCTTGTTCTGTGTATTATACAGCATCTAATCATAATTTCCAGTATCTGAAGGGGGCCTACAGGGATGCTGGGGAGGGACTCTTCATTAGGGACTGTAGTGACAGGACAAGGGGGGTAACGGGTTAAAACTTAAACAGCGGAGGTTTAGATTGGATATAAGGAGGAAATTCTTTCCTGTTAGGGTGGTGAGGCACTGGAATGGGTTGCCCAGGGAGGTTGTGAATGCTCCATCCCTGGCAGTGTTCAAGGCCAGGTTGGACAAAGCCTTGGGTGGCATGATTTACTGTGACGTGTCCCTGCCCATGGCAGAGGGGTTGGAACTAGATGATCTTGAGGTCCTTTCCAACCATAGCTATTCTATGATTCTATGATTCTGTGAAATTGAAAGTTGAGCAGAACTAATGGATCAGCAAGTTTTGGGTGACCAAATACAAATGTAATAGGTTTGGATAGGATGAGTCCTGATCTCCCTGTTCTCACTCAATTTTCAAATAGACTTAATGAAAAGGAATTAAGTAGTGGTGCTGTCTGGAGCTAAAAGTAGTTGCTTCAGTTTGTAACTTTGACCCTTCTCTTCTTCCTGTTAGTGTGGTGGAAGGAAATATATGTGTATATAACAGACTTCAGTAAAACTTTGAAGCCATTATAGAATCATGGAATGGTTTAGGTTGGAAAGGATCTTTTTAAAGATTATGTAGTTCCAACCCCCTGCCACGGGCAGGGACACCTTTCACTAGACCAGGTTACTCCAATCCCTGTCCAACCCAGCCTTGAACGCTGCCAGGAATGAGGCAGCCACAGCTTCTCTGGACAACCAGTTTTTATAGTCTTAGTCTCTGTCTTGTATTTGAATTTCAGCAGTTAACCTTCCCGGGAGAGAGGGTAAACTACAACTACTGCTTGCTAGCTTTGAGAGTGTGTGCTGTGTTTTAAATGTACATGCACAGACATAGAGAGTTAATTTCCAGATTTGAATTTGCTGTCCTCTCCAAAATTATGTATCTGGACATCTTGAATCAGAATATGCCAAAGTGGAAGTATGCCAAAGTGGAAAAGATGTAGCTGATTTATTGTTTATCGTGATTTCGTCTCTTATTTTTAACATCCTCTCCACATGTGCTCTAGGAGATGTTACTGTAGCTCTGGATATGTGACAGAAGACGTAGAGTAACCAAATTTCTGGTGCAGTGTGGTAAACTGAAGTGGGATTTCTTTGTTTAAATTCATCATTTCCATAGCTGTTCTCCTGAATGTAACTAAATCTGCAGGTTAGGAGGTGACTGGATGCACAGAAAGTTGCAAGTGGATCTTCTCACCAGCTTATATGCCTACTTCAGGTAAACAAATACAATATGATTTTGTATTAGTTAACTTTGGAGTAAAAATCTAGAGGGCTTATAATAGTACTTATTTTTAATATGCTGCTATTCTGTTCCAAACGCTCTGAAGCTGCACAGCTCAATTAAGAGGCTGCATTTGCTTCCTAGGTTTTGAGCAGGCCATGAGCTTCCAAGCCTGGTCAAAAGGCTTCATTTGTGTCTCTGCCAGTGACTGTGTGCATCTCTTCAGGTTGGGGAGAATGAGGACTGTGTTGTTGGGAACTGAAATCTTGGCAATCAACCTGAGCATTGGGAACAGATAACAGGGGGTGGTGGAAATTGGAGAAGGTTGTTCCTTTTCACAGTCACCTGTGGAGGCTGGTAAGACAAACTAGTGCTGCTGAGAGTGGATTGATGGAGTTTAGGGTCTGAAAGTATGGTGGTGCTGACTTGTTCCATATCTGCTGGAACTGGGAAGCAAATGGAAACCCAGAGATAGAGAACTGGAGCTTTTCAGTTTGTGGCAATTATTTTTAGAGCAGTAATGTTGTTGCCATTCAGCTGTTCTCATAAAATGGTCAGAATTTATTAACGACCTACAGTCTGGTTATGGAAACTTTACAGATACTGGAGTTAGGGAAAACTTTGCCTTCCAGTCCATGTGCTGTCAATGATGATTGTGAAATATTTCCAGTGCATGGAAAACTTTGCCACTCCACGAGAAGCTGTTATATGTCAAATTGCAGCATCCTGGTACGATGGTGTAATTGAGACAACTCCTAAGATGTCTCAAACCAATATAAACTGAAGTATAACCTGTGTGTTTCCTTAAACACAGTGCTAAACTCATAGCTTAAAAGCTCATCTTGTAGAGGTGTGGTTTTGCATGCTGTGGGCTGCAGAATAAACAGTCTCTGTGCCCTTTTTGTTCAGTGCGGGGAATTTCAGTGTAGAAGTGATGATCAAAATACTTGATAGCACTTGCTTGTTATTAGGAAAGATGAGTAAGATGGTTTTAATTCCCATCTTATAAGCAGGCAGTTTGATCAGACTAGTATTGTGTCCAGGCTGTGAATATAGTGTACATAGGTAAAATACTGTGCTCTATTAGGCGGTGAATTCAGGAATATGAAGTATTGCTATTGTCACTGTACAGTCATCAAGTTCTTGACAGAGCCACAATAAAACCATTCCACCTCTCATTTTCTCTTGATAATGTGCTGGGTTTATTTTATTGCACAGCCATTGCCTCCATTCTTGTTTTTAACTTAAAAGTCAGTGAAACATCTAGCTGATACTTTTCCATTAGCCTTGCTTGGATGAAGATAACAGTGGGGTAGTGTAGTATTTTTCTTATTGATTCTCTCTTTTCCCTCCCTGAATTGCAAAGACAACACAGGGAGGAGTGAACTGCTATTCTTAAAATACCTGTTATGATTAAAAACTGTAGGTAAGACACTGACAATTTTTCTCTTACTCTTCTTTCTTGGTTGTCAGCTGTTACTGGAGCAATTTAACCTCCAGCTGGGAGGGTGGACAGGTAGCACCCTCTTGGATCTCTTTGCAGTGCAGGCCATGAAAATAGCTTTGTGGATAGCTTTATGCAGCGCCTTGTGTTAGCCAGTTTTCCAAAAGCAAATTGACCTTTTCTGTAGGATGTTTTCTGTCAAGTAGGACATGAGACCTGCAGCCGCTTGTGCTGGAATTTCCTCTGAATCCAGTATTAGATTTTTCTGCTGTAATGGTGATACCAGCTATTTTGCTAGCTGGTGGTTCCTCCATTCCCCCTCCTTTCCCCCTCCTGCTTCTTTCAGTTCAGCCAGGGCTCCCTCTAAATGCATCTGTAGAAGTCCTTACTGCAGCTTGTAACAGAAGGGCAGGGAAGGGGAGCCCTGAGCATCTCAGCCTAAAAATACCTTCCCTGTGGAGCTTGCCTTGTGCAGTTGCAGCTAGCAGTACCATCTTCACCACCTCTTCTAGTGGTAGCTCTCTGTGCTGGAGCCTTTGCTGCAGGCTGGAATAGCAGAGGCAGGTGGGATGTGGGCCCCAATGCCAGCCCTATGCTCAGCAGTTCCTCCAGTGCCTTGAAACTGAACAAGAGAGCGCCTACAGTGTGTACTGACTTACAAGATTCAAAGCGATGCATTTGTCTGCTGGGCCTTCTTCAAGCTGTGGAAGGAAAAATAGAACAAGCTTAGTTTTTCCATCATTTTCTCCCCATAGCCCAGAGGAGACTACACGGCAGAGATGTCTTCTCTAATCTTCTCTTCCTAGCCTGCATTATTTTCCTTCCCTCCTCCTTTCCTTCTGTCTCACAGCTCCCTCCCTACACGCAGACTTCTGACAGCACACCAGTTTTATTCTCGAGCTCTCTTTTTAGCCCACATGGGTGTCTAGGCAGTGCCTTAGCCCCAGCTAATACATGAGAGTTTGAATAAATGTATAACAGCAGGTAGCAAGTGACTGTTGACAGGGTGACATATTGACTTAATATCTTGTGTTATGTGATATGAAGGATGTGCCTTTTGGTGTGTTTTTTCCAGGCTTTTTTTGGTGTTTCTTAGGCAGACACTTGTAGGCAGCTTGAGTAATTGTCTGAAATCATTAACATGTTTATTAAATAAGGAAGCAGAGTGCATTATCTAGCAAATCAATTATGTAAATGCACAAAAAGCATAAGAGATTAGTCTTTAACTGTTGCTGAACTGCAGCCACTTTCCTAAATTATAGATGAAAGTGGGTTTTTTAGTCACTGTGTGTATGTGTGGTGTTAGGCTCCACTTTGTGCTCTTGAAGCTTAAAGTAGCAGCAATTAATTGGTGCTATTGGGCAAGAAGAGGGCATTCCTGATGTACACTAATGAACGCCAGCGTGCATACATCCTTTCTATACAGGGAAACAGATGGTCTGTAGTGCAAAACAGAAGTAATCTCAATTGGAGGGTCTGCATGACAAGATAAACTGACAGCAAAGCCCTAGCAATTTATTCTCTCATCTAGACACTGGGAAAAAATCTCCAGGAAAATCTGTTAATCTCTAGCACTTTTAGCAGTCTGTTTTCTTTGTGGTGGCTTAGATCAAATGAGCCTATGTCTCTACAGTTTTACCAATCCCCAGCTTCAAGAGGAGGAGAATAGAGCTCATCACTTGCTGCATGTGTGGAAAATTCACCCCTTTCAATTACAGCTGGGTAACTGCTGTGTGTATGGCACCACGTGGTAATAAGAGCACAAACTACACTCCATTTTCACCCACTGCAATTTCAGTTGTGTTTAGGTGGAAGGAGAATACTCTTCCATGATTCAGGCAACTGTGGCTTATCGACTGCTCTGAAGCACATTGCACAGAAAGAAGACTTGCTTCTTATTTAAATGGTAGGTACATGTGCAACAGTCAGAAAAGTTAGGGATACATTTGAAAAGTAAGTGAAGCTCATGAGTGTTGTCATTATTCTGTATTAAATATGTGTATGGTCTGAAGCTACCAGCAAAGCTGGGGCCTTTCCAGGGGTTCTTACTGTGCAGCAGAGAAGGACAACATCTATCACGGTAACCGGTTTTTTACTATGTCAGCTTCTGTGTATCTTTCACAAAGGAATGCAGAGATTGGACAACTTCTGAATGCCCAGCATAGAGGATGCAGAATTTCCCTGTAATTTTGGCATTGCAGATGATGATAAATGCTCAAACTGTCCGCAACACAGTTGTCCTGAGGAGGACACTGTAGTTTCATCCCTACTGGAATGCTGGAAAAAATAATTCAGCTCTTGATTTCCATTGTTTTAATTTCTTACCCAGGCTTCTGTTTGATTTGTTGAAATGACTTCCTTCTGTTAGCTTGACAGATCACATCCTATAACCAGAACCCATGGTTGTCTCCCAGGAGTGGAGGCAAGAAACATTTCTCTTTCTGTCTCCTCTGGCACTCACTCTTGTCCCCTAGTCTTGACAGGTAGCATGATGAAGATAGTCTTTGCAGCCTTACCTCTCTTTTGTTCAGACCAGGCACTACAGTGACACTCAATTCACCATGTATTGCAGGAGTTAACTTGTCATAAAAAGAGCACTTGTGCTACAGAGCTTAATAGAAAGAATGCACACTGTTCTCCTGTATTCTGACCCTGTTGGCTGGAGACAGCTTTCAGAATGCTGTTCAGTTCACCAGTGCAGTCCCGTATGTCTGAACTGGCTACGTGTTGTCGTTTGGAGACTTACCGGAGCATGTATCGCTGTGTTGTTAGAAATGTGGAGACGTGGTGATCTAGCTGGAGCCAGTAAATGGTATTATTTTACCTGAATATAGGATTTGGGTTAGTTTCTGGTGAAATTTTCATTCATGAAAACCTTGTTTAATGACAGCACCTTCCCAGGAATTCTCAGTGTTAAAGTAACAGGACATTGAGTGTGTCACGTTTATTAATTGTCAAAATTAGATCAATCATAACAGAGCTACCAGATATGTCTGGTTGAGCTGAAAGATGAAGATGGAAGAGCCAAGGAGCAAAGAGATGCCAGGAGAGATGACAAATGTGCCTGGAAGAGCTGAAGGGGGATTGGAGAAATGCAGTCCCAGTCGTTGCCTCAAGGAAGAAATAGTAAACCTCGGAGATGTTAAAAAAGAGAGTCTCAAGTGATCAGGAATGGAGGGGGCTGTTCCATGCTGTTGTCTCTGGCTCTCACTTGCAGTGTCTGCCTCTTCATCGGAAGTCACCATAGGGTAATGAATGCTGTGATAGCTGGGATTTGGAGTTTTGTTAAGGTTTAGATTAAAAAGCAAGCTGTAAAATAGTGTGCTTGTTCTGATTCTCTGACAATAGCAGCATCCGCACTTCCAGCACTTGAAGAGATTTGAGAACCTTTAGCCTGCAGTGTTACAGATCTTTATCCCACAATGACTCACTTGGGAAGGGATTCTTGTACCTGGGCAGAGAGTAGGAATAAACGTGGGGTTGAAAGGGAGGGGGGTGATGCAAGTCCAGCTCTCTGCTTTACTAGAGACTTTGGAAAGCAGGTATGTTGATGTCATCTATGATTGAGTTTTTCTCTGTGAAACAGGAAGGGCACTCTATGGTAATCTGAGAAGGAATGTGCTGGGGTCTGTAAAGCGTCCAGGTTTTGGGTTTACAAAGTACTTAAGTGTCTCTGGTAATATAGCCAGGGAGCCTCTAGATGCAGAATGGAACCTAGGTCATTAAGGTATAAATAAACCAACATCAATATATGAAATATGGCCCTTTGAATATGTTAAAATATGAACTATAATCCTTGTTAAATACATCCCTTTCTTAAGGGATGTCTTTATCTGGAATGTGCAGGTAGCTGTTGCCCTGAGGTTTTTAAGTAGAGGCTGCACAATACCCTTTTTATTTCTGGTATCTCAAAAGCTCATTGGGCTGTAATAGAAAGAATAATGAGGACACATCATACTTGCATTTAGCGAAGTAGCCCTTCCTCTTACAAATAACTTATTTTTCAAAACCTGGAAGGAGAGCTAAATTCCTGAGTGGTGTCTTTTCAAACGGAGAACTCTCTGAGCTTTTTCAAATGGTGAAGAATGTACTTCATAAGGGAATAATGCTGCACAGGTATGGCACTTCTATAAAAGTTGGTTCAGAAAGTCTGCACAACACCCCCTCAGTGATGCTATAAATATATCTTTGTGATGAAGCTCAAAATGCGCTGAAAATATTTTGATACTGTGTTTTTAGCTTTTGATACATCTCATGGCTTTAAAGATAAAAGGATTCGCTCCTAGAATTTATACTCCTCTGATGTGATTAAAACCAGATAGGTGTACTGTAAATAGAATATGCTCTGTATAATGGTAGGTATGGCTTAGTGGTTTCGAGCAGGAGGTTTCTTACTGTGGAAAAACAGCTTTTCTTGATGAGTTGCTTGTCGCTGTTTTCAGCAGCACCTCCTTTCATCTATTATTCATTTTGGAAGACTTAATAGTAGGGTTTGGGTGTGGGCTGGTACCAGACACCAGTAGAGTATAACCCCTGCAAAAATCAGAGATGCTCAGAGGTATCAGGGATGGGGGGAACAGCACAGACACTTCTCTGCTTTTTGAAAAGGATTCCCCTATCCAGAAAAGAGCCAGAGTGTGATGTGCTGTAAACTCTCTCCTGTAGCCCCCTATTTAAGTACCTGACTGACCAGACAAAAAGATGACTCTGTGCACTTTATGGCCGTATATGGTATGTTGTGAACCAAGACCCCTGTCCCCTAGTGCAAGGAGATGTGCCTCCATTGTCTGATAATGGTTGAACATGGAACAGTATCCAGAAAGACTCTATTTGATATTTTTCTCTGGCCCGTTAACAGAAACCGGAGTGTTTGTGGAAGGTCTATGGTTCCTTCCCTGTGGTTTACTGTGAGGTCTGTAGGGCTGCAGTTTGGTGTGCATGTAATGACTTGTGAAGTCCTATGTGACCGTGGATTTGTTGCAGTCGCTATGTGCATGTAGATGTATATATTTATAGAAGAATCACTGTGAATGTGAGAAATAAGCCTTTGAAGTGTCAAGCCAAATATTCTGGGGGGAAAAAAGGATCTCTTGTCTACATCAGAAGCCTACATTGTATGTAGACCTGTCTCATTTTACCCAAAATATCTCCCCACAGGTTAGAAGAGCTGAGAACAGTAACAATAATAATAATTGGGAGTGCAGAGGGAGGCAGTATGTGTGAGAGAGGGGGAGAGAGAAGAGGGAAATAACAAACATCTCTGAAATGTTTTTGTTCCTCCTTGCTTATGGCTTGTTTCTCTGCAGCAGCTTTTTCTCTTGCTTTATTTCCTGTTTTGTCATAGAACTGTGTTGCTTTCCCTTTGGTCAGACCCTTGCAGGTGTCCCACTGGCAAGGAGCAAGTGATGGAGGACAGCTTCCAGTGTTTGCTAAGCAGGCTGCACCCCCCCCTCCCCCCGCAAGCTCTGTGAAGCTAAGTCATGGTGATGGGAAGTCTAAGCTGGATGTGTGCCTTAGCTCCCAGCATGGTTGGCCCACAGAACTACCCCAGCCTGATGTGAACTCCTTTTCTCCTTTGTTTGTTGCTTCCCTTTGGAAAAGAAATGGCATACAGGTACTCCAGAATCAGAAAAGAAGGGGTCTACTAGTCTTACATTAAGCTGTGACTGTGGTATTTTAAGAGAAGGCTGAGTGACTTTTGGATATGGATTACAGCCAAGGAATGTTACTGAAAGGAGGCTTTTTGCAAAGCAAAATAAAATACAGATGTCTTTCAAAATTAACTCTTCAGCTAATGGCAGTCGCTCTGTGCATTACTTCCATTTGGAAAATACGAAAGCAGTCATTTTGATAGAGAAGTGTTTCATGCTGCAGTTCCAGGCTGGTAGGCAGCTGTGCGTGTGTTGCCACTGGGACATCTCAAAATCTTCCGTCAGTGCTTTCAGTGAGAAATCCTTGCTTTCTGTTAACAGGCTTGAGACGTGGCTCTCTGCTTCCTGTGCTGCATCTTTATGGTTTGAATACTCCGTATACTTGTCCTAGTCTAAATGCATGAGTTTTGCTCTAAAAGAAATAAATCATGAGAGGACCATGTGCAGTGCCTGTATAACCTTCAAAACCACACATTGCGAATAGTTGTTGTGCTAAGGATGAGAATTCTTGCTTTCTTGCTTGCAGGTAATTGTTTCCATAGTGCTGGTTTTTTCAGTTATTGTAGGCTATCTTTGCATTCCTTGTTCTTTTTTCTGTGATGTGTAGCACGAAAGCTGGGGATAACCAAGGCAGCAAGAGGGCTGGCTTACAAGTGGGACGCAAGCTATTCTGTTTTTAAAATACCATATACTTGCTAGTGTTAAGTCTTTTCATGCTATGATGAAAGGTTGTGTGCTAACAGCATGTGCTGTTGAGAGGTCATTTCAGTCCTGAGCTACTAAATCCTTCCAAACAGTGTCATTTTAAGCAAGGTTTGTGAAACCTAGCCAAGCTGTTTGTTGTGCTCTCTATTTGAAATCCATTATTTTCTATCGTGCATTGGTGTGCTCTGGGGGATTGTTTTAGTTTTGTTCTCGGGGAGCATTGATAAAATAGCAGGGGCATTAATATTATTGCATTGTGTCCTGGAAACTTAACCCCTCCAAAAAAGAAAATCTTATAGCTATGATAGCAATAGGTTGCTAGCTGCCAGCTTTAGTGTGCATATTGAGTCATTTTAGAGACCCCCAGATTAAGTAAGTGAGAGTGTGGAATTGAGATGATGTTAAAATTTAGCTTCAAATAGCTGGGAGTATCAATAATTGCAATTGCTTTATCCTTTCATAGAAATACCTTCATTGGACTGGGCCTGCACCTTGGCATTTGAATTGCCTTGCACTGTTGTAGGTAAATGTTAACATGCAGCAAACACTGCAGGCAGATGAGCCGGCTGCCAAAAGAAGGGCATTTTTCAAATGTATCGCTGTAGTGTTGAGTGAGAGCTGAGAACATGGTTTCTCTGAGAGATTTAAAATATTAAAGAGGCCAGTAGCAATAAATGAAAACGTGCTCATTGGTTAACAGCCTTTCCTATATATCAAGACCATTTCTGGAAGTAAAACTTGTAACATAAATTACTGAATACTGAATTACTGCAATGTGTTAAGGATTCTTTTTAATTACAGGATGTTAAGGCTTCAAAAATAAAATTCTTCAAAGTTAATAATGAAGTAAAATAACTCCATACTTACTGAGCTTCAACTTCATTAAAGCTGTTCGAACGCCTGATGGGGCTCTAATAAGTTTTGTTCAAAGATAAGACATCTTTGAATTTTTTTTGCCAATCTCACTCTATTATCTTTGATACTCTCTAATTGGATATAGCAATCTCTAATCATGTTGTCTAGTGGATTGCATCCATGCTAAGGTGTTGTAAATGTATCCTCTTGTACTGAAGTGAACAAATCCAGGGACTGGAAGGGCTATTTTTACAGTAGTATTTAATCCCTTCAGGCAATTTTCTTCATCAAAAGGCAAGTACAAAATACGTATTTTGCCTTCTAAAAATATAAAACCACTTTGGGAGGGGAAGATGGGTGAAAAAAATGGAATGAGCAACATTCTGACAGTATCAAATCATTAATGAGGGCACTGGTTCCTAAATTATTTACAGTGCATTCCATGTGCTCATTTGGCTTAGGATTGTTAATATTGAATGTGTTTTTTGTTATATACAAATATTTTTCTCTCTTTTAGTTTTCCTTTTTGTGATGTAATTTTATTTCTGATGCTGTTTACTCTCTGGAGCTGTAAAGATTTCTTTTTTAACTCTCAAAGTGAAATCACTAATTTACTGCATAATATCAACTTATGAGGAGCTGTTGACAAAGTGTAGATGGAGAAGCAAAGGGATGTAGTATTTATTGTTGGAAACTGAGGCAGGCCAGATATGGAGACAGTGGGGAGCGATGCTGTATGGTGTCATCTCCAGGCGGAAGGTAGCTGGTTGTTCTTCTCGGTCTTCTCTCTTCTTGCCTCTCTGGCTGTGGGCAGGGGAGCTGGGCGGTGTTCCAGTGCCTTCTCTCCTCTTTGGGAGCTGTTACTTTCAGGACCAGCAGCTCTTCATCCTCCTTTTGGTGTCCCTTAAAGCAGCTTAAACAGCAGATAGAGAAGTAGCATTTTGCCCTCTGCTGGGAAGCAGGGTTTGACAAATAAGTGGTGTGAACTGTTGTGACAACCATTCTGTTTAAAGAAACTGTGCAAATACTTAGAGCTTGCAGATTTATTTTCTTCCTGTGCTTCATTTTCTCAGATACTGTAGCAACAGCATAACTTTCTGTTCTCTTTCCCTTTAAATGTGTGATGCTTTTTCTCCTTTATGATTGCCATTCCTTTTTTGTCAGTGTTGTCATTAGAAATAATCTGGCTCTTAGGCTTGGGTTAAGTCCTTTGCGCCAGTCCCTTCTGATAGGAGAGCACCGAGCTGCTGCGTCCTTCTCTGCCACTGTGTTTGTGGGTTTGATTTGCAGGGTGAAAAATTAAGCACAAAAGGTGGCAATGGCCTGGTTTCTAGTTCTGGCTTGGAAGTAGGCAAAATACTTTTTGCACTTGTAGTGTCATTTCAGCTGAAGCTGTTGGATAATAGAAGCAGTGATTTTTTACTTTGTTCTGAAATTTAGTTAAGAACAAAGTTTTTTCACCGGAGTTTTGAGCTGCTCCTCAGTTGAGCCCCTACTTAAATAATCTTAATTGTGGGTAGGACTATTCCTTGTTCCTATTTATCTTTTTACCAATGACATAGACTCCTTCACAAAGTTATACAGTGCTTTCATGAACATGAGGCTTTTCACAATGTGCTGGCCAGAAACCTCCCTGCACAGCACCAGCAATGACAAAGCCCTAGTTTTGGACATACCACATATATCATCTCAAAAATATTCTTATGGTTGATAAATCTCATGCCTTTTCAGTGAAAACCATCATTATGCTCAACTTTCAACTGCAGAAATGAGAACGTTTAAAATGACAAGTATTGGTAAGATGAGAAAATATTGTATCACTTCTTCTCCTGTATCCAAGATTCTCCGTTTTACCATCAGTATTGCTATTTTAGTGAACTTACTTTGAGAGAGGCTGATTGACATGAAACAGAAGCTCAAAGCCCTTGTGCTTGTCATGGAGATATAATGTATTACTGTATTTTGGGGGTGAAATTGATTCTAAAGCAACTTCACAAGACTTTTCAGACTCTTTCAGCCTTCTTTGGTGTAGAGTTATTTTTAATTATGGTTTGAAAGCCCTTCTGTGTTGAGGTGAATTGTATTTTTGGGAGTATTAAGCTGGAATATGAAAGATGCTGTGCTCTGTGGCTGGTATCTGTCAAGGACTCTAGGATTTTTAGAGTGAAAACTGGCTCATACAGAAAAAAATTGGCATAGAAGTCCCACAGAGTTATTGGAGATTTTGAGACATCTGTCTTCTGTTCAAATAGATAGCATGTGTTAGAAGCTTTATTGGTGTTACTCAGTAGCCATTAGGTGCTATAGAGGTCCTTCTTGTTACTACATTCACATTTGATGCTCCATGAAACATAAATTTCAGAGACTAATTCAGAAACTAAATTCGCTTTTGTTTCTCATGAGTTGTCATTTTGTCTGTAGCTCTGCCCCAAAAAGGTAAGCAGTTACTTTACTGTGTTATTCTGGAGCTCCTGAAACAGCTCAGAAGCAGGAGACAAAATAAAGGACAGACCCATGTTGTTTCCTTGATGGTTTGTGAAAATGCCAAATGTATGTTTTGGTTTTCTGCCCAGCTGAAAAGTTTAGTTTTAAAAACCTGAGTTCTTCTGTTACTGTTTTTAAAGACTTTAGTTCATTTTAGTTTATGAAGGTTGAGTATTTAAAAAAACCCCAACCAACCACTGGTAAAAGTTTTATTTTAAAACCTTTATTTTAAATTTATTTAAATATTTTTAATCAGCCTCTATTTAAAGGATGATTTTAAAATCTGCATGAAAGCACTTTTTTTTTGAGTGCTGTTGTTACACTGTGTTGCACACAGGTTGTGTATTTGTGGGATCAAGTTACTTCATCTTTATATAACATGGCACCATGTACTCAAGTCTGTTTTGTTGTTGTTGTTCTTGTGTGGACATGTTTTTATGTGTATTATTAAATGAAACCTTGTTTAAAATTGCCTGTTGTCTAAGGCTCACAGTGAAGGGATTTGGTTTATTTAATAACTCTTCTGCATTGTTCTATTCCAGTAGTTTTTAGACGTTGTCCCACTTGAATAGGAATGGCTTGGTTTGATGTCTCAGTGCCTCAGTTGTTGGTCTTGTTGAGTTCCTGAAGGTCCTTTCGTAGGTCTGCACTAGTGGACGTGTGCCTGGAGTATGAAGGGAGGCAATGAGCTTATTGCAGTAATAGCAAGCTTGTCAGGATTATCATATATTAATGTGTAAAAGCAACACTGTTAAGAATACTGCTTCTTCACATTATTAAGCTCTAAGCTAAAGGAGAATAAATTCAACTCTATAGGATTAGTTATATTTTAGGGCTTTTATTACTTGTTTTTGCCATAGTTCACCTGCAAGCATTTTTGTGTTACTATGCTTTTTGTCTCCTGAAGATAACACTGATAAAGTTGTGGTGGTTATGGAGTACTACAATGCCTAATGTGGAGTTTATGTTTCGTTTTTCTTCAGACAAATCCTATCCCTTGTAATCCTGAGTGTTTCTCTGTCTCATCAGTGGTGTGCACTCAGTTTCACTTGTTTGATAATTCGAGTGAGTGAAGATCTAATAATCTTCCTTTGTTTTCTTCCAAGATAAATTGTTGGGTAATAGTGATACTGAATCTACTCAGTCGTGAGATTCAGAGCTGGCTCTCTCTGCACAAAGCTGTATTGCGGGCATTGCCGAACAGATTTGAGACTGGAGAGTCACAGTAGCTGTGAAACGAGCTCATAGATTAAAATTTATTGCTGTTCACAGACCATCTTACTTCTTTTTTTTTTTTTTCCCCTTCCCCTAAACGTGTGCTTTATGTGTTTATTTACTGAATCTCAGCAGTGACCTGATTTCTCACTTCTGTCAGTGGATGGTGTCAACACAGCAGTGCCATACACAAATGTCTTCTCCTTGCTACATAACACATCCAAGAACACAGGAAATAGATGGAAACAAGTAAGCAGGGGGTAAATATCTTCTGCACCTATGTAGGGCAGAGGACTCAATTGTGCTGAGTGGAAGAGAGCTATATGAGTATTGAGGAACAGAGGCAGAGAGGGAGAAGGCAGCCAGCCTCCCTCCCCAGCTACCTTTTGCAAGTTAGTCAACAACTGTTGTCTTGATAAATAGCTCGTGCTGAAGCTGTCCTAGCAACAACTATGTTTAACACTGCCGTCTGGTGCACATTATGGATAGCAGTGCAGGAAGAGTAATTTTCTGAATGTCCTTTTGCAAAAACACTCCGGGAAAAGGGCTAGGAAGGTACATGTATAAAAAAAATATATTACTTGGATATGTCAAGGGAGGGCTCATAACTAAGATGCAAATTAGTGTGAGCAGGAGATGACTTGACAAAAGCAAAGGTAATGTAGAAGGAAAGTGATTGGGGAAAAGAGAAATGAGGGGATGAAAAATGGGAATAGACAACAAGGGAAGGTTAGAAAAAAGATTAAGTGGAACCAGGATAAACTCTGGCTTTCAGAGTTAAAGATGACAGAAATTACAGTAGCTATTCATCCCTCTAGCTTGGCTGAATGCAGAGGAGTGTAAAAGTTAAGGTCCTGTTAAAGGGCAGGTCAGCAGTGTGACTTCATCATTCTGTGCTCCTACTGCAGTACAAGGGCTTGAAAAAGGGAACGAGATGAACTGAAGGTACATTGGAACATAAAATCCTCCTTTTCCTTTTTAGAAAGATATTATGACGATTCAGCATGAAATACAGGCAATGCACACTGTTTGGGGCTGGATTTGGTTTACTTACGTGGTTAAAACAGTTGCTATATTAAAGGTGGATACCCCCAAAATTAAGCTGTCTCCATCCCGATGAAAATTATGTAATTGAATCGGATCTGTGCCCTATTTAGTGTCCCTCTTTATCTGACAGTGCCCTGTGTTGGCTGCTGTGAAGGAAAGTGTAAGAAATCCTACAACGCCCAATTAGGGAGTCGTGTGGCTGTGTGTGATATTTTTTCCATCTCAGCTGAAGACTGGCTTCTGCTGTGAAGCATTTGGGTTTCTGTCCCTTCCACATTCACTGAATTCTTTGCTATATAATACAGGCTATTCTCGTTAGCTGTATGAATCTCAAACCCTTTAAAATGCTGAAGCACCCATTATCTGTGTATCTTGAATCTCCATTCTTTGGCTGTTTCCTAACAGTCATTCATGTGGTGACAACCATCTTGAGTTGGTCCCTGGCACAACCATGCTAAACATGATAAAAATATAAGCGTAAGACATAAAGATACCATTAAAAATAAAGCAAAGAACTTTTTTAATATACAATGGTTCTAACATACATTCCTGCAGATTATACCAGATTCTCATAAAAGTTTGTTCCTGTCATCGTAGCACAATTTTGTTAATTCCAGCATTTTTGGTTCAAAGAAAAAACCCCACCACCAACCCGTCATTCAGGAATCTGGTCAGGTGCTTCTGCAACATCATAGGTAAGTGGAATTCTCATTTCACGTATATGTCAGACTCCTCACAGTGCCTGCTGTCTCTCTAGCACAGATAAACACACATGTGGCAGTTTCCAACCCTGCTGGGAAGTTGTGGGTTTGCAAGAAAAATCTTTCCATTTGGCAGTCAGAAACCAGACTCTGATGAACGGAAATAGACAGAAGCCAATGTTCACACATACACCTGTGCTGAAACTGTTTGCCACGGGAGTGCCAAATGGAGTCTGGGTTCTTGTGTATGATTTCTCAGTCACACAGGGGTTTAGAGGATGCTTTGATTTATTCTTGGTACTTGAAAAATCTCAATATTTTTGTCAGTGATTTTAAGCATTACAGTTTTGTTCCTGCAATATTGCTTTGATAGTTCCAATTGATACAGTCCATGGAAATGAACTCTAAACCTCCTGGTGCCAAAGGATATGTTGACATTCCATACAAGCTGCGTTCTTTTTTTAGTATCGTCCTCCAGTTGTTCCTTATTATGATGCCCAAAGAGGTGATATATCAGTATCTTAGCCCTAGACACCACTGCAATTTGTCTGATAGCTGTCTCTGAACTACAGGCAGTTTTAGAATGTCCCATTTTTGCATTAAGGGAAGTTGTTTTGCTCTCAGTGTTTTAGGTACTCTGGTTGGTGGGTTTTGAGTGCTTATTTATTTTTCTCTGTTGGACTGAGCTGAAACTGAGGCTTAAATCTACCTCACACATGTCCCTCATCATTGAGGGAGGAGCCTAGAGCTCTTCTCTACGGGGTGGGAGTTCAAAAGCAAAACCAGGAGAAATGATAGTGAGGTAAGTCACTGACTGCTTCTGCTTTACAAATGGTCAAGGATTTTTCTCTGAAATACTGAAGAGTAGGAGTGAATTAGTTGAGCGTTTATGCAGGTTTCCAGTTGTTTGACTTAATAAAATTAAATGGCAAAGCACAGAATTGTTCTCCAATTGCAAGAAACCCTCAGTGTGCTTTTAGAGATCAAGAGGAAAGCAGAAAGAGGTTAAAACCTTGGTGAGAATCATTAATGGAAATTCAGCAAACAGCTCTATTGCCAAGAGGGGAAAATTGTTTCACATGAGTGATGATATGAATCCTAATAAAAGACATCTTTTTCACACCCACCAGGAATAAGACATATTCTGTACTTTTATATCCCATCCTGTTTTGAGTAGGAAGAAAATCTTTTTTAAGAAGAAAAATGTTTCGTTAGGAAAAAGGAAAGAGGTTTTCCCACATGCCAAAGAGATTCATGAGTCGGTTCCATCAGAGTGTGTACAGAAGCAGAGGAGGATGTTGTAAGAGAGAAAACAACATACTTTACAGTTGACCTTCAGCGTGGACACAATCTGGTCATACTCTAACTGGTTTGTGACAAAGGAGTTGTTTTTAATGAGGGAAAAATAAATGCAAGGCCCCCTTCACTGGCTGGAATGCTAAATATATTGAAGTGTTTTCTACTCTGCTGAATTAGAGATAACAGATCCAAGAGAGGTGACAAGCAGGTGCCCGTGTTGTACGCTCTGTAGTGGGAGCAATATTGCTGCTAGGTAGAAGTTGTGTGCTCAGTGAGGAAGCTCAGCAGAGAAGCACAGCCCAAGGCTCTGAGTCATACAGCCAAAATCTCATTTTGAAATAGGGGTAAGATGTGTGCCATGAAAGGGAGGAAGATGAAGTGTAAGGTTCTTCCAGGAGGAACTTAGGGAATACAAAGTATTTGAGGAGGCTGTTGCAGGCGGTGGCAGTCACCCTTTCATCTCCTCTTTCTCTCCTGGCATACTTTCTTCTTTCCCTACTTCTGTCCTATAGCCCATATCCCCATGCTATAAACTGCAGCCACCTCCTGGCCACCTCTTTTCACTTCCCTCTATCTTTTGGGCAGTTGCAAAATGAGAGAGAAAAGGCACCATCTTGTGTCAGAGATAAAAAACACTAAATGGGGCCTGGATGGGAAGCAAGAAGGTGGCTCCATGGGGAAAGCATTCTTTTGTGGTTTTTGGAGGCATGTAGGGGCTTTCTGCTTTGTGAACTCAGCCCATTCGCCTTCATACAAGCAGGAGAGAAGCTGTTGCAGCTGGGTAATTGCTGGCAGATGTTCTTGGCTGTGCCTTGAGGCAGCTCTGGGTATAGATACTTGAACACAAGTTGGGGTGTCTTTCTGAGCTGCCACCCTCTAGGTGGCATGAAAATGCTGAGATAAGGGCAAGTAGATACCCACACCTTGGAGCTGGACAAGACCAGCCATCTCTTTTGAAATCTAGTAGTGTTTTGTTGGAAGTCAGGTTCCAGTTTTCCAACTGGAAACTGCTGGGTAATTGGTTTAAGAGCTTCTTGACTTCTAATCAACTGTTATCAGAAGAAATAAATTGCTTGTTGTATAATCTGTTTGGCAAAATGATATTCATCACTTTTCGTGTCCCTGACTTGAGAAGAGACCCAACTGACTCTAAGCAAACGAGTGTACTAGAGGAAAGGGGAATGGAGAGGTGGGCCTACACTTGTACTGGTCAAAGAGTTCAACAGAACTATTTTAATAGATTTCAGGACAGGAGGACATCCAAGTAGAGGGCTGTGGGGGAAGGGTTGTGGTGCAGTATACCAAACTATGAAGCACTTAATTGTCCTACAGATGGAGATGTATTGGCATTATTATCTAACATCTGCACTGCCAGAAATATGAAACCTGGAGAAGGAAGGGTCTCCTGCTGAAGGG
This sequence comes from Lathamus discolor, assembly GCF_037157495.1. Taxonomy (NCBI): domain Eukaryota; kingdom Metazoa; phylum Chordata; class Aves; order Psittaciformes; family Psittacidae; genus Lathamus; species Lathamus discolor. Next base: position 17,730,636 of record NC_088891.1, on the reverse strand, counting down.
AATAATTGAATGGGAACAGCTTCTGCAAGGCAAGGAGGCTGTTCTGAGTTATCACCAGCTAGAGATGGGTTTTATGGGCTCATCAAAAAGATTAGGGATTTCTCTAGGTAAATAAAGGCTCAGTCAACAGTTACTGGGATCTCCGAGGTAAGCAGAAGCCCGGGAGCAAAAGGATGCACTGTTTGCTTCTGTTCTCTGCAAACTCCTGGAGAGGCAGCTGGGGGGGCTGAGGCAAAAGGAAACTGTGCTTTGTCCTATTTACTCTGGAACTTGCCCAGGTACTACAACTTCCCTGCGTACCTTAAAAGAGGTTTCTTTTCCAAGACATTTACGAGTGTCATCTGAACACTCTGCAGGGTAAAAAGCTATTTGCCAAATCTGCAGGTTTTATGGGAAGACTTTTCAACTTCCCCTCTTTATGGTATAGTTAATATATCGATGAACTCCTTAATTTCAGCAGGAACTTTAAGGCAGGGTTTTCCCTTGGTTTGACATGTTCAGAGGAAGGTTTTTCTGGGTTTTTTTTTTTGTTTTAATGAATTACAAGACCTTTAAGAGGTGATGTTTACCCAGTATTTAATTATAAGAAACAGGTTTTCTTAGTCCTTCAACAAATGCTACAATAAACTGTCTTTTTTTCTGTTTTAATGGTGTCCCAAGGAGCGCATTAGTCTTTGAAGCTGAAATACTTTGACATCAGACTGGGTGATGAGTTGCTATGGTTTCAAGGGCAGTGTTAGTGCTAGAAAAAGATCGCATCCTTGAAATGCACACGCATGCAGTCCTGGGCTCCTATATATTTCATGACCAGAACTTAAGAAGTAGCCTTCCACATCAGTGGTTTCATCACAGGGCATAAGGAGAATTTGAAGGAGGATGTGCAGCTGGATTCCTATTTGTTAATAGCCATTGCATTCAACTGGATTAGAACTTTGTGTATGTGGCAGTTTTCAGCACTTGGATGGAAAGACAGAGCTTATGCTTATGCAGGGGGAATTTCTGAGGCAGTTGGAAATCAGAGCAGCAGGGAGAGGTTTCTTATTTTGATGTGGAATGGACAATGCAAGTCATTGTTTAACTTCTCAAAATAGATTTTTCAACCTGCAAGAAATGGCACATTTCTATCAAGTGCCCGTAACACCCGATAGAAGAAGCTTGCAGCTTCTTCAGAGAAGGACTTTTTTAGTATATAAAATAATGTTGAGTAACCAAAAGTAATATATTAGCCACCTTGCTTTACATAGATGCTTACGGATCTTTAAAAATAGAGCCCTAATCAGTTTTCCCTGGAGTTCTTTAGCCTGCAAGTAAGAAATAGGTAACTGCTGGGTGTTTAAAACAATACATTATATCTCAGTGCATTGTAGAAATGTGAATTCCTCTGGGTTTTATTTAATGGATATATTTCTAGAAAATCTATAGGAGCTTCACTGTGGATATTGAAATGTGTCTCTGAAAGAAAGAATAATTTCCTTAAGTCTTAATGAGTGCCTCATTGATTTGTAATGAGCAAACCCTCTTCTCTGCAGACAATCTATTCCGGTAAAACAGGTACAGTTATCATGACTGACCCTGTTCAATTGTCTTCTGACATTTCAGTCCCTTCCTTGGTGTAGCCAAGGATGGGTTTAGAATATTTGCTGGCATCTAGAGCTGTGCTTGATTTCTCCCTATGGCACACATAGATTTCCCTCTTGCCCCAGATAAAATCACTCATTAAGCACTTTACAAGCTTCAACTGCATATCAGGTGCTTCTGTAGAAGCTGACGGATTACTGGGACTTGGTAGCTTCACTGAAATTGTGTGGGGGTTCCACAGTCCTTTCATCTTCCTTGAATTGCTTAATTTTGGGGGGGTCGGGTGTCTTGATCCTTCTCCCTTCCCCTGTGTTTCAGTCTAATTGGTAACACTGGATTTCGTAAAAAAAACTACCTGTAATTTTGGAAGTAGTTATTTGATCCTCGATGAGTTCACTGATGTGTAGAGGTCAGCAGGATGAAGGGAAGCCACTTGCAAATGAGCAGCGTTCATCTAGAAATTCAGTGTTCCCAACAAAGTGTTCAAGGGAGGAAATGGTGCCAGAGGAGTTCCCAAGACTTTGAATTCTAAATCAGGGATTTCCACTTGGAACAGCTGTATGTACACTAAGGCTTTTCTCTTCATTTGTCATCTATCTAACAAGCTCATGGCACATATGCATATTTGCCTGTGAATTACAAGGAAATGTTTTGGAAGTCTATAGGGAATCCAGTTAATCAGTTTGATTCATTGCAGTACTTACTAGCCATGATGTCTGTGCCTCAGAAGGTTTGCCATTTTCTTTGGGTAAAGTTCACTGTATTCTAAGCCAAAATTGTTGAAATTAGTGTATTTTATTAACCAAAGAAACTGCCAGCCCTCTCTATGGTTTCAGATGGAGTGAGACCACCTTTATTTTCTGGGTTTTAAATCAGTTCAGCTGAAATGCATAGTGCAGGCATCTGCAAAGTGTGGGAGGGGGGGAAGCTGAGTTAAAGTCTGGGTCCTGCCCAAATCTTGCGAGGCCATTTAAGTAATCTTTTCTTTATTTTGTCTCTTCACCCACTGCTACTTAACAGCTTGGAAAGATCTTTTGAAACTCTGTTACTTTTTGTGTTAGAGATTTGCCTGCTTCCACCCTTCCCCCTTTTGGGATTCGGTGAGGCTCTTTTCTTGTGTGCTGTGCCAACAGCAGATTTTGCCTGAGTATTCTTTCCCTCATTAACATCAATTGAAGTGAGACGTCAGAAATCCAGGACCATTTGCAATGACAGGACAGTGCCAATGTTCTTCCTTTTATAACCCATAGGAATAAAACTATGCAAAGCATCATTACATTATTCACATTATGATAGGCTGCATAAATTATAAATCATAAGTGAGGGGGGAAAAATATTCATGATGTCCTTTGTCAAATATTCCAAGTTCAAATTTTGAGAGGAAATATATGAATTTTTTAAAAAAATCAAAATAATATCACCAGTGGATCTGGGACATATCTGGGTTTTTTTGTTAACAGCTTATTCATAGCACTGCGTTCCGCCTACTTAGGAGGGTGATGAGCAGGTGTGCACTGAAAACTACCCTCATGGGGTTTTTATTTGCTTATAATGGTGAAGCATTGGAGGTGCAGAATTGAAATCAGACCCTTTATATATCCTTCATTTGGTAACAGGTTAGGTGAAATCTTGCAGTATATCATGCACTGTGGTCCTACTAAATTAGCTAAATACCCAGCACACACTTTGCAGTATCAGGACCTGCATGCGTGTCATATAAAATACATTATTTTTTCTTAAACTGAACAATTTCTCATTTCTACAACGTGTGTTTTGAAATCTAATTCTCTATGGAGAAATAATTCAGCACCTGTGTGTGGTTTAATTTGAAAGCTCATTGTATTTTGGGGCTTATTTCACCATATTTAGTTTTTATGTGAAGATCTCTGAAGAGAGGAAACACAAGCAGAGAGACAGTAATTATTATAAACATTGGTCTTTGTTTCTATTAGGTAAAATATTCTGTGTTAATGAGTGAGGTAAAATCCAGTTGAATTCAGTAGGGGGAAAACCATGTTGTAGTCAAACTTAGAGTGTTGGATTCTACAGACTTAGGCCCAAGAAAGCAGAATAAACCATTTTCCTTGTGGGGACACAGCCAGAGCAGCCTCTCTGAGCTCAAAGCCATTCAGTTTTTCTGCACCTTTATGTTTGAATATATTGCACATGTTGGGATGCAACAATAGCTGAAGGTTATGGCAGTAGGCTTTGCTCTCCCATACATCCATATTGCAAGAACATGCTGATCAGGCATCTGATAAATGCATTTCTTGGGTTAACATCTTGAGTCTTGCCACCTTTTCAAGCTATAGGAATGCTCAAATATTTCCTTAGAGAAGAAAATATGGAGAAAATTAGAAAGAGCTATCAAATTTCTAGTGTACCCTCAGCTCAAGTGTTAGTCATGTCTCTTCTGTAAAGAAGTGTTCTGGTTTAGGGTAAGCTTTTGGATGTGAAGGGAGAGGCCTTCATTATGTGGTAAGATACTTAGGGAAATTTAAAATGTTAAAGCAGCAACTAAAGTTCAGTGCTTGTTAGAACAAGTGGCAGTTGATGGAATTCACTGACTTAAAGACTTAGTAAAAATCAAAACAAATAAACAAAAACCCACAGGAAAGAGAAACGTATGGTTTTGTGAATTTTCCTTGTTGCCTGGATTAGGGATGTGTAGAGCATGACAGTCTTCCTTCTGACTGGGGGTACAAGAGGCTTTTTTTGCTTTGTGGGTCATGAGAAGGAAGTCTGGGTTTTTAAATGAGAGGTAAACAGGGCAGATAGGCTGAGATGCATTCTGTGATTTAATATGTATGTGTTGCCTTACTTATTCCCAGGATGAAATAAGCTTTAAAACACAGTAGGAAACAGGTTAATTGCTGAGTTAATAAAAAGAAAAGGATCAGTAGTGTTTGGGATAGGGGAGACCCCATAAAAATAACCCTTTCTACCAAATTTGTTAAGAATGAAGGGAGTTTGATGTTGCTTCTTTTCTAGATTAATGAAACACACTGCATTTGCAAAGTGGCATTTTAGGTGGCTGCAAGGCGTATTCCGCATGGTTAAGGGAAAAGGGTTTCATCCCTTCCTGCATATAAATGATCCAGATTTGCACTGTTCATAGATCCCTTTCTTTGTATCCCAGCTTTCTGGGACACAGGTTTCCAATGTATCTGGAGCCAAGAGTCAATGAATGTGGTATGAATTGGAATGTACTACTTAATACCCTGGACCTATTAGTTTGTGCTTGTGCAGCATCAGCCAAGGTAATTTTTAGGAAGTGTGAGGGTTGTTTAGAGTGTTAACAAATCTCTGCAAGATAGAGAAAAATAAAGGACATTTAACAGTCACTTCATGTAGTCCTTCTTCATTGAAGTTCACTATTAAAGATTAAAACAAAGCCAAAATATAACCAAAGGCAGTGTTACTGTAACTCTAAATGTCATACATCCCTTACAGAAAGTATCTCTCAGATTATTATGGAACCCCTGGATTTCAAGGAATCCGTTATGAGGGCAGAGGAGGGATGGCCCTCCAGGGAGAAATCTAAAGATACTTCATGTAAGAAATTGTTAGGGAAACTAATTACTATGAAAGACTTTTTAAAAATAAATAAAATAAAATAGAGAAGTCATCAGCTTGATGTAAGGGGAGAAAAGGAAAAGATGATTTGAATGCTACTTAAAGCATTAGTGGAACAATAGAGAGCACTTGGAATGGTTGTGTCTGAAATGGATGGCCAGTTTCAAAGATTTTTAGCAGTACTCCTTTGGGGTTATCTCTAGATGCTTCAGAGGTTTGCTGCAGCCCTTCCAAACTCACCCCACAAGCACACTTCAAACAAAACGTGTTGTGTTCTTTGTCATTTATTTGGATCTTAATCTTTTTGTGCTATCAAATGTTAGACTTCTTTATCATAATGTGTGCCACAGTGTTACATTTTTTGTTGTCATTTGGGTTTTTTATTTGGTGGGTTTTTTTTCCCCTCTAATATAGCAGGACTGCCCTGTTGCCTGTGTCTGATCTGCAAATAAGAGAAGGGCTGGATTACATTTTGTCTGGCCCCTGTTTTGCCTGCTGTCCAGTTTGAGCATCCCAGCTGGCATTTGCCATTTCAGGTACCACGGTTTTTTAAGGTCCATGGACTATATAATAATTGTCAAACCATGGTGAGATGCAATGATTGTGGAAGCTGCTGTCTCTGAGATATATTCTGGTCTAAATATAAGTTAAAGTTTGCAAAATGTTATGTGTTAAAAGATAGAATGTTAGAATGGGGGCACCTTTGTCCCTTGCATTCCTGTTAAGGTACTGTTTCTTGCTTGCATGATCGTAGTTATTTTTAAATACTGCTTTTGATCTTATTCTGTTCCTTTAAAATACGGAAAAATCATGGACTTACCCATTTTCAAGAATGCACGAGCATGTGACAGAATAGCTTTTGCAGACCTGTGCTGATTTATGCTTAGGCCACTAGCAGGGGTCAGGTCTGTGGTGCAGCTGGCTGCTGCCTGGTTATAGAAGAACTTCAGCGGGCTTTTGCTGCCTGGGGACCAGCAATAGCAGAATGCATTGGTTTACCAGATTTTCTGAAAATACACAGTTGTTCTCTCATTACATGCAGGAGAAGGAGCATTTTTCCCAGTCTGCTTCCACCTTTGACCATTTCTGCAGTAAGGACATCCCTACAGCCTTGACCAGTCTATAGAACTTCTCATTACCCCTACACTCAGATCTGTGGGGCTTCCTTCTGCTCCTCCAGGGTACAAGGGTGCATGCAAGAAGTCGCCTCCTTCTCACTTCTGCTATGTCAAGTGTAGTACAGTAATTTTAAGAGCAAGAGGGGACGAGGTGTCAATCTTTCTATAGTTTTAGGTTGGTGCTGTATCAGGTTCTGGATGCTGGACCTATCCAGCTCTAGGGGTGTTGCTAGAACTATCAAGGCACAGGGTTGGTTTTCTTCTGGTTTCGAGATACTTAAAATTTTTGTCAATTCGTATAAACTTACATTATGCTGTGAGAGGGGGTCATCTGTACCCCTCACCTGAGGGTCATCCCTACCCCCACCTCCTCCTTTTTCAGTAGCAGAGATCTGAGCTGCTGAAATGGGATCACAGATGCAGTTAGAGCTATAAATGTAGCTGCCTGCTTGGTCTGTAATACACACCCGATTCTATCCCTGTTACCTTTAGCAGTATTGTCAGGCACTTCTCTCTGCTGACACCTCTTTCTTCATTATTTTTATTTCCCTTTTAATGCTAACTAGATTGCACAACAATTACATCACTGTATGTTATGACCACATGGAGAGAAGTATGAGTATGTGGTAAGGTAGAATGAAAACAACAGCACTTACACAGGAGATGCTAGTATGTATTGCACAGGACTGATGGTTGTGAAGATAAAGCATAAATGGTACTGAGTGAAACAGAGAAAGAGATATAGGGAGCCAGGGCTGTGTAATGGCCTTGGTGTAACAGAAGAGTGGAATATGTAGTGCACAGCTTGAGGCAGCACTTTATTGTAAAGGACTTTATTGAGGCCCCTGTCAGAAGTGCAGACTGGAAGATCTCTGCCATTTACAAGGGGCTGCTGTGGCTTGCTTCAGCATCACAGTTAGCCAGGGTTCAGGAATATGCTCCATCCTGTGTGGAAGGCTGTGGATGAGGTCTGAAGACCTTGCCAAGTTGTTACAGGAGTTGACACCAAGCTTTTTTTCAGTGTCTGTAAGCTGGTACTGGGCAGATGGTTTAGCCTAAGACTTGAGAGCTATGGGACAGCAGCGGGCTTCGCCAAAAATAGTTTGCCAGGAGTTGAGGATATTTGGGTTGTACAGATTTGTTTTTTTGTTGTGCCAGATTTCATGCTGACGTAGGAATAAAATGTTTTTATTTAGCAAGAAAGCTTGCCTGCACATTGCTGCACTTTTCATATGTTCCTATCTTATCCCCTTAGCTCAAGCCAATCTATTTTATCTTGAAATTTAATCTATCAGATATGAGAAAAAGCAGAAGGGCCATATTTGTACAACTGTTTACTAAAAGCATTTCCGATTCCTGCTTCCCCACTGCCTGGTGTGCATCGGCTCGGGCAGCGTGTTTGTGGATCCATGGCTCTCAGCATGTCCTTTCTTTATCCCAGGTTTGAACCACTATCACTCACTGTTTCTTTTAACCAGGTGCAGCTTGTCTTGAGTAAACATCAGAATCATCATCACTGGTTTGTGATGATTAAACACATAAACATCATAAGCAAGTGCAGCCAAGAGCATCAGGAGTTGAAAGGTACTGCAGTTGGAGGAACATGATCACATTCACAGGTTTAAAGTTTAAGCTGGTCACCAAATGGTGGAGATAGATGGAAGTTCAGGGACTCATGGGCTTGTTTCTCTGGTGCTCAAATATAAAACATGGCATGCCCGGCATCGGGCCTCAGAAGCACAGGGTGGATTTCTCTCACTCGTCAGGCACTGCATATGGCTCAAGGCACTTCACAGAGTTTGTGGGACAGTGGTTTGATGCAGTCTGGCAAATCCTGGTTGTACTTTCTGTTCCTGTTGACTGCCCTGTTCCTATGGTCTGTGGGTGTTTGCAAACCCTGCCCTATGATAGCAGAAAGCCTCTTTTCTGCCGAGGGGAGGGATTTAGAGAGTTCTAGATCTGTAATTTCCACAAAACATTGCAATGTGAAGTCACCAGGGATGGCTTCATCAACATTTTGCGCATAACCTGGGTAATGGCACTCAAATTCGTTTCTACGGGGCTTGGGATAAAAGGTCAGAAGAACTTTTTCAGCAAGTGTTCCTGAGCTTAATATGCTGGGTTAACTAGAAAAGAGCTCAGAATTTTGTATTTGAAATGGATGGCAGGGAAAAAAGAGCGAGCATGGCCTCACAAATCTGTGTGCTGCAAAGAGAAATAAGGCATGTGGCGATTGACAGGTTTGCGTAGCCAGATAAAATCTTCCACTTTTCCAAAAGCAGAACTTTCTCTTTATGCAATGTTAGTTTCAAAGGTTCCAGCTCCTGCTGTGACTAATGGCAGGTATGTTTCCAGCTACTTCCTTTTCATGCCTGAAAATGGGATCATTCTCAGGCCTCCTCATTGTCATCTGGTAGCTATTCCTTTTCACTAATTTCCCCAAATGAGTTGTGGCCCACTCTGAGGACTACAGGATTCATTAGAGTGGAGCATAATAAGAATGTACTTGGTGTTCGAACAGGAAGAAAATATCCCAAAGGCTGACAGAGATAAAGATCACCCACTGAAAGGATAAAAATGAACAATGCTTCTTGCAGGGGACCTAAAAATACAATGCTTGGTTCTCTCACACAGAGTTGAGTTATTAAAATAACAACTAGATCATACAGTGCCGGGATTATTTCTGTCTCAAGAAAACATGAAGTCTTGCAAGTTTAAACAAAATGCATATCAGGGAAAACATGGTTTCAAGTCTAAATTGTACTCAGTATTCAGGGGTTTATGTGCATGAAGGTATGAGGCTGGAACTCATAAGATCCCTCTTCAATACTGAACTCTTCAACGGGCTTCTTGAATAGCTTTGGATTAGTTACCTAATCTCTTCATGCCTGTTTTCTGTCAGCAGGTTTTTTGGAAGTGAAATGGGAATAACCATGCTTTTCTGCTTGAGAAAGTGGGTTATAGGTGGGTTGATTACTGTGTTATTTTGAGTCTCTGTGTCAATAAGACATATAAAACAAGTACACTTTGGCATTTGTGACATTTGTCAAGACAATTGCTGTTGCCTTTAAACAGATTATTTATTAGGTGAACCTCTGCTTAAGTCCCTTGCTGAGTGGTAGTTCTATATTAATAATTAATTTTTCCTTTCTCTATTGTAATATGAATATGTATGCAGGGTATATGTACACATACATAGAAATGAGATCTACTGAACGGATCCCACATACTATAGTCCAGCTGTTAAGACACGGTAAAGAGGCAAAGCTCTGCAGGTTTTAGTGTTTTATAAAGCCACACAATTTCCTGTTTGCATCCTGCTTCAGATCATAGAGCTGGAAGAGAAAGAAGAGGCAGCTTTTACAATTGCAGTCAGTGCAACTAATTGTTCCTACTGGGTAAGGATGCATCCCTTTTTACTGGCGCTCTGATGATAGCTTTTTGTTTCTAGCTACAAGCAAATCTAATTTGCAAATGAAAAATTTCATTATAGCAGAAGTTGCCTGCAAGGGAATTAGGGGAAGCACATTTAAAAGAACTCAGCAGAATATACAATTGCTTCTTAAAGAATGGATTTACGATCCCGATTCACAATTAAAATAACAATTGCTTTTAAGTGGTAGCTATTATTTTTAAAAGGTTAGATATTCCAACAATAGAATTGTAAGGGAATAAGGCAGCTTGTGAGCAAAACGTGTGGTAGGTAATTGGCAAAGCTCGCTTAATATTTTTTGTTTGCTATCCAAGAGCTATTCACGATGCCACTGTAACAGTATGTTGTTGGTACAACAGAGCTGACAGTTTTCTGAGATGAAAAGGAAGAGAATGGAATTAATCACACAAACTTCATCATCCAGTCTGGCATAACTGAAAGTGAGTTCTGCTATACTTGAACTATTTTAAATACTTCATGTTTTATTAATACAGTTTTTTTTCTCTGTTAACCTCTTCTGTACTTTCTGTCCACAATCCCATTCTGACCTCTTGTCCTTCAGAGGGTTGTCCCTGATATATAGGCAGCTTTAGGATGCAGTAGCTGTAGTGTACAGTAAAGAGGAGTGCTGCAGCAGCCTTGATACTGTACCATACGTGTATGTCAGGTACCATATATATCTTACATAGAGGATGTCATGCAAAGGGTGGAAATGGGTTTGTGCTCATGCAGGGAACTCTAGGCTGGTTTGGTGGTCCCAGTGCTGCCCCTTCCGGGGAGATCCCCATCCGTGGCACGTAGTATGAAAAGTAGCTGGCCTTTTGGTAACACCTTGCAGTAGCTCGAATGGTTGTACTTCCACCACCCTGCCTCCTTTGTCCACAGAATGTTTAAGAGAAATAGGAAACCTTAACTGCTTTGTGCTGTGGTGCAGAGGAGCAAGATCCCTGATGTACTGGGAGACATTTGTTATCTGAAAAACAATGTAGGTTTTCAAAATTTGTGAAATTGAAAATAAATGTGATAACACAATATAAGCTTGTGGTGGGGAGCTTGTTCCACCTTGTTCCAAAGAGACACAATAGTTTTCAGTGCATTTTTCTCCAAGCCTGCCCAGCAGCCAAGTGTTCTGATACTGTCTGCTTTGCCATTATGCCGAAAGGTGCCTAGCAGATCTCAAGAGCCCTGTGTCCCATGAGAAGGGAGAAAACGGAGTATTAGGGGTCACTTTTTTTTTGGATTTTAACTCAGGCATTCATCATGGTTTTGCACTCCATTTTTTTTTTGCAACTTCCGTTGCATCATTAGAGGCCGTGTTTTGTGTCCATTGTTAGCATATTATTTCCTCAGGTAAAGAAGGGTGTTCTCTTTTTATTTAGTGAGAGATCATTTGATGTGTATATTCTGCAATTGGGCAATATTTTGGTATGTTGGCCTCTTTCAGAGAGAAAGCAAAGGGTTTACAGAAAGATAGCATTGCTGGCTTCCAAGGAAACTGCCCTAGCTCAAATCTTTTACATATTTAATGTCAGGCTAAGGATGTCTTTGTGCAGATGACACACAATGCTGGTCTTGTGTTAGGTAGTAAATCATACTTTCCTCAAAGGATCACTTTGATTCCTTTCACTGTCTTTTCCATTGAAGTTGCAAGTTGCATCCTCTCTGATGTAAACGTGGTGTGTTGGGTATTTGCCCTGAACCTATTACGAATTTGTATCTCCCTCTGGAGCTTGGATTTGCAATGTGAGACTGAAGGCTTTATGCAGTGGGCATAGGTACACAGTCAAAGAAGTGGAGGCACCATGAAACCATGTAGTCTTAGCTTGTGGCATTTGATGTACTCCTGTTGATACCAAGGAGCCTTTCACAAATGTGGATTTCTCTGATCTTTCAGGTTTTGACATTACCTCTGTGTCTCAGGAATATAAATTACATGCAGAAACAGGAGCAAACGGGCGTTTGAAATACTCTATCGAGAAAGTCAAATGTGTAAAACACTCTGAAAATGTTCAGCTGCTGCACTTTTTAAAAACAGATGCATATGTGTCTTTACGTATGAGATGTAGTCTGCGATGATTTGGTCTGATTACCCTGTGCAAAAGTTTATCATTGTTTTGATAAACTATTCAAGTTCACCTTTAACAGGTTAGGAAAAGAGCTCATTCTAGAAAGGATGCAGATTTTACAGTAAGTTTTAGTTCGGCTAAAAATCCTATCTTCAGATAGCATGGTACTCTAAAGAACAGAACATGGAGTTGTGATACATTGCTTTAGGCTAGGAATATATATCACATCCACGTAGCCTGATATAGAGCTTTTTGTAAAGACTGAGGGAAAAGACTGGTGGCTGATACTGTCCCAGAACAGGCAGTAGCACCTCTTGAAATATTCCAGTTTTACAAGGGCTGCGTTCTAAGCTAGTGTCATACCTTATTTAATATGAAAGCTCAGTAACAAAGGCTTAAGGGACTACAGCAAGGAAGGTTGTAAATTGAATTGCATGTACTCATGATTAGTTCTCTGGCACTGCATTCTAGGACCTCTTCTAATAAAAGTAAGTATTCTTATTTCCAGATCATGTTTCATAGTCTGCGGCTTGGTTTTTGGCAATGAGATTTCATGGTCTGCATGTGGTCTAAGGGCCTTCTCTTTCAAGACACCAGGAAAGAGATTTAACCTGACCTTGAGTAAACTAGTATCATGTGCCATAGGCATTATTATGATCTGAGGTGGTACAGCGAGCATCTGAAAAGAACAGTTGGAGAAACCTGACTGATTTTCAGGACACTGAAATCTCCTTGGCATGTTCCTTTGCTGGAAAGCTGAGTCTGACTTTCCCTCTCCCCTTGCCTTTGAGCTGCACCTCTCCAATAAGTAATTGCTCCTAGTGCTGCTGTCACTTTAGTTTATTTCTTGACTGTCTCTTTACTCATCTATCTTATTATAGTGCTTGAAGTATGACTAGACAAGTTGCTTTTTCATGTGATGTGGAAATGTTTTATCTTTGCTTTATAAACACTGACAGTGCTTTCTAGCACGGGGATTGCCAGCCGGGCTATTTTTTCAAGACTCATGGAGGCAGGGAAGTTTTGAAACAAAAGTTTTCTTTTTTTCCACAAGCTCTGAACTTTCAGATTACGAATCACTTTCCACATGCTAATAAGCTTAGATAAGCAGAGTACATGTTAACACTGTTGTACAGATGGGGGAACCGAGATACAGGAACATTAAGAAACTTGCTTGAGGAAGTCTGTGGGAGCTGACCTTATTCTGAGAGAGACCCACGCACTCTCCTTGTTCTTGTCAGATTCTTTCTTTTTACTCACTCAAGCCCCTCCCTCCAAGAAGTCGCTGGTACATAAAAAGATCTTTCAGATTCTATCTGTATCTATATTTACCTACAGCTATGATAATTTATTACACGGTATTCCATGTGGGACTCCAATCTTCAGTCAATCGCACAGTGTTTCCTAGTTTTAGAAGGCAAATGCTGCTTTGCTGGGTATCTGGCAGGCTGTGTTTCAGAGGCAGCCGCACCAGGAAGCGAGCTGTGCACAAAGTACAGCAAGCGTGTGGTGTGGAGCTGACTTGCATGAAGAAAGTGTTCCTTCACCTCAAGTGCCCTGCAGGTCGTGAGCTGGCCTACACTGGGCTGCACGCTCTGTCCTCTCCTTTAAATAGGACTCTCCCGTATCGTTTGTTACGGTGGAAAAATCGGTGTTATTCCTCTCCTGCAGGAGTGGATGTACGGAGTTGAACAGTATAGGGAACTAGACATTTACTATTACCATGGCAACTTCAGATGATGATTTATTAAGCCATATTTTTCTCCATGTTTGAGCCTATGCATTTTTGTTGGTCTGAACTCTCCAGAGACTGTTTCTTGCCGCTCCTTAGCGTGTCCTTTCCTCCCATCCAATTCTTTGCTTCTCCTTGCTGAAATTACAGAATAATGGAAATGTGTTTCTAGCAACCTTTATGTCAAAGAAGCCTTGGTACAGTTATTGCTTTACTAATAAATATACTACTGTTGGTTACTACTTTGGACTGGGCTCCAATTCTGATGGCTGGCGTAGCAATTGAGAGCAAAGGCAGCACTGAGGAGAGAGCATTACAAGTGGTAATAGAGCACAAGACACTGCAGAAAGAGAAGGGGTGAGGCCTTTTGTCCCAGCTATTTAGTGATCCTAAATTCTCCTTCTTGCTGTCCTTCCTCTGGGAGCATCTCTTCCTGCTCTCAGCCCTGCAGTGGTTGTTTCTGTAGTCACCCCTGGCTGCTGCTTCTGTGCAACTATCACTGCAGCATTGCTGGATCTCTTCTAAGGTGCAGTCCCTCCTTTTGGAGTCTGCGACCTGCTCATGTAGCTCAGTGAAACTTGGTGAGTTTGGCTAAGTCTACAGTTTTAAAGTCATGATATATTTGCAAAGCTAGGGCCTCAGTGACTACTGCAGTCATGATTATATTTTTCAGCCCTTTTGTATGACTGTTTTGGAGCAAGGGCAGTGATGGCCTCTGATGGTTGCACCCTAGTATACTGCAACTGTTTGTGTAGTGCTTTGCGTCATAGGCAAGCCTGCTTTGTTCAGCCTTTGGAATGCCAACGAGGTATAGCCCTAAGTAAAGCCTCCAGATGCAAGTACAGGGGACTTAATAAATTATTCATTTTCGAGCTGTGTAGATGCAGTTTGAAAACCTTGAGGATGATGGTAACGTGGGCCAAGCAGACAAAACAGATGGAAGAGTCACTGAATATAGAATTGTGATTATAGAATTGTGACTATAGAATTGCTCTCCCCAGAGCAGAAGAGAGAGAGAGATCAAAAAAATCTGGCATCTATCTTGTCATGCACCTGTTTTATAAGCAGACAGTGAGCTTTATGGCTCTAATCTCTAACAGCATTAATCTGCATGTAAACATTACTTATTTTAAGTTTTGGTGTCAGTGGGTTTGGTTTTTATTTGTTTTCATTCTCTGAGTACAGGAATGTCCTCAGGATTCTTAAATAATATTGCTGTTGACACATCTTGATGAGCAAACTAGTTGTCCCCTACCAGCTTCTGCTGGTTACTTGCCTTTTCTCAGTAAGATTTATTCATGTAGTGTAGTTTCATTATCATTTGGCCATATTTATGATATTCTTTTTTTACTTGATTAAGTAGTTCATTATGGACTTCCTAATGTGATAACGACATAATTATACATGTGTTTATTTCAGTATTGATTGCATAAGTGTATAAATAGCTAATGTGTAGCTTTGTTCTTCATATAATGTACTTCTGAGTTAACTCCACCAGTAAGAGAATACATACCTGTGTGAATGCTTTCTGTAGCTGCTTTCAAGTGATTGAAGCCTGTTTAGTGAGAGTGGGGCACGCAGTCCTTCTCTAGGGAGAACTTGTTGGTGCACTCTCCTAAGGTAGAGCTGTTCTCCTGACGTTGTTTCTAAGCGTATTACAAAAGCAATAAAACATAAATATTAGGTATAAAAGCATTAATGAACAGCACATAACTCAGTTCTAAGCATGTGGATCAAACCTTGCTGATATTCCTCAGTGTACCAACATGGGGAAATCTGCATGTAGAGGGTTCCATGAAGTGTACGTATTTGCAGCAGTAAGGCATGACTTTAAGTTTACAGGACTGAAGTACAATGCTACTTCAGTTTTTATAGCATCACTTCACATTATACAAGTATTATCAGAACTTACATGCTTGTGTGTTTTAAATTGAAAACTTTGGTGTAGGGGAGGAAAATACCGTATTATAAGTCTCAAATAGATAATACAAAAAGGCTGCTGAGCAGCATACAGATTTCATCAACACCACCCCCCAAAAAATCATTATCTGCCAAACTGGACAATTTGTAGGAAACATTTTTCCATTTCAACCAAAAGTGGCTCCTTGCTATTGTATGTGCTGTTGTATGTGCTTGCAGCTCTTTGCCTCCCAGTTCTATTGTTTGACCTGTGCTGTTTTTCAAAACCAAGCTAAAATAACTCATCTTTTAATGTTTGTTGCCAAAAACCAAGAATATGTTTCCCAGCCAGTACTTGTTAATTTGCCTGTGTCTTTTAGATTTTCACTTACAAGTTTGCAAGCTACTACTGTTACCCCATAGAAATCGGGTGCAGAAAAAGAGCTGAAATCTGCTTATAGAATACAATTGAAAATTCCTGTTGTTATTAGAAAAGTCAGTGCAGTATTTTGCAGTGATGATATGAAAAACCCCTTTGCCAAATTCACCAACTGCTCCAGGGACACTTTCTACAATCCAGTGCCTGTTGGGCAGAAAAGAGATTTGATTCTGGCACCTATTATACATCAGTATCTATGATGAAAAAAACCCTGTACTAAAAGGACGGAGAAGGATGGAGAAGCAGGGAAAGGGCCGATTCATTTGCTGCCTCTGCCTTTTAGAATCCTTTTCTCCTTGACAATTTGAGTGAACTCCCTGGGTAACAAAGTGTCTTTAACAATAACAAAGGGAAATGCAAAAAATTCCAAAAAACCTCCACTTTAATAATGAAAGGAAAAGAATAAGGAGAAACAAACCAACCCAGATACCCTAGACTGCATAGAAGCCCCAGAGAATCAGTGGCTGGATTTAGCAGCTGGAGAGCTGCAGTCCCACCATTGTTATCATGTCAGAGCACCCATTGGGAGTTGCTGCTGCAAATTCTGAGATGCCTGAGGGGAATTAAGCTAGTCAGGAAGGAGGGAAAATAAACTAAAAAGAGGAGAAAAAATCCCAAACCCAGTTCCATAAACAGATTGTGAAAAGCAGTGGCAGAAAACAAACAGTGCAAAACCGGATGGCTGTATTTTGCACTACTCCCATCACGAATAGCTTTCAGAAGGGACTGGAAGGGACCTTTATAATTGTCTAACCTGACTTCAGTTTAACACCACCAGAAACTTCTGTGCTGTATCAAACCTGTAGATTTTTCTTTCCACCTTTGGAGCATCCATGTGATCTGAGGGAGTTGAAACTATTGCCATAAGCAATACCTCCGGCTGCCATACTACCAGAAGCTGAACAGATACTATAAATTTTAGAAAGATGAGTTGCTTTAGCAATATTTCCATGCAACTGAAAAACCATCAGAAGGATTGAGTATAATCAAGGAAATTCACTGCAAAACTAGGAAGCCTATATCTTACTGCAGCACTGCCAGTAACTCCATTTTTTGTGTGTTGAACATGTTTGCAGCAGGTAATGTGCACAGGTTAACTCTCACTGTACCTTTACTGTCCCTTTAGTGGCATAACAGCATACAGCTTCCCATTTAAGTGAGGATGAAAAGAATAATTCAGAGATGGAACAAATTCACTTTGCCTTAGTGACATAATGTGGGATTATTGAACAAATATTGGTGACTGTCCCAGTCCTGTTTGCCAGGGAGGCATGCAATGCATGTTTACTTGTTTGTTATGTGACTGACAGGCCTTGGGGATGTTCAGAATTGTCATGACCTGGAGAGGCAGACGTGTTCTGGAGCAAGGCAAGTCTTCAATCACTTCCAGATAGAGTGCGCAAGTATAAAGTGAGTTGGCATATACCTGTCAGCAATGGCCAGGTTCTCCAGTGTCATATATCTATGTATTACAGCAATGCTTTTAAATCAGGGAGATGAAAGGCTGACATTCACCACAAACAATGGAGTGACAATAGGTTTTCTGGTGGGTGTGCTTTTTGGTTTTGTGTTCGGTTGTTTTTTAGAAATAAGATCAAACTTGGTCCTTTAGAACGAGAGGAATTCATGCAAGGTAGGAAAGGATGATTATAACAAAAGAGAATTATTAATAGGAGAGTAATTTACATCAAGGAGCTAGTGGGAGTGAAGTGAATTTTGATGTTTTGAAGGTTGATTGGGTAGGTGGGCGTATTGACAATAACAAGACAATCATGTCTTCTTCGGGAGCTTACTATCAGGCTTCAAGGATTTAAAATCAAATGTCTGAGTTCTGTGGAAGATGCTTTTTCCAGCAGTAGGAGCCAACCGCATCCTGGGCTGCATCAAAAGGAGCATGATCATCGAAGGAGGTGATCCTGCCCCTCTACTCTGCTCTTGTGAGACCTCACCTGGAGCATTGTGTGCAGTTCTGGTGTCCTCAACATAAAGAGGACATGGAACTGTTGGAACAAGTCCAGAGGAGGGCCACGAGGATGATCAGGGGACTGGAGCACCTCCTGTATGAAGACAGGCTGAGAAAGTTGGGGTTCCAGTACCAGTACCTGAAGGGGGCCTATAGGGATGCTGGGGAGGGTCTCTTTGTCAGGGACTGTAGTGACAGGACAAGGGGTAACAGGTTAAAACTTAAACAGGGGAAGTTTAGATTGGATGTAAGGAGGAAATTCTTTCCTGTTAGGGTGCTGAGGCACTGGAATGGGTTGCCCAGGGAGGTTGTGAGTGCTCCATCCCTGGCAGTGTTCAAGGCCAGGTTGGATGAAGCCTTGTGTGGGATGGTTTAGTGTGAGGTGTCCCTGCCTGTGGCAGGGGGGTTGGAACTAGATGATCTTGAGGTCCTTTCCAACCCTAACTATTTTATGATTCTATGAAGGACTGCACCACAACTTCAGTTCTGTGCTGACCTTTCAGATCATGCTGTCACCCAAGTATTTTGTTTTAAATAAAGAAATCCTTTCAGTGTTCCTAGGATTAAGCACTATGGTTCAATTTGATTTTATCTATGGAACTTCAGTCGCTTCTAGAAGCATTCAGGATAATATTCCCAGTTTTCGGGAAATACCATGCTCTTGCAGAGGCTTATGTTGTGGGGCAAAGTCTTTGGTGTATATGGTGATGCAGTTCAGCAATACGCAAATGCAGATGGACTCCTTCACATTGGCTTGTTTTGTCCAGGTGTATCTTAAAATGTATTTTTAGTCCAGAGAAATTAAAAGTCTTGGTAAGAAAGTGTTAAACAATGGCAATCTGTAAAATGATATATGAGGGAAAAGTAGATAATAAATCAATGGTGTGCTTTTTCCTGTACAGTTAAAATGTAAGGTCAGATGATGGGTATTTTAGTACCCATTGTGTAACCTGGAGCAAGTCATCAAGTGGATCCTGGGGGTTGTCGCTTTATTAGGTACGTACACTGGAAGACCCGTTTCTGCACCAAGGTTAGCTCATACTGAAATGTAACCTAGGAAGCTGTCCTGGTGGGACGGCTCAGCACACAAATGGATCCTGCTCCACTCAAATAGGTGATTTGATACCAGCATATATTTGTGGATGGTTTGAGAAGTGGATAAGATGCAGCCAAGGCAGTCATAGCTTTGTGCCATCATCCTAGATAGCTTCTACATCCAGACCTTGTATTAAATTACTGCATACTAAATATTATTTCAGTGCCAAATTTAGGAGAAAGTAAGTATGAATTTGGAGAGAGGGCAGCTTTATTGGTGTGTATTGTCTCTGCTCAGATCCAGCCCTCTGTACCCCTAGTGCCTGAGGAGGCATAAAATGAGCTCAGTTTAACAACAGTGGGAGCTCAGCTTGAGAGAGCTGTTCCTTTCCTGCCCCTTCCGAGAATCCCTGGGTCTCAGTGAATCCAGTGGCTGAGGCAGAAGAAGGTGACAAGATACCCACGGGCTGGCAACAACTGTGGCATGTTACTTACGTAGGTTTCCTTCATTGTAGTACTTATCCATGTCTTCTTTTTTTGTTCTTAGGGGATGATTAAAAATAAAAAGCTGTATTCCCTAACATCATATTGCCTCTGTGTGGGATATTTTTTTCTCAGCATGTAGTAAAAGGAAGCAGATGATTATCTAGAATGAGAAAGTACTTTTATTATTCAGATTCATTCTTTCATTGGATCTCATACTTCCACTGCATCAAAAATGATTTATCTTTTTGATACGTCTAAGTATTATAACCTTGGCTGCATTTCTGTCGAAGGTTTGATTAGGCCATCTGAAGAACTGTCATGTCATCCAATAGTTTTGGCTTACAGTATTATTCCTTCTATATTACATTGCTGTTGATTACAAAATTATAGTTGTGGGTACTACCCTGAAGGATATTAAAGTTCAAGCCTGTGGGCACATTTTTAAAGGTGTGTATTGTGAACATGCAGGTATTCATCCACATTTACTGACACAAAATTCTTGCTGTTCTAAGCGCCTACAGAGAGTTAATGGCATAACTGTGTGAATGTCTGCGTTCCCGGCCTGCTTCCTGCTCTCAGTAGCAAATTGTACAAAATGCTCTTTGGTGTAACGGTCCCTGTAAGGATAAATAGAGCAGTCATGCTTTGAAAAGCTCAAATAAATAACTGCTGGCACTCACAGAACACCAGTCCTCCGTTTGGGAAATACCACTTGATGACAGAGTTGATGAAAGGTCCTCAGACATCAAACACATCAACTATATATAAAACCGGCATGCTATATATGGTCATTACTCTCTTTGGGAAGACATTCCTTCTGTTGTTCTCCTTCGCTTTAGTCACCCATTTCATACCTCCTCTTCAACACTTGACCCTTCAAGATAACCAATCTGTGGTGATGATCCATATTTTCTTCAGAAAACTTGGAACTAAAAAGACTTAGTGAAGTTCTAGGAATTCCTGATTGTATTAGTTACTACTTTACGTCAGCGTGCCTTCACCTTTACATTACAGCTGTGATTCCTTGGTTTGAGAACTTTTGAGCATTCAATTCATTTGCAGCTCCTTTTTATGACAGTTCTTCATACAGTCACAGCATGGAGTTCAAAGCACATTGTTCACCAAGACTTCGTCTGAAGTTCCTTTTGCTTCTTCCTGCAAGTTCATGTTTAGTTGCAGCAGTCTGTGCACTAGATGCTGCTCTGACTGCCTTATCTCAGACACATGTTCATGGAGAATCAGCGTGAGCTGATACAGGCATTCAACAGGGATGTGGACTAGTTTCAACACTACTCAATGTTCCCGTCAATTACTTGGAAGAATCTATCTGAATCACTGATGCTTTATTTCCAGGTAGCACAGAGTGGCAGAATTAGATAAAAATAGTATCTGCTTTACATAGAAAGCATCTGAATTTTGCCTGTTTAAGCAGAGGGCCTGTGTAAATCAACTCACCGAAGAAAAATAAATGTTGCTGTGGGAGAAGACTATGTCACACAAACAGAGACAGGCCTCTTGGGTAACAGCTGACCGTGGGCTTCTAGTGGAAGAGAACTGTGATGCAATACTTGTTTGTGTAAATGGGAATGAGAGATGGGAGAGAAGTTTTGCATGTTTGTATGCCTGTGTATGCTGGTATGACAACACTAGAATAATTATTGCTGTCATTCTAGGATCTGTGTGTTAGGAGGGACATTGAAGTACTGAGTAAGGTTCAGAAAGTTCCCACAAAATATTTGAAGTAGGAGGAGATGGTTGGTCTTAACTGCTTGGAGGATCATGTCTTAAATTTATCAGAGAGAAAACTGGGCATCTGTAGGATAACAGTGCTTGAGAGTCTTCAGAGAAAGAAAATACTGGGTTTCAAAGGACTCTCTTTTATCTAACAGAGTGGGGCAAAATAGGAACCAGTGGCTGGAATGTTGGAGCAGATGAATTCATGTTACTGTGAGAAACAGCTGCTGCACCATTTCCTGAAGTCTTCATGTTCAGCTTGGATGCTTTTCTGTAAGAAAAGTTTTAATCAAACGCTATTTACGGGACTCAGTGCAGGGGTTAATGATGTGAAATGCAGTGACCTGATACAGGCATCTTTGGATATGCAAGAATAGCTCATCCTACTTGTCTTTTTTTGACTTTAAATTCAATGAATTGATGGATGTCTGCTACAGCTTGAATAACTCTTTATACTTTGCCCTAATTCTACAAGTCTTTGTACCAGTTTTTCTCATTATAGTCTCAAGAATACCTTACATATTATTTTCTCTGTCCGTTAGCTACTATTAGTAACCCATGTGAATCCAGCCTTTGAAGGTGTAAGAATTTCACTTTCTCATGCTGGATTTTGAAAAGGTGTGAGTAATTTTGACATTTAACTCTACATTCTTGCAGACAAATGCTATGACTCATGCAACCTCTTTCATGAGAAAATGATACTGCGTCTTGGTGGTCAGAAAATAGAACTTGGCGTTTGCCTGTTCAACAGCACAGAGTACAGTACCTCATAGCTCTTTAATTCTTTGGGTTGAAGATTGGGTATTCGCCACTCTAAGAAGTCTGGCTACTGCATGTGGACCAACCTTCTGAACTGGGTTTTGCTGCAGTCTCACGATTTTCTGGTTTGTATTTAATGCCACTGTCCATCTCTTTTCTGTTGCAGAATACAAAATATTAGATCCAATGAGTATTTTTTTATTTCTAACATTTATGGGAGACAAGAAGAGCTTGAGTGTCTTCACAGAATTCAATGTATGAAATAGTATTTTTCTTTTGTAGTGTTTTAATGCAGTGTAACTTATTACTGGCATATATATACTTAACACTAAGCACACATGTAAATACTACACCATTTTATAGGCCTGAATAGTGCCCCACTGAGTTGATACATCCCAGTACCCTGCAAAACAGGGACCCTGATTATTGGATGTTACTCTGTTTATACAGTGCGCATGATATCAGATGCTGATGCTGGCTAGGGCTTGAAAACACATGCCAGATGGTGATAGCTTTTGCACTGTATCCAGTGGTGGCAACTAATATTACTGGACTGCTTAGTAAAGAGTCAAAAGGAAATTACTGCTTGAATTCAGAAATTTACTTACCTTTCTGAATAGAAATTCTTTCAAAAGTATCCCATTGTCCCTAAATAAATAACCATTCTAGCAGAACTTGGTTTCTGAGTAATGAATTGAAACAGTTGATTGTGCATGCTGCAGTTTTGTGAAGCTGGAATGAACACTGAAGTTTAAACAATGAGGGGGGTTTGATCTGTGGCAAGCCCTTAGAAATAAAAAAGTAAGAGGACTGAGCGAAGGAAGGGGTAAGCTGAAAGATATTCTGATTCCCATAGCATTATACTTTGCCCTCACAAAAAGATCTTCGAAAGCTGGGAAGCATTTCTCTATAGCACAGAATCAGGTGTGTGTTAAGTCCTCTGATGTTGACTTTATTCATTTAAGTTCTGGTACAGACTGTGCAGTAATGGTAATGTTTTCTTGTCTATCATATTTGAATCCATGGACTTTCTCAAAAGATGTGTGGTGAATGAGTTACACATACCAAGTATTCACCAATGTCTTGGAATCATAGAACAGCAACATGATTTGAATGCTTTTGTTTCTGTGGACTAATGCTCTGGTACTTACCTTGTCAGTCTGCCGATTCTTTGCTCTGAAGCTGGGAAATAAAAATATAAATGCAGCCCTGAATTTCTCTTGCTGTTACATAGTGACAGCAATTTTTGCTGATAAATTGCAGGAAGAATATTGCAGGTTGAACTGCAAGGTCTCTTGATCTTTGGTGCTGGCTGGTGGAGGCTTTCTGCACCTCTAAACATTATTTTAGAATAGCAAATAAAATAAATACATGCATCTGAAAAAAAATACATTGATCTCACCTAAAAATACCTTCTTTAATAAAGGGATTAGATTAACATGCAAGCATAAAAATCTTCTTAAACAGGGGAGATTGAGGTTAGATACAAGGAAGAAATTCTTCACTATGAGGGTGCTGAGGTGCTGGCACAGGGTGCCCAGAGAAGCTGTGGCTGCCCCATCCCTGGCAGTGCTCAAGGCCAGGTTGGACACAGGGGCTTGGAGCAACCTGCTCCAGTGGAAGGTGTCCCTGCCCATGGCAGGGGGCTGGAACTGGAAGAGCTTTAAGGTCCCTTCTAACCCAAACCAGGCTGGTATTCTTTATCCTGCAGCCTTTAACTGGCAGTTGTGAAAACTGCAAATCTTTCCCTTCTATGTTACTTTTGATTTCATTTCTGCACACTTCCATTCCTATTTGTTATGATACTCTTGCAGGGATTTTGGTTGGCTAGGAAATATTTTATAAACTGTCAGAATACATCTGGCTGATGCTCTTTTGGGAAGTGTGACAGATAGATTATGTCTTCATGGCCAGTAGAGAGCTCTGAACAGAAGCACACACCTGGTTCAGGTTGGTGCTGCTCAGATGAATAGAGTGGGGATTTGCAGGATGTGGTTGTGCTGTGAAGCACCTCGTAGCAGGCAAGGTTCTTAAGACGATGAAGCACCTCATCAAGTACAAGATCTTCCTATAGCAGGCACTTCATCAGTGTTCAAACTGAGGAGGAGTGGTGTGTGGGGAGCCATCAGAGCTGACCTCACTTAGGCAGAACAGCTGATTCACAGTCAGGTAGTGTCGAGGGTCTCACAAGTACAGCTGATGATCTCTGCATAACTAATCTGCCTGAAGATAACAATTGCAGGGCTCTTGGAGTGGAGACAGGGAGTTTCCATCCTTCATAAAGTCAGTCGTGGTCCCCCAGGCTCTGCAAAGGAGAGGAAAAGGCATCTTCAGGAGGCTGCTATTTCTCAGGCAGGTGCTTTGCCTGTGGGTATTAACACTGGCCTGTGTCTAATGCTGACAACCTCTTCTATTGCCACTCATGGTAATGCTGGAAAGCAGCATGGCTAGGGGGAAGTGGACATCTTTTTTTGCTCTTAATCGATGGGAGCAGGTATATGATCTTCTGTACGTGACAAAGATGGTATTAAAGAGTGTGCATGGCTTTTTCTCTTTTTTTTAAATCAAGTGCTCTTTGTGAGCTCCAAGGGCTGACAGCTGTTCCAGTTTTGCTTGGGGATGTTTTCACAGTGTGGATTAATCAATGTTATGAACTGGGTCCATGGGGTTTTGGGAATGTAATTGGTTTCAGATGACACTTTGCTCGTCAATCTGAGAAACAGCCTAATGTTGACACAGCTGAACAATTCCAGCTGTTTCCACTCACCCCTTCTTCCCTCCCTGGATGCACCAGCCTTTTCCCTCTTTCTTGCCTCCCTTTCTTATGGTTACTTTGTAAAACAAATTTGTGATCTCAGTTTCTGTCACTTGGCTTTGCTTTGGCTTTGCTTCTTCCCAGCGTGCTTTCAACATACTTTATTTTTGGTATGGTTTTTCTGATACCCGTTTTTATCACTTTGGGCCTGATTTAGTTTACAAATGTTAACTCTTCTGAAGCACAGTTAGATGTTGCTTGAAGGTGTGGTTTTCAGATTATTTGAAAAGCTTTAAAGTAATTTTACTTTTGTTGTGACAAACTTACCTTTTCTCTCAAAAAAGGTAGCAAAGAAATGATGATAACCAAAGGCAGGGACGAGCTGTGAGGACTCTGCATAGGGATTCACTGTAGGATATGTTCCCCTGCTTTGGGGCAGGGCCACTGTTGCTTTGCCTTAGCTGATTATATCACAGAAAGGTTGGGTTGGAAGGGACCTTAAAGCTCATCCAGTTCTCTGAAACAGCAGAAAACACCCATATGTGGCTGAGCCATTGTAAGTCACATTTGTTGTGTTAGGGTAGCATGGAATGGAATGATTGAGGATGTACTTTCCACATGTTGCTGCTAATGCTTTACCTACAGATGAGTTTCTTTGACTGCTATGTATGGCCTATTTAGAAAAGGAAAATCATATATTGAACATGTAGTAGGAAAATGGCACCTTTGTGAGTAACTTTCCTAGAACAACATTGCTGATTGAGAATTGCAAATCCATGCACTATGGTTTCTGGAGAAAATCTTGATGTCATTAGTTCCTGTTACTTGTGTTTGGGATTGTTATCACCAGAGTATTCTATAAGAATATCCCATCCTACAGACTTTTTGCTGTCAGTGGGCATGGGGAGGTTTTGTGGATTACTTGTGGGGAGGGGGACTTGGAAGGCATAAAAATCAGTACCTAGATGATCTACACAGGTCTCCTGTGTGACGAGTGGCAAGCCACTTGGCTTCTCTTTGCCTTACAGAGCCCATTTACAGAGCAGGATAAAACTTCTTACATTTTTCTGTCTTGTTCCGTCTTTTCATGCCCTCGAGATTTCAGGATTGTGACTGGCAGTTCAAACCAGTGTTAAAACCCTTTCACTGATTGAGAACTGTCTGTCAGGAGTCTTCATTTTGTAATTTGTAGGAACTGTGAGAAACCCTGGACTGTAGCAAAGCGCTGTAGCCTTCCTTTTTTCTGTTACATTACTGAAGACCAGTTTCTTCAAAGCTAAAAGTAGACAGCTCTTGGACCTTAAGCAAGCGTTTAAATGCACTTGCTACTTGTGTGAGGTATATCCCAGTAGTAAATTGTGTCTTGCATTTAATTGAGAGACTGTAGGTAATTTGGAGGTTTGTCTTTCTGTGCTATACCAGCCCATAGCTAGTTCTCACTTAAGCAACGTCTACGCTGAGTTGAGGGGGGAAAGGTGAAGGCTAATTGCTTGTATTAGTTCGGAAATGAAATTACAATGTTTCTTTAAACTGCACAGCCATTAAATGCTAATTAAATGACATGTATGCTATTCACTCAGTTCTTCTCATCATTCCTCAAACAACCCTTAGAGGTTTTCTGTTGTACAACAGTTGACTAATCTTTCTTTGTATCCCTACTTCTATTTTGTTATGCTGAACCACCAAAGGAGCTAGGTTCTTGGAAAGACAGAGGGAAGGTACACAAGCAATACGGTGTGGAAAGCCTGTGCTGTTACGTGGTTGAATTCGTACAATCTTAGAGCTGTCACAAGTCCAGATTTTCCCAGTATGTCTCTTGTCTCCCAGTGGAAATATTGTTCCTAGTGGAACAGGAGGTGTTTGGCTGCTGAAATAGTTTACTGGCTATTCCGCATTTTGTTGTCTCTTCAGGCACACTTGCTGAAGGAAATGCGTCTTAGGCTGTAGTATGTTGCTGAGGGTTGTGCTTTGTCAGGTTAGTGTCACTAGCTGTAAAAAACCTCTGAAAGCTAAATCAATTCTTTGTGTTGTGTGTTACAATCTTTGGCCTGCGATAGAAGAAACAGGTTCCTCAGTAGAACCTGGGGCGTCCCCTAGCCCAAGGGCCCAGCAGTTCCTTTTAAGCTCAGGTCTGGGTCACATCAAGTGGTCTTATGTTTCCCTTTCTCTTAGAATTTAACAATGCAGTTGACATATAACAACAGCCCAGACTCAAAGAGCAATAAGAGGAGATAGCAGAACATTATGAACATTTTCATCCTTGATCATATCATCCTGCACTCGTGAATCATTGATGTGGCGGTGTGCTCTGATGCTACATTTTTGACTCATTGAAAATGAAGCTTGAATCCTAGACTCCTATATTCTGATGCTTGCTGTGTTTTGGGGTGGGTTTTTTCCATAGTAGCTCTTCCTACAGACAGGAAAGCTGAAAAAGCAGTTCTGAGGAACAGATGAAGTTACAGCTCAGTTGTGTGGTAAGAAGAGGAAGAAATAGTGTGGAAGGTTAGGAAGCATGGCTGGCATTTCTGTGTGTGGTTCAGGAGGTATGGCCAAAACAAGAGGCTGTGCTCTGCTGCTGCAAGTTTGCTGATTTTTCTTCAGCCTGCTTAGTCAATACCTTGCTTATGCTACTGAGCTGATTTTGAGTGCTTCACAGGTGCAGCAGTGAACATTTCAATGTACATCTTTTTCTGAAGTATCAATTCTGTGTTGAAGTAGGATGAAAACAATTTTATCTTCAACAACTGTTCAGATTTTTAATGCATTAAACCATGCCCCACGTCTGCTGTGGCACCAGCGACTGAGAAAAATGATCATCAGAAAAGTCTTTGCTGCGCTGAAATTATCATTGATGGAGATGAAATCAAGGTCAAGATACCACAATGTGTGGGAGGAAGCTGGGTGAGAATTAGCAACTTCATCCAAGTTGTCTGTCTTCCTCTGTCTCTTAGTGACTGTGAAAGAACCATGAGAAATTGTATCTTACATATAATTTTCCTCATTATGTGAGATCTCAGGATCTTTTTGAAGGTAAGTTCAATTAGATTGAAGCTGATTCAGGAGAGAGGCCATCTAAGAGCTCTTTACTTTTTCAAGTGGTTCACTTAATTTCACACACTCTGAAAGGAGGTGAGAGATTGCTGCTGGTGAAGGCTTCTGGCAGGCTGCGTAAGACATTGTTTCATTAAGGAAGTTCAAGCATGGTTGGTCTGGGGTTATTCTGTGTGAAGTTGTGCATAACTTGAAAGCAGCAGTAAGTTCTCCCCTCCCTTCTTTTCTCTCCCTTCCCACCTCCATTTTGAGGCATGTTCTTTCACATCCTTAGAAAGCCATAAGGATGTCATCAGTATTTCTAAGATACAAATTCCACTGTCTCTGGGAGACTGGGTTTATAGATTGGCACATAGGTCATTGTCTGTTAGGTCCTGATCTTGTTCCTCTCCTGTTGTCAGGCCATCTCCCTTCTGGATCCCATATATTCCTGGGTCAAGTGTGATAAATGCAGACTGTTGTTTCCTTGATGCCCACGTGCAGACCTCTCCAGTTCAGAAACTCAGCCTATGACCCAAACCCTTGAGTAAAATTTGGGGCTTCTCCCTGCTTTGTTGTTGACGACTGGCATGCAGTCATTCCTTAGGGAGCATGCTATCTATTAGATGGTAGGGTTGTATAAACTTGATGCAGTCATTTCAACTTTAGAAGTAGGGTGTCACATTTTGTTCTCTCCCACTTGCCTATACAGTCTGCTGTGGGTATTCTGAGCTTCTTTTTAACCTGTTCTGGCTGTGATTTTGGTTTTCTTTGTTTCTTTGCTTGGCTTAGTGTAGCCTTTTGCCACAGCCTATTTCCTTAAATAAAGCACTTGAGTCATTAGAAGAAAGAGGTGCTAACTTCCCAGGCAGGTGCCATTCCTGGCAAATTCAGCCTCTTTCTGTCTCAAAGTAGAGTTTTCATTGTCGCTGAAAGATGATGCAGATGGCCTCAGATCCCTCTGCTGTAGTTCTTGAGCAGAGCCAGGAGTACCAGCGCAGCATGTCTCTTACCTGGCTGCCCTGATTTCTGATGCAGTTGCAGCGAAGAGCCGCATCGCGAAGAGCCGAACACCAGCTCTAGCATCCAAACCAGAAGAAGGCTTGTGCATCATGGGCTGGGTTGCATGGTTTGATTTGGTAACAACTCACTCCATCACACTGAGCACTGGTATCCTCAGTTCAACATTCAGTGATCCTTACTGAAGATGATATTGAAAGCACTTGAGAAGGGGGAAAATCAAAACCCTTAGCAGCATTATCCCAGAGAAGAGAAAGCAGATTTTCTTACATTTGTTATATGTAGTGGTGACATCTCTGGAGTCTGAGTAAAAAGGACTTATTAAAGAAACTCAGCAAGAAGAACTCCCCAAATAAATGGTGTTTATTTTCCTAGTGCTGTCAGTGCTTTGGAGCCTTGTAGGATCCA
The DNA here is from genome assembly GCF_037157495.1 of Lathamus discolor. Taxonomy (NCBI): domain Eukaryota; kingdom Metazoa; phylum Chordata; class Aves; order Psittaciformes; family Psittacidae; genus Lathamus; species Lathamus discolor. Next base: position 17,701,602 of record NC_088891.1, on the reverse strand, counting down.
GTGGTGCAACATTTTGATGACAGTACGTTGGAATTGCTTATGAGTTCACTGGCCACAGCTCCCTGGATCAAGGGCTTGTTATGGCCAGATGGCACTAGAGGTGTCCTGTTAGGATGGAGGGAGCTGCAAGCCAGAAGCCTGCCTGGCTTTTCTTTTTGTGCCTGGAGCAGGGGTCAGGAGGGGATCTTATTAGGAGAGCTTTCAAGAGAGACTCAGTAACCCCAGCGGGACCCCAGCCAGAACACTGGGAGAGCATTCAGTACATGTGCCTTGGGAAGAAGGGCAAGAGTAGCTGGTGTCCATTAATTCAGGTGTTTCTGATTTGTTAGACAGGTACTTACCTTTTTGTGCAGCCTTTTCAAAAGCTGATACTGCTTTTTCTTCTTGGTTTGTTTATTGCATAACTCCAATAGAAAGGAATTCCTAAGGCATGAATGCTAAAGAGGAAGGAAAGAATAAGTGGTGCCAGTTAAATTTTCATCTATTTATGCCTTATTATGGCCTGACAGTCAGAAATAATATTCTTTTCCTTTTATCGTGATTTTCTCTTTTGACTGTGTATTAAAAAACCACCAGCAGTAACAAAGTGTAAAAGATTGAATTAAATCCTAGTTAGAATGACTTCACCTTAAATAGCGGAATATCTTAGATCTCTTTCTCTTCCTTTTTTCTTTCTCCCTGTCTAGTCTACAGAGACTTGGCAGTCTCAGCTACCCTTGGGTGTTCAAAGGTAGATCAGTCTGCGGCAGGGCTGCCTTTGATGTTTTCACCTACAAAAATGTCACATCACAACCTGCTCTGTTATTTCACATTGAATGTGAAAGATTCACTAAAAGGTTAATTTCAAGTCTTGTTGAATTTTATACCATTAAAGCCAATGCCTTTTCAAGGATGCACCTAGAATGGTTTTAAAAGGATGAGAGAAGGGGATGCTTCGAAGTTTCAACTGCAGCTGCACAAGTGCCCAATAACCATGTGCATGGGGTGCTTGTGGGTGCAGAACCTCCATTCCCTATGGAGAAGGAAAATCAGGAACTGCTATAGATGCTTTAAATAGTGCTACGTCTACCAGCAATACCTTTACCCATTTGTGCATGAGGCCCTAATTTGGTCTGTGTTAGTCTTGTCAAAAGAAAATGTAAAGGGAGAGAAATACTTCTATACAAATCTTTTGTGGGAGATGGTGTTAAGGGTAAGGATAATTTTGAATATATGTTCAGATTTCTGGGGTTTAGGATTGTTTTCTGGAAGGATTTGTGGAGTCATTACAAATCACTGGGTAAAATAGTCTTGAAGCACTGTTTTCCTTGGTTCTTTCTGTTCCCTTCAAAACTTGAGTTTTGGAGCAATGCTGTATGCTTGCAGTAAACAGGTGCTTTAATTTCCTTGTGGGTACAAGTAGATTTCACAGGGGAAGGCTAAATGTACTGGGCGTTAGACATTAGTTTGAAAAAGAAATAGGTTGTTCTAAAAGATTCTTCACACTGAAGGAAAATACTTGTTTGTCAGTCCTACCACAAATAGGGCATTTGAAAGATCTCTGAATGGGCAGATGCTGAAGGAAGAATGGGATATGCAGGTTATGGTTTAAATTGCTTGCTTTGGTTTGGGTTTTTTTAAACAATTGCCAAGTAATTTGTTGTAATTTCTATTTTCTCTTTGTACAATGAAATCTTCAGGCTCAGCAAGGGCACTTGGGAAAAGAAGGCAACCTTCCCCCCTTCTCCTCCTCCCAGCATAACTTGGACATGCTGTTTAGCTGTTTACAAAGCTCAATGCCCCCCACCCCTAAAAATCCTGTTTCCAAGTGAGCAGTGAGAGGTCAGGTAGCTCGCTCCAGCATCCTCACGCTTGTGGCAAAGTGGAGGCTGGGATTACAAGCTTTGTCAAGCTGTGTTCTTAAGGATGTGCCGCATTTCCTACTGTTCTAACACAGGAAATGTCTCTGCCACCAGGCAGCTCTGCTTTTCTGAGCATCCCTTAATTGTGTGGGAACTGAAGGTGCAGCTGGAGAGCACTTCATATCTAATTGGTGTGTGAAAGCTGAGGGCACAAAAGACAATTAGGAAGTCATGGTCAACTTCAAGGAGGGCTGTAATTGAGGCAGGACTGAAATTAAAAATTGGATTGCTACTGAGCTGAAGAGAGAAGGGTGCATGGAAGAAAGCTGGGAGCAGCAGAGCAGCTTAGTCTCCAGAGTTCCACTTTCTGCAGTGATGTTGGAGTTTCCAAGTTGCTGGGAGGAGTGGGGATGCAGGCACCCAAATGCCTCAGGGTGTACCTGACATGGAGCTGAGCTGCCCAGCCAGTTGGTACTTTTAAGAATGCTTGTGGGTTAATATGGTTAAATCCAGTGTGTTACAGGATGTCTCTGATGCTGGTCATCCTCCTATCAATCAGTTTCAGTCTACTGCTAGCCCTGGAACAAGGACTAACTGCTCCATTCAGCTACTTGGTTTTGTCTTCACTTTATTGTTGAGTGCCATTTTAAATCCACCTAGTCAAAGAGTTAGAAGTAATTGAACAAAGGAGTTCATTTTACTGTTCAAACTGTAACAGTCGCTGTGTACACGAAGTGATAATGAGGCCATTTAAAGAGCCATTTCTTGCCACTTCTAATAATTGGATGTAGGTTCTGTAAGAATGTATTAGAATGTATCTCAGCAGCTTATTGCTGCTTTGCTGTTTGGCTGAGTGGTAATAAACTCTGGCAAGGTCCAACTCTTGGAAGTTGTGGTCCAACCTGTCACTTTTATTGTGGTATATGTGATAACTGCTGTCTTTTATCATTTCCTAACACTAATTGTACCAATATAAACTTAGTTCATAGCTGTGCAAACAGAAAGGCAGCATGTGTTAGGAGCCTCTGTATTAGAAGAACTTGTGAGTTGCTCAGTAAAAGCCCTTAACTGAGCAGCAGTGACTTGCAGTCAACAGGGAGAAGAGGCAGTCCTATCAGCCTGGTGGTGGTAGGAGCTGCAGGAGGATTTCAGAACATACCAAGAGGAAGAAAGAGACAAAGAGCATACCAAGAGCAATTCTGAGCAGCTGGAAAGCAAGAAGTGCCTGATGTGTAGTAGCCAGGAAGAGACTTAAATAAAATCATAGAATGGTTTGGGTTGAAGGGAGCTTAAAGCTCATCCAGCTCCAACCCCTGCCACGGGCAGGGACACCTTCCACTAGAGCAGGTTGCTCCAAGCCCCATCAGCCTGGCCTTGAGCACTGCCAGGGATGGGGCAGCCACAGCTTCTCTGGGCACCCTGTGCCAGCGCCTCAGCACCCTCATAGGGAAGAGCTTCTGCCTAATGTCTAATCTAAATCTCCCCTTTGGCAGTTAAAGCCGTTCCCCCCTTGTCCTGTCCTTACCTGCCCTTGTCAAAAGCCCCTGCAGCTTTCTTGCAGGCCCCCGTTAGGTACCAGAAGGCTGTTAGAAAGTCTCCCCTGAGCCTCCTCTTTTTGTTTCTGGTTTGTTTATTTATTTTACTTTCCCCACTACCTTGTTGTCCAAGATCGCTATCCTGTCATTGTGCCTGACAGTTGGTTATTAAGGTGGTATGTCAGTGTTTGCATAGGGGAACTCACATGCTGCTGGGAAAAGCTGGGAACTCCTGAATTAAAACCATACTTGGGGCAGAGGTGGGCGGTCTGTACAGAAGGTACCAGGCTAGCACGTGTGATAGCACTGGAATACTATTATTTCAGTTAATTAGATTTGAAGTGATTGCCAGCTCTTTTTCTCCAGGCTTCTGTGACCTTAGTCCGCTTCCTTAGAAACTGTCACCTTGTGCTTGAATTATGGATGAGTGATTTGGGCAGTACTTGGGTTTATGTTGCCACAGTGTGGTGTGTCCTTTGCTAAACTGCTGTGGTCCTGCCATGGACAGAGCGCTTTTTGATTTAGATGAGAAATTGCAGATTTTGTCAGATTTTGTGTTATTTGGTTCCTGATAGAGTTACTGCTCTACATTACCTTGTAGAGTCATCTAGGATCTGTTTGGACAAAACAAACTACTGAATATGCTAGTATTTTCTTAACAAAGATTGTGGTTTTGATGGGCTCTGTCCTCCAACTTGGAGGATTTCTTTTATTCACACAAAGTAGCTACCTTTTTTGGTAAAAAGATCGAAACTCTGCAGTGTGTAAGGAGAATAAATCAAGTCATAAATACTTGACATGATAATACCCACTCCCTGAAGTAGCTGGCGATAGTCCCCTGGTGATGTTGGCTTTATCCTGCCTTGGTTCTGTTTGATTGCTGTTTGCCCTGTGCACCTACCTGTCTTGGCGTCCCCCCGTGCCCTCCTGCCTGATTCCTGTGACACTCAAAGGCTGTTTCTGTGGCTGCAAAAGCTGGAGGAGATGGGCTGCTGCCTCCTCTTTCTACTTTTTCGCTGCTCGCTGTTTAGTGAATTTGATAAACTGCTGTGTAGCAGCTGAAAGTATGGCTTTGAGCATTGACTTTTCCTGAGGCCTGACTATTCCAGCTTTCGCACCTCCTTTTCCTTTTCCTTCCTCCGCTTTGGGCTGAGAACAGTACATGACAAATATCACTAGGTGGCATAGCCACCCTGGTGTACTGCCCAGGTTAAACCACATTTGTTGCAGCTGAGGTTTTGATTATAGTTTGAAGTAATTCCTGTCTCAAAGACATGATGTCCTGGTCTTTTAGAGCACACTCTTAACATTCTAATCAGTGCATTCAGTTGTAAGGCAGAAGACAGGCATGTGTGCTTAGGCTATGCAAGTTAGAGCTGTCCCAAGAAAGCTGGCTTGCTTCTGCTGAGGCAATACAGGTGAAAACCTTAAGATTTTGTTTACTTGTGAAAAAAATTGAAATGATGTTTCCAAAGCTTCTTGAAATGCTGTTTTACCAGACATGTGCCTTAATCTTCCTGTCGAGTTACTGATCTCCTGTGAAGGTCCGCTTCCGCCTTTTGGAATTTATTCCAGGAAATCCAGTATATAATCCAAAGTTTAAATAAAGCACTTTATAGTAGGTGCTTATGTTCTAAGTACATGCTTAAGTGTTTTCACTAGAGAGATGAAGAATAGGTCTATAAACCCTGTGCTCAAAGTTCATTATCAGTTGAATGGAACACATCCAATGAATGGAACAAGTCCACAGGAGGGCCACGAGGATGATCAGGGGCTGCAGCACCTCCCGTATGAAGACAGGCTGAGGAAGTTGGGGCTGTTCAGCCTGGAGAAGAGAAGGCTGCATGGAGACCTCAGAGCAGCCTTCCAGTATCTGAAGGGGGCCTACAAGGATGCTGGGGAGAGACTCTTCATCAGGGACTGCAGTGCTAGGACAAGGGGTAACGGGTTAAAACTTAAACAGAGGAAGTTTAGATTGGATATAAGGAAGACATTCTTTACTGTGAGGGTGGTGAGGCACTGGAATGGGTTGCCCAGGGAGATTGTGAATGCTCAGTCCCTGGCAGTGTTCAAGGCCAGGCTGGACAAAGCCTGGTTTAGTGTGAGGTGTCCCTGCCCGTGGCAGGGGGGTTGGAACTAGATGATCTTGAGGTCCTTTCCAACCCTAACTATTATATGATTCTATGAATGTATTGTTGAGCTGGGACTTCTCTAAATGGTTATTTATTAAACTAGTTGGGGGAACTCCATTTAAAAGATATATGATAGTTTCTGTGTTCATTTCTCATTGGGTAGAAATCAAAGTGGAGGATGGACTGAATGAGAGAGGTAGATGGATCTAAGTCAAATTTACTTTGAGGTTGTTTTTAATTGGAATGTTTGTAGTCCAGAGGACTCGGAACATTCTCAACAATTGATGAGTGTCTATTTTTAAAGTAAACTCATTGAACTGTGATGTGTCAATTCACTTCTCTAAACCAGTGTGCATGTTCATGCACAGTGATTTGTCCGCAGTGATTTTAATTGGAGTGGTAGGCATGTGTCTGAGAACGGAATGTGTGTTTAAATATGTGTTATGATTTAAAATTTTGATTTAAAATTAGGTGTGTTGTGTATCAGTTGTATTAGCTGATGCCATTAGGTGTTTTCAAGTGCAACGACAGTTATTTAAAGGGTTTAAAAGATTTGAACATAAAGGATGGGTTCAACTTCATTTGTAAGGGAAGATGCTATGAGAGAGCGTAGTGATGGTATTATTATTATTATTGCCATTATTGTAGCTTGAAACCCCTTCTGGTCTCTTATCAAAAGCAAAATAAATGTCTTTTTCAGGATTCCTCATCAAAATACTCCTGGAAAATCAGAAAAGTCTGGTAAAAAAGACCTTAAAGCTGTGAATTAAGCAGAGGGCTTTGGGGGTGTCTTGCCTCTAGCAGGAAATAAGAAAAATTTTGCTTCCACTGTGAAGTAAAAACTTTATTGTAACAGGAACATTTATGCTGAGACAGTGGACAGTGGTGGTGATACTGGTATAGATTTATGGAGCCTAACATATACATTCCCTTAGAATGTACCATTCTTTATGTGGAGATCACGTGGAAGTGTTTGAGATGGACACATTTGCATCTGCTCAGGGTTCAGTCCCATCCCTGGCTCCATGGTAAATACTGCAAGAAAGCACCAGGATAATCTTGGGTCTTTGCTTTAAATACTACTGTGGGTTTCCCACACAGGCGAGAGTGAGTTGTTGAAGGGGATTTCTGTGGCTGACACTGGGACCAATGTCAGACTCACCCACAGCCTGGGACTGGAGAAGTTCTCAAGCTCTGCAGTCCAGTAGCCCCTTTTCCCCTACAGGTTTGGCTCCCTGGCTGGGATGCACTGGAGATTTTGCAGGCAGAAAAGGAGCTTTTAAAAATCACTGTGTGAAAATAAAGGCATCCTTAGTAGAAAACAAAGAAACAAAGCTTGTCCCCATGCGTGTCCCATGTCTGTGTTGGGTTTTGGTTTGGTTTGAGGTGTCTCCACTCAATGTTTTTTCTTTTTGTAATCTGTACATTTCCCTCTTAATTATCACTTCTAGCCTGATTTTACTTATCTATACATACTTCTATGTGTGCTGGTGAGTACGTGTACCTAACTGTGTTGACCTGTACTAATCTCTGTTGATGTGCTTTGTATTTCTTTGGTTTGTTCCCCTTTTAGGTTAGAGACATAAAGCAACCTGGCCAAAAGTACTGCTGCAGGTCAGTGGGAAGATGTACATGAAATATCCAGGTTATTTTTTGCTTCTGTGCTCATTAAAAACAATGGAAGAGTTACAGTGCCTGAGCTGCTTGCTCTAAAGTGTTCTTGAATTAAGAAGTTAAGAAACAGATTCAGGAGAGTAGATTTTCTGGATCTTACTAGACATTCTAAAGTTAAACCTTCATAGCATTAACCCTGCTGGAAAGAGAAGCATTTGCTTTAGAAATGCTGGTTTCGTCTTGACAGTCAGTGTGATGTGAAGAAGACAGGCAACACCAACCCCAGCCAGACATCCTCTCTCTCACTGGTGCAGCATGGAGGAGGTGAGGACAGCACTGAGGGCAAGCTTTCTTCTTTTCATTCTTGCTGTGGGGAGGTCAGGTTTAGGTGCACCATCTGCTCCTGCTTTTTGCATTAAAAATTTGTGTAGCACATAGCAAAACCCAGCTCTGAGAGTGAAAAATTTGCCTGGGTGGTGCCAGGAATTGTTCTCACTTGGGATGCAGAATTGCTCACCCAAGCAACTTCATAAATTCAGTGTTGGTACCTGTGCTGAATTCAGTGGTTCTTGCTTTGCCTTCTCTGAGGTGTAAGTTCAGCTAACTCTGATTCCAATAGGAAGGACACCAACTAACTGTCATGACGATCACCTCTCCATGGATCCTTCCAGATTCTACTTCTGTAACAAATTTTCAGCAGCTGAGTGCATGAGGACTTCTTAACTCCTGCAGCTCAGAGCTGAAAAGTAGATTTTACATTGTGGCATATGACAAAATTGAACCTGAAGCTAAACTGTTCTAAACTATCTCTGTGAAAGCAAATGTGAGGTAAACATTGTACACGTTGCCTCCTTTATTTAAAGAAAGGACCTTGAGCATTTCTTACTTTGCTGCCTGTCTTCCTTGGCTACTCTGACAAGTCCTTTCCACCTCTAGGCTTTCATGACAACCTGGAATTTTTATTTTTGGGGTGTCTTCATGCAATTTTCTGAGCTGAAAAATACTGTGTGTGTGGAGTATTGTGGACTTCTAACTGCGGATTGTTCTGGAAAACTGACTCGTGTGCTGACATCAGTTGTGTCCTCCTTGGTAGGTGATGAGGACTAGGAGAAAATACAGTGCTTTTGACAAACTCTTTTTGCTTTGGATAAACTCTTTTTGCTTTGGATATGCTGCTCTCTTTGGTTCATCAACCAGGATGTTGGGCCACTCCTCCCACATCTTGAACCTGTCCTATGTCAGTGAGATAGTGGGGTATGCTCACAGCAGTGAAGTTGCTCTGCCAGTCATCAGTGGGAAACTCCGTGACTGTGGTTAGCCCTTGTAGACAAGTGCAAATTACATTCATGTTGAAATTAAGATAGAGGTTGATGCAAAAGGTCAATATGTGATAGCTGACACCAGAAAAGCTGTTCTAGCTTGCACTTTGCAAACTTCAGCTGGTAATTATATATATAGTCTCTGAAAGATCTTAGATTTTACTAAATGTGTTCTTATGCTTGGATTTTGTTGGTTGTTTGCTTCCCATTCCACTTCTTGAGAAAAATATACTATTAGACCGAGTATTTATGAACTTACTGAGGTTATTAAAGTGATGGTAGTGAGTTAGGTCAGTGTTTCTGATGTGGAAAAGATTTAAGGCTTGACCTGTCTTGGAACAGAGTCAGAAGAGAAGATGAGATGGAGGCATAGAAGTAGGCAGGAAGGAAAGTCAATGGGCACTAGAAAGGTACAGTGTACAAAAATTGCCATGGGGAAAAATGGGTGTACTGGAGGAAGAAAAGAAGTTTGACATGTCCTTTATCCTTGCTGGAAAAGGAGGGTGACATTATTGATGTGTCAAATAGAAAGGAAGGGAGAGATTGTTATGCTTGCCAGGGATGAAGAAATTAAAATCCTGGAAAAAAAAACAACAACAATGGACATGGACAGAGAAGAGTCAAATGCAGTTAAAAGGCAACCATGATGGTGATGCAGGATTCAGTGAAACCAGAGAAATACTTGTTTTGCAGGGAAGCTAGCCAAACAGGAGGAGTGTTTGTACTGGAAGAGATCAGCTTTGGTTCTTTATCATTCTGTCTGTATTATAGTAGCAGAAAGGCATGGTGTGAGAGAGAGGGTGAGCCAGATCGGGGACTGGATCATCTCTGGCCTTCCTGGTCTTGTATTGTGGCTACTCAGTGATATCAGTGAAAGTTGAGGGAAAATAGGGAAGGTCTGGGATCAGAAAAGCCTATTAGTTTACTGCATCTATTCATTTGACCTGTCACCATGACAAAAGTATCATCACATGTGAGAGGAAGGTGCAAACAAACCCAAAGACCCTTCGTTGTGAAACCGCAGGTCACCTGTGGTGGTGGAGAGGTTGTTGTGCTACGTTGGACACGCAGCATGAAGGAAGTGAGGGTTGCTATGAGTGGTAAAACCTCTCCAGCTGCTCTAGCGCACTTGGCTCCTCCAGGCTGCCTGAACATCTGCAGCATTTCTGAAGCTGTAAGGTTATCATTGTTGGTCAGAAGACTTTGGTTTCTGTCCGTAGGTGTTGAGAGTTGCTGCAGACCTATCCAAATTTCTGTCTATGACATGCGTAGGCACCAATGTGAATTCCAACATCTTGGAGCTTGGCATAGCAGAGACTTGGTATGGATGTTGTTTCTAAATGCCAGAACAGTCTCTCTTGACCTGGCCATTCCACAGAGGAGGTACGTTGGAAGTGTGGCTGGTGGAGCCAATGACTGACTGGCTGATGACAGTGACATCTTTGTACTCTCTGGGTTTGCTCTCAGGTGCTTTTTCTGGCACTCATCCCTTACTGGGATGTTTCCTACATAGGCCACTAGGTTACCTTGTTAAAGTGGTTTCTTTTCCCTGATGACATAGCAAGTAGCCTACAAATAGGCAATAACACGGAGGAATTCCCTTTATTTGCCATTTCTGATACTTGACTGCATTGCAGCTGGCCTAAACTCAGAGCTATGGAAGAAGTAGGCCTTGGAGGGACACAGGAGTAAAGCAGCCCTCAAAAAGCTGAGAGCAATGTCAGTAAGGTTTGTGAGACTCCCAAGTCCTCATAAAACTTGTAGCCTTGCTTTTTAACACTGTTCAGAACATTCACATTCCTGCTTAGAAATGGAGTGTATTAAGTGAGCTCTCCTTCACTGCCAAACTACTGCTACTCTTGGCTTCTTGATTTACTTTCTAGAGGTGAGATCCTCTAGTGATAAATTAGTGTAGCTCTGCTTGATTGCAGCACTGATTTACAGCCCATCGTGATTTCTTGGGGCTGGCTGTATTTACCTTTAAGATGTAGACAGAGTCCTAGTTTAAATCTTAGCTTTGGTGTGAGACTTGAGGTTTAGCATCTGATATGAATGTACCCTTTATGAGCATTTGCTATTGCTCAAACTAAAGCCTCAGTGCTGGGGACAGTCAGCACTTTTGTGGCAAAAATCTAGTGTTGGGACTATTCTGTTTTCTCTTTCCCTTTTTTCTTCTGTTGTATTTTGCCTCCCTCAGAGCCTCCTGATAGCCCCCATCGCCATTTAGTTGTCATTTACTGCTCCCAGGGTTTGTTGGTTTCTCAGCTTAGAAACAGCTGCCATGTGATGTGAATGATATTTTGAAGTCCTGTGCTTGAGTTCTTGTGATAGCAATGTGCAGAGAATTGGCAAGCTCTCGGAAACAAAATGGCATGCTTTATTTTGTCACTAGAAGTATGTTCAATCTGCTATTTGATTCTCTGTAGCATTTTGATTAAGAGCACCAGTGAAGTTATGTGTAAAGTGAAAATCCTCTTCCTTCTTTCTCTCCAAGAAAATGAGAAACACAACGTTGTCAAAATATTTGCCTAATCTTGCAGATTTGGATACTTGTAGTTCTTCTGACAGACCAAAACAATGGTCATTAAATGAGAAGCAGATGCAGTAAGTATGCAGGCGAACTTACTAGGAAAGACTGAGGGGAAGGGACAAGGCTGCCAGCAGTGCTCACTAAGCACTGAAGAATAAAGAAAAAGAAAATCTTTCCTTGCTGTTGTGCCCCATAAATAATTGTTTTTCTTTAGTAAGCGAGGCATTGTACTTGTCTGCACTGGTGTTTTCGTATGTTCTGGTGCAATTTTAACTTTAAATACGGGTGCTCCTTTTGGCTTGAATTTCTTTCTTGGCAGGAAAGGAAAATGCCAAAGAAATGCTTTAACTGTTTTTTTGGTTTTTTTTTGTGGGGGTTTAGTTTGGTCGGTTTGGGGTTGTTTGTTAGTTTGTTTGTTTGTCTTTTTCCTGTTGTTTCCATGTTTTCCTCTTCTCTGGTTTCATGCACTGGAGCGCTTGCTTTAGGACTAAAGGACACAATGCAGGAAGAATGTGGTTATGCTAAGTTATGTTCACAGTTTTGTGAGACTGGGAAGACAGAAACTGCTCACAAGAAAACCTCGAGTCTGATCGTGAGAGCTGATAAATTTTGTATTAGGATGTGGATTGTGTTTCTTGAGCCAAGTAACCAGTAAAGGTCTGATTACTGGTTAATAAAAGGTCTGATACTGATTAAGGCAGGACTATGTGGACTCCTCAGGACATTGGTCCAAAATCTGCTGTAAATTATGTATAGAATTACAGCTTTCCAGCTTTCCTGCTGCTCCAGTTATTTACTCAAACCATAAGTATTAAAGATCTCCCTTTAAGAAAGAGAATCGACTTATTCAGGATCTTCCTTTAGTGATGTGTGTATATTCAAGCTCGTCTATGCAATTGCTATTAGTGTTCACGTTTTCTTATGTGTCCTTAAGTTACTTGTCAGTTATAGGTATTAGCTGGTGTGTGATAATTTTGGATCCTTGAGTTAAAAAGCAAAAGCCATGCATTGGCAGCAAGGTTGTGTAACACTTTGCAATTCAAATTCTGTGTCTCCCTGCTGTCCCACTCTCCAAACCCTTGCACCTCCTCTCAAGCTATGCACAAACGCATGCACATGTGCACACATGGATGTGCACACCAGTTTTCAGCATAACATAAAGAAAATGCTGGTTTGGGCACACATGGAAAAGTGCACAATAAGGGTATGGATATCAGCATCAAAACAATGCATTGCTTAGAAAAATAAACTTAATAGGCTGCCTCTAACCTGAAGATAGAGTAGTAATGCAGTATAGGTTTAAACTGAAAGCAGGTAGATTTAGATGCTCGGCAGTTCTTCCCTGTGAGGGTGCTGAGGCGCTGGCACAGGGTGCCCAGGGAAGCTGTGGCTGCCCCATCCCTGGCAGTGTTCAAGGCCAGGTTGGACACAGGGGCTTGGATCAACCTGCTCTAGTTGTCCCTGCCCGTGGCAGGGGTTGGAACTGGATGAGCTTTAAGGTCCCTTCCAACCTAAACCAGTCTGTGACTCTGTGAATATATAGTGTTACAGAAGTTTCTCATTTCTGGAGGAAAGGCCCTGTGGTGTGATGCCTGCAGGTCAGCCCTGAATGACATGGTTTGCAAAAACCTGTTCTGACTCAAATGCTTCTCTGTTACATGTCAGTCCATCAGTGTGCAGTACCTCAGATGGGACAGCTGAGGTCTGTCTGCAAAGACCAAGCACCTCAGGCGTGAGGGTGTTAACATTTTTTTAATGTGTGCCAAGTGTGCTCAGCACTCAGATATAAATGGACTAATTGCAGGGCTTTGTTTGTGGGCTTATACCACACTGACTATGGCTTGAGTTCATTTATATCTGATGAGTTATCACTAGAGCTCACTTGTTAAGCTCAGAAAATGCCGTTCTGTTTGTCTTGTCCCTCAGTCAAGTATAGGTGCTTGTCAAAAAGGTGTCCTGTTAGGCAGTGCCTCTGCTCGAATTTTTTCTTAGCCTTTGGGGGGAAGGCATTGCGTTGCATTGCATTGCTGGGTCCTCCTTGCAGACAGTGCTGTAACACTTAGTGATTTTCCTAAATGGCATTTTGCCTTGATTTCAAGGTCATCGAGTTCTTTGAGAGAATGCAGTATTGTTAGTCCAAGGTTGATGAGATGTGGAGCATATTAAATGCTGTTTATGTGATGCCTATTCACAGATTCAGTATTGCCAAGCTTTAGATACAGAGTAGCTGACAGTGTTTGATTCTTGGGTGTTGCTATAGAATTTGCTTTAGATTCTTTTCTGTTTCTTATTTTTGCTATTTTATAAAGAGTTGTGCACACTTGGTAAAGATAGGAAATGCTGTCAAGATGGTTGTCTGGATTCTACAGTTAGAGATATATATTTCCCTAATTGCTACTTTAATTAATGAATCTTCTTGGTTATGAGATACTTGGAGTCGGAGAACCTGTATACCTGAAATATGTATATCTTTCTGGGAAAAAAAGGATACTGCATAAGGTAAAGAGGAAAATTTGGAAGCTCTCTTCCTGTAGCTCTGTGTCAATGCAGAAGTGGTTCTTCTGGCCAAAGCTTAAAACCAGTCAAATCAACCCAATACCCGTGTTTAAACATCTGGAAAAAATATTATGATTCTTGAGAGAAAGACAAAAATGTTGATTATTAACTGTGGTTAGGGAGACTTTATTCACATGTGCACAGCTCTTGCGTGTGTAGATGATAGCTCGCTCTATGCAGCCTAGAGTATGTTTGGGGTCTCTGTTGAGGGTATGCATGTGGCTTTCACTCTGGGGGCTGAAAGGATGATATGTTCCGAAGTGAAAGTCTTTCTGCTAGTGACCCCGCTCCAACTGTCTCCCCACCTTTGCCATCTCTGTGTTGGTGGTTTTCACCCCAGTATACTTTTAGTGTGATGTGACATCTCTCATCCTTGTGCTGTCTGAAACGCATAGCTCAGGTTTGTGTTAGGCAGCACCCCTGAAGTCACTGGCACAGGTAGCTCTGAGTATTGAGGGAAGGAACTGTGGTCCTTTATAGGCCACACCTCATAAAGCCCTTTGAACACAGATTGGGTGAAACAATGACCTTTGGGAAAAGTTGGCTACATTTGGGAATAGAATGATGCCGGTTTTCACATATTGACATCAGAATATTACATTTACTTATTTTACTTAATGACTGTTATTTGTCTTGGAGTATGAATGTTACTTGTACATAGAATGATTCATTTTAATACCTTCAAAATGCAGGGAGAAATAACTGAAGCACCAGCAGCGATCTGAATTTCCTTCTCAGGTTTGGAGGATTTGCCTGTGTATCCTGAATTGTCTGATGTTTCTGAAAATTAGGCCACTGGTGTAAGTGCCTAAGCTTGAAATCCTGACTTGCTCTTCCTGGAGGGATAACTTGTAAGAGAAGGCTGGTTCATGACAGAGCAGTGAGCGAAAACCTTGTTTTCTCAAATAAGGGCTATAACCATTAAGAGATTCCCATTCCCCATCTTCCCCTTTATTTTGAACTCGAGTTTAAAGCCAGGCATATATAAGTTACAATATATAAATTAGCATATAAGTTACACAAGGTAATATAAGTGACAAAAGGAGTAAGTGCTTCTCAGGTGCTTAAAACATAATGTTTTATTTTGGATTCTAGTTTCTCCATGCCAACTTCAGCTAGCTTGTTAAAGAGACAGGAGCAAAGCAATCTGACTTGTATTAGTAGTTTTTAATCAGTGAAATTAAGCCAAGGGCCAACTGGAAGACTTTGATTCTGCTGGAATAACATCTCTGATGAGTTTGGGGCTAAATTACTAATTCCAGTGAGGGGGTTGAATTTTTCATTGGGCTTAATGTGCAAAGCCCTTAAATATTCTGTCATATTTAGTAATCTGAACCTGTGAATCTGTGTCTGCAAGTCTGAACCCCACAAAAATGCTGCTAAAGTTTTTGCTGTAATATTCTCTATTAAGCAGATGTTACCTTTATTGAGTCATCTGAATCCCTACTGAGCAATAGTATAATATTTGAATATTGTTAATGGGATGAGTGCTGCAGTGTTAAGATTCAGTACACACAAACTGGGAGCATTGACACTGATTAAATCTTACCAAAAGCTTTAACGTTTTCTGAATATTGTACTCTCATGATGGCAACTTGGTGAGATACATATCGAAACAGCAAACATGAAATAGCACCTACAGAAATTAATCTAAATTGAGTTCTAGCTCATGATTAGTAATCTATACAGCTGTTAGCTTGGAGTCTGTAAAATCTGGGGCTTTACAATTTACAAGGGGAGGAAAGTGGACAATATCAACCATGATAGTGGCGTTGGTGAGCAAAATTAAATGGCTGGTAATTGTGATAGCTTACAAAGAATGATGTTATTTACAAAAGCTCCTTTTTTGCATGGAATCTGACGTCTTCTCCCATGAGCTTGCTTATAATTCATATTCCACTTTAATACGCCTGCAAAATGTGCTTTCTTTCTGTATACGTATTATTTTTAGGATGTTATGTTTCCTTGGTGCATACACAATGAGCCTGAAATCCTGCAGGAATGTGTTTAATTTGAAAGTTTTATCCTCTGGGCCTGGTTAATTCAAATAGGAGGCTCAGAACAGCGCTGCAGCGCCGGCAAGAATGCGGGAATGGCAAATGGGCGGCACAGCAGCAGCGCAGAGCCCGTGCGGCTGTGGTGCCTGCACTGGGAGATGCCAGTATCCTGGAGGGCTCCTTTCTGAGGCTGCTCTGCTCTCTCCTGTCCTCTGTCAGCATCATGCATGTTTGGCCAGCTTTGCTTTCCTTGATATCCTTAGCATAGTTCCTAGGGATCTCATAATCACAGCCTTCCCAGATACTCTTATCCAGAGGCACACTACGTAGCACTGAGCTGCTTGTCTTCATTGCCAGTGATGCAATGCCTAGACAGGATTTGAAGAGGGTTTGTTGGTGTCTTTTCAGGCTGGAAAAAGATTGAACTGCAGCCAGTATTAACCCTCCCCCTATGTTTTTTGGAAGAGGGAGAGAATACACTTGCTAAGCCTGTCCTGCTCTGAGAGCAGTGAACTACGTTTGCGTCTGCAGGAATGTGAAAGCTGAGGAATTCCAGTGTGCAGCCTGCTGGAAAGCGCTGCTGGCTCATGGGCAGTGGAGGGGAATGGGCCTTGCGACAAGGGCTGGGTGGGGGGGAGAAATGAAAGGCATTTTTTCTAATACCCTGGGCAGCACACGCAGGATGTTATGTCTGGCTTGGGCCGGGCTGACGTGGTACCTCAGATTTTTTTCTCATAATGCTGGAAAGGCAGATATAAGGGAAACACAGTGATAGAAATGGAACAAAATTAAAATGAAAAGCAAGCTTTCTATTTCACAGCGAATAATTTGCAGCATCTCTCCTCAAAGAAATCTGGCTGCCACTAGATACAGGGAGCAAGCAGCATCAAATTTCCTGCAGTTTTATAGTCCACATGAATATCCAAATTACTGCAGCCCCATGGCAGGCTTGGGAGAAGGCAGTGGGGTGGGGAGCTGTGGGGTGGGGCTGGGAGATGCCTTGAAGCAGCCCAGCTAAGGGAGAATTCCAGGTGTGTGTTAAAAAAGAGAAGATAGGGTGGAGAAAAAGGACGAGAAAACTCCTGGCTTGTAGATGGCCAAGGAACATCTCTGTGCTTGTACGTACTGTGGCAGGAAGGGAAGGTATTAGCCCCTTCCTTAAAAGGGGATATGCATTAGCTGGAGAGCTGTGTGTCCTTTTCTCCAAGTACCTCTGGAGGATGGAGTGGGGCTTATTACTTTTCCATAGCTGCTCATGAGCAACCAGAGTTTAAAATCGCTTCCTTTCCAGGAAGAGGATGTGGTCAGATTTTTCTCTGGTCTCTCTGATGCTGGACCTGTCTTCAAATCAAGTCAGCACTCAGACTGGTACCCTTCTTGGAAAAAGTCTGTCTTCCTTGGCTTCTATTTTGACCTGGTGTGTGATGGAATTCCTTTTTATTTGAAATGTGCATATACAGGCTCTGTGCAGTCCTTTCCCTCTGTGGAATTCACCAGTTACACCCAGAAATGCGGCCTCTCTTTTTAGAAACAAAAGTGTTTAAAAGCCAAGCATAGTGTGTGTATGTGGCGGAAATCCCTTTCAGTACTATGTACTGATCTGTGCCTGCAGGCCGTCAGCTGCCTCACTTAGTTCAGTATATTAATAATGCAAGTCCCTAAGGCTGGTTATTGTCTCTGGAGTCTGCTATGTGCAAGTGCTTTTCTATTCCAATGAATTCAGTAATCAAAGCCCCACTGGCAGGGCCACTTCTGAACAGCCCCTGGCTTAGAAAAGGTAAATCATGCTGCTTTTTTCCCCTCACTTTATTGAGGCTGAGCCTTACATTGCCCAGGAATTTGTCCCTCCGCCTGACTTTTATATATAGAACAGATAAGAAACAAAGGTTTTCTTTCATCATTCTAAATATTAAGATATAGAAGAGAATGAAACAGCCATGCCATTGTATCTGCGTCTTGCTTGAAAGAGCTTTGTCTGAAGAAAGGCCATTCAAAATACTCATTGGAGTTATTGTCTTCTTCAGCTTTCAGAAGTCACAGGGAAAGAGCTACTCCCCCTGCTTCCTTAGGAGTGTACACTGGGATTTCTAGCTCAGATTTATTTTGCTGAGACTTTGGAGTCAAGTTTTCGTATGCAGTTTTTGATGTAGAGCCTAATTAGGCTCCACACATCTTAATACTTTTTGCTACATCTGCATTAAAGATGGCATTGCATATATTTGCATACAATTTACATTTAAAAGTTAGCCATGCTGTGTGCAATAATCATTTTAACAGAGTACCATTGACAGCCAATATTGTGAATAAGCATTCAAACCGGAAATAAGCATACAAAAAATATGGGTGCATCCAGTCTTTCTTGAGCAGTCTTGAGGAATTTGGAGTTCTTTTTTAGCATCAGAAGTTTGTTGGGGTATTTCCCACAAACAAGTGAACAAGAGGAGCATAAAGAGAAGCTTAGAGCTCTCCTGCTTTACCTAAAACCTGTGTGTGCAAGACTCTGTCAAACGATTCCAGCACTCACCAAAACTTAACCCAGAGTTAGAGGATATTCAATCTGCTACGAGTGCCATTGTCAGTCCGGATGCTCAGGTGTGACATTTGTTTCTGGAGCTTCGGCTTGGTCCCACTCTGAATTTAAATGTAGCTAAAAACCAGATATCTGGGAAGGTCTGAGATTACTGGATTTTAGTCCTGGCATGTAAAGGGTTGCTGGTTTACTCATCTGTTCTCCAAAGTACTGCTGATGGTCAATGGTGGAAAATCCTGCGGTCTTTTTGGTGTTTTCCTGTGGAAGTGTACTGGGTTTTTCCATTTTTTCATTTGTCTCAGGTCAGAAAAGGAACCTACAAGTGGCAGAAAGTCCAGAAAAGAAACAAAGCGAGTTACTTTGCGGGGCAAAGAATCTGTGTGTGTTGGCACTTAGGCCAAAACATTCAGTGCAGGGGATGCAGTTTTAGATCTTGCATAGTCAGTCTAAAAGACACCAGCAGCAGCGTCTGTTTTACTCAGCAAAACTCAGACTGTATTTTGATTTTTTCTTTTATTTCTTGCTCAGGGGCATCGACATTTCTCATTTCATGATTACGATGGTGTCAAAACCTTTTCAGGCTTTCTCTAAAAGCCTGAAAACAGCTTGGAGTCAGCTGGTGCTTAGGCTAGTAAAGATCAGACAGGGGCATATTCTTTTTAGACAGACTTCAGATCCTATTCTCTGAGGTGGAAATTAGGGATTTGACTTCCATGCTACAGATGCACAGAAGATGCACATACCAGCAGAGTCAAACACTCATTTATGTCTCTGCAGTTAAGTAACAGGGAAAGTCATGAAGGATGAATAAGATCTTCAACAATCTCTCATCTGCAGGCAAATAATTTCACTTCTTTGCATTTACTTATCTGCCTGCTTTCATCTGTGCAGACATCATAGGCAGCTGAGGGTTGGCGAGTTGGCAAGCTGAGGAATTAAGGTGGGGAGGTTTTTTGCAGTATTGAAGTGGAGTTTTCCTATTTTCTTGGTCAGATGCCGTAGAAACACTGTTAGGTTGGGAACAGAGTCAGTCCTCCTTTCTTGAGGGAGGTATTCACAGATAGGTTCTAAGTCATTCAACCTCTTAAAACACTAGTTTCTTTAGTGTGCTTCATGTACACATTGAGCACAACTGAACTGATTGATTTGACTACAGTTCTATACAGTCTATACAGTGCCTTATAAAATCAAATATATTCTTGTTAATCACAGTAATATAGACAAAAGTAATTGGCAGTGAAGGTAATATTTACATCTCAAAGAGCATATGCAAGTGATGATTTGCAGCAAGGTAGACACTTGGAAAATATTGAAGCTAAGTCAAGGATTTGGGCCTGTTTAGAACATGAGTTCCTTCATGCTCCCTCTTCTGCACAGTGCTTCAGCTACTCAGCTTCAGCTACTCTGAAGACGATATAGCACATGCATGAGCTACGCAGATCTTGCTTTGCCTTTACAAGTATGGGACAGCACACAGTTGTGAGTCTTGACTCAGCTCCTGGATCTCTAATCTTCTTTTGTGGCTTTGGGAAAACTTGCCTGAAAATAGCTGGGTTTGCTCCTGAAAGAAAAACGTCTGCATTGTGTTGAAGTAATTGAATTCTGCATTAACTTTGTGCTTCCTGACATTCACAGGTTTTTTTTATAATGTCATCTCATCCAGGGCAATCAAAGAGCTTTTTCCATAGGAACCCTTTTCAGACAAAAGGCTTTCAGAGCAGCTTCTCTGCAAGTGCATTCTACACCATATGAGTTCTGTAAAAATAAGTTCTGAAAATGGTTTTCATATCCGCTTAGGAAAATATGAGCTTATTTTCAAAACCCATGAACTCTGAGGTTTCTCTTCCTTGGAGGGTGCTCTTCTGAGGTAATGTTTTTGCTTTTATATTTACACAGACATTCTAATTATCTGGATGATGATAATGAATGTGTTGCTTATAACCTATTCTATGAGGGTGAAAAAGCTGGAGGGTGATTGTAGATCCTGCTTTTGTCTTAAATGATGAGAAACTAAAGAGAAGAGTGCAGAAAACAGAGCATAAAAAATTAATATTTTACTAATGAAAATCTTCCAGATGAAGCACAAAAAGGAGAGGGGGAAATGAAATGAAATTCCCATAGTAAACAAGTGATACTGAAACAAGTGAGAGATTTGAATCCAGCTCGGAATGATCTATGTATAATTGATGATTAGAATGTATTTTGATTGTGCTGTTCTTTTCTTTGTACTACCAGAGCTTAAGTGCATGGTAAAATTTGTCAGGAAGAAAATGAATGGGTTTTGGCTTTCTCTTTTTCAGGCATATGCATACAAAGTTGTTGTGATTTTTGTTACCTGGAGGTGGGTTTTTTTGGCTGTTAGTTACCATGGCTAGGCTATATGCTGATACCACTCATAAATAATAAGTTACACTGGCATTTATATTTGTATCCTTAGGGATTAGTTTTAGCAACTCCCTGTAATCAATTAGACCCTTCATGGGGTGCAAATACTGTTTCAGACTGTCAGCAGACTGGCAGGTGGCATGTGTGACCTGATACTTCCTTCACATTTTTCCATCCCTCACCCTTTTCAGTGCTGCAATACTACTGGGACAATTGGAAATGTGAACTTCAGGCTTTGGTTTAGGATTTAAGAAGTAGCAGTGAATCCCCCAGAAGAGAGGATGTAGTGATTCCCAGGAGCCTTCAGAATTTTCCACTATTGTATAGTGGACAAAATTAAGATCTTTTAAAGTATTTTTGTGGAAAGATGGAATAGAGGCGAGAGAAGGGGAGATCCCTTCCAGCCCCAAATATTGAGGGATTCTGTGGCCATTAAGATGAGCTAGCTTTGAATTTAGCCCAGCTTTTACTGGCCTTTAGTGAAATAGGATTTTCTTCCTATAATTATTGTAAATGGCATGTAACATTTTTCAATGTCACGTGTGTCTCTGTGCACATAAACCACTGTTCCTACTGCAATTAGCAGGGTTTATTTGGATTTATCACTGAACAGCCTTTGGCATTTCGTAGCGAAGGATTGTTGTTGTAGCACATGCACTCCCAAATGTTGGAAATATGGTGGCATATGTTCTTTTAGTGCATGTTTTAAGAATTACTATTAACTTTTAAAAGACAATATTTTGGAATGGTGAGAAATTCGGCACAGAATCTCATCAATCTGTTGTATTCATTTCATGCACAATATATAGATCATTTGGAAATTACGCCATTATTTCACCAGTGTATTGCTTAGCTGCTGGGCATTTAAACAGAGAACTAAGTTTTTCCAGGATAGTTACTCTGACCTTTGGGCGATCAACATATGGCTTGTCAAATAGGTGTTCAGAAATCTTTAGTATAATGTCTGTAATGCAGACTGATGTGCACTTAATAATGGGGGGAAAATGAAATTTGTAGTGTCATTGTAGGGTAGTCAATCTCCCCAGCGTGCAGGTCTCCACGAGGTCCTAATAAAGGTGTCTGCGGAGGGGACTGCAAGAGAGTGCATACTGTAGAGCTGTAGGGGGAAGTTAGAGAAGTCTCTATAATGCATTGCTCTCAAATTTAAACTCTGAACCAACAGAAGCAGGCTAAGCTGGGAGCTTAAATGTTCGGCAGCCTGCCCATGGGCAGTCAGGCAGTATTTTAGAAGTCAGTTGAAACAGGGAGGTTTTAGATAGCCATTTATTACTTTTAGCTGTTTGATGCTTAGATATGCTCTATGTTTAGTTGTATAGATTTGGGTTCAAAATAAAGTCATTCTAAATGTTGACATCAAAAGGAAATGACTTAAAAAATTCAGCTCAGGAAATGAGTGCTCTCAGTTTATTGCATCTGCTGGTCACTCAGGTAAAGCCTCAATGTTTTTTGTTCATAGCACAGAGCAGTTCTATACAAAGGCATTGCCACTGAACAGTTCCAAGGGAGATGAGCTAGCAGCGTTCGGACTTCATGTGCTGGTTAATCTGCTTGCTTGTTGTTTCTTTTCCTTTTGATTGTGCAAATCAAGGAACTGGTAAACTCTTCATCCGGATCTGGGCTGGTTTACCTGTATCTTTCAAAGCCTATCAGCAAATACAGCAAACTGCAAAGTCCCACTGGGAAGAGGTGTTGGCATGCTGGCTTCCAGGAGTCTGACCCCACACATGGAAAGGTACATGGCCCCTTACTCTGACATTCAAGGAACTTTTTTTTTTCACTATCAATTACACACCTTAACAGCACAAAACATGTTTCTACTGTTCTGTTTCTCATGTTGAATGAGGAGGACTTGTGACCAAATCCTTCCCTTCCAGAACACTAGTAGAATCAAGAAAGAGACGGATGCATTGTCTTTTAAATCTACTCCTGTTCATCATGTCTTGGTTTTCTGTATTTTGTCTTATGGTTCTTACATAGGTTCTGAGCTTTGAAAAAGGACTTGTAATCACTTTGGTGTAGTTTTATCCTGTTAATTAAAAATAAAAAGAGAAACTGTGGCAAAGAGCATGGGCTTAGCTACAGTCTTGCATCCACATACGTTTACTGCAGTAACAGGCTTGTGCTAAGGTTGTGCTTTACATAGCTTACTGGGAAGCCATGGATTAAGAATCTGTATTAACTGTATTGGTGGTGTCCAGAATTCAACAGAACAAGGCTTTTAGCACCGCAGTTACTTTACTTGTGCTTTTTGCCCATGTTTTTGATGTATGCATCAGTTTTATCAATATTCACTTTGTAGCTGGCTTGAAAGAACTCTGCTTGAGCCCTGCACCTTGCAGTGGCTTTAGGGCCTTTTCCAAACAAATGTTCTGGCTGGTGCTTGTTGAGGCATTTGTAGGTATCCAGGATTATGCAGAAGTATAAGTAGCCTTGAGGAGGACAAAAGGTCACAAGCTTGCTCTACAAAACCAGAAACGAATCTATTTTGCTTTTTGCTTCTTAAAAAGGTATAAATTCTTATTTGCCTTCAGATTTTCTGTGATAGTGGATGTTATATCTTCCATGTTTAACAGCAAATTAATCTTTTCTCTGTCAAGAAACACTGTCAATATGAGCAGAAGTATAGTGGGCCATTCACATGATAGAGGAAAATCTCAGAAAAAGAAGTAAAAAATGGTTATTTTCTCATGTGTTATGTAGTGAGTGTCTGGGAGACATTAACAAAGGTTAAAAAATTTCCACGTTTGTCCTGTGACATCTGTGAAGCAGGATCCTGCAGGTCAGAGGTTGTGTAGGGACATGGCCATGCACAAAGGATGCTGTGATCTGCATCCATTTAGACCAGGCAGTGTACAGGCTTAATTGCCAGCATAGGGGGAACACCACACTGATTGCCCAGAGTATGATAAAACATCATGAGCAAGCAGATCTTGTGTGACAAGGGGAAATCCTGATCAAAAGGAGGAAAAACACCTGTTGTTCCCTCCTTTGAGTTAGTGGGGTGTTGTGAAGATGCATCAGATCAGGTCACTGATCCATCTGCCTCTGACAGCACCATTTCAGAGAACATATCAGAGATGCAGAAGACCCCCTGTAGCAAATCAGTTCACCTCACCTGGCTGGCAGGTCTACAAAGTCCAGGAGTTTCTCCTAGTCTCTTGGCCTTTGTGATAACCAATGGCAATGAGTTCTACCAGCTATGGATGTTTGGCTGGATCTCCTCATGTTCTTTCACATGTGAAAGTGTAAGTCGGCACACGTTCTGCGCCTTTCATAAACTGCCAATGTTTCATATGTATTTATGCCCTCTCTGATAATTCCTTTTCAGAATTCAAGTGCCCAGCTTTCTTAAGCGTATGTGTTTTCTACAGGGCAGTTTCATAAGGCAACCATTATGAATGTGGGGTTTTGTTCCCATTGCAAGCAGAAGCAACCCTTGGTAAAATTGTTTTTTCTAGCTGATGGACCTTAGAATGAGGAAATATGTTCCTTGAAAGTGGTATCATGATATTTTGGGGGTTTTATAGTTAAAACCAAAATGTAAAAAGAGCAGAGTAAATAAAATAAACTAAAACCCATAACCTTGTTCCATTAGAGACTGTGGGCTTGTCTCTGGTTTTACCTCTCTCCTAGCATCAGTGTTCTTCCTCCCTCCTCCTGTGCTGGTGTCCCTGCCCTCCATCAAATCACACTGTGCACAGAACGCAAGGGTGATTTCATTTTGGTCAGCCTTTTATAAGGCATCTGTGCATCTGGACTTAAAGAACAAGGCCATCTGTATCTGGATGCCAGAATAGGTGAGGCCTGTCTTCTTTAGCTCAGAAAAATCCTGCTTGCCACTGTCTCTGTTTGATTTTTGTACTTGACAGCACCTTCTCAAAAACGTCTTCCACACAACACCAGCAGCTAAGAGGAATGGTGCTGTATGCCAAGGGAGTGGGGGATGAAGGACTCACATCCAGGCCTCTCTTAATAGCTCTGTAACCAGATTGTTCTGTGACTTTGTCTCCCTTCCTGCTACTGGAAAACATGTAAATAATCCTTTTCTCACCATGGCTTCTGTGGTTTTACTGAGGCTTCATTTGTGGATGCCCACAAAGCTGGGGGGGGGTGGTGGGGGTGGGGGTGGAAATTGCTGTTTTCCTGAGTTTATTTCAGTGATGTGCTTAGTGATGCTGCAAGTCCATAGGCTCACCCTTCTGAGACAGTGGTCTGTATTAGCTGCTGCCATGTGTTTTCTTCAGGTCACAATATATGAAAACTCACAGCTGAATTTCTTATGTTGAATGTTGTGAAAGATTCAGACAAACTTCTTATCTTGTGGTGCCTGGGTATCTCAGAAGTGTAATGGTTAATCCAGGACCTAGCGGAGTTAGCCTCTTTTCTTCCATCTGGTTATGTCCATTATCAAAGTCAACTTGAATTTCAATCCAGAAGGGTAAGTGATCAGATCACCACTTATATGGAACCCCTTACCCTGTTGTCAGTTCATTGCAGGTGTGTGTGCAAGTAAGATAAGTGCAACTTCTCATGCAGCTGATGAGCTTTATTCATTACATTTCCATTTTAACAATGTCATTTTGGGCAGATCTGTCAGTTGTCAGAAACGTGTCAGAGCTTGTCAGCCTCATTGGTCTATAAATGTGTCTTTGGGTCATCTACGTTATCGCTGGAGGTTTTGGCTGTGGGTATCTAGATTCTGCCTTGACAGTCATGCAGCAGGCAGGTAGATGCTGTCAGGGACCATGGCTGAGAATAGTGTAATGAATGGCACTGACTTCTGCTCCTGTGTCAGGGCAAGTGCATGTTTGGGAAGAAACGTGCCTTTTTTCTGATCCTTCCCTTTGCTCTTTTGAATGTTACTTTTCATCCGAAAGCATAATCCTGTTTGCTCCTCACCTGCCTTCCACATTGGTTTCTGATTCTGACTTTGGAGTACAAGTCTAAGTGTTTGGATGCCCACAAGTATCCAGGGATCAGCAGTTACCAACTCTGTGAAGCAGAGGAAGGTACCTATGTAAGTAATCAATATGGATGTTTACTGTTTGTTTCCAAGTGTCACTTCTTGGTTCTGCTTTCTAGAAAGCATTGGAATGCATCCAGGTCTGCCCATTGCCTTGCTGCTACAGCTGCTTTCAGGGAGTGGCAGGCTTCTTCAATGGGTGAATAAAATAAAAAAGAAGAGAGTTCGTCAAATGCTCCAGGGTGCTTTTCTGATGGAAAAGTCGAGACAGACACAAATGAATACAGTGGAGAAACCTGTGGAGCTTGCTGTAATCCTTGTGATGAAGTGGTTTAAGAATAGTCTTTTTAGTTTCAACCCAAAGACTTTGTCACTGGTAACAAAGGTTTGCCACCTGAGGAGACCAGTGTGATGATTGCTAATAACTAACAGTTACTGTCTGAGCTGTGATGTGTATGAGACTGTTCTTGCTTTCCACATTGGAAGGGGAAGGAAGAGTGGCATTGCTGATATTACTCATGTGCTAACAGGGGTAGAAGTGGTGTCTTTTTATGGCAATCACTGTATAGGATTTCTCCATACAAAAAAATGTAGCAAGGGCTGTAGTAGGTCATATCAAGCCCAGTATCCTGTCTCAAACAGTAAGCACATGTCTGAACTACAGATCAAATGAGACAAAATAATTTCAAATTCAGCATGAGCATTCTGAGGAGATGGAAGCATCCTTCCTCTTTAGGAAACCCTTCCTCTAATTCCTTTCGTGTTCGTTCTTTAAGCACATTTGGAGGCTCTCTGATGTTCAAGATTATATTAACAGGGTTCCCCCTGCTGTTTCTATTGAATTCAGTTCATATAATGAGTTCATTGTTAAATTAAACAAAATAAAGCCTGCCATGTGGCAGAAATACCACTGAGATCCCGTAATTTCCACCTAATAACTGGTGTCTGTACTAAGCGCTTATAAGTTCAATGGTGGAGAGTATGACTCTGCCAGGCATGTTAAACGTTTCTCATAAAAGCTTTGTTTGGACACATAATCGTTCATAAAAGCAATGTGCCTGTGCCATGGAAGCCAAGAATTTCACCTCTAGCCCAGTGAATTCATTTCCATGGGGCTTTCTTAGTTTACCTGTGCATGCTTAAATCTGTAGTGTGTGTAAACCCAAATAGTTGTGAAGAGTTACAGCTCAGACTGTTGATTCACTCTGACGTTTGTGATAACAAAGATGGGCTCTTGGAAGGGCTTGGGCCATCCCTTCTGGTAGCACCAACCACTGACATCCCTACTTGTTCAGCATCTATATTTTATGTTCTTTTCAGACCACTGCGTTTTTTTCAAATCGTAAGGAAGTTTTATCTTTTTAAAATTAGAATGTTTTGTTCTACCATCTGTTATTCCTCTGCCCGAAATGCTCATTATTTATAGTGTCTCTTAGGCTTTTTAGTCTGGGTGTACATGTCTCCTTTTGTGGCCAAATGCAAAGGCTAGCTGCAAAAAATATGTTTGTATATTGGTGTATTAATTCAGGCATCAGAGTCCTGAGGTCCTAGGATGATATCCATCAGTGATTGCAGGATTTGTACTGAGTGAATGTCACCACAGGACATTGTACTTGGTTGTTTCTTAATTTACTTAACACACATCTTTTTTGTTTTTCTGCCGTTTTCTGTGATGTGCTTGTAAGAACTGCAAAGATTTTTAGCCTTGAGGCTTGTCCAGACCTGGAAAAATGCAAGATTTAATTTTGCTGTTTGTTTTACTTGGTTCTGATCTCCAAATGAGACGGGCCTGTAGTGGGTTTGCAGACTTATTCACATTTGGAGAGGATTGTAGGGCTTGCATTTTGGTCCATCGCTAATTGAAATCCCATTAAATTAAATGCCTGCTTTTGATGAATTGAAACACTTGTTTGGTTGGTAACTTAACTCTGAGCCATAGGGCTTTGACACTTCAGTAAATGCTTGCAAGGCATGTGCATGTGTGGATCAAAACCCGCGATGATTGCGTAAGCCCCTGTGAAATGAAACTGCTGAGTTGCTGCTGATGCTTGCTCCTAGATGAGAGTTTGTTTAACGTTTGGAAGCTAATGTGTAGCTAATGTCATTACCATTCTTTCAGGCTTTATTTTTATAAAATATAAAGAAAAAAACCACCACGCCAAAACACTACTTCTCTAAAGTTACTTTTCTCTAATGTAAGAAACCTTTACAGGTTAAATGTGTTTTACAGTTTTCCTTCAGTTGAATGGCAAAAACTATTAAATGTTAATGCTAGAGGGTTGCTATTGCAGCTGCTAGACCATTTGAAACATTAACCGTGCTACAGGAAGTTGCTTTTCTGGCCTCTTAAGTGTTTCTAAATGTTCGATAGATTTATTTTTGTTAAACTCTTACCTCTCTTGCCCTCCCCAGAAATCCATCTGCAGCTCAGCTGTTCACAATCCTGGCCTGTTTAGATTTTGTTCATGAAACCAAGTGTGAAATCTGTGGCCACAAGCCAGCCCCTGTCCCATAAGGCTGAGATTGCTGAAGTCTTCTCAGAAGCTGAAAGAAAATGAAAGAGGAGAACAAGCCTGTATATTTATAAAAGCAGATATCTGCAAGATCCAGTTTTGTTTAAACATGGCTTGTTTGCAGGACATCTCCAAGTGAGTCAAATCTTTCTGTAAGGTTCACTTCTACTCTTAATGAGTTCAGTGCTGCTTAAAGAAGAGTGCAGAGGCGGGATGCCAGGGCTTACTCCTGTTGCTGACTTGGTCACTGATCTGGTGGGTGCCCACAGGTGAATCATCTTACCTCCCTTTGTCTCAGTCCCCACATATAATCTGGTTATGTGACCATGTGTTCAGAGAAGTAGTCACAAGTTGCCTTGCCTTCTGGTGATTTGGAATGTAAAAGTGTTCTGCTGCCTCAGAACAGAGGAGTGTTTTGAATGGGGAATGTTTCACAAGTGACCTCGGAGCATAGATGTCTGCCCGCTGGCCTGACGAGAAGACCTGGACTTCTGTATGTGCAGCTACTTCCATCTCTTGGTGAAGTTTAGAGCCTTGAAAGAAAGACATCTTCTTGGCCCTATGTGGTTGGTCAGAAGTGGCCAACAGGCCCATAGGTCTGCTTCCTCTTTGTGAGGGGATGGCACATGCTTTCCCTTTCTCTCAGCATTTAAGGAGCTTTATGTCTTTTTTTGGTTTTGCCCTTGGTTGTTATTCCTATATTTTTCTTCTCTCTTTCAAGCCTTCTTCCTCAGCCCTTGACAGGGCTTGCTCCATGTGGCGCTTTTCACTGTGGAATTAGGAAAGGAGCCAATGATGTTCTTATTTTGTAAGGCTTTGAAGGCAAGGGTGGGTGAGCAGTACTACCATGGCTGCTGTTTTCTCTTTTAGTTTTCTTTGTGGGGGGTTGTGTGCTTGCTTTTCTTCCTTTTTGGGGGGGGGGGGGGGAAGCAGTAGGTGGAGCAGCATGAGCAGGTGAAATACTTATTTGAGGGAGAAGCCAGCCCCAGCAAGTGTGATGTCTGGGAAGGGATGTGGGCACAGGGCACTGCATGGGCTCTTCTGCACGCTGTTCCCTGATAAGAGGCCGTTAGCTCAAATGAGGATAGACAGACGAGAGCTTCCGAGCCAAACTGGGATTCCTGGCAAACATCAAATCAGGCTGAAAATACCACTTCGAGTTAGAGATAGTGATACAGTTGAAGGTGTGACAACCCACACAGATCAGTTTGAGCAACTGTGCTGGGGAAAGTATTGGTTTTATCTACTGTTAAATAACACAACATGTCTAGCTGTAAGACAGGAGGAAGGATGGAGTTGGTATGAGGAGCAGAGGGCATCAAGAAGAAGAAAATCCTGCTCCAAGGTCACCTTTTACCTCAGGGATGGGAGATTGAAGAGAACTTTCATGCTGCTTTTGATGGCTAAGGGCTGTTGCACTCCTGGCAAGTCTCTCGGGAACGGTTCAGGAAGATCTGCTGCCGTACCTGAGGCAGACACTCATTTATCTGAGACGCTGTGTTCCTACTGCTAACAACCAGCTCAAATTGGCTGCTTTTTCCACATTTGTCACAGAGCCAGCCGCATTGTCTCAGCTGCGCCTTTCTGAACAGGGAAGAACAGACCCAGGAAAAGTTTTGGAGTCGTTATTCTTAGGCATTTCTTCCCCCCTGCATCTTGTCTCTTTGGTTTTCTTTCTTTTTCTTGAGCCGTGTTCATAACCCTCCTTTCCTTTGTTACCTTGACATCTCGGACTTTTTCCCATCTCTTCTCTTGAAGGTATGTACTCTGTCCTCACCGTGTGTTCATATAATACCCACTGATAAAAACCTAACTCTCACAAACGCCAAACCCCTGAACTGTCTTACCTGTCAGTGTCTAATACTCTCATGGCACCAAAGAGGGCTCTCTGATGGCATTGGAGCAGGGAATGAGGTAAAATGGCTGATGAAGCACTCCCCATTTGGGTGATGATGTTTGAGTCTTGTGCCTCCTAGCGTTTCTCTTCCCACAAAGGGATTTCTGTCAGGGCATCCACACGGAAAATTTCTACCAGGAATGTTGATGAATCCCTGCTCGACCTAAGTGGAAGTAATATCAATAAGGAGCAACAGTGCTGCTGTGATCTGACACCTTCCCCTGCCAAGCAGTGTTGTCTTCTGGGGTTAGGATTGGTATGTCAGCTGCCTTCTGGTCTGCACCAGAAGAGGGATTTTTGTCACTGAAGGGCTGAGTATCCAGCACATGATACTCCCAGGTGGGACAGTTGTAGGTGTTTGCACATGTCATGGTAGTGCAGGTGTTCTCAAAGTCATCTTCCAGTTAAGTAACTCATCCCAGGTTAGTGACAAAGCCAGGAATGCTCCCTGGGCTCCAGACCAAAAGCTTCTGGGCATTACCTAAAGATTAGAATATACTGAGTGTCCTTTTCAGCTCATTTTCCAGGGATCAGCAAGTAGCAATCACAAGAGTTAATGGTTAACAGAAACATTATTTATTTTATACTAGGCAGCATTTAGGAGATAAAATTCTTCTAGTGGTGCTGCAGTTAGGAGTGCCTTGGTTTTTATCTCCTTAGTAGTTGAGTAGGATTTAGCTTCCTTTAGTTGGATTGCTAAATATTTTCACCTGTGAATACTATCACTGACACTGGGGGTGTCCGTTGATGTCTTACATGGTCTTTGTTGATGCTATTTGGCTTTTTCCAGCTGTTGGAAGACTATGTTGGTTGTCTGTAAGATGATTTTTGAGCAAACAATAGAACGTCTCAGTATTTGCAGTATCCGTGATCATTTCTAGAGAAAGAATTTTAAATGCAAACCCTCTGTCATTGTGTGCTCTGCTCTAATTGCAGTCCCCAAATAAGTAGGGTCAGCTGGGCTGCTGCTGGGGTTGTGAAGATGCTCTCCAGGATGTGCTTTCTCCTTTTCTCCTCTCCAGTAAGTTTGTGTGTCCCCCCTCCCCATTTGCATCAGTTACTCCAAAATGGGGAACTAACTTTTTGGGCTTTGATGATAAAAGAGGAAGTTGCTACTTGTCTCTGTGGCTGTAGTCAGAATTTTCTAACAGATCTTTTGGAAAGAAATGCTATCCTGCCTTAAAGCAGTAACATCTCCTCTGCCGTAACGGCCTGTGAGCGAGGTAGTGGTAGAACTGACAGGATGATCATACTGGTCCTGTTTAGAGATGGCCGCTGTACAGCTGGAGGAGTTGCTAAAATGAAACAACCAAATAATTTGTAGAAGAAAATCCATTCCTGTGCTTAGGAGCATTTGCCATGGAAGGCAAACCAGCATCACAGAGCTGGTCCTGGTGCAGGGTGAGGGGCCACGCACAGTGAGGTTTGGGTCCAGTCTCCCGAGGGCAAGTGTTTTCTCTTTGATAGTGCCCTGAAGAAAACACCCCGTTCTTGTTGCAGGCCTCATTATGGCAAGGATTTGTATTCAGTACCAGGGGAATTATCTAGTTAAATCCCTTTGAAAAATCCTGTCAGAGTGAAGTCCAATTCCATTGTTGTCCCTGTTAGGGTTTCTGGTGAAGGAAATCAGTGTGATTTCAGATTCAGTACAAAGGAACGACAGAGTTTAAACAGATGCAGGCAAATACTATGTTTGAGCAATATACACACATAGTAAGGAGCAAAACACTGTGGAAACAGATCTTTGGGAACTCCTTACTGATTGACTCATTTCTAAACTCTTAATAATGCTGTTATAGGTTCTGTTCAAGTTGACCTGATGAGCAGTTGGTAGAGAAAAAAAAAATTACCACCAGTCTATAATGGTCCTGTAGATTGTAGGCCTCTGAATAGAGATGACAGAAGCATGACCCTTGGGTTAACTGCTGCTCAGCAGGACACCCTCACCTTTCTCAAACATCCTTTCTAGCTGTGTACAAGCAGCCTGGAACAGATAGGCACAATTGACTGTTGCAGAATGTAACTGAAGCGCTGGACTCATGATGAGCTGGATGCGCACTGAGATGGAGAGGTTCTTCAGGCTGGACTCCTGCTTGCCGTGAAGGCTGTGACTCTGAGGTGGTCAATCAAATTAGTTTTGTTCGTATTATTTTGATCACTTCAGGTGTGTTGGCATCAGATAGAATTGATCTTGATAGCTTCTCGTGGGCTGTCTACACTGATCAGGTGGCTGAAACTGTAAAAGCTGAAGTAGGGGCACGTGGGCTTACTGTATTCCTCAGCATGTAGAAGGGTCCCTGAAATGCAGGCACTGTTTACTTGAATGGTGGAGTCCACCTTTTTCTTCCACTCCTTTCATCTGTGTTGGGATGTCCAGGGGTCTCATCAGTACAGGAAATTAATTCCTTTGGTAGGAAATGGTTATATTGAAAATTACAATAAAGTAACACCAATTATGCTGCAAAGGCCTTTAATAAATAGTTCTTATGCATACTAAGAACAATCAAATAAAAGGAATTATTTCTAATGTATCCGCTTTTAGTAGCACCTACATTGTTTCAGGTACAAGGAAAACATAAAATTTTGCTTCTATTTAGAGTGTCACTTGAACTCTTCTGGAAGTAACAAGGCTGTTTGGTTACAGGCTGAAAGGGGCTGCTTGCAGTCTTCTCTGTTTTATATATCCAATCCAAAGGAAAAGCCTCAAGCACTGTTTGCAGATCAGGAGTTTTTCATGTTGCTGATTTCTGTAAAGTACTAAACTCAACATCTATATTTATTATTGTTCCAGAATAAGCTTGTGGAAACGCAAAACTTTCTGCAAACTTATGCTGTAAGATGTGGATTTCTGGTTAGAAGTGTAACCAAAGAAAGAGAATTCTGAATGACTTGTCTTTAACCTAATAGGTGCTTTATGATCCTATACAGTCAGTGTAGTAAGCAAGCAAATACTGAACTTCATATAAAAAAATAGGAGAGTTTTCTGACTCTCCTGTTATTATTCAGAAAACTTTTTAAGAGATTCTGTGATTTGTAAGTATGTTGAAATCTGCTTTAAGAGGAACATATAATATCCAGCAAAGTGCTTGCAGAATTTACTCTAGATAGTTCCTACCTTATGGGTTATTATCGCTGATCTTCTTTGTGTGTTTAACTTACAGGGGCACTAGTTTACCATAGTTGATTTCTGATTGCCAGGATTATAGGAAATACTTCCATTTGAAAAACACATTCAGACAAAACTCTTTCGCAGAGCTCCTGAATATCACAGGCTTTTTCATTTTGGTGAGGTTTTTGTCAGATAATCCATGGGCTTCAGAACTGAAAATATCCTTATTATGAATGACAAAGCTAGTTTAGATCAGTTGCAGAGGTTTCTGGGGTGGATTTCTCTCTCTTTATGCAGAACCGTTGGTACTTGTTTCTTTTCCAACTGAAAGGAAACGTGGCTTCTAGTCAGACTTAATGATTATGCTATGTTTATTGTTAAATATTCTTTTAAAATGACACTAAATAATCAAGGTACAGTTTAACATTGGCTGGTATTGACAATAGTAGTTTATTCCCTGCCTAAGCAGCTACGTGTATTTCCCCTGTTGGAGATCAGGGTGGTTTGAAGACATTTAATGCTGTTACATGGAAATCTGCAGTGTGACCACTTCTCTTATTTATGAAAGCATGGGTGATCACTTGTGACTGAATCCAGTCATAATGTCAATGTTTATTAGGAATATGAAATCATTAGCAAGCTGATTCTTTTGTAAGTTACCACTTGGGGATGAAAATGTTTGTTTACACCTTGGTTTATATCTGTTTGATGCTGCAGCATTTGCAACACTTAGAAGTATCATGCTAATTGTTTTCATTTCTCCCCTTTGGTTACTCAGATGGCTCATTTGACTATGGCAATACAGGACTCGGATTCCTATGGCTATGTATTGGATCATATGCCCTTAATTAAGGAAAATGGAGATGACTGGGTAGTGCTGAGGGAGCTCCTGCCAGTGCATGTCCCAGAAGAGCAGCAGGCTGTGAGGGCAGCAGGAGAGGTGCCCATTGGCTCCTGAAGGCCTCCCCAGTACTAGAGTCATACACACACACACACACGCTCCTCTCCCCGGTTAATCCGGCCATGTGCCTGCATGCTCAGCAAGGGGGATTACTTTAATTCTGCATATTTTCATCTTTCCTGGGTCCAGGTCAATTTACTGGCTGGGCACAGTGAGCAGGCACAGATTGGTGTGGTGTGGTGCAGAAGCAGCCAGCTGAACTTTCATAAAAGGCAAGACATCAATTTGAGATGTTACCGCATTTACAGGTTCTCCTGCTGGATAAATCACAGGAAAGCCAGGCAAAATAAACAGCCAATTTTTCTTCCCCCACCCCCCTTTCTTTGTGGCAAGGTGATTATATTTGAGAAGTGTAGGAATTTCCATCTTTCCGGTGACACCCTATGAGAACCCGCTTAGCAATGAATAGTGACAGCAAATGCTGAAGTGGAAAAAAATATTTTCATCCATCTGCACTAATCTTCTTTCACTCCAAGATTTAACAGGGGAAGGGGATGAGAAAGGAATCAGAAACATCTTGAAAGCTTGGCTTAAGCTTTTAGCTTTGCCAGCTCATTCCCTAGTCAACGAAGAAAGCGCCAGACTTCTACATTTGTGGTGGGGATATTGAGGGGTTATTAATTGAGCATTGATGCCTGCAGACATTATTACCAAAAATAAATAACTCAGTAATGGCCTCCAGATATAAACAGAGGAAGGAAAAAGTCATGGCTGAACAGAGCGGATTCTTTTTTGAAAACAGACTGGAATGCACAGTGTGCAACCGGAAAAAGCATAAATTGGTAACTTGAGGTTGACAAGCTGTAAAAGTACCCTGGGTATTTCTGCTGCTAAATAATTTAGGTCTTGTTATGCCATGAAAGCAGTGATCACCCATGTTATTCCGGCACAGATCTCTGCCTTTGGAGCCCTGCTGAACACTAACAAAAATGGAAGGATTTAAATGCTGTGACTTAGTCTGTCGTTGCTTTACTTTGTTGGATGTCACATTTTCAGAGTCCTTTTCAGGTAGGAAAAGCTGGAATATTGTAGTCCTTAGCTCTGAATCATAACTAAAAGTCACGTGCTTACTCAGTACTAGCCTTTCCTAACCCAGTAGAGGCCATCCTTGCAGGCATAAGGAAGTGCTGTGTTCCATAGCAGTGCATGCAAATCTTCTAAAAGCTGCAATTTCCTATTTAGGAGCTTCAGCAAAGAAGAAAAAATTGAAAAAAGAATTCTTAGAAAACCTGCCGATACTTCAGAAAGGTCGCATTGCTGTGATGTGGAATGGATGGATAACAACGTGGCTGGGAAGGGAAAAACTTGCGAGTAGACAGCTTTGCCTGACTCAGTCTCTCTGCTCCCTCAGGGTGGGTCAGCTAAAAATATTGCCATGTTTTTCTACTTAAAGGAAGGCCCAGGCAAAGAACCAGAGGTAGGACAACAGGAACAAAACCATGCTTTTGAATTAAGCTTTAGCAAAATAAACCACCACTCCAAATAATATATTTTAAATGCTGGTTTAGTTCAGGTATTTTCCTCTTTCCACGTCTCTGCTCGTTTATTAATGTGAGCTGGGGGGGGATTTTTCTGCATTCCGTTGTCATGTGTATTTCACTGGATACTTCTATTTCCTCTTTCTCCTGGGGAGGAACACAAAAAGACTTGCCTTGAATTCAGCTTTGAGGCTCCTGGGTTGGTTGGTTGGTTGGTTGAGTGGTGGGTAGGGTTTTCTTCGTCCCCACTAACTAAGAAGTGAAATACTGGCTCAAGTTTAGTGGAACAAAATAGCACAATAGATACATCAGTGTGACACATTTGGAACAGAGATAATAAAGCAGCAAGGCAGTGTAGCAGCCATGCTTTAGATAGAGGTGAAGCTTGAATTATATACATGGAATTTGTACTGATAATCATTTGTGATGATTTGTTTTTCAAAGTAATAGTCAAGTAGTTGTGAAACAAGACTTCTGTGTTTTCCTACATGCAGGAAGTATTTGAGCTTGAGGATTTTGGCATCTAAAGCTGCTGCAGATTGTGTGTAGACTGAAAGGTCATATTTGAAAAATCTGTTATTTCATGCTATTCAGTGAGGCTGCAATCCTTTAAGTGAAATATCATCATTATTTTCATCAACATCACTACCAGAATATGTTTGAACTCAGGTGGCTTCGGGACAAGGCAAAATAATTTAAACTAAGTTATGTACTAGCAAAGCGGCCTGACCTTAGCTCCTTCGGAATTCCAAAGAGTATGAGACTTTACTGTGTAATGACAACCCCATTAGGAAAGGGATCCTTCTATGCTGCAGTGCCTGTTGGCTGAACTGGTTGATTTTATTGTACTGGCTACTGGTTGGAGCATTTGCATTGCACCACTTCTGGGATATACAGTTTCAGGGCACAAAGGAAATTTCTCATTCTTCCTGTGCAATTTGGGATATGTAAGGAAATATTTCTCTGCTCATTTCCATGCAATAATACCTGCTACTTAATTTACCTTGGCTTTAAAAGTGTCAATATTTAAAGTGCTGTTAGTATTGTGACGCACAGTTGGTGAGCCAGATTTTAGTAGTGTGTTTTTATATTGCTCGATGCAGCAAAATCTTAACTAATGTAGGATAAAGTAGTACCAAATGTCTCCCTTCAGCTCACTGCATAGTCAGTTAATGGATCCTACCTGGCTGTTGTTTCCTAAGAAAGTTAGAAATAAATGTTTTCCTTTGAATGATTTAAATTGTAGTTTAGTATTCGTGGTTTCTCTCTGGAGAGGAATGAAAAGAAAATTACCTTGAAATCCAGTTGTGAGGTTCCTGTAGTCCACCACTGAGAAGTGGGTCACTTGTTTCCCTTAAGTGCAGTAAGGGAGTGTTAAGCAAGACACTTAGGATCTTTCTGATTCCTGTTCTTCCAAGTATAGGAATAGACTGCTTGGAAGGGCTCTGGAATCCTCCTTGTTAGAAGCTGATGAAGGTAAGGCAGTAAGGCATATCTCTGAAGGACACAGGTATTGTGGATGCAGGTTATCTGACCTCTTGAGATCCCTTCCAGTTCTATTTGTCTGATTCTACATCAGCAAGTAAAAGCTTTTTCCTTTCTGTATCTCCCATCCCCACCCCCAGAGGCTGTTGGCTCCCTGTGACAGGGTTGTTGATTTTGCTGCCTGCTTTGTTTGCCCAGAGAAATTGGGTCTCCATCCTGACAGGGCTAGGACACCCCTGCAATGCAACTACCTACAGCAGAAGTTCCTTTGGTCGTTTAGGGGCTGCATCATTCTGCTACTTCAGGTGTGTTACTTCAGGCATGACTTGTGCCATCACTCCAGCCTACCATCATTGCCTACCCTCCTTTGGGGGACACTCAGAGTTCTCAGAGCAAAAACATTGTCATACATTCAAGATTTCACAATCTAGCTCTGCAGTAATAAGTGTAAATGTATTTGGCAGAATCTGAATTCAGGATATAAACAGAGGGGGAAATTTGGGGATTGTTTGGGGGTTTTGCTGGGTTTTGTTTCTTTTTCTTCTAAACCTATGGCAGGTGAAATCATTATTTGGGGGTGTGTGATCTCAGCCAAGGAAAACAGTATTGCTAGTAATTGCCATGTTGTCTTTGATTAAATCACTGTTTTCAATATTTGTTTGCTTTTTCTAAGAGCTTTGTGAACCTCTATTTTGATGTCTTTTGGTACTAATCTGAGTCTTTGTGCTTTTGGGACAAATGTTCTGAAGGCTGGTGTTTTGCCAAAACGAACACTAGAGCACTTCCAAAATGATTTAAAATGAGAACTAAAGAAAGCCACTTTGCTTCTGAATGAGGAGTCTTTCAAAGAATTTAATGATCTTTAATACACAGTAATTTTGCTTTAGCTAATTTGATTTAACTTGAATGAGGCTGTGCAGACAAGCACCATGTCCCACTGATTTTCTGTGGGACTTGAGCTCTTCAATAAAATTATAAGGGTGCATTTGAAAATGTTGACTGCTCTTGTCCTTGGCTTGAGAAGTACTTCAAAAATATCATATTTAGCTTTCAGAGCACCTTTGACAATTGAGGAGAATTTAACAAACCCACTTGTATTTTAAGATTTTCTTTCATCATTATGGGACACAGTATGGTCACTCAGAAGCTGATGATGCCACCGGCTTGGAATTCAGCTCTAAAAGCTGTAGCCCCCACACATCAAAGGAAGTTATCCTCATGTGCATAACATAAGTGAGTTGCTGGAAGCAACAGTGTAGGAGAGCCCTACTACAGCTTTTTCATTGCTTGTAAAAATTAGCTGGGTTCTTGTTTGTTTACACCACTGAAGGAGACACTTTCAACTGAGAAATGAATTCTGTATCTACTACTTGGATGTCCTACCTGCTTTATATTTGCCTGGTGTGTAGGGGTGTGGAAACTGTTTTCACTGTTGTGTTAACAGTTATTTTAGTGCTGATAATAGTCCTTGTGGTGAATTGCTCTGGAGTGGAAATTTGCAGAGCTATAACTGCTGCATGATAGACTAAGGAGGAAACAACGAAGAAGTAAGCATTACAGCAAATTAAGTTTGTGATACTGTGTGTAGTAAGACAAGAAATACATTCAGCTAACAGTTGGCCATGGCTAATTGAATAATTGGTCCTTCATATGGCTGGAAGGCCATGCTATGAATTACTAATATCCTTCCAAGATACAGAGTATCTGCATGCTTTGTTTAGTTTTCATAGTCAGTGGTTGACAGAACACTTTATGGGTTGTTTGTCTTGATCCCTGAGATACTTATCAAAGTCATTTTTACTCTAAGGTATGTATCTAGATGAAGTGACTTGAGGATTATTTGTCGGTTACTGCTTGCTCTGTTGTTGTTTTCTGTAGCAAACACAAAAGGTAATGGTGACTAGGCTTTGGAAGTACCTTGAGAGGTAACTTAGCCATTCCTGTGCCTGAAGGTAGAAACTTTATCTGGAGAGCATTCCTGACTGACAGGCTTGTGCCCACCATAACTTACTCAGATACTCCATGTCATATACTTGTAACATCTGATCTAAATCTGCTTTGGTGCATCTTAAGCTCAATACTTTCAGTGCTGTCTTCAGGAGACGGGGAAAAAATGTGATGACTCCTCCCTCTGGCAAGCTTTCAGTTATTCAGAGACTCCTGTAATACCTGTTCAGTGTTCTGGTATCTAGACCATAAATCAAATAGGGGTTTTTTTCAGTGTTTCATTATGTCACTATTACCTACTCCTCTGAGCTCCTTCCAGCTAAGCAGCATCTTCTTTTCGGATGCTTAAAAACATCAGATCCTCCCCAAAGAGTCCCTACCCAGTCCTTTCGCCATGTTCTCTGCAGTCACTAACACCACTGAAGCTGGGTGTTTTGCCTTCATCTTTGCTG
Source organism: Lathamus discolor (assembly GCF_037157495.1). Classification (NCBI taxonomy): domain Eukaryota; kingdom Metazoa; phylum Chordata; class Aves; order Psittaciformes; family Psittacidae; genus Lathamus; species Lathamus discolor. The sequence continues at coordinate 17,662,337 of NC_088891.1, read as the reverse complement.
AATTACCATTTGTTTCATATTGCTCTCCAATTTAAGATCACTTGAATTCTTATCTTCATTTGTACTGCTTGTGACCCCACCTACCTTTAGACTGTTTGCAAAGTATTTTCCTGGCTGTGAAATACTGCTAATAAGTGGCTGTTTCCTGAAGCAATACCAATAGAAGACTTGGTCCAGCTGGCAAAACTGTAGCCTCCTAGCATGCCAGCATTTCCTTCTGCCCTGGAGAATTGTTGTCATCCTCATATATTTAGGCTTGGGTGGTTGGAATATGATCCTTCTGGCCTTTCTGTAAGTTTAGCTGTTTACATTTGTTAATGGTCTAATGAAACTGGTGAATACTGCTCTTTGATTACATAGGTTTACAAGCTGGTATAGGACTGGCATGTAATTCATGTCCAGGGGACTACATGCCTGCTTTTGGTATATTGTTACTGGTTTTGGCTGATAATGTTAGGATTGATCAGTTGTATAGATCTGTCCAGGGCTGAGCTAGGTTAAGTCATTTGACCTCAGAGTGTCTCCTCAAAATAAAATAAGGCCTCTCAGACCATTCTTGCCCAATCCTTGTAAGGGACTTTTCCATCTTCAGTTGTGGGAGCCCTGAACCCTGCTTGTCCCATCTATTGCTGCACTTCTTATATTGCCAATAGTCATTAGGGTAACGTAGCTGTGTTGCTTCTCAAGACTCATTGTTTAAATATGTTCCTCTGTTCCCTTTTTTCCCTCCTGCTTGGTACCCTAGATGTCATTTAGGGAAAACAGGACATTTCCTTGGCAGTCTAGGGAAATTGTCATTAGGAAATCACTTTGGACACAGTGAGCAGAGAAATCTTTCACAGATGATAACTCATTAAAAGAATTTAGCATTTAGACTTAATATTGGCATCATATAATCCATAAATTAGAACTGCAGAAAAATACATGATGTATGTTAGCTTGAAGCACTCCTTTTGGGGAATTAGGCCCCTAACCTCCCTCACTGAGAATTGAGATGGGCTCCTTAACTCTAAAACACAAAGGTGAGAAAAATGAAATGGGCTTTAATACCACACATTTACTCAGCCACTATTGTGAGTATGAGTCTTCATACCTTCAGTTTCTAAGCAATTGTTTTTTCTCAGTAATGCCAGGGGGGGATCGCAGAGCATGCTCCTTTAATACTGCAAGCACTGTTCCCTGCCAGTACAGAGTTCTTCCTTGATCCCATTGCAATGGGCTCAGACAGACAAAGAGTGTGGGGGACCAGGTACTCTCCCAGCTCTCTACAAGGCATCACTGAGAGTGATAGAAGATTCAGGTGTAACAATAAACTGACGAGGTGTCTAGAAGAAAGCAAGTGATCATGACAGGGTTCTGTGCTTGATGGAGATGGATTTGTAAGCAAAATACCTGAGGCTGGTCTTTGGTTACCATCAATTGGGAGAGGAAAGGTAAAAAATAAACAAACAAAAAACCAACACAGAAAACAAAAAACCCAGCCAACTTGAGCTAAAGTATTCATTTAGACACTCTTAAAAGCAAAGCAAATGAAAATCACTTCATTGCATGATTGTGAGATTAGACAAAGTTGTTATCTGGGAAAAACGTGTTTAATAGATGTTAAATGAGACAATAAAATACTTGAAAAAGCTCCTCAGATTTAATTTCTTAATTGAAAATAATTATTTAAATTGCTTATATAAAAAATATGAAAACCCCATTGAAATCTTCAAATCATTAAAAATGTAAATACAATGAAGAAAGTAATGATGCCAAGTGGCGTCAGTGGCTGAAGATGAATTGGTTTTGCAATATTTAGTATTTTTAGAGCCTTGAGAAGTATTCATTTGTGTGAGCACTCTAGTTATAGCAAAACTTTGTCTATTCCAGACCTCCTTAGGTAAATGACCAGTTATGATTAGTAAGTGGCTTGTTGGAATTGCAGCACAGCTTTCCACAGTAGCTATCATTTATAGATGAGGCCTGTGAATGTGGGAATGGACTCAATCTCAACTGTATTACTGTAGTTAGTCTTCAGATGCAAATACTGTGATGCAGTGTAGCGCAAACCAGTGCTTTTTGCCTTGCTTGCTTGCTTCTTTTGTCTTCCTGGTGATTGAAAGAGGCACAGATAAAGCAAGGTGGTGTATGCAGCATACTGTGTATACTCAGTGTATAGCATATTTTTACAAACTAATCATCAAGCCCAACTCCCTGGTTCCCTGTCACTCACAAATAAGACATTGAGGGTAAGGCGCAGGGCATCTTACTTGATTACTGGTAGTTCTTAATTGGACAGAAACACACATTCATCTTTTTTCTGAAGGCAGATTGTATATTTGGGGGAAAAAAAGCGTATTTGAATCTTGCAGCTGAGAGTGCCTACATTCAGTAAGTAATTAGCATAGCAGCCGATAGGTTTTTCATTGGCTGTATATGGGTTACTGACCACAAACGTTTGGATATTGATGGCATGATCCTGTCTGTCATCAAACTTTGGATGCAGTTAATAGTAATACGAAGGAATTTGTAGTAATGTAATAATTCTGATGGTAATTAGATGGGAATTAAGTTGTTGAATAGTTATTAAAAATTTGTCAAAATATCTGCCAGTTCTGCTAGGACTGTGTATGGGGAATCAGGCTTCCTGTACTGTAAGGAATAATTTGTGATTTCCTGCATATATATCATCCCAGTCTCAATTTAGTAACTTCCCTTACTCAATTTAGTAAGTTCCCTTACAGTACTACAAACGAGTTTAGCGTGCTCTCTAGGCTTTTTTGGGTACAACAGCCATACAGAATGCAGACTCTAAGAACAGAGAGGGTTTCCTTCCTGCTCAGAGGAGGGGCTGACTGCTTCAGATGGCATAAAGTTGAACAAGGAGTGGAAATGCAAGAAACAAAATCTATAGGGCAATTTAATGGTAAGTGCTGACTTGAAGCAGCATCAGCATTATCACTTAGAACTGAAGGATGGTCTCCAGAAAATCTTCCGTCCTGCTGTTATAGATTCACCTTAATGAACAGCAAACAAAAGGTTGCAATGGATGGTTGTGACTGCTGACAAAGTCGTGGTATTCTGCAGCTGGCAAGACTCCTGCTGGCAAAAGACATAGTATGTATTGCAACAGGTCATGTAATGGTAAATGAACACTTGCTGCCTCTGTGGCAAGCGGATTGATTATTGTGACCATCTCCAAACAGGTTTGGCTTTGTTTTACAAGTGTGTGTATTTGCCTCTGCTGTATTCAAGTCAGAAGAGGAGTTCAGATAACAGAGCTCAAAGCAAGCATGATAGTGATGTGCAGAGGAGCTAGTTTCAGCTTTTCCAGTAAATACCTCTCATGTGTATATATAAATACATGAAGGTGTATAAATGTACATTATTTTTTCTTGCGAATGTGATTTCATTTTTCAAAGGTCAGTGTACTTTGTTTGAAGGTAACAGTCAATATTTGATTGCCAGGCACTGACTTCACATTATTACCTGTGGTCTGATAAAAAGGTCTCTGTTGAAAAATACCATTGAGCTTTCTTAATACATTCTTAATGCATTTTAACCTTCTTGGTTTACTTGAGAAAATTGCAAGAAAGCCCACTTTAAAAATTATTCAGCTTGGAGCCTGAGGTACAGAACTTGTCTCAACTAAAATGTCACATCCATTGCTTAAAATGGGAATTTGAGTATATCTACGGGAGTATTCGCTGCTGTGCATCCAGAAGAGAAGGGTCCTCTCACCAGTGAGATGTCTGGGTTGTGGGAGAGACAGGCAGGCTTAAATCAGCACAAGCTCTGGTATGTCTCAGTCTCATTTTTGGGTATCCTATTTGAAATGCTGATTAGTTGTTCACTGGACCAAATATATGTACAACTGACTTTCCAGCTTTTAGCCATTCGAGAACTCATTTAGGTTTGGGATGGTGAAGTTCAAGTCCTCCTTCTGCCTGATTTGGTGCCCCTTAAGTGCTGCTTAAGCTCCTAGACTGTTAACTGTTCGAAGATCGTGCTTTTGCAAAGTTGTCAAGGCTTTCACCTTCTTTCCAGTACCATTCTGAAAGTATTTTCCAGCTCTTTATGCAATACAGTTCTTGTTTTTGTGCCAGCCACAACTGTAACTTCTGGCAAGAGTCAGTTTGGGCTCTAGTCAGCACCATGATCAAGGAATACAGAAAAGTGCCCTAAAGCTAGCTCTGCCACCCACCTCCAGAGCTGTGTCAAGCATGCTGAGACCTAAGCCCTGCATGTGCTGTGCATGTGCTCCCCTTAATTATGTTTGACAGGGGGCTGAGAGATACCGTGTTGTGATGAAAAGATTTTCTTAAAACGCTGGTTTATTTTTTTTTTTTCCTGTTAAAGGCATTCATATGTATCCTTCCCATGTTTATCCATATGCATATATACATATCCTTAATACTTATCCTTAATCCAAATCCAGATGTGTTTGCAGAGATTGAGTCTTTGAGCTGTGTGCCATGAGGGATTTTCCTTTCTTTTTTCTGTCTCTAGAACTCCTTGCTCAGGGTCTTACGTCATGTTCTCTTATGCTAACATGGAGTGTATTTGCCATGCACAAATATTGCTTGGACTGAGGTGAAAACAGACTAGCACTGAATTATCAGGGGTGTGTAAGCATCTGATGCCCTTGCTGTGTCACTGGAAAGCAATTTTCCCCCAGAAACTGTCTGCCAAGTAATTTTGATATTGTGTTAGGCAAGAACTATGAGCTACATGCAGACATCTTAAGATTTAATTGCTTTAAGAAGTAGTTCTCATGTGGAGCAACTGCTGAACTATCAGTCTTGCAGGAAACTGGTGGTAAATGATGTGCGGGAGTGGAGACTCAGACCAGGACAACCTTTAGAACAAAGCAAAGCAAATGCTTGCCTGGCTCTGTGTCAGTGGGAGGCCACTGTGACCCTGCAGCAGCTGACTTGCTTAGCATGTTGCTGCTGTTATGCTAATTAGGTGTTTCTTGAACCAAGAGACTGTCAGTTCCGAGTTCCAAAACCTCTTTTTCTTAAAATAAAATGAGGCAGATGAAAGTTCCTTGGAAGTGCATGATTCTAGGCTGCCTCTGTCTTTCTCTGCGCTTGGCTTTTACAGCCACTACAAAGCTCACTTCTTTTTTGATAATGAAAAATGCTGTGTTAGCATTAGTTCATCCTTAGAAGCACAAAATAAACAGAACTGTGTTAAGTAATAAGGCTTTAAATGCTTAAATGCTTAAAAGAAATTGACAGTTCTGATGAGGAAGGGCCTCTGCTTGCAAGCTTGCAAGGAACTCTTCACAGAGGTGGATAAATGGGGGAATGGTGGAGGCACTGACTTTTCAGACCTGTAGGGTAATAGGTTAGGTGGATGAAGTCCTAAACTGATTCCTGGTGTTAGCATGACTTTCAGGACTGGGAGAATCAACTGTGATTTTGTCATAAAAGCAGAAGTCTCTCTATTCAGAGAGCAGGATGATACTTATGTATGTAACGAACTTGGGTTACAGTTGGGAATAGTCAGCATTCTATGCACATAGAAAATGTAATCTCTAACTCATTTTTCAGTTCTAACAGGTAGGGAAGTAAATTATTCAGAGAAATTGCTAAAATCTGTGTGATCCATCCTTAGCAGTTCAGTTTCCAGAGACCAAATAATTAGCTCTCTGCTCAGAAATAATCTCAAGAAATATAATGACTATCAAGCTTGTCTTAAATAGATTCTCTCCTTGGCAAAACAGGATTTGATCTGTCCAAAGACCAGGGAGTAAAATGCATTAGCCATGGTATTTGTTTTCGGCAAATATTTCTCATATATCAGGGTCATTTTGGGTTTGGGTGTTTGTTTGTGGGGTTTTTTTGATGTTATGCTCTTGAGCTTTCTGCTTTTCCTTCTGTGTCACACTTAGGAAACTGGAAGGCACACGTCACTTCAATGTGAATGTTTGGAGAGGAGTTCTGTATGATGAAATGGCTCTCAAACCACCATCAGTCCCAGTGTTGGTAGAAGTGGGCCAGTTTGCATTCAGAATATCAAACTGCAGTTGCTAGCAATGATAAATCCTCATGACTGGTTCAGACTGTTACAGGCAGCATGCCCTTTTGTATGCATCAAATTCAGGTGCAGGCTGAACTTGCCCTCATTTTTGCATGCTGGGAATTTCCAGTTGGGATCTGTGAGTCTGTTTCAGGCCTGTAAATGTTGCATTTTGTGTTTGTCAAGGAAGATAGTAATCTGCAGTTATGATTTGATGTGTAATGCTGTAGCAGTGTAAGTCTGGACCAGTGTTACTAGTTCAGCTTTTTACCTCAGCCTTTATCTGCTTTCTGAATCTTCCTGTTTTAGAGAATCTCCTCCAGTGAACTGTCTTACAGTGCTGCCTCATGAATCCAGCATGGGTTTTAGAGCCCTAGAATCCCAGACTGGTTTGTGTTGCAAAGGACCTTAAAGCTCATCCAGTTCCAACCCTGTGCCACAGGCAGCGACACCTTCCACTAGAGCAGGTTGCTCCAAGCCCCTGTGTCCAGCCTGGCCTTGAACACTGCCAGGGATGGGACAGCCACAGCTTCTCTGGGCAACCTATACCAGTGCCTCAGCACCTTCATAGTGAAAAATTTCTTCCTAATGTCTAATCTCAATCTCCCCTTTGTCAGTTTAAAACCATTCCCCCCTTGTCCTGATCCAGAAGGCAGTTACAAGGTGTCCACAGAGCATTCTCTTCTCCAGGCTGAACAAGCCCAGCTCTGTCAGCCTGTCTCCAGACCAGAGTTGCTCCAGCCCTCAGCATCTTCATGGTGTCCTCTGGACTCCCTCCAATAGCTCCACGACCCTCTTGTGTTGGGGCACCAGTGCTGGAGCTGGTGAATCTTAATTTACCTAAGGGACTTGTCCATAAGAAAAATTCCTTCCATAAAATGCACTAGCAGCCATCAGTTGCCCCACCTATTGGAGGCAAGTGTGAGGTGAAAATGAAGCCAAGACTGCAGCAGTAGTAATTACCTAGGTGCTTGCTTAACCATGCAGCAAGTAATGAAGTCAGGGACTGTACTGTCACATCAACCGCATTACCTCATTTTCTTCTCTTGCAGACACAGGGAGGTTAAAAATAATGAGCCTGTCTGCCTCTCCCCATACCCCTGAGCACATTGAATCACAAGCACCTTCTTTCTAAAACAAATTTATTTCTTGCTGCCTCCTTCCCAACAAAGACTTGCCTTTGATGAATACCAGACTTCCAGCATATTTGTCAAAGTGGTGCACCTGTGAGGGTTCCAGGGCAAGATAAATTTTGGCAGGCCGAGGGAGTAGAGGGAGGTACTAGGCAAGGAATAAATCTTTGTGTGTTACGACAGGCTGCGAATGAGCGTTCTCCTCCTAAGAATCGCCCCTCTGACAAGTTATGATAAATTACACTCTTTGTTGACACCTTCATCGTGTTATTTATGGCTCGTTAATTGAACCGAAAAGGAGACTTGTAGCGCAGCAGGGGTATTGTACGATACTTTTCCAGTAGGCTGGAACTGAAATCAGAGAACAAAAAAGGGGGAGAAAAAGGTAAAGTAATATATGCATGTGCGTACTCTTCACTGAAAACACCTAGCTGCTCTGAGATACCAGTGCAGAACTGTAGCAAGCACTTTCAGTCTTCCCAGAAGCATTCATTTCTGCCCTCCTGTGTGTCCCAGTAGCAGTGTGTTTGTCTTTTGCTTTCATCTTTAATTCTTATGTCTGTGCTACTCTGTGCATTGCTGAAGCATGGGATTGTCGGCCACATATGAAGGAAAGCATCCAGCTGGTCTTTCTGGACTTGACCATCCCTCACTTGCCTAACAGCAGTCTTCCCTGATCTTTCCTAGCATTCTATTGCTCGGAGTGAGATTCTGACATGAGAGTGGGCATAAAAGAAGGATGCTGTGTGACACTGAAGAAGTGTAACATTCCTGTGCCAACACAAAATGCTATTTTTGGGGGCAATGAATGCCTAATTCAGAGATGTACTCATCTGGGGAACCTTTGGGGATTCCAGCGCTCTGCCACTGGTAAGGGCGAGGTCTTCTGACCAAACATCTGTTGTGGTGGTATGGGTAGGCATTTTCTCTGAGAAGTAGTAGTGTAAACAGGAACGGGAGAGGTACAGGATCTGAGCGAGTGGCTGTCTACACTTGTTATGCGAGAGGTGTCCACAGAAGACACAGTTGAAAGTCATTGTGGGGGATGATAAAAGAAAGAACATCTTCTTCAGTAGATAATGCCTGACCACCCTTTCGGTGAAGAATTTGTTCCTATTATCTACTCTAAACCTTCCCTGTCACAGCTTGAGGCCGTTTCCTCTTGTCCCATCCCTTGTTCCTTGGGAGCAGAGCCCAGCCCCTCCTGGCTCCATCCTCCTGTCAGGCAGTTGTAGGGAGCGATCAGGTTCTCCCTGAGCCTCTGAGCCTTCTCTTCTCCAGACTGAACCCCCCAGGTCCTTCAGCCATCCCCATCACACTTGTGCTCCAGGCCCTGCACCAGCTCCGGTGCCCTTCTGTGGCCCCACTCCAGCACCTCAATGTCTCTCTGGTAGTGAGGGGCCCAGAACTGAGCGCAGGATTTGAGGTGCAGCCTCACCAGTGCCAGTCCAGGGGCACACTCACTGCCCTGGCCCTGCTGCCACACTGGTGCCGATACAGGCCAGGATGCTGTCGGCTCCCCTGGCTGCCAGGGTGCACGCTGCTTTTGTTTCCCTCACTCCTGTTCCGCGTCCCTAGGAAGCGAGTTAACGCCCTGTGAGCATGGAGGCAGCGGGAACGCCGCGGGTTCACAGCTGCGCCGCGTTATCTGCGGGACCCTTCCTGCACGCACGGATCGGCTGCACCAGCGCTGCGGTCTCCCCGTGCGGCGGGGCTGCCGGCTCCGGAGCCGGGCTGCCGCCACTGCGGGCGGCCTCTGGCGTGCTGAGGGGGAGCCCTGAGGGAGCCCTGAAGGGGTGAGGGGGGCGGCCCGCTCCGCTGCGCTGCCTCCCGGGGTTTTGCCTCCTGCCTGCTCCTCGTCTGTGTGTGGAGCCGCTTCAGCTTCCCTCCACCGGCGGCTGCATGGCAGGGAAACAGCGCTGCCTGAGGTGCACTTGTGTGAGCGGTTAATTCCTGTCTGCAGGTCTGCCTGGCAGTGGATGCTGCTGCTTCGTCATTCCCCTGCAGGTTTTAAATTCTTCTTTGTTTGTGGAAAAACGATATAGTTGTGGCTGTGATCGTAACGAATACGAACTTCGGGGGCGTGCGGGGTGGTGTTGTTTTGATCTAGAGAATAGGAACGTAAAGAGGAGGAGAGAACTGGACCCAAAATGTAAGATCCTTTACTCTGCTTCGGGTGGCCATCCAGCCCCATGGTAAAAGGCAGCAATCTCCGTTGGTTACTTTTCTGTGCCTAATTCCTAGTAGGAATGCAACAGCCAGCAGAACTCCTGAGGCAAGAGGGGTTTGGTTTATCAGCTGATTGGTTTCTAGGGTCCTTCCCCTACCCTGGTCCCCAAACCGCTCCCCAGCAAGGGAAAACCCTGAGGTAAAACCTGAGCATACCAATATGTATGGTTTTCCTACCTTCTAGAGCAGTAGTTCCATGCCGGACTGTTGACCAGTGTTCTTACTTTGTGTTCTGAACTGAAATGTAATCTGGTAAACTGGCTGCTCAAGGATCTGTCTGGTACTGGAAAACATCCTGCCACCTTCGTGCTTACTGCCATTCTTCTATCTTAAATGTGAGCCTTGCATGTAGCCCTTTTTCTGTGCTTCACACTCTAGGCTGTATTGTCAAAATATTGGTAGCTACTTTTGGAGCCAGGGAATGGATTCTCACAGGTTGAGTGTGAGCAAGGAGAGGGAAAAATCTGAGAGAAATAAAGGAAGTAGGATAAAAAAACTTGCTGTGGGCACCTTTCAACCATCAGTTTGAAACCAGCTGTAACCAGTACCCAGTTGTACTGAACTAGGGCAGAGCCACCTGCAGTACAGCATCCTATTCCCCTGTATCCATCCTTTGGGAGCTTTGTGCTTAGCAAGCTTTGTTTTGTCACTTGGTAATTGCATCCTTCCTGTAGCATTTTCTACCCAGGCAGCTGGCTTTCTTTTTCAGTTACAAGGATAGGTGATTTATGGGGGTTTTGTAGTACCAAAAAGTAGAGCATTACAATATTTTTCAAATATTGTATACTGATAGATAATCTTTCCCACTTCTTAGTTTTTTTTAATTAAAGACTCTTTGTAATAATGTGGGCCACATTGCTCCTTCAGTCCTCTCTGGTTGTCAGTTTTCCAGGGTTTTGACTAAGTAGGTGTAAAAAGTTTAGGCTCTTTGGCTGCAGCCATTGGTATGCATTTGAAGTGTGTCATGGTGAGTATGGTAGAATACCCGTATGTGATGAGGAGCTGTAGTGAAATAATTCTAGTTTGATACTGTATTCGAGGTTTATTCTTTATCGTTGATGGGACTGGAAGTTCATACATGTGAACTTGTCTCTGTCCCTGATAGGCATAATTTGAAAATACTTTTTTGGCTTTGTCATGATTTTTCTTGTTCAATCTTTCACTTTCTTGAGATAGGTAATAAACTTCCCTTTTTATTTTTATTGGTCATGTTATTGGGACATTTTAATTGATACTCAGCATATTTGCATGTGCTCATTGCTTCATTTCCAGATGTTGATACAAAGGCTTAACCATCACAGCATGCGAAGACAGCACCATCTCTTGGGCTTCAAATACTGTAACCATGTGAGTAGGCTTCCCTGAATTAATTCTCTCAAATGAGACCATGAACTGAAGATAACTCAGGAAACAGTTTACAGAATTTATGTAGCCTGACAGGCTTTTAATTCCTAGACCACTTATAAATAAATGAGGCAGATACAGCCAGTGACATGTTCACGATCTCAGCTATTGAAGCTGCCTTTTTTCCACAGGCTTATGCAGCTACAGCTGTGTTCTTGTGTCTGTGACACTAGTAGAAACTAAGTACTGTGTAGTAATGAATATACCAGAAAGAAGGGAGTAGCACTGGTGTCTGTCCTCAAATTGAATAATAGGTTTAAATAGGTTTAAAATACAAATTTACATATGTTCTTTATCCACCAAAATTCTTCAGTGGAGGGTAACATTTGAAAAGTTGTGTCATCCTTGATAGCAAATAGGAGTGGGCAGGATCAGCAGCTGTAATCAGCTCATGGGAGGTAAGTGCCACCCACACCAAAAAATGTTGGCTTCGGTCTCTAGCTTTCTGCACTTCGGTTTCTTGTCAATTACAAGGCTAAAGGAGGAGGGAAAAACAACCTCCAAGTCAGTCTTACATAATGCTTTGTTTTGCAAGGCTTCTACTAATCATGTCAATACCAAGCCTTTAGATTTTGGTAATTACATTGGAAATGCCCAGTTTGTACATAGTAATTCCAACTATAATTACCATGAAATTATATAACTACAAATTACCCTGTCATGTGGATGGCCTAAATAAGCATGTACAGTACCTGCTCTGTGATAACAAATTAGAATTACATGGTTAGTTAACTAGCAGTAATATGAGATTTTTGAAGTGGCCAACCAAGCTGGCTAGCAATGTGGGGAGAAAGCAGAGGGGGAAGAGGGGAAGGGCGGGTCCTGATGCTTGGTTATTTCCAAATAACAGAATATTTCTTTCCTGATACTTCTTCATAGGGAAATAAAATAATTCTGACTTGGGGCTTGTTTTTAATGGACATTTGTGTTGTATTGAGTCATCTGCTTGGTCACTGCCAGCTGCTCTGTGTGTGTTAGCCTGGGTGCCTGCTACTGCTTGTGGGACACTGCATGTTTGATTCAGTTTTTATTTAGTGATTTTTAACTGAATGTGTTAGAAACCAATTGCTTTGCCTTTTATTTTTATCAAAGAGCATTTTATCCATTTGCAACAAAAAATGGGTTGATAGAGAAAAGAGATGGGGAGATTATACACAGGTACAACAACCTTTTCCTTGTGTTAGTTCTTATTTGAGGTAGGGAAAAATCATGTCTAAGAGTCATATAAATCACAAAACAGGCAGTTGACTGTGTCAGTGTCCCCCTTCAAAACATCCATACTGTAATTCTTTCTCACAGACAAAAAATAACATTGATCTTTCTTATTTGCACCGGCTCCCTACCATGGCACAAGGGGAAGAAAGGCGTGCCTAAAAACCAGAATGGGTAATACTGAGTCATTTGAAAGCCTTCCTCATAGAACTGCAGCACCTCAAAAGACAGCCTGTGAAAGTGGACTCATGTTTCATATATGGAGGAAGGCTAGTCTTGCTAATGGTCTTCCTTTATTGTGGGAGCAGAGGTGCAACCTCCACAAACACAAAATTGGTAATACATAGTTTCCTGCTTCAGGAGTGGTGCTGTACCTTTTGTAGTCACACAGAAACACCAGTACCATTGAAAATGGCTTTTACATCTCAGTAGACGAGGTCTGGAGAGAAGTGAGAGAGCAAACCCTCCACATTAGCGGGGCCCTCTCTGATGGAGGAAATGGGATGGAAAATCCGGATCCTCGGTTTCGTTTTTGCGGCAGGCCGATGGCGGTGTCACTAACGCCCACCGGGTGGCAGCACGCGGGAGTTGAGTTCCTTGCCAGGCCGTTGGTCTTGAGCTGCGTTTGCCATGGAAAAGAATGAATCGCTGCAGTCATAACGTGTTGAATATAGTTTTTATTGTCCGGTCCTGATTTTGAAACCGGTGTGTTTAATACGCTTGTTTAATTTGTATTTCATTGTTTTTACTCTCAGAGAGTGTAGTAATCTGACCACGGAAAAGACTGTGTCACTCAGGACCTAAAGATTGTTTATAGAAGCTTAGAACATCCTCCTCTTCTAGTGGTAATTAGATCATCATGCAAAGGTCCTGGCATCCATTATTTTCATCTGCAAGAGTCATCACAGAGCAGTGCATATCTGAGAATGAAATGTTTATCACATTTCACCTGCAAAAGCTGAGCTTTCTCCAACTGACTTTGAATTCATTTTCATGACTTGATTTGTGGTTTCTTTGGTGTACCCTAAATAAATTAGGTCATCACCTACATGAGAGGGAAAATTCTCGACGAGGTTTCCAACCTCAGCTCTTTGTTCATATCAAAGTTTTTCTTCTGTATTTCTTACTGAGTCTCTTTCTTATTTAGTGTCCTCTCTTCTGAGCAATACATGTTTATAGAAGCAAGTAGTTCGCTTTGCTTACATGCAATTGCAACTCTAATGCATGGCTTCAATTTATTTCTGACAGCCTCGTTAGTCAGTAGCACTGACAGACAAAAACTAGTAGTAACAAGGTTAACCAGTATCCCCACAGATTAGAAGTGTGCCCTAGACCGGTCTTTGGTTGTTTTTGCTGTCCAAATCCAGAGTTTGATAGATATTCCTTTGAGTTGGTGTTTCAGTTGCTTATGGACTGGTCTTTTTGTTTCAGACAGACATGAACTGTGCTGCGTGCAAACATATATCTGTTACAAAAAGGAACACAGGAATTGTAAGCGTGGAAATTATTCAGTTATCTTTTTCTTGTTTGTTGTCGATCTTCTGCTTTTCTTAGAGCTAGGTCCACTATGTTGGGGTTTTTTTCTGTCATTGATTTAAATACTGTGCTAACCAGTAAGAAGTCTCCAGAGACTCATGCTGGGAATATGTTTTAAACGAACATCCTTTAGGGTGTGAATAAACATGATGATCAGGTATATTCCAAATTGTGTAGGGTCTCTGGCTAACATGCAGTGTTTATGAGCATGAATAATTATAATGAAAAGTTTTCCATTCTCACATTGTCCTTTTTCTCTTCTTTGTGTCATCTCAGAAGAATCCATCTTTCAGAAGGTGCTGACTGGGAACTTACTGGCAGAGCAGTTTCTCATGACTGTTGTTTGGTAATAGGAACATCTCAGAAAGCGTCAGTGAGAGTTTGTGGTAATTTTGGTTGCAGCTAATACAGATAATTCTACAACGAGCCCTTTTGTTTAGCTGGCTAGGTGTTTAAACTCTCAGTAAGGTCAATGATTGAATTTAGGTAGTTTCAACTTTAAAAAACCCTACGTCATTACTTAGATTATTTAAGATATCAGAAAAATGTTTTCAGACAGGTCAGCCTGTTGCAGAGCACTTGTTTGATTACCTGAGCTACACTCAAAGCTATTAAGAGATGGGGTGAAAAGGTAATTGGTTAATGGGGTTTTAATCTGGAAGAGGGTGGGATTGTTTTCATCACTTACTAGTTTTGAATTTTTTGCGCAAAAATAACTGTTAATTTAGGTATCTGCTGATGTGATGTGTTTATGTAAAAAACGTATGTGAAAGTGAGATTTTTTTTTTTCTACAAAATCAGTTGTGTTCCTCTTGCCAGGGGAAGATTTCTGTGCAAACATATCTTTGTTCACCAAATATGTTTTTAGGGCACATGCGTTTAATCACATTTGCTCAAATTGAAGGGCTTTGCTATTGGTGCTTCTGAAATCAAGAGAATTCCTTCTGAGAGAACCAGGTTACTTGTTTAAGGCTGCAATAATTTGTGTGATTGTCATCCGAAGAAGTTGGTTGAACTCTCTTTAGTCTTCATATTCTTTCAAACTGGTAGCACGGTTTCCTCTCCACAAAGTTCACGTTTCAGTATCTGCGAGTACGCTACATTTACTTGCTATCCCAAAACTGTACTCATACAAATTTAATAGAAAGCTGCTTACATCATGGAACTGTGTAAATATATGTACAAAACACCTGTGGCTTAGTCCCAATGTAATCCAGGGACATAAAATGTGTTTGCCACTGATGTAGTACTTTCCCATTTGGGTTGTATTTAGTGTGGTCTAGTAGTTCTTTCCATAACTTTAGTGCATCAGCAGTCCCATTAATAAAAATAATTTTATTCTTATTTAACATAGTTTCTTATTTTTGAGCATAAATATCACCAAAGCTAGAAAGTTACCTGGTCCATTTGAAATTTAATAAACTGAGATAATAAAATCATAAATTAGGTATGCATGGGGAACCTAGTAGATGGGAACAGAATTAGAAACAATGATACTTCAGAACACTTCAGTTGGTGTCTATCGGAACTGATTCTGTCCAGCCTTCTGTGGAATAGGATGGTTTGTCTGATAGAAATATTATGCTCCTCGACAATTTTGCACTTTATACTGTGCCAAAACCATTAATCTCTCATGTTCCTGCTGGATAAGTATAAACAGCAAGCAGCTGGCATTTTTTATTCACTTTTCAAACTGGTATAGTGTCTGAGGGTTACTGCCTGACAGAACTCTTGTAAAAAGCTTGTAAAATAGCAAAATGCATGTAACTGTCACAGGAAGGATAACCAGTTTCTGGCAATACTTACATTGTTTCTACAGTCCTGATACTTTTCATGCTCCTCATTTGTTGCTGTTTTACACAGTGATAACACTGTATTTGTTCATTTAAGGGTTGAATTTTTCTGGTTGTCTCTGTGACTGTCAGTTTGATATTCTGCTATGTTTTCAAAAGCAGCTGAAAGAGTTAAGAATGTCTGTATGTCTAAATACCCATAACTTGCTATTCCTTTAGCATAGTACATCCATGGTGTGAAGGCTGGCATGACTAGGTTCGTAACTTTGATAGATAATAAGTAATGAATGCTTCTCCCAGCTGAGAAGATTTATAAATGCACATGAGTTTTTGTTCCATACTTATATACTGAACCTTGTTGTTTCAGAACTCACTAATGATTTGGATATAATAGAGGATTTTATTGAGATTCTTCTCAAAAAAAGAGTTGAGGATTCATATAAAACTCACCTGCTGAATTTACTTATTTAGTTTTGTATGATGTGGCTTCACTTTGAATTTGTGTGCATTCTTATTTGGGTTCTTTTCTAATTCCTATTCTTTCCATGCACATGGTTCTTTCTGCTGATCCCTGCTTACAACCAGGTCTAACTACAACTACCAGTATCCTGAGCTAGTCTGCTGGTTGAGTTAGAGTAGAAATGCCACTTTTGTTCTGACAAGTAGTAACTAGACCATTTGTCAAAGAGCGTTGTCATGCAGGCACAGTGCCTAAGCTAGTGAGTCTGAGAATGGTCTCAGCTTACTGTAACATTATGAGGTGTACTAGAAGTCATAGCAGGACAAAAGGCTTGGCAGCTTCTGTAGAGAGAGGCACACAGGAACCTGGGGGAGTTTTCTGAGGTGACTGCTGTACCTAATCCAAGGTAGCTCAGTCCTTAGGGATAGATACTAATCATCTGACCTAAGTCATTAATGAAAGTATGCTTTAGAGGAGCTGGAAACTGAATAGCTGCCTACTGATGAAAACAGGATTGTACACATTTAAAGCTGACTGTGCTTCACTAACTCGCTGTGTATCACAAGATGTTTCATTTAAAAACTGGGACAGTGGATTTTTTTCTCTTTAAAGTCTGTGTTAGGGAAGACATAATTATTAATGCTTCAGAAAATTATTTATCAAATGCTCTGAAATACATGTTAACTTAGTGATGAATCAGAAAAATATCTGAAGTTCATGATTTATTCTGCAGATTTAAAATCAGCATATGCCATTACATGAAGGAAAGTTCTCTTGCTGGTTTCACGGCAATTTTTAAGGTAGCTTTAAAATAACCAAGGAATTGTCACTGTCAGTGAATGCTAACGACTCTTTTACGTTCAGATAACTCAGCCAACCAGTTGCCTTTAGGGTTGTTTTTTGCCTTAGCTGCTATGCAAGATGAGTGTTGTGGTTTAAGCCCAGCTGGCAACCCAGAGCCATGCAGCCGCTTGCTCATTCCCCCCACCTTCCTCCCCCCTCTCCCGGAGGGATGGGGAGGAGAATCGAAAGAATGTAACTCCCATGAGTTGAGATAGGAGCAGTCCAGTAACTAAGGTATAACACAAACCGCTACTGCTACCAGCAATAATAATAATGATAAGGGAAATAACAAGGGAAGGGAATTCAACCACTCACCACCCACCAACCAATACCCAGCCGGACCGAGCAGTGATCTAACCCTTCCGGGTAACTGCCCCCAGTTTATATACTGCGCATGACGTGCTGTGGTATGGAATACCTCTTTGGCTAGTTTGGGTCAGATGTCCTGCCTCTGCTTCCTCCCGGCTTCCCCTCCTCCCTGGCAGAGCATGAGACTCAGAAAGACCTTGGTCAGAGTAAACATTACTTAGCAACAACTAAAAACATCGGTGTTATCAGTGCTGTTCCAGGCTGAAAGTCAAAAACAGAGCACTGCACCAGCTACTAAGGAGAAAAATGACAGCTACTGCTGAACCCAGGACAATGAGGTTTTTAAGTGTATAGTTTTTTTCAGATATTCTCTCAAGGAATCATGTGCTTCAGAACTCCTTTAACTTCTGAATCTAAAGTTAGACAGCTGATACAGAGCCTCAATAAAATATTTTATTAGAAGAGATTTTAAAGGGAAAATCCTGAACAGTTAGAACTTGGAACTTCTAGCTGGCTAAAATGTCAACACCTTTAACCAGCAGTGTAAGCATTTTAAGTTGATTTCCTTTAGGGATGCCTGAAGAAAAACACATCTTCATGTGGAGTAGCATATAGCACTTCAAATGTACAATATGAATGGAAGTATCTAAGGAACATGCATTGCTTCTAGTGGGGTCCCCTTGAGGCTTGGCATTCAGCTTTGCAATTAGAACAAAACTATGATGTTGTAGTTGACAGTTTTGCAGTTTGTTGATTACTTTTGAATAGGGAAGGATGCTTAGAACTTGTCAGTTTAGAATTTACTAGTTCATTTCTTCCCATCTGTTGGGAAATTCTCAGGAAATTTAAGGAATACAGCTGTAGAATTAGGCTGTGAAAAGAATTAGCTTGTAACAGTATATATTGATTTTTTTTTCCCCAAAGTTCAGTTGATTTATTAATGACTAATAAAAATTTTATAATAATTATACACAAATGGAACAACTCATGCAAAATCTTTACAATTTCTATTAGAATAAATGCTGAGGCAGTAGTACAAAGACTTCTGTAAAATATGCAGATTAAGGCAGTAACTTGTGCATATTCTTCAGATTTCTGATTTTTCCAGTAGGTGTTCAAATGCATGGGTTGGTGGAACAGCCAAGATACTATAGAGATGACTGTTCCCATTTTAGAGATTCCATAAAAATGTTGCAAATGCTAGTGCTTTTGGTAGCTAAATTAGGCTATATGTCAATTTTTGTATGTATAGTCTGTTAGACATAAGGAATAGGTTTATGTGATGCAACATGTTTCTGTTATACCTATGTAATAGTGACACTGACCATTTGGAGACTCTTGTTTTGCTGACAGTCTCTTGGCAGGCAGTAGCCAGCTGAGCTTGGCTCCCCAAGATCTCGAGATGCAAGGTTTTTTTAAGGGAGAGCACCTGTGTTTCATATTCATAAAAAGTGTTACAAAAACAAGAGCCACAAGGTCTAAGGTTTTGATTTTGATTCTTCCTGGTAACATATTTTGGTATTATATGCATCAGTATTCGCACCAGAAGTATCTGCATGGGATTAAAGAACATCTTTTACATGGTCCCTATGTTACAGAATCACCAACTAATAGCCTGTGCTCATCTTGGTGACCTGTTCATGATCAACCCATAGATTTCTTTTTAATAACAAGAAGAGGTTACTTTTGTTAAATTAGTTATATTTATAAATTAATTTTATTTCTATATTGAGCTCTACATTTGAAGGGTTCTGTATCACAGTTTGGACTCTCTTGAGCCTTCTGAGATAGTAATGATAAAAGCAGATTACATGAGATGGTTAGAGCAAAAAAGCAGCGTAAACTTAACATTCAGATCATGAATTCAGGCAGCTATATCTATTAGACTCGTGTCCTTGCTTGATTTGCTGAATCAGGATGTGATAGCATCTACAAGGTTATGGTTTTTGTAAGTAGCTGAAGATTGGTCTGGTGTCCTCAACATAAAAAGGACATGGAACTGCTGAAACAAGTCCAGAGGAGGGCCACGAGGATGATCAGGGGACTGGAGCACCTCCCGTATGAAGACAGGCTGAGGAAGTTGGGGCTGTTCAGCCTGGAGAAGAGAAGGCTGCGTGGGGACCTCATAGCAGCCTTCCAGTATCTGAAGGGGGCCTATAGGGATGCTGGGGAGGGACTCTTTGTCAGGGACTGTAGTGACAGGACAAGGGGTAATGGGTTAAAACTTAAACAGGGGAAGTTTAGATTGGATATAAGGAGGAAATTCCTTCCTGTTAGGGTGGTGAGGCACTGGAATGGGTTGCCCAGGGAAGTTGTGAGTGCTCCATCCCTGGTGGTGTTCAAGGCCAGGTTGGATGAAGCCTTGTGTGGGATGGTTTAGTATGAGGTGTCCCTGCCCATGGCAAGGGGGTTGGAACTAGATGATCTTGAGGTCCTTTCCAGCCCTAACTATTCTATGATTCTAAAACCAAATGGACAACACAAGTAGTTGTATGGCTACTTTATATGGTACTGTGCTTTACAAGTCAATGATACAGTGCAACAATGCACTGGTAGGCTGGCTCCTGCAATGGATGGACACTTTGCGTGGAAAACAGCTTACACCACTTCAAGATGAGCTTTCCCTTTCTGTGTAGGATATATTGCCAGTTCTGTGATAAAGAAAAGAGCTCCAATTCAGTGAACAGCCACCAGTTTGGTTTGTGTTTTTTCTCCCTTAATGGTCCACTTGTGTCATGGAAACAAAACCATTGTTTGCTTTTAGGTTACACCAACTGTTCATTAATAGTTGTGATGCCAACCTAAAGCTTTTATATATTCAGTTCTGAAAAGGAATTGCTGTGATGAAAAGAAAATTGAGTGCTGGAAACTGTTTGGACAGTATTTGAAAAACATAAATATTGGCAAATAAGAGGGTCCATTCATAAGTTATACATGAAGTGATTTTCTGTCTTGCTATTGATTAGTGCTAAGGGCATGCAATCCAGAGAAGCTTTGTAAATTCCAATCAGAGAAGCGTTTGGGTAAAGCACACTTACTGTTCCAGTCCAGGAGGTGAATGTAATCATGCTGGCACATACCACTGATCCATTCTCTGTGCATGGAGAAAATCCTGTATTGTTGCTAATGCTTATTGATTGCAGTTATTTACTTCACACTAGCTGAGGGTGAGATGGATGCTGCATTCTGTTAGTGATGTAAGCTCAAGTGACAAGTCAAAGACTTGTCCAGATTCCTTTAAGACAACAAACATGATGGCTTCTTATTGCAGCATGTTAAATATTAATTTCTCAAACCATGACTTTGAAAGGCTCTGAAATGTGTCAAGATTCTGACTATTTAAAACCAGTCTTCTGCAGAAATTTCCTATAGACTGAAAGAGCAAATGTTGACTTCCGTGACAAGCAAATCTAACTTTCAGTGTATTCCTTTAACATAAGGTGGGCTATTATTTGAAAATATGTAGCTAGCTCAAAGCTTGTTAATGGCCTTTAATTCATGCTAGGCAAATGTTCCTAAAGGTACTGTACTAGCCAACAATACCAGTGAAATGAGTACTGAACCAATGTTGTTGCTTTAAGAGTTGCTAAATGCTGTATTTGTTGTGAGAAGTAGAGCTTGTATAGAAACAAAAGGGAAGAAACAGAATCTGCACTTCTGAAGAAGGCAGCAGTATTCAGATAACCCTGGGAGAGGAAGGAAAGTATATTTTCTAAGATCTTCTGATATTAAAACCCCTTTACTGCTGTTGAGAAAAATCTCTCTGACAGAGGATTTAGCTTCTGCTAATCCTTAAGGGACTTGTTTTGACAGAGTCTTTATAGAAGATTTTCTCAGTAACTTCTGATTTGTTACAAAAGAGCAATTACTGATTTGTCCTCAAGCACCTTTTTGATGCATGTTTGTTAATGAAGTTCATGTGCATACAGGAATGAGGAAGAAAAGCCAGTCAGAGTTGTTTATGATGAAAAAGCAGGAATATTTGGGTTTACCTGGATCTCCAGTTCTTTTTCTAGCCCACAGGGTACTCAGTCTGGATTTCATTTTAGTGTGTTATGTGGCCTGCTCAGCAGTTTGTGGAAACAGATCTTGTTTTCTCTTTGTGGTAGACTAAGTGTTTTTGTTGCCCTTTCTGAGCATAAAGACATTTGCTGATGTTCAGAATAACATCCACTATTAATTTTTAATCCATTTTCTAGTAATCTGCACAGGTAACCATAAAGTCCTGATTTTATAGTGGCAATGCTAGTTAAGGGCAATAAACCAGCTTTCTTGAAATGCCTTTCTGTTACTTGTTCCTTTTGTCTGAAGAACCCAAATATCCAAGTATATGTCCCTTTCCAAAATCAAAGGTAGTACAGAAAATCCACAGAGAACAGCTTAGTTCTGTCAGTTTTCCCAGTTCTTACAGGCTCTGTGGTTATGCACATGTGCTCCGTTTACAGAATAATCTAGGAAAATAGGGCTGTATTACCAACACTGTCTGGGTTTAGGTGTCATGCTGTTTAGCTAAAAAAACCTTGGATCACATTCACGTTATTTCCCATTGTTCATCTGCCAAGCTGTCTCATTCCTGATCTAGAGGAACTGTCTATGTAGTTGACACTGTAGTTAATTCATCTGCTGGCTTTGCTTCAGAAAACGAGTAACCAGCGTTAATATTGATAGAGTAATTTTTTTTTTCCTTTAATCTGAATAAAACCAAAAATTAGAGAGCAGACTGGAGTGATGTGAAAACTATGTTCCGAGACACATCTGGCCTTCAAACCTTTTGATTTATTCCAACTATTTGTTTTAAAATATTTTCCTTAATGCTAATGAATGTACTTAGTCTAAATCAACACAACTTGTGCTTGCTGCGCAGACTATCCAAGCCATTTCAGTGGCAAGTCATACTACTGTCTATTAAGCACAGTAATGTGGTGTGTGTATCCTGCCGCAATGGTAGAGGCATGCTGAAGAAGTGCATACCTCTATCTAGTTAAGTTCCTCTAAAATTTAAGAAACCCCCCCACCCAGTTTGGGGGCAGTTCTGAATGACTGTCATTAAATAACCCAGATCTCTCTCACAACTTGAACTTGTCAGTGACTCAACAGATGATCGCTGTAACAAATGCTGTCTTGTTTGAATTTCACTTCTGGAGAGCAAATAGTTCTGTTTCTTTCGGCAAAAGATGTGGGTCAAATTTGCAACAAAATATGGTAATTTACTTATAATAAAGGTTCGTTTCTGTGATAAAGACCTCCTGACATAGCTATCTATGGCTGGAGAACCAATAAAGGAACTGTTCTGCCCTTTGTAACCATTATTTTTATTCTGCTCTGACTTTCTGCTTTTGAAGACATAGTAGTTTCTGTTACTTAGAGTAACAAACCTAACAAGAGACAGCTTGCAGAGCTCGTTCTGAGGAAGTTGTCTAGAAATCTCTTGCGGGAATGAGCTTCTGTTAAAATACCAGGTATTTCTCACTTCTGGCCGATCGGGAAGCATTCTGAAAAAAAGCTGTTCCTGAGCTAGTATGGGAAATCACAGTGGTGAAGCTGGAACGCTGATACGCAAATGCCTACTGTGGAGTAAGAAGTGAAAAAGTAACTATGAAGAAAAAGTGGCATTTTAGTATCTTCAGGAAGAATTCTCTGAATCTTATGGGGATGTTAACAATTTCAAAGGAAAGGAGAGAAACAGCCTTTGTTTTTCTCCTCAGACATATTTGTTTTTAAAATGAAGAAAGCTACCTCACACAAAGGCCTATTGAAGTGCCATCAAGACATTAAGATATACAGTAAATCTGTGCTAGCTTTAGCTTATGATGGGTGCTTTATTGCTTTTACAGTAACCCAGAATTTACTCCAAATGCTTCACGTTCAGAGCCCTTGATACTGTATGTAGTTCTTTCATTATAAATTTGTAGTACAGCAGTTGTGAAAGTCAGCCTTCCTGATTTCCCCCTCTGGGTATTAATTGCCACCTCGGTGCCGTTATTAAAGATTTTTTTCAACAATAAAATCCCAATCAGAACAGACATTTATTACTGCATAGAGGCATTTCTTGAGTGGTTTAACAGTTGCTTGATAGTCTAGCCACCCATGGTGAGCAGCCGCAGGTATTTTGCTTCCATGCTGACTTTCATGCTTTGCCAAAGTTTCCAAGAACCTAGCTTTCAGACTTTTCAACTGTATTTTTAAAATCAGTTTTCCTTCTGTGTATGAGACAAAACCTCTTTGTTAATGTGACCAATGCTTAGTGACACTGTGATTGTCTAACTGCAAATTGTTTTCCTGTATAATTCTGTCCTGAGAACGAAACTTGGCTTCCTGACTCCGTGGGTTGGTCTGTATTACCTGTTTGCCCTTCTGAGTGTAAATGAAGTGATCCCCAGGGACTGAGGAAGATGCTTACAGTTTTGCCTCACATTCTTCTGGCTATGAGAGTTGGCTCCCACGGGTTTATAGGTGTCTGCTCCTTCCTTCTTCTCCTTGTGCTCTAGTGCCTGATTATTGTCAGACGTTTGATCCTGAACTGTGTAAAGAAGTGGATGAGAAAAAGAACTTTTGCTTAGTAATTTCTTGGACTTTGACCATCTTTCTTTTACTTCAATGCACAAAGAAAGAGTCCTTTCTTTTTTCTAAGTGCTTTTGCTTTTGGTTTTTGTGGTGTTTGTCAGGCTATTAACAAGTGCAGTTGAGGAGGTGTTCACTCCTTCTTACACTTGTTATTCCTGAAAGTATGTATCCTGAGAGAGTTGTGATGCAAAGTTAAGTTTGAACTTGCAGGTCTCCCACACTGCAAATAAATGGGTTGTCACCAAGTCACAGGTGCTCACAGCATGATGGTGAAAAACAGTGCGAGTCTTGAGGATTCCGATGACATTGCTACTGCTATAATTGATTGAAAGCAGGCTGTTGGTCAGTTACCTCATGAGTATTCTTCACTAGCAGATACGAGTTTAACAGACTTACTATCTGTCAAAGTACTGTATCTTACTGTTATTATTACTATATGCTAATTTTAGTTATATGTGAAGCCTAAAATGTACTGATACCTTTTAATTTTTCTCACAGCAGAATATGTCTATACTTCAGTATGTATTCCCACAGTTTTTTAGTTACAAGGATTTTTTTTTTTTCATGGGAAGAAATGAGCAAAAATGTTGACTTGTTTGCCACATCAAGTACTCTCGATTAATTGTATTCAGACAAAGAATAAAGAAGTTCTATCTCTGCTCACAAATTTAAAACGTATCCATCGCCCTGATGATAAGTGTAAGGAATCAGTTCCTCAAAGTTAGAAAGTATAAATATCATTTTATGGAGCCACCTTTAAACACATGCTATCTTTACAATGGTTGCCTATCAAGTCATAATGATGAACTTTTTAAATGCCTGCTTTCATGTAACACTCCCTTCTGTAAAATCGTTGTTAGAGGCTCAGGTATCTTTATGCTTTGTACAGAACTGCTGTAGGATACCATTGTGTCAGGAAAGCATCTTTTTTATTCTTTTTTATTCATTTAACAAGAAATATTTGTCTATGTTTTGAGCGGGCCTCAAATATCCAGTCATCAGACATAAAATGGTAAAGTGTTATGCCTTGTGAATTAAAAGAACAAAAGGAGAAATGTGATTTAGCTAACAATTCTGTGCCATTCATAGCTTCTACTGGAAATGGCAGAATCTGTCCTTAATCTCCAATGGAGCAGAGAGTTCATTTTATAGACCTAAGGTTATATGGGGAGCAAGGAAAAAGCACTGGAGACAAATGATAATGTTAACCTTTGTTCAGAGATCACCTCTCAGTTTACGAACAGTTACTTTTCAGTTCATTGAGTCAGTCCATAAACTATTAATTACACAGGACATAGAAGGCCTCACAGAATTGGGCAGAGATTGTATTAGCCCTATTGGGGAAGTGGTGGAGGTTAAGGGGAAAGTCTTCAATGACAGAACACACTGCATGTTGGTATCTTGCACAAGATTGTCTTTTTTTACCTTGTTCTCCTGAAGAATCATATGTAGGTGAAAAAGAGGTGGAGGACTTGTGAAACGTCTTTGTGAGGTGTAGCTGATAAATGGTATTGTGCATGGTTTGGGTGGCTGTGCTCTCTTTAAGAAAATAGTGTTCATAAAGCATTTAATATATCATGTATATCCAGCCTTCAGGTACTACGGACTTTTTGTATTTTGAAGTGAATAATAGCTACAACTTGCTAGGGCAGCAGTTCAATGCGGGTCATGTATTTAGAGCACATTGCACTTGAGAGCTGAACTCAAAAGCTTAGCAGCAGACTTCCTGAAATCTGCTTGAGTGGCCTTGAACAATACTGAATCAAAACTCAGAGCTCTCAGTCTCAAAAAACTTTTTTACTGTACAAGAGCTCTATATGCTTCTGAAAATAGAACGAAGCCAAAACCCTCAAGGTATTTACTGATTTGCCAGACATCCCAACCTGTTCCATCCCTACAAGTTTCTGCTCCTGGGAGCATCTTTAGCAGGATACTCAGTATTCCAGCAGCTATGGTGTTGTACCCAATGTTTTCTGGAAAAGTCATTCAAAATATACAACCATGAAGGAATATTTACTTCTATAGGTAAATCATTTTGAATTCTACTCATGGAACATTAAAGATCTGGAACTGCTCTGTAGTTCTTTATCCATTTGTTTCATTTTTGAAGTATCAGTTCATGGCAGTGTCCCAGGCTTCTAGCTTTGCTTTGCTTAATATAATTTGAATTGCAGGAAATGACTGTTTCTACAGAGTTAATTTTACAGGAAATGTCTAGTCTTGTATTTTTTATTATAGTTTCAGGATTGAAATGAGTGTCTACATGCTTATCATGTCCCTTGTCTAATCACGTAATTACCTTGGTCTGATTTTGAAGGTGGCTAAGTGCAGTGAGAGAAAAGAAGATTTCAGAGTGCATACTGCTAGTTCTGAAGACAGTGTAAAATGCATAGTGTTTTCTCATGGATCTGTATGACTGCACTTAGCTTTTAGAATGTGAAATTATGCAGCAGGAATAAAGTGTGGTTAGTAAAGCTAACTAAATTAAAAGAGAAGTTAACAGAAATGTTGTGTTCCTGTTCAGTGTCCTGGTCATGTAGCTACGTCTGCCTTTTTGTGGTGGTAGCCCTGAAAATTAGGAACAAAACCAAAGAAAACCCAAACAAAACTTAATCATATTCAAGCTTGCTTTGTCAGTATCATATATTTTATGTACTTTAAATAGGAACAACAAATACATTATCTTGATGATTAATATAGTGTTCTCAGACTTAGTGTTTCATTTTATCATTGCTAAAGGCTGTATCTGAGTAGATTTTATAAGAAAAGGTAATTTCATGGTAGCTCAGGATAAAAATATGTTTCTGCCTGCACAAATAAGAAACACTTTTTTAAAAGATAGAAATAATTTGCTTGAAAAAGTTATGAAGCAAAACAAAGAATAAGTTGATGTTCACTGATAATTTGAAAATAAACCCGGTGAGAGTTTGTTACTATTGTAATTTGTGGAGCATAGTTCAAATCCTGCGTTTGGTTGTGTCTAGACAGACTGCCTCAACCCTTCTGAGCCCCGCATCTTCTGCCTGAGATAAAATGCAGTGTGCAGTCTTGGTGCGTTTCAAATGTGCTATTCCAAAAGGCTGAATTTCATTAAAAAGTGATAAAACTTGGCCTACTTAAATTAAAGGTATATTTCCTTTTTTTTTTCCTTAAGCAAACACCTGAGTTCAAGAGGGTATATGATGAATACAAAATCATTACAAAGCTCAAGTATGACTTCAGCTTACCTGCTGTAGCTGAGGGAATACTGAATGTTGTACTGGTTGACCCCATAGAAAACAGGTTTAATACAGAATATAGGTTTGTCATATGGATGGTAACAAGTACAAGTATCTATCTTAATATTAGCTGACTTTGTTAAAATAGGAGCTTTATAGGCCATTGATAGCAAACATTGAATACTGCTCATTAAGTACAATTTAACTTGGGAGGGTTATTTCATTTGGCAAATTAATCACAGCAGCACAGGCAGCATGCTGTTACACTGTTTGGCATTACTGTGAAGTGGTGTGCTGTTGATGTTGGGCTGGCTGGCTTTTTCACTGTAAGCAGTAAGGAAAAGATGAGCCATCAGAAGTCTTACTCTGTTGTAATGTGAAGTGATTAAACATTGCCCACTGGTTGTTAGTTTCCTGGCTGAATAAGTATGCTGGGCTCATTTCTTATTTCTCCTTAACTAGCCATACATTCATTTCCACCTTCCTGAAACCTTTTACAGGTCCAGGGACAAATAAATCACTTTTAGTGTATTCCCAGGACAGTCTCAACTGAAAAAAGGATATCAACATGAAGGACAATTGCAGTGTTGAGCTGTCATCCA
The DNA here is from genome assembly GCF_037157495.1 of Lathamus discolor. Classification (NCBI taxonomy): domain Eukaryota; kingdom Metazoa; phylum Chordata; class Aves; order Psittaciformes; family Psittacidae; genus Lathamus; species Lathamus discolor. Next base: position 17,635,025 of record NC_088891.1, on the reverse strand, counting down.
GTCCCCACAGGTACCATGAAAAATTACAGCCAATAAAGTAACGTTTTTCAAAATGTGACACTATTCGTAAATTTATCTTCTGCAGTAAATGGGTTCTGGAGAGAATTTCTATCCAGTTGAGTGCAAACTATTCTTCAGGCACTCAATAATAGATTGTAGCTGAATTGTATTATTAATTTGTAATAGAGTAAATGTTTTGCTTCAACAGTCACTTTCAGGGGCACAGACAGTAATTTTCTCTGCTTTTTTATCATCTTAAAGATATTTCTCATAATAATAAAAAATTAAAAAAAAAAAAAGAAAAAAAGTTCAGGATTGAGCTAAAGCTGTCCAAAGCCATGAAATCTGCTGTTAAAACAGAAATAGAAGTCTTAATTCAGCCTGTTATGCTTTAGTGAATGATCAGTGTATGAGAATCTCCCATTGTCTGAATGTTCATTAGAGGACCACAGTACTTTAAAAACTTAGTGTGATTTTTGACTGCCGGCCTAATGATTAAGAGATAAATTCATCTTTACCCCAGTTTTCTAGATCTTGAGCATGATATTGACATAGACCTAGTATGAGTTTCTGTGGTGTTGCTTTAAACTGGTTCAAAACAAATGCAAACAAAGTTTGTATCTGCAGTTCTAGAATCTGAACATGACCGTTATTTGTACACTATTTATGCGTAATGTATCTCCTGGCAATGTGAATAAGACTGATCCGTGCGGATCTACTGTATAAGTGTGTTGAGAACAACTGGGGAGATTTTGTTGTCCTCCTATACATTGTCAGTCATTAATATCTTTGTCTTTTGGACACAGTTACAATCTTGTGCAAAAAGCTGCTAAAGACGCTTTTTGAACAGGTTTTTGGAAAGAAACTGATGACTGCTGTGATAGTGGTACAGCCCTTCATAGCAAGAATATTCCACCATTTTTTACTGTGGGCATTATTAACAGAGCCAGTCACTGTAGCTCTGAATATGTTACTTTGCCAGTCTTACTGCTACAAAATGCCCAATTCTTAATATCAGAAATGCGCAGAAATTGGCAGAGAGAAGAAATTTCTGAATCCTGTGTAGCTTAAGGTCTTCGTGTAATGGAGTAGCTTGCTCTATATCTTGTGTAGTATGTTTGAGTCAAGAGGAAACACATTGGTGCCACTGGTGTGCTGCTAAGTTCATACATGAACTCCTGCGCTTCAGGTATGACAGTTCTAACTACTAAATAATGCTGATGGTAACCCTTTACAGCTAATCTCTCCTTCACTGGTGGGAGGCAATAGTAACCAAAACAAAGTGTAGAAGAGCAGAGCCTGAAATAATGAGATGTGATGTTGAGTTGAGCTCTAGAATGCACTACAGAGTTGAGCAAAATGGGAATGTACCTTGGAATAGTTAATGTCTACAAACTAAGCAGTTTGAGCTCCAGCACAGAAAAAAGCATTTACAGCATTTTAGAAGCATACAAGTATTGTCATTTGTTTTAAGGAATATGGAGATATTTTTCTGTCTCTTTTCCCTGTTCTCATCTTTCATCTCTAATTCTTTTTCTGATTTCTTTCTTTTCCCCTACTCACAGCAGGAAATGCAGTGGTTGGGTTTGTTTGTTGCTGGGTTTTTGGGGGGCTTTTTTTAATATATATTTTTATAGCTATATTATTTTAGACATATAAACTAGTTATGCTGCTGTTATTAAGGAAATGTGACGCATCACTGAACAACAGTTTGGGGTTTTTCCTTATGTGGTACTGCAAGATATTCACCCATTTCTAAAGTGAATAATGTAAAGGGGGTCTTATGATAATAGACTTATATTGTGATCAAAGGTAAAAACTGGTTTCATAGGACCCTAACATGTCTCTTATCCCTGACAAGTAAAGCCATTCTGCCAGAATGTGCTGAGTTTGAAGTTTTGAGATCAGATGTGCTTTAAACCATAGAGGCCTCTTGTGACCTGTCTCTGGGGAGTTTGGTTCAGTGCTGTGCAGAGGTAACAACATGCGTGTGCACTCAGGAATGTGCCAGAGAAGTCTAGGAAGGACACGTGTTTTGCAATGTCTTTGGATGAAGGGCAGTTTAAGTATTTGTGCTACCAATGTTGTTAGAGGCAGGTTTTTATTTAGTTCTGTGTAACTGGTTACAAATAACTTCAGTAAAAGTAAATTGGTGCAGATGATGATGACATTTTACAGCACTCTTACGTCAGGGCACTTTGAATTTCTCACTGGATTGTGTGGAACATCATTTCTTCACACTATCTAATTTACATAGGCAAACACAGGAGTTCACACTTAACAAATCTCAGACAGTTCGGAAGGCAGATTAATAGCGCTGAAGCAAATCATCACAATGTGATGAGATATAAAAATGTACAAAGTGGGGAAAATAAAACAAAGGTTTTGTTTGTTTCTGTTCATAGAAAGAAGTAAAAAAAGATATCCCAATGATTATTTATGGCCCGGACCCTGTTGCATGTTACAATATATTGTTTCAAACCTGCCCCCATACTCATGAGAGCAATTCCTTTTGGAATTACCATGAGCTTATTTCTAAGTGGTATCCATCCCAGTTCTGCTTTTAAGGGCAAGTTAGTATTACTGTATATGTCATCACATTTCAGCCTATTGTACCGCACAAAATTGTTAGCTGGACTGGGTCATTTGGTTTATGTTTCTCAAGCTGTATTCAGGCGACAGCATCTGTTTTCTATTTGGCTGAACTGCTATATATTTTCATGCTGAAATGATGCCACCGTTTCTATCAGAAATAAATAACACTAGTGCAAAGCAAATACAATATTATGTGTCAATGCTGCGACATAGTAAAGCGCTTGTCAGAATTGACAGTCATGCTTATTTCCTTGTCTTTGAAAATACTGTAGCAGAACGTTGATCAATATGGTACAGATGCAAGCTAACACAGTAACGCAATCTAGTAAAGGTCCAAGGTTTTACCCTAGCACCCATTTTGCTGAATAGACATGGTTTCACTTGAATGTTATGTTGCCATATGTGCAGAATTTGGAAGGAATATTATTCTTTTCTTCACACCTGTGGTGGATTAAGGTTGCAGTATGGGCAAAGTGTTCTCACTGCAGTTTTAGTGGAGAAACACACTGCAGGCATAAACTGATCAGAAGTTCTGTGGCAAATGCTTCATAGGTATACGCTTCACTTGGAAGAAAAATAGCATTTCCTTTAGTCTTTTGTATTAAAAATCTCTTAAGCAATTTGCACGATGTGAGCATGTGTCCTGGGTTCAGCAGTAGCAGTCATTTTTCTCCTTCCTAGTAGCTGGTGCAGCGCTGTGTTTTGGCTTTCAGCCTGGGAACAGAGCTGAAAACACAAATGTTTTAGTCTGACCAAAGACTTTCTGAGCCTCATGCTCTGCCAGCGAGGAGGGAAAGCTGGGAGGAAGCAGAGACAAAACTCCTGACCCAAACTAGCCCAAAAGGAATTCCATACCACAGCACGTCATGCCCAGGATGGAATGGAGAGTTACCCGGAAGGGCTAGGACTGCAGGGTTGGACGAGGTATCTGTGGGTGCTCGGTCAGGTGGGGTGGGGCAAGTTATCGGTCGGCTGGTGTTGAGGTGTTGTATTCTCGTCCCTTGTTATTTCCTTTATCATTATTATTATTGGTGGCAGCAGCAGTGATTTGTGTTATACCTTAGTTACTAAACTGTTCTTATCTCAACCTGTGGGAGTTGCATTCTTTTCAATTCTCCTTTCCATCCCAGTAAGTTTGTTGGTGTAGAGATCTTCATTCACCTCAATGGATGTAAGATAGGACAGAAATGAAAGCTAGTTGAGGATTCTGCACTTTAATGCATCTGGATGAAAGCCAAATCATGCTGTGCATTTCTTGTAATGCTATCAACAATCTGAACATAATGTTATTGCCACTTGTTTCAGGCAGTGTTACTTTGTGTGTGATGAAAATATTCCGGAGGACTCTCATTGAGGAGTAAGAGGCATGTAGAGTTTACAAGGCAAGTATTAAGTGGATAAACTGTGAGGGACCCCAGGTTATTGTTGAACAGAATAAATTGCTTAGAAGCTTTGGAAATTCTTTCACGAAAGTTGTTCCTGTGGAATGACTGAGTGGAAATGTGTTGGGGGGTGTGTTTGAAGGGTCTTTGAAATGCCTTCAAGTTATGTTGCACGCAGTCTTCAGAAGAGAAGAGCATGCTCGCAAAACTGATTTCAATTGCAGTGGGTTTTTTCCATGAAAAAGACACTGTTTTAACCGGGAAACTTCTCCATTATGAGTTTGGTTGTTACTGAATTGGAAATAAACAGTGAGGGAAAGCAACAGAAATACCACCAAGGACTAGTGGCTGTCCTTGTACCTGTACCTTAAGCACAAATCAGTCAGCTCTAGTGAGAAGCACTATCAATTTCTGCAAGCTGGGAAACAAGACGGCCTGATTTACAGTTCAAGTGGGCTGCTGTGGTGAGCTTAAGCAGAGTTCAGACTCTCTAAGGCTGTGAGGAACCACAGTGACTGGTGATTTATCTTTTTTTCCTATGACATTGTTGTGAAAATTTCTGGTAAGAGGCTGCACCTAAGGTAAATTTTCTGAATTTTCCTTTGCAGCCGTTTTGTGATACAAATATCTATGCTTGTGTTAAACACGGTTACTGTGCATGGGCAATAACCATGGGCTTTGGGGAGCTGCTCTTCTCAGACAACATGAAAGGAGAAAGAGGAGTTCATAAAGCATTGTTTTTTTGCTTTGATACAACTTGCTCCAGGGAGCAGGGAGGAATGTGAAAAACAGGTGTCTTGCAGATTTCACCAGACATTCTCATTATATTCTTTTGGCTCAACAGATAAGTTCCAGATACCCATAAAGCCTAACTCTGTTCAGCTGTGATCGAGCTCAGAAAGACAGTTGCACTGAAAAAGGCAATATGCAGAAGGAGTCTGAACATAATAGTATGAAATTATATTTAGAAATGTTGGTTTTCTCCTTCTGTTGGAAGGGTTAAATATTCCAGTCCTGAGTAGCTTTTTATTTAATAGTTATATTTGTAACGCACTCTTCATGAGGGAAGAAAAATAGCTGTAATCTATTGAGGAAACTATTGTGATTGTAATTTGATTCTTTTAAGCTGCACTTTGTAAAAGTAAAGTCTTATGCAGGTTTCATGCATGGCATAGTGGGAATGGGAGTAATGGAGGAGAAGATGGGCTCCTTTGAAAGAAAAAAAAAAAGGCTTTCTCCGGGAATTGCTTTCTATTTGAATCTTAGAGTTCCTTAAATCCTTAAATAGAGTTCTTTCAGTGTTTTTATTATACCATAGAGTAAACTGAATCTGTATGAAGCATACAATCCACGTACACCACAGGGAGAGAGAGGCAACTGGAAATAAATAAGTAGCAGAAATGTCAGTTCATTGCCAGCCCATCAGTAAAAAGGGTATTTTGGGTTCTGGTTTGGGTTGAAAAAAATCTGTCTTTGGTATGAGGCTAGAATTTGTTTCTCCTATCCAAACTGAGTAATATATAGTACAATTGTTGTTGTGTTTATTGTGTTTTTACTACGAGTGTGGAATGCCTAAGGATTTCACGAGAATGTTGTTTCAGCGCAGATCCAATTGGTATCTTGGACAACCAGTATGCGAAACTGAGTCATGTCCACAACCCTGTGAATATTGTAAACCACAGAACATGTCAAGCAGGACTCTTCCTATAAAATAGCATGGCTCCTTGACGTCTGCAGTTGGGAACACAGTAAACCACTTATTGTCAGTGTGCTGCTGAGGAGGGGTCTGGTTTACACTTCCAGTCAGACCTGATGCAATACTTGTTCCCCGTTTAAAAGCTGTAAAGAACTGCTGCCTGTACCAAAAATTCTACCATGTCCATTTGCTAAGTAAAACACCAGTATCTAGCAACATGCTATTGAATAACATGCTACCACATGCAGTGGAATAAAACAACAAATCAGTGTTGTCAGAATATCTACTGTGTTATCTTTAGTATTTGATTTTGTCCATCTTTTGTCAAAATATATTTTAATTTGTTCATTCAAAAGAGTTTATCAGGCTGCACTTCTGGTTAGTCTGTTTCTCTTCATAAGTTACTGCATCACTGATTTTGGGTGTTATGCATTAATGGTTAAACATCTATTTAATAGTACTGTTAGATGATCCATTAATTACTTTTGGGAGAAAGTGTTTGTGGGTGTGAGAAGTATGTGGGTGCTTCTATGTGTGAGGTCAAGATTGCTACTGAGATTACTTACATTTATTGCATATGGATGTCATGTATGCAAAGTTGAATTGTGGGGGTGTGTGACAGTTAAAAATCTGTCTGCTTTCAGAGGCTGATAGCTGCACTCAGCAAAAAACTACCAGTTTCTGATTCTTTGGGCAGTGTGGAAAGGGCATCTGAGCTTAGTCTTCCATGATTTTCTTTATTTGGGACTTAGGTTAACTCCAAAATTCTAACATACCTCGAGAAAGTGATGGTTTTGCTCATGCAATACTCAGAGCTTTGCATGATTTCTGTAAATCAGCTCAAAATCATTAAAAGCTCAACTCTAGTTCATTTAGGTTGGTGAGTATCTGTGACTTCAGCTTCGTGATGATGCATACAAGCAAGAAAAGTAGTGTAGTTAGTTACAGGTGCCATAGAGTATCACTAAATTCCAGGGTTTTGTTCAATTAATTGCCATTCTGTACTTGTAACACAACTTTATCCTGTACATCACATGCTTGGTTCTCATTAGGGCTTTATAGAAGGGGGAGCTTTGAAGCTTACCATAGGTAAAGAACCAGAGTCTAGCAGATTGATTCACATTGAAAACACACATTCATCTCCTGAAACTGAAATACTGCAGAGGCAACTGCAAATCATAGCACACTGCCGTCAAGACTCCATCTCAATACTAAAAGTCAAGGAAATGAATGCCTGAAATGCCTTACCAAATTCCCTTTTCTTCTGTTGGTTACTTCAGATATGATTTGAATTTTCTTTATATTCATTATTGCTGAGCACCCGGTGTAAATTTTACAGGGAAATTGTTGTGGCTGGTGCAAACTCATCCAATTAGGCTGTAGTTGTTTGTTGGAAATGTCTCATTTTATATTGTGCGGCTTTGCTTTATGGAAACCAGAGAAACTCAAGTGGAAAGGTTGGAGTCATGCCATATCTTAAGATTACTAATTTTACATTGAATGTGCCTAAATTACTTTGGGTACCAGATCTGCAGTAAGTTCTGAGCATGGCTGAAAGCACCTGACCTTTACAGCTGCAGCTAATGGCCAAGGTTGTGGTACAGTGACCTTTTGGTCTGAAGTGGGTCACAGTTGTTTATTCTTGGTGATATGATTTGGGCTTTTTGTTCTTTGCCATGGTTGTTGTTTTGGGTTTGAGGGTTCTTTTTAAATGGAAAGAGTGTATTTTGGAAATCACTTTCCCCCCCAGCTTCAATTACTGTGTTAGTTAGAGTTAGATAATGTCTGAGGGCATTGATGCCATAAATGAGCTTGCTGCCAGGATGGCTGCAGACCTTTATATCTATTCTTGACTCAGATATATGGAAATAAGTACTTTACTTTTATGATATGTTTTATCATAATCAGTTACTGAGACAAAAAAGCCCCTGTTGTTGTGCCACTCTTTTGCTTTTACTCAGATACAAACTCGAAGGGCAGATTGATTTTATTATCAGATATGTCGTCTATTCAAATTGTATTTTGCTTTTGCCTTTTTGAGGTGTTAGCTTTCTCTACTGTTTTCCAGATTTTGTTGTACTTTAATTTTTAAACTCACAGACCTCCCAGTACTCATCAACCTTTGATACTTTGCACAACTCCCTCCTCCACTCTCCCCACTGCCCCAAGGCAGGCATATAGGTAAATACATATAGTAAGGGAAATAATGAATAGGAGGTAACTGATTTTTTAAAATGCTTTTTCATGCTTTATAGAATAAATAATGACCAGATCTTTTAAAAGGCCAGAGTTGATATGACATAGAATTGCCAATCTGACCGCATGTAGTATGGCGGGGGGAAGGGAGATAATTTGCCTCTGAGGCATTTGTTGCAGACCTCTGTAAGACGTGACACCAGACTCAAGTTATCCTTTCATTTTACAGTAGAATAAATAACTGAATATTTTCATATTTTCAAATTAAATCAATTTTTGAGAATTGCTTATAGTAATGTAGCCAAACAAGCGTGTAGTATCTCTACCTTTCTGCTGAAAGAAAGGTCAAATCCTATATCGTGTGCTAAGAGCCACATTTGTCCTACTGGGTCAACACACTGTGTCCTATGTTCCTGCTTCTCCTTTACCTTGCTGACTACCAGTTTTTATGGCAGCTTTTTTCCTAGATGTTCATACTAATTTATTGCATCACAAAAGAATCCTAAAACTTTCCTAAAAGTGAGAACTTTTGAATAGCTTTTTTTCCCTACAGTTCAGTGTTTCCTTCAGTCTGTCAGTTCTGAGTAGCTGATTCTAGTGTTCATGTACCAGAGTGTGATTCTGCAACTAGCTTTTTGAAGGGTTGCATTGCTTGAGGAGGAGTAAGAGAAAGAAATGCTTCTTATAATGCATCTGTATTATGACCTGCAAATCTCCATCGTGACAGAAAAGAGGCTGATGTGAGCTGTAAAAGTATGGAGCAGGCGGTGGGGGGTTTCATCATGGCCCTTTAGATTGCTAGCACTGAAAACATTTACATTTGAGCACTGATGGGTATTTCAGATAAGTCAGTATACCATATTCTAGTAGCCCCATGTTACTGGAGCTAGATCTGATTAAGCCTTGAAGGTAAATGAAGGCATTGTACATTTCAAGCCTTGATTTGTTTGTCTGGATTTACTTCTGCAAAACAGTTTTGCAAAATGCTAGAACTGCATTCTGTAGCAAAACTGAAAGCTCCCTTACAGTTTTGGTACAGGCACACTATAAATGGCAAAGAGAGATTACTGATCTGTGTTACAGATTGCTGGCATAGCTTTGCCACCAAACCCATCTGGGATAAACCCCATTTACACAACAAAAAAGTGATTTCGATGATGCAGCTTCTGTCAGTTCCCTGACTACAGTAAACTACAGCAATGAAAACACGGTAGTGTAACTGCCTCTATGCTCTGGTTTTTCTGATATAATACCATTGCAAAATAAAAAGGGGAAAAACTATCACACCTCTAACCATCAGTGCTATATGGGCAAAAGTTTCTCAAGTAGGCCTGTGCTTATTCAGGAATACATGTAATAGAAATCTCACACTATTGCTCATTCTTCAGCTCTTTCAACCTAAATTAAATAACATGAAAGTAACTAAATGTATTTCCACTATGCGTGGTCTAAATCTAGCTGGAACAGCTTATGATAATTTTACATCACACACACAGAGAGCTTTGGTCAAATCAAAACATAAATCCTTTTCCTCATTTCCAAACTAATCTATACCACATATAGCTATGATTTCTTCAGCCCTCTTGCAAGCCTCTTTCAGTTTGACTGGTTTTTTTTCCTGCTATCCTTAAAAGGAAATCAGAGGCTTGCACATGATCTATATAACCCCTGAACATTTGCTTGTTACTGATCATGCTATCCACAGAGCACTAATGACCCTTCCAGTATTGCTTTGATAGCACACAGTTCAGGTTAGTTGTAGGTGGCAGTTCTTACGATAGAGCCCTGTAACAATTATATCTATGGGAGTTTTGTGGCTGTGGGAAGAGAACTATTGGAAGGGGTGCGTGTTTCAAACCAGTCATAATTGCTTAATATGTTTTTCTCCCCCTCTCATTGCAAACCGATTCATGGAATCAGCTCAGAGATACTGGCAAAGGAAAGACCCCTTCTAGATTTTCTGAAGCGCTTAGCAGGCCGGAGGTGGCACAGGCATAATTTCAGTTATATTTTCAGCAGTACCTGAGTAGACCTTTTAAAGTCATATTAAAGTGCTTGCTCCCAAAAGTTTGGCATTTTACTTGAAGCTGAGAATGATGGTGTTTAATGCTATTTCAGTCTGAAAGCAAATATTGATGTAAAAGTGATACTTCCAGTATTGATATAATGTCAATGTTTAACCAAAAATTCAACTATTTAACCAATTTAAAAATTTCTACTGCTTTGTTTCAGCTGGGTTCTCACTGCCCATGCATGACTATAGCAAAAACAGTGTTCTGCTGTTTTCTGAGCCTTCCTGGTTCCTGCAATTGCACTTAAATGCTATTTGGTCAGCTTTTCAGCCACAAACAGTTCAGTAAAATAACAACTTCACAGCGTGTAGGGTATGCAACTATATAGTTCAGGAGAGAGACTGGTGCTTTCTCTTAAAGTTGTCAATCCGTAGCTACATCTACATGGGAATTTCAACTGCAGCAGAAACAAGATTTGAGCAATATTTTATTAACATGTCAAATGAATAAAATGTGTGTCAGTGTTTAAAATGAATTTTTTGGGGGGCTTGCTTTTGCCACCTTATGACATGATACAGATGAAGCTCATTGATCTTACCAGTGTTGCAGAGTCCTCCAATCAGTTGTACAGTCCTGCAGAGCACCATTAAACTTGTGTTGTTTTATTTGTTTTGGAAGACACTCTTGGGGTGTCAGGCAAGGAACCCTTCTTTTTTTCCGCTGCTACTTGTCAGCTACATCATTGTGCTAGAAATCTGGTGGAAACAGCTAAGCTTTCAAAGGATGTTTCTCAAAAAACAACGTTTATCTGACCATGTTGTTACCAGTTTCGTTATGACATTTGGTTTGTGGTTTTAGGGTCTCACACCAAAAAATGAGTAAAGGAGCTTTGCCTTTTTTCCTGTATTCAAATTCAGTAGCTGCAAAATCTGTTATCACACTTAGAAATTTCCTCAAAGACCAAAAAAAAAGAATAAAAAAAAAAAAGCAAAGAAAAACAGCAGTAGAAAAATTAGAAGTGAACATTCCTTGTGACTAACTTAGGCAATAAACATTTTAAACTCAATTTTAAGTATTCCTTTGTTTTTACCAAAGGAATGCCTATCCCTTGGTTCAGTATTCTGACAAGCTGGAGTTGGAAGTACCTTGTGCTTGTGCCTCCTTATGTGTATTTTGGTATTTCAGGGGAAGTGTACAAAAGTGTAAACCTAACCCCCTCACTTCACCTTGATGCAGTTAACATCCCCAAGATGATGCCAATATTCTAATCACAAGTTGCTTATGATATAATGGAGATTAAATGGTGACAATGTGCAAAATTTAGACAGGTCAGAAGGCTTGGGTAGGAGTTGGAAATGCTGCTGCTTTCTCCTAGATCCAAATAATCCTCACAGTGATGTGCAGTTGTTATGCTAACAGTCTGAAGAAGCATTCTGATACTCCTATCAGACTAGCCCTGCCTATAAGGCACTGAAGCTGCATTACTGAAGGTAAGCGCAAAGTTGGCTCATTTTCAGAATGCTCTTAAGTCTCTCGTATTAATTCTTACAATGCCACCAGGAAGTTTTGTGATGTAACGATGTAACTTTTGAACTCAGTTTTTCTCTTCTGTGTTTTCTTCTGCTGTGTAAAAGCCTAAAGATGCAATGGTTATCAAACATCATGATCAGTAAATAATCACACAATTACACTGGAAGTAATTTGACTTGTGATTTTTCTGGTACTTTTTGATGGTAGCAAACAAACTGGGAGGCAGGCAGACAGCTGGAAATGAGTAAGAGTGGGCTGTCCCATTTTAATTTTGTAAGTATTTATTTGATTCTTAAATGTATTTGTACAGCAGAATGAAGTCCTTTTGTCAATTCTGATTTTACCAAAACATGTTTTTCACTCTGTCACACGGAAAAAAATGAAGGTTAATATTTCTTTTCAAAACCGGCAATATTACAAAGGCTGTGACTGGGATCTGTTCACTAAGGATGAATTAAAGGATCTAGAGCATGAATTCAGGGCTCCCACCAGCCTGGCTAGAAATGTTTTTAATTGTGAGGATGACAAGCAGAGGATCTGAGTTGAGGTAGAACTCAAGCGCTCCAAGGTCACATTGTATGGAGTGTAGTTTTAAGTATCCATCTCTGTTTACCTTTGGTCTTTTGGACTCTTCTGTATAATCTTTGAGAATTTTGAATGAGCAACAGGAAAGAATAAAACTTAAATTCTAATGTCTTGTAGAAGTTAGGATTTCTAATGTTCGGGGTTTTAAATCTAAATTTGCATTTTGAAATATTTTAATGTAAGGAGGTAAGAATATGGAGCTTGCAATATGCTAAGGTAGCATTAAAAATCATCAGCAGTCATAAAGCGTATCAGGTTTTCCTGCTTGAAACTAACAATGCCAACTTTCTCCCTCAAATCTTGGCAGCGAATATCTAAGGTAGTGTGGGAATTGATGAGTTTTTCTTCTGTGTCTTCCTGACAGAGAAGAAACAGAAATGCTTTCACCTGTCTCCTGCTGTTCTTTAAACTGCCAGCAGCTCCTGAAGTCTATTCTGCATTTAAGGCAGAAGCCAAGCCATAAAAGCTGCTGGCTATTTTTCATTACACATATCACACATATGCGCATGGATAAGTTTTGTTTCTTCCCCCTCTCTTTCTTTGTACTTTTGGCTTGTGATCCCAGACTGCTTTTCAAACATAAAAACACCAACAGTAGGTTGTTAGGTTTCTTTTAGTACTATAGTATAGCACTAGGAAGCAAACTTAAATACCTCTGTAGGGTGGAGAAATGAGTAAACTTCGTCAAAGCTTGAAATGGGCTTTGCAGTGCCACAGAGACACGCAAATTAGCAGTTTTTTTCCTTCGCTATCTGCAAAGATTAAGATCAGTAATGAATCACTTCACTTTTGGTAAGCTTCTTTCCTCCCCTATTATTTTGGGGTATTAATCCTTCTTTGGTTTTCTTTGAATTTTTGGCACTGTTGCAAGTTCTGGTTGAGTGGGTTCAGGCTTTTTTGGCAGGGGAGGTGTTTGGATCAGGTGATAGTATAAAGATATTTTTCTTTGGACATACAAAATGTAACAAGAGAAATGTAAACACCACCTCTCTCTTTCCCATTTAAGAATTGTTTCTAATTATTCTTACTGCACAGATTGGATAATTTTCTGAAGTAATTGATCTTGCATTCTTCTTAGATGATGGATTACATGTTTTGTGCTTGTTTGCTGCCTGGCACTGTGGATACAAGTACTAATCAGCTGAAAACAATTTACAAATGGAACAATGTTGCACATTTAAGAAAGTATCTGAAAGGGATGAAAGACAACCTGCTTTTAATTCAGTACAGTAAAGTGCCTTCTGAAATGTCTGTCTTGATACTGTACAGTAGCCCGCTCTGAAGAGGGAGTCTGTCATGGTTAACCCTGCCAGAACTGTGGGCTGCTGACAAGGAGAACATGTTGCAGTGGCAACTCTGCCATCTAGCAAGAATAAAATATGCTTACTTTCTGTCCTCACAGTTGGCTTTATGCCTGTGTCTTGGACAGCTTTTCTAAATCTGTGGAGAAGTCTTGTTGCTTACTCAGAATTTCTAATGAAAATTTGTGACTGTTTCCATTGGGGTAAGTAGATCATGGCAGTGAGTAAGGATTTCTTTGACCTGTTTGTTCATAAAGGTGTTGAGAAGTCCCTAAAATTCTGAAGTACTCTAGTGCCATATCTACTGTGAGATTGAGCTCTAGGCAAGATGCTTCCAGCCACACTAATTCCACATACTATCCAGCATATACTGAGAATGAGAGAAGCTAATTGCCCTTTCTTTCTGTCTACATTGTTCTTAAATATTTTGGCTCTAAATCTACTTATTAAATTACTAGTTCAGTTGTAACTGCGGGATTCAGCAATGTGTGTTTGAAAGTTTGGGCTTCGTTCTCAAGGTATTAATGTAAATCAAAACATCTTCCGTAAACTCAAAGACACATTCCAGACTATGAAAGGTTCCCGAATTTGAACTACGTGGGTATTTTTAGTAACTATTTCTTTAACTAGGCTTCTTAGAAGTATTCTTAATGAAGATTAATGCCTAGAAAAGTTATTCTTATAGTGGGATAATTGAGCAAACTTGATTTGTTGTAACAATTGAAATTGTAATGTAATACATTCAGGATCAAATGTGCTTTGCTTTTGTGGCTGTTTACTATAGCTAGCTGAGACTTACTGGTCGGCACCTGGAGATGCAGAAAGGCCATTGCAGGTGTGGCTCCTGCAGAACTTTGTTGGGGTTTTTAGCTCATTCGAGTTTTTATATTATAAATTGAGGATTGTGAGATGTCATTTAAGGTCAGCTAAGCAAGAAATTTCTTCCAGTGCCATTCCATCTTCAGCTGTTAAAACTGAGTGTATGACTAGATGCTTGAATTCGGTAGGGCTGTTTCTAATTGTATTGCATAAATGCTGTAATGGTTGAAGCCAGGTAGACTAGCCCTTGTAGTAATAAACCCTTTGGGGTTTGGGGTTTCTAGCCTGGCTTTGGTTGTGTTTGCATTCATGCTAGGATGACTCCAGTGAAAAAAAGCAGAATTGTATAGGAATCCAGCAAGCCCTCCTTCCCCAGCTTTTATCTCAACTACCCCTAATCTGTACTATTAATAAGAAGTTAGTATTATTCTTTTTGTAATGGATGAATGATTTAGTTGTGCTAAATCACAGTGGGCTGAAAAACCCACATCCAAAATGTAATTAAATATTTTGTGTCTGATTCTGATTGTGCTTCCATGATGTGAAGCTGACTGCATGGAGATGTGTTAACTTTCATTCTCGTTTTATGAGGCCAGTGACTGTGGCTCATTGTTGGAGAGAGTGGAATGATGATTTGAGAGAGAGTCTGCTTCCAGATTTTGGGTGCCGGTACTTGCTAAGCCGCTGGCATGTTGTCTGGTACTGGGGAGTCGCTGAATCACTTTTCCACTATAAAGAAAGGATTTATAAAGGTGAAGCCTGGGCAAGTCACAGGTTGTAATGAATTCATGTATAATGAACACTGATTTGTGGCTCAGAAGCAGCGTAAGGGTTAAATGATTTGCATTCAAGTAAAGAGCAGTGCCTAGGCTTGCGGTAGAATGTGACGAAAAGATGATTTTTTAATTTTTTCAAGTTATCATCTCCAAGCCAGGAAAGTATCAGCCAGTTTTCAATAAATTACACCCTTCTCAATGGGGAACAGAAATAATGGAAAGAGAAGAATCCTAGTCTGTGTTAACTCTCCCTTTGGCATTTATGTCAGATGAGGTCTAGTATCAAGAGTTGTTAAAAATAGAAGCCAATTTTTTCCTTTGAATATAATGCTACAAAACCCTCCTGGTTTGGAACATGTAGCTGGTTCAGCGTTTAGAAAACCTGTGTCCAGATCAGAACCAGAGATGTCAGTAATCTGGGTTATTATTTGCATCACTGTGGCTAGGTGTTTGCATTACTTAGACTTCTAATCCAAGTCTGCAGAAGGCATTCCTAGCTTTCCTCTTGAGACCCTGGGGGAAGAGTAGGGAATGAAACCAATCTCCAGGTAGTCCTGGTGTCATGATCAGTATTCTGCTGTTATTTCTACTTGTCAGGCACTGTTTGAGTTGCACAATTTGGTATGCTAAGCATCTGCTTTGTAACTGTTTAGGCATTGGGATCATTACAAACAAACAGGATTTGTTTATGGAGATAAATTCTGCCTCTTCACATTTGCATGTGAATTGACGGACGGACAGGAGTCTGTACTTTCTGTAAGAATGGTAGGAACACCTTTCAGAGTAAGCAAGCACTACGAAGTAATAAGGAAATAAAAGGAGAAATAGAGTATTTAGGCAATTCCAGGAGAAAATGTCACATTTACTAGATTATGCTTAGTGAACAGAAGTCTTAAAAAATGCATCAGAATCATTGTTTATTATTTTTCTACAAAATAATCAAGTAGGATCAATGCCCTTACATTTCCTTACTGATTATTTGTATTTCAGTAATCCAGCTGTGATAATACCTGATAAAATAATAAAAATAATTGTAACAATGTTTTCTTTGCATCATTTTTAGCAAGATAGTTTTTTACAGGTATGATTAAAGAGTTTGGTGGTGGTTTGGGTTTTTTAGTCATAGTGTTATACATCATCAGTTTCAACTGTAATGTTTTATGCACGTTAACATGGGAGTAGAGCAACCAGTAACTTTTTTAGGTCCTAGTTAGATGTGCTTTGCTTTGATCTTGCTTTAGTGTATGTGAGAAACACAGACTAGTTACTTTTTTACATACTAGGGTTGCGTGTGAAGGCATGTGTGAAGAAACGTGCACCAGTTTGTAGGAAGAGCCTTCTCTTTCTAGACATAATACCAGATTAGCAGATTTGGACAGTGTCTTGACATCTGGCAGTCACATCTTTACAGAAGAAGAGTGGGTTTGTCTCCCTGAAGCTCTCCAGCTCTTTTTGAAGTGTGACGGGAGAGTTCTGATGCTGTTTATCCACGAGTAGCATACAAAATTCTGCATCTTATCTGGATGCAGAATGGGTTTCTTTTTATGAGTGCGTTATCTGATTGCCAAAGCCATTCAGGTTCAAGGCCCAGCCCTGCTTCAGTGGGATTAGAACTGTGTGGTTTAGCAGTCAAGGGAACCCTGGATGAACAGGCAACTGGCAGTTCTGCATTTGGTCCCTCTCAGGCTGCCTCTGTGCAGCTCTCCCACTTTGTGTAAATAATGAATCCCTGGACTAGGGCTTTTATATGCCAGTCTAGAATCCTGTGCCTTGAGCGTTCAGTCTCTTTTCCAAATGAGCATGTTTCCTTGTGTTTTTAATCAGTCATCATTTCATAGAAACTGCAGTACTTGTCCTACATGCCTTTCTGAAAATCCCTTCGCTTGTACCTTAGGAGGCTGGAATAATGTTGTCAATTTGCTTATGCTGAAGTCTCTTCAGTGTTTTTCGTAATCAGAGAGACCAAGCTCTGTGGTACTGATGAGTGCAGTATGGTCTATTTGTAGAGAGATGCTTATGTGTGTTTTTTGTACAAATTGCTGGGTGCCAGAGTTCCTCATTGCAGTTTCAGTAGAGACATGATAAGCAGGAAGCTGTATATAATATGAGAAAATTAGAAGTTCATCAGATAGTTTACCCTAAATGCAAGCTGCAGGAAAACTGTAATATGTTAATGCATTTTGTCAAACTGTGGGAAACCAAATTATGATGATTTAATATTACATGGAAGTTTTTCTGTCTAATCCATGGAAGTGTGTGCTTTTATAGTGCTGAAGAGAACCTGACGTGTTTTTTATCTTCCACATTAGCATATCACTGTGTTAACCTATTGCAGAGGCAGGATGCTGGTTCTGTTTGTATTAACAAACCCCCCTCCACTGGTTGTTAGGCGGGTTTTCCTGAATGCTCATTCTAATTCTCAGCCAAGTTAATCTGGCTTCTATAAAAATGGCTTAACTCTTATTGCACATACTTGGTTCTTAACAGCTCCTTCAGCTCATCAATGCCTCACTGAATGCAATGGAAAGGGATGGTACAGACAGCTAAGAGAAGGAATAGTCATGCAAAAAAGGGAGACTTTATTTTATTCTTACATTGGTCTGTATGCCAAGTCAGTCTGCAGCTAAGAGAAGGAATAGTCATGCAAAAAAGGGAGACTTTATTTTATTCTTACATTGGTCTGTATGCCAAGTCAGTCTGTGTGAACTGCAGTAACGAGTGTAATCAGCAGTGGAAGAAAATACTTGCTTTGACCATAGCCTTAAATTTGATTTTAAATAAAGTCAGGTTACTGAAGTTTTTGAGTGTTGAATATATTATTGTTTACCAGATTATTATTACTTTTGAAGCTTAAATGGAAGATTCTGTAATTCCATTGCTTCCTAAAGCTCGCTATCCTTTGAGGTGTTCAGAATTAAATTAAAAATGAAATGTCTCCCCAGCTGGGGCATCTGTACCCAGCAGAGAGTGCAAACTGACACAAGGCCTTGTAGAACAGCATGGAACCGCAGAAGATGGAGTCAGTGACTTAAGAAAATACCTCTGTGCCAGGACATTCTGTAAATTTCTCTGGAGAAATCCTACAGCCCTTCAAGACAGTTGACCTCATTTGCATGTTTTGATTGGATTGCTGTCAGGCTGCTTCTGACTGCCTATAATGAAGGGAAAAGTAGTTTTCTGAACAAGTCTCAGGAACTTCTCTATGTCAGAATATATTCCTTATAAATATCTTTATAACTGAAGAGTAAGATTTTTGTGTACTGTCGCTAAATCTCTAGGGGAGACGTGCAGAATGTGTTCTATCATATGGAGAAGTGCTCTCCATCTATATTCTATATTCCAGTTTAAGGAAAGGATCACCAATATCCAAAGTAAATTCCTGAAATATTTATTAGTTAACTAAGCCTCTGATACTGTTGCAGCTGAGGAACTTTCTTTAAAGGTCCATATGTGAAAGCATAACTTAGTGGCATGTTTCATAGAGATACAAAGCTGTATGACAGCTATGCAACTATACAACCTGCAGCTGTATGCTGGTGAATCTTTAAGAAGTGGGGGGAAAGAGAGAGAGAAGGAGAGAAGGACAGAAAGAAACAATCTTATGCCCCCAAGTGAGAGGAAATTCTAGAGGCAGTAGAATGAAACCGCTAATGTATTCAGGTACGAGATAATGATCGATACAGTAGAATTTAGCCATTGGAAAGACCGCAGCGGTCACTGCCCTTTAATAAGTGGCATGAGTGTCTTGAATAAGGATTAGGAGAGTGTGTAACTGAAAATATTTAATACATACAGAAGACCAAAAAGGACAGACTGTAACTGAAACTATGCTGTCTCAACTACAGCAGCCTTTCTTCTGGTTACTTTCATTCATAATGTTAGCGTCTCCATCACAGCAATGACAGTAAGTCATGATCTTGAGACTTAACTACTGTAGCAGTGGAGGTCAGGTCTGTGCCCTAACCAGAATCTAACATCTAAGAGGAAATGGGCAGTTAAACAACATGCATTTCTGCATGCTGTCTAGAAATGTATAATCAGAATGCAGGAAGAATTGATGTAAAAAGGAGAAGCCTGTGTTATTATGTAATGAATATCTAATCTGTTCTCTTACTTGCTTGCATATTGGGTTTAACACAGGCATGCACCTGGTATTGTGGTTATTCCATATTGCCTAAGTAATTCCAGTGAATGCTTCATGCAGTTATAAAAAATGAGGATATTAACAAATACATTTTCATTTAAATACTTTGTGTTCAAAAATATTATTGAAATGTGCCCTTTTTAGTACCAGCAAGGTAGGTTTAGTCAATATTGACTTAGGTGCATTTTTTCTTTCTCAATGGGATTTTATTTCATACATTTGCACTTTTAAAATGCAGCATTGAGGAACTATGGCAAATACTAGAGAGCTCATGTAGTTTTAGTTAAATACAGTAGTAGGAAAGGGAATACTAAATATGAGAGGTAAAATTAGCGGAGTTCACAATTCCTGCTTTATATTGAAAGATAAAAAAATTCTTGGCCACTAGGTTTAATATAGGCCATTTAAGTAGGTTGAGCTCTTTTATACAGAAGTACAGAAAGCATCTATTTTTTTTTTCTTTTCTTTTTTTTTTTTTTTTACTACATTTTAGTGATGCATTTCCCTTAAACCTGACACTAACAATGGACTTGTTTGGTTTGTCAGGAAATAGGGCTCCGTAGAATAATGGTGAAGCTCTGCTGTGCTCTCTGGCTGTGATAGCATTGTTCTTCAGAAGGTTCTGGGCAGTAAGAGCATTGCTTGGATTATAGCTCAGGTTGATGTATTGCAGATAAAGTTGTATCACTAATGATTCAGTTGTCATTTTCCATTAGAGAAGCAGTGACCTCAGTAACTTCTGACTTTACTGAACTTGGTACAAACAGGGAGGGGCTTTCCCATTTTTTCACTTGCTTTAGTTTTTTGAATTTCAGCAATTTGTTAAGACTAACTTCATAGCTAAGGACAAAGGAATGATTTTGCCCTATTCAGAAAGTCTAGTCATCTTTCCTTTGAAAGCTCTGAGTACCAAGGTCTACAAAATCAGTACAGTGATTGCCCTTTTGCCATCACTGTAACAGTGTAACTAAATTATTTGTAAAACTAAGTGGGGTTTAGGCAATTTATTTTTCCCATTTCTTGATTTCTCATTACTTGAAATTGCCACTTGAAAATATCCTGTTGACTCAAAAAGTCTTGTGTGTTTCCTTCTAGTCACATTATTTTGGCTAGGGACGATGAAGTTATAAAACCATATAATGAGTTAGGCACTATTTTCGACTTGATGATGGGTGTTTCCTTTCCTTAAGTGCCTTAAAAATAGAGAAAGAAAGAGCAGAAAATTCAGACTTCTGACATCTTTGACTTTTCTAAGAAAAAGGGAAATCTTCTAAGCACTATTTCACCAACCAAAATGTGTATTAAAGACACATTGGCTGTACCCCAGGCTCTTCAGAGATGAGCCACTAAGCTCATAGTTGAAATACTGGTGCAAGTGAAGGTAAATGAATTTAGCTGCTTTCCACTCTCAAGATTAGAAGGTGCTATGGTTTATTTTGGCCTTCTACCATATAAAGTTGGAAATCGTGTGTAATATAGAATTATTTTGTCTTTTACTTCCCAAGTCACTATTCTACTTTAGTATTCAATAGGGGTTTGGTGGGGGGGCGTGAGGAGGGGTGGGGTGGAGAGGGAAAGGGGGTGGTTTTTGTTTGTTGTTGGTTTTTTTAACAACAAAAAGTCTGCATTTACTTTCATAAGCTGTAATACTGGATGCTGGATTGGGCTAACAGACAGCTGGTCATTTACAGTTGAAGATCCTGTTACTTACTTTGGGAGCTGAGCTATCTGAGCTAAGTAATTCATGTGGTGGCAAGTGTTCCCTTGGAGGTAGAGTTTAGCATGTTAGGATAAAGCAGTAGGTTTGAATCTCATGAGCTGGACACCCTCACTTGCATGTTAGGCTGTAGATTATATTGAAGTAATAATAAATTGGAAGAAATCACAATTTGAGCCATGTCTTGGTTTTCACAGCCAGGCAGAAAGTACTTTCTGCCAGAACAATGTACTTGATGGCAAGGTGTCCACTCCTGCTCCCACCTTCCCCAAAATGCATACACAGACGAAAACTCACAGGGAAGCTCAAATGGCAGGGGGTGAAGAGGATTGCTGGGAAGTTTTACTCCTTTTTGCAATTGAAGATGAGTTTGAACCTTGAGTTTTCCCGAAGTGTTGGAAGATTTGACTCTTCAGTCTCATCTCAGTGCTAGGAAAGCAGCAGTGGGGAAAGTGCAAGCACCCTGTGGCTAGTCATTATGAAGAGTAAATGGAGCCAGGGGTGTTCCAGAGCTTCAGAACCCATTCCTAATGACTCAGACCAGCTTTTAGAAGATCATATCCTATGTTGTCCTTTCTCAGTCTGAGGTAGAACTGTCTATGGCATGCATTCAGTCCTGCATAGTGTACATTCAGAGCTGCAGTCTCAGTTCACTTTCAGTTGGAAAGTATCAAATCGCAAAAAAAAATATCTTAGTGCCGTGAGTCAGGTCCTAGTGGCATGTAGTTTCCTTTCTGCTACTGGAGGTTCAGGGTGCAGAGGCTGGATTTCTGTCCTTGCATAGTTTTGGTGGCATGTAGAAAGGTATTTTGAAGCATCAAGTCAGGGATACCTTTAAAACATTAGGTATCAGGTGGAACAAATAAAGGATAAATTTCCAGCAGTGCACATCTCTGCGTTCAGAAGTTAAGTTGTATTCGTCTCCCCTGGAATGGATAAAGAGAGTGAGTAAATGATGTAATTGCAAAGAGAACTTTTTTACTTTGCTACTGTCAAAACAATGACAGCCGCTTGCCTTGGTTTTCTGCTGACCTCAGTGATAACCCTTCCATTAGGCAAAATAAAACCAACATTGTTCAGGCAACATGCAAGGGAATACCAGGAATTTTGTAAAGGTAGCATGCCATAGCTCCAAGAACTATGGGCTGTTCTGTTCTTTTGTAACTTTAAAGTTGAATTACACCACTGGAAGTCTGTCTTCACTCCTTATGCCCTGTCATATGGCAAGTGTCTGCAGTAGTAAACCGGGAAGGACATCCTGAAAGATTTCCTGTCTGTCTCTTTTTTATCAGCAGAAGCATTTGGTTTTGTAGTGTTTTTTCAGTTTCTCTTTTTATCAGCTGCCAGTGAATGGTTCTTTATGTTTTAATGACTGGGGGAAGATGGTGACATGTTGCAACAAGCTCTTGTGTTCCATGGGGCGTATGGGTTTGAATGTGCCTGTTGGTCACCTGTTACTTTCAAATGCTGTATGTTGGAGAGAAAAGTTGGCAACTATTTTAGAAATCCTGGAACACATGCATTGGGCTCAGTTGCCTGAAGGAGCAATTTTAGATTCTTATAATAAGCTTTTTATGAATGGTTCTCGTCATTTCCAGTCAGTGCAAGTATAAAAGTAAATTACAAGAAACAAAGACAAGACCTTTAAACAGGTTGAGAATAAGGACATTTAAGGTCAGTCTCTTTCACATCTTTATGCCATTAGTCTTTAGAGACATCTGTAATTCAGACAGTCCCAATATCCTTTTGTGTTTTTTAGTTTTACATTTTGGCATCTTACTAAGAGCAGTTTTCCAGAACGCTTAAAGACAGGAAAATAAGACGTTTGGAAACAGTATTACAGTTTTGCTGAACTCTAGGGTCCCATTTGCTTTCAGAAATATTTAAGCAGCTAAAATTATTTCCTCTTTTAATGGCCCAATTCTGTTTTAGAACAGGCCAATGAGCCTTTTTTCTTCTTACAATTTGTATAGCATTCGGAACTTCTACACCCATCATTGAACAGGAAGCCTCTGACTTTTGTTGTTCATTTTGTATGTGGCAGAGTATGTCAGCAGAGTATCATTAGAAATTAGAAAGCAAATCTTCTGGTTTTCTTTAATTAACTTCACGTGACCTTAAGTGAGACCATTTCTATCCTCAGAACTTAAGAAATTTCAGAAGTTGAGGTGTATGTAACATGTAATACATGTAATACATGTAATACATTGCTTCTGCTGGGGGGAAAAGGCGGAGTCGGGGGGCTGGGACAATGACAGATGTTATTGTGGTCTCTTTTTTGTTTGTTTTCATTATTCCACTATGGTTTTTGTCAAAGAATTTGAATTTCTTGTTAAACTCAAGAAGTAAAAGGAGCAGCATTTCTGAAGAGCTAGCCTGTTTGCAGCAACTCTGTGAAAGCAATTAATTCATTAAATTGCGCTCCTAAAGGTCTAGCAAGCAGTTTTCACACCAGATCTTTTCAGCATGAATTTAGTGGATTAAAGTTTTCACTAAAAGTTTCATGTAATTTTTTTTTTCCCCATACCCTGGGCAATTGCGAGTCTACCTGCAATTCAGGAAGGTGGAGTTTGCAATATGTGCTCTTATACACGCCCTCCTGCGTCCTGACACAGTCTCATTAATTCATCCTTTTCTCTCCTTGAACATTGTGTGTATCATGGCCCACTTGTTGGTTTAGTCAGAGACGGGCTTGGAGCCTCACTGCAAAAGCAAAATCAGAAGAGATCCCATCTTATATGTACCTTGAGCTGCAGCTCTGTCCTGACCCCATTCATAGCTCTCAAAGCTGAGCAAAAGTTCTAGCTTAGTTTCTTTAGGTCTTGCTTGCCGAAGAGCACAAGGAATCTCTTCCCAGCTCTAAATGTGCATTTCTTGAGCAATGCCATCAACCTGACCCCTGTTGTCCTTGTACTTGTCTAGGCTGGGCAGGACAACAGAATAATTCTGGCTTTAAAGGCTTTCAATTCACTAACCCTAGCATCTACAAAAAGGTGTGTGTGCTAATATGGAAAGGCTGATATTCTTCCTAGAGAGGCTAAAAGCTCAGACATTTACAGTGGCTATAGTCTTTGGAAAGACTTGTGATCCTTGTTGGAGAGTCCAAGGGACCCAGACTAGAGAGTCCACCCCATCAGGCAGATCATCTCATTTCTGCACTTGTATTCTTATATGACATTACCTGGATTAATGGATCTAATACATGTTGAAAAGTTTTCAGTATACCACACAGAAGGGTCAATTTGCTTGTTAGCATAGGCAGCTCCAACTCAACTAATTTATAGATCCTGTTAACTGCATTAATCTAAGTCATATTTCATGATGACTGTCTAAGTATCAAAAGAGCCAATGAAGAAAGGAGGTTTCTTTGCCAACCATAATTACTGGGGTTTCGTATACACAGAAAGAGAGAAGAAAAATAGCCGTATTTTCTTTCTATGGTACTTGAGTATTCATCTAAAAAGGCTGACTTGTAGCCATGAAGAGTTAACATTCATGAGGACTGTGTGGAAGCCTTACATAACTCGTTCAGCCTCATCTCATGGGTGTTTCTCTGTACACTCTGCCAGAACTAATTTCACGGTTTTAAAACAACTCATGGTACAAAAAGAATACGTAATGAGTTGCCGTGAGATATGATTGTTTCCCATTTGAGAGATAGAGAGACCTGTAGCTCTCCAGGACTTATTAAGAATCATTTCTCAATTAAGCATGGGATGTATAGCATAACAAAGGCTATGTGGTTCTTCTTGAATACATCAGAGTTTGGCTGTGGAAAGCATACCTATTGCGAGAATTTGTGATACTCTTCCCCCTCCTTTTCCCCGGCATCTTCTCTGCTAGTTTATAAATTCAAAGGGACCGTAAGCTTGTGTAGACAAAAACCACTGACCTGGCATGGTCTGTCTTATCCTGCATTCTGAGTCCCTGTCATATTTTAGAGTTTGAAAACAGACAAAGCTTTCTGGTGCTGTCAAAAAAGTCATCTTTGAGAAAGGAAGCAGCATCCAAACTGTCAAGACCAATACTTGCTCCCTCTCAGCCAGTGACGTTTCACTCCTGAAGCCTGCATAGCAATAAACTACTTGAGTTATCAGAAGACAAGGTCTACACAAAATGCTAGCAAAAGCAGATTCCAGGGAAAGAAAGTTAGATGGAATGGGGTGGTGAAAAGGAATCTGGTTATTTTAAGGTTAAGTATTTACAGATAGATATTAGGTTCCCCTACTCTGGGAAAGGCAGAAATAATGTTATATAAAAACAATGCTATACAAAATGGGGGGAATACTTCAGAAAATATGCCGAGGGTGCAAGCCAACAGTTCATAGCATGTCTGGTCTGAGTTTGAAAAACAGCTTTCTGGCAAGTGAAACCAGAAAAAAGCATATTGAAAAGAGGTTTGGTTAGTTTGTTGCAGAGACAGTGCAATGTTAACCGTAACACAGCTCTTCCCATCTCTGCATTTCAGGCTGATTTGAAGCAGATTTAAAGTTCAGTTTGACAGTCCTGGCAAGGCCTTTTATCACTTTTTGAGGCAGGAAGTCAAAGGGGAATTAACTGGCTACTATTTGCCCAGATCTTTCCAAACCATAAAGTGAGATTTATTTCAAAGTATCAGAGCCACTTCAGTTCAAATGAGTTGGTGCAGCCTTAAATGCTAAGAGAAATTTATGAGGATCTTTGGACCTCCAGAATACCTCAGGAAGGCAGCTGGAATTGCTCGTAAAATTTCACTGCTGTAAAAACGTGATTTAAACCAGAAATGTGAATGGATTGCAGGGGATCTCCTCCAACATAGTACATGGTGTTACTGTGCAGCTGCGAGACCCATCGTTTCAGCCAGCAGTCTTGAATGGAAAATTCATTGTGGTGACTCACAGTTTTCTGCATCTTCGTGTGCTAGAGAGATAGAAATAAGGCAAAGATCTCTTGATCTATCCCTTACTCGCTCTTCTATTCTCTAGGGAGAGTAGTCATTACAGATACCTGTTTTGTGACTTGAAAAGAGAGGAGGGGTTGGTGGAATGGTGTATGAGCGCATCATTTCTTTACCACCAGGTACCCATCTTAGGCACCAGATGAGGCTTAAGTTGCAAGGAAGGGTTATACTCTTCTATCTGCTGGGCAGAAGTGGTGACATGACAGATGATGTGGTGGCAGGATGCATGAAATAATTTAGATTAACCTCTCACATTTCCTGTAACAGCAGTGCTGGAAGTCCTGCAAGTTCTTGGAAGAACTCCAAGAACAAATTTCCATGCTTCTTATCCCAGAAACACTAGTGACGAAGGAAATTCTGCTTCAGTAAAAATCATTTGTGTCCCAATAGGATATTGTACCTTTTTATGAGAAAACGGGGTTTTTTCACCTGCAGAACCTGTCATTTTTGATGTAGGGAAGGACTAGAAGATATGAGGTACAAACACACATTGATTCTCTTTTTAGAAAACCAGTGAGAATAGGGATGCAAATTAGTTCACTATACAGATCTAATTAATCAGCCTCTCTTCTCTTTCTCTATTCCAGTTACCTTGAATTAGAAGTCATGTTATCCTTTGGGTTCCAACTGACTTAATATTGTAGAAAACTGTCTGCTGACAAGGAAGTCAGAAAGGGCCAATGCACTTTATATTGTGGTTACTCCAAAACAGTGGCTGATTTTAGTTAGAATGGTGTTCTGGGGCTGTTTTGCTTCTTGTATTTCGAAGCACATCTTAAAATAAAGTGAGTGTGCCCAGAGACACTCACTGTAACAGAGGTTGAAGGAATGTTATATACAGATAAACCAGACAGTTCCCCAGCATTATCTGAAGATAAAATCTAGATTTGATTACGATCTTTGACCTATCCAAGATTCAGATATCTGAGGCCAAGGTTTTTTTGATTATGTTTTGCAGGGAAATGAGGAGAAGGAAAGGCTGTGGTAGAGTAAGCAGAAAATTATTCAGCAGTTCCCTGTTATGTTCATTAAGAAGGCAGAGTTAGGTACTGAACTGTTACTTCAGTCAAATCTTCATTTTATTTATGTCAGTATTTTGTAAATAATTAATATGACATTTTAAGTTGACTTGTTTCCTAAAATAGCTGGAATGCAACAATAAACTGCACTGCAATCGAGAAATAGCTGTAATACCGTGTCCTGCTCTGAAATGATTTTTCACTTACCAGTCAAGCTGAATATTAGTGCTTCTAGGTAGGTTATTAACTGTATTTGCTTTTTGAAGAGAAAAGAGCCTCCTCATAATGGTGACTTCAACAGCAAAGAAAGATTTCACAGCAGTAGCCAATTTCCTGGGGGAACAATTCCATGATTGCCCAGTCCAGTGTAGATTTACTCTTCTACCCACTTGGAGGTAGGGGCAGGGAAGCGTATGAGGCTGTTGAGATGGAAACAGGGAAAATTTCAAGTGTCATAGGGACTTTTAACTGTATCAATGCCAACATCAGATTTTCAGGTCCGAGTAGCCAGAAAACCATGTAGCTGAATGGGGCCTGAGTCCTAGCACTTCAGCCAGTCAGGAAAACTGTACAGAATCTTCTTCAGGGAAGGAACATTGAACATTAGTTATTCAGTCCTTCTCTAGGACCTATGAGTTTTCTTCTTTGCCTGCTTGCAAGGAAGCTGCTTGTGCTGATAACCTCATGCACTTTTGTAAGTGGAAACCTTTTAGTACTGTGTAGTCGTTGCTTAGTGTTTAGAATGGCTGAGGAACTGGGGAAACAGCATTAAAAGATCACTCAGACACTCAGTGGCAGTAGCTCTAAGATTTAAAAGATTACATGAACCCATGGGCAGAAGAGCAGAGCACTAGTTTGTTAATGTTGCTCGTTTGTTAAACCTCTGTGAGATTTTTGTGATGCAGCCCAGTTGGACTTGCCTCATTTTTTGTTTTAACTTCAAACTGCAGACAGGATAAAGCCCAAAGGAGGATGTAGACTGTAGTGCTTAAATGGTGTGCAATTGGTAATTAGCTGTAGTGAAGATTTGACTTTGGCTGGTTGAGCAGAAGGCAGGATAGTTTTATTTTTGGAGTTAAGGTCTTTGCCTGACGGCTGGGGGGCAACATTCTGGAAAAGCTAGGAATGATTGATCTACATGGCCAGCTTTTATGTGCTCAGATTAACTCAGATGAACGCTTATTATTATGGGTGCTGGGGGGTCACAGATGCTTTTAAATACCACAGAAGGGTCAGTGCTAGACTGAATAAAATCCCAGGCTCCCAGAATTTTTCTTCTGTATTTTTATTCAGATATCCTACCTTCAAACTTTACTTGCGGCCATAGGCCACAAGAAGAGGACAGCTCAGCTAAATTTAGCTCAGTGAAGAGAGCAGGGAAATCTTTGAAGATGGCTTCTCTAACACAGCCGTTATGTCCCTGCATCTCATCCCCTTTTCCTTTTCTCTCTAAGTCATCAGAAATGTTACCATCACCTCTAACTTTCCTTGGCCAATGAAAGGATAAGTTTTAATTTTAATACCACTCTCAAGGTACAGCGTTTACAGAAAGATTGGTTACAAAATGTGTGGTTTTTTCTAGTGCTGACAGGAGAAAGTAATTTCTCATTCTTTTTCTTTTCCTGTTTTTCACTTTGGGATGCCAGTCTTGCAAATCAATATTTCATTTTGAAGAAGCCATGTCTGATGCCAGTTCTACTTATTTGCTTTGCAGTTGCTGCAGTAATGCTTTGTAGCTCTGTCAGTATGTAAATTAAACCAAGCATAGATAGCTTTGTGTTGCTTAATGTTCAGCTGATAAAAATTAATGTGGTGTGAAATGAGCATTTTATCTGACTGCAGATACAGTGCTGGAGTTAATTAGACTGGCAGAGCAAAATGTTATTAAACATACAGGCCCCTGATCATCAAGAGCTGGGTGAACCTCAGAAATGTGGGTTTGGGTGGGCAGTGTAATGTAAATTGACTGAGGCAGGCTCAAAGCAAACATACTGAGAATGGTGCGCTATTCAGCAATAAGACATGACAGACTGAGCAGTAGTGCTGATGAATGCATGCCTTGGGTGCACAGAGTAAGGTACAAGGCAAGCCAAATGCTTCCAGCACGCTTGGGAAGTGCATTAATCAGCATTAACACATGATCTACAGTGTCTTATTGTCATTAAACATTGCCACTTCTTAAGTTCAGGATTTGATGACAGTTAAATGATCAGTAAGCCAAATCAAATAAAGCGGCAAAACATTTAATTCAGCATAAGTTATTTCAGTCAAAGTATTTTCATACATTTAGTTAGTTCTCTTGGCAGATTGCCTTGCAGCACTGGTGTAGGATGTTGCTGTATTCTGTAATTAAAATGAAAAAGCAGTAACAATGGTATCTTTTATTCTACAAACTGAATTTATTCCATCAATACTGGCTTACTTCTTCTGTTGTCTGGATATGGATCCTATTTTCATATTCCCTGTTCTCTGTTTATGCAGCTGGATAAATTTATGAAGATAAATATCAGTTATGTTACAATATTGACATGAAAAGCTCTGCTGGATGCAACCAAACATGCCTCTTTACTTTTGATGCTCTGGTTAGGAGAGCTTGAGAGACTGGTATCCAACTTCCCCAGTTTTGCCTAGGCAAAACGCAGTGAGTCTTTCCTGAGACTTGCAAACTCATTACAGCAGAGTGTAATGCCATGTTATTCTTGTGTCTGCAGCAGGTAACATGGGTGAGCCCTACTTGTAAGTGATTTTAGGAAGGGCCCCTTGTGCTTTTGCATTACAGAATACTTGTCTTTGGGAATCCTGCTGTACTGCTTATGAGTATTTCTGGACAGTGCAAGCAGGAGAGACAAAATATTAGGAGCAGACAGCAGGACCTCAGTGGCTGCTCACAAAACTATTTGAAAGCAGCAGAGGGTGGTCAGTACATACATGGATGCACAAACTGATATCCCCTATTAACTGCTTAATTTGCTTGATACTAACTGGAACTTCCAGGAAGAATTGAAGAATTCAATCTTTTTGACTCATTCTCCAAGGACTTGTGAAAGTGACCAAGGAATCCTCTGAATGCTACTACAGAAACCTCCCAGTATAAGGACCAAGGATGCTTCTTTTACTGTACTTGCCTGTTACATCTATTTGTGTTTGTGAAAAAGAAAAGAGAGGATGATATCAGGCTGTCTCAGTGTTAGCATGCACTTCTTTGGCTTCTTTATGCCTTAGTGATTTTCAGATAAAATCCATATCTCCACTCCATTGACTTACTCATTTATTTAAAACATTTACCACTTGAAAGAAACACTGTAAATTCTCTTCCTATTTTTAACAGAGTTGAAACACTCAGGAAGCTGAAAGATTGTATTGGTTTCAAAACCCACGCTGTTGTGCTCTCCCCTTCAAATGTCATGTTTAGTTTTGCGCAGGTATTAGATCCTTTAGAGAGATGCATATTGCTGTTAGCTTCTTACATGTGTGAGCTGAAGACAGTTTACTACTAGTTTCAGATTTCAGATATGCCCTCTAAAGTTCCTCCATGATCTCAGATATACAGAAGTATAACAAGAACAGTATTAATTACTGTCCTAACTATGAATTAAGTAATTCTCAGAATTAGCAGTATCCACATGCTAACCTGGAGTGTTCCATATGCTGGATCCTATCAAATTGCTCCATTCCATTTTTCACCATATTGAGAGGTACTGAGTTCTTTGCGGAGCTGCATTTTACTTAGTACTAGTTCCTTTATGATTCATTCTGTCCCGTATAGGGTCTTCAGTGCATCTAGGAAGACATCCAGTTGTTCAGAGCTGGTTTTGCCATGTAACGTAGCAGATAAAACCTTAAAGCCTATATCCTTAAAACTACTATGTGACTTCTTTTGTTCTCAATGTTTCCTTACTAATAGGTAAAAATTAGCCCAACTCCTCTGTAGCGACCTGTGTTAGTTGCTTTTTACTACTGTTATGTCCCAGGCCCAGTTTTCAGGTATATTGTGTTTTTGCATATTTATTCCTTTTCATACAGCTGTCCAGACTTTTAACTGGCACAGAAGCTCATCTTTTCTGGACTGCAATTCTCTATTAGGAACAGTTATTAAGATAACTCCTACAGTGATTTCTGTGATTTGCAGCCAAGATCACTGTTAAATAAAATAATGATATCGAAGGTTTTGACCACTACTAAATTGGCAGATAAAAAACAGCCCTCTCTTCTCTAATTAAATTAGCTGGTTTGGGCTTTTTTTGATTCACATTCAGTCAACTAACAGCATCCATACCTTTGTGGAATTAAAAAAGATGGAATATTTTGCCTTGGTATGAAATTGTGTTTACTTTTTTAGCTTCCAAAACTGAAGAACTTAATACAGCAGACCAAACTGTTGTCAGTGTTTGGCAAAGCTATTTAGAAAACTCCTGATTCCAGAAAAATAGACTAATTTTTAGACTTCCTGATCCTTTAGACTCAATAGAAGAATCTCGAATCTTGTGTTTACTTTCCAAAGACTGAATAGGCCCAACAGAAGTAATTTGGGTGCAAGAAACAGGTGGTGAGATTTTTGAGGTACTGATTTTCTTCTCCTTGTCCGACCCTTCTTAACAGTTTCTTAAATAACAACCCAGATTAGCCCCGACAGAATTTTATTACACTGCAGACTGTCTGCAGTATGAAATAAATTACTTATTTAAAATCCAATAGTTGACAGTTTTGGTGTCAAGGATTCACAGGGCCAGATCTCAAACTGGAATAAATTAATAGGATTCTGCTTGCAGCAGTTTACTTGTTCTAGCTCAGGACCTGATTTTTGCTCCATAACATAATTTGAGACTGCATCTGGGAAGAATACTGTTTGATGGGTCCTCTCGGAGGAGTTTTGTCATCTGTTATGTTTTGCTCTCCTTCTTGAAGTGATTTTCTGTAGCAAAAAGCTGCCATTGTGATAGAAATAAAACCATCAATATAATTTATAGAATCATGTTAGA
Organism: Lathamus discolor; assembly: GCF_037157495.1. Lineage (NCBI taxonomy): Eukaryota > Metazoa > Chordata > Aves > Psittaciformes > Psittacidae > Lathamus > Lathamus discolor. The sequence goes on along the minus strand of NC_088891.1, from coordinate 17,603,335 downwards.
GACTCTAGGTGAAAGACTTTTTTACCTTTCAAGGCTTCTATCAGTGGTACAGATGTCAGTGACTTGGTCTAAGAACAATCCTGTAATTCATACGTGCCTGCTTATTAAGTTTAGCAAAGGAATGCAGATTTCATTTGTCTTTACGTTACAGCTTGAAGTGTGTATGCAAGTGGCTGAGATTAATTCACTTCACTGCTTTCTCTAATTGTGTAGATTCAAGCTATGAAATGTTCTACCCTGGGGAAAAAAAAAAAGTGACAAACTTCTACAACATCTACAGTCCATTAGAAGGTTGGAAAGTCCAGGTTTGTAATATTCAGAACTGCAGCATCTTTGAAACATGGGTTCCTGCTTCTGCTTGTCTCCATGCACTCACCTCCCAGCTTTGGGGAGGCATTCAGCTCAGCAGGTTATAGAACTGTGGCTTGACACCGCAGCCAAGTTACCAGGAGCTCTGGAGTTCAGCTTCCTGAACTGTAGCAAAGTGTGAATTCTCCTTAGTACACTTGGCAGGGTGCTAACTGCATGAAGAAGCACACTTAGAGGATAAATGGATGACTTAGCGTTGCAGAGCAGCTGTATTTAATGCACTAGCTGTTGGTTATTGACTTCACGTCGTTTGAGTATTGGTAAATGTGCTCAACAGAGCACAGAACCTGATCAGGAAAATTAATAGCTTTGTTTTGCTAAACGGTATTTAAGCCTTGCCACATTAACTTGGAGTTACTGTACTCAGTATTCACCTCATGGAAGCAGCAGTTTCTTCCAACAGTGAAATAGTCAGCAGCATGTGGCTACACAGTGATTGGATTGCAGACTGAGTTTTTGTTTTGTTTTACTTGTTCTTCCAAAGCCTTAAACCTTAAACTCCAGAGTTGTTAATTCAGCCTTGATCAACTGGATTGCTCTAAATGGAAGTGATTTGTACATGCAGGATTGTGGCACACATATAGGTGCATGGATAAATCTGAAGTAAATGTTAATAATGGTATATTTTTTTATAGGTAGTGGGTGAGTAGTTAGTATTTGCTAATATTTGAAAAGCTTAGTTTGAAAATAAGGGCTGTGGCTGATATAAGAAACGATTATGCCGATTTTCATAGGTATACCCTAAAGAAAACCTGTAATTTCACTGTACCTTGCTTTGCCTATCTAGAACATTACAACTTTTTTTCTGTACAGTATTTGTGGTAAAATACATATATGAAAACTACCTTTATAAAAATACTGTTGACCTAAATATTAGGCCTCATCACCTTCATGAAGCCAGTCTAAATAGAAAATACTTCAGGTTACAGGAAAAACTGCTTAAAGGAAAAACCCAGCAGATATGGGAAAGTAACTAGGTCTGTGTATCAATAGCTCAGTGGTTTTTTGGTTGTCAGTCATAACCCAGAGGGTCACAGGAAGTTCAGAAGAGACCATGAAGCCTGTACTACCCAAGTTTCAGCTAACTACCTTCCATTTCCAGCAGTTCTCAGTTCCTCCACTGTTCACATAGGCACCTGATAAACACATCCTGTGTAACTTGCTCTCACTCCTTACACAATTATCAGTCACCACAAGCAGCCAGAAGGTAGCTCTGTGGACCACATGGAATTGATCACAGCAAGTCATTTCAGGTGGGCACAGACCAATGGACCCAAAAAGAATGTCAGAAGTACCGTGTAAGTCTGTGTCTGTCTCCATCCCATTGCCATGGAGATGGCACTTCCTGTATGTTGTATGGATTTAAATCTCTTTGGAAGTCATATAGTACTAAATACAATAAGCGGGGAGAGCAAAGCTAAAGGCTTTGCTTACTGTGATGCAGCTCCCCTCCCCTTCTGTCATATGTTCATTGAAATTAAAGTTCGGGTAAGGGACATCACTTTGGCAGCAATGCAAACCCAAATCCAGCTATGAGTTTCCACCTCAGTGTTCGCATGAGTAATCATTTGTGTATCAAACAGTTGCATGTGAGAATTCTGGTACTAGGTTAGCATTCATTTTGTGTAGCTTTCTTTACAATTTTCTGTAAAAACAGTAAATGAACTCTAGAAAACTTGTTGCTGACATCAGTCCATCACAGATACTCCTTATACATCCATTAGCTAACACTTTGTTTTGTTCACATGCACAGCATGATTGTGCCAGATACAGAACAGTGTAAAATCAGACCAGAGGAGGTTTGTCAGGAAAGGTGGCTTAGGAATTTGTGTGTGTGTGTTCTAACTTGAGCCACTTGAGCCTTCCCACCAAATTATTTCCTATCAGGAAATCCCAATTGGCTAAGGCAAAGCTTTTTGTGTGATCAGATGTACTACTTTGTGCAGACAGGCAGCTTCCAGCCAGAGTCCTGATTCAGGAGCTGCTCTTACTGAGGAAGATACAGAACAGGACTGGAACTTCAGTCTTTTATATCCCCAATGGGTAGAGATGAGCCAGGCATGTCCTAGTGTTTTTAGCTGGAGCTGGTGTACTTTGCAGAAATAATTAACAATTCAAAGCATTGGGAAACATGTGCTCTAATTCAAAAGTATCCTTTTGTCATTTTAATTTCACCTGGGGATTTGGTGCCTTAGAACACCAGGGTAGCACCAGAAGCTGCAGGACAAGATACAGATTCTGTGTTCAGTTAGGATAAGCGCCTGAGTATTTGGATGCTGATCTGAGATTGGATCTGCAAGCCAAAACTTTAATACTTAAAAGCACAGGCTTTATCATCAGCTTTCCAGTACCACCTTCTCTGATTCACACTAAGACGTTATAAACAGGCTTTAGCATGGCCGCCTTTGGTTATCCAGCTTTAAGCTTGGTCAAATGCCAGTAATGCAGAGACAGGAGCATGAGGGGTCCAGGTTCAATAATACAGCTGTGGCTTTTGGGGGGGTTGTTGTCACTCTCAGCTGAAGGTACAGCTTAGAAATTATGCGGGGGAAAAAAGTCCTATTTTCATTAATGCAAACTTGTAGTGATTTCTCTACTTTTTCAGAGGCTTGCCAAATGTGAACACATCACTTTTAGGAGTTTTTCCTGCTTGTTGTTATCTTTAAGGAAATCTCCTCACTTCTGTGTTAGCATTGCAGAATACCACGTTTCTGAGATATCTGCAGACCCGGTACAGACAGACAGGTCATTGCTTTGGGACTCCTAAAAGTGATGTGTTCCCACAGCTCATCTGCAGATAGGTGACTGTGTACTACCCGCTTTGCTACGTTAGATCAAGTTTTGCAAGGTCACAGATCCGTTTTATAATTAGTACTTGGACAAAGGTGTCCATGCAGATTAAAAGAAGCATGGTTTGAATGAAGTTTGATATATCCAGTTATATCCATTGCATCCAACAAAAGACAAAGAAATGGAGAGTTCATTGTGTTTGGGAAAGTGTAGCTTTTCTGGTTGCACTGTAAAAAGGCTTTCCTGGATGAAAAAAAACAACCAACCCTCCCCTAAACAAAACCAAACCACCCATGGGGCATAATCCTGTCTGTTACAGAAACTTTGAGACATGCCTAGGTTAACAAGCTGGTATTAGTCAAGCTGTAAAAGAGATTAAAGAAACAATCCTTGAGAAATCTGGATTGATCTCTGGATTACATTTGTTCCCACAAAATGCACTCCTGGATAATTGTTTTGTACTGCAGGAACCAACCCCTGTGATTTCCATCAATACAGCTTTGCAGTGCAGTGTGCATGTTGGTGTTAGGCACTCCTTGCTGGAGGCCATACTTGAGCTCTGTGTCAATAGTCTCCACAACAGAAGTGTATATTGACTCTTGGATTAAATTTAAGTCACTTTCTATTTCTGAACTCAAATTCAAGAATGTGTATGAGTGATGTGACACTCCATGTGTGCTTCTGTTAGACTGTGTTAAACTCTGCCTGTTTTAATATTGCTAAAGCCATTTTAATAGAATCTAAGTAGTGCCGGTTAGGGCTTTGTGGTATAGTTGTGTTTTGTGCACATGAGATAGCAATTTGAATTCTGCTCCTATGAACTAGTTCAAAAGAGCACACGGTATTTGCACCTTGCCTGTATTCCCTATGTTTCTAGGGAAGTGTCTGTCTGCCCAGCGAAAGAAAGTCGTTTTTACAGGAGGACTGTTAACCCCTGCCAGCCTGCACAGCAATGGACAAACAGTTGTGGAGTTTCTGTTTTACACAGATTTTACTGTATGGGGGTTTGGGTTTTGGTGAAGGCCACTTGCTTTCCAGATGGATTAAAACCCTGCTGTGTATAATGCTCGTTGTATACGGCAAGTTTTAGCCTCTCACTGCAACAAAGAGTATTTATTAAATAAATATGTCCAAACTTGCAATAAGCTTTATGTGGGCCTGGAGCTTATTGACATTAGGGTACTCAGAAAATAAGTCCACCTTCATTGAGGTCAAATGAGCTCCAAATGTAATTTATTGTTTGGTTTTTGATTTTGTTTTTTAATTTATGAAAACTCTGTGTTCAAGCTGAGCGTTTTTTACTTTTTCTTTTCCAAACTGAGCCAATTTATCATTAATTCAGGTAAACCAGGACATAACTTTTTAATCCACATTCCAGTGCAAAAGAATTGAACTCAGCAAAGGCACAGGAATTAGTTATAAAATTAAATTTCATTTTTCATGTCTGTGTTGCCACAGCGAATAAGGTTTCAAAGGGTTGGGAGTAGCACTCAATTCACTGAAGTGTGACAATTCTTCCATGTCAGTGATTTCAGGCCTGAAGGGGATGACATCCTGTAAGCACATTCATCCATTTGTGTTTATTAAATTAAAGCCTACGTGAGTTTGCAACAACAGACTGTTCATTAACAGGAAAAGAGACTCTTGCTTTCCTCTTGGGACTGTTTTGGCTTTGACCCATTGATCCATTCTTGCTTTGACATAAATTCTAGGGGTTTGTTTGCATCTGGTTTGTTTTCTTCCTGTGACAGATGAGACAATAAAGAGCAGAAAATGATTTTGTGCTGGTCATGTTCATATCTACCACATACCATAACTAGCCAAATAAGTTATAGAGTATAATAAAATAAATAGCACACAGTGCACTACCCTGAGGGGTATCTCCCTTAGAACTGTGCAGTGTTTGCTGGATATACATGTGCTGGGGGAAGGGAAAAAGAAGTGAATGCTAACAAGGCAGTGTTATGTGGTGTATTGTTCAACACATATGTTTCAGTAGCACCCAAAGATTCCCAGGCAATTTTTCATGCAGTGCCCTGAACAGAGATGTGAAAATAACAGTGGTGCTGCCAAGGGTGTGCTGTGGAGCTCAATGTCAGACAAAGGAGGGAGTAAATCTAAGATGAGGTTTTTCAAAAGCTCCCAGTTCCTTTCTTCCTCTTTTAACAGTAAAGCATATTTCAAATAATTGAGGAATACCTGTATTCCCAAGGTGTTGTCTCCTCCCGTGCAACAGGGTAGAGGATTACAAAAAAGGGTTACACTCTTTTTGACCAGTCTTGGAAGTTCCTGAGAAAGGGTGGAAAGGAGAAAGCATTCATTCTGCAGTATGCAGAACAGAGTAACAGGTACAGAGGTCCCAAAGACTGGATGTTTTAATTCAGCAGAGAATACAATAAGAGGTGAAAGATGAGGGTATAATCTGAGGCATACAGAAATTACGGCTCTACTTTTTTAGGGTGGAAAAAATGGCTGAGTATGCAGGAGAGAGAGTAGACATTGGGTTTGGAATATGAATTTTGTAGTGAGAATAAAGCAGTCAATCCAAAGAAGAGGGGAATGAAGTGACGGAGCAATCCTGCACAAGGGGTGGTTTTTTTAGGGCGTTGGAAATACCACCTGGAATTGGCTTGTGCTGAAGAGCAGGTGTGGTGTTCTGCTTGGGAGGGTCAGATAGAAATCAGTGTTTTGCTAAGGCAAAAAATAGATACAACATGGTAATGGACAGATTATTGATGTTGAAGCTGCAGAGAGTGAGTGTGTGGGATTATACGACAGTGTAGCCAGCAGTGAGTCAGAGAAGGCAGAGCCAACAGAAAACAAACGACACATGAAAAGGAGGGTGCGTCCCAGCTATAGAAAGCATAGTTTGGTCAAGTTAATGTGGCTTCCTGGCTGTGGTTAGTGTTAGAGGAACAGACCCCCCGGATGAATTGGACCCCCTTAATGTGAATTGGGAAAAACACCAGAAGACCATCAACATCAGTAAACGTTTGTAGTAGCGCTGAAACCAGCATAGCTAAAATGGGTCATAAAACAGGTTTTTAAAGACCAAGATAATTAGGCATATCTTTGAGAATTCAGTCTGGGTGAACTGAACTGAGTACTCCCAACTGAGTATTAACCTCTTTTTTTCTAGCTCCTCTTTTCATAAGTACAGGTAAGCTGAGTGTGTTTCAATTTTAAATCTGAATTTTTGTACCCTCTAGTTAAAACTCAAACTGAACTGAAATACTTGCTGCAGAAGAAGGGTTTGAAGTACAGCGGGGTTCGTCAGATTGTGCCTACCCATCCTTTCTTGTGTTTGGCATTAAATAGAAATATTGAAGCAGTTTGAAAAACATCACTCTGCTAAAAAAAAAAAAAAAAAAAAAAAGAAAAGGGAAAATAAACACAGAAAATTGTATTGATCCAAGAAAGATGCCTCTTAATTATAAGTGTTATTTATTCTGCTCAAATATAGCTGTTCCCAAATGCGAAGCTGCGAGCCTGAAATCTGTAACAGCTGTAGTTTTGTAAGACTGTCTTTCATGCTCTTTTACTCAATGTTTCTGGATTTCTCCCCTCCTCCTACCCCCAGACCCATCATGTAAGGAGGAGTCACAAATGGTGCTCATTTTATGCCAGGATTCACTCTCAGATATACCCAAGGTCTGAAGCACTCTCTGAGGGTTCCTGTATCCCATCATTGGTTAAAGAGGCAGCTGGGCTGCAGGTTTGAAATGGCCAACACTCTATAAGGGATGGGGGGGTGTCCTGCAGTTACGTGTCCTGAGGTTTGTAGCAGTTTTGCACTGGGTACAGAGCAGCTGATCTGCTCTGAGGACACCGCTAGCTCTTCTTTGTCATTTAGTGACCTCTCTTGCACGATGCTAGGCTGAAAAGTCAGGAAGCTTAGAAAACCTGACTTTTATTCTTCTTTAGTATTCATGCAACTTCCTCACTGGTTTAAACAGAGAGGAAAAGACTTTTCCTTTGAGGCGGTGATGATGCGCATCCCACAGTTATCTCTCTTTTCTGAATATTTTCCAGTACCTTTATTAGTGAATTGTTTTGAAAGTGATACATCTTTGGGCATAGGCTATATTGCTGTGTGTTAAACCCTATACTTATTCAGGTTTTGGCTCCTCTGTAGTTGTGTTTCCTTTTTCTTAATTATAAATGTTAATGCCCGTTTACATGATGCTTATTTACAAGCTATGGTAAGAATCCCTTTCTTCATGGCTGTTTTTCTAACACATTGAATTTGCATGATTGGCAGTGACTTTATTTTTGCAATCTATACATCAAATAAAATAACCAGGATGATTTTGCAGATTTTTTTTACTACTAACACACAAAGCAGTGTTGAAAGTTAAGTATAAAGATTAGTCTTTCTTAATAACTTCATTAGACTTTCATAATAAATGGAGAGTTCAGGTTATGAGAGGTAAGGATGTTAGTATTTCACTGTACTTGCTTTCTTTCCACAGAGTGTTAAAGGGGTTGGTTTGGCTGTTAAAGGGCCTTTTTGTAAAATGGGATTGTGGTTTGCATTCCAGACCTCCCCTAAAGCTTCAGAAAGTTTTGGAAATAGCATTTTAGATTTAAGTGCATTCGTAAAGCATAGTTTCACATGAAAAGAGGGAGAACTGTGTGGGTTAAAGACAGAAGTGTGGATATCTTCGGTATTTAAGGACACACAACAAGGAACCTTCATGGGAACAAGCCAGTCTCAGAAAAAGAAAGCATATTTTTCTTTACAGGTCAGAAAAGCTTTTGGGGACCCTCTCGACCTGGTGCCTTACAGTAGTTTTTGATGTGGATCAGGTATGAATGTTTATTCTATGGGAAAGAACTGACATACTAAAATGTGGAGAGGAGGAAAGACAATATACAACAAAAATGCCATTTCCAATTATCAGGGTTATTTCCCTTTCTTTCCAAGATGGGCTGAGGCTTTGCAATTACCACTGAGAAACAATAACATGCAGCCTGGAAAAAATAAGGTTCATTCTAAATGTGTTTGTGTTGATGTTAGATAGCTGACTGTTTTTATCCCAGTGCCTGTAGTAAGGCGCACTTCCACCCAGTCAAACCATGAAAACAAAATTGATGCTGTGTCAGCATCTTGGCTGCAAATAACACTCAAAACAGATTATAGGACATGCTAGGAATACAAAATAAGGTTAGAAATAATGCTTCAGCTGTGAGTTCTTCAGGCTGTGGAAATAATAGAGCATAATTTAGTAGAAGAGGAACTAGGGAGTCAGCATACACAGGAAAAAAATGAAAGGAGCAAGAAAAATGAAGGGAAATGGAAATAGATATAAGGGAAGTTTGGCAAGTCCTGTCAGTGGAAAATGATTATGCTGACTGTATGGAAGAACCAGAAGGGATTTAAAGAAGAGCTAGAAGTTGTTTTCAAATAAAGAGGGCAGTGACTAATCTTTGTGAGAGCTGCATTGCATGTCCTGAAGAAGATAGGAAAATATACGTGGAACCTGAGTGTATTTGTTAGCAACTTAAAAAAACGAACTTTAAATGCTTATTTAATTAAATTGTGCTTGGGATTTTACTTTGGGTTTTTTTTCATATATATATATACGTATATATATATTAAAGATACTTTCTTCAGTGTGACCCTCCTCAGTACTGTGGGAGGCTGTATGGTGAACTAGCACACTACTATTTATGCTGTTAGAAGAGCTGGCTTTCCAGACCTTATTTCTGTGTATTAGGTGAGCTTTGAACCCACTGTTTCGGGCAATATTTTACTTCAGAAAGGTGCTGAAAAGTATGCAGAACAGCATAGAAATTGGGAAATGCTCATCAGTCACAATGAAGCACAGCTGAGGTTTTCTGTGGCTATTCTCTCTGCACTTCTCTGCTCAGTGTACAAGTGTCTTGTTTTCCGAAAGGAGCAAACTCAGTGAGGTCAATAAGCACACGTTAGACCTTATGCCACTTGTTGAAATACCATAGTGAAGAATGAAGTTGAAAACATGATTGCTTCTTATTAAAGCAAATTTAAGTTAAATTACATTTTCAAGAGGCTTTAAAGAGGCACTGTATCCAAAGCCCTACCCTTTCTTCATTACAGGTTTCGTATCTGGGGAGCATTTAGCACTTCAGTTCTAGTCGTACCAGTAGTGAAACAGAGAGGACAACAGATTGAAAGCGGGATGTAAACTTGGACTTCAAACAATGCAGTCTCTCAGCAACCGTCATGTTAAGTTTAGAATATCTAAAATCAGTAAGAAGCCTGGTGGGAGCACTGACATTTCTGAATAGGGTTCATTCTGTGAGGAGCAGAGTCTTGCAATGTATTAAACAACGTGGTACAATAGTCAAGTCTAGATATCACAAAGGGAGGGATTAATGTACACACATCCACACAGGAATCTTTGATGCTTTCAAATGCTCCTTGTCATCTGCAAACCAGTCAGCAGGCATCACCTACATATTTCACAGCAGTCTACCTATCTGGGCATTTCAGTATAACAGTAGGAAACCTTTTGAAATGATAGTGAGACATCTCAGTGTGGCTTGCATTTAAAGTTCTAATATCTGTGGTTTGGGGTTGTTGATGTGGGCATATGTATATGTACATATGTCTACAGGCACTGACCTGATCCAGCCATAGCTAAATTAGGATTAAATTTTGAACTTTAATGTCACAAGTAAGTAATATGGTCGAAGTCTACAAAGTAGTTTGTATAATAATAATACTTTCTAGCAATAACTGCATAATAAAAAGAGGAATTTATATATTGGTAGGTGGAAACGATAAGAAAACTACAAAAACATGTTTAACTTGCAGAAACCAAGATTGTGCAACTGCTCTCCAGCTTTTGATGTTTGATTAGTTTTATGGGTGGAGATCATTTTGGGATAGAAAAAAAATTTAAACTTGGGTTCCCTACCCAGCATCGATCACTAGCATGAGGAATAGTGATCTAATTTTCTTTGATGCTTATCTTTAGTGTTTAGTTCAGAGTAAGAAATAGAGAATGCACAAGCCTAAGGTGAACACTAACCAAAATGTTACCACAAAATGGTTGGGCCTGTAAACTTAGGTTTGTAGTTGTTCAAACAGGGGGTGAAGTGAAAGGTGAAGTACATTTAGTTCCATCCTCGTTCTATTCTTGCCCTTTAAGAAACGTTCACCCCTTTTGCTGCAGCCATGGCACAGAAAGTTTAAAGCATGCCTGCCCAAATTAAGTTAATTATTGGTCTTCTGTACTCTTTACTGAGCATTAAATTTATTCAAATATGAGGGGATAGGAAAATACCCATTAAGATTGGTAATACATTGTATGCAAGGCAAACATGCGTGCGTGGTCCTTAAATGAGGTTTGACATTGATCCAATTCCATCTATTTAATGAGTAACTGACAATTCCAATACACTATTCATTGGCATATAGCTAGAAAATCTTTAAATGCATGTGGCAAGAGAAATTCTTTCATGATCCCCTTTCTTGATGGCTTTGATCCTGTGGCAGAAGAGACCCTGTTGGTACCTTTGCATGTAACCTGCTGCTATCACGAGTACAACACAAGCTGCCTTGTGGTTCTGGTAGCTCACTGTATTACTGCTACTCCATTAGTAAAATATAAAATTGTAAGCATAAAATGTAAATTGTTAAATTGAAGTGTAAGAATACAAAATGTAAAATATCCTGGTTTAAAGACATCAAATAGAAAAATAGGAGATATAATAGAAATAGGAAAAGGAGAAAATGAAACAGTGATGCAGGCAAAATACAATGTGGTTGGAAGTCAAGAGGTGGTTCATTTCAGTGAGTGACTCTCCCTGTATGCAGGAGACGTAAATGAATTAATAATCAGGGGTAAAGTCTTTTAAGCGTATGCTTCAGATATGCTTTAAGTGAATTTGAGCTCTTTTAGCCGGTGAAGTCTGGTCTCTAATTAGGTTTCTATTCTTACAGTGATGGATATGAAAGTTCTTTCTGAATCTGTTTGACCTTCTCAGCCTGGGGAGCAAAATTATTTCTGTAGTCCTTAATTTCAGAGGAGTTTTGCATTTGTTGCCACAGAGAACTCTCACAAACAGGGAAGCAAGCTGAAATGGTTGAGAGGCCTGCTTTACTGCGCACTAGGCGCAGGCTTTATTACTGCTTGTTTGCCTGTGGAGTTCTTCTCCACCCTGTACATCTGTTCCAGTATGCGTGTTATCTCTTTGAATTTGGCTTGGCGGTTACTCACAGGGAGCCTCTGCACTTGCATCTATCCTCTGCATTTCTTAATTTCTTTTGGAAATACTCTATTCTCTCACCTTATTAATGTTAAAACAAAAAAAGAAGAGAATTTTATTGCTAAAGGCAGCAGAATAGTGAACTTCTTGGTGGAGTACTGTATCTTCTATCTTCCCCTGTGAGTGAAAGCTAAATTAGTTCTGAGGTGCTTTCACTCAGTGGAAGCGCAATGAGAGACACGAGCCACCTCTTCATTAATAACATGCCAGTCACATTGGGAACGGCGTACAAAGCCTGCTGGGAGAGCAGTACCACCATCAGAAGCAGGTAGGAAGTGAAAAATAGGCTTAAGAGAAAAGAAACACAGGTGGAGATCTGGGCTCTGATGTTACAGGGTGTAAAGTCATTTCTGTCTGATGAGCAGGAGTGACTCAGCCTGCCTGGAAGGGCAAAGTCGGTGCTAACTTACAGATTGCCACTGCTGTCACATTACAGCAACAGTACTGCTGCTGTTGAAAAGAATTGGCAACACTTTGGCAGACTGAGTCATTTTTCTAAATGCCTGTTTGTTTTTATTACCTGATCACAGTTTATTAAGTGTTTTATTTCCTTAACAAAAACCGGGGTGGTTCTGAGTTCCAGAGTCTTATGTGGGATACTCTGCTTTATTTGTCAACCACGAGGTGCTGGAAGAACCAGAACCTGATCTCTGTTTTTATGAGATTCCCATAGTATTTCTGCTTCCCTACTATGCTAAATTCACTCTTACACTGGTCTCCTAAGGACTGAGTTTTGCGTAGCAACCACGTAAGAACACAAGTTTGGTTCCTGCACTTTCTTCTTTCCACCTCTCCAAATCACACAAGCAGCGGAGTAGAAATCTCATAGCCACAACAGGATTAATGTTTAGGCTCCAAGGAGATGGTTAAGTAACCCTGATGTTCTGCTGAACTACAGTGTAAAAACAGAGGAGGACTAAGTGCTTCTGCTGGTACAGGTGTGGGAATAGACTTTGTATTCTGTTGGTCCTCCTGAAACATCAGCTAGTTGGGAGTGTCATGGCTACTTAACCAAAGTTCTCGCTCCTTTGCATGGGAAGCGAGCTCTAGTTTTCTAGTTTCTAGGTTTATCTGTTTCAGTAGAAAACTACTGCATTAGATCTTTAAAAGAGTAAGTTTATGGATGCAGACTGTGCTGTAAAAGATGATCTTTTACTTTTACTTCCCCTTGCCTCCGCAGATATTTCTGAATCTGTGTCAACAATCTTCAAACTCTGCGATCAGTCCTAAACATTTTGGATTTCTAGGTTAGTTGTCCAGTGTTACAACTTGGGTTTTTAAAAAAATGGGTAAATGCAGGAGAGAACTGTTCAGGTTCTCTCGTCCAGAAACTCAAATAAAAGTCAGGTTTTGCTCAAAACCAGATGTATCGAAATGGCTGCTATCACCTCTGTGGCTGTGGATTATTTTTTATAAACTGTATATTTTACACCATTCTTTGACTCTTTGAAGGTTTAAATACTTAAAACACAAGAAGCAGACACCAGAACTTAACACAATGCCTGCACACACAGTTAGGCACGGCTTTGTCCTTCAAGAATCAAGTAGTGACAATTTGGCAAAACAGCACCTTGAGTGTAATTTTCTGAACTCCTTAGACCATGAGTCACAGAGAGAGAAGAAATAGCCATGCTTTGTAACACTTTAATGTTTTCTTTTTTGGAGACACAATCTTGGGTCAGCTGCTACAGAAAATGCAGAGACTAAGGAGTGAAGTAGGGCTTATTATTATAAACAGCAGAAGCATCAGATAAAATGACATTTATTAGATTCATTTGGCTCCTGCTGTCTGAGGAAATAAATACATGGTTCCTTGCACTGGCAAGTACATGTACACATTAGAGGATCTGTGTTGCCTGTCTGCTCAGGCAAGCCCCAGTGTAAGTCAATAGGGATTTGTCTCGTGTGTCTTTACTGTATGGGAGCAAATCCCATGAATGGGTTAGTTCCCGAGCAGCTAGTTTATAATGTACCTCTGCTTTATTTCTGTTAAAAAGGTTCCTAAAATCACAAGTCTAATAAAACTATAATCTCTTTTGGGATGTCTTTTATTGTGCACAATCCTTAGCCCTAATGTAGTCGAAAGAATTTTGAGTAGTATGAAGATTGAGGCATGTAAGTAGTTGGTTTATGAAAGCTCTGCCTCTTTCAGTCAGCTGTTCAAATTATACCAATCTCATGTTACTTTTGGTGCTGTCTCTAATACTTGATAAAATGCTTTCAAATGGTGGAAGTACTGGGATATGTTTTATGATTTCTGCATTAGTTTCTGATGACTTAAGAACACATTCGAGACATAAATTGCATATTACAGCACAGTGCCCTCAACTGTCACCTTATAGTACTGTCCTCAATCTTAAATACATAGGAATCTGAGTCTGGAATTTTTTCTAGGCAGAAATTCAAAATGAGTGAGGCCAGAATGCAGCATTGTCATCATCTTATACATCAGAAAGAGTAAATATACAGTGTTGTAGTTGTTACTACTAAGAAGCTGATCACTAGATGCAGGCTGGAGTGTCTGTGAAGAGTTAAAGTCTGGAATGCAAGCCTAAATATTGGTCAAAGTACCTTGGTGAAATCTCCGGCATTTTAGTTAAGCCAGACTAAAATAGTTAGCTGGGCTTCCGTTTGTGGTGTGAAACAATAGGGAGGTTTAAAGTGTGTGACAAAAGTGGTAGTGCTCTGCATTGGTAGATCTTTGTCTATTTCTAAAATTGTCCTTACCGCTACTAGAATTAACTCCTCAGTCCATGATGAAGCAATATGGATAGCCATCCAAAAATGGCCTTTCCACCTCATTTCTTGTTTTTATCTTCAGCAGCTGTTTGTCAGATGTCATGGCTGTTGTCATAGATGATACTGTACAGGCTTTACATACAAAGAAATGAGTTATGAAAGCTTCTTATTACTTGATTGCATTAGTATCAGCCAGCTGTAGTCAGTACTGTGAACCCCAAGTATTATGAATCATTAATATTTCGCCCAGGAAAGCTTTTGGATTGAGAGCTCTGGCAGGTCAACTGCAGCAGTTTGAACAGGATTGTTCGAGGTATTACCACTGCCTGCTGCCCACCACCCAGACAAGTCAGTCTGGTCCACTGCTGGACCAGCTGAATCAGCCTAACCTACCAAAGAAGCTAGAGTCTAGTTTTCAATGTATAGTATTGTACTAAGCTGAGAAATACGGCGATTTGGGAACTGATTTATGAGTAGATTAGGTATCCCTGCCTAAATTTCCATTATCTTTGCAGGAAGAATGGGACAATGTAATGCAGGTATCTGCTGTTTGAATTTACCTCTGCATCTGTCAGAGCCCTGAAAAAAAACAAAAACCCCACAGGGTTTTGATTTAGGATTTCAAGGCAATTACTAAGTTTAGTCCGTGAACTTGAATGATATTGAATGCTGCAAAGAGTGTTTGTGACATATCCATGGGAATAGCAACAACAACAGATTTGGGGAGGAAGGGGAGCTCCCTTTTGTAGTACTGTGTGAATTGCTAGAGGTAGCATCAGGCTTGACACTAGGGCAGATTTGAGCAAGGGCTTCTTACTAGTAACATTAGTAGTAGTGGTGTGAGGATTGAAAGACTGCAGTGTAATGTCATCTTGACGTTGAAAAAGTAAAAGTGTTTAATCAGTGTATGGGAGGAATGTGACACATGAAATTGTTCCATATCAAGAAGCTCGCTAATTTAGTAGAGGATTCTTCAGTCTGACTCACAGGTTTTGGTACTTTGATTACAGGATGTCCAAGCAGGGGCAGAGAGAAAATATATAGACTTTTGTCTGTCTTTCTGAATTAGTCATTTGGCACTGGGTGGACATCCAACAGCACAGGCATGAAAAAATAACATGTTCTGTTAAGAAAACCTTGGTGACAGATCAGTCTAGGTAGCATCTTGGCTGTGTTTCAGATGTGAATACTTCATTGACAGCATTGAAGATTTTATTGATTTAGGCAGTTTGTGAATATTGCAATCCTTCCTCCACTCTCCTCTATAAAGTCCATTTCATTTTATATGGAGAAATTATGTAAGAGGATTGTCTTTAGGGCAATGTTAAAGATAGAAAACTAGCAAGCAGTCAGAACCATTAGGAAACCTGAACTATGTCTCCTCATTTTGTTTGCTTCTTGGTTTTCGTGCTTTGTTGGTTTTGTTTTTGCTTTTGTTTTCCACACTATCCTTTGGCTGCTGTTGTTTTTTGCATGTACCTTGCGTATAGAGTGCAGTGTAAAATAGTATTTTTGGTCTTGAGGGAGTCACTATTGGGATATCCAAAGTTTCTAATGTTTAGTGTTTTCTCCTTAATATATGCAATATAAATATCTGCAAGCAGACTGAACAACTAATAAAGGTGACCACAGGTTACGGTTCTGTAGCGCAGTAACATGATGGGCAAGTTTTGTGATTATATGGTTAAAGGAACAAAGTAATGTGCTTCTTATAATGTGTAAATCAGCTTAGTACTAACAAGTTGTCTTAGTTATGTAGAAATTACAGACATGGGGAAAGGAAAAGCACAACAAATTACAGTATGTCTGCATTCGTACTTGCATTTCATCAAAGCATTATAATGTTGATAGAGAAGAAAAACAACCAGGAAGGAGCAGGAAAAGTAGGTTTAAATTGCGCTTCCAGCATGACTACCTTATGTTGTGTTTATGACACTTGTGGAAAGAACTGAGTAGTCCTGGCCTTTGTGTGATCTTCATCATTTTTCACTGTGATCACTGATAAAATTTTTATGTGGAGGGTTTCTGTCACTTCATATGCTCTAGAAACAAGAAAAATCCTATCTTTTTGCCTTGGTGTAGGAAGAGACTAAATGCATCAACATATTGTGACACTGCACACTTGGTCAAATACTTGGTGCCATACTGTACAACTTCCAGCCGTGCTGAATTATTTGGAGAGCTGAACGTATGTACGACCATACCCATATTGGAGGAGGCTGAATTTAGTGACATTGGAAATCTGCACGTTTAACATTGTACAACTAATATAAAGCATAAATATACAATGGAGTTGGTAATGGAGCACAAGGAAGAACTTACCTACCTAATGGTGTTAGGCCTAGATTTACTTGTTGTGGCAAAATGTGAACATTTTAAAATACTGCCTTTTTCACAGTGCAGAAAGTGTCATTGTCTTGGAGGAGCCTGCAACAGTGGCATGCGGATGCACACCACTCCTGGTTATTGTGCTTACCTCAGCTTATGGAGCTGGCAAAGCACAAAGGTTGCTGCTATGGCATGTCAAGGTGTAAAACTGAAGCTGGTTTTAAGCCAGAAGAAGTTATGTTAATGTACTTCCATTAAAATATTTAGGATGGAAAGTAGGTGTCTGCGTTGGAAGGAAGAGAAGACAGATAGCAGAAGAAGTCATTTGGATATTTCTGAGAAGTTGGAACCAGGCCCAGATTTTATTTATCCAGCTATCTTTAAGGAGTGGCTGTTGAAGAAGCATGTGCTTTTCCAAAGGGAAGGTAAATATTTGTGAGTGCATTGTACATAAACAGTTAGCAGCGATCACAAACCAGCTGTGCCAGCTGTGCAGTGTGGTAAACCTGGTTAATGGTTGTTTTCCTGTATCAAGCCAGCAATCAGTATAAATCTGCTAGTCACAGACACCAGTCAGAAGACTGTCTTGAGTGCTAGAAGTGATGTAGCTATAACCCTCTAACATCCCAGCAGCAGGATATTGTTTGTGCAGGAAGTGAGAGGAGAACCTTCCAGAGCTACTGAATGACAGCGGAGTGAGATGTTTGTCAGGCTTCTTGTCCCGTACATACGTTGGGTTTAATCGGTGCACTCACGTTGATTTAAAGTTGCAGGAACTCACTGCTTTGATTACTGTTGGCGTTAATGCATTCTCTAGCAGCAAGTAAAACTCTAATTAAGTCTGTGTTCCACAATTTTGGAAAAGTATTCCAAAATGCCTGTCTCTCCTGAAAGGCTGTGTGCAGTGTGGTTTTCCCTGCCATGCTCTATCAGCCAGGGATAGGTGCTTAGGAAGCTGATTCACCTTGATGGCTCTTTAGAGAGCACACAGTAAACGGCTTGCTTTGTTTGCAATCTCTCTCACTGTCGTTTACAAGGTCAGGACTGATGTTTTGAATGTTTTCCCAGCAGTGTTCTACTGACCCATTTTGCCTTAATCCCCTGATGTCAGTGAAATAAACTGGGGAGGGGGAGATTTCAGAACTTGAAACAATTTCCTCTGCTGTTGTGCTCTGCTGCAAATTAATTTGATACTATTATGTAAGCGTAATCATCTACTCTAATCACATCACAAGATTGGGAACAGACAGAAATAACAGAAGGGAACATTCTGGATAGCAAAAGGGAGTCAGTGGAATAGGCTGTCGGTCAGGACCAGAACTGGAACACTTTTAAGATTCACTGTTACTAACACTTGTGCCAGTTGTCTTACACTGTTGAAGACATTGTAGTGGTCAAAGAGTTGAAGCTTATGTTTCTGTTTCAGGTAGAAAGAGGGAAAGTGCTGGATTCTCTAGTGGAGGTTAGAAGGAAACAAAAAACCCCAGAGCAAACAACCCAGCAAAACCCTAGCATTGTATCATTTGTATGTTTATCTGCATTTGTATGAATATGAGATCTCATGCTAACACTGTTTCCCAGTGGTTGTCCTTCTCAGAGTAAACAAATTCATGAATGTGAGTAAATAAGCATATGGCCCTATACGTCTCCCTCAAAAACGTCTCTCTGATTAATGTCCCTATCAGGAGCTTACTGTCAGCTGTTTCATTAAAGCTTTCCTGAGTACAGTTAGCTCCTTCATCTGAAGTGTAACCTCCACGCCTTTCATTCAAGTGGAGATCAGAGGAAAGATACATTTTTTCCTTGCGTTTTCCCTTGACACTTACAGGTTTTTCTTCTGCCAGTGATACTCAGCTGTGTGTAGTGTGTCCTGTTTGCAGCCTATAGCAGAGCCATCCACTGTGAATTGCTCAGGCAGCACTTGGAGAACTTTCACAGGAAGAGCTTTGTGTACAAAGTGAGCAGACTTAGAACTCCACTTTGGTTTAGATGTAATGAACATTAATGTTGTGCAAATGCAATGCAATCTGCATTCCAGCTTGGCCTCAGAATGGGTGAATGCAGATGCTCTCTGCAACGGGCTTTGACCTCCTTAGAATAATTTCCTCTGGAAAAGTAAATGGAAGAGGGGGGATTATGAAACACAGCAATATGTTTGAAGGCCTGATAGAACTAGTCTGACCTGTGAAGCTTTTTATTCCTGATGTTGATTAGTACAGTACCATCACATAAACTACCCTGCAGACTTATCTGGGGTTTCGATCCTCAAATGCAGTCATCCCCCTCACACCCAGCTTGTAGAAAGTGGAGCCTCTGAAAACCCCCGGAGTTTCTCAGAGGTTTAAGAGCAGAACCTGGCTCTGGGACTGGATTCCAAACTTCCCTACTTCTAACCTTTTTGTTAGAGCTGACTGAACACCTTTTACCTTGCTGAGTCATGGTGGCACAGTCTAAACAACATTTGGAGTCACTTGAAGCAACAAGTGGAATATAAGGTTGTGGGGTTTGTTGTTGGTTTGTTGATTTTAATTAGGCTGGGAGTATGGCAGGTAGCACACAGAAAAAAGAAAGCACAGGTCCTTAGAGTTACATGGTATTTTGTTGTGAGGTTGGTGAGGCACTGGAATGGGTTGCCCAAGGAAGTTGTGAATGCTCCATCCCTGGTGGTGTTCAAGGCCAGATTGGACAGAGCCTTGGGTGGCATGGTTTAGCGTGAGGTGTCCTTGCCCATGGCAGGGGGGTTGGAACTGGATGATCTTGAGGTCCTTTCCAACCCTAACTATTCTGTGATTCTGTTTCTAAGAGCCAAGCCGTGTATTAGAGTACAAAGATTGTTGCATTAAGCAATGTAGTGTGTCAGGGGGAGCATAGGTAAAGAGTGGTAAATGTTACGGTCTAGGATGCTGCCCAATTTAATGCCAGAAAAAAATCATGGTGGCCTGATTGGGGCCTAGTTTCTTTCAGATATGAATTGGTGATGAAAAAACCGTGTCGTTTCAAAGATTGAACCATTGACTGATCTTGCCAACACCTGCTATTAAATCTGAAAGGAAAAAAGCTTTCTGGAAGAGGAGAGCATGGCAAGGAGAAGGTGACAGATGATCTTATTCCAATAGGTACACAAATGACTCCAGCTTTCTTTGCATGTGCAAGAAGGTGACATTTGAGCGAGATTTTGAAAACAGATGTGCTTGATGGGGAAGGGAAAAGCTTCCTTGTGATTCAGTATCTTGTCAAGTCCAAATAGGATTAGCAAACATTGGCTACCTTGTGGGTAGCCTTCAAAATAAGAGTAGGGGGAGGCTGAAGGGACGTAGTGGAGCTAACTTGGAAATAGAGCTGTTAGGGAAAATAAATGTGTATGTTCAAAGAATATCAATTTCTGTGCAACAAGATTCTTTATTTACTAGTTTCCGCTATACAGTGAAGGACATTACCATTTCAAAGGCCCGAGTAAGCTTCTGGCTAGCAGTACCACCAGCATTATTTCATTACAGTCTGTTTGCTGAAATTGAGTCTTCCTGCCGTGGTTTTGACTTTTACTCCGCATGAGTATAAAAGGCTTTATTTCTGGCATGCAATCTAACAAAGCAATTACTGTTATTTACCTCTGTTCACTCAGGGAGAACCATTTCACAGAGGCTGTGCTGCATTTGACAAGGCCTAGCAGTATTGTTACTGTTGCCTTAAATGATTTCTCAGTCTCTGGTTCACATCAAGGAATATGAGTGGCTTTTCCAGACAAAACTGTAAGCCTTGACAGAGTGAGAGTTTTGCATTTGAGATGGGCAGTCGAGGTTTTTACTTTATGTGACCCTGAAGCTGTATCATTTTATTAGTCTGCTTTTGGTCTAAGATTATCTTGCTTTTGAATTTACAGTTGTTGTGCTGCCATTTCCACCTCCAGTGGGCAGTTGTCGCGGTTTAAGCTTAGCCTGTAACTCAGAACCATGCAGCTGCTCGCTCCCTCCCTCCCCCCAACACTTCTTCCTGCTCTCCAGGGGATGGGGAGGAGAACTGAAAGAATGTAACTCCCACAGGTCGAGATAAGAGCAGTCCAGTAACTAAGGTATAACACAAACCACTGCTGCTACCACCGATAATAGTAATGATAAGGGAAATAACAAGGGAGGAGAATACAACCACTTACTACCCACCGACCGATACCCAGCCCGACCTGAGCAGTGATCTAACCCTTCCAGGTAACTGCCCCCAGTTTATATACTGGGCACGATGTGCTGTGGTATGGAATACCTCTTTGGCTAGTTTGGGTCAGGTGTCCTGTCTCTGCTTCTTCCTGGCTTCTCCTGCTCCCCAGCAGAGCATGAGACTCAGAAAGTCCTTGGTCAGACTAAACATTACTGAGCAACAGCTAAAACCATCTGTGTTATCAGTGTTATTCCCAGGCTGAAAGTCAAAAACAGAGCACAGCACCAGCTACTAAGAAGGAGAAAAATGACTGCTACTGCTGAACCCAGGACAGAAGTGAAGTGTTTACCATTATGGAGAGAGTTTAGTGACCCCTGTTCGAAACCCCAATGGTAATTTATAAAATAGACCCTACAGAATGGAGTACTTACACCACCTCATGTGTTCCCCTACCCATAAAAACCCTGTGGGGACAATAATCAGTTTGCTCCCTCTCTGTCTTTCTTTTTCCATCTTAAGCTTTCTTGTCAGACAGTTTCACTTTCAGCTCTATGTTTTGACTGGATGATTAGTGAACACTCAGGAATAAATTACACCTACCTTTGGAAAAACTTACCTAATGTCAGTGCAGTGTCACTAAAGGCACAAACAGTGAAAGAAGGTGGTCAGGTGGAGTTCATGGCCTTGAAAATAAGACTGCTGGTTCCTTTTCACCCAGATATGTGAAAATCTCATAAACCGATCAACAGAGCATGCTGTAAAGCTCATACATATAACCATTTGTGGAAATCGTTTTGAAGTGACTGCTTTAAAGCAACAGAGTGCTCTTGCACAGGATAGACATTCAACATACAGTCTTATGGCTAGCTTCTAACAAAATAGATGATGAGCAGAGAATAACTTGAGATTAGGCAACCAAAGAGACAACACAGACCATGCAAGTGAAGAATTACATCATAGTGGGATTTCTTTTCTATATCTAAGCACGTACAATGCCAAGTAGCTTAGTACAGGTCCTGCAAGATAATTTGGTGTGTAGTCTTCTCTCAGGTAAAGCCTGTGTGGGATAAAGGGGCCCAACCTTGACTCCTTGTGTTGATTTTGGAGCACAGGGGGCAGAGGTATTCAACCTCCGTCCTGCTGCCTCTGAGGGTGCTGTCTTCCTGGTAGCTTGGGTTAATCTTTCACTCACTGTCAGAGCTTTAAAAAATGAGGAATCACTGGGCTTGTCTCAGAACCATTAATTAGGTAGTGCAAGAGAGGAACAGTGAAAGAGATGGTTGAAATGACTTTTTTTTTTTTTTTTTTTTGGCAAATCCCTGAAACACTTTTACTTTTTTATATTCTCATCCATATTAGAGAAGTGATTGAGAAGTTGGTGAAGAGGAAGTCATAAGACACAATTAACAAGCGTTGGTCCAAGACTCTGCTGTAGTGGGTTTCATGTTTGCTATGAACATTAAGGGGAGGAGGGTTTGGAGTGTGTTTTGTAAGCAGTCCAGCCAGGCCTGAGCCTTACGCCCAGACTGTTGGATAATCTTCAGGTGAGACAAGTATCTCACCACCCATATTTGGCTAGGTTAAGTGATTACACTTGAGGAGGATGGCTGCCCCCTTAAAGTAGGAGCTTATGCCCCCTCTTCTACATTCACTTTAAAACTGGCTCGGGCATGTATCAAAATAGGCTCAGTCTTTTCCAGTGTTTCAATTTCAGTCATTTTGTAAAAGTCTGTGTTCCAGCTGATGAATATCAGTGTTAACTCAATACTGTATTCTAAAAAAGAACCAAGGATCCTCAGTCATCACCTTTATCCTTCAGAGTCCCTTTTTAAATACAAACCTAAGTGTAACCCATTGGGGAACAGCATCGGTCCTTCCTGATTAAACAGCCAAGTACGTGGCTGTGACCCGTGAGAGCGGATCCTGACTGTGTGATGGTAATGGTTCGCTAATTTGCTTTTTCTTCTGAAAAAGTCAAATTCTTTTAAATTGCAAGTGAATTCATGAAAGTCAAAGCCTATTCAGAACTAGGAGAATTTGCCACAAAGATTATTCTCTAGGAATCATTCACTCAAGGTCTACTTTGCGAACTAGAGACTCTGTGGCTGAACTTATTTTTCTGCTATGCAGAGAAATTTCAGTAAGTCTCAGCTGTTTATAGGTCACACTGATTTGCTTCTGTAAACAGAGTGGCTGTGGAGCACACCTGATGATATTAAGTAGCTCCCTTCATCAAGTCTGGCTATGCTACTTGGAAGTTACTGAAGCTGGGTCCGAAAGCATCTCCAAAAGCAAATGAGCTAATTACAGCAGGATCAAAAGAAAATCATCTGAGATTGGAAATGCATGAAAACACTTAAGTCAGCTCTAGGTAGCATGCTGGGGGGAAAAGAAAGTGTTTATGGGTGGTCATTTGCTGTCAAGGCAACTGCATCATAAGTTCAGGCTGCCTGAAGTTTGCCTGTTTAAGGCCCATGGAGGTACAAGCACATGTGAGTATTTTTATTAATTATCCAACTGCTCTTATCTGCTTTAAGTGTCTTATAGACAGAGAAACCTAGTTAGAAAGCACAGTGTCAATCACTTTCTTGCTAATCTTATTTAGTATTCTTTGAAATATTCACCTATTAATATCTTTCTGTCTTCCTACCTTCTTCTCCCGTGTCCCTAGTGTTTGAGTAGTTATGTCACAGGATTGGTGTAGTCTGTTCTGTCTTGCAGTGTCATTTGCATGAGGTCAGAGTCTTTTCTAAACAGAGAGGAATGTTTCAGCTCTAGTACCAAACCCTGCATTTTCACAGGCCTACATCTGGAGTGTGTGCTACCCGGATGGTATTTGCAAGTTCATGCATAGGCATGGGGGTCTTCGCAGGAAAGAAGAGTGTCTTCTGTGCAGCCTTTTGTCTGTCTTGGTGTAAGCGTTGCAGTGTGCTTGGAGAAGAGAAAAGCAGAGCGCTCTCAAGAAAAAGCTTTGATAGTCTTGCACCGAACTGGAAAGAGCATCTTATGTGGTTTCTTTGGTTTTTTTGTCCCTTGAACAACTTCAGGACAACTTTAGTGAACTGAAATTCTGAGAAAAAGTTTGTTTGCTGGGCAGAAAGTAGGTGAACTGTAGTTCAGTGGTTAAAAAACCTCAGCAAACCTTAGAAGTTAAATTTGATTGCAAAGCAGCTTTATACCAGGGGTAATTCCATTATCAACCTATCAGTAATCCAGGTAACAGGCTTGCTTAGCTTTGGAGGGCCATTAACAAAGCAAAGGCAGCTGGGGTGGGCCTATGCTTAGGTTGCCTAGCATTTTAAATTAGATTTTTGTAGGCTTTCTTTTTCTTTTTTAATTCTCCTTAGAATAACACCTCCATTGTTTGCAGAATGCCTTTGGGATTCAGCAGGGAGAAAACTCATCTAAAGAAATGTTTCATCGGTATTCTGTTCAGCTTTAGTTGAGTGAAAGTGTTAAAATCATTGCCTCCCTTTTTCATTTCATGCTGTGCAGGGAGGAGTTGGGAGCCTGCTTATTTATCAAATGAGTGAAAGAAGAACTGGGTTCTAGCTGCCATCAGCATTCAGTACATGCTGAAGGTTGCAGAAGAACCACCAGGGAGCTGCCATAGAATCTGGAAAGATCAGTACACAGTCTCAGTACAATCACAGAATGGTTTGGGTTGGAAGGCACCTTACAGCTCACCTAGTTCCAGCCCCCTGCCACAGGCAGGGACAGTAGTGTCCGGAGATGTGAATCCAACCACGTGAGGTTCTGGGGAAAGAAAATAGAAAAGGGTTTCCATGAATTCTCTGATAGAGGAAAACCAAGAAGTTAACAAATCTCCCACCTCTGCTTTCAATGCTTACATTTTTATTCTTGAGGTTCCTTCATCTCCTTGGCGTAATTTTAGCCTGTATTTAGCTGAGTAGTCCTTCAGGCTTATTTCTCAGACAGTTCCGGAATCTGTGAGGCGTAGCATGAAAATGTCTTTTGCCTTGAACCAGAATAGATACACTGCATACCTTTGGAAGCTGAGGGGAGGACAAGATTTGGAAACAAATGGTCCCTGGGCGGAAGATAACATTCTCCTACCACAACCCTGTTGCTGGGCTCTTGTAGTGTTGCAGGGCAGCCCAGCAGCAGTAGCAGCATAATTATTTTCATAAGGGGTAGCCATTTAATTGAGCAAGTGATTGATTATACATATAAAGACCAAAATTTCTGATGAGTCCTTTCATTTTTGTTTCTTGTGCTGATTTTCCAGTTATTGCCAAATGTTTTTACATTTTCTGAATTCTCTCACTGGAAGCGATACCTGTTCATTATGATGAATGTACTTGTTTGGTAGCTGTGATTAAACAAGAATAGCAAACAATCAATAGCAGGCAGTCTCTGTTGGTGGCGGTTGCCTTTTCTAGGTATTTTCATTATGTTCATAAAAGCAGTAGCTGAAAGCAAGTGTGATAGTCTTTATTTAGTTTGTTGTCAGTCATAGCAAAATATTTCACTTGCTTCTGGCAATATGAGAGGGCTCTATTTAGCCATAGAGGCAGCAAATTGCTTGATACTTAGTGCAGAGTATACAGCTGCTTAAGCAGGCACTGCCTAGAGTTATCCAGGGCAAAAAAGTGCTGCAAAGTGGCAGTGGGCTGCTCACATTTTAACAAGGAAAACTTTCAACATCATTAGTTGCATGCTGTGAGTGCACAGCTTGGGTGGGCATAACAGGGCATGCTTGCTCAACATTCAAAGCTAACCTAAAGTTCATTTGCAAGATGGCAATTTTTGCCGTTTTCTGATGTTTCCAAGTGTTAGCTGTTTACTCTGTTTGCTCTTAATTGTTTGTTTGATTATGAAAAGAGGAAGGCATGAGGAATGACAGGCCATTAATGAGATGATTCTGTGCTTCATTTCACTGCTCTCTGCATTACTATCTTGTAAGATAAACTAGCTAAGAAAAAAACACGAGCGTGGCTATTTCCTGTGACAAAATCACTATACTTGCAGTCAGTGTTTCAGAATAAGATGGAGGAGGTGATACTTCAAATAATAATTACTCTCCAATTTCATACCTCCAGTTTCAGCTGCCTGGTGGTGCAGGCTGCAATAGAAGCTTAACCTGGCTTTAGGTTTAGTTTCTAGTATTACCCAAGGAGTGCAGCTATCACTTCAAAAGATTCAGTGGCTGTATTGCATATTACCACACTGAAAATAATAGGAATAGGAGGATATTGAATGCCTCAGGGTGGTGTGGCTTTTATATTATTAAATATTGATTGAGAATGTGCATTTAGGTTGAGATAGGGTTTCAAAAGGAACAAAAAAGGCTTGAGATTTTTAGATAGGCCTACTCGCTTTTTAGGGATGTTCTGTTTGAACTCATTTTACAGGGTGGTAGCATTCCTCTTTCCCAGTGTGCTATGCAGATGTCTTAACTGATAGAGGAAGAACTCCTGACTTTACTTGCTCTCTGTAAGCTGTTACCTAGACAAGATTTCTTGATGGAGGGTGAAATTCTGTTATTTAAGAAGTAAGGTTTGGGGCTTGCCATTAAATCAGAATTAAATTCTTGCTTTGGAAATAATACCTTTAGTTAATCAGAAGGAAATTAGTGTTACTCACATAGATTGCCTTTTGGTTGGGTTTTTTCTATTCTTGTGTTTTCTCCAAAGGAGTATTGCATTTGTCCAGAGAGTACATGCTGCTGACCACACAGTATAGTCTCCAGATTTCTATGAAGCTGATGTTTCCCATGCTGTGTAAGCCAAACCCCTCAGGCACCATCTTTCTGTAGTAAAGTGATTGTTAAAATATTAAAAACCATTCTTCCTCCCATGACACATGTTATGGAGGGAGCCTTGGAGACTATCATCCTTAGATTGGCCCTGACTTGGGAATAATGCCCTCCAAATGTTAATTATCCGAGAATCTAGTGACCATTAAGAACTAATTAGCAAGGTGCCTTGCAAGTACATGAAGGAAGTACACAAAATAAAAGGCTGTAACTTTGTATCATGCTACAAAGATTCAGTTAGGAGTGATTTCTGTCGTTGTGTATACTTACTCATACATCTGAAGCTGAGAAGGGAGCACGTCTGCTTTTATATCTGCAGAGAGTAAGGCTAGAGTGAATCCAAAAGATCAAGAAAAAAAAAAAATCAAGTGATCTCTGTAGATGTCTGCCTCTGAGGACAGGCTGCAACGTACCTTATTTCTGAATCATTTTATTCCTCCAGATTAGTTGTGGAGTCTGCTTTTTATGTGTTCTTGTTGCCAGGTTTTCTTGTGAAATCACTGCATGTGTCAACATCTCAGGTTAGTTGGGGAATAACTTTTGGCTTTGTACATAAATGACTAGCCTTCATCCAGGGGAAAGCACCTTTAGGGGCTTTCTTATTTTCTGCAGCTTGGCAAAAACTCAGGCTTGTTTGTAAATCATGAGAAATGTCATAGCAATGTGTGCCCAGCTGCCCAAGAATGTAGGTGAGCCCCAGCAGGGGTCTGCTGTGGAATGAAGGTATGTTGAGAATTTAGTTTGCTGGCTACAATAATATCCCACATTTATTAAATGAAATATGAAATACAGATGGAAGTCATCATGAAGACATATGGTCAAGTTTGACTGCTGAAGTGGGTACAACACGCTGATTTATATATTGGAGACTCATTTCACTCCTAAATAGAAGAAACTGTGGGAAAGAAAAAGAGTGTAGCACATGGCACTATCAGGATAAAAGGAAACCAATGTGCTAATCGGTATGACTGATGCCTAGATAATTCAACTATCTAAATATTTTGTCTCCTTTATAAAGGAAAGTTAAAGCGCTATGTAAAAAGTTGCTACCAAAACTAAAATAGCTGTTCAAGGCAGACTGGCAAGAATTAGCAATCAAATCATTGTACATGGGGAAGTTATTACAGCTAAAATAAAAAAAATGTAGATCAGGGTTAATTATAAGATGATGCAGTAGTATAATTAGTATTCTTCCTATGGAGGATTATGGGTCCTTCTAAATGCCCTTTTTGATTGCCTTCTTCCCTTTTTTAATTTCCTCCTTGTCCTTTTTGATTATCTACCCCATGACCCTCAGGGCTCCTAAATGTAATACAATTGAAATAACATTTTTGTTAGAGGTGTTTTTTTCTTATAGGCTATTAACCTCTTGCTTACCAAACACTAAGAGATTCTTTTCTGTGAGAGCTCCACTAAACCACAGAGGAGCTCTCTAGTATCCCTGGAGGGTTTTATGTAGTGCAGCTTTTTGCCTGTCCTGAAGTCTCTAAGGGTCTGTCAGGAGCTGATCTGCATGATGATGAGAGACAAAAGATAACTTCTTTGGAGTACGTTTTGCAGCTTGGCAAGATAAGATCTAGTGGATCTTTGATATTTCAGTGGTCTAACTATGAGCTTTAGGGTTTAATATAAAAAGACAGTTATCAATTACCTTTAGTGTAATTTTCAAGATTTTTTTTTTTTTTTGCTTCTTATTGTTACCTTTAGGAGAAATAGGCTGAGATTTTTGTTTTCCTAGAGACTAGGTGGGATTCAGTTCCTCACTTCTTCAGAATCCTTAAGAGCACAGCAGGACCTAACAATAGTCTGTTTTGGTTCCTGTGAGAAAAAAGGCTAATTTCCTTTTTACTTTTACTCCACAGGAGCTAATAAATTGTATTTTGCTGCTCAACAAACATACCTGTTTTGTATGTTTCTCTTGGGCCTCAAATGTTTTTCCAGTTCACTCTGCTGGGTAGGAACACTATTTGCACCTGGGCAATCAGACATTGTTAACTTCCTGACATACCTTTCAATTACGTTCTTCAGTGTATAGTATAAACCAGTGTGTGAGGGGACCTCAAAGTACAGAGCACTGGCTGTTAATTAAACTAAGTACATCTTCTTGCTTGTTTTCATTTAATGTCCTTTTCTAAAGTTTACCAAAGAGATACCCACCTCTGTTGATAAGTACATGTTCATTTCAGAGCATGAGTTTTGGCCTAGAGCTGTGGCGGTTGGATAGACTGATAAAGATACTACTTATTGCCTATTTTTCCAAGCGTGAATAAACTCGTATCGCATTTCAGGCGTGCAAGAAGGCTGAGGATTTTACTTAGCCAGTAACTGGTCATAACCTTTCTGTGCAAATCTGAATGCGCAAAGAAAGAAAGCACAATGTGCTCTGCTTTAAATTGCCTTGTTTGTAACCAGCAGACTCCAATACTGATAATTCCTTGTCTGCTCTCGGGGTTTGCATGAGACTGCTTGAATTCAGCAAGTCAGGGTTCCTGTGTTTTCAGACAATAGTCCTTCCTCTATCTCAAACAAAAGTGTCATGTGCATATCTTTCACTTCAGTCTTTTCGCATGGCTTCATGTCAGTAAGTTTTCTCTTTAGGATGATTAGCATTTTAATGCTTAATGGAAAGAGTTGTGCTCTGCCAGTAATGCAAGTGAACTGAATTACAGTAGTTCTCAATGCATCCCAAATGGGATATTGACAGCCAATGGGAGAGTTGTAAACAGATGAAATATTTAGACTCTCTTTATAACAAAGGCTGTTAAGACTTTCACCAGAATATTTTGACACAGTCTTTGTATAAAGGCAGTTTCTGTTGTGTTTTTGTGCAGGTGTTTTATCAAACAGATTCATTTAAGTGGGCATACAGGTGGCATTTTAGTGCAGTGGTGCTAAGATGGTGGCATTAAGACTGGCTTATTAGCACCGATAGAGAATATAGTCGATCAGATAGAATTTTTAAGACGAGAGGGTTTTCTACTGTGTTAGCCCGTGTCAAATATTGGTCAGAGATTTCCTTAGCTGTTGTCATTTAAAAAAAAAAAAAAAAGAATTAGATGTGAAACAACAGTTAAGTAACAGTAGATAAAATTTGGTTTGTCATCTTATGCAGTGCTTTAGTTAAATTAAACCCAACCTAATTTTAGCATGGAATTGAGTGTGCAGTACATCATGGATACCTGGAGCTGATCTATGTGATGGAAGTGGGAAGAGAGTCTTTGTTTCCTCAAGCAGGGCTACTGTGGTGTTCTGTGTTTTTCAGTGATGCTGAGGTCTGTGTGCTTTTCACTCTTGGTAGAGAAAAGTAATGAGCAGTTAGCAGGAAAGCTATCTGTTATTAAACATAAGGATGGGGCCAGGAGAGGAGGAATTAAAATCCAGTTCAAAAGCACCAATCATTCTATGCATTCAGAGAGATGGATGCAAGAATACTACATCACTCCTTATATTACTCCAGTGTGGAGTTCGTATAAGCTGATCTGAAAGAGAAAAATCAGCAACAAACAGCTCTTGAACAGTTTATCTACAAAAGCAGCGTTAGGTGAAGCCTTGGTGTTGAATGGTTCTGAAGAAAGCAATCCCAGCCAAAGTTGAACAGTTTATCTACAAAAGCAGCGTTAGGTGAAGCCTTGGTGTTGAATGGTTCTGAAGAAAGCAATCCCAGCCAAAGGCAGAAGCAGTGGCACAGAGTTTTCCTGCATGGAAAAAGATACTGATGATGATCTAGAAAAAAGCATCAAAAGTTAAAATTAGTATTTTTTTGAATGGGAGTAGCTGCATGTTACCACGTATGTTGATATTTGGTATGTGGTTTTAGGGAAAGAAATTGTTTCCCTTCTATTTTTACCCTAGAATTTTCATGCCAATGGAAAATTTGTCTCATTGCTCAGAGAATAACAACACACATTTGGTGTAAGTCATTGGATGCCCCACTTAAAACATTCTTGGGTGTCTGTACTCATTTTAAGAGGCTCAGAATGAAGAGACCAGTTTCCCAGGCTGTCAAGACAGGCAGACTAGGTAGGAAGACTGCAGGGAAGTTCGCCAGGGCTGCATCTCAGCAGCAGCACTGGGGACTGATGAAAATTAGTAGCTTGGCATTTGTAGGCTCTAAAACCTCTCTATTGGCACCTGAGAGTTAGAGGTAGCTGAACTATGAAGCTCTGGATCACTATTTACTTCCAGTCCAAGTTTAGTTCCGTGGCTCATCCTATCCTCTTCCTGGTTCTGTCTGTATGTTTGGTTGTTTTGCATTATAGTTTTGAAACTGAAAGGTGGAAAAGGAGCTAACTCCATGTTGTTCCTGGAATACACTGGGAATTGGCTTTCAAGTTGAAACAGCTGTGTGTGCAGAGCTTGTGTTTCTTGGGATTAGGATGCCCTTGTCTTGCTTTACTGGATTCCCTTCTTCATTCCAAAATAAGTGATCGCCTTTTCTATTTTTCCTACTTATAAAAAACACCTACAGCAAAAGAGCAAGAAAAAGGAAATATGGAAACAAAAACATTACTTAAATTCTGCATTTTTAGCACAAACAGGGACACTGGGTATTCTCATCGTTTTAATATTTTCTTCTTTTTAATCTCTGTGAGCCAGAACCCTTGGCCTTATTTTCTCTCAAGATTGTGACTGAATAGGGGCTCTTTTGGTCTCAAATACAGCTACATTTTATCATGCCAATCTGACAAAATTAAAGGTTAGGTCTGGACTATGCATACACTGCCTTTGTTAGTCAAGGCTGACTGTGGGTTTAGGTTTGCAATGCGGATCACATCCATGATGCATGGAAAAAGGATGAGGGTGAGAGGGTGTGCTTGAGCCAGTCATCTGTGCCTGAATTTTTGGGTTTGGCAAGTGAGATAACTGATTCAAGACATGCACAGGAGTGTCTGGTGGCGTGGGTGCTTGAGGGGCTACCTGGAAAGTACAGGTGCGTCTCTTGAATGGTTCTGCAAGCTGGTTCTGCCATTCTGCCTCGCTGTTCGAGGGCTGATATCCTGTGTGTCAGCTGATGAATTCCCATTCGGTGAGAAACTGGCCTTTGGCTGTTCTTTGAGAAGAGGCTTAGGAGGAACATGAATGAAACTGTTACTTTAAAGTTTGGGGGATTGGTTTAGTTTGGTTTTCAGGGGTTTCTGAGTTTGTCTGTGGGGTTTTAATTTCAATTGAAACATTTAAACTACCATATTTTGGGCTTGAAAGAGTCGAGAAAGTGTGATGGTGATTGGTTTATATTCCTTAAAATCTGTACTTTACAGGTTTTTTCCTAATATGCTGGTATAACTCACATGGGTTTTGTGCTTTCTAGTTTGTTGAATAAATGACATCGTGGAGCTCTATGAGGCTTGAGGAGTACTGGGAGGGAACACACACGTAGCTGTTCAACTTCTAAGACATGGTTCAGAAGAAAGATCAGCATTTCACCTGAAAATGGGTCCTTCCCTGTGTCTTATCTCCAGTTATCTATGCAGAGGGCATGAAGTTAGGCTCAGAGTTTCCTTGTGACCTGTACTGTCACTGCCTGTTATGCAGGAGTTATGCAGCATAAGAGCTAAGTTACAGCTTAGAAGGGAGATGAGGCTCAAGATCTTCAAAGGCCTAAGTCAACTGCTTGTTGTGCACATAAAAGGAGGGATTTAATGTATGCCAGGACTGTAAATGAATACAAAATGCCTCTTTTGGCGGGGACACTGCCAAGTGTGTGCTTTTGAAAAGAAAAGCCTTGCTTGGGTGCGGAGGGGGAAGTGGTGTTTCCTGTTGTTGGTACCTGTCTTCATGGTTCAACCTCAGATCTTGAAAGACAGTTTGATTCCAGCATGCTTTGCTTGACCAACATGGGCAGATAATGGTTTGTGATACCTGGGCTGTTTGCAGCCTGATCAAACAAAAAGTCTCAGTCACCGTGTTTGTCAGGCAGTCGTCACCTACACTCTAGTCAGGACCCAGGAGGTGGTAACTTGACACGAAATGGGAAAAAATATTGTATAAAAGACGATTTTCCCCAAATTGAAACTCGTAAAAGATAAGGAACACTGCTTAAAACAGAAACCACAGAAGCTGGGAAATTACAAATTACAGCTATTAGTCATTCTTTACTGGCAAGAGGAGGCAATAAAAACCCCCACATGTTCAAATATGGTGTGGCAAATAGTAACTTTTCTTCTAGAGGAGGCAGTAGTGCTAGGGCCTGTTCATCTTGAAAATGCTGTGCACAGCGAGCAGACGGCAGTGGGCTGCTGTTGTGAGGAGGTTTTGCCATGCACAAAACTATTCCTTTGATAATAACTTGTTATAACTGTAGAGTTGCTCTCTTCTAACTGTAGTTCTGCCCATTTTAACAAAGGAGGTGACATTTTAGCAAGATTTGCTTATACTCTGATATAATGAGGTGTCGCCGAGTATCCCCTGAATGAGGTTATGTTACCGTGCTGTTTAAACAATTAAAAACTCTTACTAAACCCCTCGACAAGCAGAATGATTTCTGCGCAGTGTATGGAAGCATTGCAGACACAAAGAAAGGCTGCTGGAGCAATCTTTTACCAAGCTGATTTGTCAGAGATTTTTATTTTGTGCACCAAAGAACCTGAAAGCCACGTTTAAAAATTTAAAGCCTTGGTCTGTTCCGGGTCTGTGGAGCAGCAGAAGGAAGAAGCTTTTTACAGTGCTATAATTCCCTATCCAACAGCTCTTTAAATAAAGATGTTTGTGACAGCTGTTTGTACTTAATGGAATGCACATAGAGTTGGTCATTAATTATTGCTTTCTTTTTCCAGTTATTATCTGCATTCAGTGGGTCAGGCGGGTATGATCCTACTGTTGTCAGTGCAGTAAATGCACTTGAACTTCAAAAAAAAGAACAAAACCAAAAGGAACCTTGCCATTTATCTTTCCAATGGCTGAGAATTCTGTAGGAAGAATATTCAACAGCGGTGAGTTAGGGAGCTTTTTGTTGTAATGCAGTCATTTAACAGCTTCAAGTTGGCAGTGATCCCATCCACCTTAATCCTCTTCACAGTTCACAAGCAGTCAGCCGGGAGCAAGAGTGCACTAGGACTTAATAGACTCTAGTGTTTGAACTGTGGCGTTTGCATTTAGCTTCCAGAGCTGGCCTTAAGTGCCCAGTAAAACCTTACAGCTTCGGTTTCATTAATTAGAGACTCCCTTGCACTCATTTGTGGCAAACATTGGCCAACATGTTCTTTCAGCTCGGTAAATATTTATACAACTCGCCTATGAGTTTTAGTAATGAACACTGCTCATTTTCCATCTGTCCAAAAGCAGCTCTTTCCACATGTTAACAAATTCCTTGTCCGACCTCTGCCAAGTATGACAGTTCAGGTTAGGAAAAGGTAAATTTAAATCTTGATGGTTTTTGAGGGTTTTTTTCTGAGCTCCATTTTGGCATATCACCATTTTCCATCGTATTTACCAGGAGTTTGAGTGGAAAATGACAAAACCCCAATGGATAGCAGTTGTTAATTATAACCAACTGGCCAGTGCTCTCATTGAGTATCTGTCGGACAACAGAGTGCTGTGCCCTAATGATATTAGTTAGGAACCTATCAGGATATATTTATATAAGCTTTCTGGGCTGTATTAGCACCTTTCAAACGTAATCCTATTTATCCTCACCCGTAGAATCCCTGTGAGGCAATATTATCCCCATAACGCAGATGGGGAACAGAAATTGAATGCCTGACTCAAGGACGCATTCAAAATCCTTGCCTTAGATGTATTGACAGAATTGCCTGTCTGTATGGGAACACACATCTCCAGCTATTCACATGTACACATCCAGCTGCATATGCAAATGCCCGTTTTCTGTGTGCACAAATGAAAGTGGGCACCGAAGCATTGAATTCCTTTATGGAAACATCCCAGGAGCTGCTTGGAGAATTTCTCCAGTGTTTTTAATTAGTCATTGATGGATTCTTACTTTCAAAATTCTCCCAAATTATTCTTTTTTCTTCACTTTCCTCTCCTGTGCCCTTTTCTTATCTTTTGATTCAAGCACTACTCTTGGTTGCATTTATGCAGTGCTACTGATGTTACAGAGTAACATGTTATTTTTATGGACTTGACATAGGCAGTAGCTTTCCCAGATTTCTCATTCTTTAATATACGTGGGTCAGAGAAATAAGACACTGCGATGGCTGTTTAAGGATTGATGGAACACTGGGTGCACATCTTCCTGGGATGCTTGGGTTAGCATCAATATTTCTATCACAAGAGAATGCTAAGCTAACTCTGTCCGGTTTTCTGCATTGTGATGAGACAGAGCTGTAGAAACACCTCCTAAAAAGTCAGTTCTAAGGTAACAAACACTGATGTGTAAGGCTGTAAGACATGAGAGCCACTTGGAGACATCCCATCATTTTTTAATGCTACAGTAACCTTGATTTAACTTTAATGAGCATGAGTAACCAAGTTCTTTTTAGTGGAGCTCATCCTACAGGTTTTCGTTCAGTTTATTACATGTATTACCTAGCAAAGACATTGTCCCAGGAGTGTTTGTTACCGGCAGGCTGTATTATCTCAGAAGGAAGCATGATAAACCACGCTGCCTGGCTTAAGGCACGCACCAAATCACGTAGCTCTTCACTAGCGCATCCGGGTATGGTGTTCCATCCCAGGCTGGTCATGATGAGGTTAATGGGAGTTTTGTTTGCATGCGGAGTGTGTGGTGGCCATGAAGAACCTGTAAAGTCTTGTAAAAACTGTGAAGTCCTCTTTGAAAGCATTAAAGAAATCAACAAACAACCCACAACAACAACAACAGAAAAAAAATGAAAAAAACCCCCACCCCAAAACAGCAAACAAACAAAACCCAAAACAAAATGAGGGGAAAAAAAACCCTAACAACCAATACTGGTCTGTTGGTTGGTGCCAAATCTGATAGCAGACAAGTTAGAGAGGAATGCTAGATTGCTTGTAGTAAGTATGCACAGTAGTGGCAACTTAAATTTTCTCAGAGACAAAGACAGACTGGAAAGTGACTCTTCAAGTGTTATCAGTGAGTTGCTGTACAGAGGTAGTATTCATGCTTGCTTTCTGCATGGAATTGTATTCCCTAAAGGTAAGCTTATAGGAACTCTGAGCGCCTTCATTAGATGTCGAAGGTTAAAATAAGTTGCAAATCCTTTCTTTTTGTGCCAAGGCAGTACTGTGGCAGCTCTGAGTACAGTGGATGTGTGTGTGCATGGCTGATGTCCGTGCTGTGGAGATGGCTGAACTGACAGTGCTCAGCTACTTCCCCTAATAACCCGATGGGATCTGCCAGGGGATCCTCCTGCGGGGAGGGTCTGGCTGTGATTTCCAGCTGAGGATCACATTTCAGCCAGTATGACTTCTGGGGTTTAGTTGCTACATCTTCTGTATGTACAAAGGATCCTAAGTCCACCGGTGAGGGTGAGCATCTTTAACTTCAGATTTTTAAAACTGAAGGCTTTTTCTTCTTACATGGCATTCTTGCTCTATCTTTTATATTTAGGGTTAATTCTATGGGTGCCACTGCTCTCTAGGACTCATTATATAGATGTGTGGTGTGCAAATACAAAAATAAATTTGATGCAAAACATGTATAATCTCATACCAAAAGTTTACATACACTGTTCTCTATCATTTTGAAGAGGAACACCTTCACTGAAGTTGACTACTGCTGGGCAATATTTTAGATAAGCTCAGTGTTTTAGTGGAGGAATTTGAGAACTCTCCTGAAGCAGACATCATTTTTTAACAGGCTTTTTGCCTGTGTACCAAATAGCTCCATTCAGCTTTTATTGACGAGGGTTGGTAGTTGTCCTGGCCCTTTCAGCAGAGACCAGTACTTCAATGCTTAAAATGTAGGAAGTCATTTAAGCACTTCAAGTATTTGGATGAGAGTTTTCTTCAAATCAGTGAGACAGCTTGTGAGTTAAAAGCAAGTTTTCTTGATGAATGAGCCTGAAAAGCTATCACCCCCCCTTGAGATTGAGTTCATCCTACTGTGAGATAAAGAGCAACGGCAGAAGAGATATTTGCCCTGCTGCAGCTTGTTGGATTAAAGAGAACCCTTTGGTATTGAGTGTTGTCAATGCAGCAACTTTTGCAAGCACTAAATTTACTTATACAAAGTTCTTTTCTAATTGCCCCAGGACAAGCCCTTGCATGTCATGTTTGTGCCTGGAGAAAGTTTTTCTATGGAAATAATTTATTTTTTTTTTTTTAAGATGGTATAGAGGGTGTCTTGAGTTTGTCAAGCCCATTGATCCCCTGGGGAATGTGCTGACTCTCACTATGTATGGAGGATTTTTAAAGCAGCTGAGCAAAATCCCTTCTCAGATAAGATGCATTCTATTTTGTCAGTTAAGAGCAGCCTCAAATCGAAATAGCTCGAACATAATCAAATCTCCCTTCCTCAATCCCTTGCCTTCTC
Organism: Lathamus discolor; assembly: GCF_037157495.1. NCBI lineage: Eukaryota > Metazoa > Chordata > Aves > Psittaciformes > Psittacidae > Lathamus > Lathamus discolor. The sequence goes on along the minus strand of NC_088891.1, from coordinate 17,566,508 downwards.
CTCCCAACCCCCTATACAAGCCATCCCCAAAAGGATAATCCTGGCAGTGATGTCATTAGAATGAAGTTACAGACCAGTGCTTGATTTCCTTGTCTTGAGCTTCAGTTGCTAATGCTGTAAATTTGAGCTGTGTATGTAAAGGAGCCAGGTTATGCCTTTTTTCCCACCCTTGTTTAATTTCCCTGGAGCCCTGAGAATAACTAATGTGGGATTATTTTGATATTTTCCTGCTTTTTTTTTTTGCTCTTTTCTTTTTCTCTTCACTGCCTCACAGCTTCATATTGCTTCCAAGCATTCAGAAAACCTCTTGCTGTATTCCTGAGGGAGCCGTTGTCTTCAGGGAGGAGAAAGTTTAAAGAAGGAATTTTGCTGGCTAAATGTGGTTAGAGATAGTAACAGTTTCTGGTAGATGTTATGGATGGTGATCAAAAGAGCAGAATAGTCTGAAAAATCATTTGCTTTAACCAAATTTCTGCTTTCCAAAAATACAGTCTTTTTAATTGTGATTTTGACCTCTAGAGAATACTTTTAATAGTTAAGAAGTTGATCCAAACTTATATTAAGAATCAGGACTTGTCTTAAAAACATTAGCATGTGAACTGCCTAGGCAAAGAGGGAGAAACAGGCTGAATTTTCCCATTTTGTTCATAGGAGATTGTAATACATAGAAATTGTGTGAATTGTGCACAGTCGCTGGAGGAATTGTTGGCAAACCCAGAATGTGAGTACAGGTCCCTCAAGCCTTAGTGCATACTGTTGAAATCTTAACCACATCACTTCAGCCTGGCAGGTTCAACCCTGCTGTGTCAATCATAGCTCGCTGAAGTCGCAGAAATGGGTCTCTTCCCACAGGCTTATGTATAAGAAGAGAGATACATGACACTGATAGCTTCCATGAGTGCAGTGCACAGAGGGGAAAAAAGGCTAAAGTCAGTCTGAAACGTGTGTTGGAAGCAGGATTTTTGCTTGGGGCTTACATCAAAAATTAACTGTCTTTTTTTCTGTGCCAAGTTGATGTACATATTGAAAGTGGTAAATACTTGAAGTACTCTCCTGCATTTCAAGTTTAATGTATAATAAACAAGAAACCTTTCAGATCTGAAAGAAGGAAGGGACAAGACTAACCCAGCCAGGTTGATTTGAGAGCTGGTAGGCAGGAGGCTGCTTTGCAAATCCCAGTCCACTAATCTAGGGGTGAAGCCCGTGTGCATTGCAGTAGGGGGTTTTGAAATGGTGGGTGCAACACACAGATCTCCTGTCAGATGCTGTCAACAGGAACACGTGTGCCTGTTAACAGAGCTGCCAGACGACTGGAGTAACAAGGGCAGAGTCTCAACTGAACTTTTCAGGCATTATAGCTGTGATGTGGCCATTCCTTTTGTGTACAGCACACATCTATGTAGTATTTTAGGACACTTTATAATATAACATGATCTTTCCTCCCCTTCTGTATCCACAGCAAGTGTTTTCCTACTTTTGAGTACAGGTTTTAAGGGGAAATCTTTTGATCTCATAGTGGAAGATCTTTCCGACTTAATGGAAGGCTACTCAGCCAAGGATTGCAGGAAACATACTAACCTTGCCATACAATTACAGGCATGCCAGAGCCCTAATGTAAGTGAAAAATACATTGGGGTGGCATCTGTGCTCTATGATTGAATAGTTAAAGCAAACAAAACCTTATCTTACAATAATAAAAAGGGCCTTCTTGCTGCAAAGTAAGTATGCCATTCCTGGGGCATTGATTCAGCACGTTGGGTTTGACTTCTATTCCCAAGATGGTAAATACCACTTTTTAGTGTGTGTTATAAGAAGCGAGTGGACACCATTCTAATTTGGTTAATGGCTCTATTTAGTGTAATTCAGATATAAGCATTTTTATTATAGAAATTCTAAAATATACTTTAGGTCAAGGGACTATTAACATCTTGTGTTTCTTAAAACATATGAGTATATTATGAGATGCATTTGAACTCCAGAACGTAATCATCTCTATAAAGGGATTAAGCTTTTCCACTAGTCCCCAATTACAGGGTTCTGCTGAGATTTTGACTATATTGTGCATCACCAACCATCACGGCACTGCAGAACACCTGGGATCCTAAACCCATGCAAGTGAAAACAGCTATGGTCTTTAATAAGACAGAGAAAAGAAAAACCCTGACAAGTGAGTGTCCAACCACATGTCCAACCAGGGTGTAGTTATGCTAGATGAAGGTATAGTTAGGTAAAAAATAAATTTCACCAATTCTGTATAGATTTGTAGTAAGCATGAGACAGGAAAACTGGGCCCTGTCTCAGGGAGAAAATTCATAATATTACAGATATTTTACTTGAGATGTTTCAATTTATTCATTCTAAGTTCTTTAAACAACAGTCACCTAATGGGGATTTTTCTGTACATGAACATTTTAAATGAGGAAAGAGTAGGCTGCCCTTTTTAACAGAAACACTGAGGAAAGTCGTACTTTTCCTTTATCTCTTATAACTGGCACTGAAAGTGCAAGGTGAGTGAAACTTAGCAGTTTTTATGACTTCTATTGTGCCATAGTATTAAATAACTGTTAAAAAGGAACAAGTGCAGTATTCACAAGCCAGTAAGAGGGAATTAGAAATTTGTCAAACTCCCGTCAAGAAATGTAGTTCACATCAGGAGCAACCAGTTTATTAATTTTGCTGGAGTCGACAGACTTTTCTCCAGAGTGTTCTCCCCTTTCCTGAAATAAGTTTAGTGATTTAAACTCAACTCTCCAGGGGCCTCAGCACTGAAGGAGTCTGGAGTCTTGAAGTGCTACTTGTGCTATATTCAAGTCTCAAATTTTGCATGAACTTTTAGCACAAATCCTTCACTCTCCCTATTTTCCCCTCATTCATTGAAGCTGATGGAAGACGACATAATAGAATCTTATTTCTTTTCCTCAGGAGATCAAAGTGATGAAAAGTTGAGATTCAACCTTAGCATATTTTGAAGCAAAAAAGAAAAAGAAGTTACCATGATATGAGACTGCTGGAAAAAGTGTAATTTTGGCAACAGTCAGTCTCGGAAGAATACTGAAAGGCAAATATACAAGCATATTGCAGCTGAAGTGTTCAGTTGGGATAAAGTAATGTGTAAGGAATCAATTTTTCTGGATCAAAAATATTACCTTATAAATACTTTGCAGAACAACTGAGCAGAAAAAAAATGCCCCTTATTAAAAATATTGATGACATTTAATTAAACTAACCCTCCAGTTACAGTAAAAACCTGATATGCAAAGTTAGCTTCACCTGAGGCACAATGGGCTAAACCCATCCAAGGTTTTAAGTAAATAAAAGTCATTGGGCTGAGCCAAGGCCTTCAGTCAGCCTGACAAACTTCCTTTGTGATTTCGAAAGGGCTTGCAAGGCAGAAAAGTAACTACCTTGTGAGACAGCTGTCATTTGAAATCCTGTAGGAATCCTCAAACAATGCTGAGTTCTCTGTAGTCGGTGTGGAATTATCCCCTCAATTCTATAGGACGATTTGGAAAACCTTTAGGAAATCTTTAGTTTCTGTGTGTTGATGGTGAGATCTTAGCACAGATGCATATAATAATGTAACCTCAGTATTTCATGAAATGCTTTCAGAATGGAGGTCCAAATTTAATTTCTAAAATATGTGGGTTGCAGCATGAGATACAGCTTTAAAATTCTGGTCCTCAAACGTGTTATACTGCTTATCTTGTGATATCTCAGTCCTCTTGATGAAGTCATGAACTGTTGTGAAGGATGCAGTGAGAAAATCCTTGCTTGGAGAGCTTTTGAATTGAGATTGCTGCTATGAGCCACGCAACCCAGTTTATAAATGCATGACTTGTAGTTACGTGTACTTAGCTTCTGTTTCTTTGTTGTAAACTGCAGATAGTGTTTGGTTTCTGAGGCTATATAAGCACTAGATTTAGGATGTGAAGTACTGCAAAAAAGCCAACCCAGTAACACCAAGGAGAACACAAGAAATACCTATGGTGGTGTTGCCTGCTTTTTGGTGTGGGATAAATCTGAGCATTTGGGGGCTTACCTGAAAGTAATTGTTTTGACTAAACTCCTTGCCTCTTTGTAAACATTACAACTCTTTGCATAGCCAGTCACACAGTTACTTGGTAAAGTGAGATCATGCAGGTTGATTGCCAGTTAGAGAAGGAATAGACAAAAGGAAAAAAAAGTGCTTGCAGCTTGCCAGCATTATCACCTTGTGTGATATTCCTGCCTGTTCTCAAAAGTTACCCTGGACTTCATCGTGGCTATATTTGGATCAGAGATCTCCCAGAGCGACTGGTGTGTCAGAGCAAATGGGGTTGATAAATCACTTGGTAGTGTCCTTCCCCCATGCTGTACAATATCCTAGAAATGGCTTAATACTCAACAAGGCTGGGTTCTGTGCTTGGTGAGTTTTTGTTACTTGTATTGCTGAATGCTGGAAGCCTGCATCTTAAATGATTAAATCTGTTGATGCAAAACACTGTATGTAAAGGCAGGTAGCCCACTGCAGCACCAACATTCACTGGGCATGGTTTTAGTAACTCCGGAATTAACAAAATATTATTCTTTTGGAGGCCTTTTGTTGTGTTTTATGAATGTCCACAGCTTCCAGAGTTTTATGGTCATGTTCTACTTATGGACAACTCATGAACAGTTTTTCTTCTGGTCATAGAAATATTGAGAGGATTTCATTGGTTGTCTCTTGCAGTGTCAGTGAAAGTATAGAAGATAAATAGATGTATTCTTGAATACAACAGATTTTAGTGAAAGGTATTATAGAGTAGAAAAACAAGAGAAATAATCCACAATTATTTCTTAAATTTTCTCTAAATAGAAGCTCATCATTTTCCCTTCCCTGACGTAAGAATAGTCAGCAGATCATTTTAAATCATAACCCAATGTTTTTAACTTTGTGATATTCTTAAATTATAAATTTCTACTGCACAAAATGCCAGTAACAAGGACTACAGCTACACATTTGGTAGGTGTTTGGTTTTATTTCATTTTGGTTTACATAGGTGAAAGAGGTTTGGCAGCCTGTGTGAACACATTCACAACATAGTTCTAACTGCCTGAAGGCACGGAACTGGGGCATTGAGGCTTCTCTTATCTCCCATCTCGAAGGACCGCCTAGGTGAGAATTGATAGAACCAGGACCAGGATATAACCAGGACCACTGCAGCCTTGTGGTTGCTGTATCAGGCAGTACTGCGGCTCTTGGGCTTCTCTGAGATTTTCAGTTTTGCTCTAAGGACAGTTAGATTTTCATGCACCTGGAGCAATGACTGGAAGCGGTTGGCCTGAGTTAACATACAGCACATATGTCCCATCCTCTCTTTGTAGGCTGGTAATTCTCTGGATTTTGTGAAAATACCATGAACTCTCAGAGGCCTGGCTCATGCTTTTAAATGTTGTCAGTAGTCTTGAACGAGGCAGTCTGAAAATGCATCGTAAGAAGGTCTGCATCGTAAGAATGCGGAGTGCAATGTTTAAGTAAAATTACTTCTGAAGTATTCTTGGGGTGAGGTGTCTGATATGGTAGGTCTGGGAGAACAGCCAAGTACAATGCAATGTTGTGCTTCAAACTGGAGGATGGAAGCTGTACCACTGCCTGTGCAATGTATGGCCCAGGGGGTGTCCAGCACACAGGCATGTGTGACATGCACATACCAAACTTGCTGCTTTTGCAAATGGTGCTGGTTAACTTCTCCCTGTATCAACCGTTTTTTATCAACAGCGCCTATTGCAAGCAGGGGGTTTGCAAAGACGGTGCTACTTGTTTAATGGTTTCCAGCTGTGGGGTTATTTTCTTTGTCCAAGATGACACTAAGTAGAAAGGCAGTAGAACTACAGTGAATGAATCAAATGGTCAGGAGAGCCAGCTGTGAGGATTGATTCCCCCTCTGGATACTACATACCTCACAGAGCTGCTTGCCTGTATACCTAGTGAAAGTTAAATGAACTGTTCCCATTAGTGCGCTGACAGGACAGAGCTTTCAGCTGAAGGAGAGACTGTTCTTTGAATGTCACAGAGAGGAGAAAGTGTAGTGCATACAGTGACAATGTCTGCCATCCTTGTGGCAACATGCTCCTGTCACTGTCAAAGCTGTGTAAAACAGTGACCTGCAGTAAGGCTCACAGTTTAAGTAAATCTGCAATACTGAGGAAGTCTGTGACAATTAGAACTGTGTATAAGAATGTATTTCCAGCACAAGGCTTCATAGGAAAACCATAAAGTAGTTCTCTTTTAATGACCATTAGTTATACAACTGACCGAGCAGATCACAAAGTGAGGATTTCAGTATATTATTGCAGAGCAAAACAGTTGCATTGGCAGAATCCCGCCCAATGCACAAAGTTGCATCGATCCAAGCAAGTCCCTACAGTTCTGGAAACAGACTGCAAAGTGTAAGTATGGCTGAAATCAAGACAAAGGGAAAGCACTGTTTCTCAAGAAACATATTTGACTTTTTATATGTGACATTCTGTACAGGTGTAGGATGGATATTTAGCCCACTCCCTGGCCCCTATGTTCTGTGGTGACATTTGTCACATAAGAACATAATGGCTATTTAATGAAGAGTCTTCATTTCATTTCTTCTAACCTAAAACCTAACATCCAACCAACAACAAAAACCTGAAGTTGAATAATGCTCTGTAGAATTTAGGCCTAAGAAGCAGCTGTGAATCTCTGGAGAGCCATGTTGGGTTTTTCAGTGTTGAAGCAATTAGGTCACACTTGATTACTGGGACTTTAGTACATGCTTCTGGATTTGAAAACAAAAGAATGATCTAGACCCGCTGAAAAATGCTTGTTTCACATGATGAGCTCTTTCCTTTTCAGGAAAAACTGTGAACAAGTCTGGGAAAAACTGGAATATTCTATTTAAAAATTATGGTCATCATATTTGAAGGCTTTTTTGTTGGTTTTGTTTTTTTTAAACAGCATCTTTTTTCCCGATCCTTTAGTAATTATGGGAAGTTTCCTTGTTCCTACATGCCGAGTGGATGTTGTCCTTGTTTCCTTGTTATTCTAGCACATAATTTACTCCTCTTTTGGGTGAACTAGCAGCATTAGTGTCCATTAACAGTGTTTGAAACAAAATACTAAAATTACTTGGAGCTCTTTCAGTGCTGATCATCATGAGCAGCTCTTCTGTCCTAGACAAGGGCTCTGATTTGTAACAGTTTCATTTGGTTAAACTCACTGCAGTTGTATTTACGACAGTTGCATGTATGTTGTTTTTACCTTAGTCGCCCTAAACAACGGCCTACAAAGCTCACAGAATTCCTTTGAGCCAGAGATCCTCACAGACTTCTATAAAAACCATTGCTGAGGTTTTCAAAAGAGCAAACTCCTTTCTGAATACACTCACATCTATTATTCTGCTTTGGTAGGTTCTCACCAAGTGCCCAGGTGTTACATGTAATCTTCCACCTTAATTGCTGGCTTTGTGTAGTGGTAGAGTAAAAAAGCAGTGGAGTGACAGGATGAAGCACAGTGGGATCCAGGCTTGTAATCCATTTTCTTTCTGATTTAACACAATAAGTGAGGCAGGAGGCCTACGGTTTAAAATATGAACTTCTTTTTCCCCCAAGATTTCCAATCCATCGAGTTCCCAAACATGCTAAAGCAATAATGCTGGCTTAGGGGACAGTAGGAGAAAATAAAAAGATAGAAATATATGTTGATAGGCACACCTACGTGAGCAAAGTATGATATGTGTGTACCATTTGCCTAGATATACTGTCATCAGACCCGATTTGGGCACAAAAAAGCAAAGGAAACACAGTGGTGCTTAATAGAAGTTATGAGCTTTGCAAGTGGTGCATGCGTTTATCCATACAAACTTCCAAGGAAGAGGTTTCTTGGAGGTTTAAGAAAATTGCACTCCAGAATATCCTCCTTTGATGTTTTGCAGAGCAATGTATTCTGCCAGACGGGGACTTTCTACTTATCTTTCTGTACATCAGAGTATGTTTTCCCCTTGAAAAAGGGAAGTTGACAACTGTACAACAGCAGCAGGGATCTGGGTTCACAGAGTAAGCAGTGTTTCATTATGCTTATTTATTTGGATGGGCAACTGTGAGAAGTAGCTTATGATGTGTAAAATATCTGAGTCTCTTTTTGTACTTGAAGACATTGTTCTCTCTATTTGAAGCTGGCTAGTGAAGGTCACTCAGGCTAACCGCCTGCAAAAGAAGATCCTGTCTCTGATGGTAGATACTCTTTCCAAAGTTCATTGCGTCCACAATGCTATTTTTGTAAATACCACCCATCATGGCAAATTACATATTGTTAGTGGGAGGGGGAAAGGGAATGGTGTATGAATGCTGTTTAAAAACCCCCAAATGGTTGTTGCAAAGAGCGTTTCATAGCAACTATGAAAAGTCAAAGAAGTTAATTTGTTCAAGATTTGGTGTTGATCAGGAATGTCAAATTGCGCTGCTGAAGTGATCAATTCTCTGATAACTGTAATACTGAAACTTTCACTCACTGATAACCATGGCAGTGATATATTGTGGTATTTTAATGACATTTCCTTTGCTTTACTTTGAAGTCTGGTTGGTTAAGTCAGGAAGTCTTTCTGTATTAGCAACACTGAAGTTAGGGTTTTTTCATCCTCTGTTTCTTTTCTCTCAGTTGCTAAAGGAGAATGGAAAGCTGGCTGGTTAGGATAGTGCTGAGTGGCAAGTGGTTCACAGATCAGTCTGTTGCATTTTGAAATTAAGCCTATAAAAAAATAAGAATTCACATTAAGTCACATTTTGAAAGGAGTCACTGGGTTCTTTGTGCTCCACTTCTTGAAAAGAAATAAATCTTTGGCAGTAATGTGTTACACGTAGGTTTTATTGTGGAATAGACGTAATCACATCTATATACACTGAAGGTTCAGTCCCAGAAATAAAGTGAGAGCAATCCCAGTTAATAATGCCTAGACCTGCGAAGAAAAGTACCAATATATGTTGGATTGGCAAAATTAGTTTCTCAGGATCCTTTTGATTTCAAATGAAATCTGGGTAAGACTTATAGGATGCAGCTCAGAAGAAAGGCCTTCAAACATACATGCAAATGGGAGTTAGCACTGGCCCAAAGAGAGCTGAACATCTGTAACTCCCCTTTTATACACTGAGTAGTTTTCAGACCAACTCTGGGTTTGTTTCCCCATAATACACTCATTTTTAGGAGATTAGTTACAGCTCTTGAATGCCAAATAGCAAAGTCACTGCCTTCCTGCATTAAAACTAGAACTGATCGCAATGATGTAGGAATTTGTTGCGTATTTAACATTTATAGTTAAAGCACTGGTTCTAATGTATCACCTAAGTAACTGTTTGGATCTGCTGGTGCATTTTTTGCTCAGTTTTTCTAGTCACTTACAGTTACTGATGTGAAAGGAAAGGCTTCTGGAAAAATTCCCTACTCATTTTAACCTAAGTAAGGATTCCTGATTAATTTAAATCTAAACGGGTTGAACTCACTAGCAGTGCTTATCCTTGTCCCACCAGACTTCAGTTAGTAACTGTAAAACCACTGTTCAAAGCAAAATACTTAAGATTCACTGCAGCTACCAATGTGATTATGAAGAAGATGCAAACACACACACCCCCCACCCCCGTAGCTGTTGTTTTAAAAGGTTATCTAAAAATATCTGCGTAAACCAGCTAAAAGGCCTTACCAGATGGTAATCGGTAGTTATTATGGAAACATCTGATTAGAAAAACCCACCACTCATGTCATACAGAGAAAATTAGGTAGAAAAATATAAACACTAATATTCCCATCACTGTTTTGTGCATCAGAGGAAAGTAGCCCTCAGTCAGCAAATACAACTAAGTCTGTTTTGTGCTGTGGCGAATCCCATTGTGAAGAGGCTGTGAGTAATCAGAAGTGACAGCATAAGCACTTTCTGTTCAAAGTGATTTTACAGAAAGCATTATTTTCCGAGAAAAGTACACATATGGCTCCCATAATGCTGAAAGAGCACTGATGTATCCATTTATTAGCACTAGTGTTGGGAGAGGAAGTTTTGCAAATGGTGTTCAGATTTAAGACCTTTCTTTGCATTTCCCATTCCATAAAACAGCCTTAAAACTGTAGGAGCTGGGTCGAGTACTTCTGCCAAGGGGATGTTAGGACAGTTCGAGATGATGGAGACTGTTGGGAACTGTATGTGCTGTTCAGTGGTCACTCAGGAAGTCAAACAGCAGCAAAAATGTTCTTCCTTGGTGGAAGAACAAATGTTCTGATGACAGCTGTAACTTGAATTCAGAGGGTAAGGCAGACCTTCAGAGGAACCCAGAGAGGGGGGTTTTTGCACTCATACCAAAGCCTGCATGAAACACTGCTAGTGCATTTTGACGTAGATACTTCATTCTCTGCTGCTTCTCACTCTGTCCCTCTTCTTGCCTGAAACTATGGTCGCTATAATAACACCGCCCTGGCACCTGGAGCTGTCCTGACCCAGCCAGTAATGGTGGGACTGGAATGAAGATGTGAGAATGCTGGCACTTAAAAAATACAAATGTAAAGGGTGACTTTGTCCCCTGTATTACCTACTTCCATAACTAAAAGGTTTTATTTTTGATATGCATGTTTTACTCTTTTTTATTGCTTACCCTGGCTTTACAATTTGAGGCTGCAACCCACGTTCCTAGCATGAGGAACACACAGATTTGGGTAGGACCTCTCAATTTTAGTCAGTACACATACTTAACCAAGTTCTAGACTTGTGATTGTCGTAAATTGCTGACTAGTGTGTCACATTTACAGAATTCCTCAAAGGAACTGCTCAGAACTTCTCCTGAATCCTGCAGCCTCTCAGCTTTTCAGGGAGAAGAAAGGTTTCAGAGCTCACACCTCTAGAGCCTAATGGTTCAAAACCAGAAGGCCAATAGCAACACAAGTGCAATTGAATTAAAGAGCTCATGACATTTATGTCAAACTTGATAGCTATATATTTGGGGTTGGCATTGTGGATTTATGTGGATTTATCTAGCAAAACTGTGATGAGTTTGAAAACTGTTGGCTTTGGAAGTTAGCTCTAAATTTGCAAATAAGGTATCTATATTTCTCTGCATTATTATAACCTGCTGCCTCCCTGAGATGTTCCACAGCAAATAACCCTGAAATAAAAGCCTACCTATTTCCATAGTAATTTGATTTTGGAAGAGGGGGTTAAAGAAATAGGGTAGCTAAGGAGATTCAAGTCTCTCTGTCTTCCGTGAATAAGAAGCCAAACAGTTTCAATTCCAGTATTTCATTACAGGCCTTGATCACAAATGAAATATTTCAAATACTTGTACTGCTTCCAGTAGCTTCTTGCTCTTCTCATAAAATTCCCCTCAAGGAGGGCGAAGCTTAAATACTGAGGGGTCCAAATACAGCGCCAGCTATCTACTAAAGTGGAGACGATATTGTTTGAATTCAAGCATGAATTGCGATGACATTTAACAGGGTTAATTTTATCTTCGGTATTATGAATTTTGCCTCATTCTGTTCACTCTGTTGCTTTCTTTAAAATTCTTCTCAAATTTCCTTGGCACTGGACCATCACTGGTGATTGCCACCACATGCCTGTCTAGCATCAAAACATCTTTAATACTTCAGAAAGTATGTATTTAACAGCTTGGGGATATTTGCATCTGGGTTGGAATTATGGCAAGTAATACATTGAGAGAGCTGCTCATTTGGTTTTAATGAGCATAAGCTACAGCTTGCAGTCAAGGAACTACTTGAACTCAGTAACATAGCAAAGGAATTGTTGTACTTCTCAGATTTGTTCTGTCTGGGTAGTTTAATGTGCACGAGTAAATACGAGTGTGGGAAAAATGTTCACCATGCAAAAAGTGAAAGGGGGCTTCCATAATGTTGTTGGTATCTTCTGTTTGCATCAGCTTCAGTTTTAAACCAGCAGCACCACGTAGATACGGGTTCGAGCAACAAAATTTAAGCAATTTATGTTGAAACGTTTATTGATGACATGTAAAGAGAGAATTAAAGTCTGAATGCAAAATAGGGACATCCTCCCACCTCTAGTGTACAAATTATGGCAATTTTCATTCTGCTTTTGTAGTGGTCGCTGTGTGTCTGAAATCAAATAATGATGAAATACATGTCAAAAGAATTTGCTCAGTGCTCATTTTGCTAATGTCAGTATCATTTCTTCCCTGCAGGTATTTCTGTAACGAAGAAGACTCATACATGTAAGTAGTATCTTTTGCTTTGGCCTTCTCTTACAAATGGAATTCATGTTAGTCTGTGCAGCGACTATTAGGTGTTGGTGTGCTGGGAGTTGGTCTGGTCTGAGAAGCCTCCATTTTAAATGTTCTGGTGGGTTTTCCACTTTTGAGCAGTTCCAGTCCTCACCTGCAATGTTGTCAACATGCATATACAATGTGTGTGTGTGTGTGTGTATGTGTATGCACGTGTGTGTGCACATTCACATGAGTTAAGAGCGCAGAAAAAGAAAGTTGTGAAGAAAGGCAGAATTTCCATATTCCTGTATGTATATCCTACAGCTAGCTGCTAAGTAACGTGTCCAGAAAATGCAGGTGAGGAGAATGTGTGTATTCTTAGGGCTGTTAGAGATGCAGTATGATTCAAGTAAAAATGAATTATTTGAGTGTTCTGTCCTTCCTGTGCATTAATCTATAAGGTAAATCGTTCTGTGCTTGTGCATAAGGAGCTCTTGATGAAAATGAAGAGGTTATTGTTTGGCTCTCAACCGTAAACAAACATTCCTCATGAATGGCAACCTTGGAAATGGATGTGGATGCGTGCATTTGCTAATGTGTACACTTATTTGGAATCTTCTTCAAAGACATCACTATTTGGGATCAACTCTCATCTACTCTGCAGTGAGTTAAAAGCACAATTCCAGGAAAATGTTACCGTTTATAGCTGCAGGAGATACGTTGAGATTCTCTGGATACTGTGGAGGTTTGGAAATCTGGTAGTGCAGAAATTGAATTTGCCTAGGATCTGAAACAGGAGCGGGCTAAAGCTGAGGCTGTTATTCTAAAAGGCCTCTAACACAACAGGAAGTAGGCTGCACAGAATTTACAAAGATATATGCATTGTAAGAGGGTTATGATTTGAAGTATGTTCACTGCGGCTTCTGGGTTTAAAGCAGTGTCATAAAGTGTTTTGCATTTATTTCATTATTATTTCATTCCCAGTTTTAAAATATTCATGTAATGAAAAATCTGACTTGAGAGCATGAATTCTCAACATATAGAAATACAAAATGCAGTTGCTTTAAGAATTTCAAATGAGAAGATTTGCGTGACACTTGAAGTAAATGTTACATGTCACATACTTTCAGAGCCACGGTGGTCCTTCTCTCCTTAGGTGGGCTTGATGCTTAATGTGTTTGTAAGGTCAGATATCCTCTTTAGCTGAATGCATATGTGGTTTCTATTGGACTTAATGGGAGCCACAGGTAGGCATCTGAGGGCAGTATTTGGCCCTTATGTTTTGGGGGAGTATTTGAGCTCATGCTGACTGAGATTGACAGTACAGGAGACTGAAGTCCTCTGTATATCCGCAGGCCAGGCATTGTACAGACAGCTTCCTTGCACAGCCTTGCCCATGAGCTCAACCCTGGCCTGGAGCGACCACCCTCTCTAGAGGTGGTAAGTAATTTGGTATTTACACTAGCTCAGTCTTGGGCCTCTCTTGTACAGAGGCTAATGACTGTACATGGTGGTTTGTAACACTCCACCTGGACATCAGCTGAAATCACCTTATGTATTTGGTATAGAGCAGTGCCATGTACTGACCTGCTAGCCAGTTCCAGTGTTTGATACTTCTTGTAGGAAAGATTAAATAGTATCCACAGACCTAAAGAATGAAGGAAATACGCTCTGAAGCCATGCCAGCTTGATAAAATGTTGGCATCATATATCTTGTTAGATGCTGGTTTTGAGGCTTATGATGGAAAAAAAGGTGTGTTCATCAACTGTGTTAGTTGATTAGCTGCTGTTCACCACATACGGCATTTAATTTAGTCAAGGCAGAAATTAGGGTCCCAGTGTCCTCTGTGTTGAGAACTCTGTGCAATTCTAAGAGAACTGTCAAAGAGCAGTTCCCTGAATTGTTAATCAGTTGTCATGCGATTGCTGAAGCATGAACAAAAAAGTTCTCTGAATAATGGGAAGATAAGCTTGTCCATTAAGGAAGGATTAAAATAGAAGGAGCAATATGCTGTAATTGGCATGATGAAAATGCAGACTGTGTTTGCTAGCAAATATGTATGAGGTTTCCTTCAATTTTGGTCGAAGTTCTTTTAGAACTCATTCCTGTTATGACAAATTCTCAGAGGAGGAATTAATGTATATTGTGCGTCTTCATCATTTCAGCATCCTGCACAAGATAGAATTTTTTTATTATTGAATAGAAGAAGTAGGCATCAAAATGCAGAGTTTTAGAATGGCTTAGGGGGGGGATGAGGGGGGAAAGAATTATATAAACACCTCAATGCAAAAAATTATAACTCAGATCTGAGTTGTTAACAACTACAAAATGACAAGGATAGATTTTTGGTGTTTCAAATCGATCTAGAGTTTGCCTATCACTCTATCAGTGTATATAACACATCCGGATTAAGTTACATAGAGTAGGATTTCTGCAAAGAAATGTCAAAAAACATTCACAAAGCCATTTTGAAGTGTGTAGATGTTGTCTGCACGACTGTTTAGAAATACAGATTAAGTCATTTTATGCCAAGTTTACGATGTATGGCATGTGAGGGTGTTGACTGACTGTAAACTAGCACTTATGCCTAATGACCTTTTGACTCAATTAGGGGAGTATAATGCCAAAAGGTTTGGTACATTATGCATTTCAAATATCAGATTAATCTTTTCAGATTTCATCTGAAAGTCCATTTTAATAGTATGGGTTTCAAACTTGGTGGAGGTCTGTCTCCACTGCTTAGTCCTGGTTTTATTGTTAGAGATTTGGGGTATATTTCCTACACACACACACTTGGCATTAGTCTGTGACAAAGTGCTCTGTCATCTGAAATAGAACTACTGGCCTGTTGATAGGTGCTTGGGTCATTTCAGAGTCAAATAGCTGAGTATTTTTACACATTCAAGTAGTGCTGAAGAAATACGGGTTTTTCATAATGTAACTAACTAAGTAAAACCTGAGAGAGCTTCAGTATTCTTGATACAACCCATTTTATCTAAGTATTCTGTTTCATTACATCTTACTTTTAAATTACTGCTTCTCTATATCCCGTCTTTATCAGAAGTTGAGTGTTACAAAACCTGCCGTTATAAGCCGGGAGTGTAATACTCTGCTAAGCTGCACTAGGGGAATAAAGTTTGTCTACCCCAGAATGCAGTTTTTCCCTCAGTAGATTAGTCAGGCTTTTGAAGTAAAACTTCATGCTTCTGTCTGTAGAACTATCCTTTCTCAGGCTCATATGGCAATTTGTTAGCTTAACCATCCCCTTATATAGCGTCTAGTCTAGCCAAGTCAGATGGTAGAGGCCAAATCCTATCTTATCTACTGTGTAGTATTTAATTTCTGGCATCTTAGATCTAAATCTTGCAATACTTCATGCAATGAGATTGATGGCCTCTACCAGACCACTAGTGACTCAGAATTATCACACAAATACATCACTTTATTTTTCTCCATATCATTTTTATATCCTGGGCACTGACTTTCTTGATTGAATTTGACTCGACTGCCTTATCAGAATAAGGGGTGGTTCCTGTGGATGCATCCAGAAAGCTAATATTGTAATGAACCTTCTTTCTCTTGCTATTTGAATTGTAATGAATCACAGAAGCTTCTACGGAGTTTGATTTCGTAGCTGAAGTTTGTATCTGCATAGAGGCCCAGGTACATTCAGTTATTTGCTTGCCTAACATTTTTCAGATAGAAAAAACACAGGTTTTAGTTCAGCTTCATCTCAAGCATGTATGTGTAGAATACTTGGCATTGCTTCGGAGGTAGAACTAGGCTAGGGCAGCTACACCTTCTCAGTACCAGGACGGGTTTGGAGTTGGCTTTCGTGCCTCAGCATATTACCACTTGTTGTTACCTACTCCCTGAACTGCCACAGCTTTTGACACTTGATTCTTTATTTTGTGTCACTGCCCAGTATCTTGCAGTCCTGGCAGAAAGGGTGTCTGGCAGTTGTGCTTTGGAGCTTGTATATGATAGGTACAGAAGTGGGAAAGCCACTATTAGCGATCCATGAACTAATTCTGTTCATCCTTGTTTGCTTGTAATGCAGATAGATGTACTTGGGTATCACATTCAACACTGAATATATTTTCATAACCCAAGATATACCCAACCTCTTTGTAGATGAAGTCTCCCTTGTAACTTTTGGTTGCCTTTTGTTTCATGTTGCTCCTCGTGATTTACCAAAGTAGTATCTAGAGAAATTTTTCATAAAATTACTTGTCAGTAAGTACCTCCGTTATCCTGCCAAGCCCCCAGGCCTTTGACTGGGGCTTGGAGTGCCCGATCTTCACTACTGCTGCAGCCCAACTAGCCAAGAAAGGGACTGTCTAGTTCTATCCACATAGGCACACTCTTAAAGCTACCCAGAATAAAGACCCATTCTGAAATCATGTCAATTTGGGCAGAAGGCAGCTCTTAAATGTCCAAACATCCTAGAACTGATGTTCAGGGTTCTACAAGCTTAGTAAGGTTTGCAGCTTAATTGTATCCAGAACCTGGACTTCCTTTTTCTCTGGTTTTACTTACCACATTTATAGCCACTGCTAAAGATTTCTTGAAGTCTGTTATTTTACTTTATTTCCTTAAAGGGAAAATGACTGTGATTTTTTTTGTTTGTTTTCTGATCTGATTTCTGATCACTTGGTATGCCTACTGTGCATTGTGCTGTCTGCTTCACCTCATGTGTTTTGTGTGCCAGCTACAGTAACTATAAAGGATACTTTTCCCTTACAAAATAGGAGCCTGCAGAAAACTGATGGTTAACAGGATCTGCTGTTAGCGCCAAGGCCTAAAGAGAACAGGTGAAATCTAAACCCTATCCCCTGAGGCCAATAAAATAGCTGTTTGGTCCCCTGTGTGTAACCTCCTAATAACTTTACTGGGCAGCATTAAGATCCCTTGGGGGCTTCTCTGCAAGAGCACTCCCTCTCTTTGTTCAGATTGCTTATTAAAAATGATTTTATAATGAAGTTGCCTCAAATAGCAGCTACTTTCCTACTTGTCCTTGAAGCACTGTTTGCCCTGGTGAAGAATCCGAAGACAACTAACTATCTAGGGCTTTTATTCTGTTCAAAACTTTTACTGAACTACTGCTACACTTGATTTATTTCTTTTAATTTTATTTTATTTTCTAGTGAGCCAAAGAAAACCTCTTCATCAGCAGCTCAATTTTGTACCTTTAATTCTACTTTGAAGCCATCCCTCTAAAAAGTTTGTTTTGGGTGCCAGCGTCATCAGTGGTTCAGTGTTATTCCCTGCCACACAAAACGCTATGTCAGTCACTTGTTTGACTGAGTGAGAATGAATGTTGCCTTCTTGCTGTGGTGGCCAAGTTCTTGAGTCCAGGGGCAAAGATGAAGGCATTGTCAAATAATGAGAGGAAGAAATATGTTTAAAATGAGAAAAATGTTCCTGCCTGGCTTGGGAGAAAGAGTATCCAGGGTGAGAGCGCTGTGGGTAAATGTGTGACTCCAGGGGTATGGGTGGAAATCTGGATGCCCTGGTTCTTCATGGTAGGTCTACAGCAGAGAAGCATTTTCTCTGGTGAAAGTTATGATATTTGTGAGAGTGACTGGCCCTTTGTGCATGTGGAAGCAGCTATGGGGAAAGCGTTGGGAGAACTTCTCATTAATGCATGTTTTATGCCCTCACAGAATAACTGGTCAGAGGTGAGAGAAATCTGTTGCCCCTAATCTTCTATTAGCTCTCCAAAAGCTTGACCTTTGCCTGGGCCTCAAGCCTTTGGCACAGTTGGAAGGAACATTTTCTATAAGGCTGATAGAACAGGCAATTAAATGCACTGCCCTGGAAGTCCCATGGGGAACTCTGTCTATTAGCTGCACTCGAAGCTAATATCAGGTCTCTTCTCTGGTTCTGTTCTGAATATATGGAGCAGCTTCTAGCTACACGGGACTTTTGGCTGTAACCATTAATTATGGGCTTATTTAACGCGAGTTTTCTGGTAAATACCTTAAGATAGGTTTTTCTGTGCCTTTGTAGCAAAGTAGAACGCAGACTACAGCAAGGTGAAAAACAGCAAACAGATGAAAATTCATTTTGGCAAATGAAGACTGATAAGCATTTGCAAAATGTTAATCATCCAGTATTAAAATGTATGTGTGTGTGTTGGATTATAGTTCACATAATTCTAAATTATGGTTTCCTAGCAAGCTCAATTAGGGAAGGCAAAGGAAAGGAAGCTGTACTAAATTTTTGGAGGTCTTTGTCTGGGAGTAAGTTCTAACCCTTTACATGCCTCTAATACGTATTAGTTGAGATCACAAATTAATAAGTGCCAATTCTGCACACACTTCATTTCTTACTCTGGTCTGTCCTGTGGAAGCATACAAGATGGGCAGAGACATTCTCTTTCGTGTTTAAAACATTATTTGGAGGCCCATGTTTTGAGGAATGATGAAGTGTTTGGGGAGGTTTCTGACATTAGACACCTAAATTTTACCAGTAGGGTTGATGGATATTAAGAGATTGTGGATGTGACTCAAAAGTAAATTTCAACTGTGTGTGGACATGGCAGTAAATACATTGGGAATGTCTGCAGTGTTCTTTTAAACCCAAGTAATGCCTTATGATTCCCTAAAAGGTTGTTCTTACACCTTTTATACCCTTATCTTTCCTATCTATTAATTCCTAAGGCCATTTGCTTGGTGTTAGAAATACTGAATTAAGTCATGAACACCCCTCGTGCCTTGTGCAAAAGCATTCTGACAGAGAAAGTGTAGGACTGATCTGAATCCTATTGCAGCTGCTCTAAGGATTCATATTGGCTGAAACATACTTTGATCAGCCCTTAAAACATACTTTATTTTCTTATTTTGCTTTTAAAGTCTCCTGTCTTTAAAATTCTCACAGCTATTACATGAAGCTAATGTTTCCAGTTTGATATTAGCCTTCTGGATGCATCCACAGTTTTGGTTGCTTATTGGTTACAGAGGGGAACTGTGTTATGGGCTGAGTGTAAGCTTCAAACTATGTGATACTCTCCACACTCTAATCCAACACTGAGAGCAGGAGAAGTTACACTTGGCAAAGTCATTAAGTTAATTTCTGTTTTTTCAGTTTGAGTGGCTTGGGCAGCAGAAAACTGACAGATGAGACTTCTCCAAATCTGCTTCTGCATTCTGGGTATTTTTTCAGTGCAAACAGTGTGAAAACAAATAGGAAGTATTACTGCTCACAACCTTCTGTAATATGTGGGTCAAGTATTTTGGTTCTGCGTAGTCTGAGTCTAGGTAGCTCTATACATACAGAGAAATGCCAATACACTGGAAAACTTTTGACTACATACTTTGCATTTTCTAAGAGATAATTACACTTACTAAGCAGGACTTGTGCAAAACTGTCACCTTGATTTGAAGAGTTCCTTAAAGTGACCTCAGTCTTTAGAGAAAGGTTAAGTCATTGTCTCTTTGAATGCATTGCTACCAAATACAGCAAAGTGTGAGGATAAGATTAGGATTAAAATTAAGATTTTTAGGCCTGGTTGTCCATTTGGTCGAAGATTGATAGCCAAGGTGTTTTCCCAAAGTAGGTGTTTTTTTCCCACGGACATATCACTGCTACCTTTTTTCACACATCAAGAAGACTCTGTCCTTGGAGCTTTATGCTCACATTCATTTTGCTTCCTGACATTGTTTCTTTTAACAAAATACTGCATTTTGTTGTAGTAAGGCTGAATTGTAATGATTCTAAAGCACGCTCAGTTATATGGACTTCTCCAAGGTTGGTATCTGAACCAAAAAAAGCATATTTTATTATCTGAATTTTGAAACCAGGGACTGATTCCATCATTCCTAATAGACTCATTTATTTGACAGTGCATTGCTAGACTTGTGCAGTCGCTGTTCTGAAACAACTATTGAACCTGAAAAAGGGCTTTTTAATGCATGTTGATGGCTATCCTTATTAGGACTGTAAAAATATTGGCAGTTTTTGCAGCCTTTCTGCAAGAGCACCAACCTGGAGTTATGTAAATGTTGACCCCAGTCAGGAACACAGTTTCATACAGACAACACGTAAGGCAGCTCCTTATGGCAGATCAGGTAGTCACTCTAACTCGGAACTGAATAGCTTGTTCTTAATCTTAGGACCAGATGATGATGATATTTGTAAAGCTCCTATTTTGAAAACAATTTTGCTGGTCATAGTTTTAATCCTTCTAAGTCTCCTAACATGATGAACTGCAGTAATGAATGCTCGCCTCGAAGCTCAGTGTGGGTCAGCCTGAAGAACTAGTAGGAAACTAGTAGGAAAAGTAGGAACAGAAACAGATTAGCCCAAAATTAAATAGAATCGTGATGGAATTTGGCATTCAGACTTCTTAACATTCAACTTGCTTCATAACAGTTGAATAGTGTTGAGGTATATTGACAAAATGCTTTGCATACAGTGGTTAACTTAGGGGGGAGGGAGGCATGGAGAACAGTGCAGAAGCTTTTCACAAATCTTGCCAGGTATGAGTTATGATTAAGTAGGCGTTCAGGTGATTCTTGGGTTTCTATGGATCAAAAGATAGTAACAGACACTTTGGTTGAAGTTTCTGAGTACATCCAAATGCCATCTGTATTTGCGCTTGTGATTTGCAAAAGGTGTGGGAAGATGGACATCTGCTTGCTTAAACTATGCTCACAAACAATTTGCTTATGCAAACGGTATTAGCTTAGCGTAGGGGAGTAGTTGAATTTCCTGTTGTATTTTAATCATTGCATTTCAATTTTGAACAGGAGAAGAAATGTAGCACTGTCATGATGCAACAAAACAACACAATTTTTCTGTACTGCCATAATGGTTTTCTTTTAATTAATGTTATGTGCACCTAAAAGCATAGTTAAAATATATATTACTTGGCATCTACAGATGTGCTGATTAGCACACATTGAAATAAGCAACACAGTATTGACAGCATTTTTCTGACTATGTTTTATACACACAGCATAAGACAGAGAGGGAAGGAGTCATTAAGTACCAAAATTACATCCTCCACTCTGAATACCTTTGAATTCCAGTGTGAATATCCTTTGCTACTCTATCTCTTGCTATTCTAAGACACTGCCTAGATTTGGTCTTTAACCCCACCTCAGGCACCTTGCCTTAAATTACTGTATTGTCTGGGTTTGGGTTTGCTGTTTGCTTTATCAAAGGAATAGATCTCACCTAAACTGGTAATGGTTTTAAGGGATTGCAAGTGGGACTTGAAGAAGCTTCCTCTCTTAACCTTACTGCCATTAATGGTAAAATCCATTACTTGAATGGAAATAGAACTGGATCTTCAAAGTGTTACAGTAAAAAGTATAAGCAGTAAATTAAACAAGATTGACAAGAGGATGATGACTTTGCTGCAAAAACTAAGACTGTTGTGAGACCTTTTTGCTATCTGACTTAGCTTTCCCTGTGTGTATGATGGGTTCTTGTTTAAGGTTAATAACCTAGCTATCAGTTGTGAGCTGCAGCAGTGTGACTTGCTGTACAACAAA
The DNA here is from genome assembly GCF_037157495.1 of Lathamus discolor. Taxonomy (NCBI): domain Eukaryota; kingdom Metazoa; phylum Chordata; class Aves; order Psittaciformes; family Psittacidae; genus Lathamus; species Lathamus discolor. Next base: position 17,544,806 of record NC_088891.1, on the reverse strand, counting down.
CTAGGCACACCCTCAAAGCAGTTTCCTCTCTCTTTTTTTGTTGAGGTGTTTACTACAGACTTCAAAGCCAGCTCACAACAGTAGTGGTGTTCTTGCAGTTTTCTGGAAATTCAAGTTAGGCTTTATTTAATCTCTATGCAACATGGGTAGGGAAACCTCTGGTTTCAGAAAGCCAGTATATGACCAAAGCCATTTAGTGATTTCCTTTTAGATATAGCCATCAGTTGATAACCATCCTTCCCACCAGTGTTTGTCTGAAGAACTGTTTCCTTATCTTTGTTACTGTTACCTAACTGATATGTAGGTGTGATGCTTGCTGGCTGCAAAGACAACTTTCACAGATAAGGCAAGTTTCCTGTTTAAACTCTTAACAGTTCTTTTTCTCTGACCTGTTTTTCCTTTTCCCTCCCTCCAAATCTATGGTCCTTGAAGTACAAAGTGGAAGGGGTCATCCAAAAAGACAATTTTATGTGCTGCTTGAAGACATAAGGGTACTAAAAGCTGACTAAAAATATGTTTCCTGTTAATCAGAGCTTTTGATGTTTAAAGAAATATTTCACTGCAATAGACTCAGGTTTTCTCTCCAATTTTCATGAGGAAGGTAAGAAAAATGCTTTTTAACTCAGAGCAGGGTGAGTAGTCCTTCACATGGGGTGGTGGTGGTGTGACTTTAAGAGCTGGCCTAGAAAAAGGCGGGTAGGTACTTCAAGCTTAAATTCCCATGTCCTGTTAACATGACTTCACCACCTCGCTGTCAGCTGTTTTGGGAGTAGAGTTTAGTATGAAATCACGTCCTTGGTGAAGCAGTAATATATGTTCCTGTGGAATATTTCATCTTTGACAAGCAAACAATGTTGTCACCAGAAAATCCCCAGATGTTTCTAACAGGGAACCTTAGAAAAGAGACAGAGAACCTTGACTTGGGAACAAGTAGTTTGTGAGCTTATAAATGTTCTTTGTGAAATGAATCCCCATTTGGCAAGACAGTTCCTTTTAGTGCATGTCAATTTGCTGCTTTTCACTGATGTTGGATGAAAGGTTATATGAGAGTTGCTTCTGTCCCTTGGTTTGCAAATAGAATGCTTTCCTCCCTCCGGGGTTCAGTCTGCAATTAGACCACAAGTCCAGCCTAGTAAGTGGTATTGTATTCTGATAAGTGCAACACTGGGAAGGCTTACATGGAGCTACTTATTTTCTTCACTCAAGGTATTGAGTTTCTGGTCTTGAAATCACAAAGCTGAGCATATGAATGTGATTTACATTTTACTATATGTTCTGTAAAAGCAACAATAGACTATCTCCATATTTATTTCTAATGGATTATGAGTGGGTATAGGTAGTCCAGTACATCTGTGTTCTGTTGTGTCAGATTGGGCTTGCATACACAAAATGTTTTAATAGCACTGGTAGATAATCCCCATGCAGAAATCTTTCTCCTAGGCACTTGTTATTAAAAAAAAAAAAAGGCTCTGTTTCTAAATAGATAAATTACCAAAGTACAAATACAATACACCCAAAGGAGATGAATAAAAAAGGGGGAGGGAATAAAAATCAGTACGCTAGTTCTGAGTGGCATACCGAAAATAACCATTCCATTTATTAGGTTAGTTAATTGCTGGGTAATAAGTCCAGAAAAGTTTTTAATTGATTATTTAAGTAGTTTTAGCTCAAGTTAGTCTTTTCTGTGTTTAGCTTCTGTTGTTTTCCAGTTTGCAATCACTGAGCACAGTTGAAAGGACATCCCCTTTGATGGGTTTATGTGCCTGCTACACATTTGCTTCCAAATAGTTTTGAGCTTATATTTCTATTAAGATTATTGTTATTCTTAGAGCTTTAGACAGACAGAAGGAAAGGGAAAGGAGAAGCAAAAAGAAAGAGGAAGGGATGTAGTTATTATTTATCTAGGAGTTGTGTGCCAGCATAGTGAGGACCTTCCAGTGCGGACATATCATATTGCTATCTAAATACTTCAAGCTAAGCATGCCCAGGTTACAAGATTAGAGCATAAGTGCTTAGCCTCCTTCAAAAAAGCATTTCCAGGATACTTCCTGTAGGAATCTGCACGTAACAGCAACTCCTAATTTAAATCTGAGGCTGTCCACGCTCTGAACATAACATGCATTCATTAAAACATCCCTTTTCTTCAAAGGCTTCACTTTCTATATGAAGTCTTCACTACTTTAATTGTTGCACTCTTGATTTCCCTCATGAGACTTTTCCCATCAGAGAAAAGAGATGATCAAAGCCAGGTGCAGTGACATGAAGAAAAGAGGGAAGTTGTCTATCTTCTGGAATCAGTAGAAAAACTGCCCTTGGTTTTAGAGCCAGAAAATCCTGTTTATTGCAAAGAAGTACAGCTTCTTCTTTGTGCCCACAGCAGTACAGCATACTGTATTTAGTTAAGTTTCACTCTATTATTCAGGTGTTAACTTCAGAAAGAAAAGAAACCGGAATCTTCTCAGTCCATTTGCCACAGGTTGATACGGTTCTCCAAAACCACCCCATCCATGTGTTAGCTCTCTCTACTTTGCATTATGAAATGCAGCACATGTGTCCTTTAGTGCTTTTAAATTTCCAAAACCATCTTTATTCCAAATTTTAAGAGGTAAAAATAATTCTACTAACTGATACTTTTAACCCTTCATTGGTTATTTAATGTAAATGTGAATCCTAAATGTCTTGATTTTAGTTTGCTTTGCAACTGATTCTTGTGTCTGTGTTTAATGTTGAGGAAAGTATTTCCATTTCATTTCTAACCATGTGTTTTCATGGAAACAAACCATCTATAACACATTTTATTTCTATGAAAACACAAGCTTATTAAATGTCAAACAGTTTATGTTTTCATGGGAGTTGTCTTGAAATTGGCACATTCGCTGTGTCAGTGGTTTGTGACGCAAGTTCAAAACTGTCAGGTTGTCAGTGCTCAGGCATGAAAAGGTCTGAAGTCTCACACATGGAGGAGGAGAAATTAGGCTCTTCTCAATTAGCAGGTGGTGGTAATTCAGGCATGTTTGGGGATTGTATCAAGATAATAGAAAGTCCTTAGTCTGAGTATCCTCAAATATTTAAGCAGCTGAAGAGGTGGATCAGTGTTGAAGTCAGTGTCATTTGTGCTTATTAAGGGCTGACTATAAATATCAGGGTTGCTGGTGGAGCTTAAAGTGTCTTTGCGCATGCAGCTTTATCATTCAGCTTGTGCATTGCAGGGAAGATGGGAGAAATGGCTCCACACGGCTGTTATATACCCAATGCTCCTGGAGCTGGTGGATCTTAAGGACTATAGCAAGGGCTTTGGCTTTGCCAAACTATCTGGAACTGTAGCTGCAGGTTCACAAGTCACATTGCAACAGGCTGAAAAATGGCTTTCAAAGCAGACTGGCCCCTGGAAGAGGGAGCAGAGCCTGCAGGGTAAGCTAATAGTAAAACAGTCCTGTGTCAGTTAGGCAGGGCATGGAGAATGAGCTGTAGTTTATCAGGAAGTGGTCCTTGTTATATGGAAACTGCATTCACATCCACATCTGTCATTGGTCTTCTGACAGGTGTGGTGGGCATCAGGCTGTAAAAGAGATTAAGTATGTGATCCATATGGAACAAAGACAATACAGATGTCATAGTGAAGAGAATTTTATCTTTACTGACTAACATGGGAAGTACTTGTACAAGAAGAGCTCTTTTAGCCCTCTTGACTCCATTGTTGTTACACTAAACAAAGCACAACACTGTTGGCCTACAGATCTTGACATTTCCCCTATACATGGGTTAAAAGGCAGTAAAATCTACTTTGCTCCTATCATGCTATGCTATATTTTAGAGTATAAAGCAATGTTGATCGTGTGGTTTAATTGACTATGACTGCTTAGAAATGGTTCACTCCTCACCTGCAAAAACTTTAAGGAGTAATTTGCAGGTGTGAATGCAGTTGCATCTATTACCCTATCCATTATGCATGTAATTAGGAAAAAAGTAGTTACTTAGTTTATTTATTATCCCTATAGGGAAAATGTACACATATCTTATGTGCACATTTCAACTATATTTCCTCTTTTTGTGACTGGAGAAAAGCCTTTAATACATTTATCTGCAATAAATTTTAGGTTTCATAATGGGGTTAACTAAATGGTTTGGTTTGATTTGAAGCCTAATGGATGGGATTTAAATCAAGTCTTCACATCACACCAGAAATATCCTTCAGTATCTTTTTGACTCTACTCTGTGGTTGTCTCCTCTGTGCAGCAAAACTAAAGACAATTTTTCACTGCTGGAAAAAGTTGTAGCCCTTGGCTCAAAGTAGCACAGCTGCTCTAAGTCCTTAGACAGAGTTTGCCTGGCCCCTGCTCATCTTTCAAACTCTAAGTGTTATTTGTCCACACTTTTGCCCATGCGGAGTCTCATGGGGAGCTGTGAGTAAACCCAATATCCTAGTCAACCCTTTGTGGCTGCTGAGATAGCTGCCTGAAACCATGGTTTCTTCCCTTCACGGATCAAATAGCATAACTCCTTCTATCATGAGCGCCACTTTCACATAACTTTCTCGGTTCTGTCCTTATCCTTATCTCCTAGCAGCTGAGCTACAGCTAATGACAGACATCCACCTGGTGACAAGTGTAGTGATTTGTGTAATCCAGGCCCTTGGGGCACATGCGGGTTAGTTATTGTTACACGCAAACACAAAGCAGAGAGTAAATTTATCACTTCTGGATGTAGGTGGCTGAAATGGGTGTTTGGTTATCTGAAAAAGACAGTGAATGTTTATAAACATGTGTGTAACAGTCATTTTTCATTTCACCTTTTCACTAGACCAAGTGGGTATGTGAGACGGACCATAATTCTGCTGCAATTGCTAGTACTGAGTGTTGACCTATGTGTGTGACTGTCTCAGGTGTTTTACCACATGCCAGCGTGCAGGTCTGTTGGTACGAAGCTGTCCTTTAATTTTAAAGTAAGTATGAAACTATATAAGTGGTCCATGATGTCATGAACTTTGTACCATTCATACTCACTATTTGTATTGTGGGGTTTTGCCGCGTAGTAGTGGAATGGTTTTCTGATTTTTCCCCAGAAGAGGTTTTCTCTCTGCGTTACCTCTTACATCAACAGTGCGACAGAAGGGAATTAGAAATTCTTAGCCTTGCCCACAAGCCAGAGGGAGGTCTATTGGAGATGTATCAATATCTGTTTGTATTAACACTGATACATGCTTCCCAGTACATAGAATGTTTATGATTCATTCATAGCTGAACTTGGGACAAACTGAGTGTATCCAGCCTGGAACACTAAAAGCATGTCTGCTTTACCAGGTCATGCAGAAAAGGAGCAGATGTATGCAGCAGGGCACTTGATTCAGAGGATCCACACTATACCCATTTCTGGGTTGGTCTGTTTGTTGACTTTAGACCTCGTCTCATGAAGCCTATTGCAGCTGGAGTGGCTTACGTGTTGCCTGGGAATGCATCTTCCCATTTAAGTTTCATCAGAAAGGAATCCTGTCCATGCACTCTGAGGCAAACAAAAACGCAGTGAGGTGATCGGGAGATGCTTCAAAAGCACACACTCCTCATGAACTGAAAGGCTGTTGGGGATGCACACTAAGAAGCTGCAAGTGCGGTTTCTGAATGCACTAGACTGAATGTTAACTTTCTGAATGCACAGGGACTAGAAATGTCTTAGCAAAGTAGTCTTTGCAGTACCAACTCTGCTAACCTGCCTGCAGCAAGTCTGTTTGCTTTCCTTTAGCCTTTACGTTCCCTCTGAAGAGGTTCCCATGACTGCTGTCCATGTCAGATACATCATGGGCACAGCTGGCTCCTCTGCTTCTCCAGAAGCCACTCGTGTGCACAGATGCGTTGTAACGGGGAAAAGCTTGTGAAAGGACTTAGTTTTCCATGAGTATGAAGTGTTCCCTCATTACACTGTATGATAACTGCTGAAGGTTAATTGTGTGAATTCTTTAGTGTTACCCCTGTTCAGAATGAACTGATGGTTGGAGTTTTTTCTTTATATTGTTGTTCAGTCTGTAAAAGAAAGATCAATCATCTGGTTGTTTCTTTCTGTTTCTATCATGTAGCATAGCTTCCGATTTAGGGGGTTGGGGGCAGTTAATGTACTGCAGTAAAGCTTCCACTTTCCTTCACTTACTCACTTGAAATTAGCCCTAGTCAATACTAACTTGATGTGATTTGTTACAGTGCTGACAATGTGTCGCTTGGCTGAGTAACTTGTAATGAGACAGTGATAATTACCTCCTACAAGATAATATTTTCTTTCGTATTTGAATACAGGGACTGTCATTGGCTGCCAGGTTCTGCATAAGTGCATCAGTAGTTCCTTGCAGTTCTCTCTGGTTCTTTGAGCAGTTCAGCAATCTCTAGTGCCTTTATCCATTTGCATGCTCATGGTGAGGTAGAAGCAGCATGTTCCTATTTGTCTGGTTTTTACATAGACATGAGGCACCTGAATCTCCTCAGGTTCCAGGAGGACATGTTTTCCTCTGAGTCACTGTTTCTGTTCCGCATCAGTGCTAGCTCGTTCTCCACAGTCAGCCAACTTTGTTTCTTCACCCCAAAAGTATCTAATAGTATTTAGGCATTGGTTATTTATGTTTAGGTCATGGTGACTTTGGTGTTTCTTTTGAAGGTTTAATCTAAACATTGCTGTCCTTTTCTGTCATTACTTTAATAGTTATAATTGTTGGCACTGGTGTTTCCTTTTCCTGCAAGTCTTCATTCCCAATGGAAAAGGGAAGCCCAAGCAGACAACGCATTGGTCTTTTTTTCAATATATTTTATCCAGCTTTCATCTTGTTTTTCCATGCTCTTTTGCAGACATGTTGTTATTAAAGTGAATGAGAGGGAGTCATGGACAATGACCTTGTGGTGGCTCATGTGTAAATGTGTTAGTCTGTGGTTCTGTTTCTCTACATTTGCATTTTTTAAGTTATGGTTCTTTTTGTTTGTTTGAAAATATGGTTTAAGTGATTTAAAAATTCAAACCCCTCACACTGGGAATCTGATGAATTGCTGGGAAGGCACTCACAGGGTGGCTGGTGCAACCAAGAATTTTGGTTTTCAGCCCTTCACTTACACAAGTCGGTACCAACAGAGCTTCAGTTTACGTTGCTGGCATGGAGATACAGCCGTAAGAACTGCCCTGTAATATGTTTTTAAGCAGTGTTTCTAATGCACCCATAATCAAAGGTGTCTGTTTTATATTGTTGCCCATTCATCATTCCTTGTACACCTGCTGCCTCAGTCAGTTACCTCTTAAATCTGAGTTAACCTTCTAATGTGATTCTGTTCTCTTCCTTGCTCAAACCTATTATTCCATAAAGCAAGTTGTCAACAGGAGTTCATCACCTGTAAGCACACTGGTGTAGGATTTAAACATCGATCGCTATTGTTTGCTGTTCCTTGCAGCAGTGGACTTTATGAACAAGAGTGAAGTGCCCAACTAACCTGAGCTATTCATTGTATGCTCATGGGTTTGCTTTATGTTTTCCCTCCCTGGCTTAGGACGGCACATTGTTCTCTGATTCATTCTGCAGACAAGAATGGAACAATTAGCCACAAACTCTCAAGCTCTGGCAGAAGATTAATCAAAAAAAATATTAACTTTGGCTGATAATGCTACTCAGTGAATTATGAGCTGGCTGCGAGCCAGGGAATACTCCTATTGTCCCCTGTACAGACAGCCCAACCTTCCCTAGCTCAAGTGCGCCAGAAAGAGTAAGATTTTTTCATCTAATAGAGTTTTAACCATTATGTTATTAAGGTTTTTAAGTCCTTAGTGCCGTGCTTCTGAATCTCTTTTGGCCAGCGCCTGTGTAATCCTCTGGAAAAGAAACCCCAGAATTCCTTTGAATTTGGCAGTTGAAGGGGGAGCCAGTAAATACAGTTTAAAGCATTTAGGTAAACAGCTGAATTGCAAAATCTAATTGTTATAATTACAAAGATTTTAATTAAAAATGCTGGCTACACGAAATTCCTTTGTAGGCCACTGCCAGTGGCCACTGCACATCAGTTGCCAACTGTACTTTGCTACTAACACACACCCAAGTTTCTGTGAAAGGTGTATTTATGTTACTTTTACTATTAGTACTCTTTTTTGCAATGTTTTCGTAGGTCGTTGTCCTATCCCTTAGTATGGTCCCTAGCCAGCAGGCTCAGTAACACTTGTATGATTTTGGGTTGTCTGTAGCACTTGGGAATTTTTTTGTTGTAGAATATTGGTAATTCCAAGAGAATTTGAATGACATCAGCGGTTACCTGCTGGAAATGTATTTATTTCTGGGAGAAAGAATCCTGGCTTTGCTTACTCAAGACAGTCTGGTTTGCTTACTAATAAGTGTTATAAACCACTACCATGAGCTTGGATCTGTCAGCTCAGATCTCTAAAAGTCTTCCTGAATGGCAATGCAGATCCATAGTTCTGCTGGCTGGAAACAAGTGTGATTTCCAGGATATGCCTATACAGAAGTATTATTTTTCCCCTGAAAAAACACTAATGAAATCCATGCTGCGTAAAGGCTGGTTTCATTCTGAGGAGGAGCATTACTATGCCTGCTTCTAATCATTACTTAGCTGTACTGGCACATGTATGCAATTGTTTTCATCTATGAGCAAAAGGATTGCTAGAAAAGTGCTGTACCCCCAGTGCAGGGGTGAAAAGTAGAGGCACTGCACAGGGGCACAAGCTCAGGTTTGACGAGTGCTTTTCAGCTCTTTACTGGATGATTCTGGATTCCCAGATTATCAATTTCCAATTAAGTAATTTAAAAATTGTCATTTATAGGCAAATGGAAGAACAGTTAAGACGTGCAGCAAACCTCTGGGGCACTAATGGTTAAAGTTGTTGCCTAAACTTTTCAGTGTCCTGAAATCTTCATTAACATGGTGTTCAGCCCATTTCAGCACTGATGTGGTGGGCTTCCAATAGAGGAGCCATAGCTTAGATGAGTACTCATTATGAGGAGGTTCATGTAGGTCCTGCTAGTATCTGAATTGACTTTTCAACTCATCCTTCACATTAACAACTGAAAAGATTAATTTAAAGGGTTCAATACTGACTACTGGGGGGGGGGGGCAGTAGTCAAAATTAAGTAGAAATGAACAGATATTTTGTACTCACTTGATCAATCTTTGTGTCATCATAGCTGTTGTTTTCTATAGCTAAGATAGTCAAACAGGTAGTCTAACAGGCCATGAGGTTTTCCAAGCAGGACCTTTCATGCACTTTTCTCCGCACACAGAAACAAATCCTGACAGAAATAAACCCACCTAGTCTGTAAACCACAGTGTCTCAAGGGGATATACCTGCCCATAAGGGTTAGCCTGTCTTTTGGGAGCATTTTGGTTTCACAAGTTCACCTGAAAAATGAGAGATTCAGAATTGGGAGAAGCATGTGTACATCTGTGTAATCGTATCTAAGGTTGCCCTCATTACCAAACCTCATGGTTTTAAATAGTTCTGAATGTGAACAAGGCAGAGAAGCACTCTCATCTGTAGAAGGTGAACCAAGACAGACCGAAACTTAAGTGATACAAAGCCTTTTCCAGCTCCCAGCTGTGATATTGTGTGAATGTGCCCTAGCCCCCTTCTGGCAGAATCAGCCCAATTAGCCCTGGTCAGCAGTTCTGACTGCTTCATCTTTTTTCCTCTGTAGATTAGGGAGTGGTTACTGACACTGCCTCAGAAGCTGCCCTACAAATGGGAATTGAGAGTTGCACTCCTGCTGTGTGCAGCTGATCCGAGGGTAAACATCACTCCATGGCCTCTGAGCAAATCTGCCCCCACTGCTCCAGCACTTGCTGGCCCACAGGCTGGGTGGTGTGTGAGCTTTTCCTCCTACACAGGGAAGCTGACAAGGCCAAGCAAACTCTGTTGCCTGCTGTTGGAAGCAGTTGTGCTCTTTCTTGAAACTACTGATCTAGTGCTGTTCAGTGCTTCAGCCAATCCTCCAGTTCAGCCAGCACTGAGCGCTCAGAGCAGAACTTCCCCCATCTCCTGGTTATGTGATAGCCTCTGTGCTGTGTATCCCTCCTCCCAGAGATGACTTTCCAGTTGTTACATACACCAACTGGGTGCTACTTGTTTCCTGAGTATGCTATTCGGTCTTCATCTTTGCTGCTGGCAACATCTGTAAACAGGGACACGTTTGGCACTGTCTGCTAGTTGAAACTGCTGTGAGGTGAAGTAGCCCCTGCTGACACTTCAGTATAACTGCTTTGCTTTCTGTTGGCAAGTTTTGGTTATGTACATACCCAGGCTCTAACAAATGTACTGCTTTTAGGCAGAGCTTTAATTCAGACTGCTTTAAAGTGTGAAGGAGTAATGCTGATTGATGCTGCTGCTGACCGTTTTTTGACGTTGGTTTGGGGGGTTTTGTGTGTTGTTACTGCTAATAATTTCCATTCCAGAAATGTTTTTCTGCTGCATTGCTTACACTTAGGAAGTTCATTTCACTCTCTCGCCATAGAATTTAATCAGATACTTACTAAATGTGATCCCGTGCCCTTTGTCTGTCTTCCTCTCATGAAATACAGGCTTGTCCTTAGTAATAGCTGCTTCTTGAGACATAAAAATTAGTTTGGAAAGCCTCTCTTCCCTTTCTTCCTCATTTGAAAGCCTTTTACATTATTCTTTATGTAGAAGAACATTGGTATTTATAATTATTATTATTAAGAAAAATATTTTCCATACCGAAGGCCAGGCCCTGCCAATGCCAAAAGAATCACTGTCTGGTATTTAGGAAAGAGTCTTGGGGGAAGGTAAGACTATGCTTTGTAACAAAGGAAAAAATCACATATCTGAAACATTTGATGCTGCAAAGAAGACCTTTGCCAAGTCATTGAAGACTTTCTGAGTTGGGATTGCTTATCCCCCCTGAGAAAGTTGCCCCACAGCATACAGTAGTGATATGTGTCTTTTTCTTAGACTGCTCCGACTTTACTTACCCTGGTCCCACCACTGTCCTTAGCAGCAGGCTATGGTGGGCCATTCGATTTACCCCTGCCGCCAGTGCCATTCTGTAGTTATTAATGAGGGTACTAACATAAAGTGTAACAATTGCAGTATTCCTAGCCAAGATAGGATCATGGGCTTAGACAGTTTGTATTATAATAAAACCCAATTAGCACAGGTAACAAAACCAGCAACCTCATAGCAACACAAGCTTAGCATCTTCCAGTAACCAGATTAATAACCATCCAGTGGCCTTACCTCTGCAGCCTGATCACTGGTAAATACTGTGCTGCTGTATCTTTTCTGCTCTTTAAATCATGTTCCTGGATGTGTGGCAACATGTGCTGAAGTTTTAGTGTAACAGGTCTGAAGACAGAGGTTTACTGCTGATAACTGCAGAAACCTGAACAGAGAACACGCACACTGGCCATACTGCATCTATCCAGCCAGAAGGGAGCCTCTGAGATCTGCACCTATCTCACCAAAATCTGCTTGGGCAATGCAGAATTTTGGGAGTACAAATAAAGTATCTCTCTGTCTTTAAATCTGGCCTTTCTTTATGCAGCACCAAGTGGCAGAATAGGCCTGGTTGGTTATTTCATTTCTAGTTGTTTTACACCTTTAGCAGTCACCTTTAAGAATGTGACCCTTATTCTTTTTGCTAGGGAGATAATTACTCACTCTCAATTGCTATCCCTAGAACCAGTTAATGAAAGCTGCATAATAAACAGAAGTAGGGCAGCTGGATGAGAACAATGCAGAGGTGGGTAAGAAGACTTCATTTGGTGAGGAGATAATGAGTATGAGAACTTCTGGTTTGTCCAAATACGACCCGTGCCTCCTCTTCAGATAGCTCCTGCATTGTCACTGTTCTTCCTCAGTCAGTTTTTCTACTTAAGTGGCAGGAGGAAGATAGTTACAGAGGAAAGAGAGGTTTCCTCAGTGGAAATTGATTCAAGCAGAAGACAATCATCCCTCTCGCCCACACCCATCCAAAACATATTTATTTTCCTATGTGCTGTTGCGCACCTTCCCAGGGGAGGCTGATTCTGCAGGCAGAATAATCACTGCCTTTCTGTGCCCAGTTTGATTGTCTCTCTGCAAGACTTACCCTTCCTTAACAAAACTGTCCCAAATCTAACTTTGGAGGTGAAGACAGGATTGACTCTTGATACATCAGTTTATGTGATGTTAGCACTGAGATAGAAAGCAACCGTCCTAGCCCTATCACTGGTGATTTTGCTCTCTGTATTAGGCAGCTGCATTTTCTAGCCAAGTGTTACTGTGTACCTCAGTAATACAATGGAGTTTAATGGCTAGTGCCCACACAAGAAAGGTAACACTGCTATCTGACTAAAGAATATCAATGGATAATACAATTTCCTTTGCCTGACAGCCTCTCTACAACTGCAGTTTCAGAAGCATGGTGCCTCTGTATTTTTTAAGCTAGTGCTAGGTCATTATGAGATTGGTGGTGTGTAAAGTCATAGCAGTACAGGCAAAGGATTCAGTGACAGTAACTATTGAAGATGAACAGAGAGCCAGGCAATGCGTTCTATTCTGTACTTTGTTAACCTGGCTGACACACAGAAAGGAAATGGGGTCTGAAGGTTTCTGGCTTGTTAACCAAGTATTAATCACTTGAAAATGGCAAAATTTAAGTTAGTAATGTGGTTGCTGATATTCTGAACATGACTTTTTATAACTGGAACCAAGATTAATTAAGGCAGAACTTCAGAAGTTAAACTCCACTGGCTTCCATTATGATCTGAATGCCTGTCTTCCTTAGACTCAAAAATTTCCACTTTAATCTTTCAAAGGCATGTTTAATACTCAAAATGGCAGAAGCCATAGCCAAAACAGCTTCCAGCTAGAGATGTGGTAGGAACATTATGCACACCATTTGCTAATACAGGCACGTACAGGCCAGCAATAGTTCCAGTATCTCTGCCAAAAAGCTAATGAGAACATATTTGGCCATAAACTTTCCTCTGACTTGGGGAAGGGCATATCTAAATTCCAGTTGTCTCATGTCCACTAGCTGCAAAACGGAGGTATCCAAGTGATTTCCTAAGGATTTGCAGTGAGAGACAGACATGAAAACTGCAGAAGACTGCCCTGGGCTGTATTTGCATAGGTGGGTGTACCTCTGTTTTGAGTAAATGGGCTGATTGCATGTGCCAAGAGCTCACCACATGTGTGATAGGTCAATAGGGAAACACAGCTCTGTATTTTCAATTAGAGTATGTTTGGAGGGACAGAACTCAACACAAAGTGCTATCTTTTCTATGGTAGCCCAGGGAAACATGGAGAAATGCTGTCACACCCAAACCCTCCAAACACAGTAAACCTGTCAGAGGGTGCACCTCCGCCTTTTTCATCCCAAATTAGAAGCCTTTTTTCTTGCATAGCATCCTTCTGCCTTATGCAAGGGATGGAATTAAAAAGGGCATTTGTTTTATCTCGCTGAGTAACCTGAAAAAGCATGTGTCTTTCCTGATGCTCTCCTCTCTTGTGATCTCTCAGACCTTGACCCATGTTGATGGGGAGCCGAAATGAGAGATGGTGTTCAAGAACTCCCTGAATGGGGAAAGCTTGCACTCCTGGTTTTGAGCTCTAACCCGGTTCCTCCCCAGGCCCTCTGCCGATGTATTCTAAGATGACCTTTAGAGCCTGTTTCAGCTCTGGCAGATCTCCACCAGGAGTCAGCGTTGCCAGATTCAATATTGCAGGACATGTAACTACTCTGTAAAAATCAACATGCAATATGCAATGATGCATACGAGCTGTTAAAGGCTTCCTTACAGTATGCTTGGTCTCCTGTCTCCCAGTCTCCCAGTCAGCTGAAAATACTCAGTAGGTTTCAGTTATCTGTTTTTTGAATTAAAACTACAGGTGTATCTAAATGGCACCATTCAGTGCTGGGTAAAAACCAGATGTATGGTTAGTTCTGGGTAGCAGATCGAGTATAATTGCATTCAGATTTAATGAGTCAAAGGGTTTGGAAAGTTCTTATTTTCACTTACCATTTGCTGATCCTTAGCTGGACATGGTTACTGGTGTGCAAGAGCCCCTGGATGGACCTGACCTGTTTTGTCTGTCATTGAAATGGACAAGTCATGTTCCTAGCATGGCAGTCATTGGTTTCTCACACACTCGGCGTGTCCCAGCATCTTTGACTGTTTGCTTAGTGTCCCAACTGAAACCTTGCTAATAAGCGGGCTAGAAATGATATTTGTGTTGTATGTATAAGCATGTTTAGAGCTTCCCAGAATATTCACACATGATACTGGCTTTTGAGATCTGTATGGACTTAATTAGTTGGAGGTAGGAGAACTATAAACCTTGGATTTATAGGAATTGTCATTATGTTCTTCCCCTCCATTGGTGTTTGATTTATATCCACAAGAGTCATTCCCAGTAAGAATTCAACCAGATGTCTCTCCCAGATTTTTAATTTAATGGATGATTGTTTACATGAGTGTCCTTGCCAAAGTGAGGTGCTTTGGCAGTCTTCTGGAATGTAAAGGTTAAGTACATTGATTTAATCTGTTCCCAAAGGAGCTGTTCTTTCTGTGGCAAAGCATTAGCATTTTTGTTCTTGTGTCTGCAACTTTGTTTGCTTGGGTTTAGTTGAATTTTGCCTATACTGTACTGTGAGTGGGAGATGGCAGTTTCATACAGTACTTCCTTCCTGGAGTGAGGGATTTTTGGACTCGCAATTTGTTAATGAATCCTGAACCTCCCTGAGCAGTGATTCTTCAGAGCTTTCAGTGTGGTAAGTACGGAGAATGGGGAAAAATCTGTCCTGCCATTGTGTGCACAGTTAATAGGAGCTATTCTTAGTGATGGTGGGGTCTTATACCCTTGTCTTCGTGTGATTAGTACTATACTCAGCTTACAAATAAGCATATCTGAATTGTTAGCTTGCAATGTATATAAACCATATTTATTTTAACATAAGGTAGAAGTTCAAAACAGTCTCAGCTTTAAAATTGTACATTCCTGGAGCAACGTGAATATAAAACCAGAATAGGTAACTTTGCTTTTAGAAATCATATACGTAATTATTTTTTCTCACTTTATGCAATAAGTTTGTTGGGGTTTGGAGGTGTAATTTTTGAGTAAGCTGTTTGTTGCCATTTGGGAATTGAACAGTAATGGGAACACTGTGGCTGATGTGTTCCCTCATCTGTTTTAGCCTGGATGGGC
Source organism: Lathamus discolor (assembly GCF_037157495.1). NCBI lineage: Eukaryota > Metazoa > Chordata > Aves > Psittaciformes > Psittacidae > Lathamus > Lathamus discolor. The sequence goes on along the minus strand of NC_088891.1, from coordinate 17,529,635 downwards.
CTTGGTCAGAACAGCGGGCCTGGGTGGATCCCTCAGCTGCTGCATAGCTTGCTGGGGATCTGAACTTGACAGCTCTGTCTGAACTGTATGCTGGCCCTGCCAATATGCCAAATACACCCCAGGGAGATGATTTTGTAATTGCAGATGAAACTGGTGATGTGAATCTATTCATTTATTTTTCTGGTCACCTGTTTTATTGGTTGTTGTTTCTTCGCTTCCTTTATATTCATCAATAGTTTTTCTCAGTGATCCTTTATGTGATCCAGATCTAGACAAAGTGATCCATGTTGCTGAGCAGAGGAATAACAGCTGTATTCTAGTTCTGTATAGTCATGTATTTCCCTTACCTTTGTTCTGCTGGTCTTAGTTGGAAAGATGATGATAACAAAGCAGGAGCCCATCCCTGGGCTTCTAATCAAACATCTGAAGAATTGGATTCCAATCTGATGGTTCAGAAGCCAAGTAACTCCCACTGTAAAGTGCAATTATAATGGAGATAAATCAGGAATGAATGTGATCCTCATAAGCTTAAATTAAAAATACCTTCTGCTATTTCTTCTCCTAGCAAAATGCTTCTTCCTGGTATACCTACCTGGCACATGGACTCAGTGTTAGCAAATGAGGCTTCTTTATTGATATTTCTCATTCCATCTTACCATGTCAAAGTTAGCAATGGATCTGTTATTTTGTTTTACTTTTCCCTTGTTCCTACAGGACTCAATCTTCAGTCGGGGATTTCTTTTGATCCATATAGGCCTTTAGGAAATGAATTTTAAATATTTGATATTCCAGATATTTTGTGACTCCTAAGAGTATATTGTTGGACTTAGTGTGATAGTTAAGAAAGCCAAGACTCAGCAGCCACAGGAATTTATGCCCGTTGTGGAAAGTCTAGCTTGATTTCTTTGGTATGGCAATACCAAAAAGTCTGCTGGCATACCCAACTAAAGTACTTATAACCATATAAAGGGAATGCCTTTTAGGAATTGGATTAAAACATAGACATAATATTTTCCATCAATTAGACATTGAGAAATCCCAGACATACAGTGCTGCAAGTGAAATTAGATACCTTGGGAAGCGTATTCCAAATGGAAATCTAATATGTGGGATCCTGACTCAGTCACCACTCCCTCAGTTTTTTACCCTCCCGAAAATATATTTGGATACACTAGTGATATAAATATAGTAACATTATACCCAGTAAATATGCACAGATTGGATCATGCCAGCTGCACTAAATGTAGCCATAGACAAACTACAAACTTGCCTATAGGTATTTTACAAACCTGCCAATAATGCAGATTTGCCTATTTTCCTATGTTGCTGCAGATGTGCAGAACAACTATTTGTGGAATCGTTTCAGCAAACTATGTATTATTTATAAATGGAAAATTACAGAGTTTATAGTGAGCCTTCTGTCACAGTTGTTTGGCATATGGGAATTATAAATAGGACTGGGTGACCATTGATGTGCTATGCTTTTGGCACTGTGTGTATTTCTGACCCAAAGAGAAGCCACAAGAGATAAATCTATAAAGGTCCCTACTGGGTTTTTTTGCATGATGAAATACTATGTGTTTGGGTTCATTCCCTGCTCAAGCTGCCAGGTAAACAGAGTATCTTTAAGAACCCTTTACATGCTCCCACAGCATGGCTCTTGTCAAAACAGTTTGCCCCTAAGTGTTTTAGGCAGTTCTTCATTAGGGTGGTAAATCCTAGCACATAATTATCAGTACTGCTTGCCAAAAGCATTTCAGAGCCTTCCTCTAGAATATGCAGGTGAGGAACTGAACACCTGAAATTTTAGGCCTGTGGTGCAGCTTGCTTTAGATGTAATCTGAAGTAACTGCCTCTGTGCGCATGAAGTCTTCTGCCAATCCCATGAAAGAGGAAGGGGTTTCTGAATGACATGGACAGCTTGCAGGCTTGGTTTGCAGCAGTACCAGGTACAGAACAGCCATCCAGATGATGCCTTTTACTTTCTCCTGGCCTAGTGAAGGCGGGAAATAATCACGTTACTGACGCAGCCATTATTCTCTGACATCTCAGTGCAATACCTCTGTTTTCCTCATTTCCACATTTAATTGAATTTCAGAGTCATTCTCATTAATATTTTAACCTTTTAAACACGCTCTGTGAGCTACTTACATCCAGTTCTGCCTTTCCTTCGACTTTTGCTGTTTTCAGTGGTAACTGGTTTCTTCATTTGAATTTAGTTGGCAGCTTTATTGATTGATGCTCTTGGTAGAATAGAATCCAGCTGTCTTCACTTAACAGTATTATAATGCAGGACAAACACTTGAGTCTGTGTCATCCATGTAAACAGTCTGTGGGTCTAAAGCTGCACAAATTCATCAAGGAAATGCCAGTCCCTGCTGCTTTTTTGCTGTGCCTGTAATGTGGACAAAAGATGGCTCTGGGTTTTCTTCCCAAAATCATTGCAATAAGCTAGTAGGCTGATACGCCAGTTAATGCTTTAATGAAGTATACAGCAAGGTTGCCAAATAAACAGCTTTTGAGGCGTATGCATATCATTATTATGGGAAATGTTTCTACTGGTGTATTAGATAATAGGCACAATTTGAAGAAGGAACATGTAGTTCTGTTCATCTCCACTCCCTCTCCATCCTTTGGGTGTGGGCATGTAATATTGAAATGTGTAGCTCAGCATATTTTCCATTCACCTGGTTGACAAGAAGTTGCAAAGCAGCACAGGTTGTTCTTTGCTGTCCTCTAGTTCTGGTGAACAAACCCAATAGATTGCTTTTACTTAAGTGGCCTTTTTTTTTTTACTCCCACTTTTTCCTAATAGGGTGATTGTAATGCTCTACTTATGGGTGATTCCCCTTTGTAACCTTCTAACTCTTGAACCTTTTGCATGAAGCTGTTTTTCAAATACAGAGAGTAAAGGAAATTAGCACCTTCCAGGTGTGTGCATGGGAACACATTTCAGATATCTGAAGAGTTTTGTTAGCCCAGGAGTGGACTGCTTAGTGCGAGTCTGTGTATCCGTGTTCTGATGCACCGGGATTTGAAAGATTCCATGGGAGTTGAATCGGTAAGTTTTGGGTTCTCAGAGGTGAAAGGCTTCTTGCTTTGTGATCACTTCCTGAGCTTGCACCCTGTCTGCACCACTTCACAGCGGAGTTTCTGCTTTCAGTGTCCAGTCTCTGATCCAGACATTCCTAGGTGCCCCTGAGGTTTTTTTCCCCATAATGTTGTTTAAGCACTGCTCTACAGGGACATCAGCAAGACAAATGATTGGTAGAGCTTGCAATTGCTTAAAATGAGTGAAAACTCACTCTAAATGGTTAAGTCTTTTTAAACATCCACTTTAATGAACTATGTTCAAGCCAGGAAAATGCATGTAGAGGAGGAGTGTAACAGCTTGCTCTTTATCACTAAAACCTGCACTCTTCAAGATAGGATACCAGACATTGCCTTTGTCAAACAGGGATTTTTATCTTCCTATCCAATCACCCCCTACCTCCAGGCTTTAAAATCCTTGTTTCCCTGGTCAGAAAGCTGGCTCAGATGCCATACCTGTGGTTTCCCTTGTATTCCGGATCTTTTCACAGAACTTGGTTTCCATAGTAAATGCTTTTCAAAAAAGCTATGGTTTGATAAAAAGTGCTCTGTAGTCCGTGATTTTCTAAAGGAGTGCTCTCATTAACTCACTGTTGAATAACTCTTACAACCTTGGGTCTATGTTCCGTTACAGACCATCTGACACCTCATGAAACACATTGTAAGCTCCATCGCTGAGTTTCTGATCTCAAGTCTTAGTCCGCAAACTATTTTATCATACTTCCATTTGAACAAAATATGCTAACCGAGACAGCAGATGAGGGTCTGTATTTAGCCACACAGTTCAGAAACCAGGAGAAAGGAAGTACTTGCTGTTCAAAAATAGTGTTTTCCAAACTTTCTGGAATAATATGAATATGATATGAAGCTTTTGTTTTCTCTTCATTGCTCTTGTCCAAAGCCCTTCTCCAGGTTATTTCTTGTCCCCTTTTAGGCACTGGAGCTGCTCTAAGGTCTCCCTGGAGCCTTCTCCAGGCTGAACCAGCCCAGCTCTCTCAGCCTGGCTCCGGAGCTGCTCCTGCCCTCAGAGCATCTCTGTGGCCTATCTCTAGTGAGATTTTTCACCTTTCTTAGCAGACTGAGAAGCATACAGATATTTATCTGTTCATGCTACCAGTATCTTTTCAGTTTGGTTTTATGTCTTTGCTGGATTCTGGATCCCATCAGTAATCTGCCACATCAGCAGAAGCAAGCACATGAAATGTGGCAAAACCTCATCTCACAGTTTTGGAGGACATGTACTCAGTGTCCTAGTACATGTAATAATTACAAACTGAAACATTACTGTGATATTGGTAGAACCAGCTAATGCCAAGCTGGTGCTTCCTTAGGTTGCCCATGTGTTTTCATGAGAAAAGGAAAGGGGAAAGGAGCTAGATGGCTGGATGTGAAATAACTTGAATCAGCACTGCAAGTAGTGAAAACAAGTTATTTGCACCTTTAAAGGAGAAATATCTGTAACAAACTGCCTGAACCTTTTCACCTCAGACCTCTACAAACAGTGATTTTTTGCCCTTGCTCTATGGACATCGATGCAAAAGGATTTGTCATACATGTCTGTGAAGTTATGTCAGGCCTGAGGAATTGGTACAGCAGTATGAAACATAGCCCAATTTTCTCCTGACAAAGACAGCATCTTTATCATTTGGGAAAATGACAGACCTGCCTATTGTTCCCATGGAATCCCAGTGGGAACCCCAGGTGCTGCCTCTTTCATACAGGTAGACTGCTGATCCTGCATAGATTTTGGGGACGGATCTGAGATTTAGTTCTTGTGTCAGGGAATCTATGTCTTTTTTATAGGCATTATGAGTTTTTTCCTGTCAGTTTCATCAACAAAGTCAGTGTATTTCATCCTCCTTAATACTGTTAAATGTTTTGCAGGCTTAATTTAAACAAAATGATTGCTTGAAAGCATTCGTTTTCTTATTTGGTTGACAAAACCAGTGAAGCATTTATATTGCAGTGTCTTGGCATGTTTTCAGTTTTGGGATCACTAGACAACTCAAGAGGAAGAGCTAGATTTCGTGAAGGCAAAAATAACGCACTCATTTCCCCTTATGAAACTGTGCATATTGTTCCTTGCAGAGTACCAGCCTAAAATGGAAAAGAAGTCTAACATAGAATAAATGCTTTAGTGTAGCTTTGAGTGCTGGATGGTAAGGCTAACACCTATATAGATGAAACAAAAGAGAAAGCAAGATTAGAAAGAAAGAAGTAAAATGTCCAGGGCTTTGGAATGGTGAAACTTTCCTGTAACGGGTCAGTGCACGCCTGAAAACTTGCTGAGGGTTGGGAGTGTCCATGGGGCTCCCCTCAGAGGCTGTTTGAAGGAGATGATGCTTTCTGACCAGAGTGGCTTGGAGCCCTGAGGAACACAGGGCTCTCAATCCCCTGGAACAGTTACCACTCTCTTCATGTAACCCTTCCCCTCAGACATCTTTAGGAGTTTCTAGAGGCTGGTTCAGGCATTTAATGTCTCTCGTTTTCCCAGAGGACTTCAAGACTCAATTGTGTAAGCATGCAGAGATACTGAGGACCCAGAATTACCCCAGGTTTTCCCTCCAATATTTTTTCAAAGAAAGAGTTGCTAGTGGTTTATATTGTTCAGAAACACGCCACAGGAAAATGCTATCTAAGTAATTGCTTTGAGCAGAATAGCCTTTGATTTTTATCATACTTCTCTTCTGTGTGATTTTTCAAAATCATTAAGCAGAAGGTTGTGAAGAAGAAATGATTATGATTTTCTGGGTGAAAATAGCATGAGTCCTCTCTGATTTTCTCATTGAGGTAGGTTGCCCTACCTTAGCAATTTCACGTTGGTAGCTCTCTTCCTATTTGATATCAATTTCTGTTCCTTTTGTATTGAATTAACTATCTTTAGCAGTGCTTAGAAGCTTTCTCTCAGCGTTTTGGTGCAGATCTCAATATCTCTGAACTTGAGTTCCTCACCTCCTTTTGAAGTATTCTTCAGTTCTTCTATTAGAAGTGATCCAGCTTCTGTTCATCTCAGATTTGTTAAAAAATGGTCATCTGTTCATTCACACTGCAGCCATTTAGTCATCAGCACAAGAGCTCGTTTCTATCCCTCATCTGGCCTTACCTCAGCAGTGGGCAGTCTGTCACTTTGATCAGTGAATTGCAGAGGTTCTTCTCGCTGCTGTAATTCTGGCGATGACACAGAAAAACTTAACATGCTTTGATCTTCTACCCTCCTGGGCAGCCTATTCCAGTGCTCTGCCACCTTAACATGAAGACCTTCTTCCTCACATTGAGGTGAAACATCTCGTGTTTTAGTTTATGGCCATTGCTCCTCATTCTGTCGCTGGGCACCACTGAAAAGAGTCTGGCACCATCCTCCTGGCATCCACCTTTGAGATACTGATCTGCATTAATGAGATCCCCTCTCAGTCTTCTCTTCTCTAGACTAAACAGGCTCAGCTCCTGCAATCTCTCCTCCAAATGTTCCAGACCCCAGCTCATCCTCATGGCGCTCCGCTGGACCTTGTCCAGTAGCTCCTTGTCTTGTGCTGAAGAGTCTAGAACTGGGCTCAGTGCTCCAGATGTGGCCTCACTGATGGTGTACTTTAACTGAAAATACAGATGAATTTCGGTTGCTCCTGCTAGAGAGCGGAGAAGCGACTCTCTCAAAATAGCAAAAATACTATTTTGGGGAAGCAGTTTCCAGTCAGTAAAAAAAAAATAAAAATGTTCTTTGTCCTTCAGCTAAAAATGAACAGAATGATTAAAAGCAGCAGATACCTTTTAAAATTATTGGATGCCTAAAAAAACCCCTCAACAACCTGCACTGAAATTCAAGTACCTCTGCTCATTGTAGCTTGTAAAACACATGCTTGCAATACAGTTGCTTTGGAGTCGAGAATTTTGTCTTCTAATAACTGGGGTGCGTGTTAGAACCTGACTACAGATGTGTGCTGAAGAAGAGCTGCTGTGTGCCAGAGGTAACCTCCCCAGCTCTAGCAGCCTTGCAGTAAAGATTAACAGTGTCTTAAATTAGCCTTGATTCTATTAGAAGTGTCCCTCATATTTCATGCTCTGGAAAGGGATATGGGGAAAGAATGTCATAATGTTTCCTTGTTCTTTGACAAGCCTTTCAGTAGCCCTGTCAAAGAGCCTTTAAAATTGAATTGAAATAATCAGAAATGATGTGCCTATGTGAAAAATGCTTGGCGGATTCTTTTCTGTGAGATGGGTGTATGCTAATGAGTTTTAAATGATGAGTTTAAAAATACTCTTATCAAGCAAGTGGTAGTAGCTCAGATTAAATTACCAAGATAGAAAATGAGAAGGTTTCTAACTCCTCTACCTGTTTTTCTTTCTAAATAGGGTGAAAAAAAAAAGCTGTCTTGAGCTAAATTAATACAAATGCAGGTAATAAACCCAGGTTTTATATGAAGCAATAGATCATTCCCTATAGGTGGTCTGTACCCTATATGAACTGCTTTGTAATCAGATTCATCAGCTGAGAATACTGCTCTCTCCTCTGTTAAAGTAAAAGATAGTACTGTGCAGGTGTTCTCCTCTGCACTTGGAGATTATTAGTAAAACATTGCTCACAAATAATTCCCTTCCTTTGTGAGTGAATCATCTTATTATTTTGCTTCTACTAAAATCTAATATTCTTCAACAGTGTCACTTTATCATGTCTAATAATCAGAATTATGCAAAGGAATTATCTGTGTGGATTTCATGCCCAGGATCTGTTACCATCATGTCTTCATCACTCTAAGTAGGTACACAGGGGTTTGTTTGTTGGGAGTACAATAGTTGAGGCTGTACTGACTTTAGAAAATAGATCATGAAAGTTTGTTGTCCTTAAAGGTGAAGCCTTAGAAGCCATAATCAGGTGCCATTTATTTTTCAGTAACAGTAACAAAAGTAATGAATTTTCTCTGATAATTTTAAGGATGTAATGATGCCATGGGGGAGGGCATGTGGAGTGAAGGCTGCTGTAGTGGCTCTTAAGTTTCATTAGAACAATAGCAGTTGATCTGTGAAAAACAGTTTGCCAGCTACTGTCAGCATGCCAAGAAGCAAGGAATAGGAGAGATGGGAGTGTTCTGCTAGTCTGTGATGAGAGGGCGTGTCAGACTTGCCAGTATTTCTGTTCTGGAGCTCAGTATTCATCTGAGGAAGAACTGGAGAAAATGCGTTGTGCACAGTGTTCCACACCTGTCTGTGAAGTACTGTTCTGGAAAACAGAGAGGCAGGCAAGCCTAGAAGCCCATGTAAGCTGTGGCTTGAAGACCAAGTCTGGAGAGGGGCCTAAACAGGACTTGAATTGTCTTAGAAAGCATGTATGGTTCTGAGCTTATATTTTGCATAGAAAATGTGCCAGATCTTAATCTTTTTCATAATAGCACAAATACTGTCCAGTGCAAAGCTGCATAAATAATGTGTATGTTCACAGGAGCAGGAAATATGCTGCCGATCAGACAATGTCAATTTAGATGAATCCTGTCCCGAAAGCTGTACTTTAAATGTGAGCAGTAAAACCACTATTGACGTGTGGCACTACTGACTGAAATGTCAATAGTTATAAAAAGAGTATTTCATAATGCAGAATCATTGCTTGGTTTGCTTGACTGGACAGATGCTTCTGTTTTCCATGAAAGAAGAATAATTTCCATATTAGTTCTCTGAATGCCCAGAAATGCTTATTTGTCCCACTAAATCTCACATTCTTGAACACAGGGAAAATGTCCTTGCTGGTCTTGTGTAGCATAAAAGGGACTTTTGACAGTAGGCATGACACGAAACAGTTTAAATGTTGTCATACTTACGGCTTCTTCTCAGGTTAATTTTGCTCAGTGCGGAAGGCGGTACAGGGCAAATTCAATGCATGAAGCATCCCAATCCTTAGCCCTTAGCTCCATGCGTGCGACTGCTTCAGTTGTTCTTTGGCAACTGTGACTCAGACATAGTTTCCAGAGTTACAGGCAGCAGGGACAGTTGTGTTTGGCTGGTTGTAGACTGCAGACTATTGCATTTCTTCTGGGTATTCTTAAGCATTCTGTTTGTCAACAGATAGAGCATGTGCCATAAGCAGAGATGAAATAAAAGAGGGTAAAGTGTAATTAATGCCTAGGGCATATGGAGTGGCAGAGGATACGCTGGGATAGCGATATGCCTGTGTCATCTTGACTGTTGAGCCAGAAAACCACTGGGTTCCTTCCTTTTGCTGCATCTGGCCAGACACAATAGTGAGGAAGATGCTGAGAAAGAAATCTGCCTGGCTTCATCTCACGCACTGCTTGCTACCACCTTGTTTCTGCCTTGGCCATCCCTAATGATTCGAGAGAGGGCAGAAAGAGAAACCCAAGGATTAAAGAAACAGGACACTGCCATTTGATCAGTGTGCCTCAGGGAAAAACCATTTCTTATCCCTGGTATGTAACTGGCTAAAGACGTGAAACAGTGGTCAGGTCAGTCCTCAGTTTGCTGGGGAAGCAAGCAGGCTGAGAGCATCCCTATTAGCTCACATTTTCCATTCAGTGGGAATACCTGAAAACAGGGCATCCCTGTGAGCATTGCAATTCTTCTGCAAATGACCAATACCAGTAACTTTGTAACCCCCTTTTAGGTGTAGAGAAAAGGGAGATGTTACTAAGTCCAGTTTGATCTATTTCTTGATAACCTTGTAATCTTTTCAAGGACCCACTTGCAGTTGGTGGCAGATGATTAATTGGCCATAATATCATCTTTCTAATCACTTTAATTCCAAAAGTGCTCTGCTGTTGCCTTACATTTTGAAAAGCAGCAAACATCCTTTCAAGCGATTTCAAGGTGAGAGGAAACCGGGTGACAATCCACTTGACTGGGTCTTTAAAATCTTTTACTGCCAACAGCATGCCTAGCTGACGGTAATGACTTTGGAACTTACCTTTCATCCAGACGAACCTCAGAACGTTTTTGTCAACTCATACTTAATTTCACTGGGTGCAGAACTGTAGCAGCTGTTTGGCAAAGCACAGCAACCATTTCAATCGTTGTGGATAGCAATGCACTTAATTGGAATCTGTGGGGTAGAGTATAAAATGGCTTGATTAAGACGTATAGCTGCAGGCCCACGCTGCACGAAAGCAGACCTCCTCAGCAAGAATTTAGGAAGGCATTTTGTCTGGAGCAAAATGGAATGATTGCAGGGTCAGCATAGTAGCAGTTTTAAATAGATGAAAAAGAGGCAATTTAATGAGGACAACCTCAGTTAGATTCATCTTCGACTGTGTGCTACTTGGAGGGCTAGAAATAAATGAAGATTAAAATACCACTAAATCTAGAAGGGGAAATGAGCTAAGAAAGAGCCATTATCTTTCTGTGGGTGTTGTGTATACCAGTTAGAGAAACCTTAAAAAGTGATTGTCAGTAGGGTGGACAGGACTGTGATTTGTATTTTAGATATTACTTAGAGCTGCAGTTTCCTACTCTTTGTTTTGGCTGTTATTTGGTAAACAAGGCTGTTGGGAATGACTGCGTGGTTTTGTGTGTGATCATTGTTGTGTAAGAAGCCAAAAAGGCAAAAACACAGCTTTCAGATGCTTGGAGCTTGTTGTGGGTTTTAAACTCTTGCTACACCTAGAGCTGCCTCCTTAATAGGAGCTGGGAGCTGAGCAGTTCACCTGATGTCAGGACATGTGATTGGGTTGCAATTGGAGAAGGGCCTCACTTCCACTATTGCCTGCTTTCCCCCTTTACCAGGTAGCTGCTGCCACCCTCTCTGGGCTACCTGTAACTCCAAGGAGGAGCTATTTAAATGTTGATAGGAAATGAATTTTCTATGCTGAAAAATGCTTGAACCTTTCTAAATGTTACTGCTATCTCCTTCGATCAATACAAGATTTCCTGACCATTTTGAAGAACTTGTTTCATAAAAAGCATATGAAAATTAAAAATAAAAACAATTAAAAATATGTATAATTATGTAAATTTATACTGGCAGTCTGAGCCCTCCCTCTTCTTTTTAAGCAAAAACATATGTGGAAAACTTAGCTCTAGGTCATTTTAACAAATTGAAGAAGCTGTCTGTGCTAAAACTGAAAACACGGAAGCTCTGGACGAGGCATTGGAATGTTTTGTATCATGTTTCTGTTCCAGTAAGCAGTTTTCCTCTCCATGGGAGCATGCAACATGCAGTCATGGCCCTGCAAGAGGATTTGCATGCAGCGTTGTGTATATGACAGTGGTAGAATGCTGGGTAAATGCTGTGCATCATAGTGGTTCCACAACTTCAGCTTCCTAACAACCCAATGTGGTTGTACCTCCTTCAGACAGGGGGTTATTACAGGACACATTTTCTTCTTTCATGAGCATTTTTTCCTCTATGCTATATAGGGAAGGAAGGTGGTGGATACATCCTATATTTATCATTCAAATCTTAAATTTTGATGATAAGGAGGCCTCAAAATTCTCCCTGAATTAAACCTAACAATGCAGCTTCGCTTAGGCAAGCATACAAAACAGAACCTAGCAGTCTGCAGTAATGCTCTCCACTCGTGTTCCAAGTTAGGACAGCATAAGCATCTTTAATTAGTTGCATTTAAACTACTGCTGGGGGAGGTGTCTGAGCAAGTAGCTAGGAGTTGGTTCATCTTGGAAGCTAAATTCAATCCTTTGCTCAGCAGGTTTAAAAGAGGCTGAGGTAGCTTCTGTCCTGTACGTAGGGTCCTCACTGGTACCCCGATTACTAGTGCTAACATAGGTGTGTTCCCTTTCTCTTGACACTTTTCTTCAGTTTGGTTTGGGGTTTTTTTTGCCTAGCAGACGTTGATGAGTTCCTAGAAACAGTTGATTCTCTCAATTGTAGTGGAGGCTTGTGGTTAGGGTCATGAGTTGAACATCTTTTACAAGGATAGAACATGGAGCGATACCTGATAAGGTTACGCACCATGTTAGCATCTTTGAACTAGCAATCTCATGTTTACCACTCCTGGATGTTTGAGTGTGGTTAGAATTTGAGTTCAGGCTGTACCAGTCGCTTGCTGCTTGTGGCTTTCCTCGGCTGCGGCAGGCCTCAGGCCTCAGTGCAGCTGCCTCAGTGGGTATTACCTGGTGTGAGAGAGCAGGAGCTCGTCCCGCATCCTTCAGCCCCAGCCAGAGCACTGGCTCTGTCAGGAAGCAGCACGCTGGGCAAAGGGAGCAATGCTGACTTGGATATGGAGTATCAGGCCTGGCCATCCCTGGGGACCAGCCACTGCCTTTTCTGAAGCAAAGGTGGCATGAAGGACAAACATGTGCTGTGGTCAGGGTCTAATTTCCAGGCAGCTAATTAGTCTGAACCATTAATACACAGATTTGACACCTTCAGGAGGTGTTTGGATGCAGAAATCTAAGAAAGAGCCACATGTAACTGAGGTGTAGTTTCTCACTCCTGTGAAGAATATACACAATCTTGCAGTATTTTGCAGGTATTTACCAATATGCTTCAGGAACAAAACCAACAGAGTACAAGCTTTGGCAATGGGAAGCTTTCATACAAGTCAAATGAAACCCTGTTGTACAAACCAGCAAGAGCAATTGCGTGTTGAGTGAACTGTAACACTGAGCTAAGCGTTCTTGGGATGGTACGTGATCTTTGTGTTGTCATTGAGATGGTGGTGTCTGAACTCAAGTGAGACTTTTGGTGTTGCAATAGTTTGGTAAATCAGGAGGAAATGGATTTTGAATTGAATTCTCATTATGAAGTCAAATGATGACAGAAAACTGAAGTGAGAATGGATGTGTTTATACATCCAAAAGTCAGTCAGCAGATGGCTTTAGATTGACACCAAATAATAGACTATTTTAAGTATGCTCTTCTCACTTAAAGTGTCTGATGACCAATCTATAATCTTATGAAGCAACTGTTGTAAGGCATTTGTTAGAATGCAAAATCTGTGCTGCCTGTTTATTATTGAAGCCTCTTAGCACATCAGATGTCATTCCAGATTACCAGTTGCATTTCACTTGGGCTGGAAATAAATACAGATCAGTAATAATGTAATGTTGTGTATCTTAAGGTTAAACGTCTGACAAGACAACTAGCACTAATGGACTGTGACAGTTTTCAAGCCATAGGTCTGACATTACTTGCTGTGTCAGAGTGAAATGTTTACAACTATCTAACTCCTCGTTACAGTATATTAAGACATCATTCTGTTGTGCGTGCTACAAGTTTTATGTCTATCTAAAGCCCGCAGCCGCAGAAGCAGCAGCCAGCCCATGTGTGTACAGCAGCATTTTGCAGGTTCTGAGAGCTCTGAACAGTGCTATCAGTGGGGGTTGATTCAGTCCAGAATGTCTTCTAATGTCTCTGTTCAGCGTGTTGCAACTTTACAACATGTGCTGTGGATGAGCCGCTGTGAACACAAACCCCTCTGAGACAAGAGCTGCCACTGTGAGCAGTACCTCACTCTACATACAGTGTTACTGGTAGGAATGCTTCATGTAGGTAAGGATGACAACCCCGGGTCAGAAGCTTCATGTCAAAGGTGTCATGCTAAATTTACACTAGTGCACCAGACTAGGGCTAGGAAATCTTTGAAATAAGTAAGATTTTAAACAATATTTTGCTTTAATGGGACTTAAATGACTGGATTGATAAATGGTCAGTACACCTGGATAGCTTTGAAGCGTGTGTGTTTAAATGTTATCCTCCTGTATTAAGAACTCATTAGCCATTAGGGGCCAATTTAATAACAGATTGTTTCAGTGTTCTCGTCTCATAAGGGCTTTTTCTGAATATAGGGCTTTGTTTCAAACGCTAAGATGCTTCCTCTGGCTTCTGTTTGTTTCTCTTATTTGCATTAAATGTTTCTATATCTAATCAAATTATGATGTTATATTCAGACCCCTATTAAACACCTTGGAAGGCACTGATGCTTCTCTGCAGCTTTCTGTTTTGTGACACTCTCTTCCAGTGGCTGAGGCAGCAACTGGAAAAATCTTGGGTTTGTTAATGCAACTTTCACCAGTGTCTGGTTTTTTTCCCATAGGTTGTTTTCCTGTGCTCAGTCTCGCGCTATTCCTTTGTAGAGTGGACGTGTCTCAGTGATGAAAAACTCCATCTTGCAAGCTGACAATATGGTCACAGCTGATGCTATACAGCACATGAAAATATCTCCAGCCGTGGTATAATGTTTCATGCGGTCCGAGTGAATCCTGAGAGAATATGAACCCAGCACCAGACACATGTAAAATGTAAACGCTGTTCTGCTCGCTCAGGTCCACGACTACCAAGTGTGTAGTCGTGTCATACCACGAGGTAGCTTCAGTACGGTTATCTTTTACTTAAAACAACACTTACAAATCCCTGGGGGAAAGGGGGCTGAACTTCATCAGGGGGGCCGGGACAACCGGGGACGGGCGCTGCTGGTGCTGCCGGCTGTTCCAGAAGCGATGCTCGGTCTCGCACGTGCCGTTACGGACCCGCCGCGCAGCCTTCCCGTTCCGTTCCTTCTCAGCTCCTTCGACCGAGCTCGGTGCCCCGGGCCGGGTGCAGGACCGGGTGTCCCCGCGCCGAGCCGGGCCGTAAGCGCCGGCGGAGCGCAGGGCCCCGCGCCTGGGGCAGGGGCGGTGCCGGTGCTGCCGCGCTGGGCCGGGCCGGACTCGCCCCGTGACCGCCCGCCCGCCCCCCGGCGCCGGTAGGGGCGGGAGCGGAGGGAGGGAGGGAGCGGGCGGTGTAAACAAGGCGGGGGGCCGGGGCCGCCTGATGTCAGCGGGTCACATGGAGCCTCATATGGGCCGGGGGATGGCGGCGCGGCGCGGCTCTGCGCTGGCGGCCGGCGGCGGCTGCTGCTGAGGCGGCGGCGGTGGTGCTGGTGCTTCACGCCGAGGGCCCGGCCCGCCTCCCCGCCCGCCGCGCTCCGCTCTGCTCCCCGCCGCTTCGCCCCTGACAAATGATGTGTTTTGTGCTCGCCGCGATGAAAGGTAGGAGCGGCCCGCGGGAGCCGAGCCCAGGGGAAGGCGGGCGGTGCAGCCCGGCTCGGGAGCGGCGGGGCCGGCTGGAGTTGCCGCTCGCCGTGGCCTCCCCGCTCCGTGCGCCTGTGGCACCGCTCGGCTCCGGGGCCTGCGGGAGCGCCGGGCCGGGGAGCGGTGCTGGCCCTGGAGGTGTCGGTGCGGGCGCCCTGGGAGCGGGGGGCAGGTTTGTAGGAGCTCTCGGAGCGATAGGGGGGCGCTCGGTCCTTGCCGTGAGCGCCGGGCAGCGCCCGGCCGAGGCGGCGGCGGGGACTGGAGCGGTAACCGGCTCGCGGAGCCGCTGCACTTTACACTGTTGGAGGGTAAGAGATAGCTTATCTGCAGCTGCGGCTCTTCGGAGGGAGAGGTGATGATTAACATGGAGAGGAGCTGTCTGAGCCCTCCGCACACCCGTGTAGAAAATCTGTGCTGTGAAATCTGTCTTCAGTAAAGGGGAAAGCAATGCGCAGCATCCTGTACGTACTGATGGGGCTAAAATATCGTCTTAAGAGACAGCTGCTCGTTTTGCAAAGACTTTGGAGTAAAAGAAGGAATCGGAGCTACTCAAGAGATTTTGATTCTTTTCTTAAAGCTGGGGTTTTCTCAGCTTGCCGAGCCCTTGTCGAGGGGCAGGGTCTGATCGGGGAGACGCAAACCAAGATTTAGGTGAGAAATCCAAAGTTGAGAGGTGTGTTTTCTGTCTGCCCGGCTGCTCAGTAAAGCCAGGTCCACAGCAGAACTTTGCACTGTGCGGTTTTAAAGTCAGATCTGTTAAAAGATCTAAAGGCAATAACCATTTTATTCAAATAGAGCGATCTTTCATAATAATCTAAAGAGTATTATTGTGGACGCCTGTTTTTAATATCCACCCACCCCCCCAAATACTAAATCTGTACCTTTTAAAATACTTTTTGAGTTTTGTTGGTAAAGTTTATATTAAAAAAAGGGGGGGGAAATTACTTGGAAAGAGAAGATTGATCTGTGCTTCAGGCAGAGACTGGTCCCTTTTCCCTCCCCACTTCGCGGGAGCAGCAGGTAACATGCCCCTGTAGCAGCCACGGGAATTCTCAGTGGCGAGGCTTCCTTTTCTGGGAGAGAAGCCTCTGTGGACAAAAAGCAAAGCACTGTGTTCATTAATCATCAGCCATGCTGAACGTATTTGGCAAGAAAATGTAAGTGGGTTGATTCAGATACTTGCATCTGTAACAAAAGAAATGTGGTTTGTGAAGTGCAAGCAATATGGATATTTTAGCAGTCAGGATTCCGCATGCTCCGGTAAGAATTTCTCAGGATATCCTTCATAGGCCTGTTAGAGCTATGAAAGCAAATAAACAACAAATAAAGGGAGGAAAGTCTACAAATTGAAACTGTGGCGGGGGGTGGCTGCCTCGTATGCTCAGGTGAAAGAGCAGGCAGGGCACTTCGGGTTTCATCAGTTCAACGTGGAAATACTGCTTTTCTGGTTTTACTCTTTTGGGACTTTTAAACCCATTTCCACACTGATGCAACATCTTGGCAGAGCCCAGCTTTTGGGTTTTAAAGTCTAATTCTTAAGGGCTCTGTTATAAAAATGCTTGGGTCCGTCTGTTTTACCAAGTACGGATGCAGTACGTTGCGTTCCTGTTTCATCCTACTTAGTTTTCTGGTGCATTGAACAACTTTCTTGGTCTCTTGTCCCTTCTGTAATTTGCTGGACAGGGTTCAGCTGGAGGAAGTGTGGTGTTGTTTGTCTTAAAGTGACCTCTGCCTGCCATCAGATAATAGATCCACAGTCCAGGGTTGTAGTTTGAGAGAAGTAGACAAGTAGCATGGGGAATGCAGCTTTCTATAAGCTCAAAGGGACAAGGGAGCAGCATAAAATGATGAACGGAATATTTTATTTTTTCTCAGAGCTGTGGTGGCATCTTTTGGCTCTTTTGATCTTTTACACTTCTGATGTTAAAATACAGAAAATTATGATCCGCAGGAAAGCACGGGATGTTACAGATTTCTGTATTGGATTATTTAAGGGTTTTTTTAAGTGAAAAAGAAGAGTATTGCTTCCTTTTCTGTTGCTGTTCAGGGAGCCCAAATTGGTACAATGTGAAATAGATTCGCAGGGTTTTTTTTCCATGCACCATACTGTTCTGGTAGAGGGGCTTGCTTTCGTTTTGGGAAGTCCTTAGATTTCCAGACTATAGAGAGGCTTGAGTGAGTAAAAATGTTGGCTGGCTGTCAGCACACTGGTAGCTGCACTGGTGTACTTAGAGCTAGAAAGCAGACTGCCTCAATGAAGAGGCTGGACATGGCTTTAAGACAGGCTGTGTGAGAAGAAATGGCAGCTTTCTGGTTTCAGGCAGAGAGGAAGGGGAGGTGTTATATCTATTTCTAAGAAAATAGGCAGTGGTTAAGCATCGAAGGTATAATGACTGGGCACTTTAACATTATTTATTAACTGTTGTGGGTCTGTAGAAGATTCAGTTCATAACACATGCAGGCTAGTTAAGCAGCTGACAGATTTGAAAGCAGAGTGCAACTTTACGTCCTTACCAGTAAAAGTTTACAAAGAAATCGGATCATTTTGTCAGCATATTCACTGGTACAAAGCTTATTCCTGTGAGAGTCTCCACTGGCAGAATCTTCAAGGTTGTCTTAAGGAGAATAGTAGTAAGTGCTCTGAATTGGTGAACAAATACTCTGTGCCAGCGTAGAAACATGGGTTTGGTTGTCATGCCAGTGCATTACTGGAAGTGAGCCCAAGGTGGAGGGAGCTGCCTTCAAAAGTGTGTTATTTTACCATTTTATGGTACCTAGTTTGCAGAGAGGCAGGGATGAGTGAGCTCGGGGTTGGTGAGAGCTGCAGTGCTTGTTCTGTGCTGTCATAAGGCCTGGACAGAAGCAGTCTGTCCAGTGATGAGTTTTTAAAGTATGAAAATCAACTTACCAGTAGTTTTACTTATCTTCATATGGATATTTCTAGATGGAGATTGGTGGGGAAGTAGATGGAAATTTTCCAAGCTTTTTCTTCCTCCGTGTATTTATTCTTAAAGTAGAATTTGAGGTACCAATCCTGACTTTCACATGGTGGACATCAGCAATGCTGCTATATTTTGGAGGGTTGACGAGACAAGCAGAATCAGTTGTTACTTGTTTGTCAGGCAGGTTGTTTCGCTCTGGGGCTCTGTGCTTGGATTGTGGGAAGCACAGCCTGTTTTCCAGCTGACGCAGTCTCTGAATGAAAAGACAACCATTTGAAAGTACCTATTTAAGGGAACAGACTCTGTTGGTTTCCTTATTAGTGCACCTGATCGTTAGATCCCGCAGCCGAGCAGGGTTTCCCTCTCTGTGAGCTGCAGCGCTTGCTTTGCAGCCACCTCCCTGCTCTCGCTCGCTGGACCCAGGCTGTGCAGAGCCGGCCGGGATTTCTGCAGCGCCGTTTCCTGTGGGTGAGCTGCTCGGAGCCCATCAAGCCTGACCTTTTGCCGTGGTTTGTGTCATGCAGCTTGGCACCAGCCTGCCAGCACCTTGGTAGTTACTCTGTTTTTCAGCAGTAAACAACTGGCTATGGAAAAATATCTTGCCATAGGCTTAAAAAAGAACTTTCTTTACAAAGCGAAGTGGGTTTAAATTTGCCTTCACTGTGGCACTATTGAAAGCTAAACCCAATTTAGCAAAAACCCTGATACGGAATTTGTGTTGACTAAATATTAACAGAATCTGGCCTTTGGAATTGCTAGCTGAGAGGCTGGTTTCTTGCTGCTTTAATTTCATATGACTGATCTGAATGAGTTTCTTGTACCTAAGACATTTGTTGCATCACATTCAGAGGTTAAGATTAGTTTGAGGTTTATTGCTGAAATGCACTTTTCAGGCCCTTTGAAAGACTCAAGATTTGGAAGTAAAAGAAGAGGAAACCTGTCTTTAGGTCTCACCTGGTGATAATCAAAGGTGGTTGCATGCTCCGTACAAGTCTCAGTTGGGGACACTCCTTTCAAGTTTGGAGAATCCTTATGTCCTCTAAGTCAGCGAAAAATGTGGGTGCTGAACATCTCACTAGATCGAACCCTTTACATTTAGGTGCAGCTCTTGCTTAGCTAAAAGGGTGAACCTATTCCAGCTGGCTTGGCAATACAGTCATTATTATTACAGTATTTTTACATTATTATTACTATTACAATATACTTATTACAGTAATTTTTCTAAGATAATTCTAAATAATTGGGGCAAAACCGGTGGTTTTGGTGGAAGTGGTCTGTGGACACCATGCAAGAACTTCTGTGCCCTTAACAGATGAAACCTTTCTGAAGAAAAAGGCTGTAGAGGTGGGTAGTTGAGCTTCACTGGTGTCTGGGGTGCGGGTTTTGCAGAAATAGGAAATGTCTTCAGATTTTATTCAGTGAGCTGATGCGGGGCAGGAGGAGATGCAGCTGGTTCAGTGTGATGCAGGGTCATGGCCTGCAGCTTTGCAGCTTGGCTGTTCAGTGGGGAGGTGAATGTTTGCTTTGGCATTGATTAGTTTAGAGAGTAGTGTCTAGAGCCCTCTGTCAAGAACTGAGTCCTCTTTATATCAAGTATTCCCTAGCGTGTATAAGAAAGACTGATTTCTTTACTCATTCCCTATTATAGAGAGCCTTGCCTGTTTGGTTGTTGGGTTGGTTTTTTTCCCTGGGATGATGTAACACATTTTAACCTTAAGGGGTTTTAAATCATCTTTCCTGCTTCTCCTGCCTAAAGTGCAGTATAGAAACGATCACTATCATGTACTAATTACTGGCATTGTTAGTATTTCATCTGCACTACACAACAATTCTAAATTGCTGTATTTGTTTCTAAACTATACGTACTAAATCAAAACTGGCAAGTCTTTTTGTCTCTCCTGAGTTGGTGCATGCAACTTGGCCTGACTTTGCAGTTCTCTATCTAGCATTAGAGGAAGTTGAGATGCCTTGTGTTGGTTTTTGGTTTATTTGCATTCCAATGAGGTAAGGTGTTCTAGGTTTGTAGAATGATGTTCTCTTCAGGTTTGTTTCATTTGCAGTGAGAGGGAAAAAATGAATATGCATCTTTCTTGTATTTATCTGTAAGCTGTAGTTTGCAATTAGAGCTGATTACTCCAGAGATCATGCAAGCAGTAGTTCTTTCCTTTTGTGATCCGTCTTTTCCTTGAGGACTGATATCTAAAGGGTATGCAGACAATTAATGGGGCAGAATGTCTCCTACGCTTCTTGTTCCCTCTTGAAGATAATTCTTTTCTCTTTTTTGCAGTAAGGATTAAGAGGGGTGGGAGGGTTCTGTCCTCCCAGAATAGGTATGTCATGAGATAAAGGTGACTGTACAGTGCAGACCTCTGCTTGCTGGATGAAAAAAGAACCTCAAACACCCACAGACTGAAAAGTCGAAGCAGAAAGCCTTGTTAGGGGGCCTGGCAGATGGACATTCTTGTTGCGTTTCATACTGTTTGGGAGGGACTAGTGCCTGTGGTTAGCGAAGGCTTGAATTTACTCAGGGGTTTGTGCCTGGTTTTGGTGGTTGGGTTTTCTCCCCTTTTCTTGTTCGGGGCGCTCGGAAGTGTTGCAGAACCCAGGCTGCGAGCAGGGGGCAGACACAGGCTGCTTCCCGGGTACCTGCGCCTCGTGTTGAGAGGAGCAGGGAGTGACTCATGGGTGCTGTGCTGTTCGCCAGTTCAGTGCAGGGGTTGGCTGCAGTGGGGAGCGTGCTGATGGAGTTGGATAAGGCAGTGTGCTGGGGAGAGCACATGGCCCGGCTCCACTGATGTCCACACAGCTTCCGAGCTTGTGGGAGAATGTAACTCGACCAGGATTGTTTCCCTTTTGCTCGTTGGTGTCAGGGGCAGGTGAAGCATTCATGCTGACAGGAGTAAATGGGTATCCATGAAAACCTGAGTCCAGTGCTGTGAGTGTTAGGCCTTCGGTCTTGCACCCTGCCACCTCTCACTGTGTGCCTGTGTACAGCTCAGAAGCACAAAGCTGAAGCTGTTCCCAGACACACAGTTACAGCCTCTGAGGTGCTATTGCTCCTTGCATTCTTCAGATACAGTCTGGTGTGCGTCTCTGGCATTTAAAACTCTCACAAGTGCAAGAGTCCCCCCAAAGAAGTGTGGGGCTTCCATGGCACTGTCACGGTGTGCCTCACCATCAAACATAGCCCATTGATTCACTGCTGTTAGTGAATGTGGCTGGGTGCAGTTCCCCTTAGCGCAAGCCCACACTGCTGCTACTCTGTACATGCAGCTTCGCTCCACTACACTTACGCATTGGGCTTCAGCAAGGTCACAATTTCATTGCATTTTTGTTTTCTTTTTTGTGTGGTTGAGAGTGATGCAGGACCCGTAGCTTGTGGCTCTTCTGTGTTTGTGTGGTTCCAGCCTTTGGGCCTTTTGTCATGCCAGGTACATAGCCATCTAGGCTAAAATCAGTGTTGAGAGAGGTATAATCATCCCAGCTTTCATTTTAAGAGCATTTATCTCAAAGCTTAATTAAAGCTACTTGGATGTAAATAAGTCTAACCTCTTCACTTCTGAACAATGCAAATAGAATAGTCAGCATACTTATAGGGTATCAGCCACGTAATTATTGAGTAATGTTTGTGTTCTTTGAAATACTGGGCTATTTATTGCCATTGAAACCTGGGACAAGGAGCTTCATAAAGCCAACTGCATGACTCTCTATTTATGCACTTTAGAAGAAGTTGATCATTCTCAAATGAGGAGGTGGAAAAGTGGCATTAAATCTTTACACAGACAGATGCACTGTGACAGAGGGTTGGTCAGAGTGTCCTTTAAAACTTAAGGGACCTCAAGCTGGAGTTTTGTCTGGCTGACAGTAACATGGGCCGTGTGCCTGCCTGCCAGGGTTTCAGAATAGATGGACTGGAACAGTGGGGATAGGACTATGTGCAGGGCCTCAGGTTTTCAGTCTCTGCTTCAGTTTGAAAGGGGACACAGCTGTGCCTGGGCATGTGTTTGTGATACTGAATTTCCACCTCTTTCTCCAGACCCCAGGGAAGCTGGGATTGGCTCAGCAATTTTCTCCCTTCAAGTGTCATTTGCTATGTGTAAGACCTAGTGCGGTTTACATGATCCAATAGGAAATCAAGTTCTCATTGCATGTGGCACCTTTCGTGAGACTGCCAAGGGTCTTGGGAGTTGATCCCGTGCTGTGCATTGAGCATGCCTAAAACCGACATGAGCCTGTGTTTACCTGACTCTTGTCCAGCCTCCTCTGCCTGGTCCCATGCCTAATGGGACATGACTGGAAGTGTCGTTTACCATCTTCTCACCCCAAGAGAAGGGTAAATTCTCTCTAAGCCCCAGGTGCTCTTTGCCTGAAGCTCTTTGTCTAGGCAGAGTGTAGAAAGCTGGTGAGAAGTGATCCCTGGTGATCAGACCATTTGGAGTTCCCTTTCTGTACACGGACATTTGCATGCTTCAGTTCTGACTTAGAGTTGGATGGTATAAATTGTTCTCCTACTTGACTGGAGCAGCAGTAGCTGCTCTCTTCCTTCATCAACTGTAATGTTACTCATAATGGGTACGTTTTTCCATTCAGCTAAATTAATGAGCTCGTCTTTGTGTTCAGTTTGGCAGAGTAGTTGCTGTGGGAAAATGCACATTTTCTAGTAAACCTATAGCGATTGCTTCAAGCTCAATGTGGGAATTAATAAATACATCTTTTGCACTGCAGAAAACTGCTTTTTGTAGATTGCCACTGGCTTGTCCCCTCCTTGGACTAGCTCCTTCCAGTTCACTGTAGAAATGGCTGCATGCTGGATGTTAAGTTACTGAACAGTTTTGGTGAATACATATGTGAGTGAAGCTACTGTTTAGCAGGCTGGAGGACTCTGGAGTGCTGGAGGTGTGTTTGCCCCTGTTGCTGCAGGGTCACACCATGGAAGAGGGGCAGGTTGTTGGTGATTGTTGGAGTAGCTGAGCTTACGCTCAGTTTTACTTTCCCTCAAGAGGACACTCCCTGCAATTGTTAGATTGACGGAGGTGCATTGTGTGCAGCTTTGGGTAGAGTTTTTCTAGTACCGTGTGTGTTGTTGAATTAAAAGTATTTGCTTAAAATGTGAGTACATAAAGATGTTTATAACTGCTGGATGGATTCTTGTATCAACAGATAATGAAGAAAACCAGACAGGTTAATTAAAGAGCCAGAGATGTTTCGTTTGAGAAACCTCATATACATAGGCGCCTTCTAAATAGCCTATGAGCATTCCTCCCTCCTTAGATGCTCCCTGATGATAGCAGGAATAACAGCAGCGGTTGGCAGCACCCTGGCAGCCGGTAGCATGGAAAAGATCTGGGCTGGAGCAGTCAAGGGATTGATTTTCCTGATCAGGGAGGATCAAAATCCCCTCTCCTGCCTCCTGTACAGGATGCTTCGATGGAAACTCTGTGTGAAAACTCTCAGACACACAAGCAATATTTCACTCTTCCCTTTTTCTTGGTGGGTTATTTTACTACATGACAGAATTTGGGTGTGTGCTGAGAATTAAATTTTGTCTGGGTCTGAAAAGGCCCTCAGGATGGGATGTTTATGGTATTTCTACCACTGGCTCTAATTATTATCAAATCATAGAATCACAGAATGGTTTGGATTGGAAAGGACCTTAAGATCATCCAGTTCCAACCCCCCTGCCATGGGCAGGGACACCACACACAAGACCATGTCACCCAAGGCTCTGTGCAGCCTGGCCTTGAACACTGCTGGGGATGGGGCAGCCACAGCTTCTCTGGGCAACCTGTGCCAGGGCCTCATAGGGAAGGATTTCTTCTTAATTAAACAAATCTCTTCTAAATCTACTGGTATCTCTGGGAATAACTTTGCAGGTCCCAGCCAGGAAGGTGAGGTGCAGCACCCGGCATGCCTGGAGTGCTCCCTCCTTTGAGGATGTCTTCCTCTTAACATACATTTTGTCACTGAGCTGCTAGATATTTTTGAAAAAGAGGAAACAATATCTGTAACAAATTTGTTTCATTTTAGGTTTTTTTTCTCTTTTGCTACAAATAAATAAGCTACAATATGGTTTCCTCAATTTCCTTTAACATTAGAATGTTCAAAATAGTGCATTTCTCTGGCTGCTACACTGACGATGCAGCTTTAAGTTAGCTGGCTTGGAGAGGGGCATCAGTAGCAGTACTGATTGTGTTGTGGAAACCTAGAACTCAGTATGGGGAGAGATGTTCCCTCCTTCCTGTAACTGTTCCAAAATACTCTAATTTTCTTCTGATGTTTTCCCTCCCAACCCCTGTGTTTATACTTACAGAAGGGATAACCAGCCAAACATAAAGGTCACTGTAAAGCAGAGACCTTTTCAGTGGCAAAAATCTCACTCTGAAGAATTTCTGCTGTTAAGGTTGATTTAAAAGCCCTTGTAAGAGTGTTTCAGAATGGAAACTCCTTTGTGTGTCTCACACTGGCAGCTCAAGCATGCCCTGGTGGTAAATTTGCACTTTATAGCCTTATTCCTGCCAACATTGATTAGTGTTTTGTCACGAAAGTAACTAACTTTGTAATTTAATCTGCCTTGGTATTGTCAGTCTAAAATGTTATGTATATACTCTGCATTATGAAAAGCTGTTCTGCAGAGGCTGCGTCTGGCTCTGGAAGCCCCTGAACTCTGAGCTGCTGGAGGCTGGCACAGGAGCCAGAGAGGTACCAACATCTGCTTGCCTTGGCTTTCCATTGTTCCCAATGCAACTACTCCTGGTCACTGCCAGAGTCCAGACACCGGCCCGAATTGTCTAGAAGAAACTTAGGAAATGCCTACTTGACTAGGTAATTATCCTGTGTTAAATACATTCAGATATATTAGCTAACGCTGGTATTAATTTGTAATACTTGAAAAACCTGATTGGGTCTTGGGTTTTAATCAAGTTATTCCAGAAGAGTAGCACCATTCTTGTGGAAATTCTGAAAACAAGTTACTAAGAAATCTGACTCATAAAGCAAGCGCCTCATGAAATGTGAATGTTTAGAAGGGAAAATGACTGGCAGCTCCTCTTGTAAGTGTGCTAGTTGCAATAAAGTATAAAAGTTCAACATCAAAGAGATCACCACTTAGTCTGTAGCATATTTGTACATCAAAGAACAAATACAGGGCAAAAGGAACTGTATAGAGATACAGTTCAGCTTTTCAGACAGGTCCCTGTGGAATGCTAGAGAGAGCTGCTTTCATAACGTGGAAATTATCTCTGGCACATCTTCATGTCTGATTTGGGGAATAGGTAAGAGTAAGATTTAAAGCAGTGTCTCCAAATCCAGGCTTGCCAATGTTATTGGGTAAGAGCGTCTGAGTTGAGGTGATGTCCACAGTGCCGCTCTGCTGGGAGCGTGTGGCTGAAGTGTATAGACACGGGTGACAGGAAGTTCATGTGTGACACTGTTGAGGATGGGCAAAAGATATATACAATGCATAAATGAGAGCTAAATGTCTACTTGGGGCTTAATTTTTTTAGGTATTATTATGTCTGTGGTCAGACACTGTATCGTGTTGCCTAAAGAGGTTGAGGAGTCTCAGGTCTTGGAGATACTCAAACCTTGACTGGATGCAACCCTGAGCTGTAGCTGACCCTGCTTTGAGCAGGGGCTGCACCAAGGAATCCCCAGAGGTGCCTTCCAACATCAGCTCTTCTATGAATCTTTGAGGATAACCCTTTTAACAGCTATTTGTGTTTTTAATTATGACCCCTCCTAATAGAAGACACCGTTGAGTTAAAAATCCGACCAGCTCTGGCACAGCAAATTGGTTTTTTTACTGCTTTTCCTGAGCATAGTGTGGAAGCTGGATGTGGTTTTGCTGGTTCAGGCTTTAAGTAGTTTATTCCGGCTTGTGGGGGGAGGGTTTGGTTGGTTGATTGGTTGGTTTATTTTTGTTTGCTTTTTAATCCTGAATTCTTCCTTAAATTAATGAGGGAGTTTGTGGATGTCTGCCTTAGAACTAAATGAAGGTGGTCTTGGGTATCTAGAGCACGTGTCCTCTTTCAGAACAAGTCAAGGCATGAGAAACTGAACACAAAGTTGTTGGGCTGCTCTGGCCTACTGGTGGTAGCATTGTGTTGGAGGCAGTGGAGACTTTGCTATTGATCTGAATGCATCTGCTTTAGTGTAAAATGTAAAGTAGGTCATCTCAGTTCTTCAGTTCCAGTCTTTCTTCTTCATTTGTATGGTTTTTGTCCATACTTTGATGGCTTACATGGTGTATAAAAATGTTAATCCAGACTAAATCTGAATTCTCCAACATTCAAGTGTGCTTGGCTCAATGGCTTTAATACCAGTTTCACCCTGTATGGAGACAGTATTGCCAGCAGACTCTTGTTTCTTTTATTGCAGTAGTAAAAATCGTTGCAATCTCATTGAATAATTAGGAAATACAAAGGGTTTCTGTAAAAACCCAAGGGAAACCTGCTTAGGCATACTACTATATAATTAGTTGATGTGCTACTACACTTACGGAAGCAGTGCATCAGTAAACAGAAGTCAGGATGTGAAAGGCTAAGAAGCACTGCTGGGAATTACATAATGACATCAAGGCTTGAAATAAGAGGAGAGACCAGTGTTTGCCTGTGGAAGAAGGACACAAAGCTCTCCTGAAGGCCAGGGCAAGGGGAACTCTGAAGGCTCAGGCTCGTGCTTAGCACCTTCTTTTGCCAGTGAAACAGGTGTAAACACTTTTGATATTACTGGTCTCAATATTCCCTGCCACCTTCAAGATGATCTTCAGATAGTTCCCTAGAATATAGTCTTGTATTTTTAAAGCTGTGTCAGGTTAAGTGTTGTTAAAATGCTCTTTTTGCTAATACTGTGCTTTAAATACATTTGAAGTTGTTCCTTGAGATGTGAAACGGATCACTGATGTGTGTCATGTTTGTCTTGCCTTGAGACCTAAAAATAATTGTTAGCACATAGTCTGTAATTATCTCTTTGGAGAAGTCAGGGCCTTCTATAAAATTCCTGCAAGGAGATGGCAGTAGTTGTGTATGTAGAGAGGTGGGTGTGATGGTATGTGAATGAAGTCTTCTTCTGGAAATATGTTTACGTTTAAAACTCGCATCAAATCTGCTGCTGCTGCCCCATTGCAATACCATGACCTGGGGAAAGAATTCTCTCCAGGCACAGTACGTGTACCGAGATAGGTTGCAGTGGCCAAGGAGGAAGAAGGAGCTCCTGGTGTTTCGGAAAAGTTAATTCTTGATGATTTGAGGAAGGTGATACAAAGAAAATAGGTTCAAATTTTTCTGTTTGGAGAAAAATATAACACAGCTATTTCTAAGGAGGCCCATTTCTGTATCTGTTGCCTTGCCTTCTTGATGGGGAGAAAGGAGCTGTACTTGAAGAGTTTTATGAGCTAAGTGGCTTTGCCTGGACATTGCAACATGCCTGAGTCCTCCTAATAGCACTGCTCAGTTAGGCACACAAGGCCATTGGGCAGAGCTGAGGATGCTCAACACACTGAATTCAAGCTTTTTCCCAGGAAATTATAGTAATTGGTGGTAAATAGTGACAGTTGCTCTCAAGTAAATATAGTGGCTGTGTGTGTACCTTGCTATGAGGAATTGACAGCAGATGTGTTTGTACTGTGCTGGTGAAAGAAGGTGGAGGCTTCCTCACTCAGGTATGTCAAGTCCTGGCCTGCTAGCTGGCCTGGGGTGTGTTTGGAAGAGACAAGAGCTTTACATTTTAGAAAGACTAACCAAATGGATTCAATTTATATGCTAAATGGAAGGAACATTTGAAAGAGTTTACTTTTGAATTAAAAAAACCCAAACAATGAACTCTTTAGAGACTGGTTTTCCCACCTTTAAAATACCTGAACTGTCATGTTAATAGGTTGTTATTTCAGAGAGTGTGTGTACACGCGTTCAGAGGGAGGGCTGCCAGCAGTGCTTAAAATGAAGATCCCAAAATGAAATCCTTCAGTACTTCTGCTCTCCCCACCATTGAAATGAACTAAAAAACGTCTTGGGAAGTTGCCAACAAAAAGTCAAGAGGGGTTGTGTAGCTTAACTTCTTCTCTTGGTTTGTGGCTGTGTTATTAGCGATGTGGCAACTGTGCTCAGTTCAGATTTTGTATTAGCAGTGGGTGGGATCTCTTGACATGTGAATGAGAGTTCTGAATGGGCAACATCCACAGACGTACAACTGGTCTCCTTGGAGCCTGAAGTTGTAGGAGCATGTCTAAAGCTGGCATACAGCTCCCTGTCTCCCAGGAGGAGCACTGCTGCACACTGGCTAAGGCGTTATTTCCCAATTGGGGTAAGTTTTTGTTAGACAAGCACATTTTCATTGGTGGAAGTTTTACAGTTTTTGAGGACTCTTATCTACTTCTAGCGTAAAAGCACCTTAATAATTGAAATTACATAGCATGACTTTAAATGTAATCACCCAATGTAATGTGGGAGAAGAATTAAATTTAACTATAATTAATTCCAGTTTTCAGAAAATGCTTTCAAAGTTGTATTAAGCTGGATACCAAAATTGTTTCACTTTGGAAAATGTTCTACGTCTCCAAAAATCTCAGCAAAGTGTCTGTTTCACAAAGGACTACTTTGATCCAGCTATCTAAGAGATTTATGCAGGGAGACAAAACCCAGATTGCTCGCTGCTAATCCGGTGCTTTACAAACAAGATTTTCATTTTTATTCCCTTTACTGGTTGTTCAAAAATTCAGGCAGCTCTACAATAGGATGGTTTCTTC
Organism: Lathamus discolor; assembly: GCF_037157495.1. Classification (NCBI taxonomy): domain Eukaryota; kingdom Metazoa; phylum Chordata; class Aves; order Psittaciformes; family Psittacidae; genus Lathamus; species Lathamus discolor. Next base: position 17,500,895 of record NC_088891.1, on the reverse strand, counting down.
CTGTAAATAATTAAGCCCATTGTAAACAATGTCAGTAGAAAGCAGTTTTGAAATTCATTTAGGTTTAAGTACCTTCTAATTTTTTCCTTTTGAAACCATTGTCATGTCCCAGGCAGTTTGAATGCTCATAAATCATGTTAGAATAGTGGGGGAAATCTCTACTCTCTGTTACGCTTTTACAATTCTTCTCAAAACTCAGCTGTCATCCCAAAGACTTGCATAAAGGAAGAAGTCATCCTTTAGCTTGGGTCATAACAAGTGGCCATGAGTTTGGTGTGGCAGATCACAGAATGGTTTGGTTGGAAGAGAACTAAAAGCTCATCAATTTCGAACCCCTGCCACGGGCAGGGACCCCTTCCACTGGAGCAGGTTGCTCCAAGCCCCTGTGTCCAACCTGGCCTTGAGCACTGCCAGGGATGGGGCAGCCACAGCTTCTCTGGGCACCCTGTGCCAGCGCCTCAGCACCCTCACAGGGAAGAGCTTCTGCCTAAGAGCTCATCTCAGTCTCCCCTCTGGCAGGTTAAAGCCATTCCCCTTGGCCTGTCCCTGCAGGCCCTTGTCTAAAGCCCCTCTCTAGGTTATTTCTAGTCCCACTTTAGGCACTGGAGCTGCTCTAAGGTCTCCCCTTGGGGAGCCTTCTCTTCTCCAGGCTGAACCAGCCCAGCTCTCTCAGCCTGTCTCCATGGCAGAGCTGCTCCAGACCTCCAGATCCTGTTGGTATTTCTCTTCACATGAGCTGAGATGCCTGTGTGATGTGCATTGCACGTGTGAGTGGTTACTGTCACTGTGTGCAGGCAAGCTGAGCTGGTTCTCTTCAGTGCCTTACTGAGAGTATTGTGGAAGAACTATCCCTCCTTTAATATGTGCCAGTAAGGAATTTGGGGGTCTCAGTGTAAATGTGCTTATTGCTACTCCTCAGAATGATATTCTTCTCATGGTAAGATCAGGTCTTTGAACAACCTAATCAAAGATGATTTAGCATGGCCTGGAAGAATAAAAAACATTCCCATTCAGTGAAAAGAAGTCGAGTCTAAATACTGTGTTGTTATTCAGGGCAAAATAGCGTATAGTAATAAAGCACAAAAGAAACCAAAGCCCTGTATTCTTAAAGAGAAAATTCCGGTAGCACTAAAGGAATGAAAATAAGCATGTCTGTGTTTACCTGCCTGCTATTGCCATCACAGTAGTTCCAAGTACATTGTTCAGTTGAATTAAAGAACCCACCTAAATATTTTAAGGCATTGTTTGTTAACAATAACTGGTTTTAATGTCAGAGAGGGTAAATTAATTTGGTTACACAATTTATCAGATGCTGCTAGATGTTGTGAATGTCATTAGTTATTAGGTAACCAGCAGTTAGTCTGGCATTTTGTTGAATCTTAGGACATTGCATAAATAGTCCTAGTTGAGAAAAATAACCTCCAATTTAGAAGGTATGATGCTCTGTCCTGCTGCCATCTGAAATGGGCTGTTCCAGGCAGCCATGCACCAGGAATGTACTGGTGAAACTTCACCCTGCAAAAGCCATCAGAAATGGGCTTGTGGCAGGAGTGGAAAGAAGTGGGCTGGAATCCACCACAGAGCAGTGGGCATGGGACGTATCACCAAGGGCTGTTTAGACTCCCGAACAGCCTGTAACAGTCACAGTTCCGTCTTTCATGTCACAGAGTCATAGAACCAACCAGGTTGGAAAAGACCTTTAAGATCATCAAGTCCAACCATTCCCCAGCGCTGCCAAGTCCGTCACTAACCCATGGCGCTGAGGGCCTCATGTACATGGTTTGTGAACACTTCCAGGGATGGTGATTCCACCACTGCCCTGGGCAGCCTGTTCCAATGCCTGACCACCCTCTGGGGAAGACTTCTTCCCTAATATCCACTCTAAACCTTCCCTGTCACAGCTTGAGGCCGTTTCCTCTTGTCCCATCCCTTGTTCCTTGGGAGCAGAGCCCAGCCCCTCCTGGCTCCATCCTCCTGTCAGGCAGTTGTAGGGAGCGATAAGGTCGCCCCTGAGCCTTCTCCAGACTGAACCCCCCAGGTCCCTCAGCCATCCCCATCACACTTGTGCTCCAGGCCCTGCACCAGCTCCGGTGCCCTTCTCTCGCCCCTGTTCCAGCACCTCAATGTCTCTCTGGTAGTGAGGGGCCCAGAACTGAGCACAGGATTTGAGGTGCAGCCTCACCAGTGCCAGTACAGGGGCACACTCACTGCCCTGGCCCTGCTGCCACACTGGTGCTGATACAGGCCAGGATGCTGTTGGCTTCTTGGCTGCCAGGGTGCACAGGTCTTTTTCCGAATGATCTGATAGTAAGCCGCCGAAAGGCTTAAATCTGTCAAAAGTCAGACCTGTGGTAACTGCGTGAGCTGGGGCCTGCTCTGCTGCTGGGCAGGCCTCACCTTGACCTTCTTGTCCCCTGTGCAAGGCCCAGCTCCTGCACCTTTTTCCGTAGCTGCTGGTGGGAGCAGCAGCTCCTGGCCACCGTGCTGGCTGCAGAGCTGCTCTTGTCTTTGCCAGGGAAAGGGAGCTTTGCACTTGGCTGTTTAGGAAGAAATTCCTTACCGTGAGGGTGCTGATTTCTTTCTTACTGACTGCTTTAAACAAATCTTTTTTTCTTTTTTCTTCTTTTTCATTTCCCAAATGAAACCAGGGTTTTTTTCTGTAGTGAATCTGTCAGACAAAGTAAATTGACATGTCATGTAATGGCTTTGTGGTGTGCAGGGTTTTTCTTGTTTTATGTTGATGCAGGAGGTGTATTTTGATGCTGTAAGGCTGTGATGGATGAAAAAACTGCACTGACTTTTATCCAGGAGAGGGAAGCTAGCTGTTTTCTTCCAAGGGCTGTAGATCAATTGGTGTCTTACAGAAGTAATGCCATGAAAGTGGGGGAGAACTCCTCTTTGATACTTGAGCCTTTCTATTTCAGTTGGTACAATGATGGGCTTTTGAATGAAAGGCTTACTAAGGCTTGTATCAGTTTCAGAGTATTGACAGCCAAAGCGAACGCGAACTCGCTGAGCCAAAATTTCTATGTTTATCCAAGCCTGTTACAATCAGAATTTATGTTGACTGTACTAATGTCTAAGCTTTAATACCACTTTTATATAGAAGGCTGCAATTTGAATTTTCAGTGAAGTAAATTTCTTTACAATATGCCTTTGAGTTATGATTTATAACTGGATTCTTACAAATGAATGCTTTCAGCCAAATGCTGTTGAACTAATTCCATTTTGAAGTTATTAATTATATTTAGCTCACTGAAAAAAGGAGGGGGAAGGCATCAACTAACCCTATATAAAAGTGACAACAGAATTGTTTTGTGAAAAGGCTTTTGCTCCTCTTAAGCTATGAAGAGCGAGTGGTTTGTCGGGTTGATGGTTAGTTTTTAATCAAAGAAGTGTGAACAGAAGCTAGATAATGCGTTGCTGTACTGCAGAGACAGTTCATTTTGAACAGGCATTGATACACTTAATGCTTTCTGCTTTTATCATGTTAAGGTCTTTGGCTTTGCAGTAAGATCTGGCTGTGCAGTGAGCCTCCTAGTTTGTGCAGAAAAAACCCAACTTGTAAATCCATTAATTCTTGTCAGATTGTAAATTTTCAAGGTAAATTTCTTCTGCTGGAATAATTAGTTTGCTGCATTCAAGCAACTTAAAGCAGGAAAGAGATGTTACAGCTTTGACTTCTTATATATATCTTTTGAAGCCTATGATCAGAACAAATCTAGATGTAACCAAAACACAGTGGATTTTAATGCTGTTTTTGCAGCTTGCTCATTACCCTTTATTAGTAGGATTCCTATTTAGTTTTCTTTTCCCAGGAGTTTGAGAGATGAAATAATAAACCTGAGCATTGCTGATTGTGGTTTCCCACAGGCAGATTGGGAAGGAAGTAGCGTATGTATTTTTAGATTGGAGTGTGGTATTTCTGCCATTTCCATCTTTATCCTTCCATTCTGGCTGTTCCATTTAGGTGGATGTAAGAATTTTCCTGCTTGGAATTCGCATCACCCTGGGATCACAGTAGGCTGCATGCAGAACTGTCATCTTGCTGTAGTGCAGTATAATTGCCTGATCCTCTCTCCTTTGCTGTCTAGTTTCTCATTTCTTTCATTTCATTACTTTCATTTCTTCTCCTTCATGTTAACGTTCTTCATCTCTAATTCACTTTCTTGTGTTCTTCTTTCACTCTCTTTTGAAAGCAAACTGCCAGGGCTTTGTTTAATCTCTTTATCAGTGTAGTGAGGGGTAACAACACAACTATACGTTTTAGGCCCTTTATAGCCAGCTGTTTCAGATCATGAAAGGTAGAGCCTGCTAGGACACCTCTGTGCTTTACCTTTCTAGCACTACATGCTCAGTTCTTCAAGAGATCTTTGTTCCTTAGTGGCCTTCTGGAATAGTTCCAAGCACACCAGAGGCCTGTGACAAGTGGAAGAAGCCATCTCTCCAGATAGGCTTTAATTGTCCTTCCATCTACTAACATTCACCTGTGGTCTCTAAAGCCATGCTTTCCCCACTGCCCCATGAAGCATTTCTGACTTTATCACCCCCATTTGGCAGCCTGTGCAAGGGACACCAGCTGATGCTCACTGGCATGCTCAGCAAACTTAGTTTGTTCTTGCTCATTGTTTTACTTGGAAGAGAAACTGCTGCTCTCAGATACGTGGTGCTGGAGGAGAGATGTGGAATTACCATGCCAATCTGCTGTAGTATCTAATACATTTAATGTTATATCATGAGCTCCCTAAACACACGCAAACTGTGTTCTGGTTACCAGTGTGATTAATACCAAATCATCCACAGGCTGGTTTTGAGGAGGGTGTTGATGAAACCTCTGCCTTGCTTGTAGATTGCCTAGTAAAATTGAGTTGGTTAAAATGAACCGGCATGAAGCAAAAGAAGCTGCATGGAATTACTGTTAAACAAATTGTTTTCTAAAACACAGGAGTCATAAACTACATCACATATGGGGTGTACAAAGCCAGAATTACAGTGAAGTGAGCTGATCATCAAGTTTTGGAACTAAATAGTAAGGAGAAAGGGAAGCGCAAAAGAACTTACAGTTCTGTATTTCCAAGATCCTTAGAACAGGGACCATTATTCGATCTGCATTTATATGTATTATGTACATTATAAAACATCCACAAAATTAGAAAGTAAAAGAGGATGAGGTAGAGATGATGATTTTTGAGGTCCATGTGCTAGAAGCGTGGGTGAACTGGTCTGTGTGGTAAGGTGTGCCTTTGTATTCACTACCGAGCTCTTCTGGGAAGAGTGAATGGAAGTTGAGGTGGTGGAGCTCTCATGGCTGGCTAGTGGGCTATAAAATTGCTACATCTAATAAATCTACTGGATAAATCAATCAGTTGTGAATGTCTTGAACAGTTTGGGGAGACACTTGCCAATTTTCATGAATTCGTTGCAGTTTCTTCACCACCGCCTGCCTCATGATAAATGTGTATTTCCTACTCATACATGAAAAGCATAATTCTCGTTGGAAAATGCCTTCTCTTCTAAAATTATACATTTTGTGATGCGTTTCTATCCTCTGTCCTCCCTTCTCCCTTTGTCCAGCTCTAGCTTTTGGAAATGGATGGATATAGCTGATTCTTAGCTGTCATTTAAAAACATACCTGTTGTTTTCATTTCTGGATGTAGCTTGGAAATCCATTGGAATTCCATGCATTAACCCATGGCTTATCTAGTTTCTGAAACCAAGGAATCTCCAGACTCACTTCAGAAACTACCTGTGGGTAATACCAGGGAAGCATATCCTGCAAACTGCAGCATTCCCTTGTACTTCCTTGGACTTCTAATGACTCCATTGCTTCTCTCCCTCACAGACCTGCCCTGTGAAATGTGTGTGCCACCAGGCACTTCATATTTAGCTATCGTGTCTCTCATGATTCAAAGCTGTATCGGAAGTCTTAAGTGTGAATGTAGCTTCTTTTTCAATGCTAATTAAAGCTAAAAGGAGCATCTGCTTGCGCAGTGCTCACAGTAGATGGAAATATGTCTGTTTGTCACTAGCTGGAATGTGAAACCTAAGAGGGCTGCTTCTGAAACCTGTCGCAGTTGGGTTTTTTTATGCTTGATCCCGACTTCTCCAGAGCTTCCCTGCTAATCCAGTAAATGTTTCAATTCAGACAATTCTTTGGCCTCTCTTCTCTTCCCTCTGTTTCTCAGTTTCCAAGAGACCTCCAAGAAGAGCTCTGCCATGAACTGTTGAAGCTGTTTGCTAACTGACATGGATTTAACTGGTTTTACCTGCATCTTGCTTCAGTTGAATGTGGTGATTAAGGAATGCTTCTGTCTATTGTCTTTTACACCTGAAATTACTGAAGATAAACCCAAACAGGACAGCTCAAACTTACTTGTTAGAAGTCTTCTGTGCCCGTATGTGTGCTTGCTTCTTTCTTGTTTTGTAATTTTTGCAGTGAAATACTCAAGGGTTGGCAATGCCATGAAGTAGAATGGTGAAACATAAGCATTAATTGTGGTAAGAATATTGTCTGGAATCTCATCCTTGTTTTACTTGAAAATAATACTCAATTGTCTTGGCCATGCTGGAACAAAGACAAGACTGAAGGGATGTGCATTTGTTTGGCTGCAACTTTATTAACGCATTTGGGAACAGTGCCCAGCAGTAAATCATACAGAGCTGTGAGTCACTGCTTATTCCTTGCTTGTTCCTACCTCTCAGGAGAGCTGCTGCCAGCCTTCCCCCCTGAGCTGGGCATCCTCCTGCTGTAGAGCCACCACGGCAGCCTTAGGGCTTGGGGGCGGCTGGGGAAGGGCAGGGTCCTTTCTCGGCTGCATAAGATGGTAGGAGCCCCAGCTGATGGGTCACAGCTTCCCCAGGGAATCACTGCTGCCCTCGCCTCGTTTACTTTTCTTCTCTGGCAAAGTGAAAAACCGTGGGAATGTATTTAAGATGGGTACCACCTAGGAGTGGCAAGCCCTGCACCTTCCCACTGTTCTTCCTGGGTAACACCTAATTTCAGAGGATCACTGACATCAGATAAGAGGCCTTAGTTTGCATAGGCTGCATTAAACTGCTCTCTTCAGTTTTGGGAAGATTGTAGGTTTTAAGGGCAAAGATGAAAATTGCAGCTGAGGCTGGTAGTGCTTGTTTTCCAACTCCTCTCTCCCAGGCAGTCAAACATAGAAGAGGTCTGTCTGCCCTGTTATTCTGGATTATTACTGTAGTTTCTGCATGGTATAGGTATTTGGCTCTTTTCTGCTGCCTCCGTTTGCAGTGCAAAGGTATATTGGTCAAAAAGCTCCCCATCATGAAGCTCGCTGAGACAAGTGCAGAAGAGCTGTATGGTTTCCAAGGTTATTATTGCTGCCTTACTGGGAGGACTGAGCTGCACCATCACTAGCGAAATACTATAGTGCCCTACTGGTGAATATTCTAGAAATGGATAGTCTAATTCAGCAGTGGCATATCTAGTTTCTTACAGCAAGGAGCATATTGTCACATAAAAAAGTGATTCCAAATACTTGGAAGTTGCAGTATTGCAGTGGTTTTATTTCCTCAGGAATAACTGCTGTTCTTTTCTGGGTAAAGATGATAAACTACACTCGATGGGAGTAAGATGTAAGCAGACTGGACTGCACTGAAGCATAGTGATGGCACAGTCCCAGCCATGGCACTGTGTGAGGGGAAGCCCTGGTCACCTTTGTAGCTCTATGTTGTCTGCTTTGGGACAGGAGCGTGAAGGAGCAGATGGGCCCTCCTCCCCATGTGTAGCACTGCGCACAATGTGGAGTTGAATACAGGTCTTAGAAAAGCAGTGGTGTTGAGTATTTGGTCGTGAAATCACAGTGATTTATTTTGTAAATAATAACAATTTTTGTGCATGCTGATTTTGAATGTCATTAATGTTGCAACAGAGCTTTTGATGGCTTAATTACATCACCCGTGAGCAAGCGCAAGCCAAACAAAGATGAAGTTCATCCAAGCTTGGGCTGAGAACCTCAGAAATTGCAGTTTGTTACCTGTGTTCTGAGGATTGTCATCAGCTGCTCTTTCTGCTCAGGCATTTGCCTTCTAGTGAGCTGATATTGTTGTTACACTGGAAACGAAGCAAGTGAATTCACTGGTGCACAGCAGCAGTGGCAAATCCATTTTCCAGTGGTGGATTATGGTCTTAAAATAAAAGGCAGAAATTATTATTTAGTTCCTGTAATCAGGAAGCTGCTCTGTTTCAAAGAAAACTAGAAATATTCAGTATGTGAGCCAGGGAGGAACTTCTGTCACAAGTTCAGCTGCTGTTTGAAAGCCTGTTTCAGCTCCTACTTCATACAGTCACTTTTCAGTGGCTCCTGAAAACCGTAATTGCAGACTTAGTTTGTGCCTTTCAGTGTTGACTGTTTGAATTGATGCATGTTGGAAAAAGGAGATGAGTTTAAGGGCTTGATACTTTAAGTGAATCACTCAATAGTGAAGCCTGCAGACCTGTTAGGCTCTATCCTGTACCCTCTAAAGAAGAAAAAGAAAAAGCTAAGATTCATGGTTTAGTCTTCTTGGTTTAGCCTCTTCTGTCAGTGTAGGCAGAACAAGGATTAGTTCCGTTCTCTTCTAAGTCTATTTCTAGTCATCCTAATATGAAGACTGTGTTATTTACTTTGGTACTTGAGTATTGTGCTTAGATACTGTACTGGTTTATGAAAAGTAGAAAATTAAGTTACTTGTGGACTTTATTGCACGTTCTGAGCACAAGCCAGATAGTAGGCACTGTATAAACACAGGGAAATACATTATCTCCCCTCTTGAGCTTACATCTGAAAACACACGTTAACTGACGTGGCTTTGGGAGACCTGTCTTTGCATTCTTCAGCAACTTGTATATTGTGTCCACTGTTAAACTCCTTGCTCCAGACTTAAATGTTTCAGAATTTCTCCGGTAAAATTTTGTTAAGATAATACGTATGAGTTGTGCTGAAAATTGCTAGTGGCATTTCATTGCAAATAAAACTAAACATAGGAGATGCTCTGCATTGTATGAAATCCATACAAAGAAATACACATACTTAAAAGAAATAACTTTGTGGAATTGAGGGAACTTGGCTTTTTTGAATTGTCTGCAGATCCTATCATGGTTTCTGGAATGTGTTCTTCTTTCTCTGGGCCAGGGCTGCCAGACAGAGCCCTCCGACAATCTCTTTATCTGTAGGGATGTCTATAATGTTAATTAGTGAACTGTTTGAAAAACCAGCCTCCACAAGCTAATTTATGCATAAAGCATCACTGAGGGATGTGTTTTACCTGTTTTACAAGTAGGGGACTGAAGTACAGCTTCAGAGACTTGGCTTGGGCCACACAAGAAGCCTGTGTCATAGCCAGGAATCAACAGATTCACATTTCATTGCTTAACCACAAGACTTTAGAAAATAAGAAGTTGAACAAAAGCAGATGCAACACTGAGGAGTTGAGTCTTGGGTGCAATTTACAGGGTGCTTAACTCTCTGCCCGTAGAACTGGAAGGATCTGCTTTGGAAGGCCAATAATGCTTCTGTGTTCCTGGCAATTTTATTGCCAGCTGCCAGAGATTTCAGCCTGCCATGTATTTCGGTGGCCCTCGGTGCCAGTCCAGATAGTGCAGGATTTTCACTTTCTACTGGCACTTTTTTTGTCATTTTTTATTAAACCCAGTGATACAGGCTCAGAATAATGATTACTTAGGGCTGATTCCCTGGCTCAGAGGACCCAGAAAAGGGAATTTCACTGTTACCCCTTCCCAGGGATTTTTAGAATGTCGGCCTGATGTCGCACAACGTAAGCAGGAGCTAAAAACCTGAGGTTGATGTTTCAACTTTAAAGTTTTCTTTGGCAGAGTCTTATTTTCTTTACATTTGTGTTTGGTTTTTGAATATGTGCTCTTTAATCTAGCAAGGACTTAATAAGCTCTTGAGACATAATAAGCTCAATAAGACTTGAAACACTACTTACCTATTTAAGTATTTGCGTGGCTTCTATTTCTATTGATGTATCCAAGCACAATACAGTATTTAATGGATCCTCACAGGTAGGAAGCCTCCAATCCTGATGTTCTACAGGTATAAACTGAGTTAGAGAAAGGCACGTGCCTAGCTCCATGAAGCTATTTAATCGTTTAACTCCTGGTGTTTTCAGTGAGACCTACACATCTCGCAGCAGTTGGATGCATGCATAACTCTGTGATAGTTCTGTGACCTGCCCTGGCTCACTCACACAATCCCTGTGATGGCACAGGGACTTGGATCAGATCTTCTCAGTCCCGTAGCAGCAAACCTCCTGTTAGCCTGAGAGGAAGAAATGTTTCTCATGTTCCTCTGAAAGAAGGCAGGAAATTCATCCAGAAGGAAAGGATGGGTTTTAACTGTGAGGAAAACAAACTTCTGTGGGAACTGGGAGGTGGGTTTTGTCACATGATGTCTCTATGTGTGTAATAATGGCATTTCAAAAAGAAATGTCTTCTAGTGTCACTGGTGGGTATGGGCATCATACAAATCCCACTGGGTGACACTCCACCTTGTCTATCACACAGAAAGTGAGATCTGAGCCTAACTTTACCTGCCACCCTTATGTCTCTGTTTCTGTGAACTTCCTTTTGTGTCTGTTTCTTTGAACTTCCTTAAACTGATCCCATCATTCTGATGCTGGAAGCAGTGTGTTCATAGAGCTGCTTTTAGTCCTAATCCTATGATGATGTGTGTTACGCAGTTGTATCTATTACAGTCTTTTTGGAATTGGGAATATGGGGAAGGAGAGTGGGATGCTGTCTGTCCCTAAATGTTGTACAGCTATATTAACTCATTGGTCAACTATCCTTTCATAGTGCAATTATTTCTGCACATGCAGAAGACACCTCCCTGTAAATTCCTTGTGACATAAGGTTTCTCACTAAAATTGGGTCATAGCTATTTAATTGTTCAGGTGTCCACCCACGAGGGAGCTATGGAGAGCTCTTTCAGTTCCTTGCAATCAAGTAAGTAGCACTCTTTCCTCTAAGGAAATAGTCCACCAAAACTAATACGTTGATTCCTTAGCCCCTCCCTGTCACTAATCACTCAGCTGCTGTAGCTAGGCACTGACTTGGTCTTCAGCACCAGAGTGTCCAACTGCCTCAGCCATTAATTTTCAACTTACAACACTCTGGTGATGTAAGGAAGTGCTGTCCTCATTTCACAGCTGAGGAGTTGACACATCAACTAAGTGACTTGCTTAAAGTTTCACAGCAATACTAGACATAGAAACCAATGACTTATTCATAAACTATTCTGTTTCTTGGAAAACCACCCCTGTGTTCCCTGTCCTTCTGCCTGCTACCCCAGATCATCTCCTCTTACCGATTTAGCAGGCTAACAGTTTAGTTCTGTGAGTATTTTAACCTCCCCTAAGCTGGCGTTGCCAAAGAAATGCACCCTCCCTCGCAGGAGCACAAGCAGCATCACCGCAGTCACATGGGGAATTAAGTCAGGAAACTGATGCAGGTTAAAGTTAACCCCTCACAGAACGGCTTCAGCCTGAGTCCTTCCCTCCTTTGGCTCTGTTCAGGGCAGCTGTGCAGGGGAAGGGAGGGGAGGCCAGCTCCCTTCAGTGGCTGGGGGTCTCTGCTGTCTCAAATTCTTGTGGACCTAGTGGGGTTGAGTTCATCAAAACCTTATTCCAAATCACTTCTAGTTTCTTCTTTCTTTCGAGTGCAGAGCGCATGCTTTGAATTTTCCCCGTGTCATTAAGAGCCCACCCGAAGCCCAGTGGTGGTGGGGCAGCTGAGAAGTCCAGAGCGCAGGGGAAGCTTTGGGTGAGTTCTTGCTGTGGTGACATTTTAGACCTTCCCCTGCATGGTGAGTTTTTCTTGTGTGGGTGCTGTCATTACAAATAGTTGACTCTGTGAGCTTTTTCTGTTTGAAATTCAACTACTGAGGAGTTAAAAATGCAACCAGGGAAGAGCACTATGACCAGGATAAGTACATTTATAAAGGGAATTATGGAAGTGTTGCAGCTTAATGGCATATCCCACCTTGCACCATGTTGATCCTTCTGCTTTGAGTGGTTCCATAGAAAACAAGTTGGAAATGCACGTGTGTTAGTCTTCAGTTATCTCCAGGAGCTTCCTGCTGTGACTTTCATGTGAGAGTCATACAAATGGAAAGAACCCCCCTGTTTTGCTGATCCCTCTTTTGGAAGGGGCATTTGGAGAGCTTCCAATTCCTATGCTGAGGTGGGCTTCAGCTTTCAAAACAGAGCACCTATTGAATCCTGCTGCCTCACTCAAAGGACTGCAGCGTAGGAGGGCCTGTAACTGTGGAATGGTACCCTCAACCTGACTACGTCGGAAATCCAGAAAACTTTAAGAAGGGACCTTGTCATGCAGACAGCTTGGTTGTTTATGACTAAGGCTGGGTGAAGGGCGCCAGTGCATTTAAAAGGAGACTGAAAGTAGGAAAATGCTACAGAAGAGACCAAAACATGGTTTTTAACAACTGCTGTTCACATTGTTTCACAGCGGGTGGTATCTATTCACCTGAGCTGCCCTGTGATCCCCAGAGTCTCTTCCGTTGTCTTTGTAGCTGAACCTGGTGCCCCTACTTTTATGCTTTTTCATGTTCTGGCCCTGCTGGGGCAGAGAGCAGGAGTCACAGTGGTCCTCAGGTCCACAGGCTTCTGCTGGGAGAACACACAGGCTGTGTGAGCTGCAGCCACCGTCCCAGTTCCAACCCAGCCATCTCTGAAGCCTCAAAAGAAATGTGTGTGGGATCAATGTATTTGTTTTTTTTTGCCGGGCCTTGCTCAAAGGCTCAAGCTTGGGACATAAATCAGTTTGGTTTTCCTTCTCCACTGAATACAGATTGTAACATTACAGCAGAGCCATCCTATGTAGTAGGAACCTAACAAAAAACAGATTTTAACATGGTCACTAGCTGCTTTGAAGGAGGCAGTGTTAGCAATTATGATCTAGACTAGACATTGGTAAGGCCTTACCAAGTAATTACAGGCTTCCTGAAGTAGTATAGTATGAGTAATTGCAGGATTAAAAATGTTATTATGAGGAGTAGTTTATACCGAAACTTCATCCTGCTCTTTGAAACCAGAATCCGTAACTCTCATCCTGCTACAGCAAATGCTTGTCCTTCTTCACAGAAGAATGCAGACTGGCTTTATTGTACAGCAAATGTTCTGTGGTACATTATTTAAATTAGCATATAATAGAAACCTAATTGCCCACTAGGGCCCAGAGCTTTAGCTGGTGGAGATCAATGTGCTTCCACTGAAGTCAGTGTAGCAATGTTGATTTTCACCCCTTGAGGATCTGGCTCAGCAGCTTGTTTCTATTCCAGGCATTGTTAAAGGAGATAGTGTGTTTAGAATATTAAACCGTGGCATTGTCAGAGATAGTCAACTCCATTTATGTGCAAGTGAAGAGAAATAAAGCGGTAAAACTATTATTTTTATCTGAGGATTTCAATTTACGGTGTCGATTATTCATATTGACTGATCTGGTACAACAGGGAAATCATGAGCATGGGGTCATCTTGTTGTGGTTTTAATTTCCTATGTCTGTAGTTATCTAATCCTCTCAGTGTGAGCAAGCATGATTAGTATTTATTTCTGTTCTGTGTGCCAGTGCCCTGGGCCAGGTTCTGTGCTAAATCCAAAGTGACTCTGACTTAATTGGCATTAACTTCTGCTGCTATAATATATATAAAATCTTGTACTTTCTGTGTAAAGCACCTGCAACTCCCCAAACATTTCTTTTACATGGATGTCCTGCCCTGGTGTCCAGGCTTGTGGTAGATCTGTTTGTATTGGGTTTTATTCAGTGTGAAACTTTCCCTAGCCATGTGTTCCAAATCCTGCTTCCGGAAACACAGATCTGGAAAGGATCTGGCTGCCTGTTAACCGTTGAGAGGCTACCAGGAGTGCTGTTAGCCCTGTACCACTGGTTAATGTATTGCCTCAGTAAGAGCAACAACCATCTGTCTTCAGAGAGTCAAGTACCAAAGCGAACAATAATTCTTCACTTTGTCAGATGGTTTTTACACTCGTTTGGAATGCTTGCTTAGTGAAGCTTATTTTGCTTAATGAATGCTCCATTCAGGAATAGTGAAACTTTAGGGCTGAGCTGAGCCAACAGTTCTTCTTTGTGGAGTTTGTTGCCTCTCTTTTCACTTGTGTTATTCTCAGCAGACCTCTGGCTGCTCCCCCACTTACCCCTGCCTTTGTTCATCCCCTGGGAGCTTTGGATAATCAGAGTTGTGCTGCAAGCATTCTTCCCAGAGCAGGAATGTGGGGGAGTTCTGGTTACAGCTTTTGGGTCTTCATCAAGGACAATGTAGTTAACTGTGTGTGAGCCTTTCCGAATCCTACAGTGTTAAATCTATAGAGCTGCAGCCACCTGGTGTTCCTCCTTGTCTGTTTTCTGATGCACACAGAACACCAGCATAGAAAGAAACAGCAGCAAGAGGGATTGGTGCAGACAGACTTGAAAGGGTTGGGAGATCACGTTCGTCATTCTCAGGGAGTTACAGTATGGCTTCATTCAGCTCTGGTTACGAGGTTGTTTTCTTGTCCTGCCAAAGTGAGGAAGCTTAGCTCGTAATTAAGTGGTTTGGATTGTCTGGATAAAATGATGACAGTAATACAGGTGCTGTTTCTGTTATTTTCTTCTACCTTTTATCAGCCCTCTTTTATTTGAGGAAACACAAATCCAACACATTCACTTCTTGACAGCTTCTATGTTTTTTGGGTGATCTGGCCTTTAGAACCTACTGTTAACCATATGAAGCAAGTTGGGTTTTCCCTTTAAATCTGTCAGATGCATTTAGCAATAGTTGACTCAATCATTTCATTCTGTAATCTCCTGTTCATACTTGTACTTTACCCAAAGCTTGTATTCTGCGCAGGTCTGTGGGGTATAGGATTGTCTTCTCCTTACTGTACTGTCAGACTTGTTAGAAAGAGATCAGTATTCTCTATTTGGGGTTTTTTGGGGGTGATCATTTTGTGATTTTGTGATTTTTTTAAGCAAAAGTAATGAAGTATTAAGGTATTCATATATGTGGTGGTGGTAAGTCAGCACATCAAGTTCCTTTGTGTTCAGTGCTGCATTTTTCAGTGTCAGTATGTTTTTTGTTTGGGCTTTTTGTTTGTTTTTCACTTAGAAACATGGGAACACCTTGAACACGTGTGGCCAGAGACATACGTGAGTATGGGATACACACAGAGAAATGGGATGACTCACATGGAGGTAAGAAGCCATCTTAGAGCCAGGAGCCGGCTCTAAGACTGTGTTAAGTCCAGTGCAAAGGTGGCCAACATTCACATTCTAGAGTCTGATGGCCAAATGGCACAACCCCAAACGTGATGGCTTTTCTTTTCCAGGTGGCAAATTGTTAGCTAGTTCATGGTGCAAACTGCTGTTACTTCTGGGGTATGTGAGTCTCTGATGGCACAGCAGATTTTCTTACATCTCTAGGTTAGATGAGAAGCTGAAGAAGCTTTGAGAGCAGCAATATGTGCTACTAGGTACACTGCTGTGGATCAGCTGGTACTTCTTTGCTTGTATGGTTTCACTCCCTGGTGTGGTCAGAGTGGTACAGCTGCCTCTTTGTTAGGAAGAAGCAGGATTGCAAAGATAATGGGTGAGGGCACTGGAGCATTCATGGCAATAATTTTTAAGAGCTGGAGATAAATAAGCAGCAGAGTTGAAGACTTATCTGGGTGGGGGTATTAGCATTTTGAACACTCGCCGCACAGATGCAGTTATCACTTAATTGACTTTACCTTAGGGAACACTAGAAAATCACTTCACAGCCGTAAAGGAAAAGCTTGTGCACGTAGTCCATAATGGGTCTGTTGTGCTTGTGCGAGAATCTGAGGCTGCAGGCTGTCACGACAGGGAAAGAGGAAGCTTGCCTCGGACCTGCTGCTGCTGTGCAGTCGACCAGAGGGTGAAACAGGACTCCTTGATCAGCTGGAGAGATCAGGGACAGAGCTACCTCTTTTCCTATCCCATTCTCTGTTCTTGTGTGGAGGCAAAGGAGCAATGCAGGAACCAGAAAAAGATCAGTTTGTTCCTTTTGTTTTTATCCTTTCTTTTCAGACTTCTGATAGAAACAGAGAGGGTTGCTTTGAGTTTTGAAGGACTTTTGTGGAGAAATAACTGGCTATATGGTATTTAGAGAGGCTGCAGTCAGATCTGTCATTTGTCTTACTCTACAAAGAGCTGTCTAGTCTCTTGCAAACCCCACTGTACCTGTATAAATGCAGAGTGTATTCACCCGGAGTCTATTACTGGACTGACAGGGGTATTGGGTGCCCAACACCTCTGGGTTCTCACCCTGCTGATCTGCTGGGGATGGCCAGTCTTGTCAGAGCTGTGGCTGAGGTCAGTGACACCTTCAACCCAGTGGGGTCTTTCCCAACAGAGTAGTTCCTTGGTTTGCTTGTAGTCATTATTTCAGATTTTGCTATCTAAGCATGTCAGGGTTTTATTGGTATTACTCCTTCAGCAGTAATATGGGTTACTCCAGGCATCGTTTAAAAGCTTATTTTTTTGCATTTCTTAAGGAGAGATTTGGCTTAGAGCAAAATCAGTAAGGGGAAAAGAATTAGGAAATCAAACCCTTCCTTTCCCTTGTCGAACCTCTCAGTTTTCCAACCTCAAATAAGTATGTGAAAGGGGTTTAGCAACTTCAAATTGGATTTTGGAATGTCAGATGACTCTAATAGCCTTTGTACACAAATAACAACAGAAGAGCTGATTATTGTTTCTGGGCTCTGCGATGCACTTATGTAATCATTAATCTTGGCACTCCTTTATCTCCAGCAGATTAGGAGGCCACTGTCATTTTGAAGACTACCATTAAGTAGACTTTGTTAGTGTTTAAATATGTGAAGCTTAACTTTAAGCTTCCTTAATGTATGCAATGGAGGTATCCTGTGCGTACAGTGTTGCGATAGAGCTGTTGTAGTAAGTTTCAGTCACATATCTGCTGCCACAGTCTGACCTCAGACAGGGTTTTATGTACAGTGTTTGTTAATCAGCGTCTGAAGACACTTGGAAAGCTTTTTAAGCGTAAAGCATTAAAGTATCTGTTTGAAACAGCAAGACAACTTGCTTTATCTACTACCTTTCAGTTGGTTTAATCACTGAGAAGCAGGAAATTAAATGCTATGAAATGAGTAGGCAAAAGGAAGGGTTTTAATGGAGGTCGCAGCACCTAATCTGATTGTGGCAAAGGAAGAGCTTTTGCTAGACCTTTTCTTATCACAAGCTTGTAATTTTCTAAAACATTTTTGTGGGCAACTCCACTTTTTTCCTTTCATGATTCTTGTCAGGAAATGAAGATGGTTTTCAAACAGACATTATAGGGATATAAAGAAGCACGGAAGCAGAGCTGCGTCCAGGGAGATAGCATGAGCCGTCACTGGTGGGGGAAAACACTGTAATATGTGATTTGAAAAACATATTGGGGAAAAAAAACCTTGTCTCTGTTACAAGTGGTTTTGAGACTGATAGACTGATAGTGGGTTTATTTTGATGTAAGCCAGAGCCTTCGTCTCCTCTGATAACACCCTGCATGTTCTGGTGCAGTTTTGGGGGACATGTTGTATCATTTTCCTCCTGTGCCTTTCTACAAGAGAACACCTGAGGGAGGAGGAGGAAGATGCTGCAGTGCCAGAGTGCAGAGCTGGCTGCCCTCTGCAGCCTCTCCACAGTCCCTGGCCAGCTTGGTAGCCGCAGCCTGCTTCCAGAGGTGAAGGACGATAGTGTAACTTCATGCAAGTCAATGAAGTACCACTAAGATTAAAATCTATCAGGAAACCTATCAGCTGTAAATCATTGCTTGTTTCGTGACTTCGGTGACATTTTCTTTCAAATGGAGTAAATGTCAGTATGATTACTCTATTTTGTGCTCCCCTCTTTGAGCCTAGGGGAGTAGCTGAAGGATACGGTGGTTGAGAATGCAGCTTCCTCTGGAGTATCTCTCAGTTTTATTGATCCTCGGAAGAGAATTTGTGAACAGGAGCTGTGACAAAACAACACACATACACTAGAAGCAGTGACAATGGAAAGCATCCTTGGGTAAAATAAAGTGACCCCATGCAGATAGAAAGATGCAGGATAACTTGAGAAGAACCTCTCTGTGAGGTGTGAGGGAATCTGGCTGTGCTTTGCTTCTGATGGCCATATATCACTGAAGGAGTTGAAGAATTAATGCCCAGTATTGGCTGCCATGTGAATGCAGAAAGGAGGTGTTGGAGAGAGGTAAAAAATGAGCGAGTGCAGCTGAAAGGCTCTTTACTGTTCAGAGTTCTGAAGTTGGTTTGGTTGTTATTGTTCATCTCGTAGATGAATCATCTGAAAATGAAAATTTAAAGTAGACATTTAGAGCACACCTTTGTGAGAAACTAATGATTCCTCTTGGCATACAGCATCAAAGGAGGC
This sequence comes from Lathamus discolor, assembly GCF_037157495.1. NCBI lineage: Eukaryota > Metazoa > Chordata > Aves > Psittaciformes > Psittacidae > Lathamus > Lathamus discolor. The sequence continues at coordinate 17,482,452 of NC_088891.1, read as the reverse complement.
ATTTTTAATGACATCAAATTCATGTACAGCCAAAAAGAAAAAGGCAGTATCTTAAAAAGGCAGATGTGGTCACTGCAGAGCAGTGCAGCTTCTCTGCTGGGTGAATTTTTTTTTTCCCTGCAGTTCTTTCTCTGGAAGTAAATTCAGGGTGTGAGTGGGTTTTCATCCAAGTGCAGCTCTCTGGGAAGGAAGTGCCCCTGCACCAGCCATGTGGGCCTGGCTTTAGCTTAACCGGACAAAGTCCCATTTCTCAGTACATCCTGCAATTTCTGTGGAGGCCAAACCCTTCAAAACCTGTGCAGCCTGGCTGCACAAGCTGAATGGACCAAGCTGAATCGTGACACTCGCCTTGTTTAAGAGGACACTTTTGCCTTACAGGATTACCCCTCTTCTGACTTCATTCCATGTTCTTTCTTCTGAACTGCCTGTTGCCATCTCTGGGGAGCTGCTAAAGTGGAACTTGTCTTGGCTGAATATGGAAGGATAAAGGAAAGCATGTGCATTGTGACAGAGAACATGTGCTTATGGGTTGCTAGTCGCAGACAACCTTCTAAGTAGTAGCATCAGGAATTACTAATGCTTGATCTGAAAGCTACATGCACGGGTAGCATCAGTGAAATTACATTGTTACCCATGTTTAGCTGATGCTGTAGTCACACTGACCTAATGTCCTTTAACCATTCAGAAGCTTGTCAGCTTGCTAATGAATTTAGTTGAAATTGCTAATAACTGTGACACTCCTGCAAGTGATTAGCTTTTCCCAGGTGTTTTTTTTAATCTGGTAACTGTAGGTGTCATTTGATTTGTGCCTAATGAGGCCGTGGAACCGAGATGTAATTTTGCAAATGGATAGCACAAATGTATGTAGCTCCTTAAGAGTGTCAAATGACAGAGGTTTCATGTTGTATAAAAGGAAGTCTAAGACTCTCTAAGACTTCTAAGCCTACTCTTTTACTGCTGTTCTAAAAAGCTAGTAAAAGATCTTTCCTTAATGAACCCTAATGTAATTTAGCTAGCAACTAAGTTACTCCCATAATACAGTAACTATACGCTTTGCAATAGGGACTAAAATGATTGCCTTCAAAGTGTTGTTCATTTAAGACTGTTTGCAGCGTATGAAAAATAATTCAAGTGAAGGTTGTTGGGAGTGATACTTGTAGCTGACTTGCTGAAGTGATGCTTAAAATTGACAAGTGGTTGGTCAAGTTCTTTGTTTTCCTGCTGCAAGCAAGTAAGCCAGAATGTTGCGGTGTTCCCCTAGGCCAGTACGTTTGATGAGGGAAAAGAAGGTGGAGGGCAGTCCTGGAGTTCACAAATTCCGGTCTTCAGGTGAGGTCCAGCACTTGAGAGTAGGATGTTTTGTTTAAAATGGGGCTCTGTGCATTAATCTGTGCAGCAAACGTCAGCGGTAATTTAGATTTTTCACTATGAAATGCTACAATATTGAAAGATTTTCTTCATTAAAATCAAGTCTTTATTAGCTTCTTCTGGAGAACTGGGGAATTGGACAGTAGTGCAAACGTATTTAAGCTCTGCAGTACAGGTTTGTTTCTGGTGGGAGGGGCGAGAATGCCAGTAGTATTGTCCAGCTAGCTCCAGCAAATTCAGTACTCTGAATTACATCCTCCTGCAGATTTCACTTTCTGTTTTCCTCCCTGTTAATACTACAAAATGAAAGACCAACATACAGACACCAGGAAGGAGAAGTTGGTGTAGACTTGCTTTTCCCAGTGTAACAGAAAAATAAGTTGCAAAGACTATGAGAAAGCTCAGTGTGATTGAGTGTGTAAGGGCGCTTGCCCTACCTTGAGGTACACATGTGTCTTGGCCTACCAGCTTACTTCTTTTTTCCAAGGTTGGTGGTTATCTGTAGGAAGAAATTAGGGATGTCGAAACCTGAGTGAACTGTAGAATCCTATAAAAACACAGAGTGTGGATTGACAGCAGCACTAGCTCACTACTTACTGAATAAATGCAGTAGCAGATGAGAGCAGAAGTCATCAGTGTTGGCAGTTCCTGTGGTGATAGCTCACACCTATGTTGCTTCTAAAACTCGTGTTTTGTGTGGTTTTGTCAAGTGCAATGTTCTGTAGCTGTGTAATTAAACCTGTAAGCTTTGGCTTTAAAGTTAAAACAGGGAGCTAGCAAAATTCCAACAACTATAAGCAATTCAAAATGCTGGAGATTTGTTTGTCAGGAAGCCTGCTCACTGGTTTCTTGGATCATAAGACCAAGACCCAAGATTTGGCAGTAAGTCCCAGTCACCTAAGATAGCTGTGGATGGAGCAGAGATAAAGAACGATTATCCTGATTACGTGGATAGATAAAATGAGACACCAACTAGCGTCCCCATTCACACAGCAAATCACTAGAATGAGGACTATAGCATCTATTTCTTGACATGCAAGTCAGGGCTTTGATTAAAACGGTATTATAATTCATAAAGAAGAGCCACATGATTGCAGTGTCAGTGTGTTTTCTTGTGAAAAACTGGTTTTGGTGATTGTTCTATTTAAAGAGAGGTACATTTAGCCCAGTCTTCGAATTCATCATATTTCAAAGTGTGTTCGTGTAGCCAGTATAACTACTGTTAGTTCTCAGCCAGAGAAGAAGAGGGGAATGAAATGGTTAAATGTTTATTCGTAAGCACCTGAGCCACCAAGAGAAAAAGTGAGAACTCAAAATATTATGGGAGAAACTGGTGTTGTATAGGACTTGGAAGACTCTTCTGACCATATTGAAATAGTCATGCTAGTTTTCAAATGCTTTGGGTTTGAAATGCATGGGACATTGCATAGCAACACTTGCCTTTGTTGTTTCCCTGTTCTTGTTCTTTGCCACTAAGTTTGGTTACGATGGCTTGTTACTGTGCCTGTGTTGCTTCTAGTGAGTGAATCTTCTCTGCTATAAAAAGATAGAATTTGTATTCAGAGTTAGTGCTTTGTTTTTTCTTGGTTTTATCTTCTCCTCTAAAGGGAATCATTATCCCCTGTTTTGCTGCAGTGTACATCTCTTTGTGTGTATTTCAGCCCCCTTCACAGTTTAATTTATGTTTATGAACGCAGTAATAAAGCTGGACGCAGCTCCCTGGACTTCACAGCCTGGGAAGGTGTCAGCTGTATGCCCTGAGAAGTAATGAGGGTGATTCTCCAAAGAACTACTTTTCTGTGCTCCTGGACAAGTAAACACATCTGGATGCAGCAGTCTTGATTTGTTTGAGCCTAGGCTTGTCTGTCAGTGGTTTGATGTTACCGTTTGGTCTATGGTATGGTTTGAGAATGTGACCAGAGTCCCAGGCTAAAGCTGTCTCTACCTGTCATTGCTTCAACAAGGGAAATCAGATCATCTTGTTTCAGCTGCTAACTAGATTGCTGGTCGTCTTCTCTCAAAAGTACAAAGTTGGTTGGTGATACAAATGTTGAGATGCCAAGTTGCATTGCTGGGTCAAAAAAGAATGACAGTATGTCTGGATGTATAGAGCCAAGACAGGGAAGAGATAGAAGACTGAAGGGAAATAAAAATCACTTAGTGTTGCACACATAACAGAGGGAGCGAACATCATCTCTCTGAGTTCCTCTGAAAACCCTAAACCAGGTTTTAGCTTGTTTGTGCTCTTAAACACTTGCAAAAGCCCGAGATCGTTTATGTTGGCATTTCTGTTTTAATTTTTGTTTATAAGAATTAAGAATATTATGAAGGTCTGTTAAGGTTTTTCAGCAATTTTCTGTTTGAATATTACATTAAAAATATAGAGAGACCTCACCACAAGAACTTCACATAGTTTTGCCTGTTAGAGAATCCAGATTATTTTCCACACAGCCTTCTTTCATGAGGTATTGAAGTGTTTTTGTTGAATTTAGCGCTTCCTATAATAGCGAAGCTTTAGTTCTTTAAGATTTGTGGAAGAAAAAATTCTTTGTTTAAAGGAAAACAAACATAAATCAGTGATCCTGGCATGAGAACATGAGCTCTTACTGAGCTGTTCCCTTCAACGTGTCCCGATCAGTAACAGAGGTTAAAAGAATTCAGAGTCATTCCTAAAATCAGTCTGGCAGACCCCGAAAGTGCTCAGGTTGTTCTGTGCTGTTTATCCTGCATCTCCTTTAATACTCTTTGAAGCCAGTTGTTTTTAGCATTGTGGACTGCTGCACAGTATCAGGCAACCTCGTAACAGGGATCCAGCTGTGCTCAGGCCCAAAGATCTAGTCGTGGATTGCAGCATTTCTGTCTTGTGTGTTTGAGGTGTTGCTCATACTTTACTTTTAATTAATACTTTGGTGGCCGTGTTCGTTTCTACTCCACCCATCACACCCACAGACTTCAAAGGATTTATAGCAGCACAACCTCAGTATTTATTTTATTTTATTACTAGTGTGATTTCCTAAGGAAACAAGGCTTGGAGAGGTTGTTTGTGTTTGTCTGGTTTTCTGCCCATTACCCCAACCCTTTTTATTCCCCAAACCATTGAGCAAGGTCAAGAGCATCAGCAGTCCCAAAGATGTATTCCTACACGTTTCATGAACATAGAAAAACATACTCAGAAAGATACCCAACTAATGCTCCTCTGAGGGGCTATGGGTAGGAGAAGCTGTAAAGGAGAGGAGGATCCAAGGAACACCCAATGTGCTGCAAAGCCTTCTGCTGGAATTTCAGCCTTACTGGACCCCAGAAAATCCAATTGTGAAATGCAAATCCCTAGGATACGATGCTTGACTAGTTCTCCTTGGGAGGTACTTGTCACAGCAGTATCATTGGGATCTCCAGTGGAACTGTCTATAGAATAAACCTTTCACACAAAGAGTGGGCAGGTAAATTCTATCAGCTCTTATCAAAACACTTCCTGTGTTCTCCAGAAATGCTTCAGACATCTACCAGCCAGCTGTCATCCTTAGAAGTACACAGGGTTTAAGTGTTTTAATCCATATGAGTGGACAGATGGTCACTCAAGGTGCTACATTGGTGGAATGGGCTGAGCTGTGCGCCACTAGCTTTCAGTTCAGTGGAATTGCAGCGCTTGCAAGCTGCAGGTGTTTGGAGGTAATTTGCAGCCAGCACAAATTACTTAGGGTACATGACAGAGCAAATTATTTAGGTAATGAAGCTGAAAATGCAGAAAGATTAGAATATTATATAGTAAAATCAGTCCTTGTTAATTCAGTTTGTGATCAGATATCATGTTGCTTTAAATACCACATTACATGCAGTACCCTTGTTTGAGTCAATGAATATGTATGAATATGTCAGTGAATATGTATGCCTCCTAATTTAATCAATATACTTACAAACAGCACTAGCAGCGATGTCTGGCACAAACTGAATCCCTTTAGACGCAGGTTAGCCCAATTTGTATATGTATCATATTTATTTCAGAGCCCTTCTGAATTAGCTGCAGAAGTGTATGTACCCTGGGAAGCGGGGAAAGGTGAGGAGAGATGGGGTAACTTCTCGAGCAGTACCCTGGGACCCAGGGAAACCTGGCCGGTGTACATACCCCACACTGAGCCTCAAGGAAAGCCCTGCATTCAGCTAGCAATTTTGGGTAGGGTGCTTTCCCCAGAAAGGCAGTGGATTGGAAACAGATGCTCAGTGCCCATAGAAGTTTTAAGGAATAGAAACCAGTCTGGCAGACTAACCAGTATGTGCTTAATCTGATCTTTACTGAGTGAAAAAGGAACGTGTATACCTGGAGTTTCTTGATATTGCTGCTTTGAGAGCTGAAGGGTGGGAGCTGTGATGGGGAACTCCATAGAAATGCTCTTACCTGAATGTTGCCAGTGTGCACAGGTAGTTGGGAGCCTGTCTACCATAGGAGGGGATGGGAGCACTTCTACACAGGCTTACCTTTCCAGAAAATGATGGGTTTTGAACCCTGACATAGTAAGAGGCAGTAGTGTTCACCTGACTTTCACCTTCTAAAAGTTAGGCTTGCAATTAAGGTATCATTAAATTCCTTCTCTGGGGAGTGAAGAGGAGGCCTCTCCACTCCAGGGTTCATCTCGTTGGTCCAGAAGAAGGTGAATCATGCTCCTTCTCCCTTTTTCCTGGTCACTTTCTCTTTTCCCTCCCTTTCTTCTCTCTCTTTCTCTTTACTGTAGGAGCAGACAAGACAACTTCAGCTAATTACCCAACCTCCAAGGTAGCTCAGGTCAGCTTGGAGAATATCACCTAAAAGGCAGGGATGGGGACCAGTTTTTGCTTCCATGAAAGAACCCTTCCCAGGATACCAAATCTGAGGTTTCATACCTGTTGCACGTTGGAAAAGATAACGTGATGGATGTGAATGCACAAGATTGACATAACAGTGTGAAGGCAGGAGGAAAATCCTTTTTTTATCCCAAGACAGTAAATTCATTTGAATGAAAACTTTCAGACACACTAATTGGGAGAGCAAAACTTCTGTCTTTGGAAAATTGTTTTTCTTCAGGATGGACTGGTCATTACTCTGTCCTGGGTCAAGGCTCAGTGTGGCTCTCCCTGAGCGGCAGAACTGGGGAGGAAGATGCCCCATGCTCTACATGGTTCTACAGGCTCTTGTACCATTGTGAGTCTTTGCAAAGAGTTAGAGAGGAAGGAGCTAAAGGTTACGAAGAGCTTGTACAGAGCATTTCCTTAAAAATACAGAATTAGATTTATTACTTCCTCTACTGCTCGGACCACACAAGGAACCACACAGCATTTCAGGATGCAGAAATTAATAGAGAGGGAGAGGCTGTCTAGAGGGGTCGGTCTGGGGAGGGAGCTTGCAAAAGGCAGGCAAGCCCAGGGAAGGTGTTCCAGATCTGGGGAAAGACGCGCAGCCTGCAGTAGGAGGAAATAAAGTATATTCTTGCATGTTCTTCTGTTCTAGATGCAAACAAAAGCTGGCGTTCAGCACATTCACATTCATGAGCAATTAGGTGGAGGCAGTTGCATAATTTAAGAGCACCAGAGCTACTTCAGACAATTGCGAGGTGAACACAGTGGATGAAGAAGGGTTCAGAGCAAAAAAACACAGGCTTTTTTGCCCTATAAAACTTGGGCTCAGGTTCCTGTTCTGTCTGATTTTGAGCAAGTCTGAGTCCACACTCAATTCTGCTGCTGTAAAATGAGGATCAGGTGATGTTACAGCAGGAAGATTACCTGATGTTGCAGTGGTAGGAATAGCTACCAGTTAAAAGTCACACATACTGAGAGACCTCAGTGGATGTCAGGTGCCCTTTCCTATACAGATAGTCTTGACATGAGTTCTTAAGAACCTTTGTAGGTCCCTGCCAACCCAAACTATTCCATGATTACCACCTCTGGCCCTTTCTGGTCACTTCCCCCTCTCAGGAGCCATTTCTGTAGCAACTTGTTTGATAACTTTTGGTGGGTGTCTGTGCTTGAGCTCACATTTGCTGCTCCTGGTGGTTTGTTTGGTCTTTCATTCCTATTCCTTGCTGCCTTTGGCACAGGACATCCTTGGTAATATTCTGAAGCACTGTTATTTCAGGGTGTGAAAGATTCTTAGGCCTTTAATCTGGGAACACAAACTACATCTGTCACCTGGGTATCTGTAGTGGTTTCTTAGCAACCACAAGAGTTTATTTTTCTTCTGCAATTCATATTTAAGAAATAATTTGCTCATGCATGAACCAGAATCAGCCTGAGCACCACCCCAGGAGACAGAAATTGTAAACTGTAATTTAGGCTAATTCTAGTCTAAAGCATGAATTAGAGTATTTTATATAATCTTGGAAAATATGCCATATAAATATATGTAAGCACAGAACAGGTACAATTAATGTGAGCACAGTAGGAAGCTGTAAGTAACTCTGGGAATGTGAGAAACGAAGCTGGAACGTATTCTTGACATGTAAAAATATTTCCCACCTGCCTTGTTTGCATAAGAACAAGGTTTTAGCAAGTACATGTTTGCATATCGAAGTTAAAAGTGGGGAAAATACTTTCACCCTCATAAGAAAAATGCTTAATCTTGGCATTCAGTAAGTTTGCATTCAGTAAGCTTAAAGTATCTAGGTCCTTTCATGCTCTGTGGAAAGTGTATGAACTTGCGACAGGGGTTCCACTGCAATGAGTGATGTGCGGAGAGCACATCACGTGGAGCAGTAATTGATCCGATCCCTTCCCGTGCGTTCATTTGTAATTGGTTGTGGCAGTCCCTAGCAATTTGTGCTTCCCAGTTTCATCCCACTGTCCTGTATCCCGGAGTGAGATGGTAAGTTGAGGTTTTAAATGCTGCATGCTTAATTGAAAGTGAGTGCTCTTGTAGGTGGAAGTACTCTTGGAAATTTAGAAGTACTCTTCTGAACTGGGGGAAATCTGGAACGCTGAAGCGATACCTGATTGGGTGCCACTCCTCACACACACAGTGGTTGGCAAACTCTGCACATCTGGAGCCTGTGAATCTGTGGAAATTCTCTTCCAGCAGTGATGCATCCTGGAAAATGTATTTGGGACTAATTATGGCACCTTTAAGACTATTAGTAACCTAGCTTTAGGCCATCACTTTGAAGGTATATTACATTCCTTCAGAAACACTCTGCAAATGTCCTGTTGCTTAAGAAATAGGGATTGCATGGACAGGCTTCATGGGTGATTTAACTCATGTGCTGGAGATTGTAGATAAACAAGGTCCAATTGTATCATACCTATTCAAAATAAGGCACTAATTATGTATATGAAAGTGACTGTAAAATATAATTCTGCTATGTAGCTGATGAGAGATTCATGACCACTCTGTCAAAGGAGCTGGATAAAGCTGCAGGTTCACTGTAGCAGAGCAGAAAAACAATCTCACTTTGAAAAGGCACAACCAGGAATCAGTAGATCTATCCCAGAATTTGCCCAAGGATTGCTCGCTGGATCTAAACTGAACGTTGCACAGATACTGAGTTGTTGTGAATTTGCCTGTTGTCCAGCTGGCTGATGTGAAGTGGGGTTCTTCTCGATGTTTTGGTCATAAACACCTGATGCTCTAGTAATAATTAATGTAACACATTAATAAAAGAGCATACACTTTATTTTCTCCTTGTATTAGTTCACTTCCTGCTCCATTGTGTTTAATGGGTTAGCTGGAAGCAAAGTGAAATTAAAACAGTTTTTGGAAGACTGCAAGAAAGATGTGTTTCCTTCTTTTAAGCGCCCTAAACACCTTTTGATTTCAGCCCATCCTCTTGTTGCTGGAGGGAGGGTGGGGGATTAAAGGTCAAGGTTGCAAAGATCCTGATGATGGAAGCAGATGCACGTGGTGTCCTGTAATAGTGGACATGACTGAATACAATGTTCAGAGTACAGCCCAAGTTAAGCTAATGCATTGTAAGACAGAATGAAATGTCATTATATGTGTTGTCACCACCGTAAACTGGAGCAATAAAAGCTGTCCGAAACAATCTTGTGTCTTGTGAATGGAATTCAGCTCCTCACAGAAGATTAACAGCACTTCTGATGGTTGTTAGAGCCACAGCAAGAGTTGTCTTTGTGCTCCAGTTCAGAATAAGCTGGTTCAGGAAATCTGACTTAGCCTGATCCTAATGCTCTTGTGGCAAAGACTGGATTTTCTTGGAATTTTTTGGTTATTGACCTGATGGGTACAGTCTGTGTTTGTGTGAGCATGTGCAAGCGCATGTACAATGTGGACTGTTGGTCTTTGATACTGCAAAGCACTGCCTCAGCCTGGTCCTATCCGGAAAGACTTTCTAGCAAAGTGCAGCTATATGATCCAAAAGTTGAAGAGGAATTCCTGAGCCTCCTAAGCACCCTCTTAAATCCATGTTTTCAGATGGCAGGGTGCTGTGATTTAGAGTTTGCCACACGCTGAACTGAATTCAGTAGGTGTGTTTTGTATGTCTGAAGTTCCGTTTAAATACTGGGGGTTCATATCCTGTATCTCTTTGCCAGTGCCCAGCCTGCACCAACTCCCTTGGTTTCCTAAGCTGGCCAGAACACTGCTGTACTTCCCTTCCTTACCTGTTCGGCGGTAGCTAACACATATACACATGCTGGCAATTCACTCCCAGGGCAGATAGGTGACTTCTGGATTTCTCAAGTAAAGCATGCTTCCTCTTTGCCTTGTCCCTTCTCTCTAGGCCTGGCCACTGGTGAGCAGTGGATGGCATGATGGGCACCCCTCTGGTGAAGGTGGTGTGCTCACTGGCAGGCAGGGCAAACTCTAAAATTACCTTTTATAATCTCACATTAATAAGATTGGAAGAAACCTTTCTGGTGTTGTCTCAGCTCTTCGGCCAAACTCTGAACTCTCCTGTTCTTTTTGGCTTTGAAATGCTGATTCCAGCCTTCCTGTGGGCTCTTAAACACCTTCTCAAATGACCCATTTTAATAACCCAAAAGCCATTATATAACGAGCAGCCATAATTTAGCTCAAAGCTCTAGGGGACCCTTGCAGTTCAGCAATGAATAGTTAATGCAATATAATGTTTAGCAGGTTATTAGTTTTCACTGTACAAATGCTGATCAGGGAATGCTTTTATAAGGTGTTTAAAAGAAAATGTAATTAACCGGTTGCGTGCTTCTGTTGCAGCTCAAATTGAAATTATTCCATGCAAGATCTGTGGAGACAAATCATCAGGAATCCATTATGGTGTCATTACATGTGAAGGCTGCAAGGTAAGCTTCTAAAATATGAAGTCTTAAAGCAGCATTTAGCCTTTTGATAGTGATTATTTTCCTTCCCTCTTTTTAAAGAGCAAGCATCGCGCTGCAGTTGGGTCGGTGGATTCCAGTTCTAAGAACATGGAATCAGTTGGGGATTCTGAAGGACTGGGTTTATTTGGGTTTGAAATATGGCATTGTGTGACACATGCAAACCCCACCCCAGATCTTGGGACAAGCATGAAAGACCTTGCAGTTGTAGTGTGTGTGCTGTGAACTTTCTCTGTGGGTAAGCAGAAGAGGTACAGAAAGACCATCCGCTTCAAGCACACCACAAAGAATCTGTTCTGTGGATTCATTTGAGAGTTAGGGGCTTTCGAATCTCCCTCTCCATTTTCTGCTTAGTGCATGGCTGAGAAGCTGTGCTGCCCTACGTGAGAGCTCTCTGACTTCTCAGTTTTCTTTTGTCCTCTGCTACAGTTGTCCATCCATTCTGGTTGGTATGGGGGATGTTGCACAGAACTGTTTGATGGCTGTTCCTTGCAATGCAACCATTGCTGTGTAAAGTTTAGGCTTTAATTTTTTTCCTCATTTGTACCTTCAGTAACTCCAGTGAACAAGGGTTACATTAGAAGCATTTATGTGTTGTTTAGTTTGTTTCTCACAAGCAAGAATGCATTCAGATGACACTAACTGTAGGCCAGAGCACTGTGAAGCTAATAACTCCTTTCTGTCACTGCTGCACAATTACAGTGCTAGCTTGGAGTGCCACAGTGTGCACAGCTGTGCTCTGGCTTCTGCTTTCCTCATGTGCCCTGTTGCAATTCCATGCCGACAGTTTTTCCTACTGCTAATCTACATTGAAGGGGTGAAGAATTTGTGACAGTTTTCAGTCTGCTCTCCTGGCTTGCTTGATACTACTGCCCATCTTCAAACAGTAGCTTCCTTGCTTTCACATTATAGAGATTTCTTTTGTGTTTTTCCAAGGAAGATTTTTGTATTTCCATTCACCCATTGTCTCAATCTCATGGAAGTGTTGGTAAGAAGAAAGAGAAGAAACGAAAAATCTAAGCATGTTAGAATGATAATGGGGCAGTACCTTCTGCTCTTTGTAACTGCTGTTACTGTGGGAAATGTCTGAAATGCACTAAAATGGGTTGATAATGAAGTGGTTACTTTTGACAGCTTTATGTGGTCAAGCAGCTTTTACCAGATTTCAGCTGTGAAGTGGCAGACATTGGCAGTGAGAATTCTGCTGTATGACCATCTTGTCAAAGAGTATCAAGTTATGTTCAGCGTCTGAGAGCTCTTTAATCCTTAAGCAGGCTGGGGCCAGTGTATCCTGGTGTACCTGAGCCTCAAGATCGATGACGAGCCATCCCTGTCAACAGACTGAGGTCAGCCCAGTGCTACTGCTCGCCTAGGCAAGGAACAGGCCTTTCTCAACATGGCTTGTTGCAGAACAGGAACGGGCTGCCAAAGGAAAGGAAAGTTGCCAGCTGAACTATTTGTTGCTTCATCTTCATGCAGTTCCTTTGCCTTGCCTTCTCCCAAATCCTGCATGTGTGAGAAAAGCCCCTCCAAAATGCCGGAGGAGGCAGTGGAGCACACCATGCAGTTCTATTAGTAGGTAGCACTGAAGGTAAGAGACAGACATGTCCATCGAGTATCCCTCCATCAGGGAGTGTGCTTTCCTAGGAATAAATGCAAATGCGAGTTATTAGAAGAGTCCTTTGTGTACATCCAGCAGTCAGAATATCAGATGTGGGCCTGACAGCAAGAAATGTGTGTGCAGCTCCTTATGTTTCAAAACAGATTATTTTCATTATTGGCATTCTGTATAAGCTGAATTCTCTGGCAGCTCTGTGCATCCCTCTCTGATGCTGAGAATTCCCCAGGGACAGGCAGCTGGTGGGGAGGGGTGGGAGGAGAGGCAGGTGGAAAGGAATGCTGAGCACACTGGAGCCACTTGAACCTTGGAAGTGGAGTGCGCATTGGTAAGACAGACAGCAGCCCTGTGAATGAAGCTGGGCATTTTCTCCTTCTCTTGCAGTAGCAGAGTGATGTTTTCTAGCCGTAAACTTTCCGGCAGGATTTGAAAGCCAGTGAATATCAACTTAGTTAACCAAGGTGTTTCCCTTTCAGGAGGGAAATTACTCTAAAGCTCACTCTTTAATGCCAGAGCCCAGATGACCTGCGAGGGGTGACAGCTAGGGCAGTGCTAGTGGGCACGAGTCACAGGAGGAGTTTAAATGATCACCACCGAGACAGCGTGTAGAGTGCCCTGCTGTAGCTGATGGATTTTGTTTGTGCTACACTTTTCCACAGTAATGTCAACAAAGTCTCACCCAACAGAAATATTTTGGCTGGTGAAAAAGTTGGCATAGCTTGGCTTCTGCCGAGGGAGCCAGGTGTGTATTGGTATGGGGTTTTTCCCAGCTTTCTGTGGCTATGATGTCTGCAGGTTTGAGCATGCTTACATTGCTCTTCGTGTTACACTAAATCTTCCTTTGTAAAAAGCACTTTGCTGTGAAGACCTAGTTCGCAGTGCTCCGATTCCTGGAGCTGATGTTCTGCACCAACAGACCGTCCCAGAGAAGTCAGTGAGGTTCTTGCACTGGTGCTACAAACCCATCTGTGTGTGTCAGATGACACGGTCGGGGCTTTAGCCCTCAAAAGTGAACAGATGTGCTGCTGCCCTCTCAAGCCAGGCCTGTCAAGAGTGATGTACAGGCAGCACCAGCAGCACAAAGTGGGGTGTTTTCAGCTCCTTACTATTTTCACTCTGGTTTGCTGTGAACTTTTATGTTACTTAATAGTAACATTAACTTAGGTGTTACTGTATAAATACCAGTGACCACAGGAAAGGTAATTTATTTAAAACCTTAGGTGTTGTTTTAGTTGCAGAGACCTACTTTGCAATCCTAATCTGTATCGTGTATGAAATGACAGGTTCTTGTCAAATTGCTGATCCTGTTGCTCTTCTACAGGCTTGTGACTCCGGCATTTCATATGGTTGAAGTCTTCTGATCCATTTTCATTGTTAAATTGTTTCACGTTAGCAGGAATTTAAGATCTGTAATGAAGCCAGTTACTGTTTTGTGAGAAGTTTTCATTTCCTACCCCACTCTGATGTTACTGGCTGGTTTTATGTAGTTACTGGCTGTGCTTTGTACAAACATCATTGAATACTCCCAATCCATCCAACTACTGAGCTGAATTTCAATCTGCTTCCCTCCATCCAGTGAAAAACAGGTTTTAGCCAGGCTCTGCTTTATACTCTGTCTGGGAGGGCTCCAGTGGCTTATCTATATAGACTAAATTTTTAAAGAGCGGGTTTTTTTCTTTCCAACCAGTGTTGATATCCTGTATGCAACATACACTGGGGGAAAAGGCAAGATGAGGTTAATCACTCAGAAATACGGGTGAAGAATGACACAAAGACTGTGTCACAACGCAGAAATAGAAGTTTATTCTCCTCCGTAAGTTTGGAAATAGTACTGTTTGCAGTAGCATTACTAAGAAGACTTGTATCTGTATGGAGCATTTCTTCAACCATTAGTTGTGGGAACCCAGTAACTATCTTTTGCTCTCTGCTAGGGGTGGTGCTAAGAAAGGAGACTGCTTTGTACACAGCCATTGTTCTCATAGCTGAAAGCTGAATCCTGTTCAGCATTGTCAGAAAACACCTGAACGCTTCAGAAGGACATAGCAAAGCATGTAGTTTGAAATCAGGATTTTGTTAATGAACTATGGCTTTTAGTGTGCAGGTGCACTTACTTGTGCTGTCAGTTCATGCCCAGCTGACCTACAGGTACCTTAGTGTGCCCCCCTCTTTCCTTGCCTGCAACACTTGGTCTCAAAGCCATCCCTGCAGGGCACTGCTGGGCAAAGGTTTATAGGTACCAGCTTTTCCCTCTTGTCTCTTTTAAGACCAAAGATGGTCTTGTTGATTTTAACTACCAGGAATGTCTGTGTGTGTTACTTCAGAACAGTACCTGCTGTATTGTCACTTCCCACCTTGCATTACTTCTGGTCATTCGTTTTCTTTGTTCACTTTCTTTGCTAGCCAACCTGCCATTACTGTAGTGTTGCAAACATGCACCTGAATTCAGGCTTTGAAGTTCTTCTATTTTTAATTGTTTTCGTAGCCAATTCCAAGCAAAACACATTAGAGATGAGCCCTGTTACAGCATGGGCAATCAGGAGCCCTGTGTAACCCAATGAACACAACCTCACTCCTGTCTTTAATACATCTGTAAAATGGAACATTTTGTCTCTGTTTTCAGTGGCTCTATAACTTTGTTGTCAAATACTGCATTACCAAAGTTTTTAAACAGTGTTGTCGCAACACTCTCCTCATTTTACAACTAAACCATATGCTCGATGTTTTAAAAGGGTTAAAAAGTTGATCTGTCTTTCATAGGACAGTGTATTTTTTCTGGTGTTTCTTGATGGTTCGCTTTAGAAAACAGTAAAAGAATGATCCCCCCAACTAATTGTTAATTGCTCAGAATATTGCAAAACTTAATGATACGTGGAAGTCTTTAAGTATTAGCCATAAATCATGGGATTATGAAAAAGCCTTTGTTGTCATAGGCTTGCATACAGTCATTCCAAAACGTCTGCCATTAGGATGCAGCGAGGCAGCTGTCAGCTGTTTTCTTGTAATTAACCAGCCAATGAGCAGCTAATTAAGACATATGTGCATACAGAAGTGGAAGTGGGTATGGTAATGAACTGTAGGAATCAATTCATTAAAGGAAAATTTGTCAAAAGACCAAACATGAGATCAGCATTTCAGCCTGTGCCGCAGTGGAGAGGGAGCCGGGGCTGTGCCGGCTGGGACTTCGGGAAGCACAGCAGGCTTTTCCCCGCTGTGGAGCACACAGACCTCTGCAATACTGAGCACTGAGGTTACTGCGACTACTCAGAGACTGCAGAAGCTGCTATTTACATTTCAAAGTTCTTTTTTAACAAGTTGTTATTCGAACTGACTTGCAGATGAAAAGTTCTTGTGCCCTTTTTTCCCAAACTTGATTTCTTGGCAGCATCTGAAAACCCGTATATTGTGTTGTGTCTAAATAGGAGGCTGAAACGCAGAGATGAAGCTATGGCTTGTAATCTGCTCTGCTCTTCTTCTGGCACCAGGCTAATACATCTGCATAAAAAGGGAGACATGCAAAGCTCAATGAGGCCTCATCAGAATCAGCTGGATCTTTGTGCTGCCGTCAGGAGGAGGCAGGGCTCCACGCTCGCTGCCAGAGCTGTTGCTCAGAGCCATGTCCCACGGTGGCTTCTGGAGTGGGGCAGCAGTTCTGTTCCTGTGCTGGATCCAGAGGGGGCTGCTCTGCCTGTGGCCCATTAGGCAACCGCCTGCATGTAAAGTAATGGTTTTCAACATGCATGCCATGGAAAGCATGTGGCCTGAGCTGGTTTGCATAATGCTTGGATGTAGACACGTGTACCAGGCATGCATCCACCTCCTCCTTCCTGGTGGAAAAATTATAGCTAGCTCTGTGCCTCTGGCAAAAGCCAAGGAATAGAAGAACAGAATGTGGCGTCTCTCCTTCTCCTAATGAAGGGGGAAAACCCAACTGAGGAAGAAACTCTATTTACTTACAGAAGGCTCTTGTAATAGGGGCTTCCCCACGTCTTACAATGATAGGAGAGCCCAAGCTTAGAAAACTCACAGGCAAATGACAATAATATAGAAGAAGTTTGAGAGTGAAACACCCTCAGTTTAACTCCATTGGCAGCTCAGTCCTGAGTCAGATATGGGTATGTCTGAGCTCTGGACAAGCTCAGTTTTGTTTCTGGAGTTTGAGGCAAGGGGGGATTTTTGCTTTAGCTTCTGCTGGTGTTTTCAGCATGCCCAGATAACAGTGTAGGGATTGGTTTTAAAAGCACTGTACTACATATCCTGCTTGTAAAGTGCAAGTGCTTTTAAAGACCCCAGTTTCAGGCAGTCCTGCTCTATTGAAAATTCAGCTTCAAGCTGTAACTTAGCAGATATATTGTACACTAAAATGTATTGAGCAGCTGTGTCTCTAGGGAAAACGTGGAAAAGCAAAAAGTCTGGTTTTTTCCCCATTATACTACTAAAAATAATCCTCAGCTTGACAAGACCATCCTTAATGAAGGGAGATATGCCAAACTGGCAATGCAGACTCAGTGTATGTCTCAGCTAAAGGAAAATGTATAGATCTTTGAGGTGATTGAGCCAGGTTCATTTTACATGTTGATTACGTTGACTTTCAGGACCTCAGTGGTGGCAGGTTTTATACAGTTCATGTGTGAGCACGTCCTTCAGT
This sequence comes from Lathamus discolor, assembly GCF_037157495.1. NCBI lineage: Eukaryota > Metazoa > Chordata > Aves > Psittaciformes > Psittacidae > Lathamus > Lathamus discolor. Next base: position 17,465,548 of record NC_088891.1, on the reverse strand, counting down.
GTTTGGGGAACTGAAATTATCAGGGGCTGACAGTGTGGAGATGCAGAACCTTGGTCAGGACATCACGGGACAGGTCGGTACCCACCACTGTTCTGCTGACGAATCCCACTGCTCTTTGTGTGTACTTGCACTGCAGTGACAGGCTCCACTAAGGGTGCTGCCGGAGCTGGGAATTCAGCTGTCTGCTACCTAAGAGTTGGTTCCTCCAGGGGGATCAGGCATGGTGCTGGAATGGTAGAAATTTCCAGGGTGTTTCAGGTTTTCACTCCATCAGAGCTCAGTAAGCGCAATACTTTCAGTCTCACTATTGGCAGACATTAAAGAACAGTTGAAAGTTCAATCCTATAGAAACAAGAGACCAGAATGAATGGGTGAGAAATGATGCACAGGAAAACAGGATAAAAACCAGGCATCTTCAGTTTCCTCAATTTTTTATATATTCCATGTTTCCCCATTAAAGCCTTACTTAAAAGGAGCATAATGGGTGAAGACTGGTTCCTCCTCATACAGTGGAGCAGGGGTCTTTAGCTCTGTGCACGGCCATGGTTCTGCCTGAGGGAAGTTTGCTGGGAAGCCTCTTCCTGTTGTTTTAGTTCACCGGTTCTTTGGACAGAATGTACGTGTGCTGAGGGGCTCCAGGATGGGGCCTTTGAATGAAGAACTGGGAAAAGTCCAGCTGTAATTACAAGGTGCCCAGTGTTTCTGAGGAAGTGTTTTCTGTGCTGCGCTCTTTATGAATCCATTATGTGGCAACATAAAACTAAAAGACTGGGCTGGAATGACTCTGTTTCTGCAGCATCCTTGTGAAGCAGGTATTACGCACACACCAGCTGCTGTTTGGGCAGTCTGTGGCTAAAACATGCCATGCACTTCAAAGCAAACAGCTGGCATCCTGCTTACCAGCACCCACAGTCCTGATGGAGGGATCCAAGTTGGGACTGCTGCCAACCTTGCAGCGCTCACTTTGCTGGGAGGGGGGTCTGCCCATTGCACCTGACTTACAGAAGAGATAACACATAAGATGTGTTTCAGCTTCCTCCGTCCTGGCAGATCTCATCCCTGTGCTGAGCTGAACAAAACCTCAAACCCACCAGCATCAAACTAGTTAGGAAAAAACATCTTTAAAGCTTGTTCTTTGTCGAAGGCCCCGCTCTGCATCGCACACTGTGCTAAACACAGGCATCCCTGGGGGAGGCTGGACACCAGAGCCTGCCACTGACATCTCCAAAGAACAGGGCTCCTGAATCCTCCCTGTTTTGGAGATCTGTGCAGACCCTGGGAAGACAGGAGATCTGGGTCTCCAATTAGTTTTATCTCATTTGGAAAGGATCAGTGTATCACATGTGATGTGGGGTCTGTAAAACCAGTGAAAAAAGGTGTAGTTCCTCTGTGTGTCACAACACTTCCTAAGGAACTGTTTCCTACTGGTTACTGGGGTTTGTTTGCTTCTAGAAGAGAGGGGAAAAACCAGCCAAACCCACGATACTTTCCTCAGCTGACTGTAATGCACTTGAAGTTCCATGTCTGTTGGTGTGCTGCCTTTCCGAGTCTTTCTTTACTCCATCACTTGGCAGCTTCTTGACTCATGTTTTGTGATTCTTACAGGGCTTTTTCAGGAGGAGTCAGCAGAGCAATGCCACCTACTCCTGTCCCCGGCAGAAGAACTGTCTGATCGACCGGACCAGTCGAAACCGCTGCCAGCACTGTCGGCTACAGAAATGCCTTGCTGTGGGGATGTCTCGGGATGGTGAGCTCTGCTGACATGCGCCTGAACTGCAAAAACCAAACAGCATTTAGCATTTTAGTGTGTTCTGCTAAAACAGCCTAGGCTTTAAGGTTCATTGTGCATAGGGCTGATAGTTGAGATCATCAAGAGGGGTTTATTTGTTGTTATATATTCACATTAAATAGCTATGAATCGGGGCACATATGAAGCTCTGGGGTTTACTCTCTTTCCTGCTCATCCAGTATAGTTTTCAGTTCAGAGCTTTGCCTCTGGTCACTTCTGGAAGATGCAGGTTTTAGTCTGATGCCAACACTTTTTCTCTGTGTCCGTTCCAATATATATGTGTCCGTTATATATATATGTGTCCGTTCTAAATATATATATATATATATATATAAATATATATATGTGTCCGTTCTAAATACCCCACCATAGCAGCAGGTAACGCTCTGGTTGCTGTATCGGCACAGATTAGGACTGCTTCACAAGACAGAAGTTTCAATGTGTGTGCAATGAATTATAGGAAAAACACAAATTGCAAATAGCACCGTGTTTTTTCAGAAGTTCCGAAGAAAATGAGTTCCGCTGCTGAGAATAATAAGCTCAAAATTAGACCCAGTGTAACAGGGAAAACCCACCTCTGTAAAATGGAAGCTTCTGGAACTCAGCTAGAACTGGATTTGTGGCTGATACTTGTGTGCCTCCCCCAGAGATGTACCAAAGCTGCCATCTCCTACCCAATTTGAAGATCTGACTCAGTCTTTTCCCCTGCTGGTGACAGCAACGCTGCATGTTCTACCAGCACATATGCGTTACTCTGTGTACAAGAGGCCTGATTAAGGAGAGTAACGTCTTGAATTACATTGTCTGAAGTTTTTTATTGGGCATGAAACTAAGAACCTGAAGCAGTTGATCATGTAACAGCTGATCCCTCCGACAGGTTTGCTTCCCTGTAGAAAAGCACAAGGTGGCTGTCACCTTCCTAAAAGAGGTTTCTACAGCTGATACAGGCCCTAGAAATCACATATTATGTTCTTAGGAATTCCTTGGCTGTGGCAAACCAGTTGCCTCTGGCTTACACTTCCTGTGAGTACTTCTCAAAATAGTAACAGTTTCGTGGAGAGATACATACACACACATATATGTGTAGTTTTAACCGTAATTCGCTGGGTAAACACTTTTGCTTGTCGCAATAAGCTGCACTGAAAGCAGGTGCTGTGGTCCTTCCTATGTGCTTTGGTCCTAATATCAATAAAACTTGCTTTTGGTACTCTCTGAGAGAGGCCCCACGTGTTTAGACTTAACTCAGGTTCATGTTGTAGGAGGAGTGTGCAGCTAGCAGGATTTGGACAGTTCACATCAAGCCTGCATAGTCTGTCTTGCTTCCGCCTTTCTAGGTAGGGTGTGAATGCTGAGGAGATGCATCTGTCAACTTTGGCAGGTGTGTAAGAGAAAATCCTTCTGGTATAAAAGTGGGAAGTTAATGGGTTACTCTAAACGAGTAACTTCTAATGGTTCATTTAAGTATCACGATATGATGGTCTTTTAATGAGTAGATCCTGCAGCTACATTACCTGTAACTGCAGAAGTGGTTCTTAGGTCTGTCCATTCAGTTGATTTGCCTTTTATACTGCATCCTTCCATGTAGTATTTAAAGCCCCAAGACAATGAAAGTGCAGTAGTGGGCTTGTAGCAATGTAACGTGTTGTGTGTCTGTGTTTCAGCTGTAAAGTTTGGTCGAATGTCAAAGAAGCAGAGGGACAGCCTGTATGCGGAGGTGCAGAAGCATCGAATGCAGCAGCAGCAGCGAGATCACCAGCAGCAACCAGGAGAGGCAGAACCACTAACACCAACATACAATATCACCACCAATGGGTTAACAGAGCTACATGATGACCTCAGTAATTACATTGATGGGCATACCCCTGAAGGTAGCAAAGCAGACTCTGCAGTTAGCAGCTTCTACTTAGACATACAGCCTTCTCCAGATCAGTCGGGTCTTGATATTAATGGAATCAAACCAGAACCAATATGTGACTACACACCAGCATCGGGCTTCTTCCCGTATTGTTCTTTTACAAATGGGGAGACCTCTCCAACTGTGTCCATGGCAGAATTAGGTAATGAGAGAGAAAAGCTTCCGTTGTAACTGTCTTAATAGTAACCTTTTGGATTGAAGTGACACATGCAGCCAGGCAGTAGAGAGAATGCTGCTTTGGTAGAGTTGTGGGCATGTGTGGGCATCCTCCTGTGATGGGCACAGTACCCTCACCCCGGGGACATGGTGAACACCTTATGGAACTGGACTAAAGATCCTGGGAGCTTGTGGCTGGTCAGCTCTACAAGCATTGGTTTTGGTGTCAGTCCTTGTAATAGAACCCTTTGAATGCTGATTAGTGAGCCCATGGTTAGTGCTGAGAAACAGAGCGTTCCTTTTGCTGCAGATTGGTTTTGAACATTTTATCCTCTCTTCCATTACCTCATACTCTTATTTTCTAATGAGAAGTCAGGAGGCTGATTTTCTTCTGCTCTCCACCTGTACCTGGGAAACATGAACCCAAAGCACCAGGGTAATTGGAGGCAGTTCTGCCACTGGTCAAAAAGAATCTGGACCCAGATGCTGAAGAACATCCTAGAAAGTAGCAAGTTCTGGTGGTTTCCCTTACACTGACCACATTAATGAGCACATTTTACTGTCAGTTCTTTCCAGAGTGATACGCTAGGGCTGAATGCCACAACCATGACTTGTCAACATCTGAGGCTCGAGTCAGAGCATGCTGTGTGAACTGGCTATAAGCAGCCTGGAACAGGCCAGCAGAGAATGACTTTAAGATTCTGTTACTTAGCTAAGCAGTCAGGTGCTTAGAACTGATTTTGCTTGCTTAAGCAACCTTTTTGCTAATTATTCCATTACAAAAAACCTTAAAATAGTTTGAAAATGAGGTGTTCCATGTTAAATGTATCTTTTTGCAAGCTTTTTTTTCAGTTAGAGACAAACAGATGATACAAAGTTTTGCTTGTTTATGTTCGTTTGAGAAGTTTTTCAGAGAGGAAGGGACAAGAAGGCTTATTACCTTTTAATGTCCTTACCTTCTAATGCCCTTTCCTCTTAATGTCCTTCTGTTCTCTGCAATATGATTTGTTGTGACAGACAAAATACTGTGTCTGGCTTGAGTTCAAATAACTTCAGTTACAGATAAGTAAAAACGGGATAAAACATGAGGATAAAGGCTACCAGCTTTGCCTCAGTCAGAAGGTTGTTAATGTTCTTGTGGGAGCCAGTGAAAGATCTACATTAAACCCACAGAAAAAAGAAAGGGCTTTTCCTTCCCAGACCAGGTGCTGAGTTTGGAATGCTGGCCTGAAATGAGCATGTCATGTTGCTTACGCAGTACTTGCATTTAGACGCTACAAAGCGTGATTTAGGTGCCCAGCACTGACACTGCTGAACAGTATTTGGAGAATGTTTGTCTTCCAGACTAAGGTTTCAATTTAGAAAGGTGGGGCTGCTCAATGAAAGTGTTTATTAGGTGTGTGCTGAAACACAGAACTGAGGCTTGTGAGTAACATGGTAATATTTCACCTCCGTATCCCACAAGGGCACAGGGATAAAGCTGTCTGGTGCTGCTGGTGAGAGCAAATGTTTTAAGTACGCACTGGTAAGAAAAGAAACTTGCTGTGAAATATGTGAAAGCTGTGATGGCAACCAAAGTATAAACCACCTGATGCTCTGCCTTGCTGATGTGCAGGTAGCACTTACCATCTGATTTTAGCTCAGCTGTATGTTAAAGATTTTTCAGGTTGTTTCTTATATCAAACTACTGATGCAGTAGGTGTGCACTAAGCAGGTCGATTGGTCCAGCAGTTCCACTCGTAGAGCTGGGTTTGGTTGTTACCAAACCAACTAAGTTTCACAGCAGACCCAGGTCCAGCCCCTCAGCATCATGACCATTCTTGTTTGTTTCAAGCCTTCCTTTTCAGTGATGTAAGCTGTGGGAGATAAGTCACCAGGGCTCTAAACCGGAACAGATGGGTGTGAGAGTCAGGGTAGGCAAGAGAAAGACAAGGTAAAGGTGGAATTCAGATACCTAATGCTATTCACACCTTTAGCGGGGTTCCGAAAGGTTTAGGGAATCAAGTTTTATTAATGAATATAAATCTGCCTCATGGGTCTTTTAAGCAGAAAATGGTTTATTTGGAGTTAAAATGTTGTATGGAAATTTTAAGTAAGTCACATGCAGTTAATGGAGGGACTACTCTAAAGCCTAGAGAAAGGAACCCTTGAGTCTCCAGTGTGGTGTTGGCGACCTTCGCTAAGGGCGCATTTTCCAGCTGTGTTTTTAACGACGTGAGAGCAAAAAGGCCACTTCGCCCTCCCTCCACGTGGCAGTGTCCTGCTCGACACCAGCACGCTGGTGCTCCCTTTGTGTGTCCCTATTAGACGGCTCCGTTGCCTGACGCACAGACGGCTTTCCCGGCGGCAGTGCCTGGCCGGCAGCGCTGCGCCGTGCCCTGCGCCCGCTGCTCGGTGCGGGGGTCCCCGCGGGGCGCTCGCTGGGCTCAGGCGCTCCCGGGCTGCTCCCCGTGTGCGAAGCGCTCGGGAGCTGCCGCCCTGCCCGCAGCCGCAGCGGGGTTCGTTCGTTCTCAAAACCGCCCCAATTCAACCCAAACCGCCCTGTGCTCGGTGCGCGGCCGCGGGGCTCCCCCTAGCGGGCTCTGCCCGCAGCAGCGCCTCGCCCCTGCCCTCCTGCACCGGGGGTCTGCGGGCGCGGCGCGGCCTGCGCTGCAGCTGGGCGCTGTTGACGCGTGTCCCTGTGTGCTCTTCCCTCTAGAACACCTTGCACAGAACATTTCCAAGTCGCACATGGAAACGTGCCAGTACTTGAGAGAGGAGCTGCAGCAGATAACATGGCAGACTTTCCTGCAGGAAGAGATCGAGAACTACCAGAACAAGGTACAGGAGCATGCCGCACTATGGCATGGGGGCTTGTAAAGCATGGTATTTACGTAACACACTGCAAAATTCACTTTTTCACTGCTTTCTATTTACTGTCAGGAATGTATTTGTGTTTTCAAACTAAATAATGTGCTGGCATCCAAAGCAGCAAGATGGCTGGGATATCCTGTCCTTTGTGATCAGGACAGGTACAGGAAGAGCTGTGCTCCTAAAGTCTGCCTGTGACAAACAAGGCTTAGAAGCCAGAGACAGATTTTTCAGTCCTAAACGCCACATTATAGTAATATTTTCACTGGTAATCTCCTGGATCAACAGCAACAACAGAAGCTGAAGCCACCAAGTTGTGTCATTTTACAGGGCTGACAAAGATTTCGGGCAGGTTTCCAGCCTCCAAAGCCTGGCTGTGATCCTGACCCACTCCACCACTGCCACTGGGGCTGCAGTCCTGTGCCGAGGCAGGGGCGGGACACACTGTAAGATTTAATCCACCTTTGGATTTCAAACGTGGCTTCCATCACAAGCTCCTGCCAAGTGGCTACTTCTGGAAAGCTGTCCTATTAAAGCACATTGTTCCTTGAACCTGTTTGTCATTTCCACCAAAAACTATTTAACCTTTAAGAATATAATTTTTTCTACTTGTAAGGTAATTTCATTCTGAATTATTACCAGCACATGAAAAAATCACTACTTTTATGCTGTCTTCATGTTGTTAACAAGATGATTTTCAGATGTGCGTATCGTTATGTATCTTTAGGAACATGAGCTAGTCAGACAGTTCACGTCCAGTACAAACTACAGAAAGTTGACAGGAAGGATGTGATTATGCACTGCTGGTGTAAATTGGCCTTCTCTTTTCATGCAGCTAATAGTATTCCCACTGAAATGACAGGAATCATTCTACTTTGACATTTTTAGCTTATGAAATAAAAGTACTCCAACCTGGATCTCTTCTGACATCCCTGAAGAAGTCTCCCATGTTTGCATTGTCACTCATACACAGGAGGCTTTGGTTAGGAGGTTCATTCCCATTGTCCAACAAGCAGACTGTAGCCAGGAGTGCTGGAGAGAACTTGCTCGTTTTCACTTGATGCAGATGGGCTTTCCAAAGCTTGATTAGTAATTGTTCCTTTTTTCTTTTCTCTCAAACAGCAAAGGGAGGTAATGTGGCAGTTATGCGCAGTCAAAATAACAGAAGCTATACAGTATGTAGTGGAATTTGCCAAACGCATTGATGGCTTTATGGAACTGTGTCAAAACGATCAAATTGTGCTTTTAAAAGCAGGTATGTGGGTCAGTTTGAAGGTCTGCTTCTATTAGTTTTGATTGAGGAAAGTGTTACCTGTATACAGGAATTGTATATGAATACTGTGTCCCTGCCCGTGGCAGGGGGTTGGAACTCTAGGTGATCTTTAAGGTCCCTTCCAGCACAAACCATTCCGTGATTCTATGATATATACATATGTTGTACAATGATCATTTAAAATAATACAAGGGAAGAACCTTGCAAATTGTCTGTGTGAAGTAATCTACCTCCTTGGTTACTCTGGGTAGAATGAGTTCAAGTCTACATGTGACAGTTTCGTTATGAACAAAGGAAGCAACGAGGGTGTTAAGATGGAAACGTTGGAATCAAGTGTTTTATTTTGGCTTACTAAGAGTGAGTGTTTCAAGGTAAAAATCCAGCCTGTCCTGGGCTGGATGTTGTAGAAGTAATGCAGTTTACAAATACTGGACGAAGTTGTCAAAGCTTCATCAGCATAAATCTGAGCGAGCTGCTTTGACTTCAGAGACTTCATTACTCAAATGGAAGTTATTTATTAGTGTTAACTAAGTGGCTTTAACAAAAACTTCCAAAGGGGGTTATGGGAATTCTTGTAATTCTACAAGCAAATCAAACTGTGCCCTGCCCAGACACCTGCCGCCCTACTTGACTGGTACTGAATGAGTACAGGGCATAGGAACATTTTGAAGCCTCACTTGCTTTTCGCAGCAGGTCTCAACCTCACTAGTCAAACATACGTTGTTTCTGTTTTAGGGTCTTTAGAGGTTGTGTTCATCAGAATGTGCCGTGCCTTTGACTCCCAGAACAACACAGTCTACTTTGATGGCAAGTATGCTAGCCCAGAGGTTTTCAAGTCCTTAGGTAAGGAACTGTCAAGTGTTGTATCTTAATAAAAACAGCATAAACATATTAAGGCAAGGGGAGAGCTGCTCTTTGTTGCAACAGCAGTAAAGGACTGTCGGAGCTGTAATTCAGCACTTAGATCAGAGTAGAGCAGTTTGGACGCACTTGTTGACAGCAGAAGCCCAGATTTCATAGCTAGAGAAACATTTTCTAGATTGTGTTGGAAAATGCAGCAGATTTTAAGCTAATTTTGGATATACTGATGTTAATGCTTTGGAGATATTAACAATGTTCTGTAATGTGCAAAGTCCAGTTATTTGCAGGTAAGATACTGTAAATATATATTTTTTTATTATTAAACTGCAGTTTATAATTTGGAATTTCTGTATGGTTTTGCTAGTTTTAAAAGGCTGCAGTTCACTGGGTGTAGATTTGGGATGTAAGCCATTTTGGAGGGCAGTGAAAATATGGCAGCAGAGGATGCTGCATAATTACTGCAGTAATCTCTGCCTTTCTCAAACACTCACAGTACAAGGTCAGGGTCAGGCAATTCAGAGGATGCAGTATCACATGTGGGTTCCAGTGAAACAACTTTCATTTGTTAGCAACTACATCCAGACATTTAGGCTGGGTTGGGCTGTGATGGGCAGAGGAGAGCCCTCCTTCCATCAGGTTGTAATCCCCTTCAAAGCAGGGCTCCACTTTCTGAGCTTCTAACAGCATGTGTAACAGCAGCAGTAACCTGACTTACACCTGTGTGAACGAGAGAACGTGTGACAGGAAAAACAGTTCCTTTTCTGCATGAAAAGCTTTCAGACTTTGGCTTCTCCCTTTGCTCCTGCATGTACCTTGCATGCCTCTCCCCTCGCCCTCTGTGTGCTCAGCAGTCTTACTTTCAAGTACACATTTTGAACCTCCAGTCCACAGTGACGTAAGGAAGTTCCATTTAGGAACAGAAACAAAGCTAAAACAATTCTGAGTTTTAAAATGGCTTGGGTTGTATCCATAATTACCCCAGAAAGACCAAATGTGGAAAAGATGCAGCATGCCAAGCCTTCATAATCCCGGCTGCCAGGTGTGGGAGCTGGGGACTTGGGGAAATGGCATAATAAGCTCAGGCATGAGGGAGAGAGACCTCACTACCACTGCTTCATGGTTCTTAATGAGAAGACCATTCCCCTAGGAAGTATTTTACCTGTTTTTCACCTCCATCAGAATAAATCAACAGTCTGTAGCTCTCAAGTAGTTCTCAACAATGTGGCATGAGCTATGCCTTCTTTTCGGCAGGTTGCGAAGACTTCATTAGCTTTGTGTTTGAATTTGGAAAAAGTTTATGTTCTATGCACCTGACAGAAGATGAGATAGCCTTGTTCTCTGCGTTCGTTTTAATGTCGGCAGGTAAGAGACAAAGCTGTGCTCTATGTTTATTTGCTAGAGGTTGTTTTTATGCTGTTAATGCTTTTTAATCCTGTTAAGACTTATCCGGCAGTGTGAAACACCATAATGTTTTTGAGTTGCTCCTCCTTGACCAAAATCTGTAAGGGATGCATTAAAACTCTGAATTCAGGCACAGGTTTGTTCAATTGGAAATCCTAATCTAAGCCCTTGTTTTCCAAATTTTCACCTCACTGGGGACACTCAGCTTCTTCGTGAAAGCTTAAACGTGACTGCTGGGTCAGCCAGGGTGAGAGGCAGGAGGTAGCCACTGAGTTTATATGGTCAGCTTTCAATTGTGAAAGCCTGCAGCTGCAGCAGAATTCTGCCAAGCACATGACAGAATGCTTGCAGTGCCACCCCAGCTCTCTAAAGCAGGGTTGCCACTTCACAGTGGTACAAAGATCCCGAGGTAGCTTTGTACCATCATGAAACTGGGTACACCAAGAATGACAATGCTGCAGGTCACCCCACAAGGCAGCCTGCGTCTGCCATCCTGAAATAACTGAAATAACCTCATAATCTCAAGTAGATCGGCACAGTACTCCAGGTTCTGGGAGGGCTTATGAGATCAGGTGAAACAAGATACCAGTGCACAAAGTTTGTTTGTGCCTGGCATAACACTGAAGGAAATAAAGGCTGTTTTCAGACTGCAGCAGAGTGGGTCAGGAGTGGTGGTGGGAGAGGTTGTTATTGACAGTGGGTTTATTGAGAGTGTCACAAATACACTCCAGTGCTGTGAGCCAGAGTGGAACCATGTTAGCCCCATGTCTTCGGATGTCAGCCACAGAAATGCCCAATTTTGCCACAGAGCATGGACAGCAAACATTGCTTTTCAGCGAGGAAGTTCAGGAGCTTTTTTGATAGTTTTAATAGCTGAATATTTGCTTCTGATTTTTCTGTATGTCCCTGTAAATCTTAGCAAGAAGATCCACTTCAACTCTTGTTCATTATGTGATCTGTTCATTTCCCATGAAAAGTTGTTAGCTTAATTTTGTAATACCCTGCATTTTACAGACCTTGTTAGCAAATGATTACTAAATCTTACTCTGACACAGTGTTCTTCTAATTAAGGACTTCATAAAAGTAATTGTAAATGCCCATAATAAATACACTCCAAACCCTATTGATTTTGAAACTCGTTTTCTATGCAAGAGTATAGAAGAAGTGGAAGGAAGGTTGCAAACAAAAAAGATGAATCTGTAACAGACTCGGTACTTCTGGTGTGCTGTGACTGACGTGTGCAGTACTCGAGGTGTTAACTCCATTTATATTTAGATCGCTCGTGGCTTCAGGAGAAAGTAAAGATTGAAAAACTCCAACAGAAGATCCAGCTAGCGCTTCAGCACGTCCTACAGAAGAACCACCGAGAAGATGGAATCCTAACAAAGGTAAGAACCGTACAGTGCCACACCATGGAACTGCAGAAGGAGGCTTACTTAAGAATGGGTGTCCTGAGCATCGTGTAAAGTTTTATGCAGTTAATTTGTTATTTATGAATCCAAAATGCTTTGTTTAAAATCAAGGTGCTCAGCTGGAACTACTTACTAAAAACTAGAAGAGGTGAAATGATAATGTACAAGGTTGATAACAGTCTGAAACCAAGTATTTTAATGTTGAACTGCATGAGAAGTGATGAAGGTTTTTACCCTCCTCCTCCCACACAACATTTCTGCCACAGAGTTCTATTTCAGTTCTACAATATGCATGCCTTAAGCCATGTGAAGTCTCTGCCTGCATGACAATGAAGTTGTGATAACATGCAATACCCATACTAACCTTGTTGTTCTGTCTTCCATGAGAAGTTCCCCACACAGCCTTTTTTCTCAATAGTTCCAAACACTGGTGCCTGGGAAAAAAAAGATTCTGCATACTACTGTGCTCATCTAAAGTGTCTGTAGGTCATTTTTCAAAAATGGAAAAGCGGTGTGATGTTAAAAAACATAAACAGGAAGAACTGGGGAAAGATAAGCACTTCCTTATGGAGGAGCAATACGCAGCCAGAAAGCTTAAGCTCAGTTTCACACCACAGAATTAATTACAATAGAAGCTGGATGGTCCAGCCCATGTCAAATCCCAGCTCATGGAATTCTTTTCCATGACTGTATACTCTGGATACCTTTGCTGGAAGAAAGTTTCTTCCACGTGCTTTGACACAAGGATGTATTCAGTACATTCAGGGAGTACCCTAGTGATAGTGTTGAAGTACAGATCTTCCTGGTCTGTTCCTTTTCACCTGATTCGGCGTAAGTTAAAAAGGCCTAATCTGCATTCCCTCCGCAATGTTCACAGTGGGTTTAAAAGCAGTCAGGACTGCCTTCCTCCAAGGGAATGGCTAAGCTGTACAAATGAAGATCCAGCCATGAAATACTTCTGCATCTCAATGCAGTGTTTGATAGGCAGGTGAGGAAACCAAATGATACCTTTTCCTAGGAGCATAAAGAAAAGGTTACTTCACAGCTATCTTTAGTCCATTACTTCAGTAGCTGTTTAGTGCCTTCTCTCCCCAACCCTCCCCCCGCTTTCTGTATTAATGCAACCTAACAAACATCCATGACTGTGTATCAGATGTGTCATTCTTGAGGTAAACAACTGTATGTGACCCTATGACTTCTGTTCATTTTTTACAGTTAATATGCAAAGTGTCTACTTTAAGAGCACTGTGTGGACGACATACAGAAAAGCTTATGGCATTTAAAGCAATATACCCAGACATTGTACGACTTCATTTTCCTCCACTTTACAAGGAGTTGTTCACTTCAGAATTTGAGCCAGCGATGCAAATTGATGGGTAAATGTATCACCTAAGCACTTCTAGAATGTCTGAAGTACAAACAGTAAAACAAAAGAAAAGAAAAAACTAAAAATTAAAAAAAAAAAAAGAAAGAAAGAAAGAAAACCAAGACACTTTATGTGGCCCTGCACAGACCTAGGGAGCCAACACACTGCACATCTCTTGGCGGTCGGGGTCAGGCGAAGGATGGGAAACAATGAAACAAAGTTGAACTTGTTTTTCTCATGCATATGATTTCCATTATGCCTACAAATATGGACCCTTTTTCTGTCTCACCTTCTCAGTCCTTGACCTCTGTTTACACAGACTGAGGGTACTCATGTCAGAAGGTTGTTTTCTCCTGTAGTTCACTGCCCAGACTTTTGACAGAACAATCAATTTGTTGATCAGAACAGAGAGTCCACCTAGTAATCAGCGACTGGTGTGCATTGCAGAGATTTCAGCATCAGTTTGCACAACTTGCTCATTGTTTCATGAAGGACAATTTTTCTCACCTACCACTGTTTGCCAGTAGACAGAATGGCATGAAAAGGGTCCATAGCAATAGCAACAATAGCATTATAATATATTACAGGGTAAATGGGCATGAAGACTATATATAGCAAAAGAGATATTGTTTATATATTGTTTTAATTAATATAAAATGTAGTTACTGGTATAGCTTTTCTTGTTGAATTGATAAGGCACTTTCATTTTGCACCTTTTTCTTTAAATTAAATGCTAGCGTGTTCATTGTTGTGTTGCATGTGCACCAGAAATTCAAGTTTAACTGAAAAAGGTTTGGCAGGTACTAGTACGTATATGTTGGGAGGTATTTATGCTGCTGTTTTCCATGTTACTCTTAAAGAGAGGCTGGTCATATCCTGAAACGGTTATAGAAATAATTTTTTTAATAGTTGAAAATAATGACAATTTTCTGAAATAAAATCAGCTTTTCAGCTGCTAAATTCAAGGTACTTTTAGTTTCAGATCTTTCAAACCTGCATGTTTAAAATGACATGCCTAAATTCCAAGTTAGGTGCACAAGTCAAGCGCCTCACTTTCAAAGGTGCTGAGCTTCCATGCTCAAAGTTAAAGCAATTCCAGAACAGCTACAAACCAGTAATGTGCACCCTTGGAAATCAGGCTATCTGAAGTGTATTTCTGCCCACCATCAATCCAGGTTTGAAGGTAGTTACTCAAGTCTGTATCTACAGTAAAGTATGTGTATAAGACGTGTATGTAGGAAGGTTAATTTTTATATATAATTTTACATACCTTGTACTCCATATCGTAAACAATGCATTCAAACTCCACACTCCAGCCTATCAAAATCCACAGAAGTCAAAATTCATAGTCTTTGACTTCAGTGAGGTGAGACACTGACCTCTGTTCTAGCTCTCAGCAGTGCAGTTTCAGGCAGCTGACCAGAGAAGTCCATTGGTCTCCTTATTTAAAATATGCACTTTAAAGTTTATCAGATGAGGACAGACTTAACGAAGTAAAGGCACACGGTTTGGTTGTACTCTGTGTAATGCCAGGAAACTGTTAATATTATAGATCTGCATTCTGTAATTCTGGAATTTTGATTCCCATATTGCATAACCAACAAATAAGCTGAATCTTGCAGTCTTTATCACTCCTTATTATTGCCAATTATCCTTCCCTTTAGGAAGAATCCTATCTCTAAGCAGATGTGGCAGGTAAACCTAGTTCTGAAGGCAGATTCACAGTAACTGACATCACAAAATACACTGGGACTGGCTGAGCCAGAGGTGTGTCATTGGTTTGGATGAGATAGATGTGTAACTGGATGCCTTAGAGGTCGACACAAATGAAGTTCTTGATGAAGTATGTAAGAAAAGAAAAAAACAGGAACTTTAAAAACCAGTAAGGAACGGACAGAATGTGCTCGATGGGTTTGATTTCTTACATTTAGTATACTTGTTAGGTAACAGAAGTGAACCACTCTGAAGCCTATTTTTAAAACGAGGAGTAGGTCAGTGGGTTACTATAAACAAAACAGAGGTTTACTCCATGACTTGAACATGCTTCCTATGGGATCAAATTGAGGCATTTAGCCATCATGCGTGTTAAAATTGTCACAGTCTGCCACATCAGGGAAGCTTACAGCTATTGCTCACCTCTGCAGTTTGAAAGGAGGGGAAATGAGCAGCCCGTATTTCCCCTTCAAAGCAGTATGCCCCTGCAGTGTGGGAGGGGAACACCTGCACCTCCAGGAGCACTGGGATGGAGCCATGAGAGTGCTTGTGGGAAAAGCCCACAGAGGCGTGCTTTTCCTGCTCCATGCTGCCTGCTGCCGCAGTTGCAGCTCACAGACAGCACAGCCACCCCCCAGTCCCTCCGAAACCCTGGTCCTAGAAGCATTGTTTACTTTACTGGAGTAACTGGCATGATACAGTACTTGCAGTCTAACATGTGTTCCTGTTCTTAAAGATACCCTTTTAACTAACAAATGTTTTCTGAATGTGACCAGCCTTAGGTGCTAGTCCTGTAAAGATCAACTAAACTTAATTTCAGTGTCAACTAATGAATAATGAAGTAAGAACTATACTTTAGAGAGCGAGATACAACTCCTACTTCTGACAATAAGTAGACTATCAGGCAAAGTATCTGGGGATTAATTTTCAGTTGCATCCTTTTCTTACCTTTTCCTGATGAGTATTAGTACTTTGCCAGGCAGCTAGGTGCCAGTTGTTTTGTTTGGTATCTAGTTCAGCATATTTACACCTGTAAGTCATTGACAACACAGATTTTTTTGAGCACTTACTAATAAACACCATGACCATAAAAAAGGCTCAGTAGGGCCTTAGCTGAAAGCCTTTTGCATCTGAAAGCAGCTTGTGGCATGTTCGGCTAGGCCAGAAAGTGCTGTCACTTTTGTCTGTGGGAGCTCCTGTGTACTGGCAAGGTGTTAAATCAGGCTGTGTGTACACACCCCAGGTAACTCTGCTTTCCTACTGCTGCCAACCGCCAGTTGGGGCTGGTGGGTATTCACATGAGTCTTTCCATAGTCTGCACAGCTCACTACAAACAAAAACATAAGGACAGCTGAAGATAAAGGAGTCATCTATTGTTTTTTGAATGATCTGTTCCTAAGAGTGAAAAACAGATTTTCATTGGGTGCTACATCTATCCACAGAGCTGTTTTCTGGCTGTCTAGGAAAGAGAGACTGCACTATGCTGTCTTTTGAACCACCCTAATGTACTCCAACATCTCCAGCATTGTTTGACGTTTTAAAAACAATGGGATTAGGTGAAAAGGGAGGCTGGTTTTAAGTTTGGTTGTTCTTTATTAAAGCTTAACTATCTTAGTGTGGATACCAAGATATCTGTGTGTGTGTGTGTGTGCGCGCGTGTATGTGTGAGTACCTCTGTGTGTGCACGTGGATGGACGTGTGGTATGGGTGAGTGCCTGCTTCTAGGCTGTTACGTGTCAATGGAATAAAGAAAATGTATTAAAAATACTTAAGTCAAAAACAGAAGGTGGAAAAAAGATTTATTCTATACAAAGCCTTGTCTGGACCACTTTAGAGAGACTTCTATTTTTTTAACCCTTCTATAAATGTTTGATGGCACTTGAAATATTCCTGCAATAAAATGTGATTTGTGTAAACAAGAAAAAATTTTGTAATGTGAAACAATGAAAGAAAGTAATGTAATTTTTCTAAAAAACAAAAAAAAAAACCACAAACGAACGAACTTTGTATTATTTTCTTGATGGAATTTGTCTATTTGTCTTTGAAAAACTTTTTATTTCATTGAATGTGCCATAGTAGAGGTGTGTTTTTCTTTCTTTTTTTGTTTTCTCGTTGTTTTTACATTCTAGCCTAAAGGAATAGCTGTGTTCCGACATTCCAAAATGCAAGCTGACATAGCGGTCACGATTAAATGGTTTGATTAGTAAGCTTCAATCATTGTTGCTTTTTTTGCACATGTTCTTCATTCCTCTACAGTGCAATATGTACATAGAGCACTTGCGGGTGTAACCTTGATCCCTCAGGGAAAAATACATATTTGTACAGGATTTTTCTTTTTTTTTTTTTTCCTTTTTTTTTTTTTTCCTACGGAATGTCGACTGAATCACTTGTCTGTTGTTGAGGGGCAGCCAGATAATAATCCTAAACCACTGTCACAAAACGTTGTTTAAAATTTGTGCCCTTTTATTATTTAAAAAAAAGAGAAATAAAAGCTATTTTCTGACAGTTCTTTGTGCTGATTGGTGACAAAGGGTAAATAGCTAAGCACCTTATGATTGACTTAACTGTGAATGACAATCCATCTCACTATCAACAACAGAAAGCCCTATCATTTTGGAGCTGGGGTTAAAAGTCAGAAACTAATGTGCTCAGGGATCTTCTAAAGCTCTTCAACAGGGTGGCCAGTACTACTGGTGGAACAAATTACGTGTTAAAAAATACTGATATTTTTTCCCTTCTCCCTCCCCCCAGGCACAAGAGAACTGGATATTTTTCTTTTCTTTTTGACTAACTGCTCTATGCGTGCCTCATTTCCTTACTCAGTTTTGCAGCAGAGCTGCTCCTAGGTCTGTTTGGTTCAAAACAAAAGTTTCTCCGAACAGCGCAAAGGTTTTGTAGTTATATTTTAGAAAACAAATTAATGCTGACCCTTAAATGCATGATTGAAATTAATTTCAATACCCTCAAGACATTTTTATAATGATAGGACTGTTTTCCCAGATGAATTTCAGTGTTTTGGAGTAGAAAATGAGGTTTCAGTATTTAAATTATTGTCAAAGAAAACAAATCATTTTATGATAGTGCAATAAGAATGCAAAGGGGATGATGAGGTTTTGGCAATGAAGTCACATAAAAGGGAACCTAGATCTGCAGGAATAAAAGAACAGCACTACAGACACTGTCTGTCAGTGTTACATATGATTCATGGTAAAGCAAAAAAACTGACTGGAAAGAAACACTGAGGCTGAAGACATTTTCACACCTAGTGCATCAAATACAGCAATGCCAAGTGATGAAAATGGCATAAAAACCAGCAATGTCTAGGAAGTCTCCAAGTGCCAAATTGTAGGATTCGGGAAGCCTGTCCCAGTTAGCCTTGGTTTATGGCTTCATATGTTTGGAAAATGCAAGTAGAAAAGTGAATAAGCAAATGCAAACAGCAAGAGCAAGATTTCCAGACTTTCGTTAGATGGGGAAGAGAGTGAATTTCTCATCAAGCCTGTCTGCTTGCAAAAAGCATCAGTTCTCCAGTTTCTTAAGTTATTGAGGGTTTTTTCACTGGATATATGGCTTCCAGTTGTTTACTTTAGGTTGCTTAATAGATAGGGAAATTTTTCTTACGGCTTTACAAGCTGACAGTCGAGTTTAGCTTGGCTTGGCCTTCCGAGGCAGACAACTGCTTAGCAAATATGACCTCTTGGATCAGCGGGTGTTCTGGCAGCTTCAGCAGAAGAAAATTCCTATTGCTGATTCACAGTAGCACCTCTTCTTTACATACCTGCGTATCAATTAAACAGACTGTTAGTATGTACAATCTATGAGATGTTTTAACTATGTAGTGGGGTGATCACTTTTTTGGGATTGGCACAGACATTCCCCAATCTATACTTGATGAACAAAAACTGGTTGCCCAGTATAAGCTGTGCAAACAATGTGGTGTTTTTTCTCTACACATTCCTAAACTTGCCAATGTAAATGTAATTATTTATATAAATGTCAGAAACAGCATTTACTATCCAATATCCAAAAATAATAAGCGATTTTCTCTTGAGTATTCAGTATATGACATTCTACCTGTGCTAGCTGATTCAGATTGCACAGAACACCTTTACTTTCCTTAGCTGGAGAAAGATAAGTATTTGATTTTTTTTTTCATTATTAATACTAATATTTATTACTTTAAAAGTTTCATCCATGAATATATTTGAATATTAGCCTCCTATTTTCTTTATACTTTAGTATTCCTGTCAGTAAATCATTTGATGGAAATGAGGGCAAATGCATACAGATACCAAATACCACAGCAAAAAGAGAAGTTTTAAAACTTAAATGAATATTTATTTTAAAATCATTGCAGTATGTGCTTTAATCCTAGTACTGTGATAATAGCTCGCTAAATAATGCTGAGTCACTGGACTTGAGGGGAAAAATACGTAAGATTTAGGATAATACATGGTCTGTCTTTGGAACTTTATTCAGGTACTAAATAGAACTGTAACATCAAAATAGAAGCTGTATTCTACCTTTTGCATATGTAATGTTGCTGGTTAACTCTTTTTTTTCTTGCCTTTATCATTGGTAGAATATAGCAATAACTTCGTAGCAATAAGTAGGCTATCCAAAAAAGACACAAAACATGATAAAGGCTTCAGATCAATACACGTAGATTAATTTCTTCTGCCACAATATTCACTTGTATGTCTTCCCTCATAATCTTATTACTTGTCCAAGCTGAATTTCACAGTCAAGTTCTTCAACTTGACATGTGACATCACACCTTTCTGTTAACATCTGCATGTTTTTGGTGTTCATATGTCCTTTGTATACTTGTTTTCCTGTAAGTCAGTGTTTCTCAAGGTTTCTGAAAGCACAGTCCCTCTGGGCTCTATTTCTTGATGGGGCTCTGTGTTGGAACTTTTTCTGGGCAGGGAGTGCGCACCAGCTATAATTACTGGCGGCATTTCCTAGCTGGAGGAACTGAGTGGCTGCTAGTACTTACCAACATCACGGCTGCTGCAAATGCTTGGTGCTTGCAGCCAAGAGCCAGCTCCTCCAGGCTGGGGGGGCTGAGCTGCATCCAGCCAGTGGGATGAGTTCCACTTGTCTGCAGCCAGCACCACCACAGGCTCTGCGCTGGAGAACCGAGCTGCTGCACTTCACCTACAGCCGAGCTACGCTTGCCTGACACAGTGTTTTGATAATAATCTAAACACTTTGGCAACTTTCAAATGGTTGTGACTTTCGGTTTGAGAAACACTACCCTAAATTACCCCACAAAGTCTTAATGTAGATGCACAAACTTTACAGGAACTTGCAATCTGTAATGCTATCTATATCTAATGCAGAGAATTCATAAGCAATACAGTGAATTTTATTTCACAAAAAGGCATACGTACTGTACACCTTTCTAAATCCAAAATGTTCCTCATTTCTACATTGATTTATAAACAAGCTACATAACAGTGGTGAATATTTGAACTATTAGGACATTAACTGGCTGCTTCTTTATATGTACCTGTATTGTCTGCCTGCTCCTTTTCTGGAGACGTGTTTTTGTATTGGATGTTTGGGCCAATGGGAGGCTTCAAGCTACAATGTATTTTCCCAGAATAAATATATTTAACGTATGACAAACCCCAGACAAGGCTTTTTAAAATGTATAAAGAACTGCAGTGTTAGGTGGTTTCTTTGCAAACTGTTTTCAATGTTGTCCATTTTTATGGCACCTTTAACAATATTCTTGTTTCCAAAGTACAAAAAAAAAAAGGTTAAAAATACTCTAGCCATAACTGAATGTCAAGCAATAAAAACAAATGACTTTTTGTGCATAGATTTAAAAGAAATACAAGTTTTAGACATCTGCATGTAAATGCAATCTCTTGTTTACTGCTTTCTTAAACTTGAGCAATTGATTCCTTATTTTACTACTAATTTAAGGACTTGTAATGGCCTGTAAACATTTTATCTTGCTCTATTCTTTCAACTCTAACTTTGTCTCTGCTTTGGAGTCATAATATTTAATGTTGTTCTGCTCACCTCTATACAGTTAACTTTTTGCTTTCATTCTGTATAGATAAAGTTATACTATAAACAGCCTACACAGTGCAAATATTTATCTGTTTATCAAATACCACATTATGCTGTATAATATCTGTTTTACTATATAATCTATTTTAGACATAGCTGTTTAGAACTAGAGTGTGCTATTTTTGTGTTTTTCTGATGTGTGGTGCTAGATAAGTTACTTTTGTGAACAAAAGCAAACAAACCCCTTTTATTCCTAGACAATACCACCTTTGGGTCTTGTTAATTTCACTGAGTATAACTATATATAAATATATATATTTGTGTATATATATATATATACACCAACATATGCCCAACAAGTACCTGTATCAGAGTACAAGATTTGGGACATGGTTTTCTCTTTAAATGCATAGTGTCATTATATAAATTATTCTATAGTATATTTAATAAGGAGAAAATTACTTCACTGGTACAGATACTTGATATCAAATGTAGAATTTTTTTCTACATTATTAACATTATTAATTATTAACGTTATTAAAAATGTTCTGTCCAGCTTGTTATCCTTTTGATTACTAAAACAGTCTGTCTGTATTGTATCAGAAAAAAAAGAAAAACATCTAATCTGCCAGTATAAAGTAATTGCAATATGTTGTCTGTCTGAAAGGGAGGTAGTTATTTGGCTTTTGGGGAGAATTCTATCCTGTCGTTGCATCTGGTATTTATAGATGTTATTCTGCTGGGTGCCTTCCTCCCTCTTCACTTTAAATAGGATCTGTACACACTCAAATGCGGATGTTACTAGGCCGTGCTGACACACTTAACTCCAGTTACTGTAAATAGGAATGTTCTGTACATCTTCCATCATAGATGGATGGCTAAATTCAGTCCTTGGATATGCTTTCTAAACCATGCATACACATCCCAGGACAGCCATTAGCACCTAAAGCTAATTAAGAAGTGGAATTTGCAATGTTTTGTCAGGTCTGGGGGTTTTGTTTTTATTTTTTATGTATACCTTAATTTACATAGTCATGTACCCTTAAAAGTACTCCTGTCCCCTGTTCCTTTCATTCTAAGATATTGTTTTCATGTTAATTCTTAAAAACTCATGGATATCAAATATCTAACTATGGAGGTAATTAACCTTTTAAATATTTATTAGATTTTTTTCTGTAATATTACTGAATTTATAAGATCTTTAGCAAAGATTTTTGAGCAATTTATTAAATACAATGTTTCTGTTTACTGCACTTTTTGATAATAGAAGGTAGTGAATTTTAAAGCCATGGTTCTTGGCTTCCATGCACTGCTTTTATACCCTCAATCCAAGGAATATATATATATAAATAATTTTTTTTAAACAGCAAACATACTGTTGTCCTAAAAATAAATACAAACTTTACCGCACCGTGGGTATATTTTCATAAGTGGAATGTTTAACTGCAAACACTATCAGGACAATTATAAAAACCTCTTGAAGCTACAATCTTATTTAAATATAAGCCATGATAATTTTATTTTCCCTTGTTGTTGATTTAAGTCACCTTTTGATATTTTCCAAGAGAAAAGGACTCGCTCTTAAATTTGTATGTACAACCTCCATGTAATGCCAGGAACACGTTCTCCCTACTGTTTTAATTTTAATAGTTTGATATATTTATGCAAAACCATTTGGTTAAAATATATATTCTCCCTGTTTACTAAATGTTCAATGTAACGAGACCAGAATAAATGCTGATTACAAATACACATCAGTTTGAAGATTAAGCACATAGACTTCAAAAACCTCGTTGAGTGATATGCTCAAATTTCTGTAAATACACATAAGCTGAAATGCAATTATACTGTACATGTAAATATATGCTGTCTGTTATGTGTACAGTATGTACAAATTCCTTTTCTAGCCACATAAAATCGAAGCCATCAAGAGGAATACTAAAGTGGTATTGTACTAAACCTTTGCTAATGATCTTTACCCAGTCACTTCACTTCTCACTTTCATGGACCTGTCCAACTCACTCCTACGATAACCTGCTTATATTCAAGTTTGTTATTTTACTCAGTCCCGAAAAAAGTATTTTGATTCATTTTGTAAATATGACTGTAAAAATAAGAGATTTAATGTTGTCTTTTAAATACTCCAATTTTCATTCTAATATGAATGTTGTTATATTGTACTTAGAAACTGTACCTTTAATATTACATTACCTTTATTAAGTGCATTGAACACATCGATTTTAGATGTGCTTTATGTACTGTTATCCTGTAATAAAACTTCAGCTTCTAATGGAAAAAAAAATCTGTCTTAATTTTTTGTCAGTAGCATCTGGTTTGTTTTTCCAAATTGTGGTTTATTAGGCTTATTCCTTAAGGAATGAACAGTTACAAAATTAGGCTATGCTACCAAGCACATAGAGCTCTTTAGGACATATATCACATAATGTTTGGCAGCAGGGAAACAAGACAATGCCCAAGCACCTTGTAAGCTCCCATTTTGGCCAACAAGCACTTTAAAATTCCTCGCAGCGAGTGTGGATCAATCTAGCTTCCCTCTCCTTGAAGGTGTCTTCCTGTTAGAAATCACAGTTCAGTGAAGAGTGCGAGACAGAAGATACCTGGCTTAAGGCCTTCCCAGTGACTCTGGAAATAGTGCTATGGGTTAATTCTAAATGAGGATCTGGGTGTCAGAATTTAGGTTTTAATACAATTTAGGCATCAAAATTCGAAGTGGCAACTCCCCTCTGCTGTGCTAACTTTGGGAGCACCCGAATGTCAGCAGCACACTTAATTCTTCAGGCATGCACGATTGTACTTTTGCACCTAGACCCAGAAAGTTTCCATCTTGACAGAGTTTGAACAGCTCAGTATTTATATGCCTGTCCATGATCCAGAAATACCTACTGACATTCACTTTGAAGCCCCGTATCTGGGAGCAGCCTTCACCTGCAGATCACATATACAAAAAAAAAAACCCTAAATAGTGGAAATGTGTTCTTACAACTGTTGCATCAAGTAGTGCTACAGAAGTTAGTTCTACAGCAGCTCCGTGACTAAAGCAGTCTCTGAAACACTGAAAATCCAAGTTCATTTTTCTCATCCTCAGGACATCATTCCTGCCTAATCTTTCTACTCAAAGGTGAGATTCTAATCACCAAGATACAGGTTAGGCAACAACTATTCATGTTCAATGTAAAATGCAGGAGACAAACCGAGGACTCCTATGGCCGCCCATAAGGAAAACTAAACTGCAGTTTAGGAGGTGGCAGTTTTGACCCCTGACTATTTGACAGAATGGTTCAGGTTAGCAGGGACCTCCAGAGGCCACAAGCAGGGCCACCTACAGCCACTTGCTCAGGACCGCATTCAGACAGCTTTTGAGTTATTCTCCACTGATGGCAACTCCACAACTTCCCTGGGCAACCTGTGCCAGTGCTCGATTGCCCTCATCATGAAAAAGTGTTTCCTGATATTCATGGTTATGTCATGGAACTAAAAGGATCACATCTAGGAAGTAGCACCATTAAAAGATATGCAGACTGAAGCAGGACTTAACCTGACGCATTCAAAACAAGTCTTCTAATCTTTAGGATACGTAACTGCTACCCTACGTGGCAGCAGTTTTGAAGTAAGATTACTCTATACAAGGATACCTCCAGGGCTGGAGTGGATCCAATAGGAGAAATCCTTCCACATCTCAAGAGATACACAAACCAAAAAAGTCCAGAATTTAAATCAAACAATGTCCTTAAAACTGATCTGCAAGCACCCTTTGCTGGTGGGTTTAGATAGCATTCTGAATCATCTCAGTATCTTTTATGTACTTGTATATAATGCCCAGAGTTTGTTGCGGCATTAGCTGCTGTGAACGCTTTGATCACTTCATGCCGTAGTACTTCCCTCTTAATGTTCCAGCTACGGACATGTGCAGGGGATCGCCTTTTCTTGTAACACACGTAAATGAGTTTCCATCACCCAGACCTGCCGAGAATATTTGAATTCCACACCTCACCACACAGGGAAGCCCGATCATCAGTTACGGGGCTGGGGCCCTACCTACGCGGTAACAGTGAGCCAGCCGGACAGGAAGAGCAGGGGAGGAGGGAAGCTGATGCGGGCAGCAACCTCCGCGGGGCACCTCGGCCCTCTCACGCACGGCCCAACGTCCCTGAGGGACGAGCCGCCCGGCACACCCAAGGTGGGACCTGCCCCTCGAGGCACCCAGCACCCGGTCAGGGAACACCTGAGCGAAGAACGTGAGGTCGGAGCGGAGCCCACAGCGCGGCCAGCCCCCGGCACGGCTCACCTCCCGCAGAGCCGAGGCGGGCCGGGGGCAGGGCCGGCACCGGCACGGACCGCCCAGCACAGCTACCGCCTGCCACAACATGGCCGCCGCCGCCTCTCAGCAGCGGCGGCGCGACCCCGCCTTGCCATTGGCTGGCTCAGGACACCTGATCCCGCGAGCTCTCTGCGCTGATTGGCCAATGCCGTGAGGCAGGCTCGCGAGGCGGAAGAACGAGGAGCAGGCGAATACCCCGCCAAGATGGCGGCTAAGGCGCCGCCGCTGTCCTGGTGAGTACCTTAGCCCCGCCGCTGCAGAGCGGGGCCCGGAGGGGCGGCCCTGCCCCGCGCTGCCCGCCAGGAGAACGCCGCACGGCAGCCCGCCTGCGCTCCCGCTCCCGCCCCCGGCTGGCTCCGCCCCGCCGCTGAGGGCGGGCGGGGTGGCGGGGAGGTTCTCTGTGTGCTTGCGCTGAGGTGAAGTAGCGGACGGGTACGTCCGTTCCGTGAGGAGGCGTTGGCTTGCGGGGTCATATACGGCCGGAAATGAGGGGCAGTTCGGTAGTGCGTGTCCACAGTGTGGGGTTGCGGTTGTGGCGTTGTGTATTTAACACGAAAAGCCCTGCGCAGGCTTTTCGTGTAGTAGTTTGGCTATTTAAGCCTGGAGAAGTGAGTTGGCTCTGAGTTAGTTTATTCGTAAGGAAGACAAATAAATCTTTCCTTACACTTTTCAGAATAGTTTGGAAAGACTGGCATGGTGTAAACCCTGTACACTGGAGGGGCTATATTTTAAGCAAAATAATCAGTAAGGTCTGTGTAGACCTCACCTGCTCTTGTGAGACCTCACCTGGAGCATTGTGTGCAGTTCTGGTGTCCTCAACATAAAAAGGACATGGAACTGTTGGAACAAGTCCAGAGGAGGGCCACGAGGATGATCAGGGGACTGGAGCACCTCCTGTATGAAGACAGGCTGAGGAAGTTGGGGCTGTTCAGCCTGGAGAAGAGAAGGCTGCGTGGGGACCTCATAGCAGCCTTCCAGTACCTGAAGGGGGCCTGTAGGGATGCTGGGGAGGGACTCTTCGTCAGGGACTGTAGTGACAGGACAAAGGGGTAATGGGTTAAAACTTAAACAGGGGAAGTTTAGATTGGATATAAGGAGAAAATTCTTTCCTGTTAGGGTGGTGAGGCACTGGAATGGGTTGCCCAGGGAGGTTGTGAGTGCTCCATCCCTGGCAGTGTTCAAGGCCAGGTTGGATGAAGCCTTGTGTGGGATGGTTTAGTGTGAGGTGTCCCTGCCCATGGCAGGGGGGTTGGAACTGGATGATCTTGAGGTCCTTTCCAACCCGAACTATTCTGTGATTCTATAGAAGACAAAATATGTTGCCTTTCTGAAAATTTAGAAGCAATACTGTTGTATTTTTCTCAGAATTCCAGAAGCTCAGCCCCGTGTTTGGTTTTGATTAATGAGCACTTCAAAGCATTGTATCTCCATCCGAATTTCTCTCGCCAGACCTAGAATTTGTACCTAGTATTTATAATGACATTGTTACTTTTGGGCTGTAAGGAACACATGGTTTTTAGTATTGAAAGCCACTAGGGAATTATGTAACTTCCATATAGAGGGAATGTGGAAAGACAGTAGATAGCTTTTTTTAATAACTAATTCTGAGCTTTGTTTCTCAAGAGCACGTGGGGTCTGTAATTGTGTTGTGTATTGCAATGTTCTTGGCTTTTGTTTTTGTTTCATTATCAGGGATATTTCACCAAAAAATGGCAGTGAAGTGTTTTTCTCACATGAAATTTATGAAAAATACTCATTGGCTCTGAGCCTCGCTGAATTATGGCATTTATCAAACAGGTATGTTCTGGTATATTATCATTTTGTGCTGTTTGTTGTCATCCGAGTAATACACACTGTTAAGGGGGAAAGCTGCATGTTATCTGGCATGCCAGGATGTGTTACTGACACCTTGGTCCAGCCATTAATGTGTACCTGTTGTGAAACCTCAGAAACCAGGAAGAATCTGGGTTGGGACCTTGGGTCTTTTTTGGGATCGGGTGGTATGTGGGGGGTCTTGGAATGGGGTTTGGGTTATTTTTTGGGGGTGGTGCTTGTTGCTGCTTACGGACCAAAGAGGGGTGAAGTTTGACGCACACTTTTAACTGATCCGGGTAAGGATCCTGTAACCCATGAACCATCCCTAATTGTTTTTGGAAATTAATATTTTGCTGTCTGTCTGTGTTTTCTCACTTAGTTGTAGACTGGTAATAGTGTACATTGAAATCCTTTTTACTTGTATCTTTTGGAATTACCCAGCATTCTAAACACTCAACACTGTCTTAGGTACAGTGGAGATGCAGTTAATTCCTTGAGTAATGAAGAGCCTGTGTAGAGTGTTACTTGAAGAATGGAAGTGAAATTCCGTGAACACAGGAGGCACAGGCAGTTTTGATGTATTATTTCATTTTTCTGGAGTTGCAGTCAGCATTTGTTTCACATAGAGAAAAGCATGGCTTATGCTGCTGGATTTCAGAAGTTGGAGGACTGTTCAGCCTATTGGCTTTCAAAAAGTCATTAATCTGATAGAGAGGTACAAGTGGCAAGTGTCTTATGGTGGATGAACCACCACAAAGAGTGTGGATGGAGACCAAGGTAGCTACTGTGCTCTAAGTGGGTAGCTCAGTATGTGGAAAATTTGTTCTGAAGGGAATTTTTGTATATGAACTGACATTTAGAAACATCCATTTGGGGGGAATACCTGCGTACAACACATGAGACTATATCCCACATCTTTAGCTAGAGAAGGTTTTTCTGGTTCGTCTCTCTTGGAGCAATTTTCCTTGAACTGTCAGAGATGACCATAGCCCACCCTCTCAGCTTGCTGCTGGGTGTTGCTGTGGGACCTCTTCCTTTCGGTGATGTGGGAAAAGGGTTTCTGCAGTAGACAATGGCTGAACTCAAGAGCAGGGTTGTATTTAGTTTTATGTGGTAGAAGTGGGTTTATAGCCAGAAGAGAAGCTGCAAACAGAAAAATTCAGAAACTAATGGAGCAGGGTTGTGTGGCCGTACTCCAGGGGAAGAGAAATGGAACCTAATGGGGCAAAATGTGAAAGTAAAAGCTCGAGGAAATTTGTCCATTTTTATATTGGGGTTTTTGAGAGAAATGCACACTTCAGGAAGTATCTATCACCATAGAAGCTGTGATGGCAGGTTGCTTCTAAAATGAAGGGGGAAAATTCAAGCTGGTGGCTCAAATGAAGTATAATGCTGTAAATATGGACAGAAAAGCTCTGTCAGATTATTTTGGTTTGCACCCTGATGAAGGCTGTGACAGCATTGCGTACTGAAATGATCTTGATGTGCTGCCATTTCATTCAGTGCTGAATATAGCCAATTTAAGCTGCTAGAATTTCTTAATGTTCCTACATTGGCATATCTGAGTCAGCATCTTGTCACTGCTGCAGCTTAATTAAATTTGCCAGTTGGTGCCATGAGGATGGACACATTCTCGTATTCAGAGAGACAGCTGTGAAGTGTTATTAAGAACTGAAGATGTGATACTGCTGGGTTTGAATGGCACTGGAGATGTTTTCTACTGCTGAAATCATATCTTAAAAATAGGCTTTTTCCAAGATCAGCAGTTAATGCTCATTTTGTTAACCTTAAGTATTTTCTCTTTTAAAAACAGTCATTTAAAATAGAGAAGCACTAAGATGGCCTTCATATACTGGTATTTTATTAATAACCAAATAAATGATGTTACTTCTTTGCTGTTAGGACAGCTACACTCCTTGCCTTAGCCCAGTATTATTATTTTGGCCGCTGATTCCAGCATTGTTTACAGTAGCAAATGAAACTCTTGAACTGTGTACTCTGGTTTTAGGAATTTCTTCATTGAAATTGAGAATTTCAGTGTTACAGTTAAGCATTTTTAATTTATTTCTTTTACAGTGAAAGAAAGGCTTTTTCTAGTTAAGTTGTTCTCCTCTACTGTAACTTTGATACATAAGCAAGACCTTTCTGAACACCAGCCATCAGTGAGTGGTGAAATGTGGAGACTCTGTATGTTTTCATTAATAATGGCTTTTTCTAGAACAAAGAGTGAGAGTTTCATGTTTAGCTTGTCGCCTCAATAGTGAGTATACAGACCAATATATACACCATTTTATAAAAAACATTATTTTTTTTTTTTCCCATCTTTCAAAGCTGCTGTTGGTAGTAAGGGCTGGTCTGGTTGTCCAGGTGGAATTTCAGAGTAAGAAAATTCCTATGACACAGACTAGGAACTGGAATAGTACACTATCTCACGCTGCATTTTGCTGGATTTGCAGTTTAGGCTTGCATGACTGCCTTTATTAATTGTAACAAATGTGTTATTAGCAAATATTTTCACATAGCAAATATCAAAAGTGTACAGTCTTTTATTTACTGCTTCACTTTCAGAGAGGCAAAGAAAAATGAAGAGGCATTGGCAAATTCTTCAGAAAACAAACAGAATTGTAGCATGCAGGCTGCAGATCCACTTGAGGTGGAGGCTAAAACCGGAACTGATGATCATCCTTTTCCAGAACCTAGACTCCCCTATCCATTTACCTCTTGTTTGACTCAGAAGGAGCAGAAAACATACCTGTATCTGATGACTAAGTACTCAAAAAAGCCAAACCATTTTCAAGTTAATGCAGCAAGTCAGAGAGAATTATTCACGTATCTGGTAAGTGTGTAAATATGAATATCACAGAGGGAGTCATCCATTTTTCTTTTGTTACAAAGAGTTAAAATATAGCTGAAATGTTTTTAAATTTAATCTATTATAATTACCTTTTAATGTAGTAGTAGGAATAATAATAATAGTAATAATAAAGGTTGAAAGTATTCAGGATAACATTTTTAATATAAATTGAAAGAGGTTTTGGTTAGTTCATTGAAAGGAGGTGGGTTTTTTCTATATACTTTTTAGTAGTAGTAGTCTAAGCAACTGATGGTAAGTGTAGATCTTTGATTGCTCATCAGTTACCCACCCCCTAAAAACCCCAATTTTTTTTCGAGAAGAAAGTTAGGAGTTGACTTTACTGTGAGTTTAGCATTTCATAATGGCATGTAGCACCTTTGTATAATGTTAGGAGGTGGATACATTTGGATGTGATCTTTGAGGGTACCCTGTAATAGGAACTTTCTTCATTAGCATGTGAGGGGACCTGTGCATTGACCGTCTATGCTTGCCACATCAGTGCTTCTGGGAGTAGAAAGGCACAAGCTCACATCTGCTGTTCAGTTTCAGCAATGTTTAAATAGTGAAAGGCTATGTCTCATGTTGGTAGGAAGTATCATTTTAGTTCAATCCTTTATAATGTAATTAATCAGAAAATGTTTTTAAGCCGATGGATTTGGTTTCCCATGCTTCCTTATTAATGCTAATTCCTTTATTTTATGCTGTAACAATGGGAATGTTGTTCTTGGGCAAATCAGCACCTACTGTGGCATTACTTAAAATGTAATTGCTCATAAAGTCGATGCTTGAATTTCTTTGTGGCTTTATCATGCAAACTTTCCCCAACAATGTTTTGTAACCTTTCTTTTTATAAACCACCAGTGTATGACCAAAGGAAGCTTGCTGTTTGCTGGGGTCCTGTTTTGTTGGTTTGGGGTTATTTTTATTTTTTTGTAAGGACATGAGCCTTACAAATTTTATTTTGTTACTTAAGAGAAACTCTCATCATATGCAAAGACTTGCCAAATTGAGGAGCAAGTGGAATCTGTGCCCTCCCTCATACCATCACCTGTACTATCTCTCTGGAAGTTTTGCTGGTTACATACCTGCCTACGGGATTCCCTTCTGTCCTAAAAAATAGATTTTTTCCTTCTCCCCCCAGCAAATGAAAGAAGTAGTAAACAATGAAATTGCAGAATTTATGAAATTTGCCCAAAATGCTGCAAAAAGCTGCGCCCAAGACTATGATACCATCTCTGAAGATGCACAACGTTACACTGAGGTAACTGCAAATACTGTGTTTAATTCCTTCTCTTCTTACATAATCATTTTGGAATTATGATTAAAGTACATAGCCACTGCTCATGGGATCTGATGTTTCCTGAACTTCTGATTCCATGTTGGGATGAGACATGAGAAGTCACCATTTCCTTGATGCTGTGCAGCATGGCTTGGACCACAGTTTGTTGTACCAATAAGATACGATATAAGTGAGGTCTCTGAATACAATACTGACAAAGATTTAGTTGTCAGTTAAGTAAATGGCATCTTTATGTTTGGAAAGGGAGAAACTGCATCTGAAGTGTACATTTACATAAACAAGCTGCTCCTAAATGTACCCTACTGGACAGAATGTTAAGCTTTCCTGAAGCGTAGTAGCATGTTACAAAGTCACTTTAATCAGAGGTTACTCAGGTTTTAATTATAATCTATTTCTACAGGCTCATGCTGTGTTATAAATACCTGCTTTAATGTTTCTATAATCAAACATGAATGCAATTTCATATATCATTCTTGGCTTAATTGCACATTCTGGGAAAAGAATTCCAGGGTACATGTTCATTAAACTTTCTTATCAGTGGGTTCACTTGCTCTTTCTTCTTTTCCTCATAGTCTCTTGCCTTAGTTGAAATGGCCACCTTAAATACTTCTGTTAAAATGTAGTCTTTAGTAATAAGTGCCACATCACTTTATTTTACCATATATATAAAAAAAAAGTTAATTAGAGGGTAAAGCATTTAGTTAAATTCAGAAGGACTGTTTCTATTCCACCATAACACTTTTTATTACGTGCTTTTTCATGCCTAAGATAAATTTATTGTTAACATACAGTCCTTATGTGTGAACCACAAAAATCTTGCTTTTTTCCAAAAAAATTGGGATTGGCTTTGTAATTTTATATCTTGTGTCTGTTTTTCAAAGTGATTTTGTCATCTGATCACAAAGTATGTCTCCAAAGTTCAAGTTGATCTCCTGAGTTCTAAATGAAAGAGGCACATATTTAGTTTTAAACAATACTTGCAGAAAAAAACTCATTCTAATTACTAAATAAAACCTAAATGTTTTAAATACATAATTAAGATAACAGAAAAGATTATCTTTAGACATGATTTAATGTCTAAAGTTGACATGAAATCAAGTTTCAACACATTCATATGTTTACCTTTGTGACTTTTACCTACAGCTGATCTAATCTAGGTAGTAACACAAAAATACCTGGTCCCTCTAAAAGCCAAGACAAACTGAAAAGAAAACAATTACCTGGTTTAGCACAGTGCCAAACATTTTCTTGTTTTTTTAATGATGAGTGTGAGCCTGTGTCCATACATTGTTAGCCTTGCATATGAAGGGTTGAGGAGAACTTGGAATATGTTTCAGTTTTGATACCAGTGATTGTAATATTATTAATCAGTTGTATTTAAGTTTTTAAATACTGTCTCTAACTGGAAAAGTTGAACAAGTCTGTTACTAGTAATCTGATAAATGTATCTGTGTTCTCTACAGAAAGTATATGCAAATGCAAGGTGCAATTGCAGAAAAAAATTTTTAAATGGAATTGTTATGAAAAATACAATTGCATAACCTTTTTTCTTTTTATGTTAGGAATTACTGCGTGCTTGTATTGGACATGTGCAAACGCATCCTGAGTCTTACACACTCCAGGAGATCATAAGCATCATGGGAGGAAAGTTTCATACTCAGTTGACATTTAGACTGGAAAAAAATCTTCTTGTAATGGTAATATCATAGGTAGAAGTATTGGTTTGATGTTCCTTTCAAATAAGTAGAATTGCATCTGGATTGTGTTACTCAAGTATTCAGGGTTTTTTGGAAGTATTTGGTGCTTGAGTTAAGGGTTATGTTTTATAACTGAAATTGTTAATGAAAATGTTACTGAAACTAATTTCATAGAATCATAGAATAGTTTGGGTTGGAAGGTGCCTTCAAGGATCATCTAGTCCAGCCCTCCTGCAATGAGCTGGGACATCTTCAACTAGATCAGGTTGCTCAGAACCACAACCAACTTGGCCTTGAATGTCTCTGGGGATGGTGCAGCCACCACCTCTCTGGGCAACCTGCGCCAGTGTTTTGCAACCCTCATTGTAAAGAATTTTTTTCCTCACATCCAACCTCACAACTTTTTTAGTTTGAAGCCATCACCCTTTATCTTATCTTGACAAGCCCTGCTAAAAAGTCTTTCCCCATCTTTTTTAGAGGCCCCTATTTTGGTAGTAAGGCTGTTAACACCCTTCACTGTATGTTTCCAATAAAAAGATTACATTAATAGTGGGGCTTTTTTTATATAACACTAACTTTGTAATGCACCTGCATAAATTCTTAATATTTTTCATTTTAAGAAGTGCAGTGCTGGGTCAGCATGATTTCAGTTAAAGCTGCTTTCTGATACTGCTTTATTTCTTCAAGGGAACGGCAAGACGTGGTAAAACAGATTTCCCTACCATGCCTGTTCAACTGCCCACAGATTATAAAACTGTTATAGGTATTATAACTCCAGAAAAAAAGGCTTCTGTTATGCACAATGTAAGTAACCTTTCTATTGTAATTTTTAAGTCATATTTTGTAGAGAAGAGCAGTGTGCTTCTTTTTATGTAGCAGCATCAAGTTTTGTCAGTTTTTTTTGTTGGGGTTTGGGGTTTTTTTCCCTAAGCTTGCATGTCTTGTAGCATAAGAACCTATACTGTATCAGTATTTGTTTAGGTTTTCATTTGTAGCAATCACAGTGCCCTCTTCAAAAGTTGGGTTGTAACCTTTTGGACCCTCTTGAAAGGATTCTTCTGTTCTCTCAATTAAACATTACAGAGGTCCTTAAATAGGAACACACTGTCTGTGACACCTAGAGATAACTGTTTGTTACAGTAGTGTTCCTTTTAAACTTTGCCTTGCAATTTCTAAGCTGGCTTCTGTATGTGTGTATAGACACATATGAATGCATGGAGGTATGAAGGTTTCTGACGTAAGAAAGAAGACCTGAGAGTAAGGAGAACTATTTTAGACAGTCAAGTTTTCTGAAAAGGTGATTAGGTTAGGTTACCTGGGGAATTTCTTTTGCTAAACAGCATAAACTTCAATTGAGTTGAACAATTTTTATATTCCAGTCCACTTTGTGTTTTCTTCCACAGAGAAAATCAATGAGGTTTTCATTCTGTAGAACTTGGTTTTACGTGACTGTTAATTCCCGGTAATTTGTTATCCACCAATTTATGGAGTTGGTTCACATATCAAAACCCAAACTTTCAACAGAGCCACTGTGGTTGCAAAGACACTTTTTTACTTAAGAATGTAGCAGAGGTGACACAGCAGAATGATACGTGGCTAAAGAGATGTTTTGTCTATAAACAGAATATATCTGATGATGTCTCAGGTGGCAGAAAAAAGGAACATGGCTAGGTTTTTCTTATTTCTCTCTTATGGTCCTCAGTGCTCCTGGGCTTCTGTTATCTTCTTGACATTCTCTCCCACCTTGTGAATATTCCCTGCCTCCTCACTTCCTGGAAACTTGTACTCATAATGTTTAACAATTTAATTATTTCAGCTCTGAATTTGTAATCTGTGTGGGTTTATATTTGTTCTAAGATACCTTATATATCTGTAATGGAACAACTGTGCAGTTTTAACTATAATGGTAGATGTCTTCATTGTGCTATTACTTGTGAGAAGATATGTAATACATGTGTTGTTGAAGCTGTTTTTTGTTTTTATTCTGCAATGCGCTCCCATATTTCATGATCATGAGCCTAGTAATTCAAAGTAATAGGAATGAACTGAAAAATACAAGTTAAGAGGACATATTTGCTCCTGCTGCAAGGTGGATGCGTAAGACTGAGCCAAAAACCTTCAGGGGAATTAGTTGCCTTTTCATTTGGTTCTGAAGCCTGGCACTGTGTTGGTGTTTGGGGGAGGAGGGTATTGGGTGTTTAATCTATGTTTGGGCTTGGGCATTTTCTTAAGTATTTAATTTTTTGTGGTTTTATTAAAAACTTAAAAATCTTTAATTTTTTTCTGTTTAGGATATTAGTTCAGATTCAAATGCAGAAAAACTTGCTTTGAAATACTGTCCTCAAGTTGTTTTAAGTAATCAATCGTTATTTACATTACTGAATAATCATGGACTAAACTACAAGGAACAATGGGAAATTCCAGTTTGCGTTAAAAGGATCCCTGTTGCAGGTATAATATGGTTTTGCTAAAAAAGTTATGGTTTTGTCCTTTAAGATCTTTATAGATTCTCTTAATCCTTTTCAAGCAGACGGAAGAGCAGGAAACTAGAAGATCCAGTAAAACCAACTGGGCTGGGGAGGTGTGGGGAGGTAGAAGGTATGCTGGGTTAGTTCATGCAATAATCAGTAGTTCAATTTTGGTTTGATTTTGAAAAGAAAGAAGCTGAGGTTAATGAGAATTGTAATAATAAGCTCAGATGTTTTACCTTTTCTGAAGCAGAAGCACTCTAAAATGCAGCTGTAAGAAAATAGTTTCTTTCAAGTACTTCCATGTTTTTAATTTAAGGAATTAAAGTAATACACTTTGAATGATTTAGTTAACACATCTTTACGGACAACAACCTAAAGTGAATGGTTTTCAGCTCTTTTCTGGTAAGGAGTCAGAGACCTCTGTGTTGTAAAGAAAAATGTTTAATCAAAGTTATCATAAAAAACATTAAGAATCTCTTTGGTATAGCTTGCCCTTTGCTGCGGAGGCCTGATAGCAAGGTAATTTCATAGTTTTCTACACCCTGTTACTGAGAATAGCAACAACCTCTAGAGGTGTCATCCCTAACATTAACATTGAATTTGGACATATGGCTATTTTCCATTTAGGGAGGAAAAAAATCAGTTAAATATCCTTTTGCTTTTCAAAACCTTGAGCTCTGCTCCTTGAAAAGAACACAACTGCTTGAAGCTGTTATCAGGTGAACTGATTTCAATAAGCTAAAAAAGAGAAATTCTGAAGTTTTAAATTATCATTTTACAAATTCTCTCTTTAGAACTGCATTTAAAATATGATTGACTGTTAATGTGCTGTTTGTTGCTGCTGCAGGATCCTAATAATTCACACTGTCCCTGGATGTAATTTTGTTTTCTATTGCTAGTGAGCAAGAGGGTAGTTTTTATTTCCTCCACTATGAATGTGGAACTGATTTGACAATAACTGAAAGGTTATTTTGTTTATTTAAACTTTACACCACTTTTTTCCTTTCATTTAGTATGTACTTAATCTCTTCCTGTTCTTGAAAAGGTAGCAAACCAGCTAAAGTGGTTTATGTTGATTCACCTCTGCTGAAAAAAGAAATGGCAGTAAGAGAGAGGAACCAAATCTTCCATGAAATTCCTATGGACTTCCTCGCAACTAAAAAGTCTTATGTTTCGATTTCTGATGTATCGATGGACAAACCAGCTGAAGACAATCTGTTTCAGTGGGATGTATGTAGCTTCACCTCTTGTTGAAAACAAACAAAACCAAAAGCCTGTGTTTCAATACCTTAATTACTTGTTCTGTGATAATGAAGGAAATCTTG
Organism: Lathamus discolor; assembly: GCF_037157495.1. NCBI lineage: Eukaryota > Metazoa > Chordata > Aves > Psittaciformes > Psittacidae > Lathamus > Lathamus discolor. The sequence goes on along the minus strand of NC_088891.1, from coordinate 17,428,984 downwards.
GGTTTCCTGTTGGTAGTTTTCTACCGCTGAGTTACAGATCCTGTTTTTAAATGTCTGTCTAGTTCCTTTAGATGCTTCTGTTACATCAGCATCTCAGCTTTAATGTTCACTTCGTTAAAATGTGTTTTGATCAGTTTGTTTAAGTGGGGAAAGTTCTATGTACTTTATTTGTCTTTTGAAAGGCCTTTCAGCTCCTAGGACTTTAGATATTCCACATTAAACTTAGGAATTTTTTCCCCCCAATTACTGCTTCTCTTCTCTCTCCCAATAGTCAAAATATGGATAGTAGGACATTTTTCATGTTTTCAATGTGACAGTGTCTCATTTGTAATACATTGTGTTTCTTGTGTTGTTTGCTTGTTTAATATTATTATTATTATTTTTTATTCTTTTTTTTTTTAATCCCTCCCTATGTTAAGATATCTTCAGATACTTACCAGTACAGGAAGATTCCTATTCCAGATGACACAGGGATGGACTTTGATGGTGACGTTACAGAACTGGAAACTTTTGGAGCAACAGTCAAGCTCTCAAAAACTTCTAAAATGGAAAGCAGTTTTCCTGCAGTTAGTAACACTGCTAATGTTTCTGAGCAAGGAGTTTCAGCATGTGCCAGCACACAGCTCGCATCATTAGATGGCATTCTGTGCTTGGGCCTTGAAGAAAATTCATCTTATGAAAGCTTTAATTCAGAGGAGCTAGGACTGAACAAAGCACAGCGTGTTATGACCAAAGAAGTATTGGACTGTGAAACAAAACTGAATACTTTAGCTAATGCTGTTAGTTGCAAGAAAGAGTCTGAAACTGCACAACAAAAAGAGAATTGTACTTCTTTGTGCAGTAGTGACACAGATGAAGAGTGTTTGATAATTGATACAGAATGTGGAAACAGTGATTGTTGCAAAACAACTGTACCAGACACTGTTTCTCATACCTCAGCAGAGGCTGCCAAATCACCCTCCCCTACCCAGATTCCATTAGCAAACATGACTGATTGCTCAGATACCATAGTTCAGGGAAGAAGTGCCTCCAGGAGGGCTACAAGAAAGTTCTCCAAAGAATTTGATCCTGTTGGACAGATCTTGAAAATGCAAACTGAACTTCTGAAATCACCTTCCCAAAAAGCTCATGAACAGCCAGTGGTGAGCTGTGATAACTCTAATGCTATGCCAGCCCAGGTGCCTCAATCTCCAAAACCACTGGTGATCTCCAGCACAGAAACTGTGCCAGCCCCTGCCTCAGACCCCAACAGCTCATCTAGAAGTACCTGGACTTGGCTTTTTCAGGGGCTGCCAAAGAGTAAGTAAGTGTACTCATTGTGTAAGGAGTAAAATCTCAAATTTTGTGTAAAATTTAACAGCAAAACATTTTAACTCCGTCATCTGAAGAGCATCCTGCTAGTACCTCTGGTTCCATTTATTTAGAGATGTGACATAATTGTTTGAGTGTTTTTAAGTTGTTTTAAGGAAACAAAATCATTTGGTAGTAAAATTAGTTACTTTTCTTCAGAAATTCAAATATTTGAGTAGTCTGGTGTGAAAAGATAGTTTGTTGTCAATCAGCAGTGGAATTTTTGTACATTTTCTGTAGAAGAACAGTTTAATCAAATTATGCAATTAAAACTTGAGAGAAAGCTTGAAATTTGTGTTTTTCAAATTCTAAGACTCTTAATTCAGTTGCTGGTTCTTAGCTCCTCGTTGTCTGTTCCAGGAGACTAATGAGGACTCACTTCAAACCACCTCGCCAAGTTGTCAGTCATTTAGCTGGAAATTGAGCCTGTGCTACACCCAGACTTCAACCAAGAACTAGAAGTCTTAAAGATCCTAAGTTCCATAAACTGTGAGGGTTTTTCTCATATGCCTGGGCTGCTTCTGAGCTCTGTACAACTGACATTAGAAGCACTTTATTCTATTAGATAAATTGACAGGAAACCAGGCAGGTTGCGTCAAGAGATAAACTCTTTCTCAAATACTTAATTCCAGTGAATCAATGCTTTTTGATGGAAAAAACGTATTTTGCTGGTATTTTCTGACTAGCTGTGCATTTCATCACATAGGAATTAATCTTAATTAATTACTTGATCTGTAATGGAAACAGCGCAGTTAACTTTGAAGTTGTGTGACTACTTCCAATGTTCTTACTGATTTAACTGAATTTTAATAGTTACTAAAAATCTATATGTCCTCCCTCAGTCTGAAGGGTTGAGCAGTATGGTACTCTTCCTTTTTCTCCTCTTAAAAAGCCAGAATATGGAATTCAGATGTTAGATAATAGGGGTTTTGGGTTTTTGTTTGGTTTTATTTTTTATAGAGGCTGTGAAGGCAATGTTTGCTAAGAGGCTGTGTGACTGCAAAGGAATAGAAAGCTTAATTCTACAAAGTGAAAGTTTCTATAGCAAGCTGATAAACCTCTCTGCATGTCTTTTTTTGCAGAAAGCCAAAACTTTTTTTACTCACAGAATATTTTACTCACAGAAAATTATTTCTGGTCACTTGGGTAATAGTATCTCATGCAGAGTTTATGTGCATCTTTGAAAGAATGTATACTGAAGTTAATGTTAGGTGTATTTATTCATAGTGCCACAGCCATACCTATTTGTAGTTGTAATTTTGACACATACCTACAGATAAAAACCAGAACTGGGTAAATTTTCAATGAATAATGTTAAACAAGTTGGGTTTATTCTTATTTATTTTAAATGATTTGTTAAAATATCTTTAAGGGATGCAGGGGTGTTTGTTAACCTACCTCAAAGCTGCGCTTGTTGATCTAATAAATGTTTCTTTCGAAGTTGAAGCAAACTTGGTGTGGAGCAGGGGCTTATGCTACCATCCAAACCTGAGGCTTGAGTTATTTCAGTAACTGATAAATGGATGTTGGCTCTCAGTAGGCAGTCATTGAAAATAAATTTTGTCTTTCCTTTGTGCTAAGTGGCTATGGCTTAAAAACCAGCCTTTGAACCCCATTTGTACCAGAATGGAGTCTCACAGCTCGGGTTGAGTAAGAAATCAAATTATTAGGATAAAATATAGCAGGATATTTAAAACCAGACTCCTTAAAAGTCATAGCAGACATTTTCCAAATTATGGGATTTTTAATATAAAAATCATTTCGTAGGCTTACTGAATCTGTTTTCACCCCAAAATCTTAGGAAACAAAACAGATCCCATTAAAAAAAAACCACAAACCATAAACAAACAAACAGAAACCCACAAAAAAAAGACACCCAACCAACCAAAGAAACACCAACCAGAAAAGCTGTTGGCTTCATAATAAAGAATGTACAAGTTTGTAATTCTGTTTTATTTATTTTCTGTAGGAAAGCTGCCAAATGAACTTCAGATGCTTGAGGAAGACCCTTCAGAGTATAAAGCACCTCAGGATGGCAACCTTGTGTACAAGCTGTTCAGCTTGAGTGATCTGTTGTTACTTGTACGGTGCTGCGTGCAGAAAGTGAAGTCATTGCCACGAAACCGTAAGAAGAAAAAAGGCCAAAAGGTACAGGTTTTGCTGTTAGCTTTGTTGGGTTTGTTCTGCACAGTTGTGCTCAGCTGGCATCCCTGGTATTCCCAGCCCTTCATGGCATTTGTGTTTTCCCTGACAATTAGTACATTAATTGTAACTCTACAGTGCGTGTCTTTCAGTAAATATTTGCTATAGGAAGAGAGGGAAGAATAATTTATGATTTCTTTAAACCTACTTGATTAGAAGAGAAGCAAGTTTGATTCTGCATTTTGTACCACAGCTGCATTACAGTAGTATGCATGGCTAATTATACTCATGTAAACTAATGTCAGTTTGAACTATTCTTGAAAGTTAATGCAGTAATTAGGGTTCTAGCCCGAGGCTTTGAGAATGTTCGTGATCATAAAGATTCTCAAACAGGAGGCAGCCTTGCTGTTATACCTAGTTAAGCAGAGAAATAGGAAATAGAATAAACAACAGAGGGGGCACATTTAAAGATAAAAAGAGATCCTATTCATTCTGCTTGAAAAGACCATGGTGTACATCTTAGCAAATTGTTTTTGTTACGGAATAAAATGCTTTAAATGCAGACATCATCCAAATATTACTTGTAACATCAGGAGGAGAGCTTATTCTGGATTCTTCAGTAATTTATTATTTTGTCAAGAGTCCTCTGAATTATTCATCAGATCTGATGCGGTATTTCCATCCCCAGAATACCAGAACTGTGGTAGGCAGGCATTTTGTGATGTGTTTATGTTCTGTTGAAATGGAAATAGATCTTTCTAACTTGGATTACTTCTAAGATTCTGTCTCAGAAACTTATTTTGAAGGAAAGCCATGTCTTTGCTATTGATCCACTGATATAAATGCCTGTGAGTAGCTGCTTAGTTTGTTAATCAGAAATTGATTGTTGTTTCTTTTTCAAAATCCCTGCTGGAATTTAAACTGTGATTTGTCAGTGAGAAGAGGCTTACATTTCTCTGTTTGTGTTAACATGCAAAGGTTGGTCTCTGAGCTCAAATGAGAGGCCAAGCATTAGGTCCTAATTTCAAATGAGATTCTGACAAGGGGAACAAAAATCAGGATTTCAAGGAATAATAAGCAAATGGAAATATATTAATGTAGATCCTATGGAATTCCTGCAGAGGGCAGTGGAGCACACAAGTGTGAACTTCAGATTAACTTCTGGAAAAATGACTGAGTGCCACAATTAGATTGTGTGTAAAAGCTTGCCCAAGCATTTCACCTTCCTCTACAGAGATGCTCTGTAGTCTGAAGTTTGTACTGTGCGGTTCATAGAGCGGGAGCCATCACACAAAATCTGTGGGATATCTTTGTTGCCTCAGCTGTAATGTAAGACTATGCTGATTATCAGCTGCAAAATGTAATTCAATTGTGCATGTTTTTTGGACAGTGAGTGATGATTTTTCTTGTATCTTCACTTTTATAGCATACACCAATATTCTTGTTGCCAAAACTAGAATATCAAGCCTATTACGGTGTTGAAGCTCTTACAGAAAGTGAAGTATGTCAGTTATGGACAGAAAGAATGTTGCATTCTGAATGCTTATTTTATGTTGGTAAGTTCCATGTGTTGATTTTTGCTTAAGAAATGTGTATGAGTGAATATTCACAGAATAACAGAAGAGAAAAATTATTAAAGGTATATTCCATACGTCCTTACTTATTTTAACTTTCCAATTTTGGTTTTCACTTTTATCTTAGAAGCGATTTGTCTAAAAATTCTGTTGGGTGGTGAATTAGGCTGTTTCAACTTTGGATTTAGATGAGCATTCAGTAATCTTTGTTTTCAGGAGCTCCATTTATTTGCCTTTCAAAGGCAAATGTATCTCTGAAGTGTAGATTTAGTTCTCTAAAGTTAGTAATCTTCATGACCAAAAGTATCTTTGGACTTGGGGAGGAGGGGTTTTTGATACTGGGTTTTTTTCATACGCAACATCATCACGGGTCTGGTAAAAATATTTCTTGATGACATGTGAGCTATGAGTGTATCTTAGCATTTTGTGAAATCACTTTAAATACAGTTGCTATTACATATCAAAATAGCAGACAGAGGATCAGGTATGTGGCTCAGAGGGTACTGATTCCTTGGTCTTTGAGGTTGCAGTATAGGAAAAAATCAAATGTTACTTGTTTTTCTTTGAAAACAGGCAATAGTGTTCATATTTCTACACTGATAAGATGCAGACAGATAAGACACAAAAGAATGAGGAAAACCAAGCAAGACAGGGCTGAACCAAGTTCCATCGTTCAGAAATAAGAGATACTGCATGCTTTAAAAACAGAGTACATGTGTCTTACATCTACGGTACTGTAGATAATTTTCTTCCTCTGCAGAAATGAAATTCCAAACAGGAAGAAGAAAAAGACAAAGAATAAATTTATTGAAAACATCTTTCCTGATGAACACCTTTTCTGAGCACAGAAAATAAAAAGACAGTAAATCAGGGATAAAATCATGGAAGTGTTACCAGAAAGAAATCTTACTTGTGAAGGCCATTTATCCAAACTCACATAAACCATGCTGCACGCTAGGAATGCAGTGTTACAAGGGAAGTTTCACCAACAAAATGTCCTGAGGAAAGTGCTGTATATGTGTTTGTACAATGACATTTTAAATGTCAGGAAAGTTTTTTTATGTCTGTTAGGATACATATGTTCTGTAGAGAAATTAAAATGAGGCATTTAAAGAATGTTGCCAGATTATATTAACAACCCTTTTAATATATGGAGAGCTCTCTGATACCAGTTATCTTGTATGAGAAAATCTGCAACAAAGTGGTTAGTCAGAAGGCATTTTAGAGTATATTTGGCCCTTGCTACAGGCTGAGGGCAGCCCTGGTTGTACAGGGAGCAGCTGTGTTCTGACTGGGGACTGTTTTTTTACAGTTGTTATGGCAGCAGTTAATGGCTGTGGTTGCCTAACCTTTGCACTTGGGCACTCAATTACACTTTTGCTGTTAGAGGCCCACATCAGAATACTATTTTAGAAATGCTGAGTCCTTTCTTTCCTATTTTTTTTTTTTGCCTCCTATCATAGTATTTTAAGCTTTGTGTGAAATCTAATGTATTTGAGGTGATAGTTTTGCCACTTGCATTAATCTTTGTCTGCTGTCCGTATTTGGTGGAAATTGTTCCTAATTTTAAATTTTAAAAGCAGCATTTGCTGTGGTTTTTCCCTTCCCTAAAAAAAGTCATCAGAAATTGATACTAATGTACACAGTTCTCTATTTCTAATTATATCTCAATGGACAGTACTGAAGCATTTGTCTCTAATAGCAAGCTCAACAGTGTACTGAATTGCACAGAAATGAGTCACAAGCAGTGTGAGGAAATAGTGAAACTGGAGAGAGCACTAATCTGCTTACAAAGTACACAAACTGAAGGAATGCGAAGTCTTATCTAATCTCCCAACAGTTACAGGATACTTAACATATGGCTTGTGCGCAGAAGTTTGCAGACAGCTCATCCAGCAAACACCCCTTTTTATAGAGGCTCTGGGGAGTGGAGGAGGCAGGCTGCATGCTGCAGGAGTTGTTCTAGCATAAACAGCCATTCCCTTCTGATACAGAGCTTCCTCAGTAGATACCTGCTGGCTGTGAAAGGGATGTGGAGCCTTTGGCTGACAGGCTTCACTGGCCTGGCCTCCGACAGGCACCCTCTTTCTGTGGGATTGAGAAACACTGGTCATTCCAGTGATGTTTTTCAGCTCTTGGATGTGCTTCTTCCAGAAGCAAACCCTGGGATCCACAGGGGTTCTCCTTCTGCGTGCTCTCAGGAAGCATGGGATGGCTGTGGGTTGGTACTGTTCTGCGCAGTAAATCAGTACTGTGCAGTATGCGTGGGGCAGGCCCCCTCCCACCACTGCTAAAAAAGTCTGCTACAAATAGAGTTGGACTCTCAGCATGTCACCAACTTCTGATACTGACAGAATATGTGACTGATGCAGGTAGGCAAACTGGGGACTGCAGATTTTTGGCCCTGCTATGTAGTTTGTAATAGAGGTAGGTAAAAAGATGTGGAACTAATTGATCCATTTTATGAAATACCGTCCACCGTGGCTTTTAATAGGGAACTGTTGTCATTCTAGTTAGGGATTTTTCCTGCTCTGGTTGAGAAATAATGCAAAGTAGTTGTGAAATTCAGCCTTTCGGTGGTATTTCTGGGAGCTGTGAAAAATACAGTGTTGCAAGTGTCCTGATTTATTTATATGGCTCTTTGTTTGTCCTTAAACTCCAGGGACCATTCTTTAAAGGTGAGAATATCCCTGTATTGTGGACAACTTCTTTTTCACTAATCTGATACTTGAAATAAGACTACTACTATCATATGTTTGGTGTAAGCAGACAGGCAAACTTCACTTGTTGGATTGTGTTACAATTTTAATTATTTTAAGTGAAATATTGCATCCTATAATAAAGGATTTTTAAAATCAGTAGAGCCATAGACTTGCTGCTTTTTTTAAATATAGCCTACAGTATGAGTGTGAAAGTACTGATCAACTGTTTGAAAACATTACTAACACAGTACTTATAACTTGCCATTTGTGTTCAGACAGTTCTGAGACTATATAGATCTTAAGTGAAGCCTCTAAAATGGGAAGTTCTGGGCATGTAGCAGACCTCAGTGTTAAATTGCTTAGGAGTTCTTGGATCTTTAAAAAATTTTATTCACCGTCTGAACAATCTTATATTGCCAAATAAGTAAGGATGTGAAGTTCTTTAGACCTTAGTCTGCGCCCCATAGTTGTCCAACATTGCTCTTCAGTGTTGTATCACTGTGGCAGAGGGAGGAATCTCATAGCTCAGCTCAGTGACTCAGCAGTGCTGCTAGCTCAAGAGATGAGAAAGAAAACAGGAGTGTAACAATGGCTCCTGCAGGAACTGCAAGGAGTCATCTTAAACTGAATTTTTTATTTAATACATTCTCAAAGAAGGTGGTGGTTGTTTGCACAAAGGCAAAGTTATCATCAGTCAAACTTGAGCGATATCCTCCTCACACCTTGCTCAGTTGCTGATATAAATCCCATTGCTACTCAGATAGGAAATCCTGCCTCTGCAAAAGGAGTAATCTCTGTGACATGTTTCCCAAGTATGATACTGGTACTTGATCTAAGCAGTAAATAAAGTTGTGATAAACTTTGCTGATTAATAGAAACATTTTACCCCGATGATTATTTACTTATTTGCATTAAGTGCCTAAGCAAAACTTACTGCAGAAAGACTAGTTTGCCTTCACTTGATTAGGATAATACTGGCCTTGAAATAAAGATTATTTAAGGGTTGGAAAGAAGTACTTACTGTTATGGGTAACTTACTGAATGTCAAGTGTTTTCAATCAGTCACTTGTCCACTACAAAATACAGGAATATAAATTAGGTATGAGTAGTTAGTTTCCCCAGCTATGCTATCACTGAGTTTAGAAATTAAAAGGTTTCTGGTTTAGGAGAGGCTGATAAGGAATAGAGAGCACAAGATTTTTTAATTATTATTTTAATAATGACTTCAAGTTTCTTTTCCTCTGGTCAACTATGAAGAATACGAAATCTAGCTGCTTAGTCTTGCACCAAATACTGATATCAAGAAAAGTAACAAATGTACAGTGCCTAAAAGAAATTAGTTGTCCTACTGAATTTCAGATTTATTAAAATTAGTTCTTGCTAGGTCTTCTTACACATCACAGAAGTTGATAGTAATGTGTAGCTTGGAACATGAAATGCTTTTGTTTAGCAGTTTGAACTGTACAATTGAAGCATTTACACTTCCCACAAGAGCAGATTTGTAATAGAGCAGTAAATTCAACTGAGGAGGTTGCATTTTATTGTGCTGCCTTTTCCTCATCCTCCTTGTGAGAGCTGGAATAGAACAGATTTCTGGGAAAACTCTAATCATGAGGTAGAACCTGAAGCTAAGGCACAGGCACCACATCAGTGCATAAGCTATGCTAATAATCTTTATTACTTACCAAGTGAAAACATGGGCTGAACTGTTCTTGTGAGCCTTTATTTTAAAAAGGTGATGAGAGCTTTGAATTGCTGCTGCTGGCTATGTCACAGCCAAGTAGTATGTGACAATTAGCCAGGACCAAGGCCTGAGTTGTAAATTGTCATTTTTCAGGTGAGGAGGGAAAAAAAAACCAACCCCAAGAGATGAAGGTACAGAGTCCCCAGAAAATCAAATAACGCAATTGTTCATGTAACGCATCAGAATAGAAAAAGAAGTATATTAAACTCGGAAGTCAATTTGTTGTAAAAGGTGAGCTTTCATGATCTGTCTAGTGAGGAACCATAGCGATAAGGATCAAAAGAGCTTGAGAAGATAAGAATGAACTGATAAGATGTCAATGGCAAAATGAGCTTGTCATATCGCAGACATCCCCCAAGATGTAAGATGGGCTGGAATCATGGGCATCTCCCTTACTGAGAAAGCTCAGATACAGACGTCTGTATTGCAAGTGGCTGGATATTTTACTTTCTGATACTGTACAACACTCATAAACACTTCCCACTGTTCTGTGCTGTAAAAGAACAAAAGGTTTTTATTTTTTTTAAAGTGCATTAGGGTGCAAATCATGGCTTTGTATTTTTGCTCTTCTATTTTTAGTGTATTAATGCAATTACTATTTTTCAGGCCGTATTGATGCTTTTACATCAAAGCTTATTATGCTAGAAAAGATTTCTCCAGAAACTTTAAGGGAAAAAGTTGAATTGATAAAGTGAGTATTTTTAGTAGGTGTTTTCCAATGAATCTGAAACTCTCACAAGCCTCACAGGTTACTACTTTTGTCATTGTTTTCTGTTTTACAGGCCTGCAAATTCATTGAATATACTTTATCATATTTTGAAGAAAGTGTCTGAGTAAGTGCTGCATTCTTGTTCATTGTGTTTGTGTGCAACATTACCTAGCACGTCCTAGTTCTTTTGTAGAATGCTTGTCTACTCTTTGGGTTTTATTTCTTCAGATACATGAAATGTTTTACAGTTTCTTTTAGGTCTAGCATGGCATAATGCAGTGCTGTGTAAAAAAGTGTGTTTAGGATTGCATGTTTTGTATAAATTACAAAAAAAGAATAAGAACTTGATTTTTCTGAACCACTTAAGAACTGGACACATCTGAGCTGATGAAACAGTTCACAGGAGTGAGCTTTAATACTATGTGTGTGGACTAGCATTTAAAATTTGGACTTCTAGGTTTTGTTAGTCTTGTTGCTTAATCTGCAGAAGCAATACTGTTTGAGTTCCCTTCTGCTCAGCTTGACTTACAACAGCGTATGTCTGTATAGAACGTTGCAAAATTTCTCTTGCTCCTTTCTGTATTTAGCTGCTTCAAGGCTTTCTGAGGGCAGGCTTCTTGCACTGTGTATGAAGCCTCTTAATTTGAACTACAGATAAGTTTTCCCATACTTCAGAATTTGCGTGGCTTTGTGACTGGTGCTAAGATTTTTTATAAGGGCAGTTAGTTGACATTTATCTTCCAGAAAGCCTGTTTAATCCTGTGTGCATTTGAAGCACACCTGTGCTTTGTGTCTGTGTCCACATATGCATTATGCTTTGTAAGGTGCTGGTTAAAGGATTAGTTTGCCAAATATAGGTAGTTTATAGTGTACGCTTAACTATTTTGTTGAATATCATGGCAATCTGTACATTGGTGATAAATTAGTACATTATGAACACATTGTAAATACATGAATCACTATGTATTTATTGATACAGTTTAATTCATGCTTTTTTGTCCATGGCCTTTTTAGAAAACAGGGACTGATAAGTAAATATCTGAAGATGTTTCTTTTGCATGGAGAACTTAGTAGCTATCCTGATCAAATTAAACAAAACAAGAACATTTAAATTGTATATTTCATTTTGAACTTTATCTTTCTAGTTTGCAGGAGGGCTCTTATTTACTGACTCATGCTGCAGGAGATTCATCAGTTGCAATTTACAAGAGTTCACTTGACAAGACAACAAGAGCATCATATAACTTACATAAAGCTCATTGTGATCTGCCTACTGTACCTGCCACTCTTTCAGTCCCATGGGTGCCACTAGATCCCAGCCTTCCTTTACCCTATCACATCAGTCATGGAAGAGTTCCATGCACCTTTCCACCTGCACCCCAGGAACCCATGTGGAAACAGAAGGTCAGTAGTTCTCTTGGTGGAAAAGCAGATAAGCAGTTTTTGTTGCTGTTGTTTTCTAGTAAAATAGAATTTATGATGGGAAGAAAAATGAATTGTCTGCATCTTAAGAAACTTTTCATAGAAATTTTGTGGAAACTTTTTAGGAATACAGCCTGCTTTGTAATCTATGCTGCTGCAGAAGTGATGCTTTGGAAATTTCCCAGAGATCCCACTGTCAGCTCTAGCATTATGAACAGGTAGTACAATACTTCAGAAGTAAGAAGTTTTTCAAGCATTATTTTTCTTCAGCATAGATTTACACATTTATGTAAAAGCCACATGCTAACTATGTCTAGCTTAGTGGGCAATGAAATGCTTTTTAGGCCCAGTTTGCATGTTTTAGCCACATCCTGACTTCATATGAGGTAAAATAGAGTTCCTCATTACCTCAGAAACTTCAGTTTCTGCCAGAGGATATCTAGGCACGTAGGCAAGAAAGGTGGCAGAAAGAGAAAGTGTGGCTTCTGAGCCTGCTGGAATGACAAGGAGGAGAAGGCAGTTCTCTGAAGGTAGTTGTATGTGCTTGTGCTTAATACAGATTTAAGATTATTAATTCTAGTTTGTTTGGGGTTTTTTGATTTATTTCTTTTTCTTTCTTCATTTGTGTCTAGATGACTGGGGTGAGAGGACAGTCTGACACACCCTATAAGGGAAAGCCAGTAGCTATGGAAACAAAAGGCAATCCTGCTAAGCCTGCTAGAAATGAAGGTGTGGCTGCAAAGAAGCTGAGAAGAAATTACTACAAACAAAGAATCATGAAGAAAAAGTGGAAAATGAAGAACGATAAAATGCAACTAAAGTAGGAATAGCTGAACCATGCTGTGGTAAATATGGCCTGGAATAGGACAGGACAAAAGAAAAAATCTTGGGCTTTCTTGCAGCTTTAAAGGAGCCAGAACAAACTGGCAGGGGAAGTGGCTCCATAGCTGAAACATTCTGTAAACCTTTAACCCTTTCTTACCTCAGGACACATTTCTAGTGAAAATGTCAAATTCAGTCAAAGGAAAAAAAGAGGAAGTGTCTGCAGCTTTGGTTAGGGGACAAAAGTGTCATCTGTCGGTCTCATGATTTTTGTAGTAAAACTGGCTTAAAGAATGAAGCAGTGGTTGACAGCAATATCTGATACCATGTAACAACAAAAAAATAACTTTTCAGCTTTCTTAATTCTTCCAGAATCACTATAGATTTTTATTCTGACACATTTTAACATTATGTTTTACTTTGTGTAGTATGTATAAAGGGAACAACTCGGATTTAGTTACTTAATCCTTTAAACACAGTGTCTCCCGCTTTTAAATTACTTTTGAAAATACATTTTCTTGTTAGGATGGTGTAACAAATGAGGTTTAGTGAACAAAATCTGTATTTATTTGAATAGTACATGCCATAAATTTGCACTAGGAAACTTGGGATTACAGCTAGACATGTAAAAAGAGGTATTTTAATGCTTCCCCAAAGCAATTTCCAAAAATTGTTTGCATTCTGGTGTGTCCTCAAAAATGAGTATTGCAGTTATTTACTGTATTACTGCATGGCCATCGCCTAAATCTCATATTAGATTGTACATCGTGTCCCTGCCCGTGGGATAAGTGACTGCACATGGTGTCCCTCACAAGAATAGTTAGGGTTAGGGTTAAGATCCTTTCCAGTCCTGACTATTCGGTGATTCTATGCAGTAGTACTTAAGGTATTAAGGTTTGCTTGGAGGAACAAGTGATAGGATCAAGGCCTTGGTCAGTGTTGCAAAAACCCAACCAGACTATGCTGTGCATAAGCAATTTGCTCCAAATTTAGAGCCAAACTGACAGAGTAAAGATAGGAAAAGGGAATACTTACCGTCTATGAAAAGGCCAAACAATGTGATGACATGCGGTTTCCTGCTGAATATGAGTTGTGTGGAAAAATTAAAGCCATTTTGAATGTTGGCATGTAACCATGTTGTATTGTGTGATGTATAACTAACATGGTCGCTTGTGAGTGAAGGTTTCTTTGCGTTACAACTGTTTTCTGGTACATATTTTCAGAGTTTTATCAAATAGACTTTCAACAGAAACAGTCCTTGAAACTGAGGCTTGAAAATGATATTCACTGTCATCACTTATGGTTTGTATTTGTTTTCTGGATTTCTGCCTGTATTGTCCTCTATTGAAAGTATTGAATTTAGAAAAAGCTCACGAATTCTTGAAAGCCGTAAGAATGAGTTCAGTAAATTCTTCCCCTTTTTTTTCTTTTCTTTTTATCAACAAAACCAACTATTTTAAAATGTCTGAGCCAGTTTTTGTTTGGATGATGTTCTGGAGAGCTGTTGGTACGGATTAACTGCTTAAATAAAAAACAAAGGCCTTACAGATGATCTTCCAAGTCTTTTGTTTCGACAAGGAAGTTACCAAGTACGCACATCTGATCACTAGGGCTTAACATGACACATTTTAATGTCATGAAAGTAAAAATAAGGGATTCAGATTGTTTAGTGAGGTATACCTGTTGTATAATCCTGAAGACAGCTGGGGTTTGGTTTTGTTTGGTTAGGGTTTTTTAAAAGGAAACTTAATGAATGTATATTAAACTGTTCTTTATGAAATACAATGCATTTCCCTCACCCTAACCCTCCCCACACACACTGTTAAATATATTTATAGTATTATTCAGTTTATTCTTTTTTTGGCCCCTGCTGCTTTTCGCTGAAGTGATGTGCTAATGATGTGCTGAACTGGCATAGAGCTGTTTGCAAATGACAAGTCCTTCTGATTCAAAAGCCTCAAAGCACTTAGTGACCTCTCTTAGTAGGAATATTTAAGTTGTGAGTCATTTCTGCCAGGTACCCAGGTCTGTGTGGGAATTCAAGGATCTTCAGCTTCTCTATATAAAAACTTTTGCCAGACTCATGTGGAGTTTAGTTTCTTGTTGCACTTTTGTATGTTAGAAATGTATGGTTTAGTTGCCTATACATCCGTATGCCTAAAAGACTTGCGTCCTTCTCTTAATAGTACGCTATTATACTACACTAGTGTACTGTTAATGATAGTTTACTAATTGTAGTTTTTCATCTGTTTAGGTAGGGAATCTGGAGTTTGTATACAACACATCAGATGGCTTTTTAATTCACTGTTAGGTTTTGGTTTATTCTCTTTTGGGCTAAGTTGGACTGAAGTAAATTGTTCTGAGATGACAATTTACTTGTTTGAAGGACTCTGATTTTGTTCTTGTACCATGGGTGATGTACCAAGGTGTACTGTATTGATATTTGCATCTAAAAATCTGTTTCTTTTTTCATGTAAAACCTATTTAAAGCAGTGATAGGAGGACAGGACAAAAGGGAGAGCGTGTTTATTTCAAGTAGAAACATCTCAAATTTTAAACAAATGGTTGAATCAAAATAATTGGTAAAAAAATACTTCAGTAAAGTCAAGAGAATGTGCTGATGAGGAGGTGCTGGATTGATGGTTCTGTATAGACTGCTCCTCAAATTACAGCTACCTGTGGAGGAAAAAGAAGGAATACAGAGGAGCCTAACTGTTGTGATGCCACCAAAGTATAAATTCCTAAATGTAATACAGACTGTAAAGCTATGAGAAGCAGGAGCCTGCAGCTGAAGGAGAGTGGCTGGGCCTGGATCTTACTCTCCAGGTAATTGTTGCTCTACAGACTACTACTGCTTTTTTTTTTTATGTCCTCAAGCCACTCAGTTTGAGGAAGAAAATACCCAGATCTCACTTCCATGAGGGCCATGAGGATCATCAGAGGGCTGGAGCACCTCCCCTATGAAGACAGGCTGAGGAAGTTGGGGCTGTTCAGCCTGGAGAAGAGAAGGCTGTGTGGAGACCTCATAGCAGCCTTCGAGTATCTGAAGGGGGCCTACAAGGATGCTGGAGAGGGACTCTTCGTCAGGGACTGTAGTGATAGGATAAGGGGTGATGGGTTCAGACATAGACATAAACAAAGAAAGTTCAGGTTAGATATAAGGAAGTTCTTTACTGTGAGGGTGATGAGGCACTGGCATAGGCAGCCCAAAGAAGTGGTGAGTGCTCCATCCCTGGGAGTGTTCAAGGCCAGGTTGGACAGAGCCTTGGGTGACATGGTTTAGTGTGAGGTGTCCCTGCCCATGGCAGGGGGATTGGAACTTGATGATCTTAACGTCTTTTCTAACCCTAACTGTTCTATGATTCTATGATCCTGTAATTTCAGTCCTGTAATTTCAGTCTCTATGTTTGGAATGGATTGTGTGTGTTCATGTTGCAATTTATATGGCTTGATTTTTAAATGTAATTACTACTTTTTGTCAGTCTTGTAAGAATCTTTTTTTAAATCTTCATTTGGAGCAAATGGTTAGATGTAACTTGCAGAAGCTTCTGGTTATACTTTTGCCTCCTTAGTTTTTTTTTGCTTTATGTGGGTTTACCTTGTTGTATAGGGGGAAGTATGTGCTGTCCTGTCTTTCAGAACAGGAAACTCTGTGTGCCAGAGAACTGGTCAAACTGATTCCACAGGGATCTCTGTACTCAGTTCTCTCAGCTTTTCAGTGCAGATGTTTGCAGTCCTGCGCAAATGGAGCAGCCTGTCCTTAGGGTTATCTTCTGGGTGCAGGACTTTCTTTGCTAAGTCCCATGCCATTCTTGTTGGCCCACTCATGCAGCCTGTCTTGAGTCTCTGCGCTGTGGCTCATCTGTCCACTCTTAACTACATCTTCTCCCCATTTGATGTCATCTGCAAACTTGGTGAAAGTTGATTCCATTGTGTTATCCAGATGACTTTTAAGAATACTGAGTAGTTCTGGACACAGTATCAACCCCGGAGAAGCTCTGTTCATGACAAGCTTAACTGGTAGTTCAGCTTTCAGCCACTAACCGCTTCACTGAAAATGGAAGAAACTCTCTGGGAATATACTGGCTTTCCATGCTGTGTAAGATCACTGATACTGCATCTGGTTCTCCCCATTCACTCGTATTTGTTAAGAGATTAAATTGATAGCTTTGTATCATGTTCAGGCTGTTTGAATTTAGTTTTGGAGGACTAGAGGGGGCCTTCTTACCTGGCATTTGAGATTACTGGTTGACATACATGCAAAACCATAAAACTTTATCAGTTCTTTATGTCAGCATGAATAATGAGTTATTGGTTGTGAAATCTAACTTCTCTTTCTTTCTGCTGTAATGAGTGTTTTCAAACTATTTGCACTAATGAATCATGAACTGTATATGTTCCCATATGTGACTGGCTAAACCTCTTCACCTTCTCTGTTTGACTGCAAAACAGTAGACACTGTCTATGTAAAATGTTAAGAATAGATTTACTATGGTTTTGTGCTCTGTCTCCTAGTGTAGTCTAATGGCTGGAGGAACTGGGACCAAGTGGCCAGACACCCACTCCATGCTGGCAGCAGGGATCTGCCAACAGCAAGAGACTGTCTAAGCTCATGCAGTGAAGTTCAGTAGCAGACATTGAAGAGGTACTTTTTCTGCATCTGCTTTGCTTGACCTGTATTTTAAATAGCAGCTTGTCTCTAAAATAATGTAAGACTCAGTTCAGAAGTGGTCTTTAAAAACGTTTAGCGCTGACCTCCATGTAAGCTGCATGAACTTCTACTAGTAGATGGAGCATTTTCAGTATCTCCCCGTCTGTGCATGACTGGATGTATAATCTTCTCAGATGCTTATCCAAGAAGTTCCATAACTAAGCTCCTTCTTTCATAACAAAATGCAGCCTTTCTGTTCTGTTGGCCTTGGTTCCCCTAAGGTCTGCTCCCTACCACAGCTGCTGCTGTAGTGCATTCATGCTGTGGTTTTAAAGGAATGATGCAGCATAAGCTGGTCTTGCTGAGACTCGCCAGCTCTTCTCATGTCACTTCTTCTTCCTGGTATACTTTTAGAGAAGTATACCAGAAAAAGAAGTATACCAGAAGAGAGAAGAGCATAAGGATTTTCTGTAAATAAATTCATAATGCATCCATGTTAATAATGAGTATAGCCAAATTCCCTCCAGTATCAATGCTTCTGGTGTATTTTTCAGAAACTATTTAAAAGCATCTCTATGAATAAAGTGAGAATATTTGTGCAGAACTTCATTTAATCACTGAAAATCAGATTTGTTGTCATGATGCAACCTTGAAAATAATTCTAGTCTGTTCATGGTTCTCATTGCAGACTTTAAAATGTGTTTATCCCATAGTTGAGTGAACACCATGAATGCCATCCCATGCCAGGCCTGCTGCAATTGGTGGTTCACTACATTCAAAAGCTCCACCTACCAAATCTTTCCACAAGCAATTCAAAACAAAGACCAGAAGAATGCAAAAAGATTCTAACTGATGTAAGTCACTTGTGCTGCCTTGCACACAGGCACTTCAGCAAATATTTTGATAGTCTGGTTAAATTTGACCTTAAAAAGAGGGTAAGAAGTAGCTGTCAGAACCCCATTGCTGCTTATTCCCTTGGCTGAGCAGGTCATGTAGCCGTGTGAAAAGCTACCTCAGCAGTCGAAATCCATTTATTTCAGAACCATGTAGTTAACCATCCAGTACTGCAGTTGTACAGTTCTGTTCCCTGATTGATGACAGGACAATAATCTCGTGCAACTCTGGATATTCTTTGTTAATAGCAGGAGTAATAAAATAAACCAAGATATAGTTACTGCACAGTGGCACATGCTACTTTGAACAGGTTTTTGTGTCATTTCCAAATTAATAAGTGCCCACATCACAGCTGAAATTCTTTGGCTTCTTTGTGGGTAACCTAAGCAGAATGCGTAGTAAGATTGGTTAGACTGATGTTTTTAATCCAGAAGCAGCACATTTAGGTTAAGAAACCTGGAAAGAATATTGTAGTGACACTATCTCTTGAGAAGGAAGAGATTTGTGGGTCAGCTGACCTATCATAGACCTGTCACAACAGCCTTTTTTTTGTTTGTATTTTTTCCTAATAGCAAGCAGTAAATTTGTATGAATCAAGACATTTGTTTCCTGCCTTCTTCAGGAACTGTATTTCATACAACATTGTATTTATCAAAAGAATGCATTATCTTCCATTTATAGGTTTTCTACTAGCCCAAATAGACAAACTGAGAAAATACTGAACACATTTCTTTGGCTTTTAAATGCCTGTGTTTTCATGCTATTCTGTGTGTCTGTGTGTGTGCCTGTGTCAGGCTGTGGCTTAAATCTGGGGATCCAGCTTTCTATCCTGGCAGAACCCTCCTGAAGGCTTTAGCCTCTGTCTCCACAGGAAAGATGACAGCCATCAGTGTCTGCATGTCTGTTCTGGCTGATCAGTCAGTTAGGCTTCCACTCCTTTGCTCTACTGTTTTGAGCTCAGTTATTCTGTACATGCTGTACACTGGCTGCTCACTATTGTCTTAATGACTTCCTGGATGATTGTAGCATTAGGAAAATAAACCTTAGTGTTGAGGACTTGCTTGAAAATTATCTGTGGTTGTGCACTACATTCTTTTGTTTCACCTCCTGCAACGTTAAATATCCTTTCCCTGCGTGAGCACTAGCTGCTAGCATGCTGGACACAGAAGTGAAAGTTACGCAGCTTGAGTAGAAGTGTTTCCTGAAGGCTTATTTGAAACTAAACATTAATGAAAATGTCAAGTATTGCATGTACTCCTTCATGCTAAAACAATAGGCTCTTAATATGTTTTTGTGATTCATTAAAGGAAGAGATCTCTGGTTTTAGAATTCCAACCTTTGTGTCTGACCTGGAAAAGCAAGTCTTCACTTGCCTGGCAGAAACAAGTCTCTTCATAACAGCCATTCTCTTTCACTCAGTCAACAGCTTTTTTTGAAGTCAAGTTGATTTGCCTTAAATTTTATCTAAAGCTGTAATATGCCACTAGAAAGAGCTAAAAAAGACATCAGTGTTGACAGTCATTTTAATGAAGAAACTGTGACATTCCTTTGTGTTGCAAGGCATCATTTGTTCCAGCCAGTACCTCAGCTGAGCCTAATTAGCTAATGAATATCAGATCATGTAAGAACTTGCTCAAAATCTTAAGTGCTTTTTGTTGTTTTGTACCAGGGTTGATATGTTTTCAAACAAACAAAATCCACACTATTTCACAGTATCATTGATCTTAACTGAAATTTTACAGCTGCATTCCAGATTGCTGGATTGTTAGTATGCTGATTCCTGTCACTGAACTGTGAACTGTAATCTGTAAGTGGTTTTTTAATTCATTTTCATGGGCTATCTATCTCAGAGGTGGCATGGTAGTAAATAAAAAGGACATACTTCTTGCAGTATGCAGTTACTAGCCTGCAGATCTACCATAGGAACCTGTTGCTTAAGAGTAACTGTAGATGGTGCTTCATCAGATCCCTGGAAACTTTCAGAATTGCTCCCCAAGATTCTCAGGGCCATATTTAAGGTGTGACAGCCTCCCCTATACTTTTGCAGAGGCCAGGGCATTAATCCAAACCATGGGATTGTTTGTGTTGTGAGTCACCAAAGTGGAAAAAGCTCATAATGATGGGAAACAATGAAGCTGGAGAGACTTGGTCTTACATGAAACCTTTTAACACTGTTCCTCGGAAAAATTCCCTGAGGACTTTTGGCAGCTTCCATCTTTTATAGCTTTTTTTTTTTGCCTTCTGGCAGGACAGGCCAAACTCTGGAGTGATTATTCATGCTGGTCTGGTCCGGATGATGTCAGGGGCTCCTACGTGCGCTGGTAATATTTCCTACCGGGTTTTCCAGTGTGGTTGCAGTCTAGTGAACATTACTGTGGAGCTGGCAGCTGTGATTGTTTAAGCTCTGTGTCATCTAAATGGGTTCAGAATCTCTTTTAATGCTTTAATATCTACTGGTAGTCTGTTTATGCTAGCAGTACTGTGCTGATATTGCTGGGAAAGCTGGACTCCTCTCACAGTGGCTTTGAGATGTGTCTTTTTAACCTGTTAGTGTACATAGGAGTAAAACCAGCACAGTACCTAGATTCAGATGGAACTGCAACTCTGACCTGAAGTAGCTTAAACAGTGCTTGAAGGTATTCATGATAACCTGAGAACAGAAAGTAAAGTTACCTTCTTCAATGTTTGAAATGCGTTGTGGCCCTTGTTTTGTCTCGGATTGCATGATTTTGGGATAAAAAAGGCTGCTGGCTATCAAGCAGGACATCAGGATATCCCCAAGGCACTGAGGAAATCCACAGAAAAGCAGTCACACACGTAGTGACTGTTTGTTTGTATATCCTGTGACTGTTTCATTCAGTGTAAGGACGTGGAGTTTATTCATGCCACCGATACCAGCACAAGGGATTTGGCAGTGTGTTTCATTTCTGTTTATGATGTATCTAGGCGACCTCTCCTACTCACACACCAGATGATTACTTCTGCGAGGCACACTGAAAAACCAAAATGCTAGTGACTCACATTTTAGCTTAGAAATGGAATTGAACTCCAGACACTGTTAATATTTGTGATGAATGTATGCCAGAGGAGTTGCTTTTCTGTTCTTTGGTACACATGTATCTGAATTGCTGGTTTACCATTTGTTCATGATGTACATTCCTCATTGAATCTCTGTGTCACTTGAATATGTGTACCTCTCTGGCTTACTCCAGTTAGCATGCCAAACAGTAGGGGAGAATATGGAATAGCCTGCACTGAGTTTTGAGGGGAAAAAAGCCTACTGCACCTTTGAAGTTGCAGGCCTGTGTTGTTTTACCTGTGTCAGCTAAATGAGAGCTACAAAGGATCTTGCTTCCTTCTGAATTATCTTGACAGAGCATAGATAATTCCCTGTCGTTTTCTGTTGAAGTGGACAGCCAGTGCCATGAGATTTTGCCCTGGTGACTCTACGGGCAATTGGTACTGACTTTAATTAGTCTGCATATGTGCCCTGAGACAGCTCGCTTTGTTATAAACTGCTGCTAAAGGAGTATCTTTGAGTCCTATACCTACAGTCTCAGCTAGTATTTTCCTTGTTACTTCCTTGTCTTGGTTTGGACCCTAAGTCACCCAGGCATCTGGTTCTTTGTGGAGGCAAGCTCCTTGTGCCCTAGGCTCAGAGTGGAAGGATTCACTGAGATTGTGAGATAAAAGGAGAAGGACGATAGTGTTATTTATACTGGTGATGAGGAAAGTATTTGAAAAGAAATTGGAGTTCAAACTAAGATTATGGTCAGACATGCATGAAAGTGGCAGAGAAGGGATGCTGAACAACAGACAGAAATCAGTTTGCAGATAATACAGAGTTGCAAAGTAGCTGAAGACAAATCCAGTGATAAAACAGTATCAAAATGTAAAAGGAGACTTGGAAGTCATATGCAAGATGCAGCCAACTGGTGGGAGATAGAGGTGGATGTTTTACTAGCCATTACAAGTATTTACTGTCAGGTTCTAATGTCTAAAGCAGTTTGAGAGTCTACATGGGAAGTAACTAGAACATAACATCTGTCATGCCTTTGTTGCAACAATTGCTAAAATAGATCCTTTAAACAAGGTTATATCAGCTTTCATGTAAAGCAGACTTTGTATGAAACAGATGAAGATAAACTGGAAACTATTTGATAAGTCTAATTTATTACTGTATGTTGATGAAGTAATTTATGTTGTTTAGCATTTTCTTTAGCAGATGCAATAGTCTTTGCCCTAAAGAGTTAATAGTCAAAAGACAGGACCTAATCAGTGAGAAGGCAACAATCTAAGGTCACACAGCAAACCATAACTCTGCCAGGCATACAGTCCTGATGTCCAGTTTCTTACCTGGATGCCCTATTCTTAAGCATACTGCCTCTCTGAACCCACTCTGAACTAGCGAATGCCACCCGACATAATGCTTTGTTTGTAAAATACAAGCATAACAAAATATTAGGAGATCTGGCTAACACACAACATAGCATCATTCCACACTTGAGTCAAGCTCTTTAAAAAGGATTATTTCAAATAAACAATTTCTGAGTGGAGAATAACATTTGTTCAGGAATGCGCACGTAGTGTAGGAATGAGATTGCGCAGACAGAATTGGTCCGAGGGCTTAGGTTGCTAGGTGGAGCACATAACAAGATGTCTGATATTGATTAGACAGAAGATGGAATTCTATTCTAATTCTGGTATTCTATTATTCAAAAACATACATTGGAATTACAGTTCTGGGAGACTTAATCATTGTGGATGTCAGTGAAAACACTGCATTCCCCCTAAACACACTTTCAGTGTTTAGAATGTTACTAATGTGGTCTAGGTGTGCTTTTAGGAATCCTCCTTCTTTCTTCATAATAACTGGCCAGGTTGTTGGCCCCTGAGAACTCAACTAGCATAACTTTTAAGTTATACTTAACTTGCTCTGTCACCTGTGATTACTCTTCAGTGCTAATAACAAATCTACGTGAATTTGTATCATGGAAGCTCCCAAATTAGACCAAATAATACAAGTGCAAAAATAATAACACCCAGAGGTCTGCCTGATCCATATGTTAATTGGAATGGAATTTGTACTATCCTCTTGCAACATAGCACATTGAGGGAGGCAACACAACATAGAGGCTCAGCCACACCTAGAGCCGCACCAGAAAGTCTTTTGTCCTGATTACTTCTTTTTATTCTGAACAAAGAATAAAGTTTAAGTAGGCAGTAGACATTGACAAGATTGTGGCCTTCATCACTCCACTGCTAATGCATCTTTGGTTCTTCGTAGACAGCATCCTGAAAGAGCATGAGCAAGATCTGTGTGGACAAAGGAGCCAAACAGTCAGGGACAGACGTGAGGGAAAAATCTATTGAGACCTGGAGTGACTCTATGCGTTAGTGTTATTGCAGATATACAATTTGGGTCAGAGGGAAACAAATGTAATATTCAAGTTAAACACATCAAGCCTCCTGTAGTATAGCATAAGGCAAAGATAATGACAAGAAAAATCAAAGGTGTTGGTGAGGTGGAAGACAACGGTATATTGAATTGAAAGAGGGAGGGGAAAGAAATTAACTTAGTGTCAAGCAATATTAAGTGGTAACAAAACAATCGGAGAATTTGCAATAGCCATGTCACTGATGTGGGAGAAAATGGACCTACAGCATGTCCATAGGGTATAGGCTGAACCACAGCAAGCTGTCAGAAGGGTAGAATGGGAAGTTGGCACAATTACACCTGTTTTTTCATGCACAGGACTCTGGGGAGCTCCAGCTGACACAGGTGTACCCCCTTCAATTTCTGTGGTCAGCATGCAGGAAGCCGGAGAGCACAAATAGGTAATTGCAGCTGAAGTACTTGATGGTTATTTGAAATATGATCTTCTTTGCAGATATCTTGGGGGGGGGGGGAGGGGGTAGGGACTAAGCAATGTGAAAACTAATTGAAACCCTTTCTTGGCACTGCCTTATTTGCAGGCTAGTTGCAGCGTGTTTCTTCCAGTAAATTGTCTGTGATGCAGGCACAGAGAAACACTGGGCTTATCATTAGTGCAGTTCTTGTCCCAGCTTTCTGTCCAGCCTCATGCTGACAGTAGTTGCTTTAATGTAGTGCTCAGGAGCAATGGTCAGAACCCCTTATGATAGGAGTTGAACAAACGCTCCAGGCTTTGGGTAGATCTTCAGGAGTAACTCCTGAAACATAACAAGCTTATGTCTCATTATAAAAAGCAATCCAGGCACTTGGCTGCTGTTCTCCCATTGAATTAATTTCCTTTCCCTGTTTGGCAGGTAACAGAAGTCTTTCCTATTTGCACAGTCTGACTGCTGCCTTCTCCAATTCACTGGCTTTGGAGAGGATTTTCTTAACGGTATGAAGAATATGTCATGTTTCTATGGGCAGAATCAGGTATTGGGGGATGGCTGGTTGTTCTGCAGAAAATGTTAATGTGTTTTCTGTTGTTCATACTAGTTGGATTCCCCAACTGGTACAAGTGCCTTTGATGTCAGTTGACCTACATAAGCGGAGAGCAATTGAGGGAATTCATAATATGTTTGAATATGATGTTTATACCTTCAAGACTCTGAATATGGGTGTTCTTTTTCTTGCTATTGTCAGTCTTTTTTCTTTTGAAATCACTTCAACAGTTCCTGAAGCTTGTGTAAGTTCAGAGAGGCTGCTGTCTGTTTTAAACTGAGGTGAATGTGTGATTCTGAGATTGAATAATTGATGATGAAGTTGGATAGTAGAGACAGCATTTCTGAAGGTGTTGAAAGCTCCGCAAAAGCTTTGTGCTGCAATTAACGTGGCTGTAATGATAACAGTCCACTTGATATCAAAGCTTTTGCAAACTGTTCATATGAAGATCAGGTTAGCAGAAATTAGTGGTGGCATCGGGGCTACTTTAAACCATAAGAAGTATTGAGTTACTAAAAAGAGAACAGTTTTCTAAGGATACTGGAACAGTAGTGTCATTGGAACAGGCTGCAGTAGAGGACTGAAAGGTAAATGGACCTTCAGTTAAGCTCTAAACTCAATGTGTGACTCAGCAGATTTTGTACAAGAATGCAGTGTGTGTTGGCAATACATTACACATGTGAATGCACTGTTTTCAGCTGAGGGTGTTGTGGTTATGCTTCTCTGCTTTTGCGTTAAGAATGTTTGACAAGAGATCGTAAAAAATCTCTCCCCAGGGAATTGTGCATCCATTAGCAGGCAAATTGGCTGCCTGGCTTCTGCTCAGCTGCTTATCCTATTTAAAGCTCCTAAGGATTGCTGCAGGATGGAAGGGCCTTTACTTCTAGGACTGTAAGTGGGTTTGATCTGTGAATCACCTTTCCAAGTTGAAGTTACAAGTGATTTTTTTTTTTTCTAAGAACCTGAAAAGCAGGGGGAAATTATCTGTTTAGCTGTCAGACACTGCTTGAAGTGCAGTACCCAAGACTGAATTTTAAATCAGGCTCATTGATACAGAGAAATAACCCCAATGGCCTTGCCAAAACAAAAGTAATACTGGCGCTGATGTTCTCTGACCAAACGCTGTTGCACAATGTGCCTTTACCAATGGCTGTCCCCTTCATGTTACTTCCGTGTATTCAGGAAAGGGCAATTAACATTGTTTTCACCTTCTGCAATGACTAGTTCACCAGTTCATCTGTTCCCTCCATGTTTGAAGTCTAGTGTGGGATTTCTTAATACTTCTCTTATATCTCTGATCTTGTTTCATCCCAGCAATTATTTTGTCCCTTGGACCATCTTCTTGTGTCTCTCTCTTGCTTGCCTGCTTTTGCCACCACTGTTTTTATGTACCTGGCCAAGCCTGAAACTTTCTTACTCTCTTTTTCTGCCAGAAGATGTCTCTGTGCCTAAAAAAAAACCCTTGTAGCAGAGGCAAATCTCTTTGCAGAATCAAAACCACTCCGTGACGATATACTTTTGAAAGGACTGCGTAAAGGTATTCACCTGCAGGGGACTGAAAAAGCCACACTGAAATTACAGGAATGACAGCATGTACTGGGAATGGTGGCTTTTTATCAGCAGGGAATTGGCTGTGCTGGAGCAGTATTCTGAAGTGAGCCAACTGTAGATCTTCTTTTGCAAATACTTTTTCCTTTCTAACTATATCATGCTTTTGTTACCATCTGACACCTGGGCTTCAGTCACTTATTTTTCAGCAGCCAGTCTGGTAGAAGTTTTTATTTCCCCTCTTCCCTTCTGGGTGTGCAGTGGCCTGTTTGGGTTATATGAGTATAGTTTGGTGAGCTGCAGAGCTTGTGTCTCAGTCTTCTAGTGTTATTGCTTGTGGCATATGTCATAGAACCAGTAGGTTGGAAAAGACCTTTAAGATCATCAAGTCCAACCATTCCCTCAGCACTGCCAAGTCCACCACTAAACCATGTCACTGAGGGGTTCGTCTGCACGGTTTATGAACGCTTCCAGGGACAGTGATTCCACCACTGCCCTGGGCAGCCCATTCTGATGCCTGACCACCCTTTTGGGGAAGAATTGGTTCCTAATATCCACTCTAAACCTTCCCTGTCACAGCTTGAGGCTGTTTCCTCTTGTCCTCTCACTTGTTCCTTGGGAGCAGAGCCCAGCCCCATCCTGGTCCGTCCTCCTGTCAGGCAGTTGTAGAGAACAGTAAGGTCCCCCCTTGAGCCTTCTCTTCTCCAGACTAAACCCCCCCACCCATGTCCCTCAGCCGTTCCCATCACACTTGTGCTCCAAACCCTTCACTGGCTCCGTTGCCCTTCTCTGGACCTGCTCCAGCACCTCAATGTCTCTCATGTAGTGAGGGGCCCAGAACTGAACACAGGCTTTGAGGTGCGGCTTCATCAGTGCCCGGTACAGGGGGGTGATCATTGCCCCAGTCCTGCAGGCCACACTATTGCTGATACAGGCCCGGATGCTGTTGACCTTCTTGGCTACCTGGGCACAAGCTGGCTTATGTTCAGCAGCCATCAGTCAGCACCCCCAGGTCCTTTTCTGCTGGTCATTCAGAATAGACTGAATGATTTCTTACAGCTCAGACACATGCTGCGCTCTGAGCTCTGACTGTTAAGTACTGTCGGTGCGAAGCGGTCTTAGCCATAGCCGCAGGGAACTCTGCTCGCTGTGCCAGAGCCCAGGGGTGAGAGGGTGCCATTCTGACGGGTGGCAGAGAATGCCCAGCTCAGTAGGGTCCGGGCCGCTGTGCCGAGAGCGGGGCTGGGGAGCGAGGGCAGATCCGACCCGCGCACCCCGGGGCTCTGTACCGCTGCCCCCCCGGGGCTGTGGGGACCGTGGCGCTGCAGGGCACGGTGCGGAGGACGCGGCTGCTCCTGCCCGGCCCTTGCCCACCCCGTCCCTGCGGCGGGAGGCGGGCGCGCCCGGGTGAGTCAGCGCCGAGACGCGCGGCCGGCGGGGGGGCGCCGGGGCGGGCAGGACCTGCCCGGCCCTTTAAAACCCCGCCCGGGCCGCTCGGGCCGCAGCCGCCGCCGGAGCCGTCGCTGGAGCCGCGCTGCTCGCCCCGGCCAGGTGAGCCCGCGCCCGGCGGCCCCGCAGCGCGGAGCGGAACGGAGCGGGGCGGGGGGAGGCAGCAGCGGCAGCAGCAGCAGCCCCGCGGGGCGGTGGCGGGGTGCGGCCGCCGCCCTGCTGCGACTCGCGCTCCTTTTCGTTCTCGTCCTCCGCCGCTGCGCGCCCGTCAGTTACTGCTCCGTGCTCGGCTTCACGGCGGAGCGGGGGCCCTGCGGGCGGGGCTGCCCTCGGGAAGCTTCATGCCCCCGCAGCACCTCTGGGTGCGGCGGCAGCGCTCAGGGGAACAGGAACCGCTCCCAAACTCGGTCAAACTTCCCCCCCTTGCTCTTCTCTTCTCGCGGAGGCGCACGCAGGCTCAGCTGTGTCAGCGATGGTAGCATACGGTCACTTTTCAGACCGCAGCCTCCAAGCCATGCGGCTGTTCCGCGCCGGGCGGTGAAGGCAGGGTTCGCCCGGCTGCGGGCCCCGTGCGTCGGGCTCGGCCGGGGGCTACGGCCCCTGCCCTCCTCCCCGGGTGCGGCCGCTGGCAATGCTGCAGGCGCTGGCACAAGAGAAGCCGTTGCGCAGGCAGTGTTCCGGGTAGGCAGTGATCCCCGAGTTCGGCCTTCGATCGCACCCGCGGCGTGGCAGGGAGCCCTGTGCGGTTCCTCGCTCAGAGCCGGGCGCGGCTGCCCCACCCTGCCGCCTCTGTGAGCAGGATCGCTGAGATCTTGCCGCTGCCTGGTGAGTCAGCGTGGGCGCCACTTCCCCATCCTCGAGCGAGGAGGGGAGACAGGGCAAAGGAATGTGGCCGTGTACTTCAGCTGGGAGAAAAGTAAAATGGTTCCAGATAGTCATGCAGAAGTGGGTCGTGTTCTTACAGATGTCAGCTCTGATTCTGGTTGATGCTAGTTGTTCTTACGTTCATGTTCAAATGTCGTATCTGTTCAGAGGTGCGCAGAATCCAACATACAGGTCAAGAGTGAAGGGATCTTTCTGAACCTCTGTGCCTTTGAGTGATCCATCCATAGGTGTGCTTGCCTTCTGTTGGTGGAGCTACTTGTCATAAGTAGCCCATGTGAATATAGTTTCCATTAGTTAATGTATCAAATAGTTTGCCTTGATAAAGTGGTTTTCCTGTAAAGTCCCAGAAGTGAGAATAACTTGAATAAGGAGAAATAAAAGTCCTTCATTTTGTATGTGCATAGCATCTTCCTGGAACGGAGCATCCCAGGCTATTAGCAGAGTCTGTGGAAGAGACCGGTTAAAGTATGTTTGTGGTACAAAGGGGTTTGAAATGCTTTCCTTTAGAACTGATGTTTTCTCCAAGTGGTGGCTTTCAGTGTTCTGCTGAACTTTGTCCCAGGTCATCTGGGGAGATATGGTATGTGCAGTTGGTTAGCACTGTATATAAGTGCATGATTCTGAGTCCTTATTCCATGTACAGCAGATACTGCACATCTTCCTCACTCTCCCTCCTCTCCTCTGTTGGACCATGCCCTAGTTTTTGGAGACCTGACATAAACGGCCTCCAAGTGAAAGAGTTTCCATTCTCTCATTCCAGGGGTGCTGTTTCCTTGGCTCAGATGCCTGGGAACACCCATTGCTCAGTCTCTGTCTATGAACATATAATAAGTGCTGCTTAAAATGCTAACTCTGCTTATTGAGCACTGTGATTGCTTGTGCATACCTGACACTTTTTGGGTGGCTCACATGGGTGTTTTCTGCTTTAATGTGTGGGAGCTGCCTCTGGGAACTGAGATATGGGACTGGTTGTAAACACAAGCTTTTCTGTCACCAAACAGTTATGGAAATAAGGTACTGAATATAAACTAGGCCCAGTGTAACAACAGGTTTGCAAATCAGTAATTAATTACTGTGGGGGTCAAGTTCAAAACAGATGCTGTTCCTTTTAGTAGAGCAGCATTATGGTTTACGTCATGTGGATTTAGGACAAAACTGGTTGTAGAAACTTGCCTTAGGGTATAGAAGTATTAGTTTACACCTGGAAGGTAGCGATTGATTCCTTTCCAGTTTAAGGAAGAACAAGTTAGTGCAAGTATTTTCTGTTTACATGTCCAGACCCTCCCAGAACTTGTCAAAACTATATCAGATAAAATCAGTCCCTCAGAGAACAGCGAGAGTCTGTTCTCAGACATGAGTGACTTACAAAGCAGGGTGTGACAAGAGATGCATTTGTTCTCCCAGGAAAGATCTTTCTCTGCAAAGCTGCTTGCAAAACCTCCCATTTCTTACTTTTGCCAGCTTGCTGCTGATGGCTGGTTGGTTGCTGTAAGAGTTGTGTGCGGATGGTATGAACCTCCCAGTTCCAGCTCAAGTGAGGGTGTGATAGTTCTGTTCCTGGACTCTGTCCAAGTTTTTTGTTCCAACAAGCCTGATTCAATGTTGGTTTTAATTGATTTAGAAGCGGGAGTGTTGCAAAAAGCTGTTCCGTGGTTGTTTTGTGAAAGATTATGCTGCAGTTGCTTTGCTTCAGTTTTCACTGGTGTTTTTCAGTTCTTTCTGACAAGCAAGACTAAAGGACTCGAGTTGCTCATCTTTGTACTGGTTGTAATGCTGTCAGAGTACAAAGGTTTTATTGTTAGGTACTTCATTTTATTAAGAGTAAACATTAAGGATTTCATGACTCAGTAATACATCATCCTGCTCTAACCAGCATGGTTAATAGTGCCAGTACCAGGTAGCAGCCTATTACAAGTCTGTAGCCAGTCTTTAAAGGGCTGGGTTGGATTTTTGCTCCAAGAAAGATTAATCTCAAATAAATTGATGCATGACTGATTTTCATTCTTTGTCTTATTTTTCTGATTCCCTGGGATCTTAATTTTCCCTTGAAGTAAAGTTTCTTTTGTTACTTATACCCAGGTTGCTTCAGAAGATGAAAGGTTTTCTTTGTGTATCATAAGTGAGGAAAGGTGTGATTACAGCAGTTAGACTACAAAAGCCATCTAATTGTGTTTCTACATTTTATTCTCATAACACTTGCTATACCTGCTAAAAGTAAGGATTTTTCTGCTTTCTTTTTACAGGTACAGTATGTTTATGGGAGCTAAACCAAAAAATAAACACTTGTTCTATAGTTTTAACCAGATCCCCATGATTAAGAAACTGTTTCAAATTTTGTGCTGGTTCTCTGAGCTGTTGGTTTCAGACTGATCACGGGGTGGAGAGGAGTTTGGTTTGCCTGGGGAATGTGCCTCAGTGGCCTGTACTGCTTGCCTGGGAGAGCCCCAGCAGCGGCAGAACAGAGACTGATGGAGAATAAAAGAAGAATCTGACAGCCAGTTGCAAGGCTGTGCCCAGGCCTGGCTGCGCAGTTGCTGGGGGTTGGCTCGCAGGGTGTGGGAGCTGGACTTGGGGAACCGGTGACAGCAGTAAAACCAGTGCAGTTTTGGTTCCAGGCTCAGTTACCAATCAGTGCAATGTCAGTGGCCTTGAGGTGTTGCTGTCTTTTCTTTCCTACCTCTCATCAAGCCAACACTTCACTTTTGGATAAGGCTCGCCACAGCTTGATTGTGGAGTTCCTGAGAAACAAGGTTTAACTTCCAACAGGCAAAATAATACTTGCTCCAGGTACCAACACGGATGACAAGAAGGGAATGTAAGTGTCAATGTCTGCCCTTTCAGTAGAGGAATTTGAGAGTAGAGTTTTGGGAATGTATCAGGCCTCTTAAATACTGCCTCTGGCTTATAACATTTGGAAAAAAATTCCTACTTAGTTAGGAGACCCTTCCAATAAAAGAGTAACACAGCTCTGCCAAACTTCCCTGGCCAGAAACCAGAGCTGAAAAAAGGCAGTGCCTTGTAACATAAGCATATCACATCAGTGTTCATTTCTGCAGTGCGTATAGTTTGTCTCAGAGTTGGGGTTTTCCCTGTTTTTCTTTCTATATGTTAGCAAGATATTGTTATGCAGGTTCTGGCAATGGAACAATGATCATAGAATCACAGAATGGTTTGGGTTGGAAAGGACCTAAAGATCCAGTTCCAACCCTCTGCCACAGGTAGGGACGCCTTCCACTAGACCAGGTTGCTCAAAGCCCTCTCTAGCCTGGGTTATTGATGATGGGTGATGTTGATTATCTTGCCTCAATGGCTCTTACTTTTAGAACTATTATTTTAAGAGAGTCCTTGTTACCTAGTATCTGACAGCCTTGTTACTAACTGGTGTTTGTAGCTTGTCTTATGTTCCTTAACTAATGGGGAGCCACTACAAAACCATATGCTATTAGGGGCATTTGTCGCCTGTGTCCAGGATTAAACAGCGTTATGACTTTATACAGTGTCTGCATTAATATAAAGAGTTCCAATGTATTCTATGGGTACTTGAGGAATCAAGCATCTGATTTAAATGCTACCACTTTTTACTGCATTTTGGCTTTGAGGTTGACCAGGATATAATGTTTCTGCACAGTTTTCCTGGTGGTGGGTTTTAAGCTTAGTTGATTTTGTTTCTAAGGTAGAGATTCTCCACTCCCTAAGTTTAAGTATTTAAAATGCAGAAGAAATGTATTTTTAAGGCTTAAAGGTAACTTTTTATTGTACAATGGAATTAAGACCTCTCACTGTTGAGTTGTTACTGGTGGTGTGTCTTGGAAACTCTTAAGTCTGCTTTCTTGCTTGGGATTAGCAGGTTCATTGGATTGCGTCACTTTCAGTGCTGCAGCCTTTCAGGACTGTATAACACGTTGATGGAGCTGTAAATACATTTACAAGTCTATTTGTTTTATTTCTTTTTTCTCCAGCATTCTTTCAAGATGTCTACTGTCCATGAAATTTTAAGCAAGCTCAGCCTTGAAGGAGATGTAAGTATTACTATCTAAGCAAGAAAAGTTTGGTTTACCTACCTGGCACATCTTGTTTCTTTTGCAAGACTCTCTACCAACAGATGTACTGAGCTGTACAGTTTACAAGATTCCACACACCTCTTCTGCTTAAACTGTCATTAACCCAAAACCTAGTCAGCAGTGATCAGTTTTCAACCACAAAGTAGCCATAAACCATAGGACAATTATTTGAGGTGACTAGCAAATGACAGGTCTTCAAACTGGCCAGCAGCATGAGCAGTGTTCATGTGCTGGGCCATATGAGAGAAATCGTAGGACAGACTGAATGGCTAGTTCACATCGATGGTCTCTCTTTCTTCCAAAGGAATAAGTGAGTTAAGGATGATGAGATGGAAATGTGTTTGGGTTTGCTGACATCTTTTGAGTTTTCATCCCTCTTCCGCCCTGTCTCCGCTCCCCATGAAAAATGGGGGAATGGAGGACACTACTTAATAGAATGAAAATGTTTGGCATCTTACAGTTGTCACCAGAACCAAACTGCCTCTTGAAAAAACTTATTTTCTCAAACTACTTGTCTCAATTTTTGTTTGAAGTGTGAAGACTCTTGGTTTTGATGGTGCGTTTTCCACCACATCAGAACTTGCTTCATAGTTTTATTGAAATACCAGAAAGCCACACTCTGATTTCTTCTGTTGCAACATTAGATCGTGGGATTCCCAGTGTAGTGTCAGGATATCATATCATGAATTTCGTTATTCTGTGATTGTCACTGAAGAGGAAGTGAATCCTCTCCATGTGTTATTTCATCATATTGCTTATAAACCTGCTATACTTTTAAATTCTATAGCCAGGAACTCCAGATCTGAGGTCAGGACGAGCAAACTTTTCGCTTAGTTTTGAACTTGTTGCAAAATAAATTATGCCATCTGATGTTTGTGCAAGAGCTCTTGCAAAAAAGTGGCTAATGCACTGTAGGTAAGTAGCAAAGCTGATTTTGTACTGCAAAAGCAATCAGCCCTTCAGATTTCTTGGCCACGTTTGTTTCAATGGAGAATTACTGGAATATTATTTGAGGTATCTGTTCTCAAGGGCAGAAATTTTTCTTCCATGGTGCTTGTGAGTAGTTGCAGAAGTCAAATTGGAATGCTGCTCCATTGTCATCAGAAATCCTGCCATACAGTGTAAGAAATATCAGGGGGCTGGTTTGTTCTGTAGATCTTAAGTTGAAAGCCAGAATCATGTAGTAGCTATTCTGCATAAAGGATATGCTCAGTTCCCCCAAGCAGTGATTCAGCAGGTTCAGTGATGTTAAACACAGTACTTCAACCACACATTTACAGAATGGTTGCGGCTGAACCTAAGCCCTGTCTTGTGCAATAAGGAATTCTCGTGTTCTGCATCAGCAGTGTAGTGATTTATTTGTTTCAAGACAAAGAAACTGGAAAATCAGTTGGAAAAACTCTTATCTGAAAACATGGTACCAGTACTGTACGTTTCCTCTGCCACAGGACAGAGGGAAAGCTGGCTCTCAAATTGCCAATATGGTGTGTGTTTTATCAAGAGTGCAGGATCATCTTACAGTAAAACACTGTCCAGATGACTCAGAAAATACATGGAGCTTTGGATGGGTGGGAGGAGAGGTACCCAACTCTGCTTAGCTCACCAGGTGGCTTGCTTCAGCTAATTGAGAGTGCTAGTTAATTAGATAATGTGCCACATGATTGTGTCTACTAATGGGCTTTAGTTTAGTAGTCTTCCAGGCACACAGATTTCTCCTAGGTGACACTGCACATCTCCAGTTCCTGTTGCTGTTAGCAATTTGATCTGCTACGAGGAAAGGCTGTCTTTTGTGGTATGGCTGAGGGCCAAACTGGGACCATATTTCTAGATTGAGCCCATGGTAAGAGGCAAAAGAAGGAATGATTCAGTTTATTGGTACTTTTTTGACTTCTCCTCTGCGCAGCATAACACAGTCTAAAGAGGACCTAGTGGTTGCTGTTGGAGGAATCTGTTTGGGACAGTGAGACCTCAATAGCATAGAGTCAAATGTAGTTTAAAAACATGGATTTATTTTTTTTTTTAGTTAAAATTTGTCCTCTTTTTAACAATTTGCATGTAAAAAGATCCTCCAGGGATATTAAAATAGCTTAGTTCTTTTATGAACTTGACTTTGTGTTGGAGTCAAGGACTGAAACTAAAGTTTCTAGGGATCTCTAACAGGAAAGCTTAACTGTTGGTGCACTTAGGAAACAGCTCTGGCAATTTCAGTGTTGGTCACTGTACCTTCCCGACAGAGGTTAGGTCTCCAGTAAATTCTGACTTACTCATTGCTAATTTTCCATCTCCCTCTACTATTTTTAAATTCTACCGTATAATCCAAAGTAAAGTGTTGGCTTCAAATCTGAAATACTTCAGACTTAAACAGTCTTTGAATTAGCTTTCTGTAGTCCATTTCCTTTAGATCTAGCCAGAAAACTCCACATCTTAGAAGCTTGAGGTTTAGTGAATAAACTTGGAGTGTGTTAGGTTTTTGCTGCAATAATGTATCGATATGTATATTTTCTTTGTTGTAAGCATGGCTGCGAGTGTATTTCAGGGCAATTCACATCAGCAGAACAGAGTTCAGTGGATCTTGGAATTCCGTTTTGATGTAACCCAGTGGTAGTTCTTGAACTTAAATATGTGTCTCAATAGCAGTTAACCAAGAGGCATGTGTTTCATTACCTGCAGTGAGGACAGGGTTACATGATTTAACTTTGAGGCGGTTCTTCTTCTTCCAGCATTCTCTCCCACCAAGTGCCTATGCCACAGTTAAGGCCTACTCAAATTTTGATGCTGACCGGGATGCTGCAGCCTTGGAAACAGCCATCAAGACCAAAGGTGAGGAATGTGGGCTGTGGCTTCATTTCTGCTTGTATAAGGTAGAATGCTGGCTTGGGGAGGGGAAAAATTAAATTAGAAAAGAAAAAGGTGTTATGTCTCCTGAGCAACATTTCAATATCCTTACTGGAGGATACCTGTTTTAGGAGGTGTTGGATTTTTCAGACCTCACAGATGAAATCTTGACTGAGTTTGATTTTGAGCTCTGTAAACACATGCTTTGAGCATACTTTTGAAGTTTATAGCCAAGAGTTGTTGAGGTTATCACTGACGAAAATGTCCGCTTTCTTCTCTTTATCCATCAGTACTTCAAATTCTACTACTTTTCTGCCACTGAGAATGAAGTGTCAGCTTCTGTGGCAGATTTGGGACCAAGCTCTGAATAATGGATTTCTACTGGATTATTGGATTGGGCATTTTTTCTTCCTTTCAGCTCTCCAGACAGCTGCATAGGGGTGGTTTGAATATTTTTCTCCCACTTTTTGAACTAAATACTTATGTGTCTTGTATTAATTTGGCTCTGAGAAAGTCCTAGAAACAGCGGTATCTAGTTTCTGAAATGATTTTGCAGTATTTCAGGGGCAGGGCAATGTGAGAGCCCTCTGCTTCTCTGAACCAGGCTCTCAGGTAGGCTTCCATCTCTTTATATCAGTGCCAGGATCCATCACTTCCACTGACTGGTAGGAAACCATTAATGGAGCAGGGCAGAGATGCAGCTGCACGTTAAAACCTGGAATACTGAAACAATTAGGAGTACCTGGAGTATGAACTACAACTCTGGAGTAATTCCTTGGTGGTATTCCAAGGGCAGTGATCCTCTGCCCTAGTCCTGCTCTGGAACAAACAAAGGGTGTGCCGCGCTTCCAGACTTCCTCCAGGCCAGAGAAGCAAGGCTGGGTATAGCTGGAACTGCCAAGTTGTTTGCCTACATGTCAGGAGAAGGAGAAATTTAACAGCCAGATGGTTTCTCATGAGGAAGAAATGCAGTCTTCCATCAGTGCCAACAAAGCACGTTTCACTTGCTATGAAATGTAAAACATTGCCCCTCCCTAACTCTTCGTTTCACAAGATTTCGTAATTTAACTGGAGAAATCCCTTGTCTGCTCATCACCGTAGGTTCAGTTCTGATTTTGTATCATCATATGATTTGCTTTTATTGTCAAAAATCCTCTTGCAAGAGAGAGGTAAATGTCGTGTTTGGCAGACGATGCTTTGTGTGTAAGTAGAGTTTTGTCTAGGCTTAATAATCTTTTACAGCTCTGATTATAGGGCAAATCCAAATGTGTCAAATAGACCTTCAGACTTTCAGGGCAGGTACAGACTTACACATTTGAACACTCAAGTTAATTAATGCAAAAGGAAGTTGCAGTATCATAGGCAGTAGAAGAGCTTTTCCAGTCAGGAAAGTCAAGGTCATGTTGCGTTTTTCCTTTCTTTCAGCAAAGACAAGAGTTTGCTGAGTTTGGTTTTAAAAGACATGGAAACATTTTGTTAGATGATTCCCAACTCTGAACAAATAATAAGGAAACCTTTTAATGGACCTGCGTGTCTGTGGGATTGAGCTTCTCTCTATTAGCTCGTTCTATGGGAGCTTTTTTGGAAAGGTGGCTTTAGAAGGGAGAATCTCTTTATGGTTTTAATACTGAGTCTTTACCATAAAGACCTCAAAGGAAGTATTCCTGGGGGAGATAAAGAATCAGAGTGTTAGGATCCTTCTTCCAGGTGCTGTTTCCTTGGACTTCAAATGCTTCGTTACAGGATATTTTGATCTGGTAGTACAGAAAACCTATTAAAATGTGAACTCTCTAAAGTACATATGGGTTTTGAAAAGTTACTGTCTAATGAATTCTCAGCTGTTTCTCGGTAAAGCAAACTCCCTGAGGCAGAGTCCTGAATCTCTGTTTTGGTGATGGCATATGGAATGGGTGAAACTTTCTACTAGCTAAACAACAGCTGCATATTTGTTTTGGGGCAAAGATCTGGAGTATAGTGTCTGTTCTGCTGTGCGTAATATCTAAATAGTCTAATTCATTCACATTCTGCAGATTGATTCCTCAGAGGTCAGACATATTTTATGTACTGTGGGATATGTGGCAAATACTGTGATGTTTTTACTGGGAATTAGGTCTGTTTGCAAAAACTACACTGCACAAATACGTTGCCTAGCCCTTCGTTGGGCTTTGTGTGGAGTTGAGTTAAAGGCAGGGGGTATATATCCAATAGTCTAGACAGGCTGTTCACACAGATGTGCAAAAGTGGCTCTAGATGATACAAAACGGGTTTGTAGTTAGCAGTAGTTCAAACTAGAGTCTGCCTAATGCAGGCAACTTGTTGCAGTTCTGGTTTGTTCCTTTTGTAATGAATGTCACTGCTATGCCTGTTTCATTTTTATGCTAGTTAGTGGTTCCGTGGTAACTTCATCTAGTGCCTTAGTGTGTCCTTTGTAAATGTTGGCTTTCTGCTGTGTAGGGTAAGAGGCTGCTATATTTCATTGTGCCCTGTGTATAGATTAGCTCAAGTATAGCAGCCTAAATAGAAGAAATTAACTAGAAGAATACTAACAGAGCATGTTAGGTTTCCTTTTAATTCTTTGTAGGAAAGAAGACTGCTGAAGTGTCTCTTTTCTGTCTCAGAGTTATTCCTAGCATTGAGACTTTATGTGTCTCAAATAATTTGTTAATTATTGTTTATTGTCAGACTAGGTTATGAATAGTTCATTACTTGCAACCTAAACTGCAACCTTTTATTGAGGTCTCATGGTGTACTATTTTATTCCATGACTGGCAGAGTGCAAACACAGGTTTGTTGTAGGAAATTGCTTAGAAATACATCTATAATAAATTGATTATACCCAGAAATTGGTAAAACAATGACACGTGTAAAGATTGATTTCATTGTTTATATAATGTATCCACCATCATGCCTGTACCTTTTAACAGTTTTTAATGTTATGAAGTGAAAGTTCAGAGGAAATCTGCTGGCATGCTGCTAGGGGAGGATAGTGCCTGAAACCCCCCAGACTGCATCAGCCACATATTCAGAGTATTAATAGTATCAGTAAAGAAATATCTCATTGCAACATGGGTTGGGTTAGTGAAGTCTCGCTGAGCAAAACACAGCTGAAACCATTTTTATTTTATCTAACTCTTTCCCTTTGACCCCACTGGGATCTGGGGTTTATCCAAGGAAGATAAGACACTGCAGATCATGAGCTCAGTCAGATAGTCCTAGGACTGTGTTGGCACCAGATGCATAATGGTGTTGGGGTCTTACAAGGGCTAATCACATACATCTCCCACTAATAATTTGAGGTGAGCTACAATTCTATTTCATACACACATGTAGATTATTGATCTCTGGAGTACCTAGATGCTGTTAGCACAGAAATAGCTTTTGGTATTCTGTCTTTGAAGATAAAGTGTAAGAGAAGAGACTTCTAATAGATCAGCTGAATGAATGCATGCCAGCTCCTGCAGAATGAAAGTATGTTAGCGCTGCTCCCACCTTGAAAGCAAAGTGAATGTCCATATCAGATGCTTTGTCCAGAACAATGCTGGTGCTGTTGTTTGGGCCCAGGGAGATTCAAGTACAGTGTCTTCAAACCAAAACAAGTGGCAACTCTAACTGATCACTTTGGCCATGTTCATTTCCTCTTCTTTTGCTGCCTGAGCCATAGAACTGTGATCTTACCAGAGCAGCAGATTGACTCTTTTAGAATTTTCCTGTATTTAAAAAAAAAATACATAAAAAAAATGAGAGCCACAGTTTCTCTTTGCCCATTGATAGGAAGGCACTGATAAAATCTGCCCAGCCAGAATCAATTTAGAAAAGAACTTCTGTTTCACTACCCTGAGGCTTCCAGAGGTTTTAGTAAACAGCAAAGAAAACTGTATGAGCTGCTCTCCTGCTCCACCCCAGCTCAGCAGATGTGAGTCAGCATCCTGTCCATGCAGGGTGATTCCCAAGCGTGAAGTACAAGTACACGTTTTCCATTAAATGCCAGAGCAGTGAGTTAACTTCATATTTCCATCCATAAAGCATATGAATAAGAAACTTGGACACAGTCGTTTGTGGGCTTCTATCTTTTTACAATTGTGATAAAACTTGAAAATGTAATTTGCCTTTTTTGAATACCAAGAATGGTTTAAATTCAGAATTTCTTAAAAAGCTCAAGACATTGGCTTATGCTGTGGCTCTGCAGTGGCTGAAAGGCCCAATGTGTGTGTGTGTGTGTGTTTCTGGACTGGAGAATCCATTTTCTTTTATAAAATGGGAACACTTTAAAATGTGCAGGAGTAGGTTATGGTCAAAATGTGCAGTCAGCCTGTTTTCAATCCCAAATTTGTAACTAAGACATATGGTGCCTTTTGACTTCTGCAGGCCAGAAGAATGTGAATGCAGAGCAGTGATTTAGGTCTGCCTCAGCATGAGCTAAGGGCATGAAGCTATCAAGTACAATATTGCATTGTGAAAAAACGTGAAGAGGGTTTCAGAGAACATACTACTATAAAGAGCACAGTAACAAGACATCTTTAACTCTGTCATATGTCTTTGTAGGTGTGGATGAGGTCACCATCATCAACATCCTGACAAACCGCAGCAATGAGCAGAGGCAGGATATTGCTTTTGCATATCAGAGGAGAACCAAAAAGGTAACAAAACATGAAGAAATACCAAGTGTTCCATATTCTTCTTGTGGGCAGCTAGGTTTTTTCAGGGCTTGCATGTTTCACCATTAACTAGGTGCAAACTGGAGATGAGTATTATTTGGTATATTTGTTTTTGCTCAAATTAAGGGATTGTTTACTTTGTCCATGCTGCCACAGTTTAGGACTGGTGGGACTTCCAAATTTATTGAGTGTGCACAACTCGGACTGAAGTCTGACTGAAGTACCACCGCCAGAAGTCAGGATGGGTGACATAGCCAGCCACAGGATTCCCTAGTGAAATATGTTAAACAGCAGCAAAAAGCCTTTGACATGAAAAGCCTCAGTTTGAAGGAAAAGATGAAAGGGGGATGACTTAGGGGATTGAATTTTCTGTTTGATTGCTTTGTTGCTGTTAAGACAACTCAGCATAAGGAAGTATTCTGTTTCTATTCACAGAGCTAGCTTAAATAAGGAAAAACTGCAGTTAGCTGTACTACAAGCTGCAGATGTAGAACAAAATGAGTTGAACCATCGCTAGGTACTCTCCTGTCAGAAGTACCTCGGGTACTGAGAGAGATGGAGAGAAATCTGTAAAACATGTAGAGTTCTGAATAATGAGTCTTGCTACCTGGAAGGCAAGAGCTGTTCTCTTAACTTCTGAAGTGTTGAGAAACTTACCATAATTGAAGTTTTGTGCCCATGAAAAAGAGGAAATTCATGTAGAGTTAGGATTGTGATGAATGTATCTCTTTCAGGTTTTCCAGACCCCAAATGGTAGTCCTCCAATAGCAGCCCAGAGTGCTCATCTGAACACAAATGTAAATCTAGAGTTAAATTTGGGAATTTCACCAACTTTTATGCGTTGCTGATAGAGGCACATGCAGAAGCACGCACAGGTTGGACACATGCATGTGTGCACACGTCTGCACCTGGTGGTCACAGCCTGCGATCACTGGGTATGTTGTGCACAGGAACGTTCCCTGGTAGTGACATGTATCACTTAAAGCTTTGCTAAAGGTTTTGCATGACCACACAAATGCACAGTCAACAAAATCTGCTGCTTTTTTTTCATCTGTTTCTCTCACACCTTCTTCCTCACTGCAACCCAAGAGCAACTGAATTTATAGAGTTTATCAAGTGCCAAAGAATAAAACAGTCTGTAGAAAAAATGGAATTTGCAGTGGAAACCACCTAGTGAAAATCAAGTGAACAGCAGGAGAGGAGGAAGTGAGATATGAGAAGACATGTAGGTATAACTTCATGGTTTCCTTTGGCAGCAGGTTGTGCAGGTTTCTTTGGTGATGTGCTGTATTGTACAGGGCTGCTCAGTTTGTGTCTTGCAAGATTTCTTAGTGGATCATTACAGTTCTTAAAAGTCACAGATCTACCTCTGTGTTCATTGCTTTGAGTTGAGCTGTGTCTAATGGAAACTGTCTTGAGGAAGGGTGTTTGATCTATGCAGTTGTTCCCCATCACTAGTATTAATGGAGCTACCAGTGAATACTGGGGCTGCAAGAACTTCTCTCAGCTAACTGGAATTCATGGCATTGTCCTGAAATTTATTAGAGGCATAGGGTGTCTTTGGTGTTTCAGCTGGTGACTGAAGAACCTGTTTTCACACAAATAAATGATGTCTCCAAAACTGAGTTATTGTGCTGAAATGTTTCTTAGACTAAAATAGCTAGCTGCCCCAAACCCCCATTTATTATCCTGGTCAGTCCACACAGTA
The DNA here is from genome assembly GCF_037157495.1 of Lathamus discolor. Classification (NCBI taxonomy): domain Eukaryota; kingdom Metazoa; phylum Chordata; class Aves; order Psittaciformes; family Psittacidae; genus Lathamus; species Lathamus discolor. The sequence continues at coordinate 17,387,418 of NC_088891.1, read as the reverse complement.
GATGCATACAGTATTAGCATATGTTAATTAGCGTCCTGGATTAAAATAGGTGACTGGAAAGGGAACTAAGTGCCTTGGCTCCTTATTGCTCTGGTACCAACTTCTCTGAGGTCAGTTTCTGTATGCCCTTTTCACCTGCCCATCAAGTTCACACATTGAAATGTAGGAGTTCTCTTCTATAGATTTAAATTCAGTTTAGGGAATACATTCATGGGTGTGAACCCCACACTTGATCCCAGGGGTTTCTACTTTGTAACTACACGGCAACGAAGCTGATAATTAGCTTTATTGAAGTTGCATCTGAAACCCATAAAAGAGGGCATGTCTCTGACTTCATTTGCTACAGATCTGCAAGCATCCTGTGAAGTGAACATACCTGCCCATTTCACTCTCTAGGATTGACTGGCAATTAACAATAGAGACTTTGACTATGCTCTTCTGGTAGTTTCCTTGAAGACAGGGATAATTTTTCTGTGCTTATGGACAATATTTTCTCTTCAGCTGCTTGGGAACTGGGCCTGTACAGTGAAATAACTGTGCGGTCAGTTTTCCGATGTCTCAGCTGGTAAAGGGCTGGGATAATCAGAAAAACAGAAATGATACAGTGCTACTGGGAAAACTGTGGGAGTGTGGTGGAGAAACACTGACCACAGGGAATCAGACGGGGATCCGTCTGTGCTTAGCTCCAACAAAGTGTCAGTGCTTCAGGACTGGAGTGGAGCTGTTCAGCTGTGTCTGCACCATGCTTCCCATCACTTTGTCAGCCACCAGTGGATTTCATCTTTCTTACAAAGGATGAGAAAAAACTCCTTTGCCCTAATTTCTTTCTTAGGCTTTCACAAAAGAAAAGCTCTTTATGTTCTTTTTCCTTGTCAGTTGGGTAAGAAACAGTGTTGCAGGCTTGGAGACTTCAAGCACTGCAGGCTCAATTCTCTGGAGATCAGAAGTGAGCTTTAATTTTTTTCTTCCATCATCCCTCCCTTTTTACAGGAACTTTCTGCAGCGCTCAAGTCTGCTCTGTCAGGTCATTTGGAGGCAGTGATCTTGGGCTTGCTGAAGACACCAGCTCAGTATGATGCCTCTGAATTGAAAGCTTCCATGAAGGTAAATGAGCTTTGAAATTTAAGTATGTGTTAATTTGAGAATGAATAGGGACTTCATAGCCAAGACCACAGTTTTCTAACATATCCATTGTTTAAGTTTTTTGTAAGTGCTATGGCTTAAGTATCCAGCTACAAGGCATCCAAAATGAGACAAATTCTGAAGCTGTGTGATTTTTAAACTGTTAATTAAATCCTCTCCCTAAGGAAAAAACCAAAATTCATCAGGTCAGGAATAACTGACAGACTGTTCTGGCTGGTTGCTGCTTTGCTGACTGCTCTTAACCATAAATACAGGTTCAGAGCACAAAAAGGTCATTAAGAGAGCAGCTGTTAGCTGGAGCCATTAAATCCTCTGCTAGCATTTTTAAGCTTAAACACTAGTTTCCAGTTACTGGGTCATATCACTGATCTTGAAAGAACATCCTGTACCAGACCTGCCTCTGTGTAGAACAGGAGGAGGAGGATGGGGCATCAAAAGCAGACTTTAGAGAAACAGCGCAGCAGTGACTCGCTGTGTTCAGTCTCCTACAACCACAGGCCAAGTGTGAAAGAGATTGTGTTGATTTTAGAAATGTCTACTCTGCAGGCCACTGAAGACAACTTCGAGAGGTGCTCGTGCCAGGGCATTTGCCTTTCTTGGCAAACTAAAGTTTGGGAATTTGGATTGACAGTCATCACTTAAATTCTGAATGTTCTTGATCAGTTTGGGGTTTTGGGGGGGTTTTGTTGGGTTTTTTTTTGGGTTTTGTTTGTTTGTTTGCTTGTTGGTTTTGTTGGTTTTTTTTTTTTTTGTTTAGTTTTGGGGTTTGTTTTGTTTTTAATAATTAAAAACTGAAATATGCCTGAAATGCAGACCACCGCAAAAAAACAATGAATTGATTTCTCCAGACTAAGAAAAAAAACAAACAAGCAATGAAATCCACCCCCCAAAAGAAAACAAAACAAAGAAGCAACACCCCAACAAAACTTAAATCCCCAAATGCAAAAATTTAGCCCAGTATGGAGCTGGTAACTGTTCAATTCTGGGCCAAATACCTTCTTTGAGTAATCAGATGCTGCCCTCTTGTGGTTTAAGTAGAGGATATCTGTCATTTGCTGTCTTATTTTGGGGATTTGGGTTTTTTTTTGTTGTTTTAATGTCTTATATCTGATGCGTTCTATTTGGAATGACCATAGATACTTGATACATAGAGCAACATAAGCTATGACATGGGAATCAAAGTTGGGTAAAGGAAGGTTGACATTGAGGAATTAATTATGTTTCTGGTACCTATTCTTATGAAATACTTAAGTATTTGGAAAATCTTTAAAAAGATTCCAAATACTTTCCAAGAGGATGGGCTTTCACGTAATTGTCTCCATTTTCCACATGTGAAGGACTGCAGCATTGGAAGTTTTCCCAAGATGTTATTCAGCAGACCATGCCCATATTTGTACATTCATTTTGTAACACCTGTATTGCTTTTCAAACAGTAGTAATGCAGCTTAGTTCAAATTACTGATTCTTCATTGACATTGATCACAAAAGTGGCTTTGAAATGCTTCTCAAATCGTTCCATTTGTTCAAGAAAACATAAAATCTGAATATTTAGTTTATCATACTGAATGCATTTTTATTTCTTAATATAGCTAGTTGTAATGCTGTTTCATCTGTGTTTTTGCATTGTGCAGTATGTGGAAAATATGGACAATTCAAGAGGGGATATTTATTAGCTAGAAATTCAGAACCTGCTTAAATCCTTGCTGATTTGGAGACAAGGCCATGGCTAATGATGGTGGCATCCTTGGCTTTCCATTTATTATGGAGGAATTGTATGAACCAAGGTGGAAAAGAAAAGCAGGGAAGAACAAGTTGATTGCTGCCCTTTGCATGCTAATAATCAGATTTGTTTTCTGTCCACTGAGAGCACAGGAAGAAATCACACTTGGGTTGTGCAAAGTAGATCTCATCCAGTTGCTCTGGTGGGGAGGACACTGAGTGTTACAGACACAACAAATGCACGTTGCCCAGAGAAAATACCTACAGGATTTCTAAGTATTTTCAAACTATTTGGCAACTACAAATGTTCCATCTGGGGTTTCTTGGGTCCAGTTGGGAAAAAATATCCCAGAGTGGTTGTGGAACTGTTAGACTGGGAGAAAAGAGATGTCTGTAAAACACTTTTAACCATTCAAGTACTCCTATTCATTTGTAGCACTTAACTGAATCATGTATGTGTTGCAGGGCCTGGGAACTGATGAAGACACACTCATTGAAATCATCTGCTCAAGAACAAATCAGGAACTTAGTGAAATTATCAGAGTCTACAGGGAAAGTAAGTTTACTTCGAAAGGTTCAGTGGACTATGTTCTTTCACTAAGTTACTCGGATAAGTTTCTCTTGGTATGAATGTGGTTATTAGAATCACACAACATCTCCTCTGGTTTTCTGGCAGTTGGACATAAGATACAAGTTTCTACTGAGGTCCTGGGTATTTGTGTGTTTTATTTAGTTTCGTCTTGTTGCTTGATAGCAAACATTTACTACTCACAAGTTGTGTCTAAAGGATTTTTTTGCAAGCTACATGCATTTCGTGCATAGTGACAGAATTAATGGGTTTAGATTTATGGATTCTAGGAAGAATTACATAATAAGAACTTGAATTTGAAATCTATTGAAGCATGCTTGTAAGTTTATTTGGTAGACCTGCCAGAAAAGGCATGAAATAAAACTTCATAAAAGCATATATTGTTTTTCAACTTTTCTAAAGCATGTTATCTGATTGAAGCTATAATTCTTAATTGGTTACAAGTAGATATATGAATTTTCATTTAATATTCCTTATATTTTTGTATTGGTCATTCTGGTTGGGTTTACCACCATTCAGTAGTGCAGATGTCTGTTGCCTATTTATTTCCCTGGGCTTCAGAGCTGAGCTTCACCAGAAATAGATGGAAATGTAGAAAATCGCTGCTTGCTAATGCTTAGTAATTGTCAAGTGGTTGTGGAGGTGCTGGCTGAGTCAAAAAGGCCAAGCCAAGCCAATGCAATCTTAATGGCTGGTATTGAAAAAAAGTATATAGCAGCAAAGAGAATGTTGCTGCTATAAATTAGGTTGCTGTTGAGAAAGAAAATGTGGTTTTTGTAGCAATACAGAGTGTGATCACTTGGAAAGCAATTAAAATGTATAGACACCAGACCAGAATCTCACACAGCATTCCTTTGGTTTGTTGTAACAGCTTTTGTCTTTTGCATAAAACTTGTGATTGCAGTTGTCCAGTCATAAATCCAGGAGTCTGACATTTATTTATCAAACAAGCAAATGTTCACTGGTCTTTAAGAATGATCTAACAGGATATTGAGCTTAAAATAGTATTCCCTTCCTCTTAATAGTCTCAGGCTTTCCTGCTATCCTTCAATGACTTCGATGGCATGGGAACTTTCAGCAGTGTTGGTTTTGTGCTATGCAGGCATGCCTTTGCCTTGTCTTCCACATGCGACTTAGATTGTAGCTGTTTATGTGCATAAAATACAGTAAAGAAGTATTTGTAGGACACCATTTGTTTTAATTTTGTTTGTTTACTTTCTAGTGTACAAGACAGAACTGGAAAAGGACATTATATCAGACACATCTGGTGATTTCCGCAAGCTAATGGTTGCTCTGGCTAAGGTAGGTCTCTTCATATTTTTCCACTTTTCCTAATGGTAGCCAACAGATGGCTGCCAGGAAAACAATTGGATTTGATTAACTTTCCAATTTCATTGTGTACTCACTGTTTTGGGGGGAAAAAATATTCAAATGTTGAAGGGCAAAGTATTTTGACAGAAATGTGGCATTCATAGCAACAGCGTAATGGGATGGAGCATACTGTTACTCATTTAGCAAATTCAGATTCAAAAAATCAAAGAGAAAAGAATGTGTATATAGCAAACTGCTTACTGCCTATTAAACCTCTTCTAAATACTGTTATCCTTGTCTGAAGGGCAAAAGGTGTGAAGATAACTCTGTTATTGATTATGAACTGATTGACCAGGATGCTAGGGTAAGTGCTGGTAATGACCATTAAATTTCTAAAGTTAGTACGTAGCTTTTGGGGACACTGAAAGTAAAAACACTATGGGAGTGAGAAGCATTTATAAAAGTAGTTGTGTGTATTTCAGATTGTCTTGCACAGTAATGTTTGTATGCTATCAAGATATCAGCCACTTGCAACCCTGACACCTTCAGTTACCAGTTTTCACAGGCTACTGACTTGGTAGTACCTGTACAGACACTTGCTGTATAGGCATATTGAGCATGTTGAGAGAGAGAGAGCGCCTTTGACAAAAGAAACACATACACTGTGAGGACCGGTTGCAACCAAGTAATTGTGTAAGACTGAGAGAGCTATCACTGAACGTAGTGGCTGTAGATGTTTTTTATTACTTCTGTGTCTGTCAAGAGCAGTACTGCTGAGGTAAACAGAGCTAAATACAGAGCAAAGCTCTGTAGACAGAGGTAAATGCAAAGTTATTAGTCTTAGTTTCAGATCAAATCCATTGATCTTATCCTGGTGATCTACTCAACTGTATGTCCTTTTGTGTTTCTTCCACTGACACAGTTCTAATAGTGCTTGTTTCCAATAGGGAGCTGTATAAATTTGCAGTGGCTTCTTGTGGAACTCCTGATATCCGTGATTTGCTTTTCATTCTAACCACAGGAGCTCTATGATGCTGGTGTGAAGAGAAAGGGAACTGATGTGCCCAAGTGGATCAACATTATGACTGAAAGAAGTGTCCCCCACCTGCAGAAAGGTACTGTTCAAGAGAGAGATTATTGTTTTCCCTATAAGAGAAAGTTATATTTTGTCCTAGATAAGATTGAAATGAGTGTGAGGAGCATGCCTAAAACACAGGAGATCTCATAAGCCTTAATTCATGTCCAAGCTGTTAATTTTTTTTTTCAAAACACATTTCTGTGGAAGTGTTAATTTCATAGTTTATGTAGAGCTCTTATTTACACAGGTGTAACAATGCTCAATTATATGTCATGAACACTGAGAACAAAAATGTGACAAATCTAGAAAACATGGTTGCAGGAGACCTTGAGAAGTCTTTAGCTTCTTTCTCTGGCCTATGGTAGCTTCACTGTATCGTGTTCTTAAATCTGTCAGTGAAGACTCTCAAAAGCAGCTCTGATATTGCTGTAAGAAGCCCATGGAAAAGCCATTTGAAGACTATTCAGGGCCTAAATGTTGTTTTGAAACAACAACATTTTGTTGTTTCAAAAATACTAGTACAGGATTAAGATGGTGTTATACCATATTACAGAGGTGTTCAAGGAAAACAGAAAGGCTATAGCATGGGAACTTAACTGTCAGCTGCCAAACTTGAGGCTGTACTTCAGATAAAGGTCTCAAAAGGACTTGGACAGAAAGTTTTTAATCATGTGTCTCTGCAGTGCTGTCTCTGGTTTTGATTTGGGTGGTTACTTATACCACTTCTTTGGTGTTGATTTCACATGTTTTCTTTCTTGTCATAGTGTTTGAGCGGTACAAGAGCTACAGCCCATATGATATGTTGGAGAGCATCAAGAAGGAGGTTAAGGGAGACTTGGAGAATGCCTTCCTTAATCTTGGTGAGTTACCCTGAAGTAAAGACTAGCTTT